>NC_141685.1:103261987-104634102 GCF_964263255.1 Lissotriton vulgaris | reverse complement strand
CCCTGTACTGACCTTAATTTCTGAAGACTAGTCTTGTACATCAATGTTGCGTATACGTATGTTTAATGCTTTTTTCCTACCATTGTTAACATTGCAAAGTCTGAAAATTGCAGTGCGTCCACTTTTTATATTGAAAATGTATTTCTATTGCGAAAAGTATTTACCTAAGACAAAGTTCTGTGGTTCTGCAAAATAAATCCAACCAAGTGTCATTTTTATGAATTGGTCTCAGATTTAATCCTTGCGTTTGTGTCTCTTTTATTGCCACGGTGTGTACAACAAATGCTTACGACTACCCTCGGATAAGCCTAACTGCTCTTTCACACTACCACAAAAGAGAGCATTAGTAATATCTACTTGAGCCTCTGTAAAGCCTTTGGGGATCCACTGGACTCTCTGCTCACTCTAACTCTTTTTGGTATAGTTTATAGAGAGCCAGCTTCCTACACTAGGGGCGCCGCGGGAGGGTACACGGCACGCTTTACCTCTTTGTGGTATAGTATATAGAGAGCCAGCTTCCTACACTGGTGGCGCAGCGGGAGGGTACACGACACACTCTACCTCTTTTTGGTATAGTATATAAAGAGCCAGCTTCCTACACTGGTGGCGCAGCGGTAGGGTACACGACACACTCTACCTCTTTTTGGCATAGTATATAAAGAGCCAGCTTCCTACACTGGTGGCGCAGCGGTAGGGTACACGACACACTCTACCTCTTTTTGGTATAGTATATAAAGAGCCAGCTTCCTACACTGGTGGCGCAGCGGTAGGGTACACGACACACTCTACCTCTTTTTGGTATAGTATATAAAGAGCCAGCTTCCTACACTGGTGGCGCAGTGGGAGGGTACACGACACACTCTACCTCTTTTTGGTGTAGTATATAGAGAGCCAGCTTCCTACATTGGTGGCGCAGCCGGAGGGTACGCGGCACACTCTACCTCTTTTTGGTATAGTATATAAAGAGCCAGCTTCCTACACTGGTGGCGCAGCGGTAGGGTACACGACACACTCTACCTCTTTTTGGTATAGTATATAGAGAGCCAGCTTCCGACACTGGTGGCGCAGCGGTAGGGTACACGACACACTCTACCTCTTTTTGGTATAGTATATAGAGAGCCAGCTTCCTACACTGGTGGGGCAGCGGTAGGGTACACGGCACACTCTACCTCTTTTTGGTATAGTATATAGAGAGCCAGCTTCCTACACTGGTGGCGCAGCGGTAGGGTACACGACACACTCTACCTCTTTTTGGTATAGTATATAGAGAGCCATCTTCCTACACTGGTGGGGCAGCGGTAGGGTACACAGCACACTCTACCTCTTTTTGGTATAGTATATAGAGAGCCAGCTTCCTACACTGGTGGCGCAGCGGTGGGGTACACAACACACTCTACCTCTTTTTGGTATAGTATATAGAGAGCTAGCTTCCTACACTGGTGGCGCAGCGGTAGGGTACACCGCAGACTCTACCTCTTTTTGGTATGGTATATAGAGAGCCAGCTTCCTACACTGGTGGCGCAGCGGTAGGGTACACGACACACTCTACCTCTTTTTGGTATAGTATATAGAGAGCCAGCTTCCGACACTGGTGGCGCAGCGGTAGGGTACACGACACACTCTACCTCTTTTTGGTATAGTATATAGAGAGCCAGCTTCCTACACTGGTGGCGCAGCGGTGGGGTACAAGGCACACTCTACCTCTTTTTGGTATAGTATATAGAGAGCGAGCTTCCTACACTGGCGGCGCAGCGGTGGGGTACACGACACACTCTACCTCTTTTTGGTATAGTTTATAGAGAGCCAGCTTCCTACACTGGTGGCGCAGCGGGAGGGTACACGACACACTCTACCTCTTTTTGGTATAGTATATAGAGAGCCAGCTTGCTACACTGGGGGCGCAGCGGTAGGGTACACGACACACTCTACCTCTTTTTGGTATAGTATATAGAGAGCCAGCTTCCTACACCTGTGTCGCAGCGGTAGGGTACACGACACACTCTACCTCTTTTTGGTATAGTATATAAAGAGCCAGCTTCCTACACTGGTGGCGCAGTGGGAGGGTACACGACACACTCTACCTCTTTTTGGTGTAGTATATAGAGAGCCAGCTTCCTACACCTGTGTCGCAGCGGTAGGGTCCACGACACACAATCTACCTCTTTTTGGTATAGTTTATAGAGAGCCAGCTTCCTACACTAGGGGCGCCGCGGGAGGGTACACGGCACGCTTTACCTCTTTGTGGTATAGTATATAGAGAGCCAGCTTCCTACACTGGTGGCGCAGCGGGAGGGTACACGACACACTCTACCTCTTTTTGGTATAGTATATAAAGAGCCAGCTTCCTACACTGGTGGCGCAGCGGTAGGGTACACGACACACTCTACCTCTTTTTGGTATAGTATATAGAGAGCTAGCTTCCTACACTGGTGGCGCAGCGGTAGGGTACACCGCAGACTCTACCTCTTTTTGGTATGGTATATAGAGAGCCAGCTTCCTACCCTGGTGGCGCAGCGGTAGGGTACACGACACGCTCTACCTCTTTTTGGTGTAGTATATAGAGAGCCAGCTTCCGACACTGGTGGCGCAGCGGTAGGGTGCACGACACACTCTACCTCTTTTTGGTAAAGTATATAGAGAGCCAGCTTCCTACACTGGTGGCGCAGTGGGAGGGTACACGACACACTCTACCTCTTTTTGGTATAGTATATAGAGAGCCAGCTTCCTACACTGGTGGCGAATCGGTAGGGTACATGACACACTCTACCTCTTTTTGGTATAGTATATAGAGAGCCAGCTTCCTACACTGGTGGCGCAGCGGTAGGGTGCACGACACACTCTACCTCTTTTTGGTAAAGTATATAGAGAGCCAGCTTCCTACACTGGTGGCGCAGCGGTAGGGTACACGACACACACTCTACCTCTTTTTGGTATAGTATATAGAGAGCCAGCTTCCTACACTGGGGGCGCAGCGGTAGGGTACACGACACAATCTACCTCTTTTTGGTATAGTATATAGAGAGCCAGCTTCCTACACCGGTGTCGCAGCGGTAGGGTACATGACACACTCTACCTCTTTTTGGTATAGTATATAGAGAGCCAGCTTCCTACACTGGTGGCGCAGCGGTAGGGTACACAACACACTCTACCTCTTTTTGGTGTAGTATATAGAGAGCCAGCTTCCTACACTGGTGGCGCAGCGGTAGGGTCCACGACACACAATCTACCTCTTTTTGGTATAGTATATAGAGAGCCAGCTTCCTACACTGGTGGCGCAGCGGTAGGGTACACGACACACTCTACCTCTTTTTGGTATAGTATATAGAGAGCCAGCTTCCTACACTGGTGGGGCAGCGGGAGGGTAGGCGACACACAGTATCTCTTTTTGGTATAGTATATAGAGAGCCAGCTTCCTACACTGGTGGGGCAGCGGGAGAGTAGGCGACACACTCTACCTCTTTTTGGTATAGTATATAGAGAGCCAGCTTCCTACACTGGTGGCGCAGCGGGAGGGTACACGACACACTCTACCTCTTTTTGGTATAGTATATAGAGAGCCAGCTTCCTACACTGGTGGCGCAGCGGTAGGGTACACGACACACTCTACCTCTTTTTGGTATAGTATATAGAGAGCCAGCTTCCTACACTGGTGGCGCAGCGGTAGGGTACACGACACACTCTACCTCTTTTTGGTATAGTATATAGAGAGCCAGCTTCCTACACTGGTGGCGCAGCGGGAGGGTACACGACACACTCTACCTCTTTTTGGTATAGTATATAGAGAGCCAGCTTCCTACACTGGTGGCGCAGCGGTAGGGTACACAACATACTCTACCTCTTTTTGGTATAGTATATAGAGAGCCAGCTTCCTACACTGGTGGTGCAGCGGTAGGGTACACAACACACTCTACCTCTTTTTGGTATAGTATATAGAGAGCCAGCTTCCTACACTGGTGGCGCAGCGGGAGGGTACACGACACACTCTACCTCTTTTTGGTATAGTATATAGAGAGCCAGCTTCCTACACCGGTGGCGCAGCGGTAGGGTACACGACACACTCTACCTCTTTTTGGTATAGTATATAGAGAGCCAGCTTCCTACACTGGTGGCGCAGCGGGAGGGTACACGACACACTCTACCTCTTTTTGGTATAGTATATAGAGAGCCAGCTTCCTACACTGGTGGCGCAGCGGTAGGGTACACAACACACTCTACCTCTTTTTGTTATAGTATATAGAGAGCCAGCTTCCTACACTGGTGTCGCAGCGGTAGGGTACACAACACACTCTACCTCTTTTTGGTATAGTACATAGAGAGCCAGCTTCCTACACTGGTGGCGCAGCGGGAGGGTACACGACACACTCTACCTCTTTTTGGTATGGTATATAGAGAGCCAGCTTCCTACACTGGTGGCGCAGCGGGAGGGTACACGACACACTCTACCTCTTTTTGGTATGGTATATAGAGAGCCAGCTTCCTACACTGGTGGTGCAGCGGGAGGGTACACAACACACTCTACCTCTTTTTGGTGTGGTATACAGAGAGCCAGCTTCCTACACTGGTGGCGCAGCGGGAGGGTACACGACACACTCTACCTGTTTTTGGTATAGTATAAAGAGAGCCAGCTTCCTACACTGGTGGCGCAGCGGGAGGGTACACGACACACTCTACCTCTTTTTGGTATAGTATATAGAGAGCCAGCTTCCTACACTGGTGGCGCAGCGGTAGGGTACATGACACACTCTACCTCTTTTTGGTATAGTATATAGAGAGCCAGCTTCCTACACTGGTGGCGCAGCGGTAGGGTACACAACACACTCTACCACTTTTTGGTATAGTATATAGAGAGCCAGCTTCCTACACTGGAGGCGCAGCGGGAGGGTACACGGCACACTCTACCTCTTTTTGGTATAGTACATAGAGAGCCAGCTTCCTACACTGGTGGCGCAGCGGTAGGGTACACGACACACTCTACCTCTTTTTGGTATAGTATATAGAGAGCCAGCTTCCTACACTGGTGGGGCAGCGGTAGGGTACACGGCACGCTTTACCTCTTTTTGGTATAGTATATAGAGAGCCAGCTTCCCTCACTGGTGGCGCAGCGGTAGGGTACACGACACACTCTACCTCTTTTTGCTATAGTAGATAGAGAGCCAGCTTCCTACACTGGTGGCGCAGCGGTAGGGTACACGGCACACTCTACCTCGTTTTGGTATAGTACATAGAGAGCCAGCTTCCTACACTGGTGGCGCAGCGGTAGGGTACACGGCACACTCTACCTCTTTTTGGTATGGTATATAGAGAGCCAGCTTCCTACACTGGTGGCGCAGCGGTAGGGTACACGACACACTCTACCTCTTTTTGGTATAGTATATAGAGAGCCAGCTTCCTACACTGGTGGCGCAGCGGTAGGGTACACGACACACTACCTCTTTTTGGTATAGTATATAGAGAGCCAGCTTCCTACACTGGTGGCGCAGCGGTGGGGTACACGACACACTCTACCTCTTTTTGGTATAGTATATAGAGAGCCAGCTTCCTACACTGGTGGCGCAGTGGTAGGGTACACGACTTTGCGTTTGCTGGTCCACTCTGACAATAAGTGACAACAAGATTCAATTCAGAAATTGCCTTTCGTTAAATTGTAGTTTTGCAAATTGACTATTTTTCCAAATTTTGAAATAGGTCAGTGCCCTGGTTCGGTCCCCTTGAGTACAGCTGTTTCAAAGTCAAACTCTTGCTGTAGTTAGGAAACCAGTATTAGTGTTTTTTCCTTTCCAAAAAGGTTCGCAACTTTGTAAAGACAATGAGTGCTAGAAGTAGTCACTCAGAAGAGCTGATACAGGTGGAGGAAATCGACCTCGCACCTTATGTTTTTAAGTATAAAATAGCTCAGAGGCATGGGTAAAACCTCTAGCCTCGGGACTGGGTCGAACCCTACCAAAGCAAAGCTCCAGGATCTTTTAGCAGAATATGACAAAGAGCATCCAGAGGATAACTCTGATCTTACAGATCAAAATACTGACACTAGGAGTTACAGTGTGACACCCCAAGACAAAGAAGCCTCTTCAGATGAAGAGCTTGCTCTGCTAAGACTAGCCAGGAGGGCAGCTCTAGAAGCCCAACTCCTAGCTACAGAAGAGAGAGAAAGGAGATTGGCCAAGGACCCATCTGTGGTGGCATCACAATCATAAATAAGGAGAAAGTAGATTCCTTTGACCCTAAAAACCCCAAAGGGATTATTTATGTGATAATATCACCAAGTGGTTCATTGCTTTTGAACAGGCCTGTCTTAGCAGGCAGGTCCACAGTAAGCCGTGGAGTGCTATCCTGTGGGAAATGTTCTCAGAAAAGTGCAGGGATAGACTCCTGACACTCAGTGAGAAAGAGGCTGAATCCTATGACCTCATGAAGGGTCCCCTAAGTGAGGGCGTTGGATTCAGTACGGAGTATAGCACCAGTTTCAGGGAGGCTCGAGAAACCCAGAGCCAGGCCTGGGTAGATTTTGTCGACTATTCACTGAAATCAGTAGGAGGTTGGTTAGTAGGTAAGAATGTGCATGCCTTTGAAGGGCTTTATCATTTGATAATGAAGGAGCATCTTTTAAGTAATTGTTACCAAGGGAAGCTACATCAATTCCTGGTGGACCTTGGTCCACTCTCTCCTCAAGAGTTGGGGGAGAAGGCAGACCACTGGGTCAAAACAAGGGTGAGCAAGACTCCTGCTGGTGGGGGAGACCAAAAGAAAGAGGACAGAAAGCGACCCTAGAGAAATGGGGTAACCGAAAAAGAAAGATTCTACTTCAGGCCCCCAAAAACCTGCCAAAGGGTGGGTACCAGGGTAAGAACTGGGATCCTAAGAAGGCTTGGTGCCATGGCTGTAGGTCACTTGGGCACTGACCTTGAGACTCTGGCTGTAAAAACAAGGAACGTTTGGGGCGTTCCTGCGCCTCCATTTGTGCATTATAAGCAACTACATATACGACTTATTCTGTCCGGACTCTAAGAATGGACTGTGCTTCTCGGTTTTCTATGATAGAACTTCGGGTCAGAGTTGTATTTGACGTATTGTTTGGCGTCTGTGGAGCCACATCTGCTTTAAGATCAGTGAAAACAGCCATGAAGCATATCTGGATGAGAGTCTTGAAGGTAAGTAACTCTCAGAAGCTCCTGTTAAGCCATCTTCCCTTCAGTGAAGCAAACTTGTTTGTATCTTTCCTAGAGGACCTGGTTATGGCATCCCCGTAGGTGGACACCTTGACCAGACCAGAACTAAAGGCCAGGGATGCACCAGAAGGTGAAGGAGATTTGTAACTCCTGTCCCATCTGTCAAGCCAGTGGCACGACAGGTGGGCACCCAAAGGCCCTCTTAATCCCGCTTCCAGTTGTTGGTGTTCCCTTTGAAAGGGCAAAGATTGACATTGTTGGTCCCCTTGACCCCCTACAGCATCAGGGAACAGCTCTGCTGGTAGTAGATCATGCCTCCAGGTATTCTGAGGCTATTCCCCTCAGGACTCCCACTGCCCCTGCAGTAGCTAGGGCCCTCATTAGCATCTTTACCAGGGTGGGCTTCCCTACCGAGGTGTTGTCATACAGAGGTACCAACTTGTCTGGCTACTTGAAACACATGTCGAAGGAGTGTGGAGTGAATTACTGGTTCACTACCCTCTACCACCCACAATGTAATGGCTTTGTTTTTTTAGAATTTTACTATACTTTTGTCAACATACAACCTGGCAGTCAGAGTATACATAGGCATATCATACCAATATGTTCTACGTAAGTAGGTTAATCAAGAAGCAGTCAATAATTACACATGCACTAATCTGCTTTCCCATTCTCCAGGTGATCAATAAGTGTCCTATTTCCCTAATTGGGAATGTACCTTATAATTATCATGTGGAGACACCTCCCTGCTCGTCCCCAGTGTCGTAGTGTTCTGCCTCGTCAGTTTCAGAGCCAGAGTCTGTGTCTGTTGTCACTCGGGAAGCAGGAGCTAGGAGTTATCTGTATAAGCACAGCAAGTGTTTAGTGTATCCTCAAATATGTCATCCTTTCTGTTAAGGCGCATATGTGTCTCCTCAGCTAGGGCCCAGTCGAGCGCATCTCTATGCCAGAGGGCAATCGTTGGGGCATGCTGGGACAGCCATGTGATTGCAATTCTATGTCATGCCAGTACCATAGGTGACTGACCAAATTTATAGGTTATCTTGCGCCCTTCTGGCATCTAAAGAGGCCTAATAAACAGCATTTGGGTGTTAGCTCAATACTTAGTTGTGTGGCATGCACCATTTCTTCGACAGCTACTTGCCAGAAGGAGTATTTTGCATCGCAGGACCATGGTTAATGTAAGAAATCAGACCCCACAGTGTTGCAGCGCAAGCATATATCTGGGCAAGACCCGACCATTTGATAAAGGTCTTGTGGCGTTAAGTAGGTTCTTCGCAGAAAATTATAATGTATCGGTTGAAAATGGGCATTACTAGAAACCATGCATGTTAGTTCACAGGCCCGCTGCCAGTCTTGATCTTCCATTGGAATGTCAAAGTCTAAATTCCAGGCCTCTCGGGTCCGTGTGTAGTGTCTACTGTACTGTTTAAAATGCAGCCCTTCAGGGGTGCGAGGGGTCGTGGCTCCTCCACTTCCTTTCGGGGATATTATAACCAATATCAGCAGTACCATCCCTATCAGGGCCAACTGCGTTACTCCTCCTCCCTGCAACAGCAGTCGTTTCGACAGCCGCAGGCTGCCTCTTACAAGCAGTACAGAGGGAAATCCTCCTGCTGAGGTAGAGATTCCTCAAAAAAGCTGTGACAAATGCCAACTGTCAACCGCTCTTCCCATCAATCCGACCAAAGTTGGAGGGCGGATCTCCCATTTTTTCTCCAATTGGTCCGCAATAACTACAGATCCATGGGTTTTGGACATGGTGTCCAGAGGCCACACTCTGGAATTTGTGAAATTCCCTCCAAATTCTCCCCCAGAGGTCCTCCTCCTGCCCGTCTGAAGGAACGTTTATGGCAAATCAATCTCATGTTAAGGAAAGGAGCGATCAAAGTGTCCTGAATCTTTAAAGGGGTGCAGGCTTCTATTCAAGATTCTTCCTAATCAAGAAAAAATCGGGAGAGTGGAGCCCCCTTCTGGATCTTTGTTCCCTCAAAATGTTCCTCAAGAAGCAAACTTTCCAGATGTTGTCTCTCCTAGAAGTGCTTCAATTACTTGTCTTAAGGGGATTACAAGCCGACACTGGACCTTCAAGATGCCTATTTTCATGTCCCTATTCTACCCAGACACAGACAATGCCTGCGCTTCAGAGTGGCTGGCAGAGAGCCCATTCTATGCAAGTTGGCTTCCCCACTCAGAAACATGCAGAAATGCGTTTTTGATGAACTGGTTAAAAATATATGCTCACGCTTTTCTACCGATTCCTCTAGTTGCAAGGGTACTTTGGAAAGTGCAGAAAGAACCCTGCGGCATTCTTCTCATAGCCCCCAGATGGCCTCGCCAGTTCTGGTTTACGGAGCTCCTCCTTCTGTCGGAGTGCAATCCAATTTGGCTGCGCCCAATTTCTAATCTTCTTACTATGAACCACGGCCTGATCTGCCATCCAGATCCAACTGGCGACTGAGCACTAGGAGTTTGCTAATTTGATTATTACTCCGGACTTCAGGGAGGTCCTCACTAATGCTAGAGCACCCTCCACTATCAAAACCTACAAAATCAAGTGGAAACGGTTCTATCTTTGGTGTGAAGCTTCAAATTCTTCAGTTTAACTCTGAGAAGACAGAGATTCTACACTGTGCAGTAGGTAGAATCCCTCATAAACTTCCGCTTGAGTTTTGGCCAACATCCCCTGCTAGTCCATTGGCTCCCAGTAGCGTGGTACGTAATCTGGGAGTCATGGTTGACAACAAATTGACATTAGAAAACTGTCAACAAAACAGCTGGAAGTTGTTTTACTCTGATCAGAGCATTTCAGAAAATCCTTCCCATGTTCTCTTAACAGAACAAAGCGCTGATAGTCCGGAGCACCATCCTCAGTAAGCTGGACTATTGTAATGCCCTATTACTAGAATCCCCACAATATCTGATTGAGAGATTGCAGAGTACAAACCATGGTGGCCAAAATGGTACTAGTTCAGCCACGCCGCTCCTGCGCCTCCCGGGCACTCTCCGATTTACACTGGCTGCCAGTCTCGCAGAAGATACGATTTAAGGCACTATCTATAGTATTTAAGGCTCCACATGGTCACGGGCCCAAATCTCTGCAGGAGAAACTGACATCGTATGTCCCTCCACGAGCACTGCGCTCCTCATCGGCTAATCTGGCGAGGGTGCCTAGAGTTAGGAGAGTCAAATCAGGAGGTATGGACTTCAGTGCGGCAGCCTCCCGCCTTTGGAATACTCTTCCATTTGATACATGACAAATAGACAACATTCTGCAGTTTAGAAAAAGGTTAAAAACCTGGTTCTACCCTCGAGTATGCTCCTTGGCATCCTGCTAACTCCTTCCTGGCAGGGGACACAGTCTCTCGGCCCTAAGCTAGTCACCTGTATCACAGCGCCAGGTTACCCGTAGGGTGTCAGTTGCTAACTTAAATAAATAAATAAATGTTTACCCTGTTCACTCTACGCCAGAGCAGCTTCTGCCTTTTTTCTTACAGTCAGCAAAATCCGGCCTCTCTCACTCTACCCTGAAGGTTTTTCTGGCTGCAGTTTCCAGATTCCGGCAGGATGACGCCAATTCTCTTTATTCTTCAAGAATTATTCTCCAATTTTTCAAAGGCTTATTTCAGATGTTCCCTCCAATTTGACGCCCGCCTCCTCCTTGGCATCTGAAAATTGTGTAGGCACAACTCATGAAGTCCCCATTTGAGCCCACTCGTAGGGCTGATCTTAAATTCATCTCCTGGAAGACATCGCTGCTTTTAGCTCTTACTTCAAGTCAGCGAGATACAAGCTTTTACTGTCAAACCACCTTTTCTTCAATTCACCAAAGACGCTGTGGCGCTCCGCACTAATCCGGCCTTAATTCCTAAAGTTCCATCTGATTTCCACCTGAATGAGCCGGTCATCTTTAAGACTTTTTCCCCTTAACACAGTTGCCAGCAGAAAAGACTTTACTTTCTCTAGATGTTACGGAATGTTTGACATTTTATTTGCAAAGAACAACCAGTATCCGTAAAACTGATCAGCTCTTCATAGCCTACGCAGGATGCGTAAAAAACCTCCAATTGCTAAACAGACTATTGCACGTTGGATATCTAGAGCAATTTCCTTTTGCAATCAGCAAGCAGGCAAGACACTTCATGCAACGATTAAAGCGCTCTCTACTAGAGCAGTCTCCTCTTCTACTTCTCTCTTTGCTGGTCTGCCTCTTCATCAGAGTTGCGACCAAGCACTACTGTCTGGAAGCTGCCAACAATGCTCACACAGCTGTTGGGCAAGCGGTGCTACGTAATCTTTTTAAGTAAGGTGAGCCTCTGTTTCTTACCTCCTCCTGCACACATTGTATGTATGTATATATTTCTGCTTATGCAGGTGTGCCCATGTTTACTGCTATACTGTAATATACGTATATGTATTCTCTCATACTCTGTTTATGGTTTACTTATGGTTTACCATGCACAGTTCTCAAATTACTGCTATCTACTCTGATTCAAGAGTGTGAATCTATGAAAGATACCCCAATACTGGAGAAGAACATAAGTTACTTACCTGTAAACTGTGCTTCTCCGGTATTGGTATCTTTCATAGATTCACATGCGATCCACCATCCTCCGCTCAGAGGCTCCCCTCTTCTCCTTGGCTCTTATGCCACACTTGTGCTAAAAAATCTGAGAGCCTATTTGGAATTTAGAATAAATGAAGTGGAGCATTCTTGCAAGGAAATTTTCAGGGTGGTAAAAGATTTCACCTCTCCTTCCGCTTATACTCCGACTCATGCTCACTCTGAAGCTTGGCTGAAGGAATTGGCTGTCTATTTTGTACAGAAAATTACCACTATTCAAGAATCTCTCCAGGCCACTTTTCAGCAGTATACGATGAGTCTGGGGTGTCCCTTGCCAGACCATGGTCCCTTCCTGTGTGATTTTCCCCCATTAGATCATGAGAGTTCTCTTGACATCTTGGCAAGTCATAAATCCGGATCTCCACAGGATCCTTGCCCTGCCAAGTGTCTAGCAAATATGGCACCTGTTCTAAATGACCTGGTTAATCCCATCCTGAATCTGTCGCTCTCTTCCGGGGTAGTTCCTAAGGCTTGGAAGAGTGCCATGATCCTGCCACTCATTAAAAAACCAGCGCTCGACCCTTCAGTCCATGCCAATTACAGACCCATCTCCCTACTCCCTGCTCTGGCGAAAGTGACTGAGAGGTTTGTTCACAGATCTATTTCTAATTTCATCGAGGAAAAGGGTCTGTTGCATAGCACTCAATCTGGCTTCCGTGCAAATTTCAGCACGGAGACCGCGCTCCTTGAAGTCACAGATGCCATCAGGGAGGAGTTGGATGCTGGAAGAAAAGTGGTACTGATTATGCTAGACCTGTCGGCGGCTTTCGACACCGTTCCCCACGCACTTCTTCTTTCCAGACTCTGGGACTTTGGTCTGTGGGGAACGGTGTGGAATTGGCTTAAATCCTTCTTAGCCGACCGCCGACAGACAATCTGGGCGCCTCACTACTCCGCCGAAATGTCACCGCTAGAAGTGGGGGTTCCCCAAGGTTCCATCCTGAGCCCCCTCCTTTTTAACATCTTTATGGCCCCCCTGGCGGTGACGGCGGAGTCTTTCGGCGCCCGGATTGTCACCTATGCTGACGACACCCAGCTCCTCTTTGTAAGCAACAAGGATGGCCTGTTTGACGATGCCCAGGTCAGGGGCTGTTTGAGCGCTGTTTTTGAGTGGTTTGGACGTCATGGGCTGAAGTGCAACTCCGACAAGTCGGAGTTGCTCTTCTTTGGTTGTACCTCTGAGCCTGATTGGAAACCCTGGTGGCCGCAAGATATGTTTCCTCCCACTAGTTCGTCTTTGAAAGCCAAAAATTTGGGAGTTATGATTGACACTGAGGTATCTTTCGGACCGCATATTTCATCTCTTACTGGGAAATGTTTCGGCATCCTTCGGATGCTTCGTAAATTCCTCCCTCTAGTCTCCATCCAGCACAGGAAAATCATTGTCCAGGCACTGATTGGCTCTAGGCTGGATTACGCGAATGTTTTGTTTCTGGGACTTCCCAAATATTTGGTTAGGCGTCTGCAAATCGCCCAGAATTCTGCAGCCCGAGCCATCTTTGGTCTTCCAAGAAAAGCCAGAGCCACTGATCTTCTCTCAACACTACACTGGCTTCCTATTGCTAAAAGGATTCTGTTTAAAACTTTGACCACGACTTTCAAGGCCCTACATGGCATAGGCCCCAAATATATTTCCAAACGATTGTCCTGGTATAACCCCCCCAGATCTCTCAGATCTTCGTCCCTATCAAAAATGAGTGTTCCCATTATCAAGCGTGCTAGAGCAGGAGGACGGTCTTTTCGCTACTTAGCTCCTCATGCTTGGAATGACCTCCCAATCTCTTTGAGACAGACCTCTAGCCTTCTGTCCTTCCGAAAGGCCCTTAAGACATGGCTTTTCCCTTAATTTGATGTTGCTTCCTGTGTCTGCACGTCCTTTCAGTGTTATGTTCTCCCTTCTTCGGTTGGGTTTCCTTCGAAAAAGCGCCGGGATACTCCGTGGAGTGGCCGTGCGCTATAGGAGTATAAAAATAACATAACATAACATAACAGCCTGATCCTCTGAGGAGAAGGTTCCAGAGGGTGCTGTCGCCTGATTGGCTGGAGTTTGGACCATATCTAATGACTTGGACAAGTTAATAAAGTGACAGGTTTTTTCCTGTTAACTTCTATGTTACAATACTTCCTATTGGTCTTTTAGCTATGCTTTTGCTATGCTATTGCTATATTGCTATTTATTCTGTGTACCGTGGGAATCCCACTTCGACGAATGATTCAAGCATGTGAATCTATCAAAGATACCAATACTGGAGAACCACAGTTTACAGGTAAGTAACTTATGTTCATCTTCCTGATCTTCCGGAGCTGAAAAAAGCAGGTAGAGACCACCATCCCAATCTGGGATTTCACAGACCGATCGCAGTCAATTGTGATGCCAAGGCTTTTAGTTGATCTAGATGGTAGGGGTGGGTTCCCAACTCAGTCGGCCAAAAATTAGAGTTCCAGGGCCCACCAATTAGGATCATTTCTGCTTTGTCTTGGTTAAAATTCAGGTGGTTGCTGTTCATCCAGCTACCAATATGTCACATGGTAGTTTGAAAGTTACTAACGGAGGCTGCAGACTTGTCGATTTCCAAGATCAGTTGATGATCGTCAGCGTAGTTGAAAGTGCATACCTTTCTTTAGCCTAAGGATTGAATTAGAGGATACAGATACAGATTAAAAAGGTGCGGTGACATGGAGGAGCTCTGCGGCACCCCACAAGTCAATTTGACTTTAGAGGTAGAGAATTGGGCACAGCGTACAGCTTGAGTGCGATCCTCTTGGAAAGACGTAAGCCACTTAAGGGCAAGGCCCTGTATCCCTGCATTACTCATATTGTCCACCAAGTGGATGATGAAGACTCTGTAGAGGAAGGTTAGTCTCATCCTCTTTCATTTGTGGGGGGAGGGTGTCATGAATACACGTGCCTCTTTTGGACATTGTTAGCCCCCACTTGTTGCCTGGAAAATATTGTGGTTTCGACTGGAAGTGCACAGAGTCCCCTGCCAACCAGTTCCCTTGTGCCAGATCTCATTCCATAAACTGTTCCCGTCAATTCCACAATTGGCACCCCTTTGGCTCACATATAAGTTCCTAGTAAAAGGTACCCCTGGTACCAAGTGCCTTGTGGTTAAAGAGGGTCCCTATGGGCTCCAGCACAAATTATGCCACCCTAAGGGGCCCCTCACCTAGCACATGCACACTGCCACAGCATTCTGAGTGTCTTGGTGCGGACAAAACTGAAGAGCCAATCTGTGTGCCATACCCATGAACACTGCTAGAGGGGTGTCTTACCCATATCTCAGGCAGTGAGTTAGAGTTCACAGATTTATATTGTGCGGCTCATCACCCGTGATGGTTTCCAGACGCTGTCTATGGTCACGGGGTGATAATGCGATTTTCCCAGAATCACAGGATGTTGCGCTGAAGCAGAGACTCGAAACCGGATCCCCAGTTCCTGAGTCGGCAGCGCTGGCTGCTGCACCACATCCTCTCCCCCTGTGAGGGCATATCTGCATGAAATGCCCCTGATGCCCCTGCAATATCCTAGTCGATTCCTGGATATTGTAAGTGACCAGGGAAGTCATAGTACGTACATAGGCTGAACACTCGTCATTATGAGTTCGCCAGCTCCATGATGGCATCACTGAAATATGTCATGTTTCGCACCAAGCATCTCAACATAATAAACTTGTGCTGATTCCAGTGTCGATTTTACTAAAAATTGCACACATAGAGGCCCTTAGAGGGGTCCCCTGAAACCTACCAATCCTTAGTGTGGTCATTGACTGGCCTAAGCAAGCTTGTTACCACCAGACTGTGTTCTGACCTCAGGGGAGAGTGCCTGCGCACTCTGAGGCTGAGAACAATGCCTTTCCTGGGTGGAGGTGTTCACGTCTCCCACTGGACAGGAAGAGCCATCCGTGGAGGGGAGCTTCAGAGGTCTTGCGTCCTTTGTAATGCAACCCCAGCCTCTCCTGTTCGAAGGAGCGGGCCTCCATCCTGTCCTCACCCCCTTTTTTGGTGGCAGGACAGGTTGGAAACCTTTGATAGAATAGGAGATGTGCCCCCCCTCTGCCAACTCCACCCCTCGGGTGCTGGAGGCTAGGTCAAGTACACTTTTCAGTGCCCACCATCTTGAAGATGGTGGGACTTGTTCAGTTAGGGCTAGGACTGTGTCCTCCTCTCACAGAAGGTGGGCATGTTAGAGGGCCTAGACACCCAGGCAAAGGACCCATTTGACACTACCTGTCACTCCCTTGTAACGCCCTTAAATCAAGTTTTTAGGTGGCATCCCCAGTCCATGAACTTCAGTTCCTGACCACCTAGTTCCCCCAAGCCGCTGTTACTTACCTGTAAGCAGCTTCTGTCCGATTGCCCCAGTCTCCTTTAATTTGTATTGGGTTTCCAACCTTGAACTTGCACTTGCACCTCAGCGCCCCTGTGCCGCTGGTGATGCACTGTTGGTTCTGAAGTGAACTTTGTCCAATACTAACCTTAACTTCTGAAGAATGGTCTTGTAAGTAGATGTTGCCTATACGTATGTTGAATGTTTTTTTCACCCCATAGGTTAATATTGCAAAGTCTGAAAATTGCACTAATTGTCCACTTTTTATATTGAACAGTATTTCTATCGCAAAACTTATTTACTCAAGAAGAAATTCTTTGGTTCCGCAAAATAAATCTAACTAAGTATAATTTTTTATAAATTGGTCTCAGATTTATTCATTGAGTGTGTGTCATTATTGCCATTGTGTGTACAACAGTGTGTGTCATTTATTGCCACTGTGTGTACAACAAATGCTTAACACTACCCTCGGATACGTCTAACTGCTCCCCTACACTACCACAAAAGAGCATTAGTATTATCTACTTTAGCCTCTGTAAAACCTCTGTGGATGCACTGGACTCTCTGCACACTATGGTATAGTATATTGAGAGCCGGCCTCCTACACTCAAGTACTCACACTCAGACATAGACAGACAGACACACACACTCTCTCTCACACACACATTCTCACACATACCTACCGTACCTCACATCAGAAACATATATTTAACTTCTAAATGACACCTTCAATTAGGACCATTAGTTAACAGGTTCATGCAGAATTCATAAGATCCTACTTATGAGGATATCTGTGCAGTCATCCCCGTGACAGGAAAGAAGAAATGCAAATGAAGGATTAAAATGCTTAGGAGGCTGAGCATTCTTAAATTAAGAAATGAATGAAAGATAAACCAGGAATAGAGAGAAACAGAAAAAGAAATAAGAAAGAGAAAAAAAAGAGTAACAAAGATTTAAAAAAAACAAGGGAAATAGAAAGTACGAATGAAAGAAACAAGGCTCCCCTATATTATATTCAGTGGTGCTTGTAATATGGCGGCCAAGATATCCGTCACGTTTGTGTCTGAGTAACCCGGCCAGCGAACTCTAAATCAGGCTCTTGACACTTTGCAATATTGCTGCTCTTAACTGTGCACCATTACTTCCTCAGAAGTCACGGGCAAGAGACACCTGGTCGCCTGTAACATACTTTTTAGGTGTCGTTGAGCCAACGCGCATGCGTTGATCTGCAAGAGTTTAGATGTGGCTTTCAAAAGTGCTCCCAAAGTCTGCAGGCAGATCAGGTACAGTGCATGTGCGCCGGGCGCGCGCACCATTTGTCAGCCTGCAGCCTTTAGGAGCACTTTCGCGGCCGCTTTGATGTTCTCAGTGAGCCGCGTGGCCACTGAGAACATCAAAGCGGCTGCGAAAGTGCTCACCATTTGCCACCCACTCCCTTATCCCACCTCCTGCTTGCTATTGTAGCTGATAAAGATTTGTCAGCGCACTCCATAATAACACACCCCTCCTCCCCGACAGAACAAATGTAGTCTCATCCAGCTCATCCCATTATCACTGGCATCTTAAATCATTTTTACAAAAATAAAGCTTTACTTTTAAATTAAAAGCATATCAGCAGCATCTGTGCCACTGCCTCCGAATCCCACCAGCGCTGGTACAATCTGCCGGTCTTATCTTTGATTCATTTCTTTGGACATATGGGCCGCGCGAAGCTGTTTGGAAAGGAAATGTCTGCCCACTCCCTTTAAGAAATATCCAGCCACAATCTGTCCATCTTGTATAGAACGTGCTCCAGGTCTCTTTATTGATTAGTCCTAGTATTTCAATGATTCTGTTTGCAATTAGGGAGCATGTTTTAATAGCCTTTAAGCTATTAGATAGGAACAGGTTGCATAGGAGCGATTTTATTTTTACATGCTCCTTTTTTGTTAATGATTCGTTAAGCCTTGTTCTAAATGGTACTAATAATTTTGCACATCACATTACAGCACCAAAAGCAACAGGCCTAGCCTTCCCTCACCACACTAGTTCGGCATAGCAAACCTGAATCCAGTTTGTGTAACTTACCGCAAGACTTACATCCTTTTACAATGTTTATTTCAATACAAGAGGACAAAAACAGTTGTGTTCTGGTCCTCTTTATTAACGATTATAATGCAAGATGGCAAGTGTTTTCATTCTTATACATGCAAAATCCTTCGTTTTTTCCATAGATTACACTACACTCTTTATTTTTCGACTCCGCCCCAGCCACTGTCACTAATAGAAGAATATGTTTCATTTTTCTCACTTTGGCTTTCTAGCTGAAACAAAGAACCAAACTTGATAGTCACCAGCTTGAAGTTGAGAATGGTGCTGCCGTTTGTAACTATGGTCTTCGTTTTGAATGGACTGACATATTTGTAACTTCGGTTTGCAGTGCTGATAGGGTCCTATTGGTCATGGATACTTTTCCTCTGCATCACATTTAAAAAAGAAAAGGCACGCGCAGCTTTATCATATTTTTTGTTCGACTTAAACCAACCAGTTTTAATGTTGCAGTGAGCTGGCAAAATAGAGTATCCAATAGAATGTACAGCAGTTAAAAATATCCTACGAGCATTCGCACCACCGGTGCTGAGGTGCCATTATTATTAGGTATTTATTCTGAAGTCGAATCCGATGGAGGCTGTTTTGGAAGTTCATAGTATTACTGTGAACAACTCACATTGTATAGCTTCAGTGGTTCACGGCAACAGCGATCACAAAAGGAACAGTTTTTGGGAGCTGTGGTTATCTGAAGAAGTGATCACTATAATAGAACATATGGAGGACTTCTAGTGAATACTTTGGACACGTTTCCGAGACTGTAGCCTGCTCAGGTTAGCTACCCTTCACTCTAAGGCAAATAAAATGACTTTCAAGGCATGAGTGTCACAAGGAATTACCTTGATAAGGTGACTCTCCTACGTAAGTTGTGTCTCAAATGGAGTCATATAAAGAAAAATATGAATCCTCACTCACCTAACCTAGTTGGCATACTTCATTGCGTTGTCTCATTCACCTGACAGTAGTCTGGGGGGTGGATGAGCTTCCCGATAAAGCAGGGAGTGCTTAGTTATTAGAGTGTGAATCCCACTTACTCATGAGATAAGGCATCCTGGAGTTGCAATTAAAAATCACTTTTGATAAACCTATAATGTATTTATTCTTTATATATAGCTGGATATTTAAAACAAAATGACAAATGGGGATAGTGGTGATTGATATCTACTTGATGATATCAGCTTGTCGTGCTTCTGCTGAATGTTCGGAGGAAGCATGCCAAGTAGGTTGTTTGTAGGTAGTTCCACTTGATGACTGTTTGACTACAGGGGCCTCCCTGTGCTCCACCTTCCATGGGGCCCATATTCTGGTGAATCGGGGTACTTCCCACAGAATTGTGTCATGTACATTGGGTATCTACAAGTATTACGCATGTGTGTGTGGAAGTGCATGAAAGATTGCCTCACTCTATCTGTCTATCGCCCTCACTCTATCTATCTATCGCCCTCACTCTATCTATTGCCCTCACTCTATCTATCTATCGCCCTCACTCAAATCTATTGCCCTCACTCTATCTATTGCCCTCACTCTATCTATCGCCCTCACTCTATCTATCTATCGCCCTCACTCTATCTATCGCCCTCACTCTATCTATCGCCCTCACTCTATTTATCGCCCTCACTCTATCTATTTGCCGTCACTCTATCTATCTGTCGCCCTCACTCTATCTATCTATCACCCTCACTCTATCTATCGCCCTCACACTATCTCCCTCACTCTATCTATTGCCCTCACTCTATCTTTCGCCCTCACTCTATCTATCTTTTGCCCTCACTCTAGGCCCGATGTAGGTGGCAAATTCCGGTCGGAAACGGCCGAAATCGGCCGTTTCCGACCGGTATTTGGCACTTTGAGATGTAGGGGGCCAGTATTTACCTATTCGGTATATTTACCGAATCTGTAAATTTACAGAATCTGTAAAATACCGAATCGGTATTTTTACCGATTCGGTATCTTCCAGATGTAGGTGGGACTCTTCTGAGTCCCACAGGCCTTTCAGATTCGGTATTTTAACACCCAATCCAATTGGGTGTTAAAATACCGAATCCAGGTGTGCATGCACATGTGTGCATGCACACCTATGCCATGTGACAGACAGACATGCCCTTAGGGCATGTCTGTGTGCCACATGGCAGGCACACAAGCCAGTATTGGGGTGCTAAAGGGTGTCAAAGTGACACCCCCTGCACCCTTGCTGGAATCGGTATTTACCGATTCGGTAAATACCGAATCGGTAATGCCCATTGATTCCTATGGGCTTCAATGCCCATAGGAATCAATGGGCATTACCGATTTGGTATTTACAGAATCGGTAAATACCGATTCCTTCCGATTCGGTCATTTTTAAAATAAAATTACCTACATCTGCCCTTCTCTTTTTTACCACTTCTTAAATACCGATTCGGTATGAATCGGTATTTATGAAGTGGTAAAAAAGATTTACCTACATCGGGCCCTCTATCTTTTGCCCTCACACAATCTATCTATTGCCCTCACTCTATCGCCCTCACTCTATCTATAGCCCTCTATCTCTCTATCGCCCTCTATCTATCTATCGCCCTCACTCTATCTATCGCCCTCACACTATCTTTCGCCCTCACTCTATCTATCTTTTGCCCTCACTCTGGGCCCGATGTAGGTGGCAAATTCCGTTCGGAAACGGCCGAAATCGGCCGTTTCCGACCGGTATTTGGCACTTTGAGATGTAGGGGGCCAGTATTTACCTATTCGGTATATTTACCGAATCTGTAAATTTACAGAATCTGTAAAATACCGAATCGGTATTTTTACCGATTCGGTATCTTCCAGATGTAGGTGGGACTCTTCTGAGTCCCACAGGCCTTTCAGATTCGGTATTTTAACACCCAATCCAATTGGGTGTTAAAATACCGAATCCAGGTGTGCATGCACATGTGTGCATGCACACCTATGCCATGTGACAGACAGACATGCCCCTAGGGCATGTCTGTGTGCCACATGGCAGGCACACAAGCCAGTATTGGGGGTGCTAAAGGGTGTCAAAGTGACACCCCCTGCACCCTTGCTGGAATCGGTATTTACCGATTCGGTAAATACCGAATCGGTAATGCCCATTGATTCCTATGGGCTTCAATGCCCATAGGAATCAATGGGCATTACCGATTTGGTATTTACAGAATCGGTAAATACCGATTCCTTCCGATTCGGTCATTTTTAAAATAAAATTACCTACATCTGCCCTTCTCTTTTTTACCACTTCTTAAATACCGATTCGGTATGAATCGGTATTTATGAAGTGGTAAAAAAGATTTACCTACATCGGGCCCTCTATCTTTTGCCCTCACACAATCTATCTATTGCCCTCACTCTATCGCCCTCACTCTATCTATAGCCCTCTATCTCTCTATCGCCCTCTATCTATCTATCGCCCTCTATCTATCTATCGCCCTCACTCTATCTATCGCCCTCTATCTATCTATCGTCATCACTCTATCTATCGCCCTCACTCTATCTATTGCCCTCACTCCATCTATCTATCACCCTCACTCTATCTATTGCCCTCACTCCATCTATCTATCGCCCTCACTCTATCTATCGCCCTCACTCCATCTATCTATCGCCCTCACTCTATCGCCCTCACTCTATCTATCTATCTTATCACCCTCACTCTATCTATCTATCGCACTCACTCTATCTATCTATCGCACATTATCTATCGCATCACCACAGCATCACTCAGGGGCACCACAACATCACTATGAGCTACCACAGCATGACTGAACGCCACAGCATCACTGCGCCACCAAAACATCACTCAGCGCCACTACAGCAGCAATATGTGCAATGAATCAACAACAACTAGTTCAAATATGTTCTCTCAATGTTTCAAGCTTTATTACAAATGTCACAAAAAGATGTTAATATTTCACTTCTGTTCTTGGATTTTTGTCACAATAAAATACACTGAACATAATCTTCACAAAAGTTATTTACAAAAGTTTAAGCAATTGCCATTATAAATTACAATAACTTTTATTTAAGCATTAATTATTAAAAAAATTAAAAGCCATTGTTATTTGTAATATCAATACATCTAAGTCACGTAAATACAACACATATTGCATTACAAATGCTATAGGTGTCACATTTGCGAAAGTTACAACTATTGGCATTGTAAATGACAACGCTATTAATTTCGCTATTTTCAAAATCAACACATAAATAAAAAATGTGTCATTTACAATAACAATAACTCAAACTTTCCTAATGCGAGACCTATTGCATTGCAAATGCTTGTTATAATAACAAGGGTGTGACAACACCACATAACACAGCATAAGCAGCAAGTGCAGATTAAACCACAGGGTTCAAATAAACCCACACACACACACCGTGAGATTAAACCTGTACTAAACACACGCGCCTCAATAACAGGTACATCATAGAAAGACTGATGGACATAATGAAGCGGACCTTGAGGTACATGCATAGCACAGATAAGATAAAGGTCTTGATTTAGAGTTTGGTGAGCAGGGTACTCCTTCACAAGCGTGGTCGAGTACCCTGTCCAACAAACGGATGGTCTGCCTGTAAATACATCAGACGACCATTCCTTTTTAGATCAAGCAGTCTGATGTATTTTTCTCTTATTCAGGACCACTAGGGAATACCTGGCAGTCGTGATGAGAATTTGTTTTTAAATGAATCCCACTTCCTGGGAGTAGATTAATCAGGGAGAAAGTTTCAAGGGTGTGAGGGTGATTAGTTATTGGTTTTTAAAAACAAACTCCAGCTTTGGAACCTTGTTTTTGAAAAACACAAAAGTTGGTGAATGGCCGCCTAAAACATCCCCAAGGGATCCAGAGAATTGTAGATCAACTTCCTATAGATGGTTGAGATTTGTTTTTCGGTTGGGGATTAGTTAGCAGCTGGTCCTCCAGTGGGGATGCATCAGGCAACTTCCCCCCTTACCAGATGTGACCATGCAGAGCGTGACCCACCTGCAAATGTCAGAACCGTTTTTAGTCACCTAATTCAGACTTTTGTTGTAGGATCGTGAATTACACAAGCGCCTGTCCCCTCCACACATCGCCCGGCAGCTCTAAGCTAATCAATCCCCATTTTGTGAAGCCCTGCAATCCTCCCACTGCACTTAGGAGATCACCATCATACAGTGTAGGCCATTCAGTCCGCGAACCTGGGCAGCCTGAACACTTGGTAGCCTCTCTCCACACCCTTAGCACTGTTTGGGTATGAGTAGGTAGAGTGCACTCATACTTTCTTCAATACAGCATTGGGGTAGGGTAACCTCTCTTGCCCATGGCCAATCTATCTACCCGGTAAGCAGGATCCCCATGGTCCGCAAAAACCCATTTGTTGACTGCCACCAGCTGCGTGGCCCAGTAATACTTGAGAACGCTCCGGGCCGCCAGTCCACCTTAATAAAATCCCCTCGGCACCTTACTCGCCGCGAAGCGGCACCATCCCAAAACGGGAGCCATAATTCTCAGTCTACCTTTTGAAAAAATATGTCTGGTGGGATCTTAAAGGACGTTTTTGCACGATGTACAGGAGGCCCTGGAGGGTCACCACTTTAAATAGGACCACCCGGCCCAGTAAGGAAAGCGGGAGTGCCCGCAAGTGTGGAGCATCCCAGCAAAGCCGGTCTAATTTCGGAAATATGTTCCTGCCTATGGCTCTCTTGTAATAAACTCGCCCTAATATTTAAAGCCATGTAGTGCCACCCAAACTGTGCACCTAGAGTGCAGCCGCAGGGTCCCTGCCACCAGCAGGAATGTTAAGGGCTTCTTCCAGTTGATCTTATATCCTGAATAATCTCTAAATATGTGAAAAATGTGTAGGATTCGTTCACTCGAGAAGGCTGATTACGTGTCCTACAGCAAAACATCAGCGTAGAGTGAGATTCTCTCATCCCACTTCCGATCAACTGGAATACCTCATATGAGAGGTCCTGGCGAACCTACGCACGTGTGAAGGGCATAGGAGACAAGGAACATCCCTGTCGGAAGGCAAAGACTCGGGAGACTGTATTATTGACGCGCATGCGCGCTGGAGGGTCCACATACAAGAGCATGACAGCAGCGCCACTGGTTCAGCAAAGGAATCCCCTGTTGCGTGTAGTACTCCATTAAGGTGTCAGAGACATAAGCGCGTTCCCTGGTGTGGCATAAAGCCCGATTGATCAGGATGATCCACTGTTGCAATTACTGTCTGCAGGCAGATCGCCAGGGCCTACGCAAGGACCTTAGTCTCAAAATTAAGCAGGGAGAGAGGTCTATAAGACCCACACTCAGTTGCTGGTTCATCCTTTTTTGGGATGACCACCACCTCAGACATTCTTTGGTCCTCTGGGAGACACCCTTATTTTCAGGCAGTCTGAAACCTCCTCTGGAGGCACTCCCTGATTTTATCCATCATGCTTTTATATAATTCTATGGGGAGCTCATTAGGCCCTGTCGCTTGCCCTGTTTGCAAGGTTCTTATTGTCTTATTTATTTAGTCTACTGTCAGGTCTTGGTCTAGTGCATCTCGGTCGTCATTCGTTAGCATTGGCAGGGTCAGGTCTTTCAGGAAGACTCTCCCAGTATTTCTGCCCCCTTGTTGTCAGTGTCCTCAAGGACGCCCGTTCTCCTTAAAATAGAAGTCTGATCCATCTCACATACGAGCTTTGAACGTCTTTTAAATATCACTGATCAACCCTTGAGGGTAGGAGGAAGTCCACAACCGGACCATCGAGTTGCACCTCCACTAGCGAATGGTCTGAGATTCCCCCTGCTATGTGCGTAGCTGCTCTAAAATCATCTTTGTTGGACCTGGCCTCGTGGCGTGGTTCCCCCCGTTCCTCAGCAACCCGTTAGCCTAGCCCTGCACCCAGAAACCCCTGGTCGTCCTGTCTCTGTACACCCAAACTCCCTACACGACCCAACCAGCCGGCGACCAGCCCCGCATCTCCATCCTCCTTCCCGGCCCCGGGCACCCCCGAACCTGCATCACCCCACAGGGCCCCAGCAGCCATTTTCCCTTCCTGAGGTCCCTGACTCCATGGGCCTTGCATCACCCCGGCCCCAGCGAAACCTAGGCTCCAGACACGCCAGTCCCGGCTGGGGGGTAAAGGGCTTCCACGAGTGAGATAAGACAGGGAGTTTCGATGGCACCTCCGGCCTCCCCTGAGAGACTGGTTTCTATCACACCTCTGGCCTTCCCCTGGGGGCCGGTTTTCGATCGCACCTCTGGCCTCCCCGAGAGCTGGCTCCAGACCCTGCCGGACGCATCTTCAAAGTGATCAAAGGGCCAACCAACGGACCTCTCCAACGACCAGCCCCTAAGGCATGAGACCTCCGCCTGCGAAAGTCCGGACATCAAAGGGCCACTGGACTATATCAAGGCTCGCCCAACAACTAGCGGGTAGTTGTATCCTGGACAAGAAAGCCCTGCTGTGGCTAGCTGTGAAGTTTTTAGAATTTCAGAGGATGTAGGGCGCTCTGCCTGGAGTAAACGTTATAAGGTTAATCAAATACAAGTAAGGGTGCGGTGCGTGAAGAGCGAACGGAGAAGCCCTTAACCGTTCAATTAGAAAATCAACAGACTCTCCCAAACTTAAAACAGCAAAGCTCTCGCAACCACAAATTAGTATAATCAAAGATAGAAAATCGTCTCAACAAAGTAAGTGACAGTTCAGTAATAAACAACAGCAGATCCTTGTGTCTTTATCCTTTAGGAAGGTTGTTTATTTGATCCACATTCAGCCGACATGTGTTTTGTCGTGTTAGAGTTGAGTCAACACGACTCTTCAGGGCTAGTGGTATGACCTACTGGTCAGTAGGTCGGACTTAATGGACACTTTAGCTTCGGGTAGATAGTTCAGTAAATGAAGTTAATAAACATCGGAATATAAGCAATAATTCTCCGCTCTGAGTTCAGAGCAATCGGTTCCTCATCTGTATATTCGTTCTCCAAACCAAGTATGGTGGATGAACGCAAAGGTATACTGGATACGTGTGTGTACCAAGCCGTACCGGGAGGGGATCCAATTAAAGTTTTCCAGTAAATAGTTAAGGTTCGATCCCTCAGAGTAGTCAGAAATTCAGCAGCTAAAAGCCCAACACAGGCTTTTCAGGAAGTTAGTAGATTCAGACTCTGTTGTGTTAGGAATTTCGCAAATGCAACATTGAATGGGCCTGTTGGCACCACACAATCGTCCTACTGGGCCTCAACAATTATGTTGTTGTAGAGTTTTATTTTCTGCCTTGAACTGTTGGGAGAGTCTTGGCGGGGCGGGGTCCCTCAGACTAGCTCGTCCTGCTGGATGGCTTTCCGGCCCGCCCTACAGATAACGGGGATGTGTCGGACCTTGCTTCTTCCAGGACAGCCTTGTCCTCCCTTCCCTTTCTTACCAGACAGGCACGCTTCTAGGCAGACTTCTAGGTTCTTCAGGACAGGTACACAGCTTCTCCATTAAGTAATTCAGCCTGCAGGTGATGTCCCTTCAACTTAGATAAACTGTCAGGCTGACACCGTCCCTAGTGGCACAGCAGGCACCTGAGTACTTTGTAGAGCACATTATTCCTTGGTAACAGAGGACTTTGAACTGGGGTATAAAAGAGGGATAGATGGTCCACCTTGTATACACAACTGGCAGGCAGGAGGTGCAGTTTACTCTGTCGCACTCTCACATTGCATTTATGCTACGCACACCAATACCCTAAACACGCACTTGATGTTAGCGCAAAGTCTGGGCACAGGTATAGAAATGGAGCATTACATGGGTGTGAAAGCCACTCCACTGACCATGATGCAAAGATCTCATCAGGCTATTGATCCTTACAACAGGGTGCATTGCCATCACCGCTCTAGGTGTTAAACCCATGACAGTCCTCTGCCTTAAATGAGGGCACACTTGGTGTGACCCTCCAGGTCACCGGGCCGGTCCAAGGTCTCTTAGTCCCTTGTTCGAGGTTGCACAGTACTGGGGTGGCAGAAAAATCTCATGTAATTGTTTTGTGGTAGATTTATCCCAGTAACGTGCAGTTACAAGTTTGACGCCATGGACTGGGGAGTTGCCACGAGGAACAGATTCATCTGCCTGTCAAACCACATGCCATTCACTATTTCATAGTGTTTATAGTGTTTTTTTCTGCTTTTATTTACCACTTGTTTTAAGCATGTGGTAGATATATGCATGTGGTTGGTTGGGGGAGGTGGGTGAAGCAGGGGCGGGAAGAGGAAAGCATTTTCTAACAGAGAGAAGAATTGTATGTTTCCCCCAGTTAGTAAAAAACCAGCATAAGTCTTGGCTGCTTCTGCTGCACTCAGAGTCTTGTGGGTCTTTTCAGTCTAATTTTTCTGTCTGGAAAAAAAATTGTGTCCTGTTTTTCTGCACCCGGTAAATCCAGGTGCAGAAAAGCCAAACAACTGATAATCAGGTGGAATAAAATGAACACATGAAAGTACTCCTTAATTTCATTGCCCTTGATTCATACTCTGGACCATAGTTGAGGGATAGGTCTAGGCATAGTCCTCGCAGCACACAATAGATTTGCGTGTGGCAGAGGCCAGAGCTCAGAAGTCAGGATACCAGATACAAGTAAATGGTAACTCAGGGCAGGGGAAAACGCCTGTTGTCCATGGAGGGGAAATTCCTGTCCCAGAAATTTACATTAAAATTAATTAATAGTATTCTATTTTAAATATCTGTTTGGTGCCAGTCAATATGACTTTAATTTCTGCTTTTGGGATTCTATGTTACAAGTCCATAAGGTACAGGTATCCTTTCTGAGCTTAATAAAATGTTAGAAACTCTACACATTCTCACTCCTACATCCAAGTACTCTTAGGCTACCATTCTACACTTTGCTCTGTCTGAAGAACAGCTCAACATTTTCAAAATTCTGCATTGATATGGCTTGTAAATAATTTTTGGGTGAAATGTACATGTATTTTTTTGTTACATTTTGTTTAAGAATATATTGTTGTGTTACTCCTCTAATAAAAGCCTTGCAAGCATCCAACACAGAAAGAATACTAGCCGTATCCAAATTATATGTAATAAACTCCTTTATGTGTTTTTTGAGAGATGTTACAAATATCTCGTCTGATAATAAATATCTTGGGAAAGTGAAAGGACGTCTCTCTTTTGCCCTAGGAGCTACTCCAAAAGTGAATATAATCGGATTATGGTCAGAGGAGATTTTTGGCATAATCTGCATATGTCCTGAGCTCATTAGTTCCACCGAAGCCCACGCTAGATCTATCCTAGAACAAAGTTTGTGGCGGAACGAATAATATGTATATCCTGGTACATCTGGATGTAGACAGCGCCATATGTCTTTTACATTATGAATTTTAGCTAGTTCTAGTATTGCTGCTCTTGTTTTGGGTATACGTAAAGTTAACCCTATCTTCGTTGCATCCTGTTGATAATTTAAAACACAATTAAAGTCTCCCATCAGGAGAAGCTCGCCCTCCCATGATAATAATTCGATGTTCAACCATTCAAATAAGCGAGGCTCATCTTTGTTTGGCCCGTATATAGCACAGAAAACATACATATTGTCTTCTATCCGCATTTGCATTATTGTCCATCGCCCCCCCTTGTCCGCTGCCGTCCTAGTGACTTCCCCCCGCAATTGTCTTTTCTTTAATATTGCAACCCCTCTGATTGGTGCATTTAATGTTGTGCTGACCACCAATTCATATCCCAATTGATTCAAAAGTTTTTTATCTTTATAGCAAATATGTGTTTCCGTTAGCATGACCAACTGTGCATCATACATTTTCAGTTCTTGATATACTAAATTTCTTTTAGTCCTATTATTCAGGCCTGATACATTCCATGCAAGACAGCTACAGTACTTAATTTATGTAAAAATCAAAAATCGCTGCCCTTTTCTTATCACTCTTTTTAGTTTTATTTCTTACTAACATCGTTTTGTCTTCCTTTTGACTTGTCA
This sequence comes from Lissotriton vulgaris, assembly GCF_964263255.1. Lineage (NCBI taxonomy): Eukaryota > Metazoa > Chordata > Amphibia > Caudata > Salamandridae > Lissotriton > Lissotriton vulgaris. The sequence goes on along the minus strand of NC_141685.1, from coordinate 104,604,948 downwards.
TGCCATTTTTAATGTTTCCCCTCCCATCCCTCCCGACCCTCATACCTTCCCTCCCCACAACAAAGCTACTCCCCCGTACCATAGGAAAACACCCCCCCTTTATACCTGCTGCCGTTGGTTGGGCAGCCTTTTGAGGGTGCAGCCATCCGCACCACCCTCTCCTACTTCAATAAGTGTATCCATCCCGATTCCCCTTTCACAAATAATCAATTTGTCATTTAGTCAAACCTTTTGAGACAGTGATCACATAGAATCTGCATTCGAAATTATTGTGTTTTATACATTAGTGATTCTTTTCCAACTCATTTTCTGCCTCCATAGCCTAGTTAAGCATTTGTATTTTTTTCTAACACATTTTCTGCCTCCTTAACCTGGTTAAGAAAGTATGTATGACCGGCTTTGGTAACTTTTAAACACGCAGGTTCTTGCAGGAAAACCTGAGCCTCTGCGGCTTTAAAGGAATCAATTAATTGTCGTAAGTTCCATCGTCTCTCCATGGTAGACTTACAAAGGTCTGACCTGACAAAAAAGTCACATCTTCTGTGACAATGGGGGAGTTGGGTTTTGCTTTTAAAGAGAAAGCCTGTCTCAATAAGAAATTTCCAAAATAAATCAAAAACGGGCGAGGAAATTTACTTCCTTTGTTTCTGTTAACCAGTGGTAGTCTATGAACTCTTTGTAGCTGAGAGTCCCAGTCTCAGTCTGCGAGATCGGGGAACGCACGCTGGAAAAGCTTGACTATGTAAGTCCTGGGGTATGCCCCTTCAGCCCCCTCAGGAACCCCAAAGAGTCTAAGATTTTGTCTTCTTTGGCGATTTTCCATATCCTCGACTTTAGAATGTAGTGCCCGAATCTCTTCATCCTGGCGGGAATTTTTCTGCTCAGTTTTAGTCGAAGTTTCCTCTATCTGCGCGACCCTATGTTGTAGTTCTTCCACATCTTGTGTTACCGTATTCATTTTGTTATTGACTTCCAATAAGTAATTTTGAGTTTTTGTATTGTCTTCCTTAAGTTGCAGGAAATATTGTTGTGCTTCTTGCCGTTGTTCTGTCAGCATGTTTAAAATTAAGGCCAAAGATGGGGTCTCTCCCAATGGTTCCACAGGGGGTAATACCTCCTGCAGCCTATCTTTCCCCAAATGACCGTTTTCCTTGGCTGAAGCAGACATGACAACGAGATCACTTGAATTGAAATCCTTTTGATTGATACCATCTCTGATATTACTGTCTTCTTGGGAGTTCTTTGCCCCCATGGAGTTATCTAGGATTGATTGACTTAAAGGTTCAGACAAGTTTGCCTTATTCAGATCTGGGTCAGCTTGTGTTGGAGTTGGTAGCCCCATGGAGCTATTTCCTGACAGACGTAAAGCCATTGATTTTACCCCTCCTTTGGCTTGGATCCACCTACGTAGAGGGCTTTCGTCAATAATAGGTTTGCCCTTAGTGTTAGCTAAAGTTATAACTGAGGAGAGAGTAGAAGGATTGGTATTTTTCTTGTTTTTCAATTTATTTTTAGCGTTCCCTCTTCCTTTTTTCCGAGACACAGTTTTCCACTCATCTTGTGACAGGCCCACTCCAGTGTTATCCTCTTCATCGCCCAGTTCCTCATATTCATCATTTGATTCAACTAGTTTATCATTAAATCCCTCTGTACAGTCTTCAGAAAGTCCCTTAGCTTCGTGTACTTCAGCTATAATGAGCGCATCTGTTTCCTGGGTAGCGAGAGTTTCATGAATAGATAAATTATTCATTTCAGCAGCAGTTACGTCTGGCTCCATGTCCGTAATCAATATTATTTCCATACCCTCGGATGCTGGAGCATGTACCTGTAACTGAATTTTATCCTTTCCCTTATGATTAACCTCTTTGTCTGTTTCAGATTGTTCTTCTAGTTTTTCTGCTACCTCCGAAACGAATCCCCGCCAGTAATAGTATCATCATATTCAGTAATCTTAGTGTTTTTCTCAGTGTTCTGCATCATTTTATTGTTAATTTCCTTGTTTGTTCACGTAATAGCATCATTATTTGTATGGTTAGCTGAAACAGCAGGATTTAATATTACATTAGCTTACTTTGCTTTAGGTAAGTTATCACAAGTTAGCAAAGTGGGCCGTGGTGGCTGTGGCTGTAGCTTACCAGTCATTGGTACACCCTTATTCTGTTTTCCTGAAGCAAGCAGTTTCTGTGGGCCAACTCCAGTTTCGAGTCCAGCTCCCACTTTTTCCTTCCCAAGGGGTTTGGCTGGTATCTTTTGTTTTTCTGCCGTCAGTCTCTTCTCCCCCGCGGCATTACCGACAGCTGTGGCTCCCAGAACATCGCTTTCCTCCGTGGTCGCTGCACCCTTTGTGGTCCTGGTGCTACGCGGTGGATTCTTCGGGGCCATAATCTTGACAGAAATCAATTTGTCTGCTAAACCCTCCGGCGTCGAATTGCCCCCCCGGGCGTCGGAATTGGAGGCGCTTGTCACGTACCCACGAAATATTGAGCAGCCCGGAACTGCGAAGCCTAGCCAAGACAGCAGCACAGAGCACAGCCAGCCTCCGCCCACAGTTCGCGGCTGCCGCAGCCTCTTGCAATCAGAAGCCGCATCCGTTTCACCACCTTCGGCAATCGCCGCTTCGCTTTCCGTAAGTGATTCCAAGTAAGTTTATAGCGAGTTTATAGTTTGTAGCAATGCAGGAGCGCTTTCAAATTTCCCGTTTCAAAATAAAGTAACCTTTTAGCTCATAAGTTGATCGAAGCCGTCTCTCTATCCGTTATCAGTAAAGTAAGGAGAGCAGCGTATTCAGGCTGCACCGGGCGGCGTCCTCAAGCCGCCATCTTATATACTGATGGACAATATCTTACATATGGAGTCTTTGTGCTGGGCTGATGAGCAGATTAGATATCATGCTTTTGGAAGATAAACTTTTTACGTTAAGATCAAAAACCAAGAGCTTTCTTAGGGAAAAAAATAGTTGTAAGATTCTTAAATATAAACTCTCTCAATATGAATGCGGAGATCGAGTAGGAAAGCTCTTGGCATACAAGGTGGCGGAAAACCGAGCATCAACACTAATTAAATCTATAAAAGGCCCTAATGATATCCTGTACTCGCAGCCTATACAAATAATGGAACAATTTGCTTCATACTATGAAAAATTATACACTCCAGAATATGATATTATAGGTAATCAGATTCAATCTTATCTAGATGACAAACTCCCTGTAAAAGATTATTTAGATCAGGATATCCTTGACAATATGGAGGAGAATTATACAATAGAAGAACTACGTTTAGCTGTGTTTTCCCTCCCATCCAACAAAGCCGCAGGGGAGGATACACTTCCAGTTGAACTGTATAAAATATGCGCGGAAGAAATATTACCCCTCTTCTGCTCAGTCGTGAATTATATTGGTACAACAGGAAAGGCTCTAGAATCTTGGAAAACGGCTAAAATTATGTTCTTCCTGAAAAAAAATAAACCACCGACTGAATGTGGGTCTTATCGACCAATCTCTTTAATAAACACCGATGCTAAAGCATATTCCAAGTTACTATCAATGCGATTGGCTCCCTATAAGCCATACTTAGTCAATGAACAACAACATGGCTTCGTAGTAGGAAGGGACACCACCACTCATGTCAACATGGCGATTACAGCATTTGACGTAGCCGCAACTAATCTTACCCCACTCGGTATGATTCTCTTGGACGCAGAAAAAGCGTTTGACCGAGTGGGGTGGGACTATTTGTGGAAAGTGCTAGCTCAGTTTGGATTTAAAGAACGGTTTCTGAGAAGTGTACAGGCTATTTATAGGGATCCCAATGCCAAAATTAGTTATGCAGGGCTACTGTCACCAACCTTCGCAATCTCTAGGGGGACTAGGCAGGGGTGCCCACTTTCACCCCTGCTGTTCGCTCTCTCAATGGAACCTTTTATTAATGCTTTGCATAAACAAGATAAGATAATTCCGGTTATACATGAAGATAAAACTCTCAAAATAACTGCATATGCAGACGACCTAGCTATCTATACCACAACCGTAACGGATGCCCTAATTGGAATATCAGAGGAAGCAAAGAACTTTGGCGATATTTCAGGCTCTAAGTTAAACCTTAACAAAACACAAATTATTTTGAATTACCAAGCTGATCATACAATTACAGGAATTTGTGACTCTGCCGTGTATTTAGGGGTGAAAATCTCCTCTAAAATTAATGAAATTAACAAACTAAACTACGAACCCTTACTAAAAGAAGTTACTATGGTGCTTAAAAAATGGCATAAAATCCCACTTAATATCTTGAGCCGAATCGATTTGATTAAAATGAATATTTTGCCCAAATTTTTATACTTCTTTCGTTCTATCCCCCTCCGACTTAATAATATATTTTTTAAGAAATTAGATGGAATCTGCAGTAGTTTTATTTGGAGCTACAAAAAACCTAGAAGGTCAATGGCCATACTAAAATTATCATTGGAAAAGGGGGGACTCGACTTTCCGGACTTTAAGTCTTACTTTTTTGCATCATTTTTAGGTCGGCTCAAGAGCTTACTAGACAAAAACCAAACTTTCTTTTTTTATCAGTTTATGTTAGGCACAAACTCAAATCAATTCTTAGCAAGAGTACATGATCCAATTTTTTTTAAACGAGTGAAATTTAAGACAGCAAAAGATGCTGTAGGGATTTTTAATTTGATTTTGAAACACTGCGATACTTCCTTTTTTCACACAGACCTACCACTATGGGGTAATCCTGGGTTACCTGCTATCTTTAATTATAAGATGGGGAGGGAATGGGCCACTTACGGCATCAAGACATTAGGTGATCTATACGGCTCAGACGGTTTCCTCCAGTTTTCAACTTTACAACTGCTTTATAATTTACCTGGTGCTATGATATACAAATATATGCAAATCAAAGATTACTTAATACGGACTATGAAGCTGAAAAAAGCTGCCAGCTCGGACATTTTGGGTTGTTTATATAGTACTAAAAAGAAGTCTCTAATTAGTATGGGATATAAACTTCTTAGTCCGTATAATGCGGATGACTGCACAAGATTGTCACATAAGTGGATGCTAAAACTAGGAATCAATGTGACACCTCAGAATATCTCAAATGCTTTCGTCAACATCAACAAATTAGTCCACTCCTCTAGTCTAAAATTACAACTAAACAGGACGGTCAGTCAATTATACCATACACCACTAAAAATATCCAAATGGTCACAGAATAATCTAAACAATGACCGTACTAAATGCCCTAAATGCGATCTGGTGGCAGCAGACCTTACTCACATGCTTTATTCTTGTCCTATGCTTGCAAAGTACTGGAAAGAAATAGAAAATACTTTAATCCAAAAACAATTGATTCATACATCACTCTCTGCACCTATGGTTTTACTCTCTTTACACACGATGGGGAACAATAATACTAGTTGGCTTAACCTCTTCAATGCTAATGACAAGGGTAACTCGTCATGATGCACTGGTTGACCTGTGCTGATGACAAGGATAACTCGTCATGTATAATGGGGTTTTCAATAAATCAGCGCAGGGGGGGGACCCTTAGCAGCCAAGGTGTTAATATAGCTCTGTGTTGTGCTAGATTGGTGGTAGCTCGAGCTTGGATTTCAACAAACCCAGCCGGTAGGACGGAGTGGTTAAACCTGCTACACAAAATTTATACTATGGAAAAGGCCCTTGCTAAGGGCAGAGGCCGAAAGTCTGTAGTAAAAACTGAAAAAATATGGAATAATTTCGTATAATTCTGAAGGACACAAGTTGTACATAACCTCTATTGTTTCTCCCTCCTCTTTTGCTTGGTTTCTCTGTTTCTTTATTTCTATATAACTTAAATTGGGCCTTGTCTAGTGCTTGCTGTACTTTATGTATACATGATATATCCCGGATATCACTCAAAACTTGTATGTTTAAGAATATTCTTTTTTTTCTGACTTGTTTGCCAAATAAAAAAAATTCTATAAAAAAAAAAAGAAATGTACATGTATTAACTGTATTTAATTTAATACTATAGGTAATTGCAATTACGGACGAAGAAAGCAAGATTTAGCACCAGCCAACTAAATGTTAGTGCCATAAGAAGGATTATTTTGAAAAACTGAAGGACATCCAGCATTCTAAGTTTAAACAATTTCCAAAATCTAGGTGTGGCGAGGAAGTGGGAGCTGAGGAAAGTACTATACCTGTAAGTGAAGTCTCTAATTTTGCATGTCATTAAGCCAGAACAAAGTCATATCTGTGCACACAGCATCAGAAATAATGCCAGAAAGACCAATCACCACATCCTCATCTGAAATATTACCAGAAAGACAAATTGCAGCAGCATGACAGAATAACATTCATCTAAAGCATGCATGATCTAAAGCATCATGTAATTCCAGAGAGGAAGCACACACTGCATAAAAGAAAGATATAACAAAAGGTTTCTTCTGCACACCATCAAAGAAAAGACACTGAAAGAAGACTCCAAAGCTGACACGCTAACAACCAAAAGATTGGAAAATCACTTTTGTTCAACAACCGTTTTTAACCAGTTACGCAAGTTTGAATCTATTGTGTACTGTTCTGTAATTCTATGTAAATCGCCACAACATTATCTGCTGTGCATGAGTGATATGCTATAGCTAATGTCAATAAATCCTCGTCTTCAGAACTACAATCCTTAACCTTACACCAAACATACAAAGGGTAAAAGGAACTGATGTTCTGCAACTGGTGAGCCACAATAATACTGTGCATGTTCTCAGTTACTGCCATTACGCCAGTGCAAAAAGGTACTTGTCAGTTTAATCATTAAATATCAGACTAACACCTTATCACTGTATTGCTAAGAATCTATACAAATGGATTTGAGAAAAACTTCAGGCACAAAATAACCCAAAGACTGTTATCTGCTAGAAACATTTCGACAGGTTTTACAGGGCTGCATCCAGACATATTTTGCTCAATTCAAGTGTTAAGAAGATTACACACAATTTCTTTTAGAGATAAATGCTGAACATTATCTAAACAAGCCCTACTCTAAAATTGGGTTCACTCTTACCGTGGCATATAAGCAAGAGAAAACTAAATGTAGAGATATTAACTCTAGGAATACACCTTATAAAAACACGGGCTTTGAGAACAAATTCAGTGTTCAAACCTGCCTCAATCAAAGCAAAATAACCCTAGCTGGGGAAAAAAGTTACCTGTGCCAAAAAAGATTCAGCCATTAAATCTCATCTCACTGAATTTGAGAGAATGCACACTGGGAAAAACCTCTCTCAGTGCTCTGAATGCCAAAAAAGTTTCCGCCGTAAAGCTTATCTCACTGAGCATATGAGAATCCACACTGGGGAAAAACCTTATCATTGCTCTGAATGTCAGAAATGTTTCATAAACAAACTCAGTCTCACTCAGCATATAATAACCCACACTGGGGAAAAACCTTATCATTGCTCTGAATGCCAGGAATGTTTCATAAACAAACCCAGTCTCACTCAGCATATAAGAACCCACACTGGGGAAAAACCTTTTCAGTGCTCTGAATGCCAGAGATGTTTCAGTGACAAAAGAAGACTCACTCAGCATATAAGAATCCACACTGGGGAAAAACCTTTTCAGTGCTCTGAATGCCGGAGATGTTTCAGTGAAAAAAAAAAATGACTCACTCAGCATATAAGAATCCACACTGGGGAAAAATCTTATTAGTGCTCTGAATGCCAGAGATGTTTCAGTTTAAAACACCATCTCATTCATCATATAAGAACCCACACTGGGGAAAAACCTTATCAGTGCTCTGAATGCCAGAAATGTTTCAGTGAAAAAAAAAATACTCACTCGGCATACAAGAACCCACACTGGGGAAAAACCTTATCAGTGCATTGAATGCCACAAATGTTTCAGTTTAAAAAGCACTCTCATTCATCATATTAGAACCCACACTGGGGAAAAACCTTATCAGTGCTCCGAATGCCAAAAATGTTTCAGCCATAAATCTGATCTCACTGCACATGTGAGAATCCACACTGGTGAATAAAATTATCAGTGCTCTAAAGGTCAGAAAAGATTCAGAGGTAGAGATGTTTACATGCACCATAAGAAAATACACCATCAAAAATAATTCAGTGCTCCAAATGCCAGAAAAGCATCAATTTTAAACGCAATCTCACTCTACATGAGCAGATGCACACAGGGAAAAAACATTACCAACACTGTGAATGCCAGAAATTCCTATTTGATAGGCATAGCCTCACTAACTATAAGCGACTCCATACTGATGAAAAACCTTATGAGTGCTCGGAATGGTTTCAAATGACACTAGTGCCAAAAGGACACATATACCAAAAAAGAAGAAAAGTTATTTTCTCATTACATACTGTCATGACTATTACAAACAATTCTACATTGATCCAAAGAAAAAATATACATGTTTCTAAAACGCACTGAAAAGAGTGAATTACTATGTATACAGTTATAAAAAGGCATCGACATATAGGTCTAACCCGCATAAGAAAGAAGTCACAAAAAGAATGATTTATTTTGAAGATTATACTGAATATCCATACGATGATACTACATGGCATTTCAGCTGTAATCAACATTTAAAATCATTGAAATATAGAAAAAATGAAAGAGATATGTAAAGTTTTTCCACGCACGTAGGATCAAAAATAATCCCAAATTGATGGAGAAAGGGGGGGGGGACAGAAAAAGGAGAAGAAAAACTGGAGTTTGAAGGGAAATGGGGAGAAAAAGATTTTGTATCCCCAACAGAAAAGATGAAATGTATTTACAGAGTTCAAAAAAGAAAAGGTGAAATAGAAAAAGTAATAACCACAACCAAGAGGCATGCACCACCGGTCATGTGAACCAGTTAGAGAAACAGCCATGGTATAGCATACTCACGCTTACCATGAAATAAGTCAGTTTGCGGAATGCAGACAGTCAAGATTTCCAGTGAAGGACGATGATCTGAGTGGAAAAGTCCTTGGCTATAGAATTTTAATACCAAAAAGTAAAAGAGAATCAATATCCCGGAAGGTCAGTAAGAATAAAAATAGCATGAAGGTAAAGCCTGATTAGACCTATTGCATTCTCGTAATTAAATCTGGCTAATATATGTTATAGAAAGACATTCCCTGCCAACCGTGCCTCTTATTACATCGGTGTGTTGTTCTAACTATTGGTGGCCCTCATTGGTACTCCTGCATGTACCTTTAAGCGAAATCCTAGTATCTCCTTGTCCTTGTAAAATCAGGTTGTAATCATGAATGAATGAATGAAATCAGATTTGGTTATTGCGCAACTTAGCCCAAAGGGCGTCAAGGCGCCTAATCCAAATGCCTGTAATGTCCCAGGAGCATGCGTACTGATAGGCACTAAAAACATGGTGTTTTGTCAAGGCCTTTCTGAAAAGGGACAACGAGGGTTGCGCTTTAATCTCCACGGGAGGGAATTCCACAGTCGGGGGGCCACAGTGGCAAAGGCCCTACCTCCCCATCTGACTTTCTTTACACGAGGGATACACAGAAGATTCATATTGGAGGAACGAAGGCTCCTGCTGGGGGTATAGCAGGTTAGCAGGGAGCCTAAAGCATCCGAAGGTCCCACCAATAATGCTCCAAAGGCCAGACACAAAATTTTAAACAGAATTCTGTGCTGGATCGGGAGCCAATGGAGATTCTTCCTGGCAAGAGTAGCAGAACAAATCTAGCCACTGCATTCTGCACACTCTGAAGGCGTTGGATAAGGCCCTTATTGATATCTGCATACAAAGCATTGCAGTAATCCAGCCGGGAGGACACCAACGCGACCACGGTCTGCTTACGGGCCTGAGGGGAGAGATAATGAACGAATCTCCTCAGAATCCTAATCACTCCCCAGCAGGTAGCCACAGTTCTGTTTACCTGGAGGTTCATAGTCAGCGAGGTGTGAAGAATAACCCCGAGATTCCTGGCTGAGTGCGATGGAATAGGACAGGCTCCCTACGAAGGGGGCCACCACTCACTGGACCAGATATCATGGTCCTTACCAAAGACCAGTACCTCAGTTTTATTGCCATTCAGCTTCAAGGAATTTTGAATCATCCATTCAGAAACTGCTTGCATGCAGTTCCTGAAGCTGAACGCGGAGGCACTGGCCGAATGGGCCAGGGACACCATAATCTGTGTATCCTCTACGTATGACACCACCTCCATCCCCTGCGATTTTACTAACCTAGCAAGTGGGGCCACATAGATGTTAAACAGGGCCGGACTCAATGCCGACCCTTGTGGAACCCCACATTGCAACGGTTTTGCAGGGGAGAGGAACGCGCCAAGCTTAACCCTCTGCTCTCTTAGTTCTAAAAAGGAGGACAGAAGGCTCAGCTCTCGGCCCTGCAGCCCTATCTCCCTCAGACGAGCTGTTAGAGTCGAGGGAGACAGGGTATCAAAGGCTGCCGTCAGATCAAGTAAGACTAGCAGGGTGGTCTGTCCCTGGTCAACCTTAGTTCGAATATTATTCATCACCACAGTAAGTGCTGATTCCGTGCTATGGGACTTCCTGAACCCATGTTGGGACTGGTCCAGGAACCCAGAGGAGTCAAGGAAAGCAGTAAGATGTAAGTTAAGGTGGGATTCTAGCATTTTAGCAGGGGCAGGGAGCAAGGAGATAGGTCTAAAATTTTTAAGTGTTTTCGGGTCCAGGGTGGGCTTTTTGAGTGGCGGCTTAACTATCGCCTTTTTCCAGGCTAACGAAAAGGTACCCTGTAGAATAGCTTTAAAAAATGGAGAAAGGGGAAATTCCACTTGCAGGTGGAGGTGTCTCGCGATGTTCAAGTGAAAAACTACATATTCAAGGAATAATGAAACCATATCATTGTATTCTCGTCCCTTCTCGATGGTAAACATTACCGGGAAAACTGCTCGTGAACTGCTATCTGATTACATCACAACGAATGAAAACATATTTCTCACAAAATAACTGTCTTTGCGCTGAACCATTTATGTGAACCCTGCCATATATTAGTAATTTCTTCCGCTAAAACATGAAGTGCATGTCAAATGGTCAATTATAAGAGTGACAAAAACGGTCAATGAACCAATATCTATGAACACAACGCATCTGTGAAAAAAATAATAATAAACAAATTCTTTTACGCGCGACAAGTACAAAATACAATAAACATCAACTGTGGGCAGGGTTCACATAAATCGTTCAGCAGTCATGTGATCGCGACTTGAACGCTTAAAACTAGAGACAGTGAACCGGAGCATAGTACCGGCATTCGGATTGGCTGAGAGAACGCGGCGCGCAATACTTTACATTTGGCTGTAAGTCCATTACAAATGTTTGTTGATTTCTCGTATGTTAAACCTTTGGTTTGTTTTAGATTGGCGCTAATGAATATGAATTCAGGTAATCGCAAAGACAGTTATTTTTTGAGAAATATGTTTTAATTGAACATCGTGTTAGACACAACAATATGAATCACTTATATGATGACAGTATTATTTTGATAATGTTGAAATAGTAGCTGTATAGCTCATTATATTCCTTGTTTTCCTACACAGACCCCCGAGGAAGGGTCGACTCTGACCCGAAATGCATTGGGTAGATGTTGAATGTTAAAGTTATAAACCGTCATAAAAGAACGGATTAACTCAATTTACTTTGAAGAACTTAAGAAAATGAAACAAATAAATTTTGTTTGAAATCAAGATAAAGTTCTGAGGATCTTATTAATGGAAATCGTAAAAAGTTTGATATAAGACCATTCAGGTCATGGTATATATGTGCACACTTGCACCTGCAAGTGGAATTTCCCCTTTCTCCATTTTTTAAATTTACAATAGAGTGTTCCTTGACAAAACACTTAAAAGGAGTGAGTTGCACAAAATCATATCAGAAAAAAAGTAAGAGGAGAAAACAAGATAAAGTAGAGTGCTAGACGGACAACAAGAAAGATTGACCCTGTAGAAAGAATAGCACCATTCATCACCCATAATAGTGGGTCATGAGTCAAATAATGTTGAGGAGGTTAAAATATTCAAATTGAATTCTAATTACACATGAAATGTTCATTGTTCAATATATTTCTCTTAGTATTTTAAGGTGAGGACTTTATTGCTTAAGAAAAATAATTAGTATTTGTTTTTCTATATGTAGGAAGCATTACATTAATGAAACCACTGTATCCCACCTTCTTTCTTTCGTTTCCTGTTCTTTATGAACGTTTCTATTGTTGAACTTTAAAGATTGCCTGAAATTAAGAATTGTGCTCTACATAACTTTGCTAAGTTACAGTTTGTTGATTTTTATGTACAACTTTTGTCTCTTATCTGTATGGCAACTGATGTTTTGTTTTGCTTTAATAATCAGATTATGTTTATTCGGTTTTATTATTCAATAAAATGTTTCAAACACAACAAATGGTAGTTGATATGTATTTTCAACTGCAGCATTTTTATTGTATGGGCACTTTCAAAGGGGCCAAAAATATGGTCTGCGGGTTGACGGAGTACCACATTGGCATCAGCAGGGAGAGGTTTGGGTAGGTGATTGGGGGTACATGTAAAGTTGGAATTAGGGGGAACAACGCATGTACATTGTGTGGACTGTGACTCCTGGAGTTATTGTGAGGGATACTATGCTACCCTGTAAATGATTTCCCTAGTGATTATTATCACGGTGAAGATCCCTCAGAAATAAAATGATGTTACTGTCAATGCCAATGGAGGACATCACCTGCCACAGCTTGGACCTATTGACCCAGTCGAATGCTGAGAACTGGTCCATGAAGGCTAGGTATATGGGTGCTGGAACGAGCCACAGTGTATTTGTTCAGAACCATGTACAGGTTTAAACACTGTTCCACAGTGGAACGACCTGGGCGAATGCCGTTTTGGATATCGGATAAAAAGTTGTTTTCATCAACCCATGATACAAGTGTGTCAAGTACCATGCGGCCCACCACCTTCACCACAGAGTCCAGCAGAGAAATGGGCCTATAACAATAGGTACTGTGCCATTATCCCTTTTTTAAATGCCGGGACTATAATCGATAAAGCCCTAGAATTTGTGCGGCCAATCTGGACTGCAGTATTGATGACAGCTGTGAGGACAGGCACCCAGGTTTTTAAGTGGGCGATGTAGAGATATGGTGGGATCCCATCTGGCGCGGGGGTCTTGTTTTTAGATAGTCCCAGAATACCGGCACTCATCTCTTGCGTGGTGAAAATAAGTTCCGACTTGCCTTCCACCCTTTCCTGCCCCTCAGTTGGCGGGGTATCTGACTGGAAGATACCCTCGAAATGATGTACCCAATCGTCCTCTGTGATTTGGGCATCCAATAAATTTGCATTATTTCCAGATAGAAATGGGCTGTTAATAATGCCCCAGAACTTTGAGCTATTATGCAGTAAATTGTACTTTGTTTGATTTACAGGGGAGCAGTAGTATGCAACACTTAGCAAATACAGTACATTGAAATGAATAGGCTTTTTCAGTAAATTGCAGGGAAGTTACTTTTTACGTTACTTTTCCAACTCAGTGCTGGATACTTAGATTCAGCACTGATACATTTCCTAGAAAAAGGTAAGTAATTAAGTGTTGGTTATTCGCATGAGTTCTAAAGAATATTTTCAGTTTTCAAAACGCCACACTTGGAAACTTTTTGGAGCAGTACATTGAAATGAATGGGCTTCTACAATAAATTGATGGTAAGTTACTTTTCACGTTACTTTTCTAACTCCGTGCTGGATACCTAGATTCAGCACTGGGACATTCCCTAGAAACAGGTAAGTAAACACGTTTTGGCTATTTGTGCGATTTAAAAAAATATTTTTAGGTTTCAAAACTCCTCACTTAGAAACATTTTGGAGAAAAGGTGTCCATGTTATCCTATGGCGGGAAAACAGGTTAATGATTCTCAGGTATCTAATTAACTGTGGGAGTTAAGGTTCTGGGGATAGCCTCAAGGGTCCACGATGGTCAGTGATGCACTGTTGTTGCACCCTCAGCGCCACTAGGACGACTAGTGTTGAGGCCCAATGTTATACTATGGAGGATAAGGGGGCTCTGGTTGGCGGCGGCTGGCATGCAGGCCACGGGATTGTGGGAGCAAAGCTCCTATGGTTTCGCTCAGGGCAAGTTGGGGGATCAAAGGTGCACCCTCAGCGGCACAAGGGCAGCCGGGCAAAGGGGGCTGTTTTGAGGTCACATGCCCTGTTGATTTCAATGGAGATTCACCGGGACAAAGAAAAACTGCAGGCTCGTGGACGAGGATCTTCCAGGAGCAACCACCACTTCGAGGGGTAAGTTGGGATGTTGAGGGTTGGTTAGGCACCGCTGGATTGGGCACATAAGGTCGTGGGGCGTCGGGTGTAGGGGTGCCTTTGGACGTCGGATTTTCTTACCCACTTTGGTCGGGGTAGGGGGGGTCCGCTCGATTGAGGCTGCAGGCGTCATCTGGAGGCTTGAGGCAGGCCAGGGGTCACCGGATCCCGGGTCAGGACCGCCGGGGAGACCACCTCAAGGTGTTTTTCCACTCTAGCTCGGCCCGGGTTCGGTGGGTGCGGAGTAGGCTGGATTCTCGTTTTCTGGCAGGCACCAGAAGCTGCAGTTTAAACACATCCGGTGTTCACAGGAGAATCAGTGTTGAAAGTGAAGGCAGCAGGTCCTCCGGGGTTTGTAAGGTTACTGGCTGCTGGACACGCCAGGGTTTCCAAGGAGCGGGTCCGAGGGGAGACAGGCCTATAGGTCTGGGGCCAAGTCAGTGGGCGGTGTCCTCTTGTTAGCTCTGTGCGGCTTCTAGTCCTTCTTCTCTTCTTTTCTTGTTGTTGCTGGATATGAGGAAGGAAGGTTCAGGCTGCCCCTGAATACTAAATTTAGGGGCGTTACAGGTAGTTAATGGGCAGGGACAAATGGGTCCCTTCCCTGGGGTGGGTACCTAGGATCCAAAAACACCTTCCAAGGCTCCCGAGCAGAAATCCAAACCTCACTTGGACCCAAAAAGATCAGCACCGAAAGCGTCTACCGAAGAGGAAGAACTTTTTTTACCGGATCCTATCGATCCAAATCAAAAAACACTCCACATGGATCCTAAAACCGGACACATGTCTACTGTTCCGCCCAAGAAGAGGAAACTATATATACCAGGCATTCCTGCAGTGCCTGTTAAGAAAAAAGACTGTGCTACTTAACCTATACAACCCTGTTCTCCTTTTCTTCATTCTAAGCCTATCTCTCCTCCACACTCTCCTATACTTTCACCAAACTCTCCATTACTACAGGTTGATGATAATTTAGGGGATGGGGGAGGCAAAAATTACCCTTTTATAGACCCTGATACCGACACAGACGTACCACAGGACGACTAGGACGATTATGATGACCCGGTCGACCCTCCAGACCTCCGTGATCCCCAGGCATACCCAACAAAGCCATCTCCCCCAGATGACAATATTGGCTTTAGTCAGTTGGTAAATAGGGCAGCTACATACCATGGTGTTTCAATGCATTCAGACCCTGAAGAAGAGGACATTCTAATAGACACTTTTGAGCAGTCACTAAAGACTGTACAAACCCTGCCAATGTTAAAAGGTGTAATTAAATATGCCTCTACTACAATAAATAACCTCTTATATGGTCTATCTAATTTGCAAAGTTGGCAATAGCTCTATTTACAATTTTCAAAGATACAGCACATAAAAAAATCTTTGAAAATTATAAATAGAGCTATTGCCAACTTTGCAAATTAGATAGGCCAGATAAGAGGTTATCTATTGTTGTATTTATCTTTTCCCCTCCTCTTAGGCCTCAATTTAATAGGGGGTACCATTACTTTATACTAATTAAACATGCCTTGTGACATATTTAAAGACCCTGTTAGGGCTAGAATTCTCAATCCGAGAATTGACAAAAAATATAAACCTCCTCTCAATGATCCCGCCTACATCAAAAGTCAACTCCCTTAAGATTCCCTGGTGGCAGCTAACGCTAGAAAACGGGCTTAATCTCAGACCTCTGGTGAGGCACCACCTCCGGACAAGGAGTCTAAATTATTAGATGCTTCCGGCAAGCGAGTTGCTGCTCAAGCAGCTAATCACTGGCGGATAGTCAACACACAAGCATTACTTGCTAGGTAAGATAGGGCTCACTATGACCAACTGGAAACCCTATTGCAACATTTACCAGATAAATACAAGACCAAGGCCAATGATCTCATCCAAGAGGGGAAATTAATAACCAATGCATCAATCAAGTGTGCCCTTGATGCAGCAGACACCGCCTCTAGGGCCTTTAACACTAGTATGTTACTCAGACAACATGCTTGGTTGCACATTTCTGGCTTCAAACAGGAGGTACAAACAACTATCCTCAACTAGGTGTTCAATCAGCAACAACTTTTTGGACCGGCTGTAGACACCAAAAAATTAAAAAGGACACGGAGACTGCTAAATCCATGGGAGCATTACAGTCTCCATCCACACGTGGTTCCTTTCGCTGCTCCTTCTTCAGAGGATAATCCAAGAACATTGGTACAGACACTACTTCCTCTTCATAAATAAACACCACACAAACATCTCCCAGTAGGGGTTATTTTAGAGGTGGATACAGGGAAAGTAACAAAAAAGGGAGAGGTCGAGGTAACAACAGCACTCGCACCTCCCCCGCTAGTAAGCAGGGACTTCCCTCCAGCCCATTCCACTCCGGTCGGAGGAAGACTATCACAGTTCCTACCTGTCTGAAATTCCATCATTATGGACAAGTGGGTAAGACATATTATCCAGTATGGCTACTGCCTGGAACTTTCTGCTACTCCCCTCAACTTACCACCCAAACAGCGTCCAATGTCCGGGGAACTACTAACACTCCTCAAACAAGAAGTTCTTTCACTGCTTCAAAAGCACGCAATAGAACCAATTCCCATACAACATCAAGGAACAGGGGTTTACTCCCTGTATGTCCTAATCCCCAAAAAAGACGGGACTCTAAGACCAATACTGGACCCTAGACCTCTTAATTTCTACGTCCAATCAGATCATTTTCACATGATCACTCTTCAGCAGATCCTTCCACTGCTTCAAAGAGGCGACTTCCTTGCCACACTAGATCTCAAGGACTCCTACTTCCACATTCCCATTCACCCTGCTCACAGGAAATACCTAAGATTCGCAGTGGACGGCCAGCATTATCAGTTCAAGGTCCTTCCATTTGGGGTGACCACAGCACCCAGGGTGTTCACAAAGTGCCTTGCAGTAGTAGCAGCGCACTTAAAAAGGCAGCAAATCCACGCATTTCCATACCTCGTCGACTGGCTCTTAAACGCCAAGTCATACGTCAGTGTGTTCATCACACTTATCAAATGATCCAGCTATTACACTTAGGGATCACACTAAACTACACCAAGTCACACCTTCAACCCTCCTACGTACATCAGTATCTAGGAGCTACAATAGACACTTGCAAAGCTCTAGCATACCCCAATCCAGCCAGGATAACCAGCATTCAAACCCTCACCACCAGTTTCAGCCTCAACACAGTCTCTCCCAACACAAGTGTTTATGCAGCTAATAGGGATGATGGCCTCTTGCATTTTCATTGTACCTCACTAAGCATGGGCGAATTTTGCGAATCTCGCGTTCGTGAATTTTGCGGATTTGCGAACTCGCAATCCGCAAAATCCGCGAATTCTCGCGAATTTGCAGATTTTTTTTTGTGTGTTCGCGCGGGTTTCTGCCAGGTCGCGAGGGTTTTTGTACAATTTCGCAAACGCGAACTTACCTGTCGGGTCGCAAGTTTTGCGAACTTGTTGTTTCTACGTGTCCAGCCTGTTTGGGACACTCTTCTTCATCACTGCCACCCTCTGTCACCACATGCCACCCTCTGGCTCACCCATGCCACCCTCTGTTTCATCACAGCACCCTCTGGTTGTCCAGTGTACATTATTGTGGCAAAGCAAAGCACACCTTCCCTGCCTCAAGTGACCTGAATTAATTTGGGGCTGATTAATGTGTCACAGAATATTTTTTTAGCTGGCACCTGCTTCCTTAGTGCTTCCTGATTAGTGATCTTTTGCACTTGCTAAGTGCTTTCATTGTTGCAAAATTAGTTACAACACCTGTCCTGCCCGAACTGACAATAATGAATTAGGGGCTGATTAATGTGTCACTGGATTTGAACTTCCAGCCTGGCTCCTGCTTGTCTTCCTTAGCTGTAATTCAGGACCTTTGTGGCATATGTGTAACTATTCTGAGGGTCAGAGCAGGGTCACATAATAGTTGCAAGTAGGCAACTGAACTCTGGAGGGACCCCTCAGGAAGCACTACAGGAAATGGCTACTAATGATGAGCTTGAACTTTTGAACCTGGTAAGTAGTTTCAGTTTTGCTAAGATCGTATTTCTGCAATTTAGCGCTTATTCGCGGGGCGCGAAGTTGAACTGGGAAGCCGCGAACTCACGCGAACAGTGCGAGCAAGCCATAAAATCCGCTGCTCGCGGATTTGCGGATTTTGCGGGAAATTCGCGAATCTCGCGGATTGCGAATTTACCGAAAATCCGCAAGCGGAACGGATTTTCCGCCCATACTTATACCTCACGCAAGACTTCAAATGCGCCCCTTACAAGCATGTTTGGCATGTCAGGGGAATCAGTCTTGGGGACAACTTACAGATCTGATGTTGGTAGACAGCCAAACACATGGCTCTCTGCAGTGGTGGAACACACAAAACATTTCCAAAGGATTGCCGTTCCTAGAGCCAGTTTCACAAATAGTGCTAACAATAGATGCATCACTCACCGGCTGGGGAGCCCATCTCCTAAATCACATAATTCAGGGCAAGTGGACCACTCAACAAAAAGCGCTCCACATCAATCACATAGAACCACTGGCAATATTTCTATTTCCAAGTACATCTTCTCAATAAGGCTGCCTTAGTCCGGATGGACAATATGACAGCAATGTACTACATACAAAAGCAAGGAGGAACACATTCTTTGCAGCTGTCTCACCTAGTATATGGAGGTGAGCCATTACACAAAACATATATCTCCTGGCAGAACATCTTCCAGGAGTAAACAATCAGATAGCGGATCTGTTAAGTCGTGATGTTATGACACGACAAGGGAAACCCAAAAGGAATCGCGCTAGGGTCCTTGGGCAGTAGGCTATTTTACAGAACAGGGGACCCTAGACATTGAGGATCAAAGTAAATAATAGACATATACTAAATAGTATATATGACCTCTGCCCAGCCGGACAGGTTTTTTAATTATCCAATTTTTTAAGTTACTCCGTATAAAAAACAGTTGTACAAAAGTGGGCACAGCCTGTGACCCACAGGAAACACGGACAAAACAAGTGACACAAACAATTATGTAGAAACGCTCAAAAGCGGTCTGTACTCATTCCTTGGTAATACAGACTAGTTTACAATTACAGCAACCCATTGTTGTTAAGAAATTAAGAAATCAAATCAACATATGGTGCATTTAGGTCGACGACGTTTCGATGCAATTTACAAAATACTTGCATCATCATCAGGACAAGAAAATATATATGTCATGTTTGTCTTGGAAATTGATTACAATCACAAAGCCTTTTTTTTGCGAGTTTACATAATGCACAGAAAAAGGGAAGAAACAAAAAATAAAGAAATCAAGAAAAGATCATTAGAAGCGACTAGGCATGAAACCAATTCATCTCATAATTAACATCAATACCCAGCAATTTACATAGTGCTGTGTGGAAGAACTGGGTACAGTTTAGTGCAATGGGGCACATGCTAGTGATTAAAAAGAGCCATGCACAGGTGTGCGTTTCTGGTGAATTAAAAACCGGCGTAGTGAAAAGAACTGTTTAAAAAGTTATGAATATCAAAGGCATGGAGGATTTCTTGGAGTGATAAAACGGCGCAGTTATACAAGTTTCCTATTTGGGGTGACTATATATACATGCTCATGGCCGCGGGCGCCAGGAAAACTGGTGAATATATATCGGGCTGAAGGTCTTATGTGGAATCGGCGCAGTGAAGGAAAAGATGGTGTAGAATCATAGTGTTTGGAGAACGGCGCAGTGTCAATGGGGATTTGCTAATCAAACTGACTCGATATGTGTGAAGTAACAGACCATGGAGGCGCATATATGCAGTGGTTACCTCGTGATTGTTCAGAATGGCTCCATAATAGGCATTCCGCACAGCATTAGCCACTAATAAGGGCAAAAGTCAAAACAAGATGGGCTATGAGAATAGTTGCTGTGTATGCAAGGCGTGCAATTGAAGTGATTCGGGGCGAGAATAAATACTCACGATAGTTTCGTTTTCCGTGAGAAATAATAGAAGGCTGAAACAAGGGGAATAATTAATTAAGTCTACCGAGGGTGTACACCAGCTTGTGGGAAAACCGTAGAACTTAAACAAACTTACTTAGTTCGGCCGTTCAATGTGACTGGTCCTGGTTAGTACTTCGTATGAGGGATCTGGCGGGAAGAGGACTAGCCATTAGTTATCAACCCAAAGAGTAATCTCAAATAAAGAGAAGGCGCAAGGGGCGGTACTCACAGTCAGTTGCAGCATGATGGCTGGACAAGGGGGTTCTGGCGGCGATCGCTACTGGGCTGGTACGAGCAACGCGTACTTATAGTAAATGAAGGACTAAGTGCCGGCGTAAATGACTTCGGCGGCCATCTTGTAATGGGTTAGTTATTGGTTATTGAAAAGAGCATGGTACTGTCCTAGGGAGACACTGTTAGAACCCCGCACCAAACATAATCAAGAAAGAATGACATGTGTGACCACATTTTCCCCAGCATCAAATGCCATCAAGAAAAGTGTCCTTAAACATTGGCCAGTTCTAAATGCTGGTATTCTCAACTTAGAACGACCAATGTTCGCTTTTAAAAGAGCAAAGAACATAAAGGATCATTTGGTCTGTGCCTCACTTCCACAATCTGATTCAAGGAACACCATAAATGACTTATGGAATTTTATTTGAGATTACTCTTTGGGTTGATAACTAATGGCTAGTCCTCTTCCCGCCAGATCCCTCATACGAAGTACTAACCAGGACCAGTCACATTGAACGGCCGAACTAAGTAAGTTTGTTTAAGTTCTACGGTTTTCCCACAAGCTGGTTTACACCCTCGGTAGACTTAATTAATTATTCCCCTTGTTTCAGCCTTCTATTATTTCTCACGGAAAACGAAACTATCGTGAGTATTTATTCTCGCCCCGAATCACTTCAATTGCACGCCTTGCATACACAGCAACTATTCTCATAGCCCATCTTGTTTTGACTTTTGCCCTTATTAGTGGCTAATGCTGTGCGGAATGCCTATTATGGAGCCCTTCTGAACAATCACGAGGTAACCACTGCATATATGCGCCTCCATGGTCTGTTACTTCACACATATCGAGTCAGTTTGATTAGCAAATCCCCATTGACACTGCGCCGTTCTCCAAACACTATGATTCTACACCATCTTTTCCTTCACTGCGCCGATTCCACATAAGACCTTCAGCCCGATATATATTCACCAGTTTTCCTGGCGCCCGCGGCCATGAGCATGTATATATAGTCACCCCAAATAGGAAACTTGTATAACTGCGCCGTTTTATCACTCCAAGAAATCCTCCATGCCTTTGATATTCATAACTTTTTAAACAGTTCTTTTCACTACGCCGGTTTTTAATTCACCAGAAACGCACACCTGTGCATGGCTCTTTTTAATCACTAGCATGTGCCCCATTGCACTAAACTGTACCCAGTTCTTCCACACAGCACTATGTAAATTGCTGGGTATTGATGTTAATTATGAGATGAATTGGTTTCATGCCTAGTCGCTTCTAATGATCTTTTCTTGATTTCTTTATTTTTTGTTTCTTCCCTTTTTCTGTGCATTATGTAAACTCGCAAAAAAAAGGCTTTGTGATTGTAATCAATTTCCAAGACAAACATGACATATATATTTTCTTGTCCTGATGATGATGCAAGTATTTTGTAAATTGCATCGAAACGTCGTCGACCTAAATGCACCATATGTTGATTTGATTTCTTAATTTCTTAACAACAATGGGTTGCTGTAATTATAAACTAGTCTGTATTACCAAGGAATGAGTACAGACCGCTTTTGAGCGTTTCTACATAATTGTTTGTGTCACTTGTTTTGTCCGTGTTTCCTGTGGGTCACAGGCTGTGCCCACTTTTGTACAACTGTTTTTTATACGGAGTAACTTAAAAAATTGGATAATTAAAAAACCTGTCCGGCTGGGCAGAGGTCATATATACTATTTAGTATATGTCTATTATTTACTTTGATCCTCAATGTCTAGGGTCCCCTGTTCTGTAAAACTGTTAAGTCGTGAGACTCAACAAATACACGAATGGGAACTTCATCCACAAGTCCTTCAACCTTTCTTCCAAATGTGGGGCCAACCAGACATAGATCTGTTCGCCACACACTCAAACGCAAAATGCCACACCTTCGCTGCCAGGTTCCCAAACCCTTTTTCCAAGGGCAATGCAATATGGATGTACTGGTCAGTGAGATTTGCGTACGCTTTTCCGCCTCTCCCACTTATACCACTAGTAATACGCAAGCTCAAACAGCAGTCTCTCAAGATGATCCTGGTTGCTCCCACATGGGCACAGCAACCATGGTTCACAACACTCCTCGAACTCTCAATAGTTCCACACCAAAAACGTCTGTCCCCAAAACTGATGACACAGAACCATGGAGAGATAAGGCACCCAGATCCAGCACAACTGAATCTAGCAATCTGGCTCCTGAAATATTAATGTTTGGTTACCTGAACCTCCCACCGGACTGTATGAATATTATTAAAGAAGCTAAACGCCCCACTACTAGAGCTTGCTATGCAGCTAAATGGAAAAGATTCGTCATTTACTGCAATAACAACAAAATTGACCCATTAGATGCTTCAATTCAGAACATTATATGCTATTTACTACATCTACAAAGATGAAATCTTTCACACTCATCAATCAGATTACATCTAGCTGCTCTTGCAGCCTACTTACAAAACAATTCAGAAAAGGGGGTGGTGATGGACAGAGTATCTGAATTAAACAGAACACTCGTACCCAGTCAACAGATCAGGGCTTGATCCATCACCGTTTTTTAGCTCACTGCACCAACCCAGCTCAGAACCTGGCTACATGCAAATTAGTCTGTCCCTGGCCCAGTGCATCATGCGAACAGGGCAGACCAAACTACCAAGCCAATTCTTTTACTGGAAAGGAAATAAGCTTCCGGGGACCGGTTTCTGGCATTACAGCCGTCTTCGGCCTGGCTTGCTTGAATCCTGATGGTGCAGTGAGCAAGGGACTCACGTCTGAGCATACCCTTCCACGCTTGTAGTGGACAAAACGATTCAGAAAAGGGGGTGGTGATGGACAGAGTATCTGAATTAAACAGAACACTCGTACCCAGTCAACAGATCAGAGCTTGATCCATCACCGTTTTTTAGCTCACTGCACCAACCCAGCTCAGAACCTGGCTACATGCAAATTAGTCTGTCCCTGGCCCAGTGAATCATGGGAACAGGGCAGACCAAACTACCAAGCCAATTCTTTTACTGGAAAGGAAACAAGCTTCCGGGGACCGGTTTCTGGCATTACAGCCGTCTTCGGGCCGGCTTGCTTGAATCCTGATGGTGCAGTGAGCAAGGGACTCATGTCTGAGCATACCCTTCCAATGCCAGAAACCGGACCCCGGAAGCTTGTTTCCTTTCCAGTAAAAGAATTGGCTTGGTAGTTTGGTCTGCCCTGTTCCCATGATGCAATGGGCCAGGGACAGGCCTATTTGCATGTAGCCAGGTTCTGAGCTGGGATGGTGCAGTGAGCTAAAAAACGGTGATGGATCAAGCCCTGATCTTTTGACTGGGTACGAGTGTTCTGTTTAATTCAGATACTCTGTCCATCACCACCCCCTTTTCTGAATCATTTTGTCCACCACAAGCGTGGAAGGGTATGCTCAGATGTGAGTCCCTTGCTCACTGCACCATCAGGAATCAAGCAAGCCGGGCCGAAGACGGCTGTAATGCCAGAAACCGGTCCCCGGAAGCTTGTTTCCTTTCCAGTAAAAGAATTGGCTTGGTAGTTTGGTCTGCCCTGTTCCCATGATGCACTGGGCCAGGGACAGACTAATTTGCATGTAGCCAGGTTCTGAGCTGGGATGGTGCAGTGAGCTAAAAAACGGTGATGGATCAAGCCCTGATCTTTTGACTGGGTACGAGTGTTCTGTTTAATTCAGATACTCTGTCCATCACGACCCCCTTTTCTGAATCATTACTTACAAAACAGGCAACATTTGTCATTGTTTAGGGTACCTGCTATCAAAGCCTTCATGGAAGGCCTTAAAAAAATAATTCCAACCAGACTGCCACCATCTCCAGTGTGGAACCTAAACATTGTTCTTACTAGGCTCATGGGTCCCACATTTGAGCCTTTACGCAAATGCGAATTACAATTCCTTACATGGAAAGTAGCTTTCCTTGTCGTAATCACCTCTCTCAGGAAAGTAAGTGAGATTCCGGCTTTAACAGTACACGAACCATTTTTACAAATACATCGCAACAAAGTGGTTCTTAGAACAAACCCAACATTTCTTCCAAAGGTGATTTCTCCATTCCATCTTAATCAATCAGTAGAGTTACCAGTATTTTTCCAAAACTCTGATTCTGTAGCGGAAAGAGGTCTTCACACGCTTGATGTCAAAAGAGCTTTACTTTATTACATAAACAGGACTAAAGCCTTTAGGTAAACAAAACAACTGTTTGTGGCTTTCTCACCACCTCATAAAGGCAACCCAATTTTCAATGCTGGAATTGCCAGGTGGATAGTAAAATGCATTCAAATATGCTATCAGAAATTATCTTCATTATCATGGTATTTTTAGTCTCTGGGTCTTTTCTGGGGGCATTTAAGTGGGGTGACGCTCCTTCCCTCCAATGGAGGAGCCGCCCTCAGAGACACAGGTAAGACAGGCAATAATAAACAATAATGACCATCGCAACAACAGTATCAAGAGAGCTAAAGAGAGCTATCACCTATTCATAGTACCCCCCAACCCTCCAAAACTCAGGTTACTGACCGACGTTGGCACAAGCTTGTACCAGCTGAATGGGCCACCATTCTCTCAGACTCTATCCCTGCCCTCTCCACCGATCCAGTCATTGCCGATGAACAGTTCAATTTTTGGGTCACATCCTCATTGGACAAACTCCTCCCCAAAACTACCACTCTTAAACATACCAAACGAGTGAGCCCCACTCCTTGGTACACTCCGGAGCTTAAGCTTCTGCGACAGGAATGTAAGAGAACGAAACGCTCCTGGAGGAAGGATAAGTCTAATGTAAAGAAGGATGCCTACCACACCTCATTACAAATTTATAAGATCGCCCTCCGCAAGACAAAAAGTATATTCTTTCAAGAAAGAATAGAAAATTCTGCTTGCTCCAGCAAGGAATCTTTTATTATTTTAAAAGAACTCCTTAAGGTTCCAGACCCCGGACCTAAAAACCCACCAGACCCCAAGGCAGATGAGGTAAAATGCCATAAACTAGCTAACTTCTTCAAGGAGAAGATCCAGAAAATCCTTGACTCTATTCCATCCACAAACTCGAGCGAGGAAAAAGAGATCAATAACACCCTTACCTCCCCCCGTCTAACCTCTTGGGGACAAGTGACTGTCGAAGAGGTCGAAAGCACGCTAAATATC
Organism: Lissotriton vulgaris; assembly: GCF_964263255.1. Lineage (NCBI taxonomy): Eukaryota > Metazoa > Chordata > Amphibia > Caudata > Salamandridae > Lissotriton > Lissotriton vulgaris. The sequence goes on along the minus strand of NC_141685.1, from coordinate 104,579,232 downwards.
ATCAAAAGCGGATCTCCCAGGGACCCTGCCCCGCTACGTATCCTCAAGAAAGTAGCACCCACCATCGTTCCCCCCCTTACCCATCTTATCAACGCCTCATTGGAACAGGGAGTCGTCCCCTCCAGCTGGAAGGCGGCAGTCGTCAAGGCTCTACTAAAAAAAACATCCCTGGACCCTGTGGACCTGGCCAACTACAGGCCAATATCCCTTCTCCCTGGAACTAGTAAGATTGCCGAAATGCTTGTGAATAGAACACTCTCACAATTTTTGGAAATCAATAATCGGCTTAAAAGCTCGCAGACGGGATTCCGCCCAGGGCAGGGCACCGACATCGCCCTCCTTGCGGCGGTGGAGGAGGCCAGAGCACTTTTAGACGCGGGAGGATCAGTGGCAGTGATCCTCCTCGACCTCAGTGCGGCCTTCGACACCGTCAACCACCAGCTCCTGATCCACCGGCTCAGGAGTGTCGGGGTGGAAGGAACCGCACTGTCTTGGCTCTCGTCCTTTCTGGGCCAACGCTCCTTTCAGATCTGGGAGAATGACACCCGCTCCTCCAAAACACCCCTCCAATGTGGCGTGCCTCAGGGCTCTTCCCTGAGCCCCACATTATTCAATATCTACATGTCCCCATTGGAGGAGGTTGTCAACCCGTTCGGAGTGAGCATCGTCAGCTATGCTGATGACACACAATTAGTGGTGTCCTTATCTCACCCAAGTCAACAACCTGCGGACTTATACAACTGTCTTACGCAGATACAAGGATGGATGAACAGCTCATCTTTGAAACTTAATGGTTCAAAGACTGACATTCTCCTCCTTGGTCAGAAGGGGCTCTCACTTTCACAGAACATCTGGCCACCCTGTCTGGGCTCGCCTCCAGACCCGAAACCCGAGGTTAAAAGCCTGGGTGTGTGGCTCAAAAAAGATCTGTCGTTTACAACACAAGCTAAAAAAGTAGCTGGGACGTGCTTTGGGCTTCTCAAGTCGATTAGAAAGATCTTGCCTCTACTTCCTCCCACCTCTCAAAAACTGTTAATCCAAGGCCTGATACTTTCTAGGCTTGATTACAGTAACTCCATCTACCTAGGCGCTCCTGAGGCAACCTTGAACAAGCTACAAAGGATCCAAAACTCCGCTGCCCGGATCCTCACCAATACCCCTGCTAGAGCTTCGGCCAAACCAGCCTTGAAGCTTCTCCATTGGCTCCCAGTGAGAGAGCGAGTGAAGTTCAAAGCCCTTTGCTTGGCCCACAGACTGCTCCAAAACAAAGGCCCCCCTATCTTAAGAAAATTCATCAGACCATATAAAGCCCCAAGATCCCTCCGATCCGATCAGGAATATCTCATCATCATCCCCAGAGTCAAGAAGGCACGCACGGGTGGAAGGCGCTTCTCGGTCCACACCGCACGCCTTTGGAACGCGTTACCCCGCGACCTGAGAACAGAACCTAACTATCTAAGCTTCAGGAAGCGGTTGAAAACCCATCTCTTCCCTTAAATTCTGACCTGCCCCCACTGACCCGCAGTTGTATGGATCTTAGCGCTGGGATACTCACGGGTGACTACGCGCTTTATAAATTTTTTTAATAATAATAATAAAGCAAGAACTTGTTCATCAGTAGCACTTTCTGTTTTTTTTTTAAGATGCAGGTTCAGAGTTAATTTGGATTTCAGATGGTTGCGAATTCCAGAGTCTCTGGGCAATGCCGGATAAGGCTACGTTTCCTTCTTGAATTTCTGCGGTTTCAACAGTAAAGACAACATGTTTGTGCAATGTACATTGGGTGTTGGAGTGTGTGGCTTTGTGTGTCGTGCAGGCAATTGAAAATGTTTTTCTTGCCTCGTAAGGGAGCCAGTTTAGTGATTTCTAATAAGCTGTGATGTGATTATTACATTTGAATCCAGTAATAAGCCTTGCAGCTGAGTTGAGGGTGGAGCTTTGAAAGAGTTGGGATGCTAGAGACAGGGCGGAAGGTATGTAGATCAGTGTGTTCTGCTGTGGGTTTTCTAAGAATGGCGGTAATCTGTCCAGATTTCACTTTCAATGTTTTTGTATTTCCCAGGAAGAAGGCGGCAAGTTCTTAGCGGTTAGGCTGCTGATTAGACCCGGAAAGCAGGTTGGGTATCCTGTTAGTATGCAATTTAACAAGCTCAAACAGTTTTTTAGGTTGAGTTCTGGCATTGTTTAGCTGGTTCCTGAAGACGTTTTCTTTTGAGCTATGTATGTGTTTGTTGTAAATGATTCTTAGAGATCTCAGGTGCTGGAGGTGTTCGAGCGAGGAGGAGAATCTCCATGAGCCTTCACTCAATCTTAGATTGCATCTTTCAGTGTTTAGACTACCATTGTACCAGGCTCGGAGTCTTTGGTGGATACTCTTTTTAGTTGGAGGGGTGCCATAGAGTCTAGAATGTTTATTATTGAATTGGTGTAATGATCAGTAAGGTCCTGGACATCTGACGTCTTCGGGAGGGGGTAGTATGTAATTGCTGATAGATGTCAGTTCATTCAGGTTTATGTTTCGAGGGTTCCTTTTTCAGTGTCTGTTTTTTTTTATTTGAACGTTTTTTGAGGACACTGATTCAGTGATTTTTTATTTTTTTTAAAGCAATTTTTATTGATTTTCAACACCCACACCCACTTTTACATAGCACATGTTCATCAATGGAAGGCACAAAAAAATACATTGCATGATTATTCAGTATCCACAGTGGAGACAACATCAATATCTTTAGTCTATGACACCTTATCGTACATCCTGTTCACCTTATTTATCAAGGAATTCCTCAATATATGCATTTGATGTCATCCCATGGTGCAACGACTCCTCAACCTGGTGCCTCCCGCATTCTCCCGCCCTGCCCCTTCCCCTTAACTCCCCCCACTGGTGTGCTCCAAACAACATAAACAAGAATAACCAAATGTCTTTCCGTGTTAGGGAATGTAGGTCTCTGATGTCACTTCAGCCATACTCCCAGGTCCATTAGTTCTGCCCCCGCTCCCACTCGCCCATGGACTATTCACACCTATCTACGTGCTTCGTGGCCCGACAGCGTCCTGAGAACCCTCCAATGAGCCTGCGTCTGAATCCGCCTCCGAATGTGTCAACAGCGCCACCAATGCTTCCCATGCGTGTGCGGTGTCCATTGCTTTGTCGGCATTCACTCTCCTGGCCTGTTGGATTCTAACCATGCTCTCACTGGCTGCCCATTTTGCAAACTCCACCCTCCATCGCTCCACACTAGGGCCCTGCCTGGATTTCCACTGCCTTGTCAATTCTCGCTTAGCCAGCAACAACCCTCAGTCCATAAACTTGCTTGTGATCTTAGTGCGCTTTGTGTGTGAAAACCAGTACAATATACACGCCCCCATGTCGGACTCCACCTGTCTGTCCGTTTCCCCGCACAAGACCTCCATCACCGCCTCCTAATACGTTTCGAGCTGCGGGCAACTCTACATCATATGTTGGAAATCCGCCGTTCTCGTGCTACACTTGGGACAGCATGCAGTGTCTACGTGAAAATATTTAGCTATCCTCTCTGAGGTTAAGTAGGCCCTATGTACAACGTAGAAATGAATGAGCTGAAACCTGGCATTTAGTGTACTTTGCCATGCCCTTTCAACTACTCTGGTCCATGCCATCTCAGGAATATCCTTTCCCAAGTCTGCTTCCTATTTTCCGCACAGCTGTGTCAGTGGCTGCAGTCCCTCCTCCACCATTCGCCTGTAAAGACATGTGACTGCTTTCACCGTCCCCGCTGCCATTACCACATATTGGCACGTCAAGGACGTCTGAGGCTCCAATAGCCCTTTTCCCCAGTATTTCTGAATCACAGCCAGCAGAGCTGCATGCAACAAATAGCCACCTCTAGGCAGGCTCCTGTAATGCCTAGAAAGGCAGGAGGTTTCCCTCCTCATATAAGTCCCCAATCATCTGCAGTCCTAAACCTTCCCACTCTGCCAATGCAGACCAGTCCCCCCATGTGGGAAGGCCGTGCACATGCCCTGGGGAATCTCTGGCTCATACTGGCGTGGAACACCACACCTACGTTTGTATCCGTTCCAGCTTGCTCTGAGTGTTTTCTCTTCACTGGTCACGTATTTGAGTCGCAATCATTGTCCAAGTACCACAAATGAGAGAATATGCCTTGGTAGCCATCTGTCCTCTGGTCCATCCGGCCCCCTAAATTCCCTAGCCACTGCCTGCGTAAGCCACTGCAGACAAACCGCCAAATAATACTCTTCAAAATCCGGGACTGCTCATCCGCCTGCGCCCCTAGGCCTCATCATCGTGGCCAGAGCCACCTGCCACCTTCCATTTCTCCACAGAAACCCCCCACCATGGACCGCAGTGCCCTGAACACTGAGCCCGAGATCTCAACCAGCAGCGTCCTGAAGTAATGTAAAAGTCTAGGCATCGCTACCATCTTCAGCAGCGCCACTCGACTCGCAACCAAGAGCGGCAGAGTGTCCCAGAACGCCATACTCCCCTTGATCCCTCATAACGCTCTATTCACATTGCCCTCCAATTGAGCCGCCTGTTCATGGTGGATGTTATTTCCCAGGTATTGTAGGCAACTAGGCTCCCATCTCAGCCTCTCCTGCGGGAGCAACACATAATCCTGACACCTCCCCAAACTTCTGCCACAGCTCTGTCGTCCCTGTGCCTACCTCATCGGGCTCGGCCAGAAACATCAATAGGTCATCTGTGTAAAGCAATATATAGTGTACTTCCCCACGGACCTCTATCCCAGCAAAATACTTCCCAGACCTTGCTTGCACCACCAGTGGCTCAATTGCTAATGCAAACAGAAGCAGAGATAGCAGGCAGCCCGGTTGCGTCCCTCGTCCCATTGAACAGGGCACTGATACCGTCCCCCTTGTCCACACCCGGGCCATCGCTGAATCATACAAGATTCGGGTCCACCTCACAAACGTTTTGCCCAATCCCACTTTGCGCATTACCTGAAAAAGTAATGGCAATTCCAGGCCATCAAATGCCTTCTCTATATCCACCGATAAAATCAAGGCCTTCACTCTCGGCTCCTAGCATTCTTCCAGGATTCACAATAAGCACCTGACATTGATAGCCGTGCTGCGTTTAGGGATAAATCCCGATTCATCCCGGTGCGCTAATTGCGTCATGTTCGGGAGTAGGCGTGTCACCAGCATCCTACTCAGGATTTTGTAGTCGGTCGCCAACATTGAAAGTGGGCGGTAGGCCTTCACATCCGCTGCTTCCCTACCCGGCTTTAGGAGGGAAATGATAATCGCCTCCCTAGTGGTCCCAGGCAGCCTCCTCACTGCGAGTGCCTCCTTATAGACTACTTGCAGTGGCAGGGCCAGAGAGTCCAGGTATTTTGAATAAAATTCAATAAGCAGGCCATCCACCCCAGGTGTCTTATTGCGGGCCATGTGCCTGATCGCACATCTGATCTCCCCCACCGTGGTCTCACCAGCCCGCAAATCTCACTGCTCAAACTCGGCATCGCAAGCCTTTCCAGATAATTCCCTCTACATACACGGCCAGCTGAGTGCGGTATAAATCGGCATCATACTCTAGGAACCACCCATTAATCCCTACCTGCGTGTGCATCAACTCCCCTGAGGCCGCCCTCAAGCCTAAGATCGGTTCACCCCTTGGTAGTGGGTTGGCATTCATGCCAGCAGAGCGCCCGATTTGTCACCCTTCGCGTGTATCCATGTCCTAATTTCTTGTAATCGAATGAGCGTAACCTCTTCATGTGCACCGCAACACCTTCCTCTGCTTCCCCGGTCTGTCCCTCTCCGCTCCCCTCAGTCTGCCCTCCGCTGATTCCAGGTCTGCCAGTAACGTTTTCCTGACCCCTGCCACCTTGTTAATGCAAACGCCCCTGACCACAACCTTAGATGCATCCCATTCTATTACCGCCGATGTCGCCGTCCCCTCGTTCTCCTCAAAATATCGGGCAATGCCCACCCCCAACTCTTCACTAAAGACTGGATCTTCCAGCGCCTCCGGGCGGAGCTGCCAGGTCTATATAAGTGATCTCTCTCTGCTAAATCGTATCCGCACTAACAACGGATTATGGTCAGAGATTGTTCTCGCGAAGTACTCACTATCTGGCAACTTAACATGGACGCCAGGGGTGCACAATATGGCGTCGAGTCGCACATGCATGTCATGGATGCTAGAGTAATGAGTATTTTACAGAAACAGGGGTCCTTAGATAGGAAGTGCAGAAGAGACAATACCATATAGACTTTAATAGGTCCTATAGATGCAATTGGTCAGTAATAGTTTACATAAGGAACAACACAACACAATGTAAAAAAGAACGCAATCCTGCATCCAATGTAGGAGAAAGCAAAACAAAACGCATACAACACAAAGGGTTTCAGGCAACAAAAGAGCAATGGCTGCTTGGAATAATCATAGATTCAAGCAAGCTAGCCAAAACAGTGACCACATTCTTCATATAAATTGCTAAACAATGGTACCGTTTTTGAAAATGTCGACGACGTTTCGATCCCTATCTCTTAACAAACAAGGATCATCATCAGTACTAAAGAAATAATTGCCTGGTATTTTTACACAATTACTTGTAAAAGGGGTGATGCCATCCATAGGGTGAAGGATGACAATCCTGCAGTGATGGATATACTGGGCTAGTCAATAAGGCATTTAGAGTGGAGGAAAGGCTGTAACGGCGTCACTTCGGGATTAAAATCATGTATTGGGCCGTGGTATTGGCAAAATTTGAGCGATCGCGAGGAGTTCACGCGTCAGCTGCTACGATGGGCGTGGCACATTGACACCTCTCAGCCATTGAGCGATAAGGATTTTGCCCATCGTAGCAGCTGACGCGTGAACTCCTCGCGATCGCTCCAACAATGCCGATAGTGCAGGATCAATAATGAAGGTCATGGAGCTGCAGCTGTGTGATAGCCAGGTTGCGTACCTCACTTCAGAAGAGTTCAGGATCAATAATGAAGTCCCCGGAGCTGCAGCCATGTCATTGCCTGGCCGAGCACAAGGTGTCTGTTCAGCAGATACAAATTAATAATGAAACTCTCCGACCCACATCCTGTGTGATAGCCAGGGTGAGCACGCAGCTTCTCTTCAGGAGAGTGAAGAATCATTTATAAATGTCAATGAACCGCATGTTGTGTGATATTCAGGTTGAGCACAACAATCCGGGCTCATTAACAAAAGTCACAGAGCCTCATACTGTTTGATAGCCAGGCAAAATCACCATTTTACATTCTTGGACAACAATTTCTAGATGGCTAATGGAGCCAAATTTTGAAATGATTGTTCCACAAAAGAAATGAAAAACAAAAAGATTGATTGCACAAAAATAATATATAGCTAGAACCAATCACGATGCTATAAAATGTGCACAATAATTACTAACGTTTACATGTTAAAAAGAAATGCATGTTTTTTGATATGTAATAGAATTGAAAAAATGATTTGGATTTTGGCATTTGACTGCTGATTGTAAAGAAATGAGATTGCTCCCCTAAAATCAAGATAATTTGTGCTGACAGCAGGGAGTCTGATAGAGGTGGCAATTGCAGGGGCTCCAGTCTCGACAGTGTGACTGCTGTCAGCAAGGAATATGGCAGAGGTGGCATTAGAAGGGGGTCCTGTCCGACAGTGTGACTTCTGTCAGCAGTGAGTCTGGCACAATGAAGAGACAACACTTGAAATTAATGTCTAGAGTCTTCCTCATCTGGAGTTGTGAGGGGCTCTATGTGACACTGTTGGTCAAATATTCAAGGGGAGGTAAAAGACTCAAAGCCAATGGATTTCAATGTCGAGCCTGTTTATCGCCACTTAATCATCCACACTGATCGTAATAAGTGATTGGATCAGGCCCTCTCCTACCAAATTGTATTAGTATTGTTTTTATCTATGATTTTCTACTGTACCATTCTGCGCAGTGATGTTAACTACGATCCCATTGCACTTGTTACTTTCTTATATGATTAGTTGATGTTTGTCCTTCAGTATATATGCTTGTATGTCTTTATATGATTTACTGTATGTCATTTTGTCTGGAAACAACCAATAAAAACATGTTTGAATTCATAAACCACTAGGACAGCGGCTGATGTCAAACTCCTGAAGGAGGAAGAGTTGCGTTCCTTAAACTGCTGCAGTTAGAGCTGACCCTAGGAAACCACCCAAACTTCACGCAACTTGGCCTCCACTGGTTCTTTGGGTAGGGCACCGCCAGAACCTCCTTTAGGCTTACTTCAGGAAGTAGTGGGTTTGAAACTCTGTGACTTGGATTACAGTCCGACTTTGTGTTAGTAGCCCTAAAGTTGTAGGGTGCTTCATAGGGTTAGCATTAGAGTTGGAATAGGAATGTCCCCTGCATTCTTTTTTAGTTTTATTAAGCTTGCACTCAAACCAAAGGTATCAGGGATCATAGTGCTTTATATGAGCCCCAGTTGCGTTACAGATGGACACATTCATTTTTGTTAGGCACTGAGATATTGAATGATTTGCCAAGACTCACAGGATGTCTCACGTGACGGATCTGAGTGCCATGCATGGAAGTATAGAACTGGAAATTTTCAAGATTATTACGTCTCCAACAGATAGCTGGAACGGTGCACTAATATACCATCCCCTAGGAACTAAGACCAATTTCACGGACCAACTGATAGATCTAATTGCTATGCATGTGCTCTCCTCAAATACATTTCTTTTGTTGGGGGATTTTAATTTTCATGGTGAAAATCATACGAACCCTGAGGTTAATAAACTCCTCTCTACTCTTGACATGATTGGACTCACCCAAAGAGTTACAGGCCCAACTCATCCAGCTGGCCACTCGCTAGACCTAATCTTTTCTAATATTGATCATCCAACGTGTAACCTCCCAGACTCTCTCACTTGGACCGATCATTCAATGATTAGGTTCTCTATCCAACAGCCATGCCCTAAGAGCTCAGACTTAAGTGCAGGGAAAAAACAAGTGGCGCAAGACCTTGGCGAAATCTTTCTGTAGAAGCCTATAATGAGGATGTTTACCTGGAATCACCAAAGAAGGATAAGGATGCTCCTACGACGTTGGAAGAATTTAATACCGCCTTTGTGACAGTTTTGGATTCTCCCCGATGTCCACCATCAGCCCCCTGGTGCACTTCGGAGCTAAAGATTGAAAAAACCAAATGCAAGAGATTGGAGAGACTTTGGCGAGTTAGTAAAGACCCACAAAACAAACTACGGTTTAAACAATTCTTGTCTAGCTGTAACCTGAATTTAAAATCAGCCAGACGTCTATTTATTATTAACCAAATTGAAAGTGCCAGTAACGTTCCAAAGGCCCTTTTTAATTTAGTAAAAGTCTTCGTATCTCTTCATGTCTGTAGACAATTGCCTATGGAAACCCAAGATTTTTGTAATTCGTTAGCAATCTATTTTCAAGAAAAGATAATTGTTATTTATGCTAACTTTTCATCGATCACCTCTCAAGACCTTGAAGCCTCTACTCGAACAGAGGGCTTAGAAAAAATGGCAGCTAGCACCTTAGATTGTTTCGAGTTAACCACGCTTGAGGAAGTTTCCAATGCTCTCTCCTTCCCAAAATCTGGCTCACCCCAAGATCTTTGTCCTCCAAAGACAATGGCCCTATTAGCCACTAAATATCAATAATTATTCAATACAATCAGGTACCATTCCATTAACATGGAGGGAAGCATTCGTACGTCCAATATTGAAGAAACCAACTGCGGATCCCCGAGAACTAAGCAACTACCGCCCTATTTCTTTGGTACCCTTATTGGGCAAGCTGCTGGAAAGTATAATTAACAAGCAACTAAGTCTATGCCTGGAGACAACGAAATTCTGGATCAATCACAATCCGGGTTTCAACCGGGCTTCAGTACCGAGACTGCCATGCTCGCTGTAACTGACTCGCTCAGACAGAAAATAGACATTGGAGGATACTGATCCTTCTAGATCGCTCCGCGGCTTTTGATACCATCTCACATTTAGTGCTCGCGGAGAGACTAGCTTCCTGTGGCATTCAAGGGACAGCCTTGAAGTGGTTGCAGAACTTTGTCAGACAGAACGCAAACTATCATGCTAAGGCCATATCTGTTATAACAATTTGTAGAACAGCTAGGTTTTGAGATAATTTCATATGCTGATGATACTCAGCTTATATTTACTATTGGCCCAAATATAGAAGCAGAGAAATTGCGGTTCTCCAGCGGAATGCTTGTAATCTCTAGCTGGATGACACAGAACTGCCTCCGGTTGAATCCTGGAAAAACCAAGGTCATGCTAACGGGGAAAGCCTCAGCTAGCTGGTCTGATGAATGGTGGCCCTCACAATTGGGACCTGCTCCTGTTCCTAAATAATGTGTTAAAAATCTAGGCCTAAAATTAGATCAGTCATTAACCATGAAAGACCACATTGCTGCCACTACTAGCTCCTGCTACTATAGTATGCGTTTACTCCGCAAAATTCTTCCCTACTTGCCCACCAATCACCGCAGAACCTTAGTTCAAGCCATGGTCATCAGCCAATTAGACTATGGTAATGCTCTGTTGGCAGAAGTGGGAGAGACCCTGCTTACTAAATTACAAGTGATTCAGAACACGGCGGCCAGAATGTTACTGAGCCGCCCTGCTGGCTCCCCTTCTGCTCCCTTGCTGATAGAGCTGCATTGGTTACTGAGCCGCCCTGCTGGCGCCCCTTCTGCTCCCCTGCTGAGAGAGCTGCATTGGTTACTGACCCGCCCTGCTGGCGCCCCTTCTGCTCCCTTGCTGAGAGAGCTGCATTGGTTACTGAGCCGCCCTGCTGGCTCCCCTTCTGCTCCCTTGCTGAGAGCGCTGCATTGGTTACTGAGCCGCCCTGCTGGCTCCCCTTCTGCTCCCTTGCTGAGAGAGCTGCATTGGTTACTGAGCCGCCCTGCTGGCTCCCCTTCTGCTCCCTTGCTGAGAGCGCTGCATTGGTTACTGAGCCGCCCTGCTGGCTCCCCTTCTGCTCCCTTGCTGAGAGAGCTGCATTGGTTACTGAACAGCCCTGCTGGCTCCCCTTCTGCTCCCTTGCTGAGAGAGCTGCATTGGTTACTGACCCGCCCTGCTGGCTCCCCTTCTGCTCCCTTGCTGAGAGAGCCGCATTGGTTACTGACCCGCCCTGCTGGCTCCCCTTCTGCTCCCTTGCTGAGAGAGCTGCATTGGTTACTGAGCCGCCCTGCTGGCTCCCCTTCTGCTCCCTTGCTGAGAGAGCTGCATTGGTTACTGAGCCGCCCTGCTGGCTCCCCTTCTGCTCCCTTGCTGAGAGAGCTGCATTGGTTACTGAACCGCCCTGCTGGTTCCCCTTCTGCTCCCTTGCTGAGAGAGCTGCATTGGTTACTGAGCCGCCCTGCTGGCTCCCCTTCTGCTCCCTTGCTGAGAGAGCTGCATTGGTTATCTGTAAGGAAGAGATCCTTTTTCAAAATCTGTTGTCTCACTTACAATGCGCTGAATGGCAGAGGCCCTAACTATCTAAAAAAGAAACTCACCTTTCATACACCGAACAGAAATTTCAGATCCAGTACTCTAGGCATTCTACAGGTTCCTTGTATACGTTTGAGTCAGACTGGTGGAAAAGCTTTTTTGTATCTGGCCCCAAGATACTGCAATAAACTACTGCTGTCCCTAAACAAAATTTCCATATACAGCACCTTTAGGAAACAACTAAAAGCATTCCTGTTCGAACTCTGTTCTGACTTTCAGTCCTCGGCCAAATTTCTAGGCGAGCGCTGAGATGCCCCCGGGTGAGTAATGCGCTATAGAAATTAACCTAACATAACAACATACATAACATGCCTGAATGTAGCTAAACCAGAACCCCTAAATGTGCGCTGCCAGCTTTGCTCAGTTTGACTTCTAATTATTATAGCAGCGCTCCAGCACTTGACAGCTCAGGAAGCCATAAAAATGCGTGTCTTTGCATTTCAATACTATGATGCGGACCACCACATTGAAATGTGTTACTCTAACCCCTGATGCGTGGTACTTGGCAGGCCTGTTCCCCTCAACACAGGCACCCTTGCAGTATGGTGCAAGGCTGCCTGCATTGGCGCTAGGCAGCTAAATTCAGCACCAGCACAGGGAGAAATGCAGGGCTGCACCGTATTCTTGTAAATACGGTGTAGTGCTGCATTTCAGAAGTGGAGAGCGTGGTGTTAAGCCAAGGAGGCCAACGCCGTGCTCCACCACTTCCTGGTAAATATGCCCCTTAATGACAACAGCCTGACCTATTTTATCAAGAGACAGAAAATCCTCTCATTTCAGAAGATGCACCGCCTTGATGTAGCATTGCTCCAGGACACACACCTGTCACCTAGTGAACATGATACATTCAGAAGGGATTGGATGAGTACGGTACTACATGCCAGCTGGATCCTGACTACCCTTACACAGCCATCTACTCTTTTGGAACATAGGGAGAGTGGGTTGGACATCTGTTTTCACAAATCCCTGGGGGTTTGCACACTGCAGACATGGTGGGACCACCCTGGGCAGATATATTTTTGCCAAGGTTCAGATTCTCAATGAGTCTTTGTATGTGGGCTTTATCTGTTGTGCTTGCAGCCGGGGTCGTGGTTGGCAAGAACAGCAACCAGTTGGTTGGCAAGGCATGCTGCGCATGCGCGACGATCTGAGCATGAGTATGAGCGCCTTCCCCGGCATTTAGTCCCTCCCTTCCATTCCAAGAACGCTTCGCGTTCCTTTCCGGGGTCGAGAACCTGTGTTTCACCTACTTTCCTTGTTTTGTTACCCTGTTTTCCCCTAACGGGCATCACTATTTGTGTCCAGTTATTCTATTCTGGGATATGGTGAACCGGTTAGGGGAAGTTGTGGATTGAGCATCACTTCCGTGGTACTTCTGAGACAACATCAGCTTCAAGCCTTACAGAACGCGAAGCCTACTATCAAATTGCCGCCCAAGTACCATGAACGTGACATTAGGCGACCTTGCTAACATGATGGGTAATCTCCAGAGGGAGACCCAAGCGTTGGCTGGTCGATTAGATAGACTTGATGCAGAGGGGGTGGAAGGAGCATCTGGCTCCCAGAATCCTGTCATTCAAGTGGTTACTCCTCCTCCCCCTATACCCTTGGCTCCTCCCGAAAGGTTCCACGGAGACCCTGCTAAATGTGCTGCATTCATTAGTCAGTGCCAATTATACTTTATGTGTAAAGCAGCGTGCTTTCCTTCGGATCAAGCGAAGGTTGCATTTGTACTTTCTTATTTAGGGGGCTCTGCCGCTAATTGGGCTATACCATTGATTGAAAGAGATGATCTCCTGCTTCTAAACTATAGCGCTTTTAAGAGAGAACTGTGGAAGTTGTTTGACAAACACTCATTCACGCATGCAGCTGATACCGAGCTCTTGAATCTTAAACAGGGTTCCAAAGATCTACCCACATATATAACCACGTTCCATAGACTGGTGGCGGAAGCAGGATGGCCTTTTGAGAAACGCAGCTCCTTATTTTCTAAGGGGTTGTGTGATGAATTAAAAGATGCCCTGGCTCACGTTGTAGATCCCCCTGATACCTGTACAGAGTTAATTGACCTAGTGGTGAAACTCGACCACAGATTAGGGGAAGAAGGAAAGACAAAACATGTTTTGACTTTAATAGAATAGCTTATAGAGAAAGAAAGACAGAATCCGATGTAAGCTCAGACACCACTGAACCTATGCAGATAGGGAGCATTAAGGGGCCCCTTAGTGAGGCAGAAAAGCAACGTAGAGATAATAAGCTATGCTTATATTGAGGCAAAGCTGGGCATTTCCTAAGAGAATGTCCCATTAAGCCTAAGCAATCTAGGAAGTGCGAAAACTAGATGACCCGAAGCCAAGAGAGACTGAGGCATCGAGTCATTCTGGATCTATAGTCTGCTCCTTATCTCACACGCAGAGGCATTTTTTTGTACCTTCTTCATTGCAATGGAATACTAACCAATTAGAGGTCTCCATAATGATCGATTCCGGGGCTTCTGGTAATTTTATGGATGGTCAATGGGCACAAGAAAATCACCTTTCTAGAATTCCGAAAAAGGTTATGGAAGAGGTATATACCATTGATGGGAGTTCATTGAAATTTTGCCCCATTACTCATACCACGGAGATACTAGAAGTAGTCATAGCAACAACTCATTGGGAAACCCTTAGCTTTGACATTATCCAGTCGCCCCAATTCCCGGTGGTGTTAGGCCTTCCCTGGCTAAGGCGACATAACCCATCCATCGACTGGCAAACAGGACAGGTAGAATTCAACTCCACATCATGCCATGTACACATGAAACCTTCAACCTCTGTTGTATCTAGCATAATTACAGTAAATCCGGATACAGCTAACCACAGCCCTACGATAACCCCAGTAGACTTGAAGAAGGCTGTGACTAGGATAGAGGATAATGTGGAGGAACCTGATAAGCCTCTACCTGAAGTGTATCAAGCCTATCTTCCGATCTTTGATGCCAAGGAAGCTACTAGCTTACCCCCCATAGGGTATACGACTGCCGAATAGACCTGAAACCAGGGGCTCGTATTCCTACCAGCAGAGTGTATGCCTTAACGGAAAAGGAGAACATGTACTTAAGAGAGTATCTGGACAAAATGCTGGATCTAGGGTTCATCCGAGTCTCTAGGTCCCCCGCTTCGTCCACTCTCTTTTTTATCCCTAAACGGGAGGGCGGTCTACGCTGCTGTATCGATTATCGTGCCCTCAATGCGGTGTTGATCAAAAATAGGTATCCGTTGCCACTCATCTCCACCCTTTTAGATCAGGTGAAGACAGCTAAGTATTTCACGAAGCTGGATTTAAGGGGGGCATGCCACCTTGTGAGAGTACGAGAGGGCGATGAGTGGAAGGAAGCGTTCTGCACCAAGTTCAGATTATTCGAATATTTGGTAATGCCCTTTGGGCTATGCAATGCGCCCTCTGCTTTCCAATACTTTATAAATGATGTATAGAAAGACCTACTAGACAAGTGTGTCATTGCATATATAGATGATCTGCTAATCTATTCCGCTTCTTTGGAGGAGACATAAACCAGGTCCAATCGGTATTGCAAAGACTGAGGGACAATTTCCTGTTTTGTAAACTAGATAAATGCTTTTTTCATAGGTCCCAAGTGGCCTTCCTGGGATATATCTTATCCGCTCATGGACTGGAAATGGATCCTCACAAGGTACAAGCAGTTATACAATGGCCACCACCCACATCAGTTAAGGATGTACAACGTTTCCTTGGCTTCGCCAATTTTTATAGACGTTTTATAGATCATTTCTCAGAGATTGTAACACCTATCACCAGACTCTTGAAGAAAGACACGCCTTTTGTGTGGTCATCTGAAGCCGAGAATTCCTTTAACACTTTGAAGAAGGCTTTTACTGATGCCCGCATTCTTAGGCATCCTGACCAACAGAGCCCTTTTGTTGTGGAGGCTGATGCTTCCCAAGTGGCAGTAGGGGGAGTATTGTCACAAGTCCACCCAGAAACAGGAGAACTACATCCAGTGGCCTATTATTCACACAAACTCACTACAGCAGAAATCAATTATGCCATTGGGGAAAGAGAATTGCTTGCAATAAAGAAGGTATTGGAGGAATGGAGGCAATATATGTTAGGTACCAAATACACAGTCACCATCATAGCACATCATCATAATTTGCAGTATCTCAAGACCACTAAACCACTGCCCATGAACAGCTTAGATGGACTCAATTCTTTAGTGGCTATGATTTTGAAATCCACTTTAGAGCAGGAAAGAAAAATGGGAAAGCTGATGCTTTATCCCGCATTGGTTATGAAAACCCACCGGTGGACGAACACCCACCCACGATCATTGATACCAACAAGATTATAGGAGTGATTACCGCAGAAGAACAATTCCTTAAGGAGGTAGCTAAAACACAACAGTACCCGGACGCTATTGAATTCCTTAAATCTCAGACCACCCAAATGAGACAGGGATTGCATTATGTGCAGGGAAGATTATACATTCCTGAGTCTCAACAAAGACAAAGAGTTTTGGACTGATGTCATACACAAGGAATAGCTGGACACCCAGGGTATAAGAAAACTATTGAAATGGTGAAACGCTACTGTTGGTGGCCGACCTTGACTCTGGACGTACAAGAGTATGTCAAGACATGTGCTGTTTGTGCCCAAGGCAAAGCCTCTCATATTAAACCCATAGGCCTTTTATGTCCTATCCCTACTCCACCTGGCCCATGGCACACCGTGTCCATGGACTTCATCGTTGAATTGCCACGTACCAAGAAGGGGAACACCACATTATTAGTAGTGGTAGATCTATTCACTAAAACTTCGCATTTCATTCCTTTGCCAAGCCTTCCTACATCAGTCACACTTGCACAGGTCTTTCTACAAAACATTGTCAGACTCCATGACATCCCTTTTGTTCTTATCACTGATAGGGGTGCGCAATTAGTCTCCAAGTTCTGGAAGCATTTATGCGCATTATTACAGATTGATGTTCGTTTGTCCTCTAGCCATCATCCTCAGATGGATGGACAAACAGAACGCGTCAATCAAAGCTTTGAACAGTTTGTGAGATGTCAGTTTATTCAGACAAGTCAAGATTGGGATGAGATCATTTGGCTAGCAGAACTATCATATAACAATAGCCATCATTTCTCTACATTGTTTACTCCCTTCTATGGATCTCATGGTTTCCATCCCAGGGTTTTACCTATACATCTGTTAGACTCCTGTAACACTCCTGCAGTCTCTACATTGGTCCAACACTTACAGACAGTACATACATCCATACAGGATAAATTGGATAAAGCAAAGGTGACATACAAGAAAGGGGCAGATGCACATAGAACACCAACAACAACAAGATGTCTTTATTTAAATATAAAACAAATATCTTTAAAAGCAAAAATTTCCGATTCATGTTGATTACAAATATTAAAACAGTACAGTCAAATACACAGCAGAGATATGCATAATCATCTTCCTTGCTCTCTTAGTTGCAAATATCATTAAAACTGGTCCCCTAATCTATGATACATACATAAAACAAATCATGGTCCTAAAATGCTCTTTAGCTTTTCTTGTCTCTAATTACCTAATAATTTTAGGATTATTTGTTTTAAAAGCGTTAAAAAACGGGTTAGGGGAAACTGTCGCTGGTCACTTTTGTTTTAAATTGCGATATGCCTGCTGGATAAGGTTTGTCAGTCTTATGTTTAGATCTGTGTTGTCTGAGCTCAACGCTGCAATAATGGCTTGCCTACAGGACCGAACGCTCAGCCGATTCCATTCCCCCCTCAACTTAAACCTGCATTGGAGACCAAAAACTGGGCAGATGCAAACCACGCGCAGTAGCGGTTCTGCTGCTTCGCCGCACCCTCTACATAATGTATCCTCCTCAGTACGGCGCCAGGCGAGTAAATTATACAAGAATCGCCAGTCGCCCATTCTAATTGCTGTGAAACTGCGTTTTAGGTACAGTGAGTAAGGGCTGGAGAGGTAGGAAGCAGGGATTAGGCGATTATAAGAATTAATAACTGCCCATGAATGGCTTCGTTTTACAAACAGTGCTTTGTCACTGATAAGTGATAGCGTTCTTACACTTTTTTTAATAGCACATAGAACACCAGAACCCGCCTTTCAGCTAGGGAACAAAGTTTGGCTGTCTACTAAACACATTACACTACGAGGTTCATGCCAATTCAAACCTAAGTTTATAGGACCTTTTCAGGTTGTTAAAGTAGTGAAACCTGGAGCCATAAAGCTTGACCTGCCACCGTCTATGAGAATACACCCAGTATTCCATGTATCTCTCCTTAAACCTGTTGAGCCTGGTACTCGTCTCCCAAAAACACCGAGTTCTGTGACCGTTGATTCAGAGGAAGAATACGAAGTGGAGAACATTATTGATTCCAGAAGAAGTAGAGGCAGATTGCAATATTTGATACATTGGAAGGGCTATGGCATTGAGGAACGTAGCTGGGAACCTGCGAGTTAGGTACATGCACCCCGTCTGTTGCGCCTATTTCACAGACGTTATCCCAATAAGCCCAAACCAGTCGGAGGTGGAGTAGGAGGGGTGTACTGTCGTGCTTTTAGCCGGAGTCGTGGTTGGCAAGAACAGCAACCAGTTGGTTGGCAAGGCAAGCTGCGCATGCACGGCGATCTGACCATGCGTATGAGCACCTTCCCCGGCATTTAGTCCCTCCCTTCCATTCCAAGAACGCTTCACGTACCTTTCCGGTTCCGGGGTCGATTGTTACTTTGTCCGGGTCACGGTGGTGGCGTTCAGCGGGTCCCGTCGGGTTTGCGGCTGTCGTCGGTTCGGTTACAGTGCAGGTATTCAGCTTCTTTGGTTGTTACTTGAGCATTAGTCTGTTTCTTTTGGCAAATAGCGGTTTGTGATTCACAAGCAATTTCTCATTCGGACGCTTACAAAGATTTGAGTTTCTGGTGCTAATTTCTGATACTTAAAGGGATCAACATTCCTCCTGATTTATTCTTTAATTCCCACACAGACTTTTTGTCCATTGCTTCGTATAGTTTTTGTAATTAGAAAGGTTGTTCACCCTTTCATGTTAGTTGGGACTAGAGGAGTATCAATTCTAGTCCTAGCTTCTATCTCCCTTTTATTTAAGTTGGAACTAGAGGAGTATCGATTCTAGTTCTAGCTTCTTAGTTCTACCATACACATACACAGGTAGGCCACAGGATATATCCCCTACATTGTTTAGTCAATTGTAAGCCTAGAGGTAAATCATTCTTGTGGTATTGCAGGGCACACGGAGTAACTGCATTCCTGTTACTAGACCAGCCATCCTTTCTTTTCTATACCAACCTCTACATACCAAACAGTACACATACTTATCACTCTTCCTACATTTTCTCATACAAGCCAACAAGGATTACACTAATGTCTGTTCTTTGTCCTTATATCTAGGAGACTGTTAACAGAGGTGCATTGGTTCCCCAGTATTTACAGCCACTCCAACTGTGTATGAAGAACCTGTGTTTCCCCTACTTTCCTTGTTTTGTATCCCTGTTTTCCCCTGACGGGCATCACTATTTGTGTCCAGTTATTCTATTCTGGCATATGGTGAACCGGTTAGGGGAAGTTGTGGATTGAGCATCACTTCTGTGGTACTTCCAAGGCAACATCAGCTTCAAACCTTACATTATCTATGCCCCGGCGGCTGACCAAACTCCGGCTCCCCTATGGACAGCCAGGGTATTCATGAGGGGGGTGCTGGAATATGGCACCTTGACAAGTCCAGAAACCAAACGACCAGGCAGCCCCGAGACCGGTTCATCCTCTCTGACATTGTTGATGATCATGCCTTGATGGATCCATGGTGGATGATGCACCTGAGGGATGCGGACTATACTTTCACCTCCTGTATCAATTGTTAACGTTTATGCCTTGAACCTCGCAAACAGTACCTCTGATCATGATCTTCTGCTACTCGACCATAAACTTCGATTGTTTCAAACCCCTCAGGCCCGTTGGCGTATGTATACAACATGGTATAAAGCCTCTGAAAACAAACACAGACGGTTCCAATATCTGAGCCAGTAGTTGGAGGAGAATACTGGGTCCATCTTCTCTGCACAGGTGCTGTGTGAGGGCAGGAAGGCCGATGAACGATTTGGCTGCCTATAAGGCATAATCAATCAATCAATCAGTGACACTTGTAAAGCGCGCTACATACCCGTAGGGTCTCAAGGCGCTGGGGGGGTGGGGGGGTGGTGCCGCTACTGCTCGAACAGCCAGGTCTTCAGCTTCTTCCTGAAGGAGAGGTGGTCTTGGGTCAGGCGCAGGTCGGTCGGGAGGGAGTTCCAGGTCTTGGCGGCCAGGTAGGAGAAGGACCTTCCTCCTGTAGTCGCTCTTCGGATGCGGGGGACGGCGGCAAGGGCGTGGTTGGCTGATCGGAGGTGGCGTTTGGGTGCGTAGAAGTTGATCCGGCTGTTGAGGTAGCTCGGGCCTTGGTCGTGTAGGGCTTTGTGTGCGTGGGTGAGGAGGCGGAAGGTGATTCTTTTGTTGACGGGGAGCCAGTGAAGGTCTCTTAGATGTCCGGTGATGTGGCTGGTTCGTGGGATGTCGAGGATGAGTCTGGCTGAGGCGTTCTGGATCCGCTGGAGTCTCTTCTGGAGCTTGGCGGTGGTACCGGCGTAGAGGGCGTTGCCGTAGTCCAGTCGGCTGGTGACGAGGGCCTGGGTGACGGTCTTCCTGGTCTCGGTGGGATCCACCGGAAAATCTTCCGTAGCATGCGTAGGATGTTGAAGCACGCCGAGGAGACGTTGTTGACTTGTCTGGTCATGGAGAGGGAGGAGTCCAGGATGAAGCCCAGGTTGCGTGCATGGTCTGTCGGTTTGGGTGCGGTGCCCAGGGCGGGAGGCCACCAGGAGTCGTCCCAGGTGGAGGGGGAAGAGCCCAGGATGAGGACCTCCGTCTTGTCCGAGTTCAGTTTCAGGCGGCTGGTCGTCATCCACTCGGCTACCTCTCTCATCCCTTCGAACAGTGTTGGTTGACTGACCTTGAGTTTCACCTGGCTCAGACGTATAATGCATTGCTGACCCCTGCTCTTCCCAAGGAGCTGCTTGGGGCCAAGTAGGATCTGAACTCCCATTACATAGTGGAGGGCCAGAGGGATATGCTTTGTTGACGATATAGTAGGGAAGGGAGTTGGCCCCCTTTGCTACTCTCATGCAATTATGGGCTGCCACTATCGCATCACTGACAGTACCCACAGCCCATGCATAGCCTGCGACACATGCTGGGTGCTCCCCCTTAAGATCTAGAGACTGCCCCAATGTTGAGTTATACTCTGATGTGGAAAAGATTCAAGGACACTATGGGCCCGATTCTGATGAGGTGTGAAAAGCTTCCCGACCAAATGGGTTTGGGAATGGTTTCCAACCAAATCGGATCGGGAGAGTCCAACCAACTGAGTATGATGCGTCGGGATGCTTCCAGATATGATTTGGTTGGACTCCCATTGACGTCAATGGGAGCCTATGTTCCTAACCTCAGCTTAATTGGGCCCGAGGTGGGAATGCTTTCCTAATCGCATCGTAATAGGGCCCTCAATTGGTAAGACACATTCCCGATCCGATTTGGACATAGAAAATGCCGTTAGGAGGCCTTCCTAACCACATCAGAATCAGCCCCTAAGGTGGGATTGTATGTTACAGCTGTGGACAGCCTTTTTTAAAGCACTGCTGCCTACAATCTATGATGTTTGCTGGAGCAGAGGTTGGGCCTCTCACTTTCTGAGCAGGACTCCCATGACCTTTGGAAAGATCATGAGTTTAAAGACACCATGCCTCCTGCCATACTCTTGCATCACTGTAGTTCAACGAGAGCACTAGGATGAACCCAAACTGCATCTCCCAGAAAGAATTTGGCAACTATTCTTAAAATGTAGTTTCCTTATAGGGCAAACCTGACCCACAGGTATAAGACAGCTTTACAAAAGAACCAGACTATGTCACTTTTTTGTCACAAGGAGATTAAATGATTTGCCCAGAATCACATGATGTTGGGTCAAGGCCGAGATTTGAACATACTTTCCGATGGTCCAATGCCATCATTTTTCGTCTTTAGACCAAACTTCTCCTTCCCGAGGCAAACAGCAGCTTAAAGATTTTTTCTTTTGCAGCAACCTAAAATTGCTCCCTTTTCAAGGCTGTTCCGTCACACTGACAACTATAAAAACCTTTTTGCAATATACAAAAATTGGTACAGCTGCATAATGATGGCTTTCTTTCAAGACTAAGGACTATTAAATCTCACCTCGAAACTCTCCCTTCTCACATACGCAGATATCAGACCCGCCAGGTAGAGTTAAATTGCAAATGCCCTTTAGATCAATTGTTTCTCAGCGATTTCCATAGTGACTGCCTTTGTGGTTTTGATATTCCAATGGCGAGACCCGCAACACAAATAATTTTTCTTCGGCATCAGTTTGTCTCTCAATCTTTGAAACAGTTTGATAGAAAACACCATTTATTTATGTTTGCTCTGGGGCATTTCTGCGTTCAGGTTTTTTTGGGGAAAACATTGTTATTTGATGAACACAATTGCCCTGCTGCATAGAGAATTGGCACACCAGCATAATGGCGCTTTATCATTTGAAATTATCCTTCATACATTCAATAGGCGAGACAGGGTTCCATGAGAATAGACAGAGAGAAGGGACTAAACCCCAGGAGAGGCAGCAGGTTTTGTTACAGTGCGGGAGCTGCCTCGCGTGCCTTTTGAGCGCCGTCAGAACCTCGAGTCTGTCAGGAAGACAGACATCTCAAGGACTGAAGCGATGTCTCATCCACTGTAGCTTTTATGTTCTATCCACATGACTGCCACCTGACACTACGGGCTGTCTCATAGCACTACACTGCACTGGGTCTGGCCACACTACCATCTCACAGGCACCCGTACTATTCCAGTAACTGAACTCTCCAGAGGAGCCCCTGGCTGCCTGGTTCCCTCTGAAGTACCCAAATGTCTATAGTGGACCTGGTTACACTGCCTACCTGACTGCCCAGTCCATTCAATAGGTACCCCGACCACTTTGTATTAGTTTTAATTTTATTTTTGTCTCGAATTTGGTGCCCCTTTTAAGTTGGCATCACAGCCTGCACTAACTAAATGGAGGGACCCCTGCTGCTGAGAGCAGGGACCCCTTAGCCTGCTGGTACTCTAGGTCTGTAGCATTGTGGGCATCACAGGCTGTAGTGGTTACATTAGTAAGTGGCAGCGAGCCTGGCACAGCACGATAGCCTGATGCCAGCGCTGGCACAGTCCCATTTATGCATGTATGAGCCGCTTTCACGTGCACTTCCTTCCTATCTTGGCACCAACATAAAAGTGGCCCCATTATCGAACCATAAACCTTAACAAGCACTGGTATAGCCGATAGGTCTCGCCTTTGGGACCTATAAGTGTTTATCCATGCAACAGTTGATGTTGTTGCACCAAGGATATTGTGCTGCATAACTAAATACTTATAAGTTCCCAAAGGCGAGACCTATTGGCTATGCCAATGCTTGGTATTTGTTTTCTAGTACAATATATATAAGGCTCCCGGTTTTCCGTTTAAACGGATTTTCACATATAAATGCAGACGGAAAACTTTTTTTCCTTTGTCTGTATTTATAAATATAAACGGAAAAATACTAACAAACAAGATTTCGACAAAGTGCTTCAGCCCAAGATTGTCTAGTCTAGTGCACAGAGGAATGCAGCTGCACTCAGCGTGTGCCACGTCTCGTAGTCTGAGAGTACTTCATTCAGTTGAGCTCGGGCAGTGTTTCACCCCAGGGTTGCCTAATCTAATGCCAAGGGAAATGTGGCAGCCATCTGTCTGCATATGAAAGGCGTCCTACTAAGAAGGAAGACGCCTTTGACACTCTCCTTTTGCAGGTCATTCATCAGGACCCCTGGGGGCAGCCTGGGGTAGTCATCCCCATCCAGCATGCTCTCCCCGTGTCACTTCTGGATGTGTGCTAGGTCTCGTAATCTGAGAGTGCTTCGCAGTGTACAGGTGAGCTGGGCAGTGTTAGAGCCTGTTGCTCCTGCCTCTAAGTGCCTTCCCCTATTGAATGTGCAGTACTTTACCTTGGTCGGCGCTTTCAGCAGCCCCTTGTCTTTAGGTTTGCTTCAGAGGGGAAGGGGGAGGGCGAGCAGTACATAGCTTTATTGTGTACGCAATTTTGTGGCCCTTTTGTTGCAGGGTGTAACACTTTAGGCCAGTTAATCAATTTAAATACTTTCATTGAGTGATCTAGGATGCTGCATCCGAAAACCTTCATGTGATTCTGGGAATATCACTTAATTTCCACATTCCTGTAAACAATGCATATGAACACGTACATTTAACTGGTGCTCGGGTAAAGCACTGCAAGACCTCCAGGGCCAGTTCCATGTGTTTGCTCCAGGGGAAGAATATTTCCGATTTTGAAAAAAAGCATTTCACTCACACTTGCCCTCAAAAATATGAACAGTCACCTTGCGTTTTAGCAAGGCATAAATAGTGTACACTGGAAAAACAAAATAGTAGAAAAATCTGCCAAAAGAAATCTTATGTAGGTCTAAATAATCCCAGACAAGTTATTCTGCAATGAGAAACAAGAATGGATTGCTTCCTCATAGACACAGCTTGTCATTTGACCTCTGTCTTTGAATGCACAGCAAATGTGACAAGTTGACAGGATTTAAAGCTGTTTATAAAAAGCTAGTTCTATCCTCCCTCTGGTCCCTAGTATACAGACCCACAGTAAAGTTGTCTTAATGGAAGTTACTCAAGGTCTGTTTAGGCCTATGTTCTCTTTAAATTATTAAGTTTTCAGATGAATAGATTGTGTTTATTTGATTTTAGGTATATATAAATATATCTAAACCTATAACAACTGAGAGCAAGTGTGCAGTGTCTATTTAAATACATGTGAAAAAATACTAGCTGCAGCATCTTTTGTTTGCGGCAAAAATAAATGTGGATAAATACAGATAAAATGATGAAAAAATAAATATGGATAAATACAGACGGAAATGTTCAAAAAAGAAATACCATAAAACCGGGAGCCCTAAATATATACTATATTGTACTAGAAAACTAATAAAATTGTCAATTTAAATAAATGTGGAAAAATACTAGCTGTAGGGTCGTCTTTTGCTTGTGGTAAAATTAAATGTGGATAAATACAGAAAAAATGGCATAAAAATAAATACCATAAAACTGGGAGCCCTAACTATGATATAGGGGCCTATGTGAAGGAGTAGAATATTTTCGAGTAGTGAAATGCCCCTCCCCTGTTCCTCAGACCAGTAACACCCACTCATTTTTATGATACAATGCAAACTGTGTGAGAAATTTCTGGTTCATACTTGATATCTCTATCTTAGGAATTAGTTGTTTCAAAGATAAATTGCTTTATTATTTGTCAGTGAATCTTTGTTGAGAGAGGGAGGGCGTTACTGTAAACAAAACAACAAAGCCTGGAAGAGGCCGCTATCTTAATATTTTAGGAGACAGTTGTGCTCTCAAACCAGAAACTCAAAACCTAATTAGAATCTACAATTCAGTCTTGTTCGAGGATATAAAACCGTATTAAATATAAGGAATAAGCCACAGACACAGGAAAATTAGAAATAAGCTGTTCCTTCAATTGTCGCTTTGACACATGACCTATGCCATATTGTACTTGATCTGGTGTTTAAAACTCCATGGTATTTACCTCTGTTTTCTTTGCTATCTAGCACGTTGTGGATTTTAAAAACTGCAAATAAATGATTTAAAAGAATAAGAAATAAGCTATCCAGATTGATTGCAAAATTGACCGAAATACTCATATATTCATTAAAATACCGATATATTCATTGAAATTCAGATATATTCATTGAAATAAAGACTGGCACTTCCAGTTGTCACCTTTCTGTAAACACTCTCAAGTCCTTTACGTCAGTGTTTGGAAGATGCTCATCTGAAGTGAAGCTATGAATACTTTTCCACAGCAGCAGCCATGTGTGAGGCCCTGTACTTGAACAGTTTGACCCTTAAAAACATTCACGTCTGTGACATCTAAAATCCCAGGTCTTTACAGGTATAAATGATTGTTTGTGTGAAATGTATTCACTGCTGGAGGCGGCGGTTCCGTCAGCAGCCACCAGAGGGCGCTTCTCGCCTGGCGATGAAACCCACTGAGCACACGTTGAATGAAAAGGAGGAGTGTTTCCTTTTCCGGGTCGGCGGCGGCAGAGACAGCACAAGCAGCGGTGGTGACATCACTTCCAGCCTCTCCTCGTGAATGCAGCCTGCTGCAGAGAAGGAAGGAGCCCTGTCTGTTGGGCAGTTACCTCCATCTTCAGATCCACACAGACCCCAGATCTGGCCCCTGCCCCCCCTCAGACCCCAGATCTGCCCCTGCCCCACCTCAAACCCCAGACCTGCTCCCCCCCGCCCCCCTCAGACCCCAGATCTGCGACCCCCATGAGGAGGAGAGAGCCTGGACAGGTTTCTGCTCAGGTAGGAGAGCTGCTAACTCACTTGGCTGCAATTTATGAATCCATGGATCAGATTCCCCCCCCAACCGCCCCTGGCATTCATGGTGACGTCAGGAGAGCTCAGCTCTTCCTGCTGATGAGCCTGAGTGAGGAAAGGAGGAGGTGAGGCCAGTCCAGGGGTGCAGAGGAGGATAGAGGAGGTGAGACCTGTCCAGGGGGTTGGAGAGGAGGTCAGGCCTGTACAGGGGAGCAGTGTCTCTCATCGGGCCCTGTGCATGGTGCCCCAAGGCTCAGGGCGGAGTCAGAGGCGCTGTATGGGGGGGGGGAATGAACTCTGGGTTCCTCTGTCCTTAATATGAATCCTTCACTGAGAGCCCTGTGAGAAGCACCAAGAGGCCTGTCCAGGGGTGCAGAGGAGAAGAGGCCTGTCCAGGGGGCAGAGGAGGAGAGGCCTGTCCAGGGGCAGAGGAGGTGAGGCTTGTCCAGGGGGTGCAGAGGAGGTGAGGCCTGTCCCAGGGGTGCAGAGGAGGGGAGTGTGAGAAGTTGGCCTAGCATATGCTGTCCACTAGTTATAGTGGGAACTATGCACCAGTCCAAACAACCCTTATTGATGATAGATTAAAGAAAACCTTTATTGAAAGCTGTCCTCGTGGTAGCTGTGGAGAGCAGCCTTCAGGCTAAGTCTTGTCAAGGGGGCAGAGGACGTGAGGCCTGTCCAGGGGCTGAAGAGGAGGAGAGGCCTGTCCAGGGGTGCAGAGGAGGTGAGGCTTGTCCAGGGGGTGCAGAGGAGGTGAAGCATGTCCAGGGATGCAGAGGAGGTGAGTGTGAGAAGTTGGCCTAGCATATGCTGTCCACTAGGTATAGTGGGAACTATGCACCAGTCCAAACAACCCTTATTGATGATAGATTAAAGAAAACCTTTATTGAAAGCTGTCCTAGTGGTAGCTGTCGAGAGCAGCCTTCAGGCTAAGTCTTGAAGGAATATAAAGCAGCTTGTTTTACCAGTCTATAATCTCTTGAATTACCAAATGAGAACTACACCGAGTATATATATAAAATACATGTATTTATTCTTAAACACACCCCTTAGTCTCTTTATGAGGCTAGAAGTCGAAGTACACAAGTTACAAGTCAAATATTGACAGTAAATAGCACAGTTTTTGATAGGACCCGGGGGGGGGGGACCAAACCATATACTAAAATAGTGGTATAAGAACCACGACTTGACTGTACACAAGGCCTACAGCCTGTAGAATCGCTGGGCCCCTTCAGAACCACCCAAGGTAGTGACACAGGGAACCCACGGGGAACGCGTTCAGTGTGGGAACACAGCCGCAAGCGCCGTTAGCTTCTATTGGGAAAGTCGCTGTTTAAGGACACTTAGAAGTTGACTAGGAACAAACCCTTTTGGACTTAGATGGTTCTAGGGCTAATACCCACGGGAGCACCGGAGTACTCAAGTTACCTAACCCAGGAAAGCCGGGAGCATAGGTGCCAAATGGTGTCGGGTCGCGTTGTTGTTTTCAATGGCGAGTTGCTGCAAAGTGCTGCTGCCGGGAAGAGGAGAAGTGTCGGAGAGATCCAAGGCTGAATCGAAGATGATAAGAACCTGAAAGGAGAGGGGACAGAGTCTGGGTCACTTGCCAGTGACCAGGGGCACAATAGTCGAATGTCCACCGATGTCGGATACTATAGGTGAGATGAGGGGAAGTTTGACTCTTCGGCCACGAGGACCAGGAGGTGTCGACGACAAACAGGAGCTGGATTCGAGCTGTCCCACAAGGTATTGGTGCCCGGATTGGACACAACAAGCCTTGGCAACAGCAACCCATGCAGGAAGAGAACAATGGCTTCTGAGTGGACCAGCAAGGTCCAGGGGACTCACCAAGCTATGGAGAGTAAGTGCACATCTGGAGCAACCAGGGAAGCCCAAAGAAAGTTACAGCTGCCTTCTCAGGGACACACAAGTCAACGGACAGGGGATCGCGAAGGTACCTCGAGAGGAACCAAAAAATAGTCTTAGTTTACCGTCGTATCGCAACCATAAGTTGGTGGTTGTGAAGTGCCGGTTCAGTTAGAATGTTAAACACTCTGAGAGCTACATCTTGTTAATGTTAGAACAAGAGGTGACACGTAAAAGTACACATTCTTCCTAATGTACCTATGTATACGGCTCAAAAACACCAACTGGCTATAGTATGCCCCCTTAAAAAAACTAAATAATTTAAAGTTGTCATGAAGACATATAACGATGTTAATGTTATCGCAAACTCAACATTAGAAGAATCTAGAATTCCTGAGTCGTGCTACCACCTCAGCATTAGCATTATTTTTTACCTTGTTCCACTCTTAAGAGAATCCTCCGCGATGCCACCATGTATCTTCGATGCCGAGTATGCTTGTGCGAAGAAGTTTCCCAAACTAGTTTGAATGCCAGAAGTGTAAACAGCGTGTTCACGTTGTTTGTGAATTCACTCCCTACTCTCATGGTGTAAACAGAGAGGAAGGACTTAGCGTTCTATTCTAACTTGGCGGCCATTCTAACTACACCGGCTCTTCACATCCACCAACTTATGGTTGCGATACGACGGTAAACTAAGACTATGCCGCTCACAATATGCTTCTTTACACGTAGCATAAGAAAGAAGATTTTGGTAACTATGGCCCAAATATGCAGTTATTCATTACAAACAGTATACTACATGGGTTTTCGTTGGCATTTCTTTTGGGTTAGGATACTTCATTTCGATTGAGTTGTCAATCTGCACGTTCATTAAGCAAACTATAATATTTAAACAACAGGTCAGTTGCTCTGAAGCCTTTTTAATAAAGAATAGCAAGGACTTTGTTGCTAGTAATGATTAGTGACTTAAGTAGGAAATACGGTTCCAAATAAGCATTATTTAGTGATTTCACATTTTTGCAGCACTAAGAAGATTGTTACTGGAAGAAAGAGAAACCAGTGAAATTGTTCGGAATCATAGACGCTACCACACCTGAAACCCAATGCGGTTTGGAATTATCACCGCATAATAAGTAGGACCATTTTAAAGGCACTAGTATTAGAGCTAATCTCAAACATTGAATTTCAAATTATGGATTGATATATACAAATTTTTCTGCTTGTTTTACAGAATCAGTTCTCATACAGGAGATAGGTATTTATATAACCTCAAATAAGTCTTGCTTTTAGTGTCTAAGTTTCCCTTACTCACATCACTATTTTATTTTACCTATTCAGTGCACGCTTCAGATTTCTTTTAATATGACCCTTAGCCCTCGTAATGATTCACACTTCTCACGATCGCTCTAACAGCGGAAAGTTCTCACTTAGTTTAGTGTGGGAGAGTTTTAGCTGGCTCTTACTATACTAAGCGCACTTACTTGGTCTCTCCTTCGCTATTAAGTTCAGAGACCTACTGTTTCACAGAGGTATATTCTGTGTTATTGTGTTGTTGGATTTTTGTATTGATTTCTTATCCCACCACAAGCATTAGTTACACTTGATTGGTGACTTTCCCAATACTGATATAGTATGGTTTGTTTGTTATCAATGGGACTGTTTTTTCCAATATATATACTGGTCTTTTTGTGTCTTTTTTCTAAATCACACAGCCTTGAGACAGTCGCGGGACGACCTCCCGCTTGGGACGAAACATGTGTTGGCTGTAGATAATTTCTGGGAAGACTTGCACATAATAAAGTGACCAACAAAGAAGAAGGAAGACTGATCTTTTGCGCATTATTTAATTTTGAATTTGTGGAAACGTGTTACATACTTATGTTACTTTATAAGTGAGACGTGTGCTAAGGAGTGTCATTTGTTCTAGAAGCCAGAGGCCTATCCTGAGGAGTTGGTGGTTCTCCTCACCCTTTAGCACCGTCAAATACTGGGTTCCTTAAAATAATGTGTGTAATTATTGTATGTGGCGCTTTGTTACCTAAATCAAATACCACTGCCTGGCTTTATCTACTCTTAAGTGCATTATAACCTTGCGGTAAATGCTAACTTTGGACTGGCTGCATGGAAACATGTCGTGTTTGGTGTCAAACACCTTGGAATCATACCCCCACACCAGCAACTGGTGTGGAAGTTTGATCCCACCCTTCTAGAGGGAGAGACATGACAGCACAGGTATACCCTATGCAAGCTTAAAAGAGCCCTGGCATCACAAAATGGATGCTGCAGCCACAGACACAAGTCTGACCTCCTGCTGCTGACCGAAACTCCGGCAGGGGAGGCCTTGGCAATAGTTTTCCTGTCACAGGGAGGTGTAACCACCTCCCAGACAGGCTTTTGTGTATTGGGGCTGGGTGGGAGCACTGCAAGAGTGCTTTGAAGTCTATACTGGGGGCACATTTGGTGTCCCTGTGCATAGTCCAGTTCAAACCAGCCCCAGGGGCTACCAGCCCCTGCTCTGGTGCAAAACTGAACAAAGGAAATGGGTGTAGCCACTCCTCTTTCCAAACCCTCCCATAAGTGGGTCCCTAGAGCTAGTCCAACCCATTCCTTGGGTTTAATGAAGGAACCTCTGTAACCAGAACTTTAGATATCCCTGGACGAAACTCTGAAACTGAATCCTGGACCTTCGACAATCTGTTCAACGCCAGATGACTGAAGAATCTCCCTTGGAGTAAAAGAGTTACTCCCCTGCTTGGCAGGCACCAAAGACGCATCTGACCGGTCTGCATCCTCGAAGCTCCCGCCAGAAGCCAAAGACTTTGCAACACCAGAGGTGGATTTCCATACTTCCCCGAGGCTGATCTGAGTCCCCAGCAAAGCCGAGACCTGTAGCCATCGTGGGTAATGTGGAACCGGAACTCCTGGACACCATGCACATTTGCAAGTACATCAGCTTCTCGACGTTCTTCAAAGCTGTGCTTTGGATAACTTGTAGCCCGACCCCGAGCAGAGAATCCACTGAAGATTGCTTCCCTACCCACTCCGAGTGAACCGAGGGCTGCCATTTTGTGATTCAGCTCGAGGTACCTTCACAATCCCTTGTCCGTTGACTTGTGGGTACCTGAGAAGGCAATTCAGATTTTCCTTGGGGTTCCCTGGTTGCTTCAGACGTGCCCTGACTCTCCATCGCTTGGTGAGTCGCCTGGACCTTGCTGGTCCACTCCGAAGCCATTGTTTTCTTTCTGCGTCGATTGCTGTTGCCAAGGCTTGTTGTGTCCAATCCGGGCACTGACGCTGCAGCGTTTGACATCCTTTGTGGGCGAGCTTGAATCCTGCTTCTGCTTGTCGTAGACGCCTCCTGGTCCTCGTGGCTGAAGAGTCAAGCTTCCCCTCATCTCACCTGAAGTACCCTACATCAGTGGGCATTCGACTTTCGTGCCCCTGGTCACTGACTAGTGACTGAGACTCTGTCCCCTCTGCTTTCAGGTTCTTCTCATCTTCGATCCAGACTTGGATCTCTTCGGACACTTCTCCTCTTCATGTCAGCAGCACATTGCAGCAACTCGCCATTGAAAACGACGACGCGACCCGACACCATTTGGCACCTATGCTCCCGGCTTTCCTGGGTTAGGTAACACGAGTACTCCAGTGCTCCCATGGGTGTTGGCCCTAGAACCATCTAATTCCAAAAGGGTTTGTTCCTAGTCCTCTCCTAAGTGTCCTGAAACTTTAAATTTCCAACCGCGACTTTCCCCATAGAAGCTAACGGCGCTTGCGGCTGTGTTCCCACACTGCACGCGTCCCTGTGGTCCCCTGTGTCACTACCTTGGGTGTTTCCGAAGGGGCCCAGTGATTCTACAGGCTCTAGGCCTTGTGTCTAGTCAAGTCGTGGTTCTTATATCACTATTTTAGAATATGGTTTGGTCCCTCCCTGGGGCCTATTGTGCTATTTACTGTGAGTATTTGACTTGTAACTTGTGTACTTCGACTTCTAGCCTCATAAAGAGACTAGGGGGTGTGTTTTAGAACAAAAATACATATATTCTATATATATACCTGGTGTGGTTCTCCTTTCATTTGGTCATTCATGAGATTATAGACTGGGAATGTGTTAATCAATAAAACAACGGTGTCCCAGAGACCGAGGGGGTTGAAACACCTCCGGTACTCTGAAACCTTTGTTTCAAAGCTGTTGCTGTGAAACTTGAACAGTTAACAGCCGCATGCGGGACCACGGCGGTTAATTGTTGAACATTCTCAGCAATAGCTGTTAAAGGAGGCTAAAGTCAGCCCCTGGTTCTCCCTGGGCTCGGTTGTTTTGTAAATCCAGGACGATTATTTGTAAAATATGATGAAGTGTGATTGTTGTCTGATGCAAAATTATTTCTTTACTTCCTTTCAAGGTATTCTGGGATGACAGGCAGTGCAGCGTGGCTGCCACCCTTGGGGGAACAAAACAAATAATTGTCTGGTAAGGATTCCTATAACTCTATGTTTCCTTTTCCCCTGTTTCTTCTTTCTCTCTTCCCTTTGTTGACCTCTGTTTTTTTTGTCTCTTTACTTCATTTTTTGACTCTCTCTGTGCACTATTCCTGTTGTTATCAAACTTCTGATAATAATATGATGGAGCCACATTCCACTCTTGGTACATGTTGGGGGGTGCAGTGCAGGCCCAGTTCCTTTTTAGGTCAGTTTTGCCCAGTAGTTCCTTAACTATTATCACATTTGTCTCCTCCTCTACATCACGTGATGGTGGTTCACCCTGATTAGAGTTTCCACACTGTTGCGCTGTTACTGCGTTTAGAAAGTGACTGTGATTTTAAGATTTTATTGAATCAGTGTGTGCGTTCTAATGGGGGGATTGTTTTAAAATCTATTATAATTGCTTACCTGTGTGCGGTTACTGCATTCTTTCCAGGCACTCTTCTGCTTTTTTCTTCATCTCGGGGAGGGAGGAGGGGGGCTTGTGGGGGTCTTTTGCTCCTTCCCTGGTCCACCACGGCTCGCCAATTGTGTAGAGGGAAGTGAGTGTTTCACTCTTGCTGCTCTACTCCATTTCCTGTCCCAGATCGATGGGCTGCGCTCTAGTTGTTCCTGAATGGCCCAGCTATTTAATCTGAATGGCGGGCGTCGGTGAACGCACGCAGCAGGCGCGCCAAAAGCACGCCTGTCTGTGTCCGTCTGGCCAAGTTTACGCCTGGTGCCAAGGACGCTGGCCTTTTTATTGTAGACCCGGGTAAGCCCCTTGTTTACCCGAGAGGACAGCTCTTGAAGTTTCAAGGATAGAAGGATGTGCACTGCAGGTCGATGAACTGTGAGCATTGGGCTATATGAGTGTGTTAACTGTAAGACAGTCATTCCATTGGGGGTAGCTAAAAAACCCAAGGGGAAACGTGTCAGCCCTACCCTTACCCATGAAACACTCCTTTTAAGGGTATCTCCTGATCTCTGATTAAACATAGAGCAGAATTTCATGATTTTGTCTCCTCCCGTAGGCCTGATTGGGTATTTATTACTGAAACCTGTGCTAGAGATTGCTCAGAGCCTGACCTGGTGGAAGCCATCCCCTCAGGGTATGCTCTGTCCAGATTTGATAGGGGGGTTTGGGATTACTTTATAAAGACACCTTCTCGTGCTTCACTGAGGCCCTCACAACTCCCTCAGATCCTTATCAGGCCCTATATTTCTCCTTGAAGATCCTACCCACTGATAGTTTTGTGGGAGGGGTCAGTTATTGGCCTCCCGGACGCAGAGGAATGTTTAATCAGGACTTCAGCAATCGGATTGAGCCTTATTTGGCTAGATCCACTGTCACTCTTTGGGTGATTTTAACTTCCATTTTGAGAAAACTCTGTGCTCTGAAACGCCGGTTTTCCTGGAAGCTATGGACTCCTGTGGCCTTCCTCAGCTGGTGAGGAGCCCCTCTCATACGACAGACACATTCTGGACGGGATCTTCTCTAACGATCCGAGGATAGAGGTGAATGATCCCATCCCACTCTCTTGGTCTGATCATTAAGCCATTCAATTTTTTCTACGAATTGCAGAATCCCACCCAGATCCCAATTTTAAGAACAGGGTGGAGATGAAGGGAAACTGTAGCCGCATAAATAAGGAGGGTCTTCTAATTAAGCTTAGTAATTATTGCTGTCTCCCCCACCTGGTTGTTAACTCAATCTATGATGATTTTTAAAACTGGCTCTTCGTGGCTCTGGACTCTCTTGCCCCTCTTAAGGACCATTATGTGGCCAGAAAATGCCCTTCAGCGCCCTGGTTCACCGAAAGGTCGAGAAACCAACCCGCTTGAGCGCCTTTCCCCCTATACTTCAAGAAGACAAGGAGCGAATGTTAAGTGGAGTTAGATCTGGCTCCCCTATGGAGCCTGTCCCCTGAAGTTCCTGAATATAGGAATGGAGGCTATTGTTCCTACTTTGACCGTAGTTCTTAATGCCGTTATTACTTCTGGCCAGTATCCCACTGCCTGGAAAACGGCCGTGGTTAAACCTCTCTTAAAGAAGCTCTCAGGCGGTAGCTGCATGGATGGCAGAGAACTATCCAAGACTCAATGGGGACAAAACTGAGATTTTAATTTTCGGAGACAATCAGGAGATTTGGTCCAGGGCCTGGAGGCCAGATACGCTTGGATCTTGCCCTCGCCCTGGCCTCAGTGGCAAAAATCTAGGCATCATAGTTGATACCTCCCTCTCTTTGGGCCCCCAAATAAATAGAAGTCTGCACCTGCTTCGGAATGATAAGACCTCTCAGAAAGGTGTGTCAATTTCTCTCCCCCTCCACGCGGAAACAGGCAGTGGTGGCCCTTGTGTTGTTCAGATTGGATTACTGCAATGCCCTTTCTGTAGGCATAAATAAGGGTCTCCTACACCGACTCCAACTTGTGCAGAATGCTGCTGCCAGGCTGGTGATGGGCCTTCCTAAATTCCACTCTGTTGCGGCTACCTTCCATAGCCTTCTTTGGCTTCCTTTGGGTCGGGAATTGAGTTTAAAGTAATTCGGTGACTGTGCCTAGATTCGGAAAATCTAGATGGGGGAGGTCCTTTTCGCTTGCTGCGGACAATTTGTTGAACTCCCTTCCTCTTTCAATTTCGATTCTGGAAACTCATTCCGTAAGGCCTTGAAGACCTGGCTCTTTACCAATACGAATCTGTACGCCCTATATCTATGGACACCCCTAATCATGACACTGATTGTAAAGGAGTGCGGGGGTAACCGCAGATAAACCGTGAGATGGTACGGGAAAGTTCTGATAAAACGCGTAATGCGGATTATAATGATGCTTTTAAATAGCCAACGAACACTAATCATGGTAAGCGGGGTATGAGGTTTAATTCTTCGATTGCTTAAACTGGAACAGAGATTAGATGGAGGGCTCAGGGGGAAACTGGGGGTCTTGATGTACTTTAAAGTTTCCCCAAAGGATGCGATTGCCAATCCACTAACATGTAAATTATATTAACGGTTCAGTTTTCCACATCAAAAAGGGAGCTACGTGATGTATTAAATTGAGGAGGGTATTGTGACCGGCGAGGTGGGTGGGGGTGGACACCAGCGGCTTGAGTCCAAGGTTGGCGAGGTTGTCGAGCAGGGTGCTGGTGTTGCAGTCGTTGTTGTTCTCCAGGTGGAAGTTGAAGTCCCCCAGGAGGATGTAGTCAGCGGAGGGGAGGGCGTGCGGGCTGACGAAGTCGGCGATGTCCTCGCTGAATTGAGTGCGTGGTCCCGGAGGTCGGTAGATCAGGGTGCCTCTGAGGGTGCACAGCATCATCTGATGTGGCTAAAACTCCCCCTAATATGTCTCAACCTCACTAGGCCCTCAGTAACCAGGTAGCGGTCAGCCAATGCCCTTCAGGTAAACAAGCATTGGCATAGCCAGTAGGTCTCGCCTTTGGGACCTTATAAGTGTCTGACCCCTCTATCTACACTGATTTAATTGGAAACTTCTCCCCACCACCAATCCTGACCCGCGCTTTCAGATCCGTATGGAGATAGGCCAAAAAATTAACAAGGGCCTCATCCAGTCCATATTCTAAAAGGATGGACCATAGATGGGACCTATTGACAACATCGAAAGCTGAGGACTGGTCTATAAAAGCTAAATAAAGTGGCGAGTGCTGTGCAATAGTGTACTTCCCTATCATCAAATTAAGATTAAGACTTTGCTCGTTTGTGCAAACTTTACCCCTGAAACCTAGTTGGCATTGTTCTACAATCTGATTGTCCTCTGTCCAGGTTAACATTTTTGTGTGTAAAACGCTGCCTACAATTTTAAGGGTGTTATCTATGAGGGAGATCGGTCTACAGCAACAAGGTTGTGTGCAATCCCCCTTTTTAAAAATGGGAACGATCGTGCTAGTGCACCATGTCTTAGGCAGTGGGGCATTGGTTAGAATATAAAAAATATTTAACAACAGTGGGGCCCAAAAATCTGGTTTATATTTAATAAGATCGATGGACAACCCATCAGGGCCAGGAGTTTTATTGCCCGCACTCTGACGTATAGCCTCCTCAACCTCGTTTATTGATAATGAGACTCCAGGTGGCACCCTGTTAATAAAAGGGTCGGATTAAAAAGCAGGCTCTTGGTAAAAAGTGAAAAAGTGACTTTCCCAGGTAGCGCTCATTATGTTGCAGTTGATGGGAGTGAACGGTTGTCCCATTGATCTTAACTCTTTAATGGTAGTCCAAAATATATTCCCATTATTTAAGCTGGCAGCATTAATGAGCGCATCCCAGTGCTCACCTAATAACTGTTCCTTCCTTTTAGCAATTGCCTGCTTACATGTCAACCATAAGGGCTTGACCAAATCATTACACCTAGGGCCTGAGCCATCTAAGGAAGGTTTCTTGGCCCTGAGGATGGGGATCCTTCCTGTTAAACCCCATTTGCCCCCCTGGAAACGTTCATTTACATCTAACCAATGCAGATTATGCGGAGAAACCAAAGAAGATATGCTGCATCTCCTATGCATATGTAAGGGCCTAGACCAGGAGAGGAGAGAACTGTTAAAACCGCATATAAATGAAATGCACATTCGGACGTGCAGACAGGCAGTGAAGGCATGCTTCAGCGGGGCCAATGTAAAACTAACCTGCAGCTTCGTCCGCTTTATGAAAACCGCCAAAATAAAACTTTTTGCCACTGCCTGAGCACAGTAGCGCACACCCAAGCTCTTTTAACCGGCAACTCCCTTAGACTTCCACTACGTTCTGACTCTGAGTCAGTTGTTCACGCCCTCACAATAGACTATTAGATTTACGGACATTGGCGTCACCCCCAGACGGGGACACACCCTTAGCCTTACTTCAACTTTATACCTTCACTGCAAAACAAACTGTATGAACTTTTTAACCAGGATATCGTTCGATTTTAAAGTATATCCATTACGCTTTTTAAGACAAAATGAAATTATGTCATATATATGTATTCGTTTACAAATTTTATATCGTTGTGTGTACTGCTAGAATTTTAATTAATCAAGCAATAAACTAAACTAAACTACACCTAGGGCTTTGAGATAGGGCCTTGCGGAGCTTCCTGTTGACAATCGAGCACTTCTGATTGAACCATCTAGGTTCGCGCATTACTGTACGAATGGGTTTGACAGCGATGATTTAATGGCTCCACTGAGTTTGGTAAAGGCTTGCTGGGTGTGCAACAGGGCGTCTAAATAGATGTTAATAAGATTCATGTTTCCACTAACCAGTTTAGAGTACAACCTTGCAACATTCCAGCTTAAGATGAGGAGGTCTGAACTTGCTGAGGCCTTCGTTTGCATAGGGGGGATAAGTGGGTTGTGGGAATAGTACACTCAGTTACTGGCAGGGCATGAGGTAACCTAATCTCAGGATCAGTATTTTCCCCAAAAGTTGATAGTCAGTCTTGGGTATCTAATCCAGATAAGGCCTGGACCCTATTAGAGGTAGTAATTCAAGAGGAATAGTTGGTGAAAGGAGCACAACTTGGTTTGTAGAAATAACCAAGGGGTAGTGCGCTTATGTTAGTGCTATTAGGTGTTATGAATTCGCAACCCCTAATAGGTGTCTCACCAAAGAAGGTCTGCGAAAGTTAATTAGAATACTTTACCTTTCGATATTTTTTGTAGATGCACTGACTCACCCAACCCTGCATGGCATATTAATATCCTATATTTCGGATATATGGAAGCTTCTATGCCTTGATAGCCAATCTGCCCATTTATTGCGTAGCTGGTCCCATGACTCATGCTGATCCCTCTTTAAAGTAGGTACCCCTGCCAGTACCAACACATAAGGGCAAGCAGCGGGCGGCAGACTCAGGACATTCTGATTAGCCATTCATACTTGGGGCGGCAGGAACATTAATGCACAAGGTACTAGACAGCCTGTTCTGATTTGAGCCACTGGGCCTGTTTAAACTATTAGCACCATCCCTTGGTATTTGAAATGGTTATTGGTATAGGGGTATGGGGGGACCCATTCCTATCTATGGGCAATTGAGGCAGCCCCTGGATTGATCGTATATCGGGTGAAGGGTATTTGCGGGAGCAGTAACTCTGGCGGTTTGCAACACAATTTCGGCATCAAAAATACTCATACTAACACCTACACTATCAATGGCCATGCTCCCATCAACCTCTTTGATTTCAGCCACCTTTTCCCCCACTGTCCCCTTAAAATGTTTGGCTACTAAAATAGCCACCCGCCTTCTTATCCAAGGTAGATGAAGAGAACAGCTGGGGAAAGAGTTGTGATCTCATTTTGTGCCAATCTTTGGAGAGGAGCTGTGTCTTTTGGAGGAGGCACACATATGCCTCCATGTTATCCAGGTAGGAAAGGATGGATCTCCTTTTATTGGGATTGTTGAGACCTCTCGCATTGAGAGTGAGAATTTTCAGTGTGGGCTGGGAAATATTGTGTCATAGTGAGTGCACCAGCTTTTGCCTGTATTTGGGTCCCTGTGATCCCTCTTATCCCTGAGCTCCCAAAGTCTGCCCGGTCTCCACTGCCCCGTGATCCTCTCTTCAATGCCTTTAACCTGCATATCAGTTCTCCACCCTCCCCTCCCTAACCCAAACTTAGAAACCCATTAACCTCAAATTGTCTAGGACCCGCCATTCGTACGTGCGCATCCTTGGAAGTCGGAATAGTTGGAAATGTGTGTGGCCTGTTCCACATGTCTCTATACTCCCCGTGTCTCTACGCTACCCGCAGACTTCTTCGCCGCCCACCAAGCCTTGCAAATGCCACTTATCTGTCCCTCAGTCGTTCACGGTGTCATCATGGGGAAATGTCTCCTTCGACAATGTCTTCAGAACTGCCAGTCTTTCTTGTGCCATGGTCTTGGGGTCCGGTCTCGTTGCTCGCTCTATGCTACGCCTCCCGTAGACCTTATGCCATCTTTCTCACAGAGTTTTATTCTGTGGGCCCTCTGTCTCCTCCTGGATTGGATTCTCGATGACCAGAACCTGGCAAATGTCCTGCATGGATCTGAGCTGGAGGAGTTTGCCCTGCCATATGAAAATCAGCCAGAAAGGGTCACCCAAAGAATACGGTATTCCTTGATTTCAAAGACGTGTGGTTGTCACTCGGAACACCCAACACTTTTGAAGGGGTATTAGAGCCAGGTCCTGGTACAAAGCTATGGAGTGGTTCTGATATCTTAGTGGTTGCTTGTCCCTGGCAGTACGTAGTGTACACTCTTTTAGTTAAAAGTCTGGAATGTAAGCCAAAATATCCGGTGAGGGCGCCCAGTGTGCTCCTGAAGAGACCCTGCAGGTATTGTGTGATGTCTGGCCCTTCTTCTTTAGGTGAAACTCCCTTTACGCAGATGTTGTTTCGCCAAGACCGATTCTCCAGGTCTTCTGTGTGTGCCTGGAGATCGCTCTGTTGAGCCTTGAGCTGGAGTATCTCTTTCTGTAGATGCTCCACCTCCTCTTCCCGGGCTTGCCCCTGATCCTCAATGGAGGCGGGACGTTGATGCCGTTTGGGAACGTGTGGCCTCCATCGGCTATCTCCTTCATTTCCCCCGCTATTTCACTTTTCAGCGTCTGCAAGCGTCTGCAAGTCGCCTCGTAATACACCGAATAGCGACTCTAAAAAGGCGTGGGTAACTGGGGCTTCAGAGGTGTCTGCATCTTGGCTGATTTGTGTCGTTGGGGAGAGCGTCCCTTCTCCGCTGCCGGTCATCGGGAGCTTGGTCAGCATCTTTTTTAGATTCTGATCCTTCTTGCTTCTCGCTGAGGACATGGCTGCTATATATCTTACCACATCACAGACCGGCCTGCCTTGTCGTGGGGGTCCCAGCCCCAATGGGTGGCTGTCACCGGGTTGTCCTCCAGCTGAGCTCCACTACGCTGTTGCATGATGGTGAGGGCCAGAGGTGTCACTCCCTTTCAGTCTCTTCCGGGCCTTGCTGCCTTCAACCATCGGCTATTGCCCTGCTGGGCATCTGCTGCTTGTTCTCAATACTCTAAGCACTTTGCGCCCAAACCTGCAGTGAATCTCCCTGTAGGCCAGCAGCCCTATCTGATCCTGGAGCACTAGATGTCTTTTTGGACCACTGCGGCTAATTCCTGCACTATGTGCTTGTGGCCGTGGCCTCCGGTTTCCTCTGACTTGGCAGTCAGCTCCAGAGAGACTACTCCATGCCCGGGCCCATCATCAATTGGCACCTTGTGATTCTTACAGTGTTATAGTTCATATCTAATTCTCCTTATTGGATTTTGTCATTTTAGTGTCATTTTGTTCAATACATTTTCCTTTATTTTTCTATTTCAGTTTGGGTTTTTTATTGTTTTGCATTTTGACTTTTACTTGTTTGGTTTCTGCATAAATGTTTTACATATTACCTTAAGTTAAGCCTGCCTGTTCGTGCTTAGGTACCAGGGGGTTGATCCTAGGTTAATTGAATGGCTTTGAAAGTTCACTCTGACAACGGTTGTGATTGTTCCTCATCTACCACAAATAAAAATTCAGTTTCTTACAGAAACAATCTGAAATTATCTGCAAAACAGGCCGTTGATAACCTACCAGGGTTGAAACACCCTGTGGACAAATTGGAATATGGGACGAGTATTGTGTGGCAATAGAACCTCTAAAAAAATTCAGCTTACAGATGAACCAAGAATCACGCTTGAATGTCACAACTTTTTAAAACAAGGTAGTCAGGAAAGTGTGACAAATATATTGCAGCTCTGTGCATTTTGACAGCCACAAGCAAATTTTAAAACAGAGTGGATGTATGTAGCAGAGATGAGTCTGTTCACCCAATGTGAGTGGTGATATCCGCATTGCTGGTCTGCCTGAAGTTATGATGCTGCTAACAGTAGCATGTCTGCTAAAAGCGATGACGTGACTGTGGGAACTATATAGCCAAATAAAAGAAAGTTATTTTCCGACATCGCAGTCTTCGTGACTGAGAGCAGTAACACTGAAGACTCTGAGACTCATAGCAGTAATTTCTCCTTTCAGAGCGTTATTGCTGCAGATGGAGTGAAGCCAGAAGCAAGCACATTACTAAGGTACCAACAAAGTTTAATATTGCTCATTCGTATTAACTGTTTCTCTTTTGAAGCATTTGGAAATGCATTTTCTAATTTTGTTGCTTTTTGGTTCGTTTTTTATTGTATGCTGTTATCTTCGGTATAAAGGGAAAGATGTTGTAGTGTGTGACCATAATGCTGCAGTTTGCATTTCATTAACATCATTTTTCTATCCTGGAGAATCTCCAGGGTGTAGGAGGTTTACCGTTCCAGAGTTCTTTCTTCAGCTTCTGGGCTGTTGTCGCTCTGTGGCGATCTGTGGTCCTGTTTCTCTGCTCTTCTTGTAGTAGCTCCTATCAGAGCTTCATCCTCCCGCCAACGATAATAAGATGCCAGGCATCACCCAGCACACAACACAGCCTATCATGGGCTACGTCTAGCTGCTCGGCGCAGTTAGAGCAAGGATAACGTTCTCCGGACCCATCAGGCTGTAAATGTAACCTAAGGGCTTAAGATAAAATGTAGAGCTTACCTCCTTCCTGAGTTGCTCCAGACTGCTGTGTGCAGACCCGATAGCTGGCAGCGCCCTGGAGTATGTATGTATAAATCAGATTATGATGGAAGTAACCTGCAATATAGTGGCAGGCAGCACCCTGCCATAGAGTAGGATTTCTCATAGTATTTTATTTCCTGACACATTAATGGAGATTGTCTTTTAGCAGGCAGAAGAACAACACTTGACCATACATTTCCTGGCACCGTCTTTAAAATGACGTACACATTAGGAATGGCACTGTGTTCTGCTGGAATAATATCAGTTATCTTGCACTCTATGTTGTTGCATGGATTTTTGGTTGCAATGCATTCCATGTTTCATTCAAACGTGCTTTCTACAGGGTGCATTCATGATTTGCTGCTGTAGAGAAATAATGCTCCTGTGTACTGTGGCAGACTCAGAAATATTGAAAAACTTCATGATTTCTCTTTCAGCACTTCAAAGTAAAACCTTTCAATTTTTGACTCAATCATTTGGCAGAAACATAACTTAGTACCATTAAAATAGTTGTGTTGAGGAACATTCATGTGGGGTTAGGACTGGCCCGACCGGAGTGCTTGCTGACTTGGAGGAGTATGGAGTTGACCACCTTGCCTGGTCTGGAGTGGAACCAAGCCAGCAATGCTTTGCTGCAGGCTCATTTGCCCTGATAGCTGGTCAACAGTTTGAGGAGGAGGAGAAGGTGAAGAGCTGGCTAAGTGTGCCATGAGGCTGGCAGTTCAGTACATCCCTGAGAAGTGAGCTTTGAGTCATGTAGTGTTCCTCTTATACCACGTGCAATTCATCCTCTCCGAAGCCTCTAGAATTCCTGGGTGTGAAGGGCGGCTGATTCTGATTGGGTGCTTGATAGTTTTCCAGAAACTCATGTTCTTGATTGTTCATGTTTGTCAGTAGTTAATGAAACACGCCCAAGGGTTTTATCTCTTCAGTTGACAGAAGCTACAATAAAAGTTTCTTTGTCGTTGCAAAAAAATATGAATGGCCAACGAGCCTCTGTAGGTCAAAGAATGGAAGGGCTGGTGAACTGTCATTCATCTCACTGCTAAACAGGGCAGTGTCATGCTTCATCCTCCGTCAGGCCTCTGATTTTAACTAACATCGCTTAGATCACTGGGACTTTAGAACCCATCCTTTTAATGAGAAAAACAAAACTACAAAACTACAAGTCCCGTAACCAATAGTGGTGGAAGGTGTCACGCATGACCTGGGGCAACATCCGATTCAGCACATCCAGTTCCATT
This sequence comes from Lissotriton vulgaris, assembly GCF_964263255.1. Classification (NCBI taxonomy): domain Eukaryota; kingdom Metazoa; phylum Chordata; class Amphibia; order Caudata; family Salamandridae; genus Lissotriton; species Lissotriton vulgaris. Next base: position 104,536,049 of record NC_141685.1, on the reverse strand, counting down.
TTTTAAGTATTTCATACAATATTGAATTTATAACCTTTGTATTTTATGGTCATGAGTTACCAGAATACTAAAAAGGTATCTTTTATTTTCAGGATCAATTAAGTGATGGTCACCAGCTTGGAAGCTCAGTTAATTCTTCAGTATTTGTCATTGATCTCCATGTGTGGCGGATTTGGGTCTGCCCCTGCATCATTCCCGATAACTTGCACAGGTAAGGAGCTTGTCGCAGCAACATGATAACCCCATACTCGTCTGTAAGAAGTGCGCTCTGAGGCAGGAATCCGATCATTTTTGTGAAACCAGGAACGGCCAATATCTGCTACGTACATTTGTTAAAATATAACAGTCAAATCTCAGTATACTGTTCCAGAGGTTGAGTCCCAGTGACTTTATCTGTAACTGAATGCAGACACCCTAGGAAGCATGTGCTTTTAAGGCAAGTAGCGTTCACTCACCTGAAGGTGACATGCGTCATCACTGGGCTATACTCCTACAGTGCATCACCACCCCCTTTTGTACCGCGTTTGGCCGCCATAAGTGTGGCAGGGTATGCTCAGACGTGAGTCCCTTGCTCACTTTGCCACTGGATTCAAGCAAGCCGGGCTGAAGACGGCTGGAATGCCAGAAACCGGTCCTCGGAAGCTTGTTTCCGGTCCAGGGAAGACATGGCTTGGCAGTTCGGGCTGGACTGTTCCCATGAAGCACAGGGTGAGACTGATTTGCATATGGCCATGTCTGAACTGGGGTGGCAGAGTGGGCTAAAGAACGTGATGGATTAAACCCAGATCTTTTGACTGGGTGTGAGTGTTTGATTGACTGAGATGCTCCGTCCATCACCACCCCCTTTTGTACCGCTTTTGGCCGCCATAAGTGTGGCAGGGTATGCTCAGACGCGAGTCCCTTGCTCACTTTGCCACTGGATTCAAGCAAGCCGGCTGAAGACGGCTGGAATTCCAGAAACCAGTCCTCGGAAGCTTGTTTCCGGTCCAGGGAAGACATGGCTTGGCAGTTCGGGATGGACTGTTCCCATGAGGCACAGAGTCAGATTGATTTGCATATGGCCATGTCTGAACTGGGGTGGCAGAGTGGGCTAAAGAATGGTGATGGATTAAACCCAGATCTTTTGACTGGGTGTGAGTGTTTGATTGACTCAGATGCTCCGTCCATCACCACCCCCTTTTGTACCACAGTGCCTGGCAGGCACCACAAGAGGGCACTTTGTTGCAGATCTTTTATTAAGTACGCCGGATGAGCATAGTAGGACAGAGGATGTTGTGTCATAAGATGTGAGATAGGTGAAAGCCTGAATATAAGATCAACCATCAACCAGTTGCCACAATATAGTTAATGTGATCTTCCTGGTCCATGTTGAGATTAAAAACAGTGACAGAGAAATTGAATAACTAATGGCCCCTATCTCTGTGTGAAAGTATCGAACACCTATGGACCTGCTGGTAAGCTGGGGTCTATACTTCAGGTCAACTTTTTTTATGCCGTGTGTAGTCACGGAGCAATCTGTTGGCATTTCATCAGAACCAAATATGGGAAAATTGGTAAATGTGACCTAATCTTCTCCATAGCGTGAGGAGCTCTGTAACTCAAAGCCCTGCACCGTGCATAGGTGATGAGGTGCCTAGTACCATCTTACTACCACAGGTGAGTGCTGTCTAACAGAGTGCACTAGATACGGTAACCCTCATAAAATTCAGGGCATACTGACTTATCCAATAGCGAGGACGCCGCATCAGAGGGCAACTGGTTTGAAAAGCACATGCTTCCTAGGGTGCCTGCGTTCAGTTAGAGATAATGTCTGTGGGACTGAACCTCCAGAACAGTATACTGTGAGTTGATTTATATGAAGAATGTGTATTCTGGACTGTCATTTTCCGCGTCATCTCTTATGATATGTAAAATAAAACACAACACACCGGGAGGCCAACACATCTATCATACATTAAATGCAAAAATAGCAAAAGGCCAAGCAAATTAACAAGTGACAATTGTCTTTGCAATGGACGAGAGCATCCACACTAAAGCAAGTTGGAGTATATAATGCTAAAGCTACACAATGTATTTGTATGCACTTCTCTCCTAATACAAGTCAATGAAACCTGAACACGTGATAGAAACAGTTACTGAACAAAACTAATGAGTAGGAGGCAGGATCTTCCTTCGAGGGGAATGTGAGGAGTCCGTGAGGTGCAGATCAAAGATACAGACAACCTGCAGAATTCACTGTTTCTGGAAATAACACTTCTGTTTGTCAATATTCAATTTACGACAAGGTGCAGGAAAGTGTGCAGATGGACATCACTAAATAAAATGGTTCTGGGCCCTAATAGAATCATGTATCTTTGCAGGCATATTAAGGCGAACAGACACATCAAATTAATATAAGAATATTGTAATTTGGTAATGTAATATATCAATGCACGTTGTGGCATTCATGTGTAACCAATTATCGGTATTAAAGAAACCAGTATATCCTGTTATGCCTTCTCAATTCCTTCTTCCTAGAGGCCACCACTGCTGCTATCCAGCTGTATTCAGCAGTGCCTCCTGTGACCTGGAATCCTGCATTTAATCAATACCAAAGGTCGTCAATGCTTCTAGCCAATTCCGGTCACTGGTGCCACTCGCACCACACCACCCTTGGGCCTGTTATTCTTTTAGCCGGCTCCAGTCATTAGTGGCCCCTCGGGCCTGTATTTAAGCCTACTAGCCAGCTCCTGTTAGTACTGGCCCCTGGGACCTGTTATCATTCTAGCCAACTTGAGTCATTAGTAGCACCTTGGGACTAGTGATCATACTAACCAGCTTCAGTCAGTACTGGCTCCCTGAGACCTATTATCCTGCTAAGTAACTCCAGTCAGTAGTGACCCCTGTACCTTAAATCCTGCAAATATTCAAAACCAGAGGTTAACTCTACTGCCAACCAGTTCCAGTCAATATTGACATGTATTGTTACCCTGCTTGTCATGAATACCAGAGGCTAGCGTTGTTGCTAGCCCGCTCCAGTCACCAGTGGCCCGTCACATATTATCCTCAATAGGATCAATGCCCAAGGCCTGTGTAGCTGCTAACCTGCCCTAGTCAATAGGGAGATTTTAACTATCACCTAGAACTGTTAGACAACCTAGACTCCTCCAAACTACTAGACACCCTGGAGGCGTACGGGTTTAGTCAAATAGTCACAAGATCGACTCACAAGGCAGGCCATACTTTAGATGGCATTTTCACCAACAATCCCGACCTTAAGTTCCGAGACATAAGGCCTTTGACTTGGACGGATCACAAGGCTATCTATTTTACTCTCAGAACCACAAATCCGGGCCGAGATTCTGTGACGAACCCTGGTAAAATCAAGGTTCGAGGTTGGAAAAAGGTGCAGGGCAGTGTTTTTGAGACCGCTCTGAATATGGGCCCTGACCTACCCATATCTGATATTGACGCCGCGGCCTCTGCATTCAACGAATGGATTGATAGGGCAGCTAAACAGGTAGCCCCTGTGAAAGAGATAGCCTTAAGGAAGCCAAGGATATCTTCTCCTTGGTATAGTCCTCAGCTTAAGGCTCTAAAGGTTGAATGTAGAAGAGCGGAAAGCCGGAGGAGACAAGATTATAGTGAGAGTAGCAAAATAATGTACAATCTTGCATTGCAGAAATATAAAAATGAGATCATCTCTGCAAAAGAGTATTATTTTTCCACCAAAATTAGAAATGCTGCCGATTGTATAAAGAACTTTTTTAAGTAGTTATCTCTTTGGCAAAACCTCAGCAGAACAATGCTTTTAAGGCTGATCAGGAGATATGTAACAATCTGGCCCTTTTCTTTCAAAATACAGTACAGATGATATATGATGATCTTCTACAAGCTCAGGGACTCCAGTATACTATCATACGCAGTGCAGAGGATGCCTGGCCGGCGACGCAATGTAAACTCTCCTGTTTCCCTGAACTGGTAAACAAGGAGGTGCAAGAGCTGCTCCTCTCTATAAAATCAGGTTCTCCAAGTGACCCTTGCCCCCCTGCCATCATGCATCTAGCCCCTAAGAAGATTTGCAAAAAGTTGACGCCCCTTATCAACCAAGCACTGACAACGGGATTATATCCGGCTCGGTGGAAACAAGCGGCCATTAGGCCCTTACTAAAAAAAAACAACCTAAACCCAGAGGTTTTAAAGAACTACCGCCTGATTGCAGGATTACCGATGGTGGCGAAGGTCATTGAGAAATCAATGAACAAAGTGCTGGGTGATTATTTAAATGCTAACAAGCTATTAGACCAAACTCAACATGGTTTTCGCGCCTGCCATTCCACTGAATCGGCTCTGATTGTTGCAACTGAGAAAATTAGACGGGTGGTCGACGAAGGGGGTAGAGCAGCCCTCATACTCCTAGGCCTATCGGCTGCATTTGACACCGTGAATCACACGGTGTTAGTGCAACAGCTGAAGGATCTGGGGGTTGCGGACACTGCCCTTTCCCTGCTCACCTCCTTCTTGGAGGGTAGAGAGCAAAGGCTGGTTTGGGATGGACTGGAGTCCAAGAGTTTCCATCTTCCTTGGGGTGTCCCACAGGGATCATCCCTATCCCCCACACTTTTCAACATATATGTCACCCCGTTAGCAAGGCCCATCAAAAGACATGGTTTCGTGTTGGTATCCTACGCTGATGACTCACAGCTGGTTATCTCTGTTGGTAAACAGCCTGAGGTCACCGCTGCTTAAATTCCACGCTTGCATATCTGAGATCATGGTCTGGATGAACCACAATTTTCTGAAGATCAACACAGACAAAACGGAGGTGATAGAATTTGGAGGGGGACCCCCCGTATGGAACAACTCATGGTGGCCAGTTGAGGCTGGGAAATGCCCGGTCCCGGTCTCTAAGGTTAGGAACTTGGGGGTCATTTTTGATGATAAGCTAAACCTCTCAGCTCAGGTTAATAGCCTGACATTGTCCGGTTTCTTTCTCTTAAAAACTTTAAGAAAGATTTTCCCATTCATCTCGCAGGATCTACAGAAAACGGTGATGGTGAGCCTTCTGCTCTCCAAATTAGACTACTGCAACGCCTTGTTCATGGGCATAGATAGATTGCAGATGGGAAAGCTTCAGTCACTTCAGAATGCGGCAGCCAGGTTGCTTCTGAAAATTCCGAGGGGCTGCCCCACCTCTTCAGGTATTAAATCACTGCATTGGTTACCAGTACAGCAACGGGTTGATTTCAAGGCCTTGTGCCTGGTTCATAAGGCTCTTTAGGAGGGGGTGCCGATGAAGTTTCCAAGCTATTTACGCCTTATGCTCCCCCTCGCCTTCTGAGATCCACCAATTTAGGACTTCTTAAAACCTTCAGAGTCAAACGAGCCAGATGGGGAGGTAGGACACTATCCAACAGAGCGCCACACCTGTGGAATAGACTACCTCTGGACATGAGATTTCAACCAAACACAAGGCTGTTTAGGAAGAGTCTGAAGACGCTGCTCTTTGTAACTTAGGCTGGCTCAGGTTGTAGCTTTCAGGATTATGGATTCTCACACATTAGCGCCAAGACGCCACAGCAATCGAGCGCTTTATAAACATTAAAAATAGAAATAGAATAGTGACCTCCCAGACCTGTTATTCTGCATATAATCAGCAAGGCTTCTGCACTAATAACACTCACCTCCACATCTTTATGGCATATTGAAATGTAATTTATTTACATCATACAGTAGGTACCGCACTTATTTCACACGATCCCAAAAACAAAGAAAATCAAAATTTGCCTATCCGTTCAGCATTCCACCTTGTCAAAAATGACCAAATCACACCAAGCACTATATCTTGCCATATCACATGGCACACTCAGCCACATGACAAGATACCACGGCAGGGATTTGGGGCCATTAATCCTCTGTTTGAGGCTTGTGTGCTGTAGCTGCACATGCTTTACATACTCCTGCCATCTTGTGTTGGGTCTGGATGTTTGCAAGTTGTTTTTCTTTGAAGAAGTCTTTCCAGTCACGAGGTAAGGTGACTCCACCTTTCGGTGATAGTGTGCATGGGCATCAACTCCATTGTTAGATTGTTTTTTACCCCAAACAGGTTCAGGTGTGTATGGCTGGGCTCCGAAACCGCTCTTTGGGTTCCCCGCAGTCCACTCTACCCTCAACGGTATTGTTTCAGTCCGCGTTTCAAATAGATCGACAAACTCTCCATTTTCAATGGAAAACCTCGTGGGCAACCGTCGGGCCAGCCATCTGCAAATGGAATGGACTCCATTCTATTTCTGTCCTGGGTGCCACGCCAAGTACCCTCGCACCGACGTACATCAAGTTTTTAACCTGTGCCTCTCTCCAGAGCACAAGGAGGAAGCCTGCGTCGCTTCTAAGCCGTTTCGGTCCAAGAGGACTCTACCCGATCATCAGGCTCGATGACGAGAGAGGCAGCGTCAAAGCATTCAACACACTCTGGATATCTTTGGGAAAGAATCTGAATAAGACGAGATAGAAGCGTCTGCCATAGAAGAAGAGGCCCATCTCTATGCCAGAGCGCAATCATTGGGGCAATCTGGGGCAGCCATGTGATTGCAATTCTACATAATGCCAGGACCATAGGCGACTGATGAAATGTATAGGTTATCTTGTGCCATTCTGGCATCTAAAGAGGCCTAATAAACAGTATTTGGGTGTCAGCTCAATACTTAGTTATGTGGCATGAACCATTTCTTCGACAGCTAGTTGCCAGAAGGAGTGTATTTCATCGCCGGACCATGGTTAATGTAAGAAATCAGACCCCACAGTGTTGCAGCGCAAGCATATATCTGGGCAAGACCCGACCATTCGATGAAGATGTTGTGGCGTTAAGTAGGTTCTATGCAGAAAATTATAATGTATCAGTCGAAAATGGGCATTACTAGAAACCATGCGTATTAGTTCATAGGCCCGCTGCCAGTCTTGATCTTCCATTGGAATGTAAGGCCCGTGTGTAGTGCCTACTGTACTTGATCACATTGTTCTGTAAAGATGCATAATTAGGTGTCTACACGCACCATAGGTTAGCAGTATCTCAAGGGTTTGAGTATGCGGCGGAGCTGTCGGATAGCATGGCCAGGTGTGCTTAGTTGTGTCTGCCAAGCACCACATGTTGTAAAAATTACCCCTGGCTTAGACCAAACTCTTTGCGGGCATGTTTAAAGGGGATAAGTCTCATCTGGGTACAATTCACCCTATTGCTCGCAGCCCCCTCCCTCCATGCCTGGAAGGACATACTGAGTGCTATCTGCCTGATTGGTTTTAATATCCAGATTGGGAGCTCCCTATGGAATGGTGCGCATTTAAGTACTCTCACTACAAACCATTGCCATACTCTGGCCGTCTGTCGCACAATATATGGAGTATCTCTCGGTGTTCCCGATTCCATCCATTAACAGCTCTGGAAGACAACCAGCGTCCACCATTCCCGCCAAGAGCCGCATTTCCCAACTAGGGCCTGTGTAGAGCCATCGAGCTGCGTGTTGCAATTGAACGGCATAATATTAGGGGTCCAAATATGGGACCTCCAATCCCCCGCTGCATAAGTCCTGGTCAGTGTGGCCAAAGCCACTCTGCTATGTGTAATGGCCGTGTTGAAAGATTTAACAAGACCATGAAGGGCATGATCGGTGGATTTCCTGAAAAACTCAAAAGAAGGTGGGATGTCTTACTTCCATGCCCGCTTTTTGCCTATTGGGAAGGGCCACAGAAAGGAGAGGGGTCCTCCTTATTTTAGCTTCTATTTGGGTTTCCTGTTGGGACCACTGTGCCTTGTGAAGGAGGGATTGGAGAAACCTCTTGTTGAACCTTAGCAGATATAGTGGACTAAGTGCTTGGCTTTTGCTCCAGGATGTATAATTACATAGAAATAGCAAGCAAAAACATTGCGGCCAGCCTAGAGCTCCAGAAGCTCTGGTAATGCCAAAAGGCTGCTATGGTTGAGTTCCAGCCAGGGCAGATGGTGTGGGTTTTGGGTCCTGTGGCTCCTAGGACTCTGCTAGGTAAGTGGATTGGAACCTACCTTATCCTAGAAAGAAAAGGGGCGGTCACCTACCTGGTAGGCCCTGGCTCTGACAGGAACCATAAGAGGTCGTCCATCTCAACCGCCTTACACCCTACTATGGCATGGCAGATGTGACCATGCTCATGGTTCCAGATGAGGATCGGGAAGCAAAGAGTGAACCTGCCCCTGACCTGTCCGACAATCCAAAAGATGGGTCAGTGGAAGGTGCGGTCTTGTCAGACATCCTACCTGCCCATCAGGAGGCTGATTGCAGACAAGTCCTAAATCACTTTCCCGAGCTCTTCTTTTTGACCTCTCGCCGGATTAGCTGGTGTATCCATGATGTAGATGCTGATGAAAGCCTACCGGTCGAGAATAAAACATACAGGCAGACTGAACATGTGAAAGAGAGCATCAAAGCTGAAGTGAGCATGATGCTGGAATTGGGAGTTCTAAAGCCTTCTGAGAGCCCCTGGACCTGCCCAGTTGTCTTAATCTCCAAGCCTCATAGCCAGGATGGTAAGAAAGAAATGAGGTTTAGGACCATTGGGGCGTGAATTCTGTGACCAAAAGCGATGCATACCAAATTCCATGGGCAGATGAACTTATTGACAGGTTGGGAGCAGCCAAGTATCTGAGTATGTTTGATCTCACTTCAGAGTACTGGCAGATAGGTCTGACGACTCCAGGAGCAAAAGAAATATCTGCATTTTCAACCCCAGATGGGTCTTATCAGTTCACTGTAATGCCCTTTGGTTTGAAAAATGCACCTGCCACTCTTCAAAGGTTGGTGAACTAAGCCCTTGCTGGATTGGAATCCTTGAGTGTAGCCTTTCAACACAATAGTGCTGTCTTTAGCTCCACCTGGCAGGATCACCTGATCCACCTTAGGAAAGTACTGTGGGCTCTGAGAAGTGCAGGCCTCGTTATCAAGGCATGCAAGTGCCAGATAGGGCCGGGAAAGGTTGCATACTTGGGTCACCTTGTTAGTGGAGGCCAGGTTCAACCCTAACAACCCAAGATCTAGACCATTCTGGACTGGGTGGCTCCAACTACCCAGACTCAAGTGAGGGCCTTCCTTGGCTTCCCTGGTACTATAGGAGGTTTATGAGGGATTATGGCACCATTGTGGCACCCCTCACAGAACTAACTTCCAAAAGAATGCCGACAAATAGTGAACTTGACTGTGAGCTGTCTAAAGGCTTTTGACACGCTGAAGGAAGCGATGTGCTCTGCAGCTATTCTGAAAGCTGCAGATTATGTCAAGCAATTCATTGTGCAGACCGATGCCTCAGAACATGGTGTAGGAGCAGTGCTATCCCAAAAACATGCCCAAGGTCAAGATCAGCCACTGGCTTTCATCAATAGAAGGCTAATCCCCAGGGAACGGCGTTGAAGTGCCATTTAGATGGACGCCTTTGCTGTGGTTTGGTCCCTTGAGAAGTTTAGGTCAAACCTGTTTGGCTCTCACTCCCTAGTTCAAACCGACCACAGGCCTCTCCGATGGTTAATGCAAATGAAAGGTGAAAATCCCAAATGACTAAAGTAGTCCATCTCCCTACAGGGAATAGACTTTGAAGTGAAACAGAGACCTTGGATTGCCAATGCAGATGGACTTTCCAGGTTGTCCCATTTAGACGATGTTAAATGCTATGTTATGTTAAAAATACTTATAAAGCGTGCGTACACCACAAGGTTTCAGGGCGCTGCGGACAAGGGAGTCCTGCCGCTAAGTGATTCATTCATAAGTCTGGCGAAAGAGCCAGGTCTTTAAGAGTTTCCAAAATTGAGAATATGATATCATCGAGCTAATGTCCTGAGGGAGAGAATTCCAAAAGTTAGGGGCCAGGAACGCAAATCTTAGTTCCCCCAATTTCTAGCGGTTAAAGGATGGAGTAGCTAGGGGATTCAAATGGGAAGACCTAAGATCCTGAATGTGGATATATCTCTAGACCCGAGTAAATACAGACACTGGGCAGTTGCCATGGAGAGCTTTAAAGAGGAGGCATCCCAACTTGAATGCACTGAGTTCGACTACCAGAAGCCAATGTAACTTTTTCATAAGAGGGGTGACATACTGCATTCTTGGCTGGCAATAGATTAATATAGCAGCCTGGTTTGCCACTAGTTGCAGTCTTTTAGATTGATATGCCGGAATGCCAAACTAAAGAGTTAGTGTAGTCAATGTGAGAGATGACTAAGGCTAAAGCAACTTGGGTAAGAGCTTCAGTAGTGAGAAATCTGCTGTTCCCCAGTAATGGGGAATCTTTCATAGATTCACATGCTTGAATCATTCCCCGTCATCGAAGTGGGGTTCTCACGGTACATAGAATAGCAATAGCATAGCAAAAGCATAGTTAAAAGAGCAATAGGAAGTATTGTAACATGGACGTTTACAGGAAAACACTTGTCACTTTAATAACTTGTCCAAGTCATTAGATATGGTCCAAACTCCAGCCAATCAGGCGACAGCACCCTCTGGAACCTTCTCCTCTGAGGCTCGGGCTCTCAGATTTTCTACTGCACGTCGTGTGAAGGGAGTCTCCCTGAGCTCTGCTCAGTACCTCTACCTTTTCTCTTCAGAAACTCTTCAGAATATCTTCACTGCTTTGTCTACTACAAAGAGGTCACTCATCAGATACTATGAGTCTTGTGGGAAACTCCGGCTTCATTCCGAAGACCCCCACAAAAATTTGTATCTACTGCCTCCACCCTGAAAGTCAGGTGAGAGATTGTAAAATCTACAGGACTTTCCCTCAAAAGACTTTAAGAGACAGAGAGGGACGTCTACCTCTGTGGTTACAGAAACTCACGACCAAGGATAATCCCTTAGCAGATGTTGAGAGTGATTCCGCTCTCAGGACTGTCATCTCTAAGAAGAGGGTTAGTGAGGCGGAGATGGTATCTACTAAGGTGCTCAAGAAAGACCACACCTCTACTCATGAAGGTCAGACTTCTTCCTCAAAAAGGGCTCCTGCTCCTTCTAAGGGACTACCTGTGCCCTCTATGCCTCCGAGATCTGTCTCTAAGTCTCAGGCATCTAAGTCTCTTCCTGAGACAAATTTGCCTAAAAAAATGGGTCCCTTGTCGACGAAGACTTCCGTCGCCACTGCTACAACGACTACTTCCACCTTCTCTTCTCCTCAACCTACAATGATTATGTCATCAGAGTCCTCTCCATTGACGTTTGTCATGGTGTCGGTGAAGCATCGCTCGCCTGCCACCTCCCTCACTTCGTCGTCGATGAAAAAGAGGACTGTCTCCGGTCGGTCATCGACAGATGCCTCTTCGCCGGCGAGACGGTCGATGTCTCTCAAGGCTCTACCTGCTTCGTCGACGGATGCCTCGATGTCGAAAGTTGCCTCGTCATTGACGGGTGCTTCGTCGACGATTGCTTCATCGGCGGTTGGCTTGTCGGCGGTTGCCTCGTCGATGGTTGCCTCGTCGACAGCACAGAAGCCTTTCCTTACGGAACTTCAACCACGCTCTTCGTCGTTGACCGCTAAGTCGGTGGCGGCATCCTTGGTTCCACCTTCAGCTTTGATGTGTCTAGTCCTCTTGAAATCTTCAACAAAACTTTTGCCGCCTTCAGGAATGACGGATGTTTCCCTACTTCAACGTAGGAACTCTTCTTTGGGTCTATTGCCAACTCAACCATCACCAAATCTTCCTGTGTAGCTTTTGACTATGACGCTAATGAGGAGGATTTGGAAGAGGATGACCGGTTCCGTACTGCTCGTACTCCTTCCGAGCTTCTCATCAAATGCCAAGATATTGATGATGACCAAGGATATGATTATTACCCTGAGCCTAATACTCAACCACCACTTGAGTATCCAGCTGTGCAGATGCCCATGTCTCTTATCTCTAATTTGCAACATATGCTTGATTACTACTACTGTTGATTTCCTCCCTCGGAGTCGGCCTCATCTGTCCCACAGATGCCTCTTCCTCTGCCTTCATCGATCATCGGGCCGACCCCTCCGGTGGCATCAATGTCTCATCACCCGGAGGACGCACACACAACTGACGACGACAGAGAAGGGGAGTGGGTGATAGATCCCTCCTTACTGAGGAGGACAATTATCAAATTCATACTCCGTCACCTTCCACTCCAATTCCTGTTGAATCTCCGCCAGCTGACACAGGTGGGTTTCATGTTCTCATGGACAGGCCGGCCAAGAGATTACAACTTCTTATAGTCACGAAGGACGACGACTGTTTCTTGCATGATTTCAAAGACCAGCCACGGAAACAGGTCTGGGCTATCCCAATCATTGACTTCATCTGGCAGGACGGTTTGAAGGTCCACCCCTCTCTCTTCTGAATGAGTCCCTATTTTAGGGTTGTGTCCCTAAGGCCTTTAAAGAGGCAATTGTGGTTCCCCTTCTGAAGAAATCAGGGGCAGACGCCCAGATCCTGTTGAATAACTGCCCAATCTCCTTGCTCCCGTACCTGGTAAAGGTACTGGAGGCTCATGTGGTGAAGTGCCTGTCCAATTTTATTGAACAGTCCAACTATCTCGACTCACACTATGCTGGGTTTCGGCCTACCCACTCAACGGAGACTGTAATACTGGCGGTATTGGACTCCCTGCGAGAGAAGGCTGTCATGGATACTCCTCAGGCTCTGGTGCTGTTGGATGTCTCTGTCGCTGTTGACATGGTCGACCATGGGATCTTGGTGGACCGTGTCATGGAGGCCGGCATTCAAGGCTCAGCCCTTGGCAGGATTAGCTCCTTTCTAGAGGATCGCTCCCAATCAGTCTAGAGCGAGCGTCCACCATGAACTGACCTCGTCTGGATTCCTCAATGTTACCTCCAGCCTCTGCAAGGAGACCCTCTCAACCGTGACCTGCTCTGTCAGGTCTTGGTCTAGTGCGTCTCGGTCCTCATTCGTTAGCATTGGCAGGGTCAGGTCTTTCAGGAAGATTCTCCCAGTATTTCTGTCTCCTTGTTGTCAGTGTCCTCAAGGATCCAGTTCCGTCCTTTGTCTTGTCTCTCTAGCCATGTAAGCAACTCATTGGCTTTATCACCGACATCATAGAGACAATGCTGGGTAGCCAGCGCATGAGTGCACGCTATTTTCCATTAGTGCTCTTAATGTGTGCTGCATCAGTTGATGGTGTAATGGGAGAGAAACTGATTCCCCACTTGCCAAGCGTGCCTCCAGGAAAGCACATTCCCTGCCTTGAATTCACCCTATAGCACGCAAGCTGATTCAACAGGCCGCCGTTCTCCTTAAAATAGAGATCTGCTCCATCTCTCATACAAGCTTTGAACGTCTTGTCTTATAAATATCACGGATAAACCCTTGGGGGTAGCATGAAGTCCACAACCGGACCATCGAGTTGCACCTCCACCAGCGAATCGTCTGAGATTCCCCCTGCTATGTGTGTAGTGGCACTAAAATCATCTTTATGGACAGTCTGGGTGAAAAGATAGTGCAGGCATGCCAGACTATCATGTGCTGCAGACAGGTGCGTCCGGTACTGATACTCCTAAATGCCCCTAGAGGGGAAGAGGGTATCATGAGTATAGTATAGGTGCAGTTCTGTCACTCCAGTCACCCCAATGCTTGTACAGGATGATAATCTATTCTAGACGTATGATCCCCTGCTTGAAAAGTCCATGCTGGTGGCAAATATTGAGGAAATCGCCCATTTAGCACTCTTAGACCTACGGTTTCTAATTCTAATTATGGTTATTTCTAATTCTTTTACAAGAGTCTTGCCAATGTTTTCATTCTTTTGTTCCCTCATGCCCATTGTTGATGAAAGACTTGGAATTGACCATAAGTAATTTTGCCGTTGTATTTCAACATTTCTATCGTAAGACCATAGGATATTCATGTTATAAACACCGGTAATAATAATCTCAGGTTGGGTGCCATTGTCCAGTTGCTGCAATATCATAATTATCAAATTTATCAAATTGGTCGCCATTGTTCTTCGTAATTATATACGTTGATTACTACAAGAGATTTAATTATAATTTTTTTCTTGTATCGTATTTTGACAATTAGATAATCCTTTTGACTTGGGACGTCCATTTCACTTTCCATTTTTAGCTCAGTTGATATAAAAATAGCCAAACCCCCAAAAGGTCTGCCATAGTTACTTGTTCTCTTAGCTCATAAGTAATAACCCTATACCCTTCCAATCTAAAAAGAACTAAAGCCCAAGTCTCTTGTAAATAAATGATTTGAAAACAGCACAGAGTAGCTAGTTCGTTATTCTGAATCTTTGCTGGAACCCCATTTATATTCCACAAACATAATCTGACCCTTTCATTCATAATTGTTGGTCCCCTTAAAAAAACTTCAGATTGTAGATATCAATCCTGCCTGACATTATGGAGGGCTACTGATAGCCAACCAAATTTGACAGTGTCAAATAATAGGTCTCCTAGTTTTACGTCTAATGATTTTAAAAGATGCCCGTTGGTCATACCTATGGGGTTTTTAATATTGAATATTTCTTATTATTCTTGGTTCTCATTTGGTTATGATTTTGTAATTTTGATGAAACAAAAGGGCTAGGATAGGAAGGTTGCAGGGGAGTTGTTATTTTTATTCCCCAGTCCTGAAAGAGATTATGTTCTTGCATAATAAGGTTGGCGGCAGTAGATGATGTCTAAGTTACTAATGTCGATTCGCGATTATTATTCTTGATTGTGAGGAATTCAATTGATTCTATGTCGGTACAATTAATTTTCTTTAATGAGGGTACTGCATTACACAATTTATTTTAATATGTTCCCACGAGTCAAGATATCATTATTACTCCTAGATTTATATTCCGGCGTAATAATTACCTGCACCACTCCTTCTTTTTGATCTGGGTTATTTTATTTAATTTGTTGCAGGCTATTTTCACCTTGAGCATGCTCAGTTAACCTTCCATTATGATTACTAACAGTTTGAGACCATGATTGTCGATGTTTATGTAACTGCTTCGTTTCGGTTCCCAGATCTTGTGGTAATTTAATATCCTTCCAGGTTTTTAACAAATCTCTATTTGTTTCATCCCTTCTGATACTCTCCCTCTTTGCTCTATTTGTTTCCAATTGCGGTGGCTTATTTTCCACCTGTTTATTAATTTCCTCCACTTGCAACATTTCTAAGGACTGAATTTTCCCATTCTCTATCATTTTTATACTATCAGCTTGATTGTTTAGGCATTTATTTTTCATAACTAAAAGGGTTTTGTTGGAGACATTTGTTTACCCTCACCTTCACTATATGATATTTGGTCATGGTTGTTTCCAGTGTTCAATCTTACTATATCTGATGCATTTGTATTTTTTATACTTTTAAAAACTTTATTTCTTGCTACCGTTGTTTTTTCGTTTCCCTTTTTGATAGATGAACTTCCGGAGCTGCGTCTGTCATTGTTGATTGTGTCGAGCATAGGTTTATCACTTCTTGATCTTTTGTTATATCATGTATTTTTTCTTTAACAACAACAATATTGTCTTTACATTTTATTGTATCTTTAGCGTGGCAGTCGGTCTTGATGGGTTGAATTCCCACATTAGGAAAATTCCCTTTTACATCGTCAATTATTGTTTTTAAAATATCCGGAATGGTAGCTAGTTTGTTAATTAGTGGGGCACAACTACACTCTGCATACGTAGATATTGGCTGGGATTGTGCCCTTACTATTAGATTATTTTGCGTTGTTATCTTCTGCTCAATTCTGGTAACAGAGGATGCCATAGCGCTCGAGATCTATTTGGACCTCCTTTTTGTTGGACTGATATGTTAAAGCTTCCAGAGTTAATTGCGAGGTTTTGAAGAATAAATCCCAAATTGCTCCTGCGTTCCCACTTCCTGGTGCCTGAGTACCTGGGCTATGGTGTTGCCCATTTATGAATGATAGGTCCTTATACTCCTCTTTTTGTGGTCCTTGAAAATCTTCTCCCTCTTCACAAGAATTAATGAATTGTGGACTACTATTCAAAACGTCTTTTTGATACGGAGTACTCCAGCGCTGCAGAGTTTCTGAGTTGCTGTTGTATTCGTCCTTTTCGGCTGGTCCTGTTTTTTAACTGAATTTATTTTAGACAGAGTAAGATCCGATTTCAGTGGGGGTATTGGCTTCCCTTATGATTTTCACCCCAACATTTAGTTAATTTGGAGCATCTTGCTCTTGTTGATTTATTTGGCCCAAATTAGATGGTTCCCCTATCCCGTTAGCTTTTCTGATTTTTACTTGCACTTCTATTGGCATTGGCTGCCTAGTTTGTAGTAAGTGCCGAGTATCTCCCATTGTTAGATTTGTGCATTTTGCATCCTCAAATTGTGAACGACCAGTAAGTGGAATAGTTAACATCTCTAGGTCTGTTATTTGACCCCAATGGTTGACTTGGTCCTCAGTTGAATTCGTTCGACTTCAGCTTCAGATTCAGGGTGGTCTGGTTCACTTACTCCTTGCTTAGGGGATATAATATTTGTTCTACTCAGTGCTTTAATTGGAATTTGAAGATCACATGAGTTAGTTAGCAATGTTAGCATAGCACCAGTTGGGTCTTTCATGAAATCAAACTTTGACGGCGACTTTCCCAGTATCCCAAATGTATGGACCTTAGATGATTTAAAGGACTATATGTCACCTGCCTGTTTTATTTTAAACGTATCTAGTATTAGTGTTCGTTGTATTTTTCTTTTCCTTTTGATAGGAGGGAAAGGTGGCCGCTCCTTTCCTGACCTCATAATACACCCTCTAAGGTGAAGAAGTCTTGCTTCTTTCAGAGAATCAAAGGGGCCGATGACAAGACCAAAGGGTGCTTTGATAGGACAAAAACACCACCAAATACCTCCAAGGGAAAATACCACCAAAGCACACCTCGGTACAGAATCCGCCGGTGCTGCTGGTTACTTAATTAATTAATTAATTAATTAACCGATTCATTAATATCCGGGCACCAGGTAGGGCTGTAGTCTAGGCATCCAGAGTAATTCAGGGGTCGAGGGGTGCTTCAAGAGGGTCAAAGTCTATTGTCACTTTCCCCTTTTCATAATTTCTCAGATTTTGTACTACGGACTTATTACAGACTCCAATGACTCAGCGACTTACGGACCGATCAACCTTAGCTACTCGCCACATGCCACACACCTCTTGCAACTTGTCACTCACCACTCACTGTTCATTGCTTGTTCGTTGCTATTCATCGCTGACAAGAGTACAAGGGAGAATGCTGGCATTCGTTCAGGAGCAAGAGCGGGATCCAGAGCCAGTCCCACTACAGATGGCAGATGTAGGCACTTCACTCCACTCCACCCCTCTGCTCAGCTCTGCTCAATGCTTAGTAAATACGTAAAATCAGATGGCAGGCCAAGGCTAGTCTGTGCTCCTCAGTGCTCCTCTGTTCTCCTCTGTGCCTCTGTGCCCTGCTGCAGCCGCCGCACCAGCAGCACCGCAGGCCAAGGCTCCTTTGGCCCCTGCAGCGGCCGCCGCATGAGCAGCACTAGCAGCGCCTTAGCACCGCGACGCTGGCAGTGGCCGGTCCTGCCCTCTCAGCAGATCTGTAGAACTTAAAGCGCCCGTATAACAGGACGCGGGTGAAGCGGGAGAAACTTTCGGGAGCGGGAACTGGTGACAAAAAAAACCCGGGCAGTCGTCCCAGGCTCCGCTCCGCTTGCTCGTCAACTCCTGCTCGGCTCGACCCCTCAGCTCAACTCGGTACGCTCTCCACTCAATGCCGGATCACAGGCCGTCAACGACTTTGAACACCAACACAGGGAAGAATTGTGTGTTTCCCCCAGTTAGTGACTGAAGTTTTTCTCCAATCTATAAACACAACAGCATAAGTCTTGGCTGCTTCTGCTGCACCCAGAGTCTTATGCGTCTTTGCAATCTAATTTTTCTGTCTGGAAAAAAATTGTGCAGAAAAGCACCTGTTGTCCGTGGATGAGTAATTCCCGTCCCAGAAATCTACATTACAAATTAATTAATAGTATTCTTTCTTAAATATCTGTTTGGTGCCAGTCCATATGACTTTAATATCTGCCTTTGGGATTCTATGTTACAACTCCATAGGGTACATTTATCCTTTGTGAGCTTAAGAAAATGTTGAAAATTCTACACTCCTACATCCAAGTACTCTCATGCTACCATTCTACACTCTGCTGTGTCTGAAAAACAGCTCAACATTTTCAAAATTCTGTATTGATGTGGCTTGTAAATTATATTTTTGGAAATGTACATGTATTAACTATTTAATTTTAATACTATAGGTAATTGAAATTACGGACGAAGAAAGCAAGATTTAGCACTAAGCAACTGAATGTCAGTGCCATAAGAAGGATTATTTTGAAAAACTGAAGGAAATCCAGCATTCTCTGTTTAAACAATTTCCAAAAATCTAGGTGTGGCGAGAAAAGTATAATACCTGTAAGTGAAGTCTCTCATTTTGCATTTCATTAACCCAGAGCAAAGCCGTATCTGTGCACACAGCATCAGAAATAATGTAGAAAGACCACTTCAGCATCCTCATCTGAAATATTATCAGAAAGACAAATTGCCTCAGCATGACAGAATAACGTTCATCTAAAGCATCATGTAATTCCAGAGAGGAAGCACACACTGCATAAAAGAAAGTTATAACAAAAGGTATCTTCTGCATACCATCAAAGAAAAGACGCTGAAAGAAGACTCTGAAGCTGACACGTTAACAACCGAAAGATTGGAAAATCGCCTTTGTTGTTACGCAGGTTTGAGACTATCTGCCTCTGGATAGAACACCAAGACCCGCTCTGCTCACTCTTGGGAAAACCTGAAAAATTCACCACTTTATTGTGTTCATGACCATCTCAGATTGTTTCCTTTTTATTGTGTACTGTTCTGTAATTCTATGTAAATCGCCTCAACATTATCTGTTGTGCAGGAGTGATATGTAAAACTGTTAAATATAAAAATGGATTACATGAGCACCGTTGCGCTATAGCTAATGTAAATAAATCCTCGTCTTCAGAACTACAAACCTTAACCTTACACCAAACATAGAAAGGGTAACAGGAACTGATGTTCTGTGACTGGTGAGCCACAATAGTACTGCGCACATTCTAACGGCCTCAGTTACTGCCATTACACCAGTGCAAAAAGGTACTTATCAGTTTAATCATTAAATATCAGACTAACACCTTATTACTGCATTGCTAAGAACCTATACAAATAGATTTGAGAAAAACTTCAGTCACAAATTAAGTTGCTGCCGGAGAGGCTATTACCTAAAGACTATTATCTGTTAGAAAAATTTCAACAGGTGTTACAGGGCTGCTTCCCGAAATTTTTTGCTCAATTCAAGTGTTGAGAAGATTACACACAATTTCTTTTAGAGATAAGTCCTGAACATTATCTAAACAAGCCCGACTCTAAAATCGAGGCAAAATAATCGAAGTTAGGGAAAAAAGTTACCTGTGCCCAAAAAGATTCAGCCATAAATCTTATCTCACAGAATTTGACAGAATGCACACAGGGGGAACCCACTCTCAGTGCAAAGTATGCCAAAAAAGTTTCAGGCGTAAATCTTATCTCACTGAGCATATGAGAATCCACACTGGGGTAAAACACTCTCCGTGCAAAGTATGCCAAAAAAGTTTCAGGCGTAAATCTTATCTCACTGAGCATATGAGAATCCACACTGGGGAAAAACCTTTTCAGTGCTCTGAATGTCAGAAAAGGTTTAGAATCAAACTGAGTCTATATCGACATGAATTAACCCACTCTGTGGAAAAACCTTATCAGTGCTCTGAATGCCCAAAACATTTCAAATTTAAATCACTTCTAACTGCACATGTGAGATTCCACACTGGGGAAAAACCTTATCAGTGCTCTGAATGCCAGAAATGTTTCAATGAAAAAAGACATCTCACGCTGCATATAAGAACCCACACTGGGGAAAAACCTTTTCAGTGCTCTGAATGCCAGAGATGGTTCAGTGACAAAACGAGACTCACTAAACATACAAGGACCCACACTTGGGTAAAACGTTATCGGTGCACTGAGTGCGACAAATGTTTCAGTGAAAAAAGCAGTCTCACTCAGCATATAAGAACCCACACTGGTGAAAAACCTTATCAGTGCTCTGAATGCCACAAATGTTTCAGTCAAAAAATCAATCTTACTGAGCATATAAGAATCCACACTGGGGAAAAACCTTATCAGTGCTCTGAATGCCAGATATGTTTCAGTCAAAAAAGCCATCTCACTGAGCATATAAGAATCCACACTGGGGAAAAACCATATCAGTGCTCTGAATGCCAGATATGTTTCAGTAAAAAAAGCCATCTCACTGAGCATATAAGAATCCACACTGGGGAAAAACCTTATCAGTGCTCTGAATGCCACATATGTTTCAGTGAAAAAAGCAGTCTCACTCAGCATATAAGAACCCACACTGGGGAAAAACCTTATCAGTGCTCTGAATGCCAGATATGTTTCATTCAAAAAAGCAGTCTCACTCAACATATAAGAATCCACACTGGGGAAAAACCTTATCAGTGCTCTGAATGCCAGATATGTTTCAGTGTAAAAAGCCGTCTCACTCAGCATATAAGAACCCATACTGGGGAAAAACCTTATCAGTGCTCCGAATGCCAAAAATGTTTCAGACAAAAATCTCATCTCATTGAACATGTGAGAATCCACACTGGTGAATAAAATTATCAGTGCTCTAAATGTCAGAAAAGAGGTAGAGATGGTTACAAGCGCCATAAGAAAACACACCATCAAAATAATCAGTTCTCCGAATGCCAGAAAAGCATACATTTTAAACTCAATCTCACTCTACATGAGCAGACGCACACAGGGGGAAAACATTACCAATTTCTGTGAATGACAGAAATTCCTATTTGATAGGCACAGCCTCACTAACCATAAGCGACTCCATACTGATGAAAAACCTTATGAGTGCTCTGAATGCCAGAAAAGCTGCAGGAAAAAACGCTATTTCACCATGAGAAACTCCACACTAGAGAAAATCCTTATGCCATAAAAGGTTGAATCTGAAAGACAGTGTTATGCTTCATGAGCGATCTCACTCTGGGAAAAAACCTTATGAGTGCTTGAAATGCAAGCAATGTTTTGGGTACAAATTACTTCTCACTTGACATGAGCGAACTCACACGGGGGAAAAAGCCTTATGTGTGTTCTGAATGTCAGATAAGGTTTAGTCTTGAATACAATGTCATTTCACATGAGAGAATTCACACTGGACTAAAGCCATATACAGGAGGGGAAAACCAGAAACGTTATACTGAGAAAGGAGATATCACTAAACATGAGAAATGCATCCACACCAGGTGAAAAGTAAGGCATATCTTGAGTTGCAGAAAAGCTTCTAACAACCTGACTTTACATGAGAGAGCACATGTTGTAGTTGCGATAGAATTCACCGAGAAACTCTTGCAGGATAACTTAGGCTGCCCGCATGCAACCTCCAAAGAAATTTCAGGCCTGGAAATATTTTTAATTGAAACAGAATCCACAATTTGAGTATCTGAAAGTTACAAAACTCTCAAGGTCTTTACTTTACACAGAGAAGTGTTAGTGCTTGCAAAAATCAACTAATTGCCCAAAAAATCACAATTATAATGTCTTAAATTTTACTCCACCCAAAAGGTTTCTACTCACCCTTGTTTCTTAACATATGACTGATATCTATTTTTTCATGATAAGATTAAGCCTATGCGGAGTTCCTCAGTGAGGAACTCCGCAAAGTGACGAACAAACTCTGGCGGTCTACGCGGAGTTCCGCAAGCAGCGGAGTGCGTAAGGGTCATGCAGTTTGTGGTGATTTCATCCCATGTCGGAGGATCATTTGGCCCTTCTCTTCCAGGAAGTTATGGATCTCTTTGTCAAACGCATCCCTGTGCCAGAAGTAGGTCGGGGTTGCTACTCCCACTACTTCTTGGTACCCAAGAAGGACAAAGGCCTGCATCCTA
The DNA here is from genome assembly GCF_964263255.1 of Lissotriton vulgaris. Taxonomy (NCBI): domain Eukaryota; kingdom Metazoa; phylum Chordata; class Amphibia; order Caudata; family Salamandridae; genus Lissotriton; species Lissotriton vulgaris. Next base: position 104,514,085 of record NC_141685.1, on the reverse strand, counting down.
GCTTAATCCTCAGGGACATGAACCACTTTCTCTGAAAGGAGAAGTTCAAGTTGTTAACCTTGGCTCAGGTCTTGTCTGCCTTCGACCCTGGAGATTTGATGGTAGCGTTAGACTTGTAGGACACTTACTTTCACATCTGCGTCTTGCCTGCCCACCGGCATTACCTACGGTTCATGGTAGGCCACACGCATTTTCAGTTTACCACGCTCCCCTTTGACCTTACCAGCCCCCCTCCCCGGGTGTTCACGAAAGTGATGCCGGTGGTCGCAGCTCATCTGCGCAGATCAGGGGTTCCAGTCTTCCCCTATCTCGACGACTGGCTGTTGAAGGCTCCCACCTCCAGACTACGACGGACTTCCTGCATTTGCTGGGGTTCTCAGTTAACGTGCTGAAGTCGCACCTGATTCCATCCGATAAGCTCCTTTTCATCGGAGCGGTTCTGGACACAGCACAGTTTTGGGTCTATCCTCCCTAGCAGCAAGTCCAGTATATTCGGGCTATGATACCGATGTTTCAGCCTCCATCCCGGTGTTCGGTGAGAATGACCCTGAGCCTGCTGGGCCTCATAGCCTCCTACATCCTGCTGGTGCATCATGCCAGATGGCATATACGTGCTCTGCAGTTGGACCTGAAGTTCCAGTGGGCGCAGCACCAGGGGAATCTTTCTGATGACGTTCAGATTTCGGAGAGGACTGCAAGTCAGTTGCAGTGGTGGTTCACGAACCAGGATTGGGGCAACAGCAGATCCCTCTATCTTCCCCAACCTGAGTTCACAGTAGTGATGGATGCGTCACTCCTGGGTTGGGGCAGCCATATGGGAATGGTGGAGATCAAAGACCTCTGGTCTCTGGCGGAGTCCAGGCACCACATCAACCCTCTGGATCTCCGGGCGATTCGTCTTGCACTGAAGGCATTCCTTCTTTCTGTCAAAGGAAGAGTGGTGCAGTTGTTCACGGACAACACCACCGCCATGTGGTACTGCAACAAACAGGGCAGGGGGGGGTCGTGGACCGTATGTCAAGAGGTTCTTCGCCTTTGGACATGGCTGGAACATCAGGGCATATCTCTGGTGGCTCAACACTTAACAGGTTCACTGAACGCAAGGACGGACAAACTCAGCCGCCAGTGCATGATGGATCACAAATGGCATCTTCACTCAAAGGTCGTGCTAGGTCTCTTTCAGTAGTCTGGTGAGCCTTGGTTAGATCTATTCGCCACCGAAGAGAACGCTCAAGGTCAGCAGTTCTGCGTGTTAGAGTTTCCAATGCGGCTCTCGCTCGGCGCCCCTTTTCGTTGTGAGTGGAGTTGCCGCCTCCTGTACCACTTCTGCCAAGATTGCGGAAGAAGATCAGACGCGATCAGTCCCAAGTCTGGTACCCCGAACTCTTGAGCATGGCCATCGATCCTATTGTTAACAGATTTCTGAAGTGCATTACTCATCTCTTTCCTCCTTCTCCTTTCGTAATGCCCTAGTGGGAGTTGACCTCACTTATCTTATGTGTGCTCCCTTTGAGCGCCTACATAATTGTCCTCTTCGCCTCCTTAGAAGACTGCTTTTTTGCTTGCCATCACCTCTGCTTGCAGGATGAGTGAGCTTCAGGCTTATCTTCCAGACCTCCCTTTCTTGCTGTCCATCTGAACAAAGTAGTCCTCCGTGTAAGCCCTCTTTTCTGCCCAAAGTGATTGCCTCTTTCCACATAGGTCTGACCATCAGATTACCTACCTTCTTCCCACCTCTGCTGTGTTTTTCTCTGCCAGGCGCACAACATATAGACTGTTCACACACTTTCTGTAGTATGCTTTGTTCTGGGCAGATAAACTCTAATCCCCACTCTACTTCTATCCTCGTGTTAGTGCAGCCCGATGTAAACAGTAATTGTAATGTATTTAGATTTACATAACACTTACTACCCCATACGAACTTTGAAGCGCTTTTTCAGCGAGTAGCACACTACTCTAGGATCCAAAAATGATTAGTGGTGAATTAGTATAGGGAAATATAAAATGTATATGAGAGCTGGACATGTTGGTCTGTTAGTTGTGTTAAAAAAGACTGTGGGGGGATAGAAGAGGTAAGGTTTTGCATTTATATAGCGCTTGCTACCCATGATGAAGTGTTGAAGTGCTTTTCGGCGAGTAGCATTCTACTCCAGATCCCCAAAAGATGAATAGACAGATCAATTATGGTGGGGAGGTTGTTTTATTGTATACACACAACTGTACACAAATTAATACAATTCCGTTGTAAAGTTGTATCCAAGAGGCAAGTATAGTTTCCGATAATAATGTATACAATACTAATAAGTTTTAAGTTGGCTTGCCATCAAGGCTGATGCCCCGTAATGTTGATGCAAAGTCATCTGTGCTGGAGTATCTTAGACTCTTGTTGAATTGTACCATCCACCTTGTAGGTACTGCTATTTGTATCAGGTCCACGTTGTAGATAGACACAAATGCCTAAATTGTGCACTATTTATATTAAGCATAATGTATGTGAGCAGAGGCCAGTAACCACTGTACAAGCTGTATTAGGTGCTTAGAAGTACAGTGACATAGGGGCAATAAACACTCACTAAATCTTTTTTATTATTAACAGTCCTCATAAGAACATACAATTCAATACGATATACAAATAGCCCATTGGGGAACAGTTCAGGCATCATCTGGGGATTACACATCCGAGAAACACAAGTGTCTTTCATGAATACAAATTGACTACTCCTCCAAGGACTGCACTGTATTATTGACACAGGAGAAAAGGCAAACAAGCAGTCAGGAGGCGCACTGATTGTATACCCCCCACCTGACAGGATGGTGACAGACCCCAACCACCTGCAGGGGAAACGTGCCACCTCACTTAAAAGCTGCCAGACGCTTTACTATGTAAGCAGACTGGTGGTTTACAACTGCGCCTACGTTGGGGCACCACATGTTTTTTCCAGCATAATCTGGTGTGCTCCCCCCTGTGTGGGATGATAGCACCCACTGAAAACTGCCCCGTTGTGTAGTCTGGGACAGTGCACCTTCCATGTAATTCTGAACTGGGCCTTTAAATACGGTACTATTTTGTGTGCCTATTTAATTCAGGTATACAAAGAATGTGGTACTACTTGTATACTAGGGTAGGACAAGGAAGATTCAATTTCTATGGTGGCAGAAATGTTTTTGTCAAAGTGCTTTATGCCCTAAATACTCTCCCGTACCCTGAACATAATGAGATTACTTAGAATACACCTCTGCGTGCCTAATGCTGCTATTTGTATTTCAAGACCAGTGATTAATGTGGCTTTATCAAGTTCAAAGCCATTAGGCGTTTCCGACCTGTCCGATACTTGCATATGGAAAAGATGGGTCATTTGAACCTAAAGATAGATAAACATATTCATAGGTCACAATGTATGTCTGCATCTAATATAAAACTGTAAATTAGGAGTGGTGATAAGTGAGAAGTTAAAGGCAGCCGCTAATCGAGCTGCATTTGTATATAGGCCTTCCTATATTATGATATCTATTCCTGCTTAAGTCTTTAATTGTAATGAATACTTTAATACCCAGGCATGAAGTCATCGTCGAGCTGTTTAGATAATCCACCTGTCTCGCCACTTCTTCCCCACTGCACCCTTAACCAGTGGCCTAGCCAGTGTGCCCTGGGCCCCAAGGCAAGAAAGGAAATGTGACCTCTGCCGTTTATTTGGACTGTGGAAAACAGCAATAATCATTGCTCTGTAGGCCCCTCAGGCCTCTGTTTGAACTGTGACAAACAGCAGTTATCAGGGTTCAGTGGGCCTTTAAGGCACCTGGGACCTGGTGCCACTGCACCTGCTGCACCAATGGGAAGCTAAGCCCCTGCCCTTAACAGCTTCTATTCTAGCCCCACTGGAGAACCGAAACAGCCAAGTACTGATCTGGCCACATATGCAGGCATGCAGCCGCCTCTTCCTCTGAAGGGATTTAAGTCGCATGAAAGCAGCATGCGGGAAACAACCATTTTCTGAGGTAAAGTCAACCAACACCTCTTCTGTTCCAACCTGAATCCATTTAAAACCAGGGACGAAAAAACGGTTCATCGTCATCCCTTGCTTACCAGAAGGGTAAAACAGATTCATCTAACATTACAGTGTAACAAATTGTGATTCTGTTTACAAATTAAAACTAGCATGCATATAGCATGCATATAGAAAGGGCAGCCTTTGGCCAAAATAGCCATTTTCCCTACCCATACTTTTAACACATCTTATACAAAAAATGCTAATTACATTGTCATCCGGAAATAGTCGTTGGCGCCTACTAATAACCAAATGCCACTAAGAATTGTCTTTCACTTCAAGCTTTCAAAGGTATATTAATATAAAAGCAGTATTGAATTTTTTGACGTTGTGTACTCTTACCAAAATTTAAAGCATCAACTTTATATGACACACCATAGAAAAAAGGAGTTGCTTATATATACTAAACCTCCAGAAACGTTTGATTAACCAGTTATAAAGTCACGTCTAGCTTAGTTAGTTTATAGTCTTTTTTTTAATAGTAATTATTTCACATTGTTACTGAATATGCATGGCTAAACACTTATAAGGTCCCAATGGCAAGACCTTTTGACTATGACAATGCTTGTTATTGATTGAGTACATTGAGCGGCAGAACTTTTGATTAAGTCCTGAAGAATGCCGCAAACACCTATTTGGAGGGTTAATAGGCTGAAACATGTTGACCTCTTATTGACTCTAACAGTGCATATATATTTCTCCCACAGTGTCCTATTTTTAATCCTGGCCCAGGGGTGTACAAATAATGGAAACCACATACCCTTTAGCAAGTTTTAACTTTCACACTGCTGCCCCCACTACCCTGAGCTCATTATTGTGGTATTTAGTATACCTTTCTCTATAACAAAATATGCCTGAACTCCTCCCTCTCAGTGAGTGGGTTGTTTCATGGTGCAAGGAGATTCCCAATAAGGAAGCATGCCAACTATGGTGGGTGAGGGAAATCGTCCTTTTAAAGGGATATTTCATCTTAGCTAGGTCTTCATTTGCAACTGTAATCCTCAGAGACCCAAGGGTTTCTTGATTGTGGTAGAAATGCATTTTTACCCCTTCATTGTACGTTCAAGCACAGACCATTGCATGAAATGTGATCTATGTAGGGAACATACTCTGTGCACTGACAAAATGTGTTAAAATACCAGAAAGTTGATCATCGCAAATATAACTAGAATGTTAATTCTAGCATATTTTTGATACCACAAGGTATAAGAAATTTGGGGATCTTTATCTGATATCTTTATCGGTAAGTTATCTGAAATTATGGAACATAAACTTTTCCAAGTATTATTTCGAAAGATTAAGGAATTGGTATTTTCTAAACAAACCCCAGTGCGTATGAGTACAATAATCACCTCTCTCAAATCAATATTGTGCTTGTTTTAGTGAGAAAGCTAAATGATCTTGGAGAAACCAGGAACTGGCGTCAGTATTTTTCTTAGGAAGCTTCAAGTTAGAGAGTGAAAACACTTTTTAGAATGCCCCAAAAATTGTGATAAAGATATTTCAATATGTTTGACAAAAAGAATAGGTACATTTCATGACAATATTGAAATTCTGAACTAACAGGAACAAATATTTACACGACATTACAAAAATATTAGAGACTAAATTTCAGCAATATAGGAAATACTGAGGTTCATGTACTAATAATCCATTTAGTAAACAGTGGTTGCTTGTAGAGTCAGCACACTACTTTGTCTGTGATAGCTTTTAAATAAAGGCATTTTTAGTGCACCCCATTTTACTTTCTGATTCACAAATGTCCCCTTGGGTTACTACCTCCTGTTGCTGTTTTTCAGTCCACATATGGTTTCAAATCTCAATACATACCTTAACAATGTATTAAATATTCAGAAGGGAAACTATTAACATTCCCCTTCCAAATTCTGAATTGTTAAATGGGCTTAGTACATTTCAAAAAGGGGTTTAGCATTTGCAAACTCTGTGAATTACTGAACCAGTAGATTTTTTTAACAATAAAACATGAGGCAATTTTTCTCAATTCCCTCCAAATTAAGTTTGCTAATATTGTTAGTTGAATGATAACTGGTGCATGTACCTATTTAGTGTTAGTGTTGCTAGTATCACACATAACTCTTACACAATACTTAAAGACAGAATTTCTGACATCCAGCGTTAATGTTTTGTTAAATATATTTGCAAATGTTGTCACTTAAACAGGAAAGCAGCTAAAGCAGTCTCTGGACATCAAATAGGATGTAATCATAATCTTTAGATACATTTTCTGAGTTTCGGGAACAACGTGTGTCTTCTGGGTTTACTCTAAACCACTATAAAAAACATATTCAATGATTTTAGATTTGATCTGTTTGTACTGGTTTCCATTGCAGACAATAATCTAGATTTAGACCAAGGGTCAATTCCACCCATGGCTTTTAAAATCTATTTATCAATGATCTGTATTAGTGTTATCGCAACTAAAACTGTAATAGAACTGATCTGAGAGATGGACCTTCAAGTATTATGCTCAGTCAATTTATTGAACAAACTATGGAGTTAAAATCTGAATAGATTAGATACTCAAGCATTGCCTGACCACTGTATTTTACATCAATAGACTACTTATCAGCACATTTTCTCTAAGTACAATTCAGTCATCTTCTATTTTTCACGGAGCTCGTGCTGGGTCTGTTAGAACTCTTTTCAAAAATATGACATTTAAATGTCCAAAAAATCAGGAATTCTAGTTTCAAGCCTGGTCAAACCTTAATGAATGCTACACCAAAAGATGCCCTTCTGTTCCTACATTTTATTGTGCACCATGATTCAGAAATGGCATGTTTTTGCTTTCAGAGGTAAAATTCGAAACATATTTATTGTTATTGGCAGCCGAAAAATTATCACTAATTGGGAAGATATCAACAAGTGGTCTTGTGATGCTTGCTGGAATGGGAACTGTGTAATCAAAAAGTGGATGGAATTAAAGTTTAGGAGACAATTTTACAAAAGTGTATTGGTTTTGTATATATTTCAAATTGTTGATCTCCAAAATAGCCTAAATAAATAAATTGAATTGAAATTCAAGTTTATCATTTGAATCCTATTGTTGGAAAATATGTGATTTTGAACCCCATGAGGTGGTTCCTTTCCAGAAAGCATTCAGGTTGTAATCATGAGTCAAATAATGCTGAGGAGGTTAAAATATTCAAATTGAATTCTAATTACATATGAAATGTTCATTGTTCAATATATTTATCTTCGTATTTTAATGTGAGGACTTTATTGCTTAAGCTAAATAATTAGTATTTGTTTTTCTATATGTAGGAAGCATTACATTAATGAAATCACTGTATGCTACCTTCTTTGTTTCCTTTCCTGTTCAATATGAACGTTTCTATTGTTAAACTTTAAAGATTGCCCGAAATTAGGAATTGTGCTCTACATAATTTTGCTGTGTTACAGTATGTTGATTTTTATGTACTACTTTTGTCTCTTATGTGTATGGCGACTGATGTTTTGTTTTGCTTTAATAATCAGCTTATGTTTATTAGCTTTCATTATTCAATAAAATGTTTCAAGCACAACAAATGGTAGTTGATATGTATTTACAACTGCAGCATTTTTATTGTATGGGCAGTTTCAAAGCGGCCAAAAATATGGTCTGTGGGATGACGAAGGACCACATAGGCAACAGCGGGGAGAGGTTTGGGCAGGTGATTAGGGGTACATATAAGGTTGGAAGTAGGGGGAACAAAGCATGTCCATTGTGTGGACTGTGACTCCTGGAGTTAATGTGAGGGATACCATGCTACCCTGTAAATGAATCCCCTAGTGATTATTAGCAACAAACTTTATTCGGTTTTATAAAAGAAAAACATCTTCCAAGTTACAGATTGACAAATATAATATGTCCAAGTTAATCAGAACACAAGATAAAAATTCATGAATTACAGCAGTAGCATTTTGCGTCTGTGAGATCTCAATGAATGCTGTCATCAGAATCGGTAGCCGCTCGGGACAACACAGTGCATGGGCCGTTACTGGTTCAAGCAAAGTATCAACATCCGTTTTCATGACTGATGGGAGTGTTAGACATGTGTCTAACACTCATTCTTCTCCGCATAGCAGGCAGCGTAGAACAGGTAGGATCCAATCTTGCCAAATTGGTCTGAATTACAGAAACCATGTGGTATTTAATTCTCTTAGACAAGGTGGTCCTAAAATTTGGACGATGCGCTCACGACACTTCACCGCCAGTAGAGTTGTCTCCATGGAGAACTAGGTGTCGTTTGTGAAATGACTTGCCATGTCGCAGCAATAGAAGCAAAAATAGTATTCCTGCAGCGAGTCCCAAAATGAGAGGCAATCCGCCTAACACAGAGTGCACAAAGTTTGGAAATATTACTAGGACTGCTTCAAAAGGTACTAACAGTCCAGAAAATACGGTCTTAAATACATGTAGAATACCACTCGTATCAGACATGTTTAAGATACGACTTAACATTTCTGAGAAATGTATAGGGCAATTGGTAGTTAAGAGGGCATGTAACTCTGCAGAAGTCCTTGCGACTTGCAGATCATAGGTTTCTTTGGCCGAGGTCAGTGCCACAGTTTTTTTGCAAAATAATTGTTTTCACGCTGCTTAAAGTATCAATTTGTATAGAGGAGAGGTTCAGTGAACGCCAAAGTGGCGATTCCCAGCTGTCTTGGTTTTGGGAAACAATACTTGCATACAGCAAGTGAACCTGGCTGACACAGTTACTAGATATGGTATTCCTGGCAACATGCGACAGCAGCTGCGATCATTCAATGTAAGGTAACTCCCATTCGAGAGTTGTCCAAAAACCTTGCAGGTGGCACGATAAGTTTTTAGAGAAACTATCACAGGCCCTGTGTAAGTTTATACCCTGACATAGGAGAGAACCGTTTAGTGCATTTTCACAATTTTCCCCGCTAAGAAATATTTCACGACCCCCCACTCCAACATCTGTATGTGTACGGCAATTCCCAGGATGTCTTGATGTATTCTTTACCCAACTTTTTATATGTTCCTGCTGGTATATGTTGTAGGCAATATTGAAAATGGAAAATTGTAACAGACTGAGTGAATGTTCCAATGTATAATCCATTCCATAACTAGCTTTGATGCGACAGTAAATGGCAATCTTTCCAGTTTTTCAATGCTCTGCATCGTATTGTCTGCTCCCCTTGGTGCCAATTTGATCTGCATACCAGTGAGATTGAATTCTGAAAACAGTGACGTAGTATACCCTGAATGAAGGTTTTGCAACGTCCAGCCTAATAGCATGATAGAACATACTTCCGACTGACCATGTTGCAACATGACCAAGTCCTGTTCCATGATGTCTATGGCAGAAGATACTATGCTATCTAAAGAATATATCCTGGACCACAGAGTCTTTAACCCATTGTCAACCACAGAGAGAGATTTCTCTAAATTAATACGATCAATTTCTCAGATTCGTTCTGCAGTCTCTGCTTGCGTAATTTTCCATGCTTCATTATAAGCAGCAAAGAAACCGGCGTATATAAAACGTTTATGACGCGGTGTTCTTGGTCCTAGCAACAATTCCCTAAGATCAGCGCCATCTTTAAGTAAAGATAAGTGTTGCTTTACATCCTTAAGTGTAGATCTGTGTATCCAATCAAGGCAAAGTTTCCCTAAACTGTGTATTGTTGTGGGTGCCTTGCTGAGAAAGGAGAGAAAAAGGACTGAAAGAGACTTTTGCTACTAGTGCTTCAAACAATCTCCAAGGGCTTGTGGGTGAGCTTGCCCCCTGAACAGAGTCCCAGGATTATTGGACTCCTCCTGCCTTCGCTGACAAATCTGCTGAACTTTGCCCTTCCTTATCGCTGGAGCCGCGATCCCCAGTGCAGCTCGTCCCCTCCTTTGCCGTGACGCTTGTGCCTGGCCGCTCCCGCACCTTGTGTGCCTGCTCTGCTTCAAGCCGTTCCTTGCATCATTGTTGTGGGTGCCTTGCTGAGAAAGGAGAGAAAAAGGACTGAAAGAGACTTTTACTACTTGTGCTTCAAACAATCTCCAAGGGCTTGTGGGTGAGCTTGCCCCCTGAACAGAGTCCCAGGATTATTGGACTCCTCCTGCCTTCGCTGACAAATCTGCTGAACTTTGCCCTTCATTATCGCTGGAGCCGCGATCCCCAGTGCAGCTCGTCCCCTCCTTTGCCGTGACGCTTGTGCCTGGCCGCCCCCGCACCTTGTGTGCCTGCTCTGCTTCAAGCCGTTCCTTGCATCGTCCCGCTGGGCCGCCCACACTCTGCCTCACTATTCCTTCCTTTTCGAGCCACACTGCTCGCCTCGCCGCCCCCACTGCTGGAAGCCGAACGGAGTGCCTCACGAAGCCAAAGACGGCCTGTACGCACGAAGCCTACCAGCCGCCTCACATCGCACTCGTGGCGCGCCGCACTAAGAGAGCCCGGCCATACGCCTCGTACTGGCTGCTTCTTGCTGCACCTGCCCGCATTGAATCAGCAGCTACAAACCGAAGGTACAGCTCAAAAGCTGTGAACGCCGGAGGCAACCCGCTTTGCCCGCCCCGCTCCTCGAGGCCCCCCTGCTCTACTCTTTGAACCGAGAATCCTATCAGAGCCTGGGCCCGCCTCGCAGAGGAACCGCCAGCATCTTTGTGTTGCCTGCACGTCCCGGACGCTGCATTCGAACCGGACTCCTCATCTCAGAAAAGGTACTGTCACTCAACGTGTACCACAGCGTGTACGCCACGGACCACGGAGTCCGCAACGCTGGTTTAATACCTTTTTGACATTGTTTTTCAATGGTAAGAGTCGGACAAGAGTGTGCAACGCGCACAGGAACCAAGAATTACGCATTTTTAACAGAATCCTCATTTTATTGCTAAGTAGTATTGTGGCCTCATTTTACAAACGTTATTTGAGTCTTGTGCTAAGCCTTATATAAAGATACTTATTTTTTATACAAAAGTAGACTGGTGTCATTTTGTGGTGTGTCATTGAATTACTGTATGTGGTCATAAATGCTTAACCCATAACGCTCTGAAGTTTAGCATTGTCTGCTCGCGCCACGCAACCTAGAGGGTGAGCAGGGGTTATTTTAAAGAGTAAGTCCCTTGCCCTGACTAGAGGAGAGGGTACCTGCTTGTCACAAGTACTCAACTGCGCCAACCAGAGACCCCCAAATCTAACATTGGAGGCAGCTGTAAGGATTTCGAATTTGCATTTGTGATAAATATATGTAATTGGTGAACACCACGTAATGAGTTCAGATCAATAACGCAGCCACATACTTGTTGATTTTTGTTTTTGCCACGAGATCTCCCTTTTTTTTAAAGAAAAGTCATGCCTGATTCAGTCAATGGAGAAAAGGCAGCATCTGTAGTCTCTGACATTGAAGGAATAGAATGGGTAGAAGAGAGACTAGAGAGCTACTCCTTAGCCCAGCTGAAGGGCTTCTGCTTAAAGTTCAGAGTTTCACAGTCTGGATGTAAAAACAAAGCTCACTTCCAAAAGGCGCTGAGGGCGTGGATTGAGTCAAGGGCACCTGAGAATAGAGTGGAAATTGAAGCAGCAGAAAACATCCATGATTTTGGCAGAGTCCTGTCTCCACATGAGTTGGCACCCGGGCACATGCAATGGAGATGGCAAAACTAAATGGTCAGCTGGAGATGGAAAGCAAAAGGCTGGCTATGGAAGAAAGAAAAATTCAAATGGAGCATGAAATGAAGTTGAGGGAGCTGGAGCTGAAAGCTAAAAGTATGGAAACTACTCCCTCTGGTGGCAGCGCATAGCCAATGCAGGTAGAATCAAGGGTGTACATGCCAAAGGACGTGGTGAAAGAATGTTTTAAGAATGATGACATAGGGCAGTGGTTCCAGGCCTATGAGGTAGCCATGTCTTCCCACCGGGTTCCTGAGAGAGATTGGGGAGCGGGGTTGTGGGGGCGGTTCCTTAGTGAGGGGAGGGACACACTGCTAGATTTGCCCTCTGAAGTTTATAATTCTTACCCACACATGAAGGAAGCTTTGATGACCAATAATGGGTTAACTCCTGAATTGAAAAGACAGAGGTTCAGGGGTTGTGCGAAGATTCCTAACAGTATGTATGTTGAGTATGTAACTTTTTTCTGCAGAGCACTGGATGGTTGGGTGAAGAGTAGCAAAGTTAATGATTTCCAAGGTCTCTTTGATTTAATGGCATGGGAGCACTTGTCTAGTAATTATTTTCCTGAGCTAAGCCAGCACCTGATTGATAGCAAGCTGACTAACCCTAGAAAGCCCGCTGGGTCAGCACCAGGGTCCACAAGGGTCAAGTGGGAGACTCCGCCAAGGGTGGGAAGGGTCCCCAGCAGAGGAGTGGGGGCGACAAGGGCAAACAGAGGGAGTTTCAGGAGAGGCCCCAAAGTAATCCCCAAGGGAACCAAGGGAAAGGTTCTCAGCCTCCCCCACCCCAGAAACCGACGGGGCCCCGACAGGTACCCCTGTTCAAAGAGGGCCCCTAAAGTGTTGCAAATGTGGTGAACTGGGGCATTTTTGCCAATGATCCCAAGTGTCGCCTGTTTGGTAAACCAGCCCCCACTGGTGCTCCGCCCCGGCAGATGGCTAGTGTAGCCTTTGAGAGGGAGGTAGTAGTCCAAGGTGGGTGGGATCCCGTTCAGATGACCCTGGTCTCGTTAGGAGACAGTGAGATGGTCCCTGAGAACCAACTGCCCTCTAACACTAAGAAATATGGGCAGTGGGTGATCGTCAATGGCCAAAGGGTGGAGGCTCTCAGAGATACAGGAGCCAGTGTGACTGCTGTCAAGCAGCACCTGGTGTCTCAAGAGCAGCTTGTCCCCCATGCATACTGCCGGGTTGTCAACGCTGACAACACAGAGAGTTGTTGTCCAATGGCTCAGATTCCCTTTGATTGGGGGGGGTCTCTGGTACACTTCAAGTAGCTGTGAGAACTGCCATGCCTGTAGACTGTTTGTTAGGGAACGACTTGGAAAGTTCACCTTCGGAAAAGGTGGAGAAAAAAACTCAACTAAGGATGGTGGGTCTGCCTGACTGGGCGTACGTGACCACCCGGTCAATGGCAGCCAGTAGGGGTGCTCAAGAGGTCCTGGAGCCTGAGGAAGAGGCCCAGGAACCGGCCTTAGAGAGAAGGCGCATGAGGCGCGGGAAACCGGCCCCTGAAGTTCCTACGGCCCAGGAGGAAGCAGACCTTGAGGGGGATGCCCTGGAGCCTACCGGGAACACATAGCTGAACTAGGGGACCTGCCTGAGCTGACCCATTGGCAGCAGGAAGGAGGCCCCTCCAGGGAGGAATTATGCAGGGCGCAGAAAGAGTGTCCTTCTCTCATAGGTCTGCGGCAGCAGGCTGCAGACCAGGCCAACGGTGATCAGTCTGGAACACATTTAATTTATTGGGAGAATGATCTCCTGTATTCAGAGCCTAAGTTTGCTGAACGAGGGTCAGCCCGTGCGTTGGTGGTACCCCAGAGATTCAGAACCTTCCTACTGGGGCTGGCTCACAATGTGCCATTGGCAGGGCATTTGGGGCAGGACAAGACCTATGAAAGGCTTGTCACCCACTTTTATTGGCCTCAAATGCACAAGAACTCTGATCCTCACTGTAGGACCTGCCAGACTTGCCAGGCAAGTGGAAAGAGTGGGAGGAAGCAGAAGGATCCTCTCCAGCCATTCCCTGTAGTCAGTACCCTATTCCAGCGAGTGGGAATTGACATTGTGGGGCCACTGGACCCCAGGACAGCCATGGGCAACAGGTTCATCCTGGTCCTGGTGGACCATGCCACCTGGTACCCGGATGCCATCCCTCTGAGGACAGTTGCGGCCACGTGGTGGGACGTGCGCTGATGGGAATTTTCTCCAGAGTGGGATTCCCTCTAGAGGTGGTGTCTGACCGGGGTACTAATTTCATCTCTAAGTATATGAAATCCCTTTGGCAAGAGTGTGGTGTAATCTACAAATTCACCACGCCTTACCACCCCCAAGGAAACGGGTTGGTTGAGAGATTCAACCGAACTCTGAAGGGCATGCTTATGGGTCTGGAAGAACCCATGAGGCGTAAGTGGGACGTCCACTTGCCATGCCTGCTCTTTGCTTACCGTGAGGCGCCACAGAAGTCTCTAGGGTCCAGCCCCTTTGAGCTCCTGTATGGTCACCCAGTGAGAGGACCTCTAAGTCTGGTGAAGGAAACCTGGGAGTAATCTCCCAGGAAACCTCCCCAAAATGTATATAGCTACATGCTGGCCTTCAGGAACCAGACTAGGCGTTTCAGAGCACTTGCTGAGGCAAATCTGGAAGCCAGCCAGGAGGAGATGGAGCGGTGGCATGACCAGAATGCCACTCTGGTAGAGCTTCAGCCTGGACAGAAGGTGTGGGTCTTGGCCCCTGTGGAGCCTTGTGCGCTCCAGGATAAGTGGACAGGCCCCTTTGAGGTTGTGGAGCGCAAGAGTCCAGTTACCTATTTGGTGGACTTGCAATCTCCCAGGAACCCCTTGAGGTTCCTGCATGTCAACCGCCTTAAGACCCACTTGGAGAGGTCCGAAGTGGGCATGCTCTTGGCAACAGATGATGGAATGGAGGAGGAGACTGAGCCTCTTCCTGACCTCCTGGTAGCCAGAGAGCAAGATGGGTCAGTGGATAGAGTTAACCTCTCTCCCACCCTGACCCCTGAGCAACAGAATGACTACTGGCAGTCGCTGGGGCAGTTCTCTGACCTGTTCTCCCTTGTTCCTAGTATCACTGACTGGTGCGTCCTTGATGTGGATTGTTAGAAATGGGATTTGTGGTTGGCTAAGGCTTGCGCCAAAGCCAGGCAAAAACCACCACTCTAGTTAGGGCAAGGGAGTTCCACGCCAAAGATAACACCTGCTCACCCTCTAAGTAACGTGACACGAGCAATAAGGCTTATCCCGGAGGCAATGTAAGTTAAGTATTTGCGCACACACCCACCAGCAACAACATCCTAGCCCCCCCACAAAAGGAACTCCGCACAAGGTATTATACCAAACACATTAGATAAGAAACACACACTTTACAATGTGCCATAGGCATGGGCAGAATTTCCAGGGGATTATGTACATGGGACAGGGCCACGTGGCACTTGAAACGACCAAAGAGCCATTGGTGGAGCGTCCAGCTGCCATATGGGGCCGCTCTGAAGAAGGGCACCACTCTCTGGCGCCTGGGGAGCACATGTGGCCTTCTCCCCCCCGCCCCAGCCGTCTCAACTTACCGGCTTTCGGCGCGGGGGAGGCTTTCTTCATCAGGCGGCGGGGCAGGCACCGGCAATGTGCCTCGAGCCCCTCCGCTTCTCTAGAACCCTCTGTGACGCCTGCGGGGCTCTCCCTCGCTTTTGGGAGCCCTGCCTTTGCACAGGCGCCATGCCTTACCCCGTCCTCTTGCCTCATGGGCCGGGACTTCGCGTAGAGCCCTCGAGGCTCCAGGCAGCTTTACCTTCGCGGACAGCATACCCGGTCTCCCTCTCCCTACGGGAGACCCCCAAAGCGGGCATGGCTTCCCCCAGGCAGGGGGGAAGCGGAAGTGAGTCAATCCAGGCCCCGCCCACAGTCAGGTGGGCGCGGGCCTTCTTCCCGTTTTGCCGCGGCGGCGGCTTCTCGTGTCGGGGGCTATAATGAGGGGTAGGCTCCCTCGGTAGAAAAAGTAATTAGCGGGGTGTGCACCCGCAGTGATAACCACAAAAATAAGCGCGGTGGCACCCGCGCTTAGTTAAATCTAAAGAAGGGCAAAACGCAGGGTGGGCACCTGCGAGGTACACAAGGGCAGGAGCGCTTCCCCCAGAGGGAATACAACAGCTCTCTGCCTATAAATGCAGAATATAGCGCTCACCAGGCGCTGGGGGGCCACAGAGACCACCAGGCCCCCAAGGAATGACCCCCAGGAAAAAAAAGGGCCCAGCAACATGCAGGACATCACAGGACAAGGCGTCCAGGGCCAAGAAGAAGGGTCCACAAGAAGTCCATCAGCAATCCAGGGGCTGGGCAGGGCCCAGGGAGGCAAGCCTTCCCCCGGGACCCAGCAGCAGCACGCCCTGGTAGATTCTAGTCAGGAAAACAAGAACATTGAACATGAGGTCACAGCCTCATTTTCTACACAAAATCCCTTTGTCTCTAGAGTGCAAGATGGGGTAAAGCCAGACGCAGCTGGTTGTGGAGCAGTTTGTTTTGCTCAGCCCCTCTTCCCATTCACAGAACAGGCTAGGGTCATCAGACGCACCATAGAGGGCGGAGCCAGCATTGTGGAGGGAAAGCCCAGCCCTATTCAGGTCCCAGGTGCAGCCCCTCCCTGCCATCAACATGCAGATCTCCCCATTCACCACCGGGGCAGACCCATCCTGACTTCTGGAGCCAGGCACACCACCCAGCTCCAGCCAATCACAAGCCAGACAGTCAATTCACATTTACTGCACAGGCAAGCCAACTTCTAGAAGTGGCACTTCCACACTAGACACATTAAAGCCGCACACATCATCGCGCAGCATTTAATCACACGAGTCCGTACATACCAAACTCAACCTTGCACTCCCCACGCATCAGGAATTACCATGAACACACATATCCTCCATGGATTCCTATGGGAGGGCAGGCCAATTGCGCAAGCACTTTACACTGCGCCACAGTGCTAAAGTGCGCAAAGACCAGAAATCACTATAATGATGTAACATTAAAAGGCAAAAAGTTCAGGGGTGAACCTGCCAAAAAGGCCAAATCCAACACAAACCCCTTCCAGCCAAAACGCAGGGCAGACCAATCCCCACTGTGATGGACTTCCCTGCTTTGGGCGATAGAACACAGAAGCGGGCCCACACTGCAGGGACACCCTCCGGTTCTACGCCATATTGTTCCACAAAACAAGCACACACAAAAAAAAATTCAAACCCAACTAGGCTACCCAACTGTCCACAGCTAGGACCAGGCTCTGGGGCACCCAGATACCACTGGTCCTTGCCCATCCACAGAGTGGGGGGTGGTAACACCTGGCCTACAATAGCCATTCTCCACTCCCTTTCTCAGTGTAGTTCCAAACTATCACTGATCCTTCAACCTAGGGTCCGCACCCTCAGGCTGACCAGAGGTCACGGGCAAGAATGCCCCTCTCTACCTCTACTTCTGGGGTTGCGCACTCTCCCAGGAGAAGCTCCCTCCAGAACACAACTCTCCACCAGTTCTGGGCCTTTCTCCCTCCACTGGTCTACCACCTGGGATCCAACTTCAACGGATGCACAGGGGTCAGACTCCCTCTGAACCCCTTCCAGACTTCTGCACCCTCCCACTGTAGAACAGGGTCCCTCCACTTAAGGTAGGCCACACCTGCTCTCAGGGTAGTACCACAACACTCAGCCAAGAACCCTAAAGTTCCCTGCTAGGCCTGTACCACCCCTTCTGGGAAACAAAGGGTCTCTTCACTTAAGATGAGCCCCACCTGTGTTCACAGGGGTACCCCTAGAAGGCAAACCGGCCAGGACACTGGCCACAGTCGCTCTGCCGTCGAGGACAGGCAAACACCTGAACCTGGCTCCCCAACCTAGGGACGCTACCCTTTGGTTAGATGCCTGGCGCACCAGGACTTCTACAAGTTGAAAACAAAGTCTAAGGCTTTCTCTTCTCCTTCAGCAGCAAGGCAACCACTGCAGGCCAATCCCCCAGGTCAGGGACAGTACTCCTCCATACTGCTTACCCGGTTCCTTCTCTTCAGGCAGAGGTTTCTTCCTGTAACTTCAGGACAATACGTACAGTTGCCCTTACGTCCAGATCCGGAACCACAGGCTACTGGCTCCCCAACAGAGGGACGTACCCTTTAATCAGATGCCTGGCGCACCAGGACTTCCTTGAGGGTGACACATAACTAATGTGTCATGTCACAAGTCTGCCTGTTATCCAGGACAGAAGTGGCATCACCATTTATTTATTTATTTGTTTTTCACATTTATAGAGCGCTCTGTTACCCGGAGGTGTCCTGGCTCTAACGTGATTGAAACCAGTGTATGTGGGTTGAAAGCTTAGTGAGTAAAGAGCCAGGTCTTGAGCGCTCGTCTGAAAGATAGCAGGTCCGACGATTGTCTGAGATTGAGTGGTAATCAGTTCCAAGCTTCTGCCGCGCCTAGTGAAAAGCTCCTGCCCCCCCATCGCGCTTTCTTGACTCTAGCGACTGTTGCCAGCGCCTGCTCTCCAGATCTAAGGTTTCCTGCTGGTGTTTGCCAGTGGTAGAGCAGCATCATACACCGAGGGCCCAGATCGTGTAGAGCCTTGAAGACCATGCAAAGTGCTTTGAAGACTATTCTTTTCCGGACTGGCAACCAGTGGAGTTTCACCGGGTCCTGAGCTACCGAGGCAAACTTAGGGGTGTCAGTGATCAGGCGGGAGGCTGCGTTCTGCAAGATCTGGAGCTTGTTTAGCGAGAGAACCAGTCCAGTAACGAGAGTTTTCCTATGCTCCCTCTCCAGAAATGGCAGCACTTTCCTAATTGTTTTGAGGATGTAATATGTGGAAGAGGATAGTGCATTAATCTGTGGTTTAAAGGATAAAGAGTCGTCCACCAGTATACCCAAATTTTTAACCTTTGCTACTGGGGAGGGGAGGGAACCCATTTCATCAGGCCACCATCTAGGGGACCAGAAATTATCCTTGGAACCAAAGAGCAACACTTCTGTCTTTGTAGAGTTGAGCGTAAGACAGTTTTGTGCCATCCAATTGCCCACATCGCGCATACAGCCTCTAAACCTGTCTGCTGTGTTATCTATTTCGCCCGGCAGCAGTGACACCACTATCTGCGTGTCATCTGCGTATGCTGTGAGGTTAAAACCAAAGGATCGAATGACCGGCGCTAGGGTAGAGACGTACACATTAAAAAGGGTGGGGCTGAGTGAGGACCCCTGGGGGACTCCACACGGAAGCACAAAAGGCCGTGATTCAAAGTCTCCCAGGGCCACCGTCTGAGTTCTATTGGAGAGGAAGGCCTGTAGGATCTTCAATGCCTTTCCTTGAATTCCGCAGGCCCTCAACCGGTCCATCAGCAACTTGTGATGGACCGTGTCGAAGGCCGCGGAGAGATCCAACAGGATCAGGGCGGCTCTGCCTCCTGCGTCCATCACTCTTCTAATGTCTTCCACGGACTTGATTAGGGCAGATTCCGTGTTGTGTTCTGCACGAAAACCATGTTGGGATGGATCTAGATGTTCTCCTGTCCTCAAAAAGGCACTTAGCTGCGCATTTAAGGTGCCTTCCATATTTTGGCTGGAAGGGGTAGTCTTGCAATAGGCCGGTAGTTGTTCATCTCGGCAATGTCCAGATTAGATTTTTTTAGGAGGGGTAGAATTGATGCTCGTTTCCATTTTGCGGGAAATTCCCACTATCCAGCATGAGATTGAAGAGAGGAGTAAGTCCGGCTGCAATGGCGGCAGGAGCTAATTTGGCGATTGCAGCCGGGCATGGGTCATGCGGGGAGCCCGATTTTATCTTCAGTAGTCGGCTCGCTACTTCCTTCTCACTGATTGGTGTGAATTGCAGGATTTTTCCGAATTGCTGTCTGATTCTGGACCCGAGTTAGAGGGGGGGTCCTTACTAGACTGTCTAGGGGAGAGAAGATTTTTTCCACTTTTTCCCCAAAAAAGGTGGCAAGATTCTCACAGAGTAGAAGACTGGGGGGTATCTCTATAGTTTTGGGGGCTGCCAGGGATGACACCGTCCGGAATAATTCCTTCGGGGCATTGCTGGCTTCTTTAATCCGTTTCGTGAGAAAGGCCCGTTTTGCCTGTTGTATCCTCTCTTTATAGGCTCTTTGCTCCATATTGAGAATTTTTTTGTCTTTCTTACTATAGTTTGTCCGCCAAATTCTTTCCAATTTTTTACAGCGAGTTTTGTGGTCCCTGATCTGTTCGGAGAACCAAGGGGCGGCGGGATTTGGGCGTGTAGAGTAAGTAATTTTAGGGGGAGCCAGTTGTTAACCAGCAAACTCAAGCCAGTTCGTGTAGGCTGAGGCTGCTTCCTCCACATTTCCAGAGAGGGGCATCAAGGAAGTTTTTAATACGCCCTCCAGCATTTCACCATTTATGTTGTTCCATTTCCTAACCTGTCTAGGAGCGTTTCCAGTACTGGATGCTTTCACGGGGGTGGCTAGAGAGACATTGAAGGGGACTGCTGAGTGATCAGACCAGGGGACCGGCTGCACTGTTGATACATTAAGGCTGGGATGGTTTGAAAAAATCCCGTCCAAGATATGTCCTGCCTTGTGAGTCGGACCACAAACCCATTGCTTCAAATCCACCCCCTGCAATAGGTCAATCAGATCGCGAGTGTCTGGGTCCGAGCCGCATTCTAGGTGGAAATTAAAATCCCCAGCAGTGTAAAGGCTTGGGCACAGGCTGCTACTTCGAGTAGCTTACTCAGAGCTAGCACCATGGTTACTCCCCGATGACACAACCCTTCTAGCTGGCCCCTGACCCACTGATTCCCCCACTGGGGAGCCTATCCCCCTCGCACCCCTCCATCTGGACTTCTGCACCCTCCCAACTGGAACGTTACTGCCAGACACCAGAACTACTGAAACCTTGTTTACAGATGTTCCACGTTCTCCAGACACAGCAATCTCCCTATCTCACAGAACTCACACGCAATTATTCAGCAAGCTCCTTATTTCAGAGAACTCACACCCAATTATTCAGCAAGTTCCCTATCACAGAGAACTCACACTCACGTCCAGTGCAACACACCATTCATCCACCCCCCCCCTCCCCCAGACCCACACGAGACACATGTACCATTACTCCGGGAACGGGACGGGGAACACATGCACTGGACACATTTCAGCTGACACCACTGGATCCCACCCTTACTGGTGAACCCAGAAAATTCATACTGCACTTAGGAGATGGTCTACCCTCCCGAGCTAGGGACACCTAACTCATAGTGCACGAGAAACACATTTCCAAAGAAATGACATTTAGAACAAACTTAAAAACAATAATCCCCTTACATGTGACTATCTAAAATGTAGTAGTGGAGCCAGTTGTCGCTGTGGTACTGCGCAAACACAAATCCGTATCCCTGTCGCTGCCACAATGTTAGAAATGGGATTTCCGGTTGGTTAAGGCTTGCGCCAAAGCCAGGCAGAAACCACCACTCTAGTCAGGGCAAGGGAGTTCCACGCCAAAGATAACACCTGCTCGCCCTCTAGGTAACGTGCCACAAGCAGTAAGGCTTATCCCGGAGGCAATGTAAGTTAAGTATTTGCGCACACACCCACCAGCAACAACATCCTAGGCACCCCACAAAAGGAACTCCACACAAGGTTATATGTAAAAATAGCCTTTGTATTATACCAAGCACATTAGATAAGAAACACACACTTTACAATGTGCCATAGGCACAGGCAGAATTTACAGGGGATTATGTACTTGGGACAGGGCTACGTGGGCCACTGTCAGGAATAAGCACTTTTAGAACTAGCACCTGGTAGAATTAGCACTTTGTAGGAATAACACTTAGCACATATATTAACTGTGGCACCAAATAACAAATGTAGCACACAACCAGTAACCACTGGTAAAAGGTAAGTACCACCTACGCAATCCTAAACACTTGAGGCAAATATCACGCAGGGAACCATGAACTCCCTAGTAGAACCTATACTAGGAAAAACAACCTCCTAAGCATAAACATATGTCTAGAGGTATCAGAACAGGGTACGCAAAACATCCTAGACAGTACATTTCCTAGCACCCTAAGAAGCACATAAATCACATTTAGCGCAGAAATCACATTAAAGTCCAGGTTGCGCCACTGCGCCAAAACCTAAATGTAGCAGCTGCCCACTACTTGCTGGGCAGCTGAGGACAAGAACAGGGCCTAAACGCTGCAGCTGGCACTAAGTGCTGCGCAGCTGGGGAAGGCCAAGGTAGGGGCGAAGGAGTACGACTCACTCCTGAGTCCAAAGTACATGTCCCTAGGAAGGAAAACCTAAATGGTGCAGCTTCCCAGTACTTGCTGGGCAGCTGGGATCTCAAAACTGCGCCAGAGGCCCTCCCTAGCCCTTCAGAACAAAACTGCGCCAACTGTTGGAGCCCTCTAACTTTAGAAATACATGTTGCGCATACGGTGAAGCCCTCTAGGCTCTGAAATCAGCTATGCCCCTTGGAGCTCCTAAACTAATTATGCACAATCCAGAAAAAGAACTGGCCCTCAACGGTGGAGCCCTCTGGCTCTAGGACAACGGGTGCCCTCAGGGGCAAGAACACGGGCCCCTCTGGTTGTCGGGACCCCCACTGGGGCTCTTGGGATCATTGAGGCCCTCGTTGGAGCCACGCATGGCTCTGGGGGACACGGGCCCCCGGGAACCCCACAGACCCTTAAAAATACCAAAGAGCCATTGGTGGAGCGGCCAGCTGCCATCTGGGGCCGCTCTGAAGAAGGGCACCACTCTGGCGCCTGGGAACACATGTGGCCTCCCCCCCCGCCCCAGCCGTCTCAACTTACCGGCTCTCGGCACGTCGGGAGGCTCTCTTCATCGGGCGGCGGGGCAGGCACCGGCAATGTGCCTTGAGCCCCTCCGCTTCTCTGGAAGTCTCTGTGACACCTGCGGGGCTCTCCCTCGTTTCTGGGAGCCCTGCCTTTGCAAAGGCGCCATGCATTACCCGGTCCTCTTTCCTCAAGGGCCGGGACTTCATGTAGAGCCCTCGAGGCTCCGGGCAGCTTTACCTTTGCGGGCAGCATCCCCGGTCTCCTTCACCCTACGGGAAACCGGCAAAGCAGGCATGGCTTCCACCAGGCAGGGGGGAAGCGGAAGTGAGTCAATCCAGGCCCCGCCTACAGTCAGGCAGGCGTGGGCCTGCTTCCGGTTTTGCCGCGGCGGCGGCTTCTCGTGTCGGGGGCTATAATGAGGGGTAGGCTCCCTCATAGAAAAAGTAAATAGTGGGGTGTGCACCCGCGGTGATAACCACAAAAATAAGCGGGGTGGCACCCGCGCTTAGTTAAATCTAAATACGGGCAAAACACAAGGTGGGCACCTGCGAGGTACACAAGGGCAGGAGCGCTTATCCCAGAGGGAATACAACAGCGCTCTGCCTATAAATGCTCACCAGGTGCTGGGGAGCCACAGAGCCCGCCAGGCCCCCAAGGAATGACCCCCCCCGCTCCCCCCCCCCGGGAAAGAAAAGGGCCCAGCAACATGCAGGACATCACTGGACAAGGCTTCCAGGGCCAGGAAGAAGGGTCCACAAGAAGTCCATCAGCAATCCAGGGGCTGGGCAGGGCCCAGGGAGGCAAGCCTTCCCCTGGGCCCCAGCAGCAGCACGCCCCTGGTAGATTCTAGTCAGGAAAACAAGAACATTGAACATGAGGTCACAGCCTCATTTTATACACAAAATCCCTTTGTCTCTAGGGTGATGGGTGGGGGAAAACCAGACGCAGCTGGTTCTGGAGCACTTTTTTTTTGCTCAGCCCCTCTTCCCATTCACAGGACAGGCTAGGGTCATCAGTCGCACCACAGGGGGAGGAGCCAGCATTGTGGAGGGAAAGCGCAGCCCTATTCAGGTCCCAGGTGCAGCCCCTCCCTGCCATCAACATGCAGATCTCCCCATTCACCACCGGGGCAGACCCATCCTGACTTCTGGAGCCAGGCACACCAGCCAGCTCCAGCCAATCACAAGCCAGACATTCAATTCACATTTACTGCACAGGCAGGCCAACTTCTAGAAGTGGCACTTCCACACTATACACATTAAGGCCGCACACATCATCGCGCAGCATTTAATCACACGAGTCCGCACATACCAAACTCAGCCTTTCACTCCCCACGCATCAGGAATTACCATGGACACACATATCCCCCATGCATTCCTATGGGAGGGCAGGCCAATCTCACACACGCACTCAGAGAGCGCACGCACTTTACACTGCGCCACAGTGCTAAAGTGCGCAAAGACCAGAAATCACTGTAATGATGTAACATTAAAACGCAAAAAGTTCAGTGGTGAACCTGCCAGAAAGGCCAAATCCAACATGGATACAGGAGAAGGTTTACCTATGAAGCACAAGGCTTACAGGGTGACTGACAGGGTCAGGGCCTGCATGAAAGAGGAGGTCTCAAAGATTCTTGCTCTTGGGGTGATTGAGTCCTCCATCAGTCCTTGGGCCAGTCCAGTAGTCTTGGTCCCAAAGGCTGCAGCGCCGGGTGCCACACCCGAACTCCGGTTCTGTGTGGACTACAGAGGACTCAATTCAGTCACGAAGACTGACGCTCACCCCATCTCCAGAGCTGATGAGCTCATCGATCGGTTAGGGGCTGCACGGTACCTCAGCACGTTTGACTTGATGGTGTTATGTTTTTTTACTGAGCTGCCTCGATAAAGCGCCGGGACACTCCTCTGGAGTAGCTGTGCGCTATAAAAATAACATAACGTAACATAACTTGACGTCTGGGTACTGGCAGATCGCCCTGACTGATGGGGCCAAGGAGAGGTCAGCATTCTCCACACCAGATGGGCATTTCCAGTTCCAGGTTATGCCATTTGGGAAGAAGAATGCCCCTGCCACCTTTCAGAGGTTGGTCAACCAGGTGTTGGTTGGGCTGGATGAGTTCAGTGCCGCCTACCTGGATTACATCGCAGTGTTCAGTGTCACAGGGGAAGAACATCTGCGCCACCTCTGGGAAGTGTTTATGGCCCTGCGCAAGGCAGGCCTCAAGATCAAGGCGAGTAAGTGCCTGATCGGGCAGGGTTCCCTGGTGTACTTGGGACATCAAGTGGGGAGCGGCCAGGTGACGCCCCTCCAACCCAAGATTGAAACCATCCTGGCGTGGGAACCCCCAACGACCCAGACAGAGCTGAGGGCCTTTTTAGGACTCACAGGGTACTACAGGAGGTTTGTCAAGGGTTATGGCAACATTGTTGCACCCTTGACAGAGCTGACTTCCAAGAAGCAGCCCAATCAAGTGATTTGTACTGATACCTGTCAGAAAGCGTTTGAGACCCTGAAAACTGCCATGTGCGCGGCGCCCGTGCTCCTGGCACCAAACAGTTCCTTGTGCAGACAGACGCTTCAGAGCATGCTGTAGGGGCTGTTCTCTCACAGATGACTGAGGAGGGCTTTGACCAACCCGTAGCCTTCATCAGTAGGAGGTTACTTCCAAGGGAACAGAGGTGGAGTGTGCAATTGAGCGTGAGGCTTTTGCTGTGGTCTGGGCACTGAAGAAGCTAAGACCCTACCTGTTTGGGACTCACTTCTGGGTTCAGACAGACCACAGCCCCCTCAGATGGTTGATACAAATGAGGGGGGAGAATCCAAAGCTGTTGAGGTGGTCCATTTCCCTACAGGGTATGGATTTCACGGTGGAACATCGCCCTGGTACAGATCACGCCAATGCTGACGGTCTGTCCAGATTTTTCCACCTTAGTGATGAGAACTCCCTGGGGGAGGGTAGTTCTCTCCACATTTCAGCTGGAGGGGACACTTGTTAGACCTGGCACCATTGGCGTGGGTCTCCCTTCCATTTTTGTTACTGTTGCCTCATGTGTTTTGCTGATGTTAGCTGCTCAGAGCACTGTGCCACTGCTAATCAGTGCCACAGTGCAAGTGCTCCCTGTATAAAGTGTACATGTTGATTGGTTTCCATGACTGACTTATTTGGTTGACTGTCAGACCCCAGTAAAGTGCACCAGGAGTGCCCAGGGCATGTCAATCCAAATGCTGCTAGTGGGCCTGCAGCACTGGTTGTGCCACCCACAGAAGCAGCCCTGTAAAATGTGTCTAAGGTCTGCTGATGTAGAACCTGCATGCTGTCATGCTGATTGGGCAAGTGCACCCACTTGCCAGTCCCTAAACCTTCCCTTAACTTCATATTAGTTACCCCTATGGTAGGCCCAAGGGCAGGGTGCATTGTAAGCATAAGGTAGGAGAAGCCCTGATGTGTGTGGCATGTCCTAATAGTGAATTACAGCCATTTTCATTTTTCACTATTGTAAGGCGACCTGTTCTCATAGGCCAGAATGG
Source organism: Lissotriton vulgaris (assembly GCF_964263255.1). Classification (NCBI taxonomy): domain Eukaryota; kingdom Metazoa; phylum Chordata; class Amphibia; order Caudata; family Salamandridae; genus Lissotriton; species Lissotriton vulgaris. The sequence continues at coordinate 104,488,058 of NC_141685.1, read as the reverse complement.
GCTGTGGAATTGTTACATTCTACATTCCTAACAGACTCAGGGAACATAGTAGAAATTTGAGTTTAGTATGCCTGAACTCAGAATAATATTAATAATGGAGGTCTGCCTGTTCTCAATCACAGGATGGCGGGAAGCATAGTGCGTCTCCTGGTATACGTCCGTATCTCTCGCAAGGAAGCTGTCGCATATATAAATGGGCAGCGAGCTGTAACCGGTCTCAGTGGATCCCAGGCTGCAATATGTATCAATGGGTAGCAAGCTGTAACAGGTCTCAGTGGATCCCAGGCTGTAATATGTATCAATGGACAGCGAGCAGTAACAGGTCTCAGTGGATCCCAGGCTGTAATGTGTATCAATTTGCAGCGAGCAGTAACAGGTCTCAGTGGATCCCAGGCTGTAATATGTATCAATGGGCTGCAAGCTGTAACCGGTCTCAGTGGATCCCAGGCTGTAATATGTATCAATGGGCAGCGAGCAGTAACAGGTCTCAGTGGATCCCAGGCTGTATTATGTATCAATGGGCTGCGAGCTGTAACCGGTCTCAGTGGATCCCAGGCTGTAATATGTATCAATGGGCAGCGAGCTGTAACCAGTCTCAGTGGATCCCAGGCTGTAATATATATCAATGGGCAGCGAGCTGAAACAGGCTGCACGGTGTAAGATGCTGTAATATGTATCAATGGATAGAGAGCTGTAACAAGTCTCAGTGGATCTGAAGCTGTAATATGTATCAATGGGCAGCGAGCTGTGACAAGCCGCAGTGGGTACGAATCTTTATTACTTATCAATGGGCAGTGAGCTGTAACGGGCCGCAGTGGGTACGAAGCTGTAACAGGTCTCAGTGGGTCCCGAGCTGTAGCATGTATCAACAGGCAGCGAGCTGTAACATGTCTCAGTGGATCTCAAGCTATAACATGTATCAATGGGTAGCAAGTACACACAGATGCGGCAGGCTAGACGGCGCTGCCAAACAGAGCACTTGTAGCGCTGGGATTCATATTTCTGGAACACAGACACTTGAATGTACTGATCTTAAAATATCCGGTTTAAGTATCATGGTGGACTTCCCAAATTTCAGGCTGAAATCATACAGCGGGTAGTGAAAGACCTGGAACCTTGGTAGGACTCCCCCTACACAGTTACAGCTTCACCTCAACATTTTAATTTTTAAAGCCTTAAGAAGATCTTGTTTGAGGTGAAACACGTTGGTTGCATCCAGTTGTAACCAAGATCGGAAAAAATAAAAAATAAATACCAAAAGATCTCTTGAAGAATATTTGTCTATAATTATGGAATTGTTCTTGTTAGTGGACTTGATGGTGCATGTTTTGTGTTAATCTGTGTGTGGCCTCTCAATCTCAGTGTCTCATTGGATAGCAAGCTGTAACATATACCAATGGGCAGCGACCTGTAGCAGGTCTCAGTGGGTCCCAAGCTGTGATACGTATCAATGGGCAGCGACATATAACGTCTCAGTGGGTCTCAAGCTGTAATACGTATCATTGGGCAGCGACCTGTGCAGGTCTCAGTGGGTCTCAAGATGTATCATGTACCAATGGGCAGCGACCTGTAGCAGGTCTCAGTGGGTCCCAAGCTGTAATACGTATCATTGGGCAGCGGCATATAACGTCTCAGTGGGTCTCAAGATGTAACATGTACCAATGGGCAGCGACCTGAAGCAGGTCTCAGTGGGTCCCGAGCTGTAATACTTATCAATGGGCAGCGACATATAACGTCGCAGTGGGTCTCAAGATGTATCATGTAGCAATGCGCAGCGACCTGTAGCAGGTCTCAGTGGGTCCCAAGCTGTAACATGTACCAATGGGCAGCGACCTGTGCAGGTCTCAGTGGGTCCCAAGCTGTGATACGTATCAATGGGCAGCGATATATAACGTCTCAGTGGGTCTCAAGATGTAACATGTACCAATGGGCAGCGACCTGAAGCAGGTCTCAGTGGGTCCCGAGCTGTAATACGTATCAATGGGCAGCGACATATAACGTCTCAGTGGGTCTCAAGATGTATCATGTAGCAATGGGCAGCAAGCTGTAACAGGCTGAAGTGGGCCCAAGTTGTAGTATGTGTAAATGGGCAGCGACCTGAAGCAGGTCTCAGTGGGTCCCAAGCTGTGATACGTATCAATGGGCAGCGACCTGTAGCAGGTCTCAGTGGGTCCCAAGCTGTGATACGTTTCAATGGGCAGCGACCTGTAGCAGGTCTCAGTGGGTCCCAAGCTGTGATACGTACCAATGGGCAGCGACCTGTAGCAGGTCTCAGTGGGTCCCAAGCTGTAATACGTATCAATGGGCAGCAGCATATAACGTCTCAGTGGGTCTCAAGCTGTAACATGTACCAATGGGCAGCGACCTGTAGCAGGTTTCAGTGTGTCCCAAGTAAGCATGGGCGAATTTTGCGGATCCCGCGTTCGCGGATTTTGCGGATTTGCGAACTCGCAATCCGCAAAATCCGCGAATTCTCGCGAATTTGCAGATTTTTTTTTTATGTTCGCACGGGTTTCTGCAAGTTCGCGAGGGTTTTGTACAATTTCGCAAATTACGAAATTGTACAAAACGCGTGCGAACTTGCAGCAACCCGTGCGAACACAATAATATGAAGAGAAAGAAGCTCCTGGTCACAGGAACAGCACGGGGATTGCGCTCATGAAAGTCAAGGATGCAAAGGCCTCTACCCAGCATCACAGCTGACTTTCCACGGTAGATTTGGGAAGAGGCACACCTGTCCAGCCTCGAAGACGCTCATGATTGTTTTTGGGCTAATGAATGAGTCACTGAATTTGAGCATCAACTAGTTCGAGCGACCATGTGTGTGTTACTATGCAATCGCCCCGAAGGGCGCAGGGGTCCCTTGAGTGAGCTGTCCATCATAGTGGGTGAATGGCGGGAAGACGGTGCAAACCGCGAGTGTGTGCGCGGGGCCAAACGTGCGGGGCTTCCATGCGAGTTCACATGCCTCTTGTGTGCATAAAAGGTCAGAGAAAGATCAGTTCAGAAGATGAAGAGAAAAAGCTCCTGGTCACAGGAACAGCACGGGTATTGCGCTCGTGAAAGTCAAGGATGCAAAAGCCTCTATCCAGCACCACAGCTGATTTTCCACGGTAGATTTGGGAAGAAGGCACACCTGCCTCGACGACGAATGAGTCACAGGAAGGGTCACAGGAAGGGCATGTTGTAAATATTTTAGGATGGCGCCGGCAAGCTGCCAGCGCCATCCTAAAATACTTACTAAATTAGCTTCAACAGGAAGCACCTGCTTTATTTTATCTATTAGAGCTTCCTGTTGAAGCTAACTTAGTAACTATTTTAGGATGGCGCTGGCAGCTTGCCGGCGCCATCCTAAAATAGTTACAACAGGCCAGGCTTGAACTTTTACCCCCGGAAAAATCCGCCGCTCGCGGATTTTCGGATTTTCGGTAAATTCGCGGGAGTTCGCAGATTGCGAATTTACCGAAAATCCGCAAAATCCGCGAGCGGAACGGATTTTCCGCCCATGCTTAGTCCCAAGCTGTAATACGTATCAATGGGCAGCAGCATATAACGTCTCAGTGGGTCTCAAGATGTATCATGTAGCAATGGGCAGCGAGCTGCCACAGGTCTCAGTGGGTCCCAAGCTGTAGTATGTGTAAATGGGCAGCGACCTGTGCAGGTCTCAGTGGGTCCCAAGCTGTAACATGTACCAATGGGCAGCGAGCTGTAGCAGGTCTCATTGGATAGCAAGCTGTAACATGTACCAATGGGCAGCGACCTGTGCAGGTCTCAGTGGGTCCCAAGCTCTGACATGTACCAATGGGCAGCGACCTGTGCAGGTCTCAGTGGGTCTCAAGATGTGTCATGTAGCAATGGGCAGCGAGCTGTAACAGGCTGCAGTGGGCCCAAGTTGTGGTATGTGTAAATGGGCAGCAGGCTGTAACAGGTCTCAGTGTGTCCCGAGAGGTAACATGAATCAATGGGCAGTGAACTGTAACAGGTCTCAGTGTGTCCCGAGAGGTAACATGAATCAATGGGCAGTGAACTGTAACAGGTCTCAGTGTGTCCCGAGAGGTAACATGAATCAATGGGCAGTGAACTGTAACAGGTCTCAGTGTGTCCCGAGAGGTAACATGAATCAATGGGCAGTGAACTGTAACAGGTCTCAGTGGGTTCCAAGAGGTAACATAACATGAGTATTTGTAAAGCGCATGTTCACCCAGAGGTATCTTGGCACTGAATAACAGATATTTATTGTTACCCAACTCAATGGTACTCATTTTATCGACCTCAGATGGATGAAAGGCTTGGACTCACCAAGGCTGAGTGGACCCACCAAGATTTGAACATGTGACCATGAGGTCGAACACAGGACCCTGAAGTGGACTCATTAGTCCATGTTACCAGCATTCTGGTAACATGAATCAATGAGAAGCAGGCTGTAACAGGTCACAGGGGGTCCCAAGCTGTAACATCTATCAGTGGGCAGCGAGCTGCAGCAGGCCGAAGTGGGTCCCAATATTTAATATGTATCTGAGGGCACCGATTTGTAACAGGCCGGAGTGGGTCCCAAGATGTAACATGTATCTGTCAATAGGCAGTGAGTTGTGGCAGGCCTCAGTGGGTCTGAAGCTTTAATATGAATCAAATGGGTAGCGATCTGTAACAGGTTGCAATAGGTCCCAAGCTGTAATTGCCGTTATTAGGCCCGAGCCTGTGACACGCTCAAAGGCCTCATTGGCCCCAAGCAGCTCTGGGCATCAATCAGCCCCAAGTAGTACCAGACATTAATGTGATTCCAGCTGTAATCAGCATCAATGGGTCTCAAGGTGTAACAGGTAACAATTGCCTTCATTCTATAATATGCATCAATGGTCCACAGGCTCTAACAGGCATTAATGGCCCCCAAGCTAGAATAGGCATCAGTGGATCTCAAGATGAGCGTCACAGTAGACCATGTCCCTGGGTACCAGTTGCTTGGTAAAATTACTGATTCCAGCTGGGTATGGCACCCCTGCAACATGCAATGACGAGCTTGTGTTTCCAGAATGGAGAAAGATGACGTAGACACGAAATTACCAGGCACTTTACTGCAAATGGATATCTATTACTCCAGGGACATTTGTTCTCCCATTTATCACCTTAATTGACCACGTGGATAATTTGATCCGTGGGGGAGGCATTGGGGTTGTGGGTGGGGGTGAAGCTCCACGGTTTACTGCCCAGTCCTCTTTTTACGTTTAAGGTACTTGCATGGGCGTAGGAAGTGTGGGGGACGCGGGGGACATATCCCCCCCAGATTTTGCAGTGGGGGGGACATGGGGGACAATGGTGGGGGGGAGAGGGGACAAAAGAATTTCCCTTCTGTGATTCTCAGTGCCATTAGCACACGAAAGCGCTACCATTAACGTTAATGGCCCTGAACTTTACCTGTGATCTGCCTCCAGTCGCAGAGGCAATCGCCCTCTGACCTTTGTCATGCTGTAGTAAGGCCCGCCCTCTGCCCTTTATTATGCTGCAGTGAGGGCAGGAAAAAAAAACCCTGTCTCTTCCTTCCTGCACAGAGAAGTGTCCATTTTGAAGTCCCCCTAACACAGAAGTCAATTTGGGCACAATTTGCATCTTAATAGCAGTCCTGCAACACAAGGCTGCGTTTAAACTATCCTCAGGTTTCAGAAGTTCGCACATGCAAGTGCAGAAAGGCTGCTGGCCTCTAAAATGCCATATTATATACTAGGGAATTAGAGGTAGTTTTTTGATCCCCCTACTCTATCGTGTACTAGGGCCTTATAGAGAAGGGAATGCCAATCCTAGTGGTACCCTAACCCATAGTGTATGTAGGTGTTTTCACTTTTCACTGTATTTCTAAGTGTCTCTTTCAGCATAGCACCGGCCCTGGGCCTGGTTAGGCAGAGCCCAGAGTCAGTTACCACCAGTAGCAGTCTGCAAACAGTTGAGGGGGGTGCCCAAGGCAGAGGATGACTTTGCAACACTGGAAAAGCACAAACTCAGAATTTAAACATAACACCACGGTTGGGGGTTCTCTATAATAATCATAATTGATTTCTATCCAATTGAACCCCTCTTCCAACATTAGGCTAATGAAAGACAGGGGGGAAATCATAACGGTCTAATCTATGCCTTGAAGTTTACATGTAGCTCTTTAATGACGGTTAATAGCTTACTGCTCTATGTTAGGATTTTACCTTATAAACTTCAAGTAACAAAAGAATCTCTGAGACAAAAGCAGTAACCCACTGACCTATTTACATTATATGCACTTTGTGATCTGCGTGGTACACGTTTTTTGCAGCAGGCATATTAACCCACTGTGGCTACCTTACCAAGAGTCAAAACATCTACTCGACAAACCTCTGATCTCTCTGAACAAAGAACATTTATCACCAGAGTTATCTTCACATTTTTATTGTTGCCTGAAAATTGCTGGAGACCAGGAACGCAGCAGCAGGTATTTTTCAAACCATAATGCACTTGCAAACACGTCACCCCCACCCGAAGTCGGCGACCTTTGTTTGCTTTGTACATGAAGATGCAAGATTCATATACATGTTTTTTAAACTGTGACTACTGCCTGCCTTTCTCAATATGTCACTTCAAAATTATGCGATTGTATTTGTTTAACGGGTGCACGGTCTCACGCAACAGGTAATTTGTATGGGGTCACTGGAAAGTCCATAATGTTGTCCCTGTCCCCCCCAGAATTGTAGTTCTTCCTACGCCCCTGGGTACTTGTAGTGCCGAGAAGCTCCACCCAGAGATTGTCACCTCTATGGACAGTGCGGGGATTTCAACATTTTTTTGATCTTATGAAAGCGGAGCCTTTCTTTCCGTGTCTCTCTGCTTCTCCCCTTTTGAGCCCAGGATCTTTCCTAGCTACTTTTGCCCAGTTTCTTTTTCCTATTTCCTGAACTCAGAGACACATGGAATGTGTTGCCAGGGTAATGCACCTTGACAGCTGGAGCAGGCACTACACATGCCCCACCAGCAGCCGCGTGTATCCTGCAGGTCTCCAGGCCTTCACTCCAGGGGCAACAGTCACTGAAAGTACCAGGAAAGAGGGAACGTTTCTCACACCAAAATCACCCACAATGCACCATTAAACTGTATATCATCATGGACGTCATGTAAGGGTCGAAGCTGCGACCCCTGGCTCGCCCTTTGCTACCCCTGGCACTGCCTTTGCGACCCCTGGCCTCGGAGGTGGCAAATTCAGTGCCAGGAACACAGGGTCAGCTTGGGCTCAACTCTTTATTTTCTGTCAATTCTTTATCACACTAATGTGTAAGTATGTGTGTGTGAATGAAAGTGGGTGTCAAAGGGCGTGTAATGTCACTTCCGCTACCCCTGGCATTTTGGTGAATTGACGTCCATGTATATCTGTTGTTGCTTGGTAGCAGTTTGTGTTACGCCTGCAAGGTACTTTATGCGTCTAGCTTAAGGTGTGCTTCTGTGGTGAATGACGTGTAGAGGGAAATCCCTCCAGTTGTAGAAAAATACAAAAAACGTCTCAGCAGCAAAGTTTTAGTAAAGACCAATGCTATAAGTATTTCAGACATTACCCTATAGATATGCTTGATTCGGTATCAACTATATATAGTGCCCAGCTTATGTTAAAGCGCCTGCAACAGACGGTTTCCCATCAAACACTGGGTCGCTTCCTCACTTGCCTTTACATCAGCCTCACCAGCAGCGATATCAATGTATCGCCCACTTCTGTTAAAAGTTGTAACCATTTGGGAGTCTTTAGAAATACGCTGTAAACTTTATTGTGGACAGGTAATGTGTACTACCCACTCCCTCATGCAACAACCATGAGTTCTGGATTTGTGGTAGGTCTGAGATATGTGAGGGTTGTCTGAAATGTGTGTTTCTTTCAAATAAATGTTTATATAGTACAACTATTGAACTGATGAGACACGCTGAAGGAATTCTAGGCACTCGAATATCGAAGTAGCGGCAGCTCCCATTGCAAAGTGGTGAAGCGGGAGAGGGCGAATACAAACCAAAAACATCACGGAAGACAGAATAAAAATATATAAAATTGCACTTACCTGCTCCGACAGCTGCCCAAGTGCTCCCGAAACTCTTCTTCCTGATGTCAGAAACTGCTGCCCACTGGGCAGGATCCCAGATGCCAATCCCAGGGCTTTTCTCACGCTGGGAATACTATTTCCTGCTTCGGCCCCCAGACAGGAACTGGGAGTCTGTGTTGGTTCTCCATCTGGCTGTACAGCACAGCTAAGGGTTGGAGAAAGGCTACCTGCGCATGACGGTCTGGCCCACCCCTTCCCCCATCCTCCTGGTGCCGCAGCGTCACTATGGATGGCCCAATGCCCTATCACATCATCTGTGTGCATTTTGTAAAAACTAAAATCGAGAGCAAATAAAACAACTTGGGAATTGCACCCAGCAAAATCAAGTAAGAAATAAAAGAATGGCAGAGTCAGATGAGAAACAAAACAGCAACGAATAAAGTGAGGAAAAGAAAAGACATGAGGAGCAGGGAAAATAACATGATGAAAGTAAAAATACAAGACAAAGAAATTAAAAAATGAAATAAAGACATTGCAAAGAATGGCGAAGAAACAAAAGAGAAAGATAAAGTATGGACGAAGGAATGAGAAAAGATATTCTGGACAAGAGAAAGTCCGAGAATCAACTTTAGAAAGAAGAAAAGCAATGAGGAGCCTGGGAAGGCAATGAGATAAAAGAACAAAATTAAGACTAATAAAATAAGAAACACAAAGCCCACAGAAGAATTAAACATGGAAGGAATGAAAGAAAGTGTAAGGAGAAATAAGTGAGATGTAGATTTGAAAACTGAGAAAAGAAAAAAGCAGGAAGAAAGCAGCTAGGAACAAGACACAGAACAGGATAAAGATAGTGCACGCCCCTTTCATCCAAGGCAGGTCAAATTAGCACAAGTTCATGGGTAAACTTGTGAGCAGTAGCACCACGCCAAGGTTTTGACCTTTGCTACTGAACATTCACACCATTCACACCTTCATTCATACTACTTTGCTGCCCATCAGACCCACAGACATTCCGCACCCAGCTCCAGATAGGGGCGGTGCCAGAGTTCCTGGAGCTCAAGGCAAAATTCAATTCGCCTGAAGGAGAACCCCAGAAATTGCTATTAAAAGCTGTTTGGTACAACGACAAGGAACCTCATAAGGCCTTACCACACCTTATGGAAGCTCCGCCCCCACCTCAAAGTGCATCTCACTGGCGGTCTGCGAGGTGCTGCCTGGTTTCTCCCACTGAACGATCAAACAAGCAAATGGCAGAGGCCTCGAGAAGCAGAACTGCTGCGGCCATCCTGTGAGTCTGATGTTAGATCAGTGGCCCCGGGTCCCCCATTCATACCTCTTTCCCACCATTCATAGCCCAGTCCACAGACTGCACTTACCCTGCAGCCATCCCTGACCACGCCTCTATACACAGCTGAGAGGTGAATGATGTCATAAAGCCCGCCAGGACCAAGGGTGTGATGTAGTAGATGACATCACAAGGGATTGTTGGGAAATGCTGATAACACTCCAGGAAGCAGTAGAGATTAGACAGGAAGAAAGCATCCAGGAACAAGGCACAGAACAGGAAGAAAACAGTGCACATCCCTTTCATCCAAAACAGGTCAAATTAGCACAAGTTCATGGGTAAACTTGTGAGCAGTAGCACCACGCCAAGGTTTTGACCTTTGCTACTGGGCATTCACACCATTCACACCTTCATTCATACTTCCTTGCTTCCCATCAGACCCACAGACATTCCGCACCCAGCTCCAGATAGGGGCGGTGCCAGAGTTTCTGGAGCTCAAGGCAAAATTCAATTTGCCTGCTAAGAGAACCCCAGGAATTTCTATTAAAAGCGGTTTACTGAAACAACAAGGAACCTCATAAGGCCTTACCACAACTCATGGAAGGCTCCGCCCCCACCTCAAAATGCATCTCACTGGCGGTCTGCGAGGTGCTGCCTCTTTTCTCCCAGGAACCCCGCCTGCTACCGAGCCACCCGAAACGCACCCACGGACCCTTCACCTGCCAATCCTACAAATTCCACTGCCTCCGAACCTGCACCACTCCCCGCCAAGCCAGACACCAGCAACAGTCACCTCAAGTGCATCCTGCTCAACACCCGCTCCGTCCACAGACACGCCGTCGAACTCTGGAACCTCCTCGACACAATATCACCAGACGTCGCCTTCCTCACAGAAACCTGGATGAACGCCTCCTCAGCCCCCGACATCGCCATAACCATCCCGAAGGGCTACAAGATCACCCGGAAGGACCGTGTCAACCAAACTGGAGGAGGCATCGCCATCGTCCACAGAAACCCCATCCGCATAACGACCAATTCCGACGACACCATCACTGCCGCCGAGCACCTCCACTTTCAGATACACACCGACCCCAAGTCCACCCTCAGAGGCACTCTCATCTACAGATCCCCGGGACCATGCACACAATTCAGCGAAACCATCGCAGACTTCATCAGCCAGCACGCCCTTACCTCCTCAGACTACATCCTCCTAGAGGGGACCTCAACTTCCACCTGGAGAACAATAATGACAGCAACACCGCCGCCCTCCTGGACAACCTCACCAACCTCGGACTCAAGCAACTGGTGAACACCTCCACCCACTACGAGGGTCACCCGCTTGACCCCATCTTCTCCTCCAGCAAGCACATCTCCTTCAGCCACTCCACCGGACTACACTGGACAGATCACAGCTGCGTCCACTTCAACTTCAGGAGAACCACGACCCACCACCACCCGCAACAGGTTCCCCGCAGAATCTGGAGCAAGATCACTGCTGACCATCTCACCACCTCCCTCAGCCAGAACCCTCCCACCAACACGAGGGACCAAAATGGAGCAGCCCGCAACCTCACACAGTGGCTCACCAACTGCGCCGATGACCTCGCGCCACTGAAGAACCCTCCCAGCAGACCCGGCAGCAAGAAAGCTTTGTGGATCACCAACGACCTCAAAAACTCTTAGAAAACCGGCCGCACCCTCGAGAAAGCCAGGCGCCACGACCAGACAACAGAGAACATGACAGCCCTCAAGAACGCCACCCACAAACACCACCAGCTGATCCACACCACCAAAAGGACAACATTCAAAGAACGTCTGGACAACAACACCCACAACAGCAAGGAACTCTTCAGCATCGTTAAAGAGCTCTCCAACCCCAGCGCCTGCAACAACGACATCACACCCTCGCAAGACCTCTGCGGCTCACTCGCCTTGTACTTTCACCGCAAGATTGCTGAAATACACAACAGCTTCGGCGCACAGACCACGCACCCAACCACCGAACCAGCACCCCCCACCACCACCCTCTGCAACTGGACCCCGGTCACCACCGATGACACCACCTGCACGATGAACACCATCCACTCCGGCTCCCCAACTGACCCCTGTCCTCACCACATCTTCAACAAAGCCGACTCCATCATCGCACCCCAACTCCGGGACATCATTAACAACTCCTTCGCATCTGCCACCTTCCCGGAGAGCTGGAAACATGCCGAGCTCAGCGCCCTCCTGAAGAAACCCACCGCAGACCCCACGGACCTCAAGAACTTCCGCCCCATCTCGCTCCTCCCCTTTCTTGCCAAAGTCATCAAGAAGATCGTCAACAAACAACTCTCCGCCTTACTCGAGACATATTGATCCTTCGACCCCTCGCAGTCCAGTTTCCGAGCAAACCACAGCACTGAGACCGCCCTTATCGCAGCTACCTACGACATCAGGTCCTTGCTCGACAACGGGGAAACAGCGGCACTCATCCTCCTGGACCTCTCAGCAGCCTTCAACACTGTATGTCACCGCACCCTGATACAACACCTCAGCAACACCGGAATCCAAGGAACGGCCTTGGAATGGATCATCTCATTCCTCGCCGGAAGAACCCAGAGAGTCCGCCTCCCCCCGTTCCGATCCGCGGCCACCGAAGTCATCTGCGGCGTTCCGCAAGGATCCTCGCTCTGCCCCACCCTCTTCAACGTCTACATGAGTCCCCTCGCAGCCATCGCACGCCAACACAACCTAAACATCATCTCCTACGCCGACGACACCCAGCTGATCCTCTCCCTCTCCAACGACCCCACCACCGCTAGAGCCAGCCTCCAGGAAGGAATGAAAGACGTTGCGGAATGGATCACCCAGGCCCTCGTCACCAGCCGACTAGACTACGGGAACACCCTCTACGCTGGAACCACAGCCAAACAACACATGGCAGAGGCCTCGAGAAGCAGAACTGCTGCGGCCATCCTGTGAGTCTGATGTTAGCTCGGTGCCCCCAAATCCCCCATTCACACCTCTTTCACACCATTCATAGCCCAGTCCACAGACTGCACTCATACTGCAGGCATCCCCGACTACACCTCTATATATAGCTAAGAGGTGAATTATGTCATTAAGCCTGCAGGGCCAGGGTGTGATGTAGTACATGATGTCACAAACCGGCCAGGGTCAAGGGTGTGATATAGTTGATGACATCACAAGCGATTGATGGGAAATACTGATAGCACTCATGGCTGCCTGGGGGGGACCAGTGATACATTATGCTGGTAAGTGTGGGCCCATCTGCCACATAACATCACAGAACCAGAAGATTGAGGGAAGGAAGTCAGTTTCCTGTGTTCTCTTTATTGCATACCGACTGCTATTTTTAAGCTGCCTAGAAAGACGGAATGGGTCAGAGGATTTGTTTCAGAATTTCTCACTCTCTTGATTGATTATTCTACAGATGTGGCCTCGATGGTCAACAATTAACAAGTCATCTCCTATCAATTTTGCTGCCAAAAAGAATGTCCTTCATACCCATGTTAACAGAATCTGTAAAGGCCCTGGAGAGATGGGCCTAGTGCACTGCACAGGAATGCACAGCTTTTCCTTCTGTTTCTTCCTGTCTGCTCTGCCCACTTCACAGGTGTGATCAGGTATTCAAATGTCAGGGTGGGACCTAAGGATTAGAAGACACCCTACATCTTTCTTCTGCACTGACTAGCAGAGCCTGGCAGCGGTCGTATGCCTGGGCTCTGAGTCTTCGTCTGTGTGAAGACTGCCATGGACTCCTTCTTGTGTGACTACGCACAGCTTCAAGAGCAATGCACAAGTTCATGAAATAGAAGGTCGCTCTGGATACCCTGGGGGTCAAGGTGCCCAATGAATCTGTAGTCTTGGAATCTCCTGTTTTCTACTCAAAAAATCAAGATATCACACATAGCTGCGGCTTCAACCTTAAAAAAGATTTGTGTTTTGTGCAAGAGGCGTTCCAAATGTAGAATTTGCATTCCATACATAGCTCTTGCGTTCCAAATTGGAAGCGTTGTTCCAATCTACATTCTAAAGGAATTCTTTCCATTCCAAATTAGAACTCTCATTCCAAACTTAGAACGTCCTTTACAAAATAGAACTGTCAATCTTAGAAATCAAATTTCATTTGAGCAAGGCCTGAACATTACTTCGTGCCTTCATTGTGACACCACAAACACCTTCATTACAAGTTTGTACATTCGATTTTTGCGCTGAAACTGGAGTTTCCGATCTAAGGGATGTTGCAAAAAAAAAGTAACACTACTGCACTCACTGGCTTACTCATGGACAGATTTGGTCAGGTAAAACGTTGTGGAACTTGTCCATGGAAAACAGCTCTGTACTTCAGAAAAGTCTTGACAAAATCAGGGCAGAAAGGTGGACATCAGCTATAATTCACCTTTGCTGGGAGGAAAATGCCAAGCAGTGCAATATTCCGCATCATAGAATGTTCAAACCCTACAGTATCGTCGATTGAAGTTATGGAATGTCTGAGACGGTGTCCGCACAGCACTGATGTTGTTTCGATTTAGATGTCCGTATATAGGTTTTCCTAAAACATGCCCTTATATAGGCACACTTTGCATTACCCTTAAGTAGGCACAAGATCGCAGCCCTTATTTAGGCATTAGCCATGCTCTCCAAATATGGCATGGTCACCTACATCCGTCCACCCCAAAATCATGAGTTTTTAGAAACCAGACCCTTAAGTCATTGGGACTTTCCCTAGTCTAGGATTATTGATTTCTCCAATAACTCATTTATTATGCATGAACAGCTATGCCTCAATGGTTCATTCATGATGTCTTCCTCTGCCCGACTTTACATCAATGCTAACATTCCAAGGCACCTCCCAGGTATAAATATACCTTCCCATACCAAGCGAAATGACGGCTGCACGGCTTGATATGGCTTGGCTCGCCCCGGCAAGTTCGGAAGAAACCACGACTCCAGGAGAATTTATGTCCCAGCCTGACGCACTGACTAGATGCTGTCATCCATGCTCGCAGAGAATCCAGCTTCCAGTGTTCTGACTCCCTTCGCGGGGTGTTAGAGTTTGAGACCTGGAAAGAGATTCCCACCTCTCTCATTCTAAGGTATGGAGCAGATTAGAACCTAGAGGGACTCTTGGCATACAAAACTATAGCTTACCATACTATAGAATACAGCACCTACTTCTTACCTTGTACTACACTAGGTTAGGTACACTGGGGTTGAACTAGTTAGAAGCATCAGATGAGTATCCACTTTTTAGCCTGTCTTATTTATGTATATGTATATGAATATGTGTCATAGCGAAACGACAATGCTATTGCAGTATTATTTCTTCTTACTGCTTACGCTGTACGTAATATATCTTGCATACTGTCTTGCGATTGTAACAGCTCATATCTCTTACACGAGAAACAAGACTGTCCGTCTATTCTTTCTGTGTAACTCTGAAGAAACTAAGCATGAACGATTGACTGAGTGAAACTGTTATCTATTTTTTCCACGATTCTCAGACATATTCCGATTCCAAAGGGAAAAACAAAGTTGTCAGGTTTATGCGGTTGCCAGAAACTACTCCCTTCTTGTTTTTCAAGGAGTTTCTAGTGGCCTCTGAGTTAGCTGGCACACAAAGTAATTGAGTTTAATGTACTCGATAGAAGCATACTGACCTCGGTCCTATGCCAAAACTATAGTGTATATTATTCCAATGCGCAGAGCCTATTGGGGAAAGAGAAACTACACTACACTGGTCATTATGGGATCAGTGTCATGGTGCAAGAGCACGGCTATCATATGTTCATGCACATTATAGCATTAGCCAGTCAATGAACCATCACACACTCACAAGGTTCTCCCAGTCAACTGTTTCACCCAAGAAGAGGATGGACAGGTCCGGAACGTTCAACTGATCACATGGAGGGGAAGAGAGAATGGGATGGTGCCTGGGGGATGGAATGATATAAGGACTGTGTGTTACCGCTACATGGAACACACAAAGCCACCTCGTTAATATCAATGAGCTCTTTTCAGCTCCAGTATGTAAGTATATACCCAGAAAAGACCAGTTGGTTCATATTTAATTACACATGTGTTCCCTTGATTATAATAATCACATTTTAATTTAACTCATGAATGGCTTTTGTTATAATGAAGCTATGAATACGGCCCATAGGAAATAGAAGAATATTCATTTACATCATATAGGAGAGCGTTTGCAGCAGAGGAGTATGGAGGGTACTAGGAGAGAGCATATGCTCAGGGGGATGACTGTGGACGCATTTGACAGTAATAAAAGAAAACTAATGTAGTAAAAGGGTAATGAGCCCCCCTGAAAGATTGGTAAGGGGAGATTTAGGATCAAAAGCTACATTTAAAAAAAGAAAGGGATGGAAAAGAAAAGAAGTACTTTTATGAATCGTAAGGAAATTGAGGATTAGACATGAAGAACGGGAGGTGTCGGTGAAGGTACAGTGTTCATTGAAAATGTAGATTCCAAGTTCTAATATAAAGAAGGAACACATTCAAGATTTTTTAGCAGATATTTTAGAGCAGTGGTCCTTAACCTTTTGGCTTCTGTGATTCACTGTGGGTCCGAAGCTGTAACATGCATCAATGGGCAGCGATCTGTAACTGTTCTCAGCGGGTCCCAGACTTTATTATGTATCAATGGGCAGCGATCTGCAACTGTTCTCAGCGTATCCCAGACTTTATTATGTATCAATGGGCAGCGATCTGTAACTGTTCTCAGCGTGTCCCAGACTTTATAATGTATCAAGGGGCAGCGATCTGTAACTGTTCTCAGCGTGTCCCCGACTTTATTTTGTATTAATGGGCAGCGATCTGTAACTGTTCTCAGCGTGTCCCAGACTTTATTATGTATCAATGGGCAGCGAGCTGTAACTGTTCTCAGCCTGTCCCAGACATTATTATGTATCAATGGGCAGCGATCTGTAACTGTTCTCAGCGTGTCCCAGACTTTATTATGTATCAATGGGCAGCGATCTGTAACTGTTCTCAGCGTGTCCCAGACTTTATTATGTATCAATGGGCAGCGATCTGTAACTGTTCTCAGCGTGTCCCAGACTTTATAATGTATCAAGGGGCAGCGATCTGTAACTGTTTTCAGCGTGTCCCTGACTTTATTATGTATTAAGGGGCAGCGATCTGTAACTGTTCTCAGCGTTTCCCAGACTTCATTATGTATCAATGGTCAGTGATCTGTAACTGTTCTCAGCGTGTCCCAGACTTTAGTATGTATCAATGAGCAGCGATCTGTAGCTGTTCTCAGCGTGTCCCAGACTTTATTATGTATCAATGGGCAGCGATCTGTAACTGTTCTCAGCGTGTCCCAGACTTTATTATGTATCAATGGGCAGAGATCTGTAACTGTTCTCAGCGTGTCCCAGACTTTAGTATGTATCAATGAGCAGCGATCTGCATCTGTTCTCAGCGTGTCCCAGACTTTATTATGTATCAATGGGCAGTGATTTGTAACTGTTCTCAGCGTGTCCCAGACTTTATTATGTATCAATGGGCAGCGATCGGGAACTGTTCTCAGCGTGTCCCAGACTTTATTATGTATCAATGAGCAGCGATCTGTAGCTGTTCTCAGCGTGTCCCATACTTTATTATGTATCAAGGGGCAGCGAGCTGTAGCTGTTCTCAGCGTGTCCCATACTTTATTATGTATCAAGGGGCAGCGAGCTGTAACTGTTCTCAGCTTGTCCCAGACTTTATTATGTATCAATGGACAGCGAGCTGTAACTGTTCTCAAGTTCTCAAATTGTAGTATGTATAAATAGGCAGTGTGCTGTAACAGGCCATAGTGGGTCTTAAAATGTAACATGTTTCAATGGGCAGCAACCTGTAATAGGCCCCAGTGGGTCCCACGCTGTAAGATGTATCAATGGGCAGCGAGCTGTAACAGGTCTCAGTATGTCCAGAGCGGTTACATGTATCAATGGGAAGAGAGCTGTAACTGTTCTCAATGGGTCCAAAGCTGCAACATATATCAAGGGGTAGCATGCTGTAACAGGCCCAAGGTGTAGTATGTATAAATGGGCAGCGAGCTGTAACAGGTCTCAGTATGTCCAGAGCGGTTACATGAATCAATGGGTAGTGAACTGTAACAGGTCTCAGTGGGTTCCGAGAGGTAACATGAATCAATGAGAAGAAAGCTGTAACAGCTGTATCATTTATTAATGGGTGCCCAGCTGTTCCAGGTTTCAGTGGGTCCCAAAATGCAATGTGTATCAATGAGCAACGAGCTGCTACAGGCCGAAGTGGGTTCCAAGCTGTAATATGAATCAATGCGCAGTGAGGTGTAATAGGTCACAGGGGGTCCCAAGCGGTAAAATGTATCAATTGACAGCGAGCTGTAACAGGCCACAGTGAGTCCAAAGCTGTAAAATGTCAAGTCAAGTCAAGAAAGCTTTATTCGCCTATGCAAGTCATAAAAGCATTGTAATTAAAAAGAAGTAGAACAATAATTACAGAAATTTAAGATCTGAATTAAACAATTGTGCAAGTAAGCAATCAGGACCATCATTATGTTAAAAAATAATAAGAAAATTAAAAAGACACATTGTTAAAATAACACACATAAAACAATAGTTAGCCCATCAGCAAGGGTAGAAGAGCCCGCAGGACGACGTAAGCTCAATCCTGCGCACTAGTGGGACCTCATCCTGCACTTTATTCATCCTTGATTTGTTTAGTGCGTATAGTCCACATCCACCTCAAATATTTTGCCACCGGAACTGCATACCTGGGAGATGGATCAGTGAAAAGGATACGCAGGGCTGTGGTATGTGATCTTGTAACAATTGGAAATACAGTAAATTAGGAACAGGTTAAATTATGGACTGTGACTGACATCGGACAAAAGTGAATGTATCTAAACCAAAGTTTTGGTACAAAAATTGGTGTTCTTTATTCAATCATATTTGGATTTTTAAAAAGAGAGGAGAGCAATGATATTTGGCTACTTTAAATATATATAAATTACAAACTTTCTACATATATAACATACTGTAAGTTCCAATTCATGGGTATTTATAATGCATTACAGTTGTTGTTTAAAACATGGGTATAAGTTACAGTGTACTACGCGCGTTTCGGCTGTGAGCCTTCATCAGGAAGCCATGAGTATTTCCAGAGAACCTATATGGGGAACTATATATACAAACATACAAAAGTATATTTCAGTGTCAGTTTATACATATCACAATGTCAGTCTATTATCCTATACAAAAAACTTTACAATAAAACCTTAACAGTGTCTATCTATGTACAATATTTACAGATGTTATATCAAAAAGTGGGGCACAGAACTACCACAATAACCTTATTTACATGTGTACAGATTTACTATTACATATACATATAAAAAAAGCTATCATACAAGAGTGCAAAAGTACATTTCCTGCAACTTTTTGGGCATTCTGGCTAACCCGTTTCGGAGGGAGGGTGGGGGTGGGGTGGGGGAGGGGGAAAAGAAAAAGAAAAGGGGGGGGGAATTGGTACTGGTATTGCAACCTAAGAATACAAATAAAAGGGGAAGGGAAAATAAGTACTAGTATTGCAACCTAAGGATACAATTAAGGGAAACTGGAAAGGAGCGGGGGGGAGGGGAAGGGGGATTGTAGGGGAGGTATGTTCAGTGCGGGCGGGTGGGATGAAAAGAGGGAAGTTTTGTTAGGATGGTTTGGATGTGCGGGGGTAGCGGGAGAAAGAGACGGAGGGTTAGGGAAGGAAAAAAGGAAAGCAAAAGTACCTAAAAATGGGTGAATATTATCAAGGCAGCTTGAAAGTGGTATACAGGTTGGAAGCAATAAAGTCTGCAAAAGGGGAAAATGAATAGAATATCAGTGAGGCAAAAACGAGGATTAAACCTTTAAGGGGCCCAAGTATCTAGAAAGGATAGAGAGTTTAGATTACCTTATGTAAGGAGATTAGGGACCTCCTAGACCGTTCATATAGGTGAAAATTTGGCTCGTACTAAAATTAGGAATAGAAAAGGGTTTGACATTTCAAAGGATAGTCGAATGAAATAATCATTAATAAATAGGGCTGTTGAAAATAATGAGTACCTGCACACTGAATATGTCTCAAAATCCAATGATGGAGTCTGATGAGATGGTAAAGCTGTGTGAACAGGCTATCAGAGTAGGGAGTGGAGAAACTTCTGTGGTTGTTTGTATCTGTGGGTAGAGTGGTCGTATATACAGATATGAATGTTTTGAATGGATATCTCCGTTAAAAACTTATACCTAGATTTTCAAATAAACCCCAGGTTATGGGCGGTAATGTGAGGACACCTATAATAGTACCTGGTAGGCGGTCTTATTGATAATTCTATGCGGGGTTCCAAATGTAATGTCCCAGGATTGCAGCCTCTACGGGATCCGTATTATTGTTATCTAGGAGAAAACGGGACAAGGTGTAATTAGGCACGCGTCGGACCTGCCGATGGAATGAGCTGGGTTGTTAGGCACAGTGGGGGTGGTGACCGAAAAATACCTGTATTGACGGTCCCGCGGTCGATCCTATAGTGGAGTCTGCCTTGCGCCTCGGAAATGAGTCCCGATGAGCCGAGGGCGTTGTTGGGTGGAGCGATGTTTATCAATGCACATTTGGCGCGCATTGTGGATGGAAAGGGGACGTCCCTCAAGAGAGTGATTGAAAGAGAAAAAGGGCAAAGTCCGAGGTGCCGGGTTATTGTTTATCTTTAGTCCGACATCTTGGAACGTGTTAATGATGTGTTCCAGACAATGTAAGCGTGCATGTGTCACCACCTCATTTACACAAATGGTGATAAAATACACAGCGAGATATTTGTAGTGGGCAATTTGTTAATATCTATCAGACCATCTAATTTGCAAAAATGCCGGTATAATGTACAGCCATATATTTATAAATGCGAGCGATGTAAAAATGTATAGACAATGACAGATTGAAGGTAGAAATTCTGAAGGTGTATAGTAATGATAGCGCTGGGAGATAACAAAATCTCCACGGTAGCGATGTTATGCATAACAGTATAGGTCTACAGAGAATGTCAGATCATGATGATGAAATAAAGGTAACAAATAAAAATTAGAAATAGAAAAGGGGGAAGGACCTGATGTGAGAGGGCCAACGTGCGGAGGAATGTGTTGAATACTAGGTTTGAAGAAAGAAGCAGGGGGTACTAATCGAATGAAATTAACACTACATGTGAGATAATTGCACAGAGGATGATAGCTGAAGTGTGCAGAAAAAGTATTGAAGAACCAAGGATGGTAGAGCAGTGGTTCAACCATAATTGTATTTGATAACCTGGTCCCAGGGTATCTCATTGTTTAGTCCTTTGATATATGTATCCAAGGTAAAGATCCAATAAACTTCTCTGCATTTTCGCACTTGTGTGCTTAGAGTTCCCGATGACTTGCGTATTTTTTCCAAGATATACCAACGTATATCATTTGGATTATGCTTTGCCTCGATGTAGTGTTTGACTAATGGGGCTTGCAGTTTACCCGTACGTATGGCTGATCTATGCTAAGACAGACGGGAATTTAGTATGTGATCTTGTAGCCAGGTTCTTACGTAGCTGCACCAGCCAAACCTTACGTGGGCTAGCGTACGCAGGACAAACAAAGAGCACGTGTGCAAATGATTCTACCTGTGTAGTGCATAAGTGACATTTGTTGCCCCTAATAACAGACCATTTAGATGTTAAATACTTCAATGGAAGAGATCCAGATCTAAATTGGAAATAGAGTTTGCGATCCAGAGGGTTCCCAATAATGTCCCAATACGGCTCAAGGCCAGGGCATGGCTTGGTCTGAAGAAAAAGCCCCGAGAGAGAAGTTGTATCATGGCGCATAAACTCATTGTGCACCACTGTTTCCCAATGAACTTCTTTAAGACAATTTTTTGTTGGGAATGTTTCGGTGGGGGGTGAATCCCACAGGTATTGCAGGCCCATTTTATTTAACAAACTTCTCAGTTTGCGCAGCCAACTAATTTCACAGAAGCAGTCCGTGTTTACGATATACCTTAGGCCCTGTGTGAACACGGCCAATTCCTTTGTACACCAGATTCTACGCCAGTCTAGTATTGGGCGTAGTATGGCCAGGTCCTTCAGAGCTTATCTTCCTAGGTCATTCCTTAGAGGGAGCATCGGTATACTTTATGGCATAGTAGTAATTGCGCTGAAGAACGTGTGTTCCGCTATTGTAAGGTGGGCCAGGTTTCCAAAGTTCCTCAGCTCGGCCCTGTAGAGAACTGAGCTCACCACTTTGGTATTGTAACTTTAGAGTACCGGGCTTAGGGGTTTAGAAAAAGTAGTTTTAAATTCTTTTCTTAGGGTTCCAGCGAGCTGCAGATGCTTTAGTGTCATGCCTTCAATGTGTGGCTTCCACCTCATATCCTTCTGCAGTTTGATGCCAAGATAAATAAAAGCACCAACCTGCTCCAGGGGTAGCCCATCCATCATCATTCTCCCTTTAAACGATCTATGCTAATTGAATGCCATAAACTTTGTCTTAGGAAATTAATTTTAAGACCCCTCAGAAGACAAAACTCTTCAAAGCGCTGGAGGGCACGCTGCAAGCCCCCTGGCGTTTTTGAGATTATCAGCATGTAGTCCACGAACATTATTGGAATTTTTCTAACAGCTAGGACAGGTGCGTCAGTACTAATAGCATCAAGAAAATTTGCAACTCCATTTATAACAAGCCTTGGCAATTCAATAGGTCTCGCATTTGCAAAAGTTAGAGCTATCAGCATTGTAAATGGTAAAGTTTTTATCTATGTGTTAGTTTTGAAAATAGATAAAGAAATGCCATTGTCATTTATAATGCTAATACCTTAAAATGTTGCATTGTAAATGAGAATGTATTTAATGTATGTTTTAAAAAAAAAAACCCTGACAGGGCCATATGCATCAACACATTCTCCTATAGAAACATAATGGGCAAAACCCTTTGATGCATCTGCCCTTTAATGCTGACATCAACTCACCCTGCTATCCTTACGAAGTTGATACATGTCGTGCAATTGGTTAGGAATTAGTAAGGCCAGAGGTCAGAACCATAAAACAGCCTGAAGCGCTGAGCCCGTGTACACTATAACACAAGCATAACTTAATATAAGAATGTTTTACTTTATGCAGGTGTGTGTGCAATTGTAAAAGATCAGCAAGTTTCACGCTCGCTGCTGACATCAAGTGTGATCGTATATTTACGGCACTTAATTCTGACGTCAACCCGCCATGCCATTGATACGAAATTGGTAAGGACAGAGGTTACAACTATAAAACAGCCAGAAGCGCTAAACTGATGTTCACTATAACATGAGCCTCGCTTATAATAAGAATGCGTTGTTGTATGCAGGTGGACGTACCAATGTAAAAGATCAGCGAGTTTCACGCTCGCTGCTGACATTTGATGTGATGGTATATTTACTTCACTTAATTAAGACATGAACTCACCCTGCTATCCTTACGCAGTCGGTTCATGGCGTGCCATTCGTTGGGAATTCACAAAAAGGCCCACGAATTTAACCAGCTGAAACCTGAATATATCGCCCAACAAGGTAGGTCAGATAGCAAGTATTATAAATGTTAGAAGCAACAAAGCAGCAATTGCACAGAAACAACATTAGCCATTTCTCTTAACAGATGGCAGTGTGCATGTAAGGCGGAGGCAACCATCTAACAGGCAAGGAAGACTTTCACGTTTGCTCCCTCACGCGACAAGATTCGTGTAATTACAAGAATGTATTCCGTAGTTCCCACTCGCTTTGGAAATTACTTGGTAGGTTCGCACAAAATGTTTTAAAATACTGAGTCTCATTTGAATGGAGGCGAGCATGGAAAATTGTGAATAAAACTTTATTGTTTTCTTTGTATCTTCCATAGATATAATGACAACGCCCTGAAGAGATCCCAGGGACTGGTGTCCTGGAATCGAAACGCGTCTGCACTTACAAAAGGAGCATTTTTTCCATCATTTGCTGGCCCAAACAGTGGTCATTTATTGACTAAAACTCCTTTAGTTAAGAATTGATTTAAGTATCAAATTTCAAGGCATATGATTATATGAAGCATGGTTTTGTGTATTAGTTTTGTGTTTTATGTAGGATGTCAGTATTCATTTCATTCAATGATCTTCTGTTTTGTCAGTATTTGTTTGTAAATTGTATTGTATAACAGTGTAAATACATGGATGTACAGTGGTCCTATTTGCTAAAAAGGTTTTCATAAAAATTTGAAAAAATTGTTATAAACAGTTGGTATAAATAAAACTGCCTGATCAAACTGGACAATTGATGGTTTGGCCTATCGAATTCTGTCTAAAATAATGGTGGTCTAGGCATGTTTGTGTTTTTCTCATTTAAATGGAGTCCAGCCTAACCACGTGTCCACAAGGGCCTAACTGCTTAGTTTTTCAAAATCCGTTGGGAATTCGTAAGTCCAGAGGTTACAACTATAAAACAGCCTGAAGCGCTGCGCCATTGTACACTATAACACAAGCATAACTTAAAATACAAATATTGATGCTGCTAGAATGATATGCGAGAAAGTACGACTGAAGAACAATTTCACGTATGCTAATGATGCAGCGCAGTGGACTTATGCCCACTTTGGGAAGCAGATCATATGTTCACAATCACAAGAATCAGCCCCAGTGCCTTCCACCCGCATCCATACAAGGTGCACGCAGCCAGTTCGGCTTTATCCCGCAACTGTAAATAATGCCTGAAAAGGGAAACAAAAAAGACAGACTGAAAGTCTAGTATAGTGTGAAATGTTAACTTGTTTTCGCCAGTTGTGAAAGGAAACCAGGACAAGCTAATTAAGTGCGTTGAGCCTTGCAGTAAAGATTGTAATCTCTTGGCTCGCAGCATCTGAGAGGTGCAAATGAACAAACAGCGTGATGCTAAGGGACGTAAAAACAAGGATATTGTGCTGCATAACTAAACACTTATAAGGTCCCAAAGGCGAGACCTATTGGCTATGCCAATGCTTGTTTTGTCTGTAGGCGAGACCTAAACATGTAGGATATTTGTGCATCCTGCCTCCTGCATATTCAGGCAGGGACTCTTCAGTACCACACTAACCTATGCATCAGCCTCATCACAGAGCCTGTGTTCCGTTGTGGAGCGCATACGTCCCCATATTGCTCTACGTATGAATGTTGCCCTGCTGTTTCTGAATGATGCTTTTGACGTCATTGTTTTTTTTTTTCTGATGCGCTAAAACCAGTTCTACAAAACACTGTCAACCTTTTATTTTATAAACGGTTGTGGTGCAATTGTGACGTTGTTTTCAATGTTACCTCTGAACATACAATGCAGTATCGATACAACTGCGATCAGCCTCATTCCATGGTCAATCGGTTCATATGTGACCTGTGACGATTACCTCGGTGGCTGATCGGAGGGGCCCGGAATTTCCACCTTTGAACCGCAGGTTCTATGAGATTGGAAATAGTTTTGACGTAGTACGTAGTACTTTAAATGACTTATGCAAAATCCATACTCTCCTGTGTTCTTACCTCGTGCTCTTCCTTCAACACCTGTGATTAGAAGTCTGCATGGGAAGGCTGCTGTCTTTAAGACAATAGTTATTCAAAGTCCTGTCATAATCTCCTCTTTCAGAATCTGACTCTGTTTATCAACATGGGCCTTTAATTTCGAGGCGTGGACAATGTTTGAATAGTGCTTGCATAGCTTGAAAATGTGCATTTGTGTTTCACGAACCGTTCATTAAAAAAAATATAAAGAAGGTAAACAGAGGCCTGTGAACGTACAGTTTGGAGGGCAGCCTGTTCCATATCATTTCCGATTGTTTGCGGGATTCACTTAAAGAAACAGGGTGTATGAGTGTATGAAATGTGTAGATTATGGTGATTGGTTCAATTGTCCCAGACTTTCTTCCGTGGATTGTCTGTCGTAGAGACTGTGACGCAAACGTGAATTAGACCGTGAAATGTTTTTTATCTCCACCTTCTTTTTCACACCCAATGTGCACACTTACATCAGCCATTTTTGGCATCAAGTGTAGGTGCGCAAATTGTGTAGGAAAAATCATGGAAAATATGTGAGAATAGCCACAAACTTTGCTGAGTGCTTGCTACTTTCCAATGGCAATCGCCATCCCACTCCATAAGGAAAATGCTTAAATGTGATGATGCAGAACATTTGGTCAATTTCATGGTTATGATACCTCATTGCCTGTAACTTTACTCAATAAGTATGTTTAGGAGTTCTAGGTAACGAGACACGAGCAGGAAGGCTTATCCCGGAGGCAATGTAAGTTAAGTATTTGCGCACGCACCCACCAGCAACAACATCCCAGGCCCCCCACAAAAGGAACTCCACACAAGGATATATGTAAAAATAGCCTTTGTATTATACCAAACACATTAGATAAGAAAAACACACTTTACAATGTGCCATTGGCACGGGCAGAATTTACAGGGGATTATGTACATGGGACAGGGCCACGTGGGCCACTGTCAGGAATAAGCACTTTTAGAACTAGCATTTGGTAGAATTAGCACTTTGTAGGAATAACACTTAGCACATATAATAACTGTAGCACCAAATAACAAATGTGGCACACAACCAGTAACCACTGGTAAAAGGTAAGTACCACCTACGCAATCCTAAACACTTTAGGCAAATATCACGCAGGGAACCATGAACTCCCTAGTAGAACCTATACTTGGAAAAACAACCTCCTAAGCATAAACATATGTCTAGAGGTATCAGAACAGGGTGCGCAAAACATCCTACACAGTACATTTCCCAGCACCCTAAGAAGCACATAAATCACATTTAGCGCAGAAATCACATTAAAGTCCAGGTTGCGCCACTGCGCCAAAACCTAAACGTAGCAGCTGCCCACTACTTGCTGGGCAGCTGAGGACAAGAACAGGGCCTAAACGCTGCAGCTGGCACTAAGTGCTGCGCAGCTGGGGAAGGCCAAAGTGGGGGTGAAGGAGTGCGACTCACTCGTGAGTCCAAAGTACATGTCCCTAGGAAGGAAAACCTAAATGGTGCAGCTTCCCAGTACTTGCTGGGCAGCTGGGATCTCACAACTGCGACAGGGGCCCTCCCTAGCCCTTCAGAAAAAAACTGCGCCAACTGTTGGAGCTATCTGGCTCTAGAAATACATGTTGCGCATACGGTGGAGCCCTCTAGGCTCTGAAATCAGCTATTCCCCGTGGAGCACTCTGGCTCCTGAACTAATTATGCGCAATCCAGAAAAAGAACCGGCCCCCAACGGTGGAGCCCTCCGGCTCTACGACAACGGGGGCCCTCAGGGGCAAGAACACGGGCCCCTCTGGCTCTCGGGACCCACACTGGGGCTTGTGGGATCATTGGGGCCATCATTGGAGCCACGCATGGCTCTGGGGGATGGGCCCCGGGGACCCCCACGGGGCCCTTGAAACAACCAAAGAGCCATTGGTGGAGCAGCCCTCTGCCATCTGGGGCCACTATAAAGAAGGGCACCACTCTGGCGCCTGGGGAGCACATGTGACCCCCCCCCCGCCCCAGCCATCTCAACTTACCGGCTCTCGGTGCGGGGGGAGGCTCTCTTCATCAGGCGGCGGGGCAGGCACCGGCGATGTGCCTCGAGCCCCTCCGCTTCTCTGCAACCCTCGGTGATGTCTGTGGGGCTCTCCCTAGCTTCTGGGAGCTCCGCCTTTGCAAAGCGCCATGCCTAACCCGGTCCGCTTTCCTCATGGGCCGGGACTTCGTGTAGAGCCCTCGAGGCGCTGGGCAGCTTTTCCTTCGCGGGAAGCATCCCTGGTCTCCCTCTCCCTACGGGAGACTGACAAAGCGGGCATGGCTTCTCACAGGCAGGGGGGAAGCGGAAGTGAGTCAATCCAGGCCCTGCCCACAGTCAGGCGGGCGCGGGCCTGAATTACGGTTTTGCCACGGCGGCGGCTTCTCGTGTCGGGGGCTATAATGAGGGGTAGGCTCCCTCGGTAGAAAAAGTAAATATCGTGGTGGGCACTCACGGTGATAACCACAAAAATAAGCGGGTGGCACCCGTGCTTAGTTAAATCTAAATACGGGCAAAACGCAGGGTGGGCATCAGCGAGGTACACAAGGGCAGGAGCGCTTCCCCCAGAGGGAATACAACAGCGCTCTGCCTATAAATGCAGAATAAAGTGCTCGCCAGGCAATGGGGGGCACAGAGACCACCAGGCCCCCAAGAAATGACCCCCCAGGAAAGAAAAGGGCCCAGCAACAGGCAGGACATCACAGGAAAAGGCTTCCAGGGCCAGGAAGAAGGATCCACAAGAAGTCCATCAGCTATCCAGGGGCTGGGCAGGACCCAGGGAGGCAAGCCTTCCCCTGGGACCCAGCAGCCGCACGCCCCTGGTAAATTCTAGTCAGGAAAACAAGAACATTGAACGTGAGGTCACAGCCTCATTTTATTCACAAAATGCCTTTGTCTCTATGGTGCAGGGTGGGGGAAAACCAGACCCAGCTGGTTCTGAAGCACTTTTTTTTGCTCAGCCCCTCTTCCCATTCACAGGACAGGCTATGGTCATCAGTCGCCCACAGGGGGCGGAGCCAGCTTTGTGGAGGGAAAGCCCAGCCCTATACAGGTCCCAGGTGCAGCCCCTCCCTGCCATCAACATGCAGATCTCCCCATTCACCACCAGGGCAGACCTATCCTGACTTCTGGAGCCAGGCACACCAGCCAGCTCCAGCCAATCACAAGCCAGACAGTCAATTCACATTTACTGCATAGGTAGGCCAACTTCTAGAAGTGGCACTTCCACACTAAACACATTAAAGCCGCACACATCATCGTGCAGCATTTAATCACACGAGTCCGCAAATACCAAACTCAACCTTGCACTCCCCACGCATCAGGAATTACCATGGACACACATATCCCCCATGCATTCCTATGGGAGGGCAGGCCAATCTCACACACGCACTCAGAGAGGGCACGCACTTTGTACTGCACCACAGTGCTAAAGTGCGCAAAGACCAGAAATCACTATAATGATGTAACATTAAAAGGCAAAAAGTTCAGGGGTGAACCTGCCAGAAAGGCCAAATCCAACATGGATACAGGAGACAGTTTACCTATGAAGCACAAGGCTTACAGGGTGACTGACAGGGTCAGGGTCTGCTTCAAAGAGGAGGTCTCAAAGATGCTTGCTCTTGGGGTGATTGAGTCCTCCAGCAGTCTTTGGGCCAGCCCAGTGGTCGTGGTCCCGAAGGCTGCAGCGCGGGTGACACACCCGAACTCCGGTTCTGTGTGGACTACAGAGGACTCAATTCAGTCACGAAGACTGACGCTCACCCCATCTCCAGAGCTGATGAGCTCATCGATCGGTTAGGGGCTGCACGGTACCTCAGTACGTTTGACTTGACGTCTGGGTACTGGCAGATCGCCCTGACTGATGGGGCCAAAGAGAGGTCAGCCTTCTCCACACCAGATGTGCATTTCCAGTTCCGGGTTATGCCATTTGAGATGAAGAATGCCCCTGCCACCTTTCAGAGGTTGGTCAACCAGGTGTTGGTTGGGCTGGGTGAGTTCAGCGCCGCCTACCTGGATGACATCGCAGTGTTCAGTGTCACATGGGAAGAACATCTGCTCCACCTGTGGGAAGTGTTGATGGCCCTGCGCAAGGCAGGCCTCATGATCAAGGCGAGTAAGTGCCAGATCGGGCAGGGTTCCGTGGTGTACTTGGGACACCAAGTGGGGAGCGACCAGGTGGCGCCCCTCCAACCAAAGATTGAATCCATCCTGGCTTGGGGACCCCCAAGACCTAGACAGAGGTGAGGGCCTTTTTAGGACTCAGAGGGTACTACAGGAGGTTTGTCAAGTGTTATGGCAACATTGTTGCACCCTTGACAGAGCTGACTCCCAAGAAGCAGCCCAATCAAGTGATTTGGACTGACAACTGAAAGCGTTTGAGACCCTGAAAACTGCCATGTGCACCGCGCCCGTGCTCCTGACACCCAATTTCTCCAAAGAGTTCTTTGTGCAGACAGACGCTTCAGAGCATGGTGTAGGGGCTTTTCACTCACAGATGACTGAGGAGGGTTTTGACCAACCCGTATCCTTCAAGGAGTGCAATTGAGCGTGAGGCTTTTGCTGTGGTCTGGGCACTGAAGAAGCTAAGACCCTACCTGTCTGGGACTCACTTTCGGGTTCAGACAGACCACAGGCCCCTCAGATGGTTGATGCAAATGAGGGGTGAGAATCCAAAGCTGTTGAGGTTTTCCATTTCCCTACAGGGTATGGGATTCACGGTGGAATTTTGCCCTGGTACAGATCACGCCAATGCTGACGGTCTGTCCAGATTTTTCCGCCTTAGTGATGAGAACTCCCTGGGGTAGAGTAGTTCTCCCCACATTTCAGGTGGAGGGGACACTCGTTAGACTTCGCACCATTGGCGTGGGTCTCACTTCCATTTTTGTTATTGTTGCCTCATGCGTTTTGCTGATGTTAGCTGCTCAGAGCACTGTGCCACTGCCAATCACTGCCAATCAGTGCCACAGTGCACGTGCTCCCTGTATAAAGTGTATATGTTGATTGGTTTCCATGATTGACTTATTTGGTTTACTGTCAGACCCCAGTAAAGTGAACCAGGAGTGCCTAGGGCATGTAAATCCAAATGCTGCTAGTGGGCCTGCAGCACTGGTTGTGACACCCACAGAAGCAGCCCTGTAAAATGTGTCTGCGGTCTGCCGATGTAGAACCTGCATGCAGTCTGGTACTGTCATGCTGATTGGGCAAGTCTACCAACTTCCCAGTCCCTAAACCTTACCTTAACTTCATATTAGTCACCCCTATGGTAGGCCCAAGGGCAGGGTGCATTGTAAGCATAAGCTAGGACAAGCCCTGATGTGTGTGGCATGTCCTAATAGTGAATTACAGCCATTTTCGTTTTTCACTATTGTAAGGCTACCTGTTCTCATAGGCCAGAATGGGCTGTTGGAATTGTTACATTCTACATTCCTAACAGACTCAGGGAACATGGTAGAAATTCGAGTTTAGTATGCCTAGACTCAGAATAATAAAAGACATCTTTTAGTAAAGTTTATTTTAAAGTTCTGTGTTTGCAAATACCACTTTTAGAAAGTTGGTATTTGCTTGCCTAACCATTTCAGCCCGCCTCTGCTCTGATGTGTATCTGCTGTCTGGTTTCTGTGTGTGACAGGGCTGGGGAATTCCATGAGACAGGCTGGGGCTGCCAGGTGGTGAATAGGAAGATGACAGCCAGAAGGGAGGGAGGAGTGCACCTAGGTTCTGAATAGGGCTGTGCTCTGCCACCACAATGCTGGCTCCACCCCCTGTGGAATGTCTGAGGTCTCTGCCCTGCACCTTGTAAAGAGAGAGGGAAGACTGTCAACAGAGTACTCCTGGACTGTACTTCGCACCACAATGCTGGCTCCACCTCCTGCGGAGTGTCTGATGTCTCTACCCTGCACACTGAAAGCAGAAGCATGCATCCTATCAACAAAGTGCTCAGAACCTGGACTTAACTAGGAAAATGCCCCCTGTCCTGAAAGAACAAAAGAAATGCAGTATAAGTATAGAAGCCCTGCTCCTAAGAAATCAGATCCTGTTTGACCAAGAAGAACCTCTGACCGACGAGAAGGACCTGGAAGAAGCTGTGAGGAGGAGTACTGGTCCCTGATCTGGTGGACTAGCCTGCAGTGGGTGCCTTGCTGAGAAAGGAGAGAAAAAGGACTGAAAGATACTTTTGCTACTTGTGCTTCAAACAATCTCTAAGGACTTGTGGGTGAGCTTGCCCTGCACCATGTGAGCCCGCTTTGTTTTGAGCCGTTCCTTGCACCGTACCGCTGGGCCGCCCGCACTCTGCCTCACTCTTCCCCCCTTTTCGAGCCACTCTGCTCGCCTCGCCGCCCCCACTGCTGGAAGCCGAACAGAGTGCCTCCCGAAGCCAAGGACGGCCCGTACGCACGAAGGGTACCAGCCACCTCGCATCGCTCTCGTGATCACCGGGGACGCGCCGCACTAAGAGAGCCTGGCCGTACGCCTTGTACTGGCTGCCTCGTGCCGCGCCTGCCCGCATTGAATCAGCAGCTACAAACCAAAGGTACGGCTCGAACGCCGTGAACGCCGGAGGCAACCCGCATCGCCCACCCTGCTCCTCAAGGCCCCCCTGCTCTACGCCTCACACCGAGACGCCTACCAGAGCGGGGGCCCGCCTCGCAGAGGAGCCACCGGCATCTTTGTGTTGCCTGCACATCCCGGACCCCGCATTTGAACCAGACTCCTCATCGCAGAAAAGGTACTGTCAGTCAACGCGTACCACAGTGTGTACGCCACGGACCACGGAGTCCACAACGCTGGTTTATTTGTTTTTGACATTGTTTTTCAACTGTAAGAGTCGGACAAGACTGCGCAACGTGCACCGGAACCAAGAATTACGCATTTTTAACAGAATCCTCATTTTATTGCTAAATAGTATTATGGCCTCATTTTAAAAACGTTATTTGTGTCTTGTGCTAAGCCTTATATAAAGATACTTATTTTTTGATACAAAACTAGACTGGTGTCCATTTGTGCTGTGTCATTGAATTACTGTATGTGGTCAGAAATGCTTAACCCATAACACTCTGAAGTTTAGCCTTGTCTGCTCAAGCCACGCAACCTAGAGGGTGAGCATGGGTTATTTAAAGAGTAAGTCCTTGCCCTGACTAGAGGAGAGGGTCCATGGTTGTCACAAGTACTCACCTGTGCCAACCAGAGACCCCCAAATCTAACATTGGAGGCAGCGGTGAGGATTTCGAATTTCGATTTGTGATTAATATACAGTAATTGGTGAACACCACGTAATGAGTTCAGACCAATAACGCAGCCACATACTTGTTGATTTTTGTTTTTGCCAAGAGAACTCCCTTTTTAAAAAAAAGAAAAGTTATGCCTGATTCAGTCAATGGAGAAAAGGCGGCATCTGTAGACTCTGACATTGAAGGAATAGAATGGGAAGAAGAGAGACTAGAGAGCTACTCCTTAGCCCAGCTGAAGGGCTTCTGCAATTAGTGTATGTGGTCATAAATGCTTAACCCATAATGCTCTGAAGTTTAGCCTTGTCTGCTCACGCCACGCAACCTTGAGGGTGAGCAGGGGTTATTTTAAAGAGTAAGTCCCTTGCCCTGACTAGAGGAGAGGGTCCCTGGGTGTCACAAGTACTCACCTGTGCCAACCAGAGACCCCCAAATCTAACATGCAGAATGTCAGGTGTCCACTTCACCATGGGGTATACGTACAAAAATATATTTAAGGTGTGTGTATCACCGTGGAGGACACGACGACAGGAGACCTTGACCACCAAGAGGATATGGAGTGCTTGATAGACTGCCAAATGTCAAAAGAAACGTGGAAAAACTTGATGCCGCAGAGTAAGTGAGTTCCTTCAACCGGAGGGAAAATAGGCAAAATAACAAGAAGGCTGGAACATTCTGGTGAGAAGAGTAAAAGTTGAGGCTTGGAACTTTCGGCAAACTGCAGAAAGTCAGAGGCAGCCGTGAAAAGGACAAAACCCTTGAAACACCAAGCGAGGAAAGCTTACTTGTTACAACAAAGGTTGCTGGTACCAACGCTTGTTCAACTCACCACAGCTTTCAAGAAGTGCCTTCTGGAGATGACAGACTGAGGCAAAGCGAACATGCAGGCGACCACCACAGCCCTAGAGAAAGGAAAGGTGCTGAAAAGGGTGGTGCGCCGGCAGCCGTCCTGCTGTGACGCAGCTGAGCTGGAAAAGCTGGTGCGTCACTGGAATGGAGAACCCCACAGGGCTCTTCACAGTAGTACGGTTCTGAGGGGCTGGTGCGCCGGACAGTAGTGAGGTGAGGACTCCTCCTAACAGACACTTTGACGGATGTTGATTCGCACGCTAGGATGTCCTGGAAAACAGCAGAAGTAGTACACTCATGAGGAAACACTCTCCGGTCGACCAACCACATCGGACATCGGGATAGGAGGAACAGCGAAAACAGGGTCCTCAACAAAGGCTATCCGCGTGGAATGGTGACAGCGCCTCAGAGAAAACAGACACGCGTGAGGTACCCGCTAATGCCAACACAGCAGGGCTAGGAGCGATCAGCAGAGCAGCTTCCTTCAGGCAACCCACGACCTTGAGGAAACAGCAGGCGCAGGCAATCCGGATGCCCAGTAAGGTGTCACAGATAGGAGAAAATCGGAGAATCCACCGGGATGAGAAAATATCTCAAAGGAAGACATTGAGAAAACCTTCTCTGAATTCAAACGAATACAACTGAGGAATCAGCAAGTCTCTGGTATACCTTCAGTGAGACCTCCGCTCCATCAGAAAGGGAGAAAATTCTTCATAGCTAAAGAGAACACTTCTCTGTAATCAATACATCAGAACTGATCAAGTTGATTCAGCAGGAAGGAGAGAGTAAAGAAAGGGGAGATGACAGGAATGGCCCCCTTTGCCAATTCGTCGCCAGTGTTGAAATTAAAGATGAGACTGAAGCAAGGTAAGTTCAAGCACCTTTATTCTGTCATCCACTCGCCGTAACTGGCCACATGTCCAACATTCCAAAGAGAACTCTAGGGTAACGTTCCAAAAGGTAGGAGGAGTTGGGGAGTTGGGGAAGATACCAAAAGGGGCAGGGAGGAAAGAAACAACAGCGAGGAAGGAGCCAGGGGAAAAAGGAGAGAGATTACAACAATTACATCATGCCTTCATTGTGACACCACAAACACCTTCGTTACAAGTTTGTACATTCGATTTTGTACGGAAACTGGAGTTTCTGATCTAAGGGATGTTGCAAAAAAAGTAACAGTACTTCCCTCACTGGGTTTCTCATGGACACCTTTGGTCAGGTAAAACCTTGTGGAACTTGTCCATGGAAAACAGCTCTGTACTTGGGAAAAGCCTGACAAAATCAGGGCTGAAAGGAGGACATCAGCTATAATTCTCCAGTGTTTAGAGGAAAATGCCTCACAGTGCAATATTCCGCATCATAGAATGTTCAAAGCCTACAGTATCGTCGATTGAAGTTATGGAATTTCTGATGCGGTGCCAGCACAGATCATCATGGGATCAGCGTCATGGTGCAAGAGCACGGCTGTCACATGTTCATGCACATTATAGCATTAGCCAGTCAATGAACCATCACACACTCACAAGGTTCTCCCAGTCAACTGCTCCACCCAAGAAGAGGATGGACAGGTCCGGAACGTTCAACTGATCACATGGAGGGGAAGAGAGAACGGGATGGTGCCTGGGGGATGGAATGATATAGAGACTGTGTGTTACCGCTACACGGAACACACAAAGCCACCTCGTTAATATCAATGAGCTCTTTTCAGCTCCAGTATGTAAGTATACACCCAGAAAAGACCAGTTGGTTCATATTTAATTACACATGTGTTCCCTTGATTATAATAATCACATTTTAATTTAAGTCATGAATCGCTTTTTCTACAAAGAGGCTATGAATACGGCTCATAGGAAATATAATATTCATTTACATCATATAGGAGAACGTATGCAACAGAAGGGTAAGGAGGGTACTAGGAGAGACCATATGCTCAGGGGGGTGACTGTGGACACATTTGACGGTAATACAAGAAAATTAAGGTAGAAAAAGGATAATGAGCCCCCCTGAAAGATTGGCAAGGGGAGATTTAGGACCAAAAGCGACATTTGAAATATGAAAGTGATGGAAAAGAAGTACTTGAATGAATGGAAAGAAAAAGTGAGGATTAGACATGAAGAACGGGAGGTGTCGGTGAAAGTACACTGAGTTCATAGAAAATGTAGCTTTTAAGTTGTTCTAATATGTAGAAGGAACACATTCAAGATTTTTGACCAGATATTTTAGAGCAATGGTTCTTAACCCTTTTGGCTTCTGCGATTCACTGTGGGTCCGAAGCTGTAACACAATAGGCAGCGATCTGAAACTGTTCTCAGTGTTTCCCAACTTTATTATGTATCGATGGGCAGCGATCTGTAACTGTTCTCAGCGTGTCCCAAACTTTATTATGTATCGATGGGCAGCGTGTCGTAACAGGCTGCAGTGGGCCCAAGTTGTCGTATGTATAAATGGGCAGCGAGCTGTAACAGGTCTCACTGGGTTCCAAGAGGTAACATAACATTAGAAGAGTATTTGTAAAGCGCATGTTCACCCAGAGGTATCTTGGCACTGAATAACAGATGTTTATTGTTACCCATCTCAACGGTACTCATTTTATCGACCTCAGATGGATGAAAGGCTGAGTGGACCCACCAAGATTTGAACCTGTGACCATGAGGTCGAACACAGGACCCTGAAGTGGATGCATTAGTCCACTGAGCCCCAGACCCAGCTTTCTGGTAACATGAATCAATGAGAAGCAGGCTGTAACAGGTCACAGGGGGTCCCAAGCTGTAACATCTATCAGTGGGCCGCGAGCTGCAGCAGGCCGAAGTGCGTCCCAAGATGTAGCATGTATCTATCGATGGGCAGTGAGTTGTGGCAGGCCTCAGTGGGTCAGAAGCTTTAATATGAATCAAATGGGCAGCGATCTGTAACAGGTTGCCGTAGGTCCCAAGCTGTAATTGCCGTTATTAGGCCCCAAGCCTGTGACACGCTCAAAGGCCTCATTGGCCCCAAGCAGCTCTGGGCATCAATCAGCCCCAAGTAGTAGCAGACATTAATGTGATTCCAGCTGTAATCAGCATCAATGGGTCTCAAGGTGTAACAGGT
The DNA here is from genome assembly GCF_964263255.1 of Lissotriton vulgaris. Lineage (NCBI taxonomy): Eukaryota > Metazoa > Chordata > Amphibia > Caudata > Salamandridae > Lissotriton > Lissotriton vulgaris. The sequence goes on along the minus strand of NC_141685.1, from coordinate 104,452,013 downwards.
AACAATTGCCTTCATTCTATAATATGCATCAATGGTCCACAGGCTCTAACAGGCATTAATGGACCCCAAGCTAGAATAGGCATCAGTGGATCTCAAGATGAGCGTCACAGTAGACCATGTGCCTGGGTACCAGTTGCTTGGTAAAATTACTGATTCCAGCTGGGTATGGCACCCCTGAAACATGCAATGATGAGCTTGTGTTTTCAGAATGGAGAAAGATGACGTAGACACGAAATTACCAGGCACTTTACTGCAAATGGATATCTATAATTCCAGGGACATTTTTTCTCCCATTCATCACCTTAATTGACCATGTGGATAATTTGATCCGTGGGGGAGGCATTGGGGTTGTGGGTGGGGGTGTAGCTCCACGGTTTACTGCCCAGTCCTCTTTTTATGTTTAAGGTACTTGTAGTGCCGAGAAGCTCCACCCAGAGATTGTCACCTCTATGGACAGGTGGGGGGATTTCAACATTTTTTTGATCTTATGAAAGCGGAGCCTTTCTTTCCGTGTCTCTCTGCTTCTCTCCTATTGAGCGCAGGAACTTTCCTAGCTACTTTTGCCCAGTTTTTTTTTCCTATTTCCTGAACTTAGAGACACATGAAATGGGTTGCCAGTGTAATGCACCTTGACAGCTGGAGCAGGCACTACACATGCCCCACCAGCAGCCGCGTGTATCCTGCAGGTCTCCAGGCCTTCACTCCAGGGGCAACAGTCACTGAATGTACCAGGAAAGAGGGAACGTTTCTCCCACCAAAATCACCCACAATGCATCATTAAACTGTATATCATCATGGACGTCATTTAAGGTTCGAAGCTGCGACCCCTGGCTCGCCCTTTGCTACCCCTGGCACTGCCTTTGCGACCCCTGGCATCAGAGGTGGCAAATTCAGTGCCAGGAACACAGGGTCAGCTTGGGCTCAACTCTTTATTTTCTGTCAATTCTTTATCACACTAATGTGTAAGTATGTGTGTGTGAATGAAAGTGGGTGTCAAAGGGCGTGTAATGTCACTTCCGCTACCCCTGGCATTTTGGTGAATTGACGTCCATGTATATCTGTTGTTGCTTGGTAGCAGTTTGTGTTACGCCTGTAAGGTACTTCATGCGTCTAGCTTAAGGTGTGCTTCTGTGGTGAATGACGTGTAGAGGGAAACCCCTCCAGTTGTAGAAAAATACAAAAAACGTCTCAGCAGCAAAGTTTTAGTAAAGACCAATGTTTGAAGTATTTCAGGCATAACCCTATAGATATGCTTGATTCCGGTATCAACTAAATATAGTGCCTAGCTTATGTTAAAGCGCCTGCAACAGACGGTTTCTCATCAAACATTGGGTCGCTTCCTCACTTGCCTTTACATCAGCCTCACCAGCAGCGATATCAATGTATCGCCTACTTCTGTTAAAAGTGTTAACCATTTGGGAGTCTTTAGAAATACGCTGTAAACCTTATTGTGGACAGGTATTGTGTACTACCCACTCCCTCATGCAACCACCATGAGTTCTGGGTTTGTGGTAGGTCTGGGAGATGTGAGGGTTGTCTGAAATGTGTGTTTCTTTCAAATAAATGTTTATATAGTACAACTATTGAACTGATGAGACACGCTGAAGGAATTCTAGGCACTCGAATATCGAAGTAGCGGCTGCTCCCATTGCAAAGTGGTGAAGCGGGCGAGGGCGAATACAAACTAAAAACATCACGGAAGGCAGAATTAAAAATATGTAAAATTGCACTTACCTGCTCCGACGGCTGCCCAAGTGCTCCCGATCCTCTTCTTCCTGACGTCAGAAACTGCTGCCCACTGGGCAGGATCCCAGATGACAATCCCAGGGCTTTTCTCATGCTGGGAATACTGTTTCCTGGTTCGGCCCCAGACAGGAACTGGGAGCCTGTGTTGGTTCTCCACCCGGCTGTACAGCACAGCTAAGGGTTGGAGAAAGGCTACTGTGCATGACGGTCTGGCCCACCCCGTCCCCCATCCTCCTGGTGCTGCAGCGTCACTATGGATGGCCCGATGCCCTATCATATCATCTGTGTGCATTTTGTAAAAACTAAAATCGAGAGCAAATAAAACAACTTGGGAATTGCACCAACAAACAAAATCAAGTAAGAAATAAAAGAATGGCAGAGTCAGATGAGAAACAAAACAGCAGCGAATAAAGTGAGGAAAAGAAAAGACATGAGGAGCAGGGAAAATAACATGATGAAAGTAAAAATGCAAGATAAAGAAATTAAAAAATGAAATAAAGACATTGTAAAGAATGGCGAAGAAACAAAAGAGAAAGATAAAGTATGGACGAAGGAATGAGAAAAGATATTCTGGACAAGAGAAAGTCCGAGAATCAACTTTAGAAAGAAGAAAAGCAATGAGGAGCCTGGGAAGGCAATGAGATAAAAGAACAAAATTAAGACTAATAAAATAAGAAACACAAAGCCCACAGAAGAATTAAACATGGAAGGAATGAAATAAAGTGTAAGGAGAATGAGGTGAGATGTAGATTTTAAAACTGAGAAAAGAAAAAAGCAGGAAGAAAGCAGCTAGGAACAAGACTCAGAACAGGATAAAGACAGTGCACGCCCATTTCATCCAAGACAGGTCAAATTAGCACAAGTTCATGGGTAAACTTGTGAGCAGTAGCACCACGCCAAGGTTTTGACCTTTGCTACTGGGCATTCACACCGTCATTAATACTTACTTGCTTGCCATCAGACCCACAGACATTCCGCACCCAGCTCCAGATAGGGGCGGTGCCAGAGTTCCTGGAGCTCAAGGCAAAATTCAATTCGCCTGAAGGAGAACCCCAGAAATTGCTATTAAAAGCTGTTTGGTACAATAACAAGGAACCTCATAAGGCCTTACCACACCTTATGGAAGGCTCCGCCCCCACCTCAAAGTGCATCTCACTGGCGGTCTGCGAGGTGCTGCCTGGTTTCTCCCACTGAACGATCAAACAAGCAAATGGCAGAGGCCTCGAGAAGCAGAGCTGCTGCGGCCATCCTGTGAGTCTGATGTTAGCTCGGTGCCCCCAAGTCCCTCATTCACACCTCTTTCCCACCATCATAGCCCCGTCCACAGACTGCACTTACCCTGCAGCCATCCCTGACCACGCCTCTATACCCAGCTGAGAGGTGAATGATGTCATAAAGCCAAGGGCGTGATGTAGTAGATGACATCACAAGGGATTGTTGGGAAATGCTGATAACACTCCAGGAAGCAGTAGAGAAAAGACAGGAAGAAAGCATCCAGGAACAAGGCACAGAACAGGAAGAAAACAGTGCACACCCCTTTCATCCAAAACAGGTCAAATTAGCACAAGTTAATGGGTAAACTTGTGAGCAGTAGCACCACGCCAAGGTTTTGACCTTTGCTACTGGGCATTCACACCATTCACACCTTCATTCATACTTCCTTGCTTTCCATCAGACCCACAGACATTACGCACCCAGCTCCAGATAGGGGCGGTGCCAGAGTTCCTGGAGCTCAAGGCAAAATTCAATATGCCTGCTAAGAGAACCTCAGCAATTGCTATTAAAAGCGGTTTACTGAAACGACAAGGAACCTCATAAGGCCTTACCACAACTTATGGAAGGCTCCGCCCCCACCTCAAAATGCATCTCACTGGCGGTCTGCGAGGTGCTGCCTCTTTTCTCCCAGGAACCCCGCCTGCTACCGAGCCACCCGAAACGCACCCACGGACCCTTCACCTGCCAATCCTGCAAATTCACCTGCCTCCGAACCTGCACCAATCCCCGCCAAGCCAGACACCAGCAACAGTCACCTCAAGTGCATCCTGCTCAACACCCGCTCCGTCCACGGACACTCCGTCGAACTCTGGAACCTCCTCGACACAACATCACCAGACGTCGCCTTCCTCACAGAAACCTGGATGAACGCCTCCTCAGCCCCCGACATCGCCATAGCCATCCCGGACGGCTACAAGATCACCCGGAAGGACCGCTTGAACCAAAGGGGAGGAGGCATCGCCATCGTCCACAGAAACCCCATCCGAATAACGACCAACTCCGACGACACCATCACCGCCGCCGAGCACCTCCACTTTCAGATACACACCGACCCCAAGTCCACCCTCAGAGGCACTCTCATCTACAGATCCCCGGGACCACGCATACAATTCAGCGAAACCATCGCAGACTTCATCAGCCAGCACGCCCTTACCTCCTCAGACTACATCCTCCTAGAGGGGACCACAACTTCCACCTGGAGAACAACAATGACAGCAACACCACCACCCTCGTGGACAACCTCACCAACCTCGGACTCAAGCAACTGGTGAACACCCCCACCCACTACGCGGGTCACACGCTTGACTCCATCTTCTCCTCCAGCAAGCACATCTCCTTCAGCCACTCCACAGGACTACACTGGACAGATCACAGCTGCGTCCACTTCAACTTCAGGAGAACCACGACCCACCACCACCCGCAACAGGTTCCCCGCAGAATCTGGAGCAAGATCACTGCCGACCATCTCACCACCTCCCTCAGCCAGAACCCTCCCACCAACACGAGGGACCACAACGAAGCAGTCCGCAACCTCACACAGTGGCTCACCAACTGTGCCGATGACCTGGCGCCACTGAAGAACCCTCCCAGCAGACACGGCAGCAAGAAAGCTTCGTGGATCACCAACGACCTCAAAAACTCCTAGAAAACCGGCCGCACCCTCGAGAAAGCCAGGCGCCACGACCAGACAACAGAGAACATGACAGCCCTCAAGAATGCCACCCACAAACACCACCAGCTGATCCACACCACCAAAAGGACAACATTCAAAGAACGGCTGGACAACAACACCCACAACAGCAAGGAACTCTTCAGCATCGTTAAAGAGCTCTCCAACCCCAGCGCCTGCAACAACGAGATCACACCCTCGCAAGACCTCTGCGACTCACTCGCCTCGTTCTTTCACCGCAAGATTGCTGAAATACACAACAGCTTCGGCGCACAGACCACGCACGCAACCACCGAACCAGCACCCCCCACCACCACCCTGTGCAACTGGACCCCGGTCACCACCGAAGACACCACCTGCACGATGAACACCATCCTCTCCGGCTCCCCAACTGACCCCTGTCTTCACCACATCTTCAACAAAGCAGACTCCATCATCGCACCCCAACTCCGGGACATCATTAACAACTCCTTCGCATCTGCCACCTTCCCGGAGAGCTGGAAACATGCCGAGCTCAGCGCCCTCCTGAAGAAACCTACCGCAGACCCCACGGACCTCAAGAACTTCCGCCCCATCTCGCTCCTCCCCTTTCTTGCCAAAGTCATCGAGAAGATCGTCAACAAACAACTCTCCGCCTTCCTCGAGACATATTGATCCTTCGACCCCTCGCAGTCCGGTTTCCGAGCAAACCACAGCACTGAGACCACCCTCATCGCAGCTACCTACGACATCAGGTCCTTGCTCGACATCGGGGAAACAGCGGCACTCATCCTCCTGGACCTCTCAGCAGCCTTCAACACTGTATGTCACCGCACCCTGATACAACACCTCAGCAACACCGGAATCCAAGGAACGGCCTTGGAATGGATCATCTCGTTCCTCGCCGAAAGAACCCAGAGAGTCCGCCTCCCCCCGTTCCGATCCGCGACCACCGAAGTCATCTGCGGTGTTCCGCAAGGATCCTCGCTCAGCCCCACCCTCTTCAACGTCGACATGAGTCCCCTTGCAGCCATCGCACGCCAACACAACCTAAACATCATCTCCTACGCCGACGACACCCAGCTGATCCTCTCCCTCTCCAACGACCCCACCACCGCTAGAGCCGGCCTCCAGGAAGGAATGAAAGACGTTGCGGAATGGATCACCCAGGCCCTCGTCACCAGCCGACTGGACTACGGGAACACCCTCTACGCTGGAACCACAGCCAAACAACACATGGCAGAGGCCTCGAGAAGCAGAACTGCTGCGGCCATCCTGTGAGTCTGATGTTAGCTCGGTGCCCCCAAATCCCCCATTCACACCTCTTTCACACCATTCATAGCCCAGTCCACAGACTGCACTCACACTGCAGGCATCCCCGACTACACCTCTATATATAGCTAAGAGGTGAATGATGTCATAAAGCCTGCAGGGCCAGGGTGTGATGTAGTACATGATGACTCAAGTCTGCAGGGCCAGGGGTGTGATGTAGTAGATGATGTCACAAACCTGCCAGGGTCAAGGGTCTGATGTAGTTGATGACATCACAAGCCATTGATGGGAAATACTGATAGCACTCATGGCTGTCTGGGGGGGACCAGTGATACATTATGTTGGTAGGTGTGGGCCCATCTGCCACATAACATCACAGAACCAGAAGATTGAGGGAAGGAAGTCAGTTTCCTGTGTTCTCTTTATTGCATACCGACTGCTATTTTTAAGCTGCCTAGAAAGACAGAATGGGTCAGAGGATTTGTTTCAGAATTGCTCACTCTCTTGATTGATTATTCTACAGATGTGGCCTCGATGGTCAATAATTAACAAGTCATCTATCAATTTTCCTGCCAAAAAGAATGTCCTTCATACCCATGTTAACAGAATCTGTAAAGGCGCTGGAGAGATGGGCCTAGTGCACTGCACAGGAATGCACAGCTTTTCCTTCTGTTTCTTCCTGTCTGCTCTGCCCACTTCACAGGTGTGATCAGGTATTCAAATGCCAGGGTGGGATCTAAGGGTTCGAAGACACCTTACATCAGTCTTCTGCACTGACTAGCAGAGCCTGGCAGCGGTCGTATGCCTGGGCTCTGAGTCTTCGTCTGTGTGAAGACTGCCATGGACTCCTTCTTGTGTGACTACGCACAGCTTCAAGAGCATTGCACAAGTTCATGAAATAGAAGGTAGTTCTGTATACCCTGGGGGTCAAGGTGCCCAATGAATCTGTAGTCTTGGAATCTCCTGTTTTCTACTAAAAAAATCAAGATATCACACACAGCTGCGGCTTCAACCTTAAAAAAATGTATGTTTTGTGCAAGAGGCGTTCCAAATGTAGAATTTGCATTCCATACATAGCTCCTGCGTTCCAAATTAGAAGCGTTATTCCAATCTACATTCTAAAGGAATTCTTTCCGTTCCAAATTAGAACTCTCATTCCAAACTTAGAACGTTGTTTACAAAATAGAACTGTCAATCTTAGAACTCAAATTTCATTTGAGCAAGGCCTGAACATTACATCATGCCTTCATTGTGACACCACAAACACCTTCATTACATTTTTGTACGTTCGATTTTTGCGCTGAAACTGGAGTTTCCGATCTAAGGGATGTTGCAAAAAAAAAGTAACACTACTGCACTCACTGGGTTACTCATGGACAGATTTGGTCAGGTAAAACCTTGTGGAACTTGTCCATGGAAAACAGCTCTGTACTTCTGAAAAGTCTTGACAAAATCAGGGCAGAAAGGTGGACATCAGCTATAATTCACCTTTGCTGGGAGGTAAATGCCAAGCAGTGCAATATTCCGCATCATAGAATGTTCAAACCCTACAGTATCGTCGATTGAAGTTATGGAATGTCTGAAACGGTGTCCGCACAGCACTGATGTTGTTTCGCTTTAGATGTCTGTATATAGGTTTTCCTAAAACATGCCCTTATATAGGCACACTTTGCATTACCCTTATGTAGGCACAAGATCGCAGCCCTTATTTAGGCATTAGCCATGCTCTCCAAATATGGCATGGTCACCTACATCCGTCCACCCCAACGTCACGAGTTTTTAGAAACCAGACCCGTAAGCCATTGGGACTTTCCCTAGTCTAGGATTATTGATTTCTCCAATAACTCATTTATTATGCATGAACAGCTATGCCTTAATGGTTCATTCACGATGTCTTCCTCTGCCCGACTTTACGTCAATGCTAACATTCCAAGGCACCTACCAGGTATAAATATACCTTCCCATACCAAGCAAAATGACGGCTGCACGGCTTGATACGGCTTGGCTCGCCTCGGCAAGTTCGGAAGAAACCACGACTCCAGCAGAATTTATGTCCCAGCCTGACGCACTGACTAGATGCTGTCATCCCTGCTCGCAGAGAATCCAGCTTCCAGTGTTCTGACTCCTTTCGCGGGGTGTTAGAGTTTGAGACCTGGAAAGAGATTCCCACCTCTCTCATTCTAAGGTATGGAGCAGACTAGAACCTAGAGGGACTCTTAGCATACAAAACTATAGCTTACCATACTATAGAATACAGCACCTACGTCTTACCTTGTACTACACTTATGTTAGGTACACTGGGGTAGAACTAGTGAGATGCATCAGATGAGTATCCACTTTTTAGCCTGTCTTATTTATGTATATGTATATGAATATGTGTCATAGCTAAAAGTCAATGCTATTGCAGTATTATTTCTTCTTACTGCTTACGCTGTACGTAATATATCTTGCATACTGTCTTGCGATTGTAACAGCTCATATCTCTTACACGAGAAACAAGACTGTTCAATAAATCAATTTTATTGGAAAGCCCGTCTATTCTTTCTGTGTAATTCTAAAGAAACTAAGCATGCACGATTGACTGAGTGAAACTGTTATCTATTTTTTCCACGATTCTCAGACATATTCCGATTCCAAAGGGAAAAACAAAGTTGTCATGTTTATGCGGTTGCCAGAAACTACTCCCTTCTAGTTTTTCAAGGAGTTTCTAGTGGCCTCTGAGTTAGCTGGCACACAAAGTAATTGAGTTTAATGTACTCGATAGAGGCATACTGACCTCAGTCCTATGCCAAAACTATAGTGTATATTATTCCAATGCGCAGAGCCTATTAGGGAAAGAGAATTGACACTACACTGGTCATTATGGGATCAGCGTCATGGTGCAAGAGCACGGCTGTCACATGTTCATGCACATTATAGCATTAGCCGGTCAATGAACCATCAAACACTCACAAGGTTCTCCCAGTCAACTGCTCCACCCAAGAAGAGGATGGACAGGTCCGGAACGTTCAACTGATCACATGGAGGGGACGAGAGAATGGGATGGTGCCTGGGGGATGGAATGATATAGGGACTGTGTGTTACCGCTACATGGAACACACAAAGCCACCTCGTTAATATCAATGAGCTCTTTTCAGCTCCAGTAAGTAAGTATATACCGAGAAAAGACCAGTGTATTCATATTTAATTACACATGTGTTCCCTTGATTATAATAATCACATTTTAATTTAACTCATGAATGATTACAAAGCACATCCAGGAGACTGGAACATGGCTCCAAGACATCGTCAATATATCTTTTATAGAATACTAGTTCATCATGGTAGGGGGATGCTGTGTTAAGCACATGTTTGGATTCAGAATTGGAGACATAAAGCCCTGCCACGTTCAGCACGAGGGTGCTGCCCATTGATGTACCATACTGTTGTAGGTATAGCGTGCCTTCATATTCAAAAAAGTTATCTTTAAGGACTAGTTCTGCACATTGTAGAATGAAGCTTCTCGGTGTTCTGTACGGCCAATCCGCTTGTTCCAGAGCGATCTGCATGACCTCCAAAGTGTCATCTTGGGGCAGGCTGGTATATAAGCTTTCAATATCCATACTAGCCATGATGGATGTGGTAGGATCAAATTGGATGTCTTTTATTTGTGCCAGTAGGTCTTTTGTATCTTTAAGATATGCAGGTGTTGCCTGCACCAGCAGTTGCAAGAAAAAATCACAAAAACTTGATAATGGTTCCAGTAAAGATCCGATACCAGAAACAATGGGGCGACCTTGTGGAGGGATTTTTTTCTTATGAATCTTCGGTATTATTGTGTAGAAATAGGGAATGCGTTTTTCTCCAGAAGTCAGGCACTGAGCTTCTTCTCTACTGATGTCGCCGTTTGCTTCCTCTTCCCAGACCAAAGTATCGATTTTGTGTTTTAGCCTGTCAGTCGGGTCTTGGTCAAGTTGTTTGTAATTTTTGTCATCCTCCAATAGTCGCAGGCACTCCTGGTGGTAGGCAGCTTTGTTCTGTAGGACAATGCCGCCTCCCTTCTGAGGTATGAGAGCTTCCATCCCAGAGCCCTACGCGAAAACCTCCCATATGGACAATACCTCAGACTCAGACGTAATTGTAGTGAAATCAGAGACTATAAAACTCAAGCGAATGCCCTAAAACAGAAACTCACCACGAGAGGGTACCCTATGAAGACAGTCCATAAGGCACAAAAACGGACCAGAAATCAAAATAGGGAAGCCCTTTTGGAACCCACAGTCAAACAAGAAACTACCATCCCATTGACTTGTGTTACTACATATAACTCCATCTCTATCAAAGTGGCTAAGATCATCCAGGCCAATTGGAGGATACTGACCTCAGGGAAATTGCAGTGGGAAAAAACACTATTCTCCTACAAAAGATCGCAAAATCTTCAAGACAGCCTGGTATCCACACGTCCAAGACAGAACCCGACCCGAGAAGCCACAGTGCTCAATTCATGGGGTATGCCAAATATCACGGGACATTACGCATGCGGTAATTGCAGCGTATGCCACCTGACCAAGACTACCAAAAATCTGAATCTCGAACAAGGAAAGATTTGGCACATCCGGAAACATACGAACTGCAATTCAGCAAATGTAATTTACATGATCACATGCCCGTGCTGCCTCAGATATATTGGCATGACCTCCAGAAAGGTTAAAACAAGAATTTGCGAACACAGAAGCAACATTCGTTGCAAGCGTAACACTACTAAACTAACGGATCATTTTCTAACCACAGGACATACCACTAATGACATGACGTGGGTTGTCATAGAACAACTAGAGAGTAATAGACACAACCTACAAAATGCCCTATTTGAGAAAGAACAAAGTTGGGTTTATAGACTCTGGACCCACGTTTCAGGGCTCAATGATGACGTACCGTGGAACTCAATACAAAGACATTAAACTAATATCAAGGCGGTCTCTGCGCCCTCTTAATTCAGACAACTGATCTGTTACCAGGTCTATCAATCTCTTTGCCTCCATAGTCTAGCCCTCCACCTAATTCTTAAATGTGAATTCTCTATTGTTAATTCTTATGGGTTCCCTTAGACACATAACAGGGTCCCTAATGCACCACTCCAGTTTTTAATCACATCGACCTTTACATTCTGTAGGACACCGGTATTATACTTACAGTGTTTACAATACTTGCCATGCCTCTCATACCATGCAGACTGCCACCTAATCATACTGGGTTTACCATGTCTCCCATATCGAGCAGCCTGTTATTTTAACCGATAGCACCTCTTTAGAGCGCCTACCCACGAGCGCCTTATCACGCACTATTGTCTTGCCCTGTGCTGATGATATTTTAATAATGTGCCACATGTAAAACGCTTTACAGTAAGTTTACAACTCTATGCAGGGCGCCTGCGTCGATACATCGAGGCGCTGTCCTTCCCACCTAGGAGTTACATTAGAAGTTCCGTTACTCGCATTAACTGGCAACGCTTCTTTAGTTGCGTAAATACATCCCCCTGCAGCCATCACGCTGCTCAGGGTTAGCACTCTAGCCTTTCTAGACCACGTGACCCGCCACTACGATCACGTGACTTCACACATTTCCTGTTGGTACGAGCTCCCGGAACCGCTGAGCTGCCGGGTCCTGTGCTCCGTACTAGGTTTGATGGTTTCATTTGAGGAGACAAACGTGAGTAATGACCGCTTCCACTATTGATCGCATTAGGCAAGGCACCCCTGACGATTGGCCATCGTTGCTCAATATATGTGGGCGCCTTTTTCCTTAAGGCTTTGCAATTCCATTCACAGGGTCCCCCAATACTCCACACGTGAGTCAGGATCCATGTAGCTATTTACACGTAAAGACAACGTGAGCATTCTATTTTTTGTAATCTGTTGGTCTGTCTTGTAGTGTCTTTGCACATGTGCCACTGATTCCCAAACTTCTGATATCACGCGTTATGTTATTTTAACATTTTAACCATTTAGAGATACATCGCCACAGGATGTGCCATAGTATTATCTCTAAGCACCGTAAAACTTCACGTCAGTAACAGATAGAAGCCCACGTTGGCACATCGTAGCCACGCAAGGTCCTTCTTTTCTAGTGTGCCCGTGCATACAGCACTCGTTTGAGTTTGTATATAGCAGGTACCTTCACTTGGTCATTTTTAACTCACCATAAGCACAATACTGTTTACATTATCAATGTTGTTAAGATATGCTTCGCATTGCTTCCTTTTCAGGTACTTTACAAATGGGATCAGTAAGTATACCGACCCACTACATACACAATGCGCTTTAGGGTGCGCGTTGATATATAAGACACACCGCCGTGGCTACTCTACTTTTTTGGCCAGGCTCACTATTGGTCCTGATGAAAGACTCACGACTATCGATGAAGGCTGAAACTAGTTGACCTACACCTTTTCTAGGATATTGAGGGGCATCACCTCCTCAAACATATCCGATTACAGTTTTTACCTATGCCATAGGTCCCTTCAATTAAAACTTTTAAAAGGGTATTTCCTATAGACATTTTTAACATATAACTCACTTCACATAGCACTGTTCACTTGTACACAACAAATCCCGCTCCGCTGTAGACAGGCGTTGCAGCACAGCTGGTTCACACTCGGTGATCCAGCTGGACCCCGATGATGAAGCATGCCACCTACTAGGTGGGTGGGTGAGGGGTTTCTAAACATCAAGAACGTGTTGTTTATCCCATAGGGCATTTACCCTGACCAGTACCTGCCTGAGGTCTTGTCCTCGTTGTTCTATCGCACCCCTGAAATAAGCATGTGTGCACATGTGGTGCACAACATTCCCTAAGTGCATGCGTGTGCGCCAAATGGCACTTTGAAAAATGCAAAAAAGTGCTTTTTTCAAAGAAATCACAAATTACGACCAACCTGAAGTTGGTGGGTATTTGGGATTCCTTAAGCCAAAATTGCACAACTTAGGTGCTTCCAACATTGCATTTAAGGAATTGCATATTGGGATTCCTAAATGCATTCGCAAAATAATGAAAATCAAATTTTGCGATTCCTTATTTTGTGAGTGGGTTTTTGTGTGCTACATTACACACTGCCTAAATTGCGATCGCAAATGCTGAAATTCTGTGAATTTCAGTGCTTACGATTGCAATTTGGCTTCCTAGATATGGCCCCTTTTCATAGAGGTCCAGTTCAACTCTGGTAACCACGACAGCGCTGGGATGCTCCTGGGTCGCCATGCGCTATATAAAAGAACCTTTTCATTTCATTTCATTTCACGTTACCCTCCCACTGCCCTGGATTACAGGAGGTATATGTTTTAATATTGTCGGGATATTCCCAACTCTGAGTAACAGGAAGTATGTGGTTTTGATAAATTGTTCCACTGGATGAATAAAGGGTTTGTTTATTCCTTGGCTCTGGTTCCAGGATGGAGGGATGCAGAGAGTCAAGGCCTGCAGGCAGCAGGAGAGATGGCGGCATTGACGGACTGCGCTGCTATTGGTTGATGGTTGTCATGGACACGTCCCACGGACTCATGGGAGTTGTAGTGTGGCAGTGTCATTTAAACTTCCTTTTAACTTTCAAACTGCCGTGAATAAAAAGTGAATAACTTTGCGCACAATCCTCGCCTCCGCGTTCATAACAGAAGTACAAGTTTCCTTCACTATAACGAGGACATGCCTCATGTTCGCGGCAGCAAGAGAGCTGAGAGTCGAGGCAGAGCGGAAGTTACGCGCCTCAAACGGCACCGCGACCTTTGCCCGCGGGTTCCTTTTCCGGGAATGCTCCAATGGCCGGGCTCTTCCTGGTGGTCTGTGTCTGCGCTCCGCGCATGCGTACTGCGCCCGTCTCTGAGGCCCCGAGAGAGAAGCGCCGCAGGTGAGGAGGGGAGGGAGGGGTTCGATGTGCAGGCCTCGACGCCATAGAGCTGGGGAGGGTGCGGGGGCCCTGGAGGGGGCGGCCGCGAGAAGCGGGAGAGGCAGCAGGGCAACAGGGAAAACCGAGCCCAGTCTCTGGACCGAGCCCGGTGCTTGGCTCGGCTCCTCGAGCGAAAATGAACCTCTCTTCGTCTCTCTCCCCCCTTAAATTGCCTCTGTTCAATAGAAGGTAATGAGGGGAAAATACATCCTCCTTAATATTATTTATAGATCTCCCTCTTTTAAAATGTTGCCATGGAGTCATTAGTCAACTAAGATGGAAGACCCGTGCCACGTCAGCCCTGTATGTGGACCAGGTCGATATCCGGCAACATTCAGGTCCATGAAATCAAAGACAGGTTGTTATACAGGGCCATCCTGAACTCACGTCTTTGAAGACACTTTAATCCATAATTATGCAGTAAAGGGAGTTTTGGTGAAATTAAATATGTGCCTAAGATCACACAATTTTTGCTGGGAAGCTGCGATTTGTCCAGTATTTCTGGTTTCAACGTGTAAAAATCGGCCACTAAGTGAGTATTTATTCGTATTTCCTTTTTAATGTTAAGGAGTTGTTTTTTACCTTTTTCTGCACTTACCCGAAGTTATTCGAGTACTTTACCCTCCACTAGTTACTTTTTACACAAGGTCACATTCATTTATTTCAGATTAAAGTATTTGCCCGGAGTCACGGGATGTCGAGCTGATGCCAAGAGTCGCACCTGGTTCCCAAGTTTCAAAGTCACGTTCAGAGTAGAGCAAGAATGGCAGCAGAAACCGGCTCCCTGTGGCCCTGAGGTTCCAACAGAACCTCGAGCCGACCCGAGACAGAGCCGGGCTCGTGCTCACAGTGGACGCCCACCTCCGTGTTTAACTTGAAAGCTCCTCGCTTCAGGCAGAGAGGTCGCTCCCAGTGTCTCTTGCAGGCATCTGGTATTGTTGCGCTGCACTGCTTAACTTGCTTTTAAAAAGCGCCTTCTCATTGCCTGCTGTGTTAATTTTATCGTAGCGCTGCTTTGCTTAACTGCTTACTGTGCAATTTCATACCATTTTCTTGTGTGGTTTATATCGTAGCGCCGCTCCGCTTGGACTGCTCTAACTGTGCAATTTGATTCTGATTTTACTACATTTCGCCAGCTGTGTAGCTTATTCCCGCTCTGCTTCGCTAGCGCTTGATTGAATAATTTCCCTCTGCTGTTCTAGCCCTGTTAGCGCGTTTGACTCCAGCGCTCCGCTCTGCTCCCCCCTCCGCCTCCATTTTGTTTGTTGTTGTCCTCGTGTGCCCGCCCCGCCTCCCAGCTGAGACGCCCTCGCCCCTCCCCCTCCACTCTCCATATATGACAGGAGTTCCCGCGTGCAGCGTTTACGCGCAGCGTCCGCGCCCAACCCGCGCCGAAGGTGCGCCAAAGGTAAGCCAGTCTACGCCCGTCCGCGCCCGGACCGCGCCCAGCGCCAGACCCCCTGCCCCTCGCGCTGCCCAGCCCTCCCGCATTACCTACGATGCCGCTGCCCTCCTAGCCCTTAACCCCGGTCGCGCCCCCAACTGCGTCCAAGCTGCTCCTGGACACACCCATGGACCTTTCTCCTGCTACTCCTGCAAATTCATCGGCACCGTCAACATCTCCGCTACGACCACTCCACAGATTCCCGACCCCAATCACCTACAATGCATCCTTCTCAACACCCGCTCAGTCCACAGGCACGCCATTGACCTATGGAATCTACTAGACACCATTTCCCCTGACATCGCCTTCCTTACGGAAACATGGATGAATGCTTCCTCCGCACCAGACATCACCATTGCCATCCCTGAAGACTACAAGATCACTCGCAAAGACCGTACCGGCCACACAGGAGGAGGAATCGCTATCGTCCATAAGAAATCAATCCGCATCTCAACCAGCTCTGACGCCAACCTCGCCAACTCCGAACACCTTCACTTCCAGATCCACATCGACCCCAAAACCACACTCAGAGGCACCCTCCTCTACAGACCACCAGGCCCCGCGCAAAATTCAGTGAAGACATCACGGACTTCATCACTCCACACGCACTCCCCTCCAAAGAATACATCCTTCTGGGAGACCTCAACTTTCACCTTGAAAAGATCAACGACCGCAACACCGCCACCCTCGTGGACAACCTCGCCAACCTCGGACTTAAACAACTGGTCACTTCCCCCACCCACATCGCAGGTCACACACTCGACCCCATCTTCACCTCCAGCAATCATGTCTCCTTCAGCCACACCACGGACCTCCTCTGGACTGACCACAGCTGCGTCCACTTCACCTACAACAAGCCAAAACCCACCATCCACCTCCAACCAACTCTGCAAAGAAACTGGAACAAAATCACCGCGGACCAAATCTCCGCATCACTCCTTCGATACTCCCCAGCCCTCTCTTCTGACGCCAACGAAGCCGCCGCCAACCTCACCCTATGGTTATCCAACACCGCCGACACCTTAGCACCTCTGAAAAAACGTCAAAGCAAACCTGGCAGCAAGAAGACCTCATGGTTCAACGATGATCTCAAGAAGTCCAAGAAACTCTGCCGCTCCCTTGAAAAGGCCTGGAAAAAAGACCCAACCACTAGCACCAAGGACGCCTTCAAAAGCGCCACCCGCACTCACCACCAACTGATCCGAAAAGCCAAGAAAACAGCATTCAAGGATCGACTTGACAACAACGCACACAACAGCAAGGAACTTTTCAACATCGTCAAGGAATTTTCCAATCCCTCGACCAACTCCAACGACATCACCCCCTCTCAAACCCTCTGCGACTCCCTAGCCTCATTTTTCCACAACAAGATTGCAGACATCCACAACAGCTTTGACAACCAACCCGGAAACCAACCCACCCTACCATCTGCTGATCATCTTCCCCCCGTGAACACCCTTAACGACTGGAACCCAATCTCCACTGAGGACACCATCCGTCTGATGAATTCCATCCACTCAGGATCCCCCACAGACCCATGCCCTCACCACATCTTCAACAAAGCAGACTCCGTCATAGCACCGCACCTCCGAGACGTCATCAACTGCTCCTTCAACTCCGCCACCTTCCCGGAAAGATGGAAACACGCTGAACTCACCGCCCTTCTGAAAAAACCAACAGCGGACCCCACCGAACTCAAAAATTACCGCCCCATCTCGCTTCTTCCATTCCCGGCCAAAGTCATCGAGAAAGCTGTCAACAACCAGCTCGCCGCCTTCCTCGAAGCCAACAAATCCCTCGACCCCTCACAATCTGGCTTCCGAGCAAAACACAGCACTGAGACCGCCCTCATCGCAGCAACAGACGACATTCGAACTCTACTGGACAATGGAGACACAGTCGCCCTCATCCTCCTCGACCTCTCTGCAGCTTTCGACACAGTCTGCCACAGCACCCTTTTACAACGCCTCAATAACATCGGAATCCAAGGAAAAGCTCTTGAATGGATCACCTCGTTCCTCACCGGAAGAACCCAAAGAGTCCGCCTACCACCATTCAAGTCCGAGGCCTCTGAAGTCATCTGCGGCGTTCCACAAGGATCCTCACTCAGTCCCACCCTCTTCAACGTATACATGAGCCCCCTCGCGGCCATCGCACGCCAACACAACCTCAACATCATCTCTTACGCGGACGACACTCAACTGATCCTTTCTCTCACCAACGACCCCAGCACCGCCAAAACTAACCTACACGAAGGAATGAAAGAAGTTGCCGAATGGATGAAACAAAGCCGTCTGAAACTGAACTCAGACAAAACTGAAGTCCTCATCTTAGGTACATCCCCCTCTGCATGGGACGACTCCTGGTGGCCGGAAGCCCTCGGAAAAGCACCCATCCCGACAGACCACGCACGGAACCTAGGCGTCATCCTGGATTCTTCACTCTCAATGAACAGACAAGTCAGCGCCGTATCCTCTTCATGCTTCAACATTCTTCGCATGCTCAGAAAAACATTTCGCTGGATCCCCTCCGAAACAAGGAAAACAGTCACCCACGCTCTGGTCACGAGCCGACTGGACTACGGAAACACCCTCTACGCAGGTACTACCGCAAAACTCCAGAAGAAACTCCAACGAATCCAAAACACCTCAGCCAGGCTCATATTAGACATCCCACGCAACAAACACATCTCTGGGCACCTCAAAGACCTCCACTGGCTACCCGTCAATAAGAGGATCACTTTCCGACTGCTTACCCACGCACACAAATCACTCTACGACATCGGACCAGATTGCCTCAACTCACGACTGTCCTTCTACACCCCCTCCCGCCAACTACGTTCTTCCAGCCAAGCGCTCGCCACTGTACCTCGCATCAACAAGACCACCATGGGAGGCAGATCCTTTTCGTACCTGGCTGCCAAAACATGGAACTCACTCCCCGCTTACCTTCGCCTCACCCAGAACCACCTAGCATTCAGGAAGCAACTTAAAACGTGGATATTTGACAAGTAATCCTCCTCCCCTCCTAAGCGCCTTGAAACCCTCTGGGTATGTAGTGCGCTATACAAATTTCTTGACTTGACTTGACTTGACTTGACTTGACTTGACTTGACTTGACTATGTATAGCAGATACTTGTGAGTCCAAACCTCTGCTTAATCCTTCATTTGTGTGTGGGTCAAGTGGTGTTTGCATGTTCAACACGACTATAACTTATTTGTGTGAACTGTCAAGTTTCTGACAAAACCTATACAATTTGTTTAACAATGACAACTATTGTGACAGGTAGAGCAGTATCAATTACACTTTTTATCCTGGAACATTAATATTTATTTACTTTCAGTACATCTCCGTCACGATCATAAAGTTCTTATTCTATTGTTTTTGCCAAAATAATGCTGTACAGGAAGAACATCGGCCAAGATATGGGCAAGTGGACAGGTTGCTGATGATAGTAGAGGGAGTCATCCTTTGAAACCTGGATTCTCCATTTGATTCAGTTGTGTGATTCTAGACAAAATCCACTCTCTGATTCTCAGCGGGTGCCCAGAAGTGAGAGTTCATTTGAGGAGAGAGCATGTGCAAGAAGGAATCTCCATTAGGACACTTTAGAAAACTGTTAGTATTTGTTTTACACGTTAATTTACCAAACTAAATTATTTCCTATTTTCTGAGAGAGATAGAGACACTGCTTTTTGCACTCTAGTCCTATATAACCTTTATTTTGGCATTGTTTCGGCATGTCAAATGCCAGTACAGAGTTTTAAGTGGTTCATATCTGGGGGTGGGAAATAATTTGACAAGTGTTACTTCGATATTGAAATTAAAGATATCAATTTATCGTAGCTCCTTTAACGTTATTATAGATCTATTATCCTGTCAACAATGCTCCTCGTACTTTTCTAAATTTGCAAGGAAGCAATTATTCCCCATGAGTCTCATGAGTTATTGACAGATATTAGATTAGGGGAATAACTGCCCAGTAGTAATGCACTTCAGTGATCTTTACCATCCAGATGCTAATTTCAGGCAGGATGCTGCCAGTGCAGTGCAGATTAGCTACATTGAGATCTGGGGTTCAAATGTCAGATGATGAATTCTCCCAAAATCTTCCACATGTTTCCACAATTCAACCATTTTGTGACCGATGTCAATTGGGGACACATCAGTGCAGTGGCGGCTGGTGGAATTTGAAAGTGGTTAGTGGTGAGGCATAAAACCAGTGAATGTATTGTACTACAAATGAAGCTGATGTTTATGAGGGTATGTTTAGAGGGGCCGGAGGCTCTGCACACCGACAGTCCACGACGCTGCCTTTCTAAGAGGCCCAGCTGTAGCTCTTTATCTGCATTAATGCTGTAAATAGAATACATGAGGCTCAGAAGCATGTGCGGTGTATTCTGTTTAGAGCACAAGACCATCTTGCAAATGCGGCATCCCCTCCCTTTCCAAGTCGGCACAGTGTGAAGACTTGGAAAGGGAGGAGTCGTAAAAAGGTAGCTGATATTGGACAAGCGGCTTCGGGAGTACAGGGTTGATGCTGTATACACCCAGTGCTGACAAGCGGCTTCGGGAGTACAGGGTTGATGCTGTATACACCCAGTGCTGACAAGCGGCTTCGGGAGTACAGGGTTGATGCTGTATACACCCAGTGCTGACAAGCGGCTTCGGGAGTACAGGGTTGATGCTGTATACACCCAGTGCTGACAAGCGGTTTCAGGAGTACAGGGTTGATGCTGTATACACCCAGTGCTGACAAGCGGCTTTGGGAGTACAGGGTTGATGCTGTATACACCCAGAGCTGACAAGCAGTTTCAGGAGTACAGGGTTGATGCTGTATACACCCAGTGCTGACAAGCGGCTTTGGGAGTACAGGGTTAATGCTGTATACACCCAGAGCTGACAAGCGGCTTCGGGAGTACAGGGTTGATGCTGTAGACACCCAGAGCTGACAAGCGGCTTCGGGAGTACAGGGTTGATGCTGTATACACCCAGTGCTGACAAGCAGCTTCGGGAGTACAGGGTTGATGCTGTATACACCCAGTGCTGACAAGCGGCTTCAAGAGTACAGGGTTGATGCTGTATACACCCAGTGCTGACAAGCGGCTTCGGGAGTACAGGGTTGATGCTGTAGACACCCAGAGCTGACAAGCAGCTTCGGGAGTACAGGGTTAATGCTGTATACACCCAGAGCTGACAAGCGGCTTCGGGAGTACAGGGTTGATGCTGTATACACCCAGAGCTGCATTGGAATGTGACTCTTTTAATTGTAATTTGTGGGTTGGCCCAGAGCAGGGGTATAGAAAGCAATAGAATGCCTTATAAATCCACTGTCATGTAACAAAATTCACTTCATATAATCTATCCCTCCGCGCTATCGGAATTCCACATCCCTGTCAGAGGACCCCAATTATTTCAGAATCGGGCTGCCAGCTGCTCAGCCCATACTGCTTAACTTTCAGTTCCATCAATGCTGCCAACAGGCTCTTGGGCATGCGTCTACTTAAAATTACCTGACGTCGGTTTTGGAGAGCGGAGCAGGCTGGCCTTGACAGTCTGTACTTTTCACCAACACAATAATCATTTAGGTACAGTTGGCCATTAATACATCCACCCAAGCACCTCACGCAGTTTTTAACCTTACCCCTTCATGGCTAATAAAATACGGTACACAGGAAAGGAGGTATTTTTAATTGCACTTTTTTCGCCAATACACCCAAAATCACTACCATGAAAATGGGCACGATAAAAATTCGAAGGAGTTGGTTGGGAGTTTTCAAACAAAAAGCTTTGACCACTTAAGGGTGATGTGGCATGTCTGAGGCAAGAAGTTGGCCGGGAAGGTATTAAACCAAAGGAGAAGTTGATGGAGTCAATTAACACTGCCCCTCCGCCCAAAAGTAAAGAAGATACAGGGGCGCTTTTATACCTCGTGGAATTTTACACAACGTTTGTGAATATCTTTCTAGAAAATGCTTACACTGTCAGGCAACTGCTAAATAATACGTATACATTTGAATTGCCAGTAGTGTTGGGAAGGGTTTAGTGAACGAAATAAAGACATTTGTAGTGCACCGCCTGAATGTGGTTTCAATCTTGAAAGGTGTAGTAACTATTGCTGCAATTGGTAATGGGTTAGGAACAGGCGAGCAACACCCATTGGAATCAAAGGGCTTCAGCCCCCCCCCCCCCCCGTCTTGTGTGGCAGCCCGGACTCAGACAGCTCCCTGGCACACACACAGCTGCACCCGAGCCCTTCACAGGTCTTTAAAAGACCATGTGCATGTTAAAGAGGCTTTGTTGATATTTCCCCCTTTCTATGAGCCCCTGCAGCGCCACTCTACCTACTGCTTAAAGTTTCACCCCCCCCTAAATTTTTTCTAAGCCCCCTCCCCCCCCCGAAATATGGCTCTAGTTGCGCCTCTGGTTAGGAACAGTACTGACCCAAGTGGTAAGAAAGGATGTGAATTAGTTATAACCTTTGTGTTTGACCTGCAGAAACAGAATATTCCTTGGGCTTTAAACCCTTTCACCAGTTTCAATCAATCAACGGGTTGGTGAAGCGTAATTACTCAACTGAGAGGGTCTCAAGGCGCTGGGGAGGCTCCTGGAAGTTCACAGTGATTCGTCAAAGAGACAGGTCTTGCGGTCCTTCATGAACTTGGAGAGGGTTTGTGTGCCAGAGGTGGAGAGGGAGGGTGTTCCATTCCTTGGCTGCGAGGAAGGGGAAGGAGCAACCTGCTGTTCTGGTCTTCTTAATGCGCTGCACCGTTGCAAGGCAGAGCTGGGCTGAGAGGAAGGATCTTTGGGGTGCGTAGAACGAGAGGCGGTGGTTCAGGTAGGCGGGTTCGGTGTTGTGGAGGGCTTTGTGGGCGTGAGTGAGAACTTGAAGGCGATTCTCTTCTCGACAGGGAGCCAATGTAGTGTCTGCAGGTGTTGGGTGATGTGGCAATGACATGGTAGTTTGAGGACTTGTCTGGTGGAGGCGTTATGGAGTTTGCTGGTAAGGTTCTTGTTGATCCCGACGTTGGGTGCATGACTATAGTCCAGTCTGCTGCTTACCTGGGTGTGGGTGACGGTCTTTCTGTGCTCGAGAGGAATCCAGTTGAAGGTCTTTCGTAGGAGGCAGAAGGTATGGAAACGGGAGGAGTCAGCATTGATTTGACAGTCCATTTTGAGTTCGGAGTCCAGGATGATTCCAAGGTTGCGTGCCTGGGCGGTGTGGGAGGGTGGGTTCTCAAGGGTGGGGGGCCTTCAGGTGTCGTTCCAGGCATCGGGTGTGGCCCCTTCATGAGTATTTCGGTTTTGTCCATGTGGAGTTGTAGCCAGCTGTTGTTCATCCACCTAGCGACAGTTTCCATCCCTTCTTGAAAGTTTTGTATGAAGATGTTTGGTTTGTTGGATAGGGAGAGGATGAGTTGGGTGTCGTCTGTGTAGGATACAATGTTGAGACCATGGGATCTGACGATGGGTGCGAGCAGAGCCATATAGTCGCAGTTTGGGGCTGATGGAGGATCCTTGGAACTCCGCAGGTGGTCAGTTTCGGATCTGAGAGGAAGGGCAAGAGCCTGACCTGCTGTGTCCTGCCGGAGAGGAATGAGCGGATCCAGCTGAGGGCCATGCCCCAGATTCCTGCGTCATGTAGTCTGTGGGGTATGGTGCTTTGAGAAACTGTTGAAGGCTGTGGCTAGGTCCAGGAGGATGAGGGCCACAGTCTCTCTTCTGTCAGGGAGGGAGCGGATGTCTGTTGCGGCGAGAAGGGCAGTTTTGGTGCTTTGGTTTTTCCTGAAGCCAGTTTGAGAGGGGTCATTGATGTTTTCTTCTGTGAAGGATGCAAGCTGGCTGTTGATGCCTTTTTCGATGACCTTTGCTGGGTACGGGAGTAAGGAGATCCGTCTGTAGTTTTTGAGGTTGGTTGGGTCAGCCGTGGGTTTTTTCAGGAGAGGGTTGATCTCTGCATGTTTCTAGTCGTTGGGGAAGGTGGCAGTCTCAAAGGAGCTGTTGATGATTTCATGAAGCTCGGACGATGATGTCAGCTGGTCTGTGGTAGATCTGGTGGGGCAGGGGTCCGTGGGAGCCCCGGAGTGGGTTGACTTCATAGTCTTCAGGGTGTCTTCAATGGTGACAGCAGTCCAGCTGTCTAGCGTAAGCTGCGTGGTGTATGGGGGTGGTGGGTGTAGGTTGTTGTTGTCGTAGATGGTCTTGATTTTGTGGTGGAAGAAGGTGCTGAGTCTGTCGCAGAGCTGTTGGGGAGGTGAGGGGGGAAGTAGGTTGTCTCACTGTTGGGTGGGCGAACTCTTTAATGATGCCGAAGAGTTCCTTGCTGTTGTGTGCGTGGGTGGAGATTCTGCCCTGGAGTGCTTTCTTCTAGAGCACAGTTCTTCAAACTGTGGGGCGCGCCCCCTGAGGAGGCGTGGATGGGTTCTCAGGGGGGCGCAAAGGCCTCTGCCAGCACATGTAAATGAAGACACCTGGAAGTGCAGCAATGTTTATTTGCTGCATTTCCAGGCTGTCTTCATTTACTCTGAAGGCCTCAGAGTGCCGTGGGGCCAGAGGTCAGTGGGTGTGCTGCTGGGGGCTCGGCTGGGCAGTGTCTGGAGTCTTATTAAGACTCCAGCACAGCCGAGTTTTTCACAGGTCTTTAAAGACCATTTGCATACTTTTGGAAACTGGTTGCCTAAGTAAGCTTAGTTTTTTTTCCTTTTCCAGTACCCCCTGTGCCCCGACTCTGCCTATTCCTTACATTTGCATTTTAAACTTACTGCTGTAGTGTGAAAATGCATTTCATGAAAAGAAATACAAAAAAGGGTTGCCAATAGAAAAAATGGCAGCCATGTATGTTTAAAGAGCCTGCAAAGACCTTGCTTTGACACTAAATAGGGTCTTAAATAAAAAAGTATGTATTCATTTGTAATGTGACTTTCTGTCTGTTCCTTTTATTTTCAGTCATGAATCATTCAGGCAGCCCTAGAACACATGTAAAAGTACTTTATATTTGCTTTTCGAAGTACGCACACATAAGTGCTGAAAATAGGGCTTTAGGTGACTGTTTATTTTTGTGCCGTCTGCAACATCAAAATAATGAGTTGGCAACCCTAATCATAAGACTGGAAGTTTGATGCAGGATCAGCACATTATTTATTTCTTTCACCCTTGATTCCCTGATTAATTCCATAATAGCAATAGTTTAACTTATATCTGAAACCCAGCATCCCGCCAATAACATGCTGATTAACTTCAAGTGTCTGGGAATCCGCCCTGCATTCAGACAACTCACTGCTCATTCTCACCCTTCACTTTCACGCTCACCTAGCACTCACAGCGCATAGTTATGGTTTTCCCGCATTTGCCACATAATCAATCGTCTGCTGCATAATTTGCAGATTAAAAATGCAGCAACACATGTTACCTCACAGTGGAAGGGCCTTTCTAAAGGTTGACTGGTCACCTTTCTGTTGCTTATTGCTATATGTGGGTGTTAATGTGGTACTTATGAGGGGCTATAAAGGCCAGGACAATGTTAAGAAGTGTAAAAATAGCAAAATAGTGCAGTAATGCTATCACAAAATATGCAGCATAATTCGCCTTTGCTTGCTGCAGAATTTAGCCAACCATGCTACTTAATTTGGCCTTCTCCTGCCGCATAATTCCAATGGCCCTGTTTATAGTGCTATGAAGTCTCAGCCTGTGGCAGAAAGCACTGTGAATATGTAAGTCATTATTTTAAAACAGTATTTACATACTCTAAGCTAGACTGCTGCAAAATGATGCAGTGATTGAGATAAAACAAGTTCTTACAAAATATACTTTTTAGTAATAAGTAATCAAACTGGATCTAATGCAGACATTTTTGTAAGTGTCTCCACTATTCCAGATCCCAGCTGATAACTCTGTTACATTACATCTTAAAAAGAATAGATCTTTGCCACCATAAAACTTTAAACAGATCCACTGGAATTATTCAGTAGAAAAGAACAAAATTATGCGGCAGGTTTGACTAAATTATCCAGCAAGAAAAGGTAAGTTATGCGGCACAATGTGCCACATTTTGTAGTTATCATTACTTCACTATTTTGTCATTTTAAGTCGCAGTAACGCTGTCAGGGGAAATATTTCACCTCATTAGTACCAATTTAACAAACAAATACAGCAGTAAGCAACTAAAAGATTACTAGTCTTTGCAGGGCCTTCCACTGCTCCGGAACACTTTGTCACGCTTTAAGTAACTTTTGTTCCGTTTGAGCTAGAATCAAGTTTTTGTCATTGAAATCTGGAGATTATGTAGCAAATGCAGTAAACTGATAATTATGTGGAAAGCGCTGCTGCTGCAGAAACTCATAATTCCAGTGGCCCTGGCTTTAAGTGACTCAATCAATTAATGGCTGGTAAGAAGGTCGGTTTCTTTTTAACTTTCTGCACTACCACCACCCACTTCGACTTCAGGCACAGGCATGTCAAAGTCAGTATTAACGATTCAGGAAAAGTTTTTTGTGTGAAAGCTGAGTCCATGGGGGGGGCTGGTAGAAGGCCAGCAGAGTTTCTTTCAAATACAGAGCCCTAATCCTCTCAATCCTTGGGGCCTCATAGAAATGGTCTGGGAGACCGAGGAAAAGAGCGAGATTCATAGATATTGTCAAAGAGAAGGCCCAGAATAGTGAGCACTCTACGCAAACTAATTTTTAGGTTTACAAATGGCCAGAGACCGCTTTTTTAGAGAGCTACCCCAAAGGGGATGATATAAGTGTTTTTTTAAAGGGACATTATTGAAGCTGGTACTGCTGCCAAGTGTGTAAGTGGCCACTGCTGGTTATCATAAAGGAGTAGATGCAGATGCAGAAGGACTTGGGCTCAGGAATTTGGGGGGCCCACTGCATCACAATTATGACTGTCTACCTTTAAAAAAAAGTGGCATCCGAGCGTATTGTCCTTTCAAGCATTAGGACAGAGGTGATGATCGATCATGGTGGGGAAGAGGTAAAAGAGGCAGAGGAGACAGCCTGCTACTCAGGACTGCGGTTATCATTAGTGCAGCAAGAATAGTTGCATTGGGGTCAAAGAGTGTGAGGGGATCACAACACCCCAATTATGGGGAGCAGTTTGTTTGGGATATCGGTTTTTGTTTGATGCATTTGCTGTTTTATAAGTTTCGTAAGTGGTGCAGTTTGCAGTTCATAAGCTATAGAAAAGTATTCCTGAAATCATCTCTTAAGCTCCGCTCCCTGAATGCAGCCATGTCCCTCCCGCTCCCCCAATCCTAGCCATAAAGTTTTGGAGGGGGGCCCGACCTCCAAACATTTTGCTTAGGGGGGGGCTCAGAGTAAAAAAGTTTGAAGAGCTCTGTTCTAGAGTATCTGATGAGGTTGTGGTGGGTGGCGGTGGCTGCATTGGCTCACATGGCCATTAAGTTGTTTGTCTAAATGACACTGTACAATATGTGCCAAGTGTGGAAAAAAATATTCTGACTTAAGTCTGATGCCATTACCTATCAAAAAAGTACCAAAGAATGAATGGAATTTTTTTTTATTACATGATTGTAAAAGGAAAAAGATCCATGGCCTCAGCCATGAGAAATTGGAGCAAAAACGTATGGAAGACAAAATATTGATAGGCATGAATGAGTATATTAGATGCTATTAACTTATGAATAATGGACTGAATAGGAAGTAAGGAAGAATTGGCTGAAGAGGATGGATTATTGTTGCGGGCAGACTTGTGATTTCTCTGGAAAGTTTGAGAAAGAGAACTCTTGACACAACAGGGGGCATTTAGCTAACTAAAGAATATTGTATTGGGGGCCTAGGATAGACAAGGAAGGTGAAGGATTCCATGGAAGCATACATTCTGATAAATCACAGCTCACATTCAGTCCAACTTTATTCCCAGTAAACAATCCCCGTATGTCTTGGTAAAGAGTTAGTGTTGAGGTGATGGGACCCATATGGGAGAATGGCCGGTAAAGTAAATGCATATTGGGTACCTATGGTCATTTCTGAAAATGGCCTGAACTGGAAGTTGTGATGTTTGTGGCTTGTGCATACCACATCACACCATGTGAGGTCATTGGCTACAGTCCTTTTGTCTTGATGAAAGGGTGGCTGCCAGTTATCACGGACAACCGTGGGTGGAGGCCATAGGTTAGACAGGTGGAATAGTCACCAGAAGAGGAGTAAACTCCATATAAATTATGGTATGATGCAAAGCAAGGAGGTAAAGCCGGTGAAATTCAGTGCTGGACTTTGGATCAGGGATGGAACTGGATGAGGCAGTGAGAGTAAGTGGTCTGAAACACAGTGGTCTATGGTAGAGCTGTCACTTGAGGAAGCTTTTGGCAGAACCGCTTTTGCTACTGAACGCTGCTGCAGGGGCTCTTTAAACAGCGTGTTTGCCTGCCCGCCCGCCTCCCGCTCTCCTGACACGTCCTGTGAGTAACATCGAGCGGAGCGCTGAGAGCGGAGCAGGGTTAAAGAACTACAAATCCCAGCGGCCCTAGCAGCATTTGCCGCGTCAGTTTCGCGCCAGGAGGCGCTGAAATACGGCGACACCCCGGTCGAGGGGGTGTCACTTGAGGAAGCTTTTGGCAGAACCGCTTTTGCTACTGAACGCTGCTGCAGGGGCTCTTTAAACAGCGTGTTTGCCTGCCCGCCCGCCTCCCGCTCTCCTGACACGTCCTGTGAGTAACATCGAGCGGAGCGCTGAGAGCGGAGCAGGGTTAAAGAACTACAAATCCCAGCGGCCCTAGCAGCATTTGCCGCGTCAGTTTCGCGCCAGGAGGCGCTGAAATACGGCGACACCCCCGTCTCGCGGGACACGAGCGGGACGCCCGGAGCGAAGCCCGGGCAAAGGGCGGGCCCTCTGTGGCCCTCAGTGACCGAGGTAGGCTGGGCTGGGCCCGGTCATTTACATTTTGTTTTTGCCTCGATGAACATGTGTTTACAATTGTAGGTTTGTGAACGACCCGTGTACTGATATTATTACACCGTTCCTCAAACTAACTTGGCCGGTCAGGGACTGACGCCACTCCAGGTTCTTATAAGTTTTACTTTTTTACATTTTGATTAAGTTTATCGCTGTGGAAAATAGTGCGGAAAATGTCTAAAACGCTACGTTCAGGAAGGGTAGTAGGAGAAAAACCTGGCCGAAAATTAACTACCACCCGCACAAGAAACAAATCAGTGAATAACCCACCGTTGAAAGGTCAATGCCAACTATCTGAACTTTGGGATCTATCTGGTGTAAAAAAATCCAAACTTGCTACTCCAGAAAGATCGGATACTAAAGCCCTGGAGTTTCATACACCAGCCCCCATAGACCCCCAACTGCCTCTGGTACAGCAAGGGGCCCTACAATCAATGGTAGGGGGGTCTTCCTTACGGGACTCTACAGAGGGGAAGGTGATGGCCGTAGGTGATCTAGTGCATATACCACCGATCCCTCAGTCCCCTTTGAATGATAGGCCGGGGGGCGACTTGTCTGCATTATCTATTGACCTGGAACTTTGGGGACGCTACGTAAGCCCAGCTAAAGTGGAGACTTTGGAGCAGTTTAAAGCTTCAGGGGGTGCCACCCCTTCTGGGTTATTTCTGTATAGTAGCACCCCCTCGTTAAATGGCCATGAAATATCCGACTTGTTAAATGTTTCTAGGAGCCCCGATCTTAATCTCTTGGATAATCGTTGCTCTGTGGAAGCACGAGAAAAGCTGATCTCAGAGTCCATGATCGCTCTGGAACAACTCCTAGCCTCAATCTTACTGCTTTTGGGGAAATTTGTAGGCAGCTCGGACTGTATTCTGGAATCAGTCACTCAAATTTTAAAGACATTGCTGCAGAAATCGCCTGATATGAGGAATGCCTCTCCCCCCAAGTCTGAGCATTACTTGTCTGAGGGGAAAACCAGAGACACCAGAGGGAATCTTGATAGGAAGGCTGAATCTCCTACTCTGGAATCTCACAAGGACATGCCTTTTACTGCAGCTCCCAACTGCATCAAAAACTCAGTTCTGGAGATAGAGGAGGATGATAAACCTTTGCCTGGCCCTAAAACAGTCCAGGAGTTATTTCCTATTTTCGTGCCTGAGAGCGGAAAAGATCCCTTGGACGATAAACCGGAGGTAAAAGAAGAAAGGGGAAAAAATGGTAAACAAAAAATTAATAAAGGTAACAAGAGGAAACCAATTCGAAAATACAGAAAGAAAAAGCAGCGGAGGATTATTTTCCAAAATATTACAGCGTCAAGGGAGAATGATGAAATCGATGTGGAGCCCTCTCCTACTTCCTTAAAGGTGGACATTGATTTGAACTTAACTACTTTAACCTCTGTAAAGGGGGAAAATGACCAACGTAGTCTGTTTACTCAGGAAGCTACACCGCAAGCAGGGGGCTCTCTCCTATGCTCTCCTCCACGGAGCGCATTAGGAGGGCCAATTTCATATCCATCTGGGGCTCTTAACCCTTTGCCCCCCCCCTTTGCTGTAGCATTAGAGTCTGAAAATTACTGCCCTCCTGCCCGATCTGTAAATATTACTAAGGCCCCGGTGGATGTGCGTGTGTTAGATTTTGTACCTTTATTCGATACTGACCTTTTGTTAAATAGAGCTTGGCTTCTCAAACGTTTTAGTGAGGTTGAAAGTCTCTACCATATTCAATCAAGAGACATAGAATTGGTGTCTCTGTTGGGTGGAAGTAGGGTATTGAGTATACGGGTGAAATTTTATTCGCCTATTATAGTAAACTTGATACTAGAACAAGCCGAAAACTTTCAGCGCTTAGGTATTGACATTCTCCCTATCTCCAACCCAGGCAAGCCAAATCTTTTATGTAACCAGGTGTTTGGGGGTGGTGAGCAAAACGGGGTAACCTTCCCCCCTTAGAGACCTAAAAATCTGGGTCTCTAGGGGAAAACGCTCAGTTTCGCACGTGAAGCCACTTCCACTAACTGAGAACTCTTCACTTATAGATGATAATAACCGGTGGAACTGGCTCCATAGTGCATTATCAACAAAAACAAAGGACAACCCCAAATTGTTTCACCATCTTTAACACCGCATTAAAAATAATTTCCTGGAATGCGGCTGGATTCCACAGCAGCCCAGAGAAATTTGCCTTTTTATCTTCTCTGGGTGCGGATATATTGTGCATTCAGGAAACATGGTGCATTGATATGCTAACACCATCAAAAGATTTTTATGTCCTGGAAGTACCAGCTGCGCCCTCTAAGAAAGGGCATGCCAGGGGGGGGATTGCCTGCTTATTGTCAAATAAACTGCAATGGAGATTCTCCCATTATATTGATCCTAGTAGACTTTTCCACACAATAACCCTAGAAAATGTGTTCCATAATGGTAAAAAATATCCTATGGTAATTTTTAATGTGTATATACCCCCTGAGGAGTGTTTTAATGCTAGTCTGCAGCAGGTTCTCCGATATATTGAACAGATAAAAAATTCACAATCTTCCCCTGTAATTTTGCTTGTAGGTGATCTGAATTGCAAAATTTCTAATGCTAGTCTGAAACTCTTCAGGAACAAAGTTAAGGAAGAGGTTCATTTTATTCCCCAGACGCTTTTTCCTGAGAACCTGGTGACAAATAAAAGAGGGAAGATTTTGTTAAAAGAACTAGCGACTGGGGATGGTATTATTCTAAACGGAAGATTTCCATCTGACGTCCCCGCTAATTATACCCATAAATCCCCCTTTGGGTCATCTATCTTGGACTATGCTATTGCAGACTATGGCCTGTTTCCCCATATTCAGGACCTTAAGAT
This sequence comes from Lissotriton vulgaris, assembly GCF_964263255.1. NCBI lineage: Eukaryota > Metazoa > Chordata > Amphibia > Caudata > Salamandridae > Lissotriton > Lissotriton vulgaris. The sequence continues at coordinate 104,420,947 of NC_141685.1, read as the reverse complement.
TATACCTACGTCACTCAGCGATCATAGTATATTGTTTTTAACAATGTCTTTAAATTCTTTGAATACTGTGTCTTGGTCGCTTAATGGCAACGAGGCTACCTTCCATGCCTCTTCTGGAAGGTGCTTCTGGAACTCTGCCGCCATTAATGGGGTGCAGGACCTTTTGGACGATACCCTAATGGTAATAAACGAGTGGAATGGCAGCGAATTAGTTTATTTTGAAGAATTCATGCGAAAGATTTTATTGTACGCAAAAAAAACTGTTCCCCCTAGGAAAGGAGAAGTAGTCCCTAATATATTGCGTACTCTGAATAGGGAATTAAATAAACTAGTTCGCGAACAGTATTTAGAAAGAGTCCTGGAACGTGGGAAAGAAATTGCTAGGTTAAAAAGAAAGAGAAGCAGACTCAAGCAAAAAATCAAAAAGGAAAGGGAGGATGAAGTTTGGATTAAACTGAGGGAATCTGCTGTACATGGTAATATTAAAGACTTTTGGGCAATAATTGGGAAGGGATGTGGTACGCGCCATAGCCCCATCCCCATTCCTATACCAGAAGAGGTATGGTCCTCTCATATCCGAGAGCTCTATGCAGGGAACGGGACTACGGGTATTGATAACTCCATTTATGCTGCCCCTGAAGACCTTGTATTCCATCCCTCAGAGAAAGAAATCGAGACGGCTATAAAAAATATGCGGCCCTCTGGGGCCATGGGACCGGACGAGCTTCCTATGACGGTCCTCAAACAAGATCCCTTAAGTTGGAGTAAAATTTTGTACCCCTTGTTTAAGGCGTGCCATCTCTCCAAAATTGTTCCTGCTTCCTGGAGAGGAAGTATTTTGGTCCCCATCTTTAAGAAGGGTACAAGGGATAGCCCTAGTAATTACCGCCTGATTGCACTCCTCGACTCCATCGGAAAGGTCTTTGCGAAATGCCTCCTTAGTTCTCTTTCCGATTGGGTCGAGGACGGCAATATTCTGCCGTTTGAACAGACCGGTTTCCGTAGGGATCATGGTACCCTAGATAATCTCACTGCCCTTCAGGTGATTACAGATAAATACGTCCAGGTGAGAGGAGGAGTGGTGTATGCCGCCTTTATCGATTTCTCCACAGCGTTCGATAAAGTAGATCGTGGAACGCTGTGGAGAAAACTGGCGACGTTTGGTGTCCCTACCCCCCTGTTGGAACGGGTTCGGGCTCTGCATACTGAGACCTGGTGCAGGGTCTTAATGGGGGGCGAAAGGGGGCTTTCGGCCAAAATACCATCTCGGAATGGCCCTAAACAAGGCTGCTTATTGTCTCCCCTTTTGTTCTCCTTATATACGGCTGACCTCCCTGCTGCCGTGTCTGCCAGTGAGGGGATTGCCCCGATGATAGGAGGGACTCCAATATCCTGCCTGATGTATGCCGATGATGTTCTTATTCTTGACTTGACTCCAATCGGTCTTGCAAATCGGCTACAGGCTCTCCAGGCCTTTGCTAGTGATCATCACATGAAGATTAATATTACCAAAAGTAAAGTGATGTGTATAGCTGGTAAGAAGAAGTGCCGCTCTACAAATTTCGGTTGGGCTATTGGGGGGCATAGATTGGAGGTCGTAACTTCCTATATTTTCTTGGGAAAAATATTTTCGGCCAATATGAGTGAGAAACTCCATATAGAGCACTGCTCTCGCAAAGCTCTTGCCCATGGCAATGGGTTAAAGTCCCTATACCAGGCAACGGGGAAAAGGCATTTTTCCAGTCTTCTAGAAGTTTTTAGAGCAAAAATCCCCGCAACTATCTTGTATGGTATTGAATTAATAGAGGTGAAAAACTGGGACTTTTGCCATAAGATTAAGGGGAAACTCTTAAGATCCCTCTCTACTTTAAACAATGCTTGCCCACTAGCCGCTTGTAGGCTTGACTTTGGACTCAGGAGTACCTGGGTTCAGGGTCTATGCGCCCTAATAAGATGGGTGGCCAGTTTGGCTAGAGCGGGAGATGGCACCCTGCGAGTTCTCCTCAAAAATGAACTATTGGGCAATTTTAAAGAGTTCTCTAAACTCGTAAGCAACTTTAGAAGGGCTGTAACGATACTTAAACTTGATGAAAGTGTTCTATTCTCCTACTCCCCTACGCAGTTAAAACATGTCCTTAAGGAGGCTTCGTGGGAGTTTTGTTTCCTTTCTGATAAAAAGTCAGTTGGTGACAAAAGGAACGTGGAACCTCTCATCTCTTCCTATAGGTTGAAGCAGCCACAACCCTATGCCCTATGGAATCTACCGCATGGGATACGTAGATTTTGGTTTTTGCTTCGCTATGATTTAATTCCACTAAATCTACTGTTATCCAAATGGCATGGCACTTCTGCTTTGTGCAATTTATGTAAACTGAACACCCAGGACTGTATGCATGTATTATTGATTTGTCCTATGTTACGTAATTTGCGCAATCGATGGCTAAAAGTAATTTGTCTCCGCCTTAGCATTGTCACTTTAAAGGATTTTCTTCATGCACTTTATTGCCCTCCGAACGAAATGTTCTGTTCCTATATTTTTAACTTTTTTAAAGGATTTTTAGCTATTTATTAAAATGCAACTGGAGATATCTTGTCTGTCCGGCCTTGCTAGATTGATTTGCAGATGTATATCTATTGTGGATTGAATTTTGTTCTTCAAACTTTTGGATCTTCTGTGTATTTGCTGTTGTGTATTGTATATGTTTATGTGGCCCTCTTTGAGAGCCAAAACATAATAAATAAATTTGAATTTGGTAGAGCTGTCTTCATCCGGGGTTGAAGGTATCCACTGGGGAAGATTTGGTTGTCTGACCAACAAGCCTAAGAAATTCTAACATTGTGTATGTTAACTTCTGGCTTCATGTGATACCTGTATATAGGGTGTACCTTTTTAGGGTGAGCCCTCGTGATGCTGCTCGCGTAGGCGAGACGTTTTGTAGGGGTTTTCAAAATGGACCTTGAAATTCCACACAGCTCGTGCATTTCCAAGGTCCATTTTGATTGGGCTTTGCGTGTATGTTGTTTTTTTAACAGAACACCCAATAGGCCATAGGCGGTCGCGTAGCTCCGCCTATGGCCTATTGGTGTCTGTTACGCGCACCAAAGCCCATATGTCATGATATTGTCAGGTGAAGAGACTTTTAGGTGTATTTGAGTGTCATCTGCGTACATGTGATAAGATATGTTCGAGCAGTTCAGAATTTCTGTAACTGGTTCCATGTACAAGTTGAAGAGCGTGGGTGATAATGCAGATCCTTGAGGGACCCCAGTTGAGATCGGGGTGTTGTTAGAAAAGGAATGGTTGACTTTGGTTCGATGTGAGCTATTGTGTATGGAATGAGGCAAACCAATTTAAAACTGTGCCTGATAAGCCCTTCCTTTTTTCGAGAAGATCAATCAAGTTATCATGTTTGACGGTGTCAAACAATGAGGAGAGATGCATGAGAAAAATGTAGGCAGCTTTCATTTCGGTCAAGAAATCTGAGTGTCATCAGTAATATGTGTCAGGACAGATTCGGTACTGTGACCCGCTTGGAAACCTGATTGGAATTAATCAAGGAGTTGAAACTGATCAATGTGATTACACAGTTGTGTGTGAACGTATTTCTCAAGTAGTTTGGCTAGGGTCATGATTCATGGACAATCTTGGGCCATAGTGGGATTATGGAAGGTATAAGATTTTTGAAGAGCTTGGCGGGCATTTGCCCAAGGCTTTTTAAGAAGACGCGCAAGGGTTTTGACGACCTCGTCACCCTCCCCGTATTGGCGAGCGCGCTCCTCCCGATCTAGGAAATGCGTTTCTCTGTGTTTAGCATCCTCAAATTCCGCTATCTTAGCCTTGATCTGCCCAAGGGTCGTGAGCTGATTGGACTTGAAGAATTCAAATACAAGCGAGTGAATCTTTCTCTAGCCACTGCAGATCATTCCTCAGTGAACGTAGAACACCAATTTGTTTAGCAATACACTTGCCCCTAATGACTGCTGTAAACGCTTCCCGTAGAGTGGACGGGGTGTCTGCAGAGCTGAGTTTGGTGTCAAAGTATGGCTGATCCAATGTCCTCTCGCAACACCTGGTCCCAGAGGGCACCAGCTGGAAGTCTCCAGCTGAAGGCTCTATTCGGCGCGTCTGTTAAAATAAATTCTAATAGTACTGGAGCGTTATCCGATAGGGTTCAGTCAAGATGGGCACAGTGTCTAACCCAAGTGTCCACGTCACAGGATATGAGTTGGTAGTCCATTTTAGAACACGAGGGACCCGCAGAGGAAATGCAACTCTCCTCTCGGCTGGATTGGTGTTGGCAGTGCCAGACATCTATCAGATCCTGGTCTTCCATAAGGGCCTGCAGTTGCGCCGCAGCTCAGGCGTGACGCCGTCGAGAACCATTTGACCTGTCCTAATTGGAGTTGAGAACCATGTTAAAATCACCTCCCCATAGCACTGCCCCGGGGCCTAGGGAGTCTGCCAACCGCCGCATCTCGCTAAAAAACTGGGGCTCCTCGGTGTTGGGGCCGTATATTGATATGAGTCTCACTGGGCGACCTACAAGAACCCCCCTCCACTATCACATACCGACCCTGGAGATCGCATATTGCAGTGCGCGTATGCCAAGAGAAGCCCTTTCTGAGAACTATGGCTGTGCCCCTGGCGTAGTTGAAGTATCCCGCTATGAACTTTTCACCCATCCTTCCCGCTCGTAGGCGTGAACACGAGGCTCCTATCAGATTCAGCTGTTGTAAAAAGCAGAGTCTGCTCCATATCAATTAAGAAATGCTGCCACTAACTGCATCTTTCTACCGCAGTTCAGGCCCTTCACATTCCAGGTTACAGCTTTTACCGTGCGTGTCTTGTCAGCAGTTGCAGTCATCTCTGCATTATCATGCATCCATGCGCGCCAAGAGGGAGAGCAGAACCCAGCAGCTTCGGACTCGTGATAGAGAGAGGAAGGCAAAAGAAGAAGGGAGAGAAAACGCAAATAGAGACAAGCAACCGGTGAGAGTTGAGCGAGAGATGCAAGCTACGCCTCCCCCAACTTTGTGAGGGCTGTACAATGTGATTAGGTTATATTCAGGGGGAACTAGAATGTCCAAAATTGGTGAGGAGGATACATTAAGCCAAGTTTGTGGTAGGATGTCAAGTGATTTATATAGCGCGCTACATTCCCATAGGGTCTCAAGGCGCTTGAAGAAGGGTGGGGAATTACTTGTCGAATATCCAGGTTTTAAGTTGCTTTCTGAATGTTAGGTGGTTCTGAGTGAGGCGAAGGTGAGTGGGAAGTGAGTTCCAGGTTTTAGCTGCCAGGTAGGAGAAGGATCTGCCTCCCATGGTGGTTTTGTTGATGCGAGGTACAGTTGCAAGGGCTTGGTTGGAGGATCGTAGCTGGCGGGAGGGGGTGTAGAAGGAAAGTCGTGAGTTGAGGCATTCGGGTCCAAGTTCGTAAAGTGCTTTGTGTGCGTGGGTTAGGAGGCGGAAAGTAATCCTCTTGTTAACAGGGAGCCAGTGGAGGTTTTTCAAGTGGCCAGAGATGTGGTCTTTACGCGGGATGTCTAGTATGAGTCTGGCTGAAGCGTTCTCGATGCGTTGGAGTTTTTTCTGGAGTTTTGCGGTGGTACCGGCGTATAGGGTGTTTCCGTAGTCCAGGGGGCTCGTGACCAGTGCGTGGGTGACCGTTTTTCTAGTTTCGGTGGGGATCCAGCGAAATGTTTTTTTGAGCATGCGAAGAATATTGAAGCAAGATGATGAGACGGCGTTGACTTGTCTGTTCATAGAGAGTGAGGAGTCCAGGATGACACCTAAGTTCCGTGCGTGGTTCGTCGGGATGGGTGCTTTTCCAAGGGCCTCAGGCCACCAAGAGTCATCCCAGGCGGAGGGGGAGGAACCTAGGATGAGGACTTCTGTTTTGTCTGAGTTCAGTTTTAGACGGCTGTGCTTCATCCACTCGGCTACTTCTTTCATTCCTTCATGTAGGTTGGTTTTGGCGGTGTTAGGGTCTTTGGTGAGTGATAGTATCAGTTGAGTGTCATCAGCGTAGGAGATGATGTTGAGGTTGTGTTGGCGTGCGATGGCCGCGAGGGGGCTCATGTATACGTTGAAGAGGGTGGGGCTGAGTGAAGATCCTTGTGGCACGCCGCGGATGACTTCGGTGGCTTCTGAATTGTATGGTGGAAGGCGGACTCTCTGAGTTCTTCCGGCAAGGAACGAGGTGATCCATTCCAGTGCTTTTCCTTGGATTCCGATGTTTCTGAGGCGTTGTATTAAGGTGCTATGACAAACTGTGTCAAAGGCTGCGGAGAGGTCGAGGAGGATGAGGGCGACTGTGTCTCCATTGTCCAGTAGAGTTCGAATGTCGTCTGTTGCTGCGATGAGTGCGGTCTCAGTGCTGTGTTTGGCTCGGAATCCGGACTGTGAGGGGTCTAGGGATTTGTTGGTTTCGAGGAAGCCGGCGAGCTGGTTGTTGACAGGTTTCTCGATGACTTTGGCCGGGAATTGAAGGAGCGAGATGGGGCGGTAGTTTTCAGGGGTGGGGGAATCCTATCGCCCGACGCCCGAACCATGTGGTTTTTATTGACGGGCAAGAAGATTTAATGTCTATTTTGTCCTACGGACAAGTAGACATTAAATCACGTCAAGAAAATAGGCTGTGGGCTTGCAGAGAGCCTTTGGAGCCCTCTGATTGGCTAGCAGCTCATGACTTCACTGGGCTCTAACCAGTGATTGGCTGGGGAGTGAAACGTCACTACTCTCAGCAAGCAGTTGAACTTCGGGACCTCCGCGAGCGAGGAAATTCCTTTTGAGGTAAAATTAAAGCACTGCCAAGGCGCCCGCCTTAGCACTGCTAGTGTTATTTTTCCCTGCATGGATACAGATTCCACTGAAATATTGGACTAGAACTTTAATGTCTGCCTGCTGACGGCCCGTCGCTAATGCAGCATCATTGTGGCTGCAGAAAGCGCGGGCTGACTCCTCACTTCTTTTGCCGACTGCACACGTTTCTTTTGGTATGCAGAGTGGATTAGAAGTCCATTTCATACCAGAGGTCTGACACTGATTGGGCAATTCCTCTCACAAATGAGCGATATCTTTCCCATTTGTGAGAGAAAATGCTCAATTTGCCAGTGCCTATTTTTCTGGATTAATTTAGCCCGTTGTGCACATTTTTTTTGAACTGCAAATGCCTCAGCATCGTCGCTGCAGTGTATCTTTAGTAATTGTAAAAGGAGACTTAACTGTTCCTTTGAAAGCTAGTTAATTGCGTGCAGCATGAGCACTGCACACATCGACACATCAGTGCCAGGACTTCATGCGGGGGTTAAAAATACATCGATTTTAGAAAACGAAAGTAGCCGCCTCACTGTTCTAATGCTGCCGGTGTAAAAGCTCTTTGTGACCGGGATTAGTATTTCCACTGAAGAACGCTCCCTCCATCGCAAAAGGTCATGAAAGGCTCTCCAATTCCACCACCAAGGAGGCAATGTAGGCGCTTGTGTTTTGGCTGGGCAATTAATCAGCTTAATGTTCCGGCGTGACAAAGTGAGACAGCGCTGCACTGGGTGGGGGGTAAGAAGGAGGATCGAATACAGTAACAGATTAAAAACCTCAGAAGGAGAAAGTAAGTGAAGGTGGAGACAAAAGGAGAGCATGCAGTGATATCAGGCGTGATCTACAGTGGAATAAAGTTATCTGCAGGCGTGTGCTTATGTGGTCGGAAGGGAGCTGCCTAACTGAGTATAAGGGGAGCAACTGTCACAGTGAGCCACACATTGTTTTACTTAATTTTGCAACTTCAGCTGCACCGTGCGCCAAGTGTAGCAGAGAATGCCTAAGGCGGATCACAGGGAGGCACCTGATGTACCTCTAGCAGCCACTTTGTTTTTCTCTGTGAAGACTATAATGATCGCCTTAATATTGTATTGGCGTCTGCCAGAATAATGTCCCCTCTGCATAAGTTCACATATCATTTGATATTTCTCGTGCAGCTGCCAACAGTGATACACTCAGAAATAAATAAGTGTCCTTGTAGTAATGTAACTGGCGCTCATCTAAGCGCTCCAATATGTTTAGGTAGAGTTTGCGCTATTAAACTGCAAAAAAAGTCATTCTTTTATTAGAAATGCTCTTTCAGTGAGTCATATGCAAGTGTAGTCATGTCTTAAAATAACTCGGGCTAGAATATTAGAAACAAGTGAAATCGGGAAATGGTGAGGAAGATATGAAGGGTACTAGCATTAAAGAAGAAGAGAAAATGCTGATTTCACTTAGCAGGAGTTCAATTCTGGTGGTGTGTTCATTTGATATGTGCTACTGTATACAAATAGATATGCAGAGCTCTGCCAATGAACACAACTAGATCAGTCTGACTGTGTGTGTGTGCTTGTGTGAAACAGGGGGGCTGGGCCTCTATTAACAGCTCTGCAATGCACTTCAGTTCTGCCTCAAATAGCTCTGCAAATGCACGTTCACGTTATATTATTTAATCATAGTCCAGGATTCTTTTGGTGATTGTATCCCTGCAGTCTTACTTGAATCATATGTTTGTGATGACTGTCCGTTATTTGTGATATGTCTGCATGCTCTGGGATAGTTCAGTATTCTGGATAGCTGTGGCTTGTTGGCGAAAGATGTTCATTATTAGTGATCATGTTTTTTTTTAAAGCAGTGAGTTAAGTAAGTACTGGTTGCAATTAGTTGTGACATTATGCAACATCCTGCTTGAGTGCAGAGTTTATTTACAGTAGTTATCTGCTATTTGTGATGTGGCAGAATTCTTGACAGTCCGGAACTATTTAGATACTCTTTGTGAAAGAGAACCTGTTCTGGCTTGATAAATAAAAAAAAAATAGCTTCCATGCTTAAATTGTGTGATCTTAGGCAAATATTTTTTTTCAACCAAACTAACTTTTTCTTTTTGAATAAGACTCCCTGCTTTCCATTTTTACTGATTTTTACAGATAAATACAGACAGTAAACCATTTATTTTCTTATCTGTTTTTATTTTTAAATATTGATAAAAACTGAAATTGGCTGCTTTTTGAGTGATTCTAAATACCCTTTTTAATGATTGCCAGGCCAATAACTGTGTGAATTGATAGGTCAGGGGTTTAAAAAAAGGAACTAGTAAAGAGGCTTACACAGCAGTAGATATGCACAAAGCTGATACTGAAATGTGCATATTTTCACATAAGTGCTTGATTTATCTTCTGCATGTGGCAGGCATTCAAGCATGACTGCATTTTTATTGGTTTTATTGGTTAAATGCGGAAATATACCAGTTTCAGCTTTTTTTCTTCATAAAACTCATAATAAATATGGATAAATACAGATAAAGTTGTCAAAAATAAATATGGATAATATACAGACAGAAATGTCAAAAAAATAAATACCACATAAAACCGGGAGCCCTATTCATAAGTATGGAAGCACTAATGTTTCTCTGTCAGCTGGAGCCCTTATGTTTGATGTGGGACGGGAGTAGGTGGGACAAGTGAATTTTACAGGACATGTAGATCTCGGTGGCATTTTGTCCCTTGGACAAGTAGATTATTTGGAAAATTCCACACCCCTGTGTTTTTGAGTTCGGTGGGGTCAGCTGTGGGTTTTTTCAGAAGGTCGCTGAGTTCGGCGTGTTTCCAGCTTTCCGGGAAGGTGGCGGAGTTGAGGGAGCAGTTGATGACGTCTCTGAGGTGCGGTGCTATGATGGAGTCTGCTTTGTTGAAGATGTGGTGAGGGCATGGGTCTGTGGGGGATCCTGAGTGGATAGAGTTCATCAGGCGGATGGTGTCCTCAGTGGGGATTGGGTTCCAGTCATTGAGGATGTTCAAGGGAGGTGGAGGTCCTGCGGAGGGTTGGGTGGGTTGGTCTTCGGGTCGGTTGTCGAAGCTGTTGTGGATGTCTGCGATCTTGTTGTGGAAGAATGAAGCTAGGGAGTTGCAGAGGGCTTGAGAGGGGGTGATGTCGTTGGAGTTGGCTGAGGGGTTGGTAAATTCCTTGACGATGTTGAATAATTCCTTGCTGTTGTGGGCGTTGTTATCTAGTCGGTCCTTGAGAGCGGCTTTCTTGGCAGTCCGAATCAGTTGGTGGTGTATACGGGTGGCGTTTTTGAAGGCGTCCTTGGTGCTGGTGTTTGGGTCTTTTTTCCAGGCCTTCTCAAGGGAGCGACAGAGTTTCTTAGATTTCTTAAGATCATCGTTGAACCAGGAGGCCTTTTTGCTGCCTAGTTTGATTTGACGTTTTTTCAACGTTGCTAGGATGTCGGTGCTGTTGGATAGCCATTGGGTGAGGTCAATGGCTGCTTGGTCGGGGTTTGAGCAGTGGGCAGGGGGGTTTTGAAGAAGCGATGAGGCGATCTGGTCGATGGTGATTTTGTTCCAGTTTCTTCGCAGAGTGGGTTGAGGATGGTTGTGGGTTGTGGTCTTATTGTAGGTAAAGTGAACGCAGCTGTGGTCCGTCCAAGGGAGAGCTGTGGTGTGGCTGAAGGAGACATGTTTGCTGGAGGTGAAGATAGGGTCGAGTGTGTGACCTGCAGTGTGGGTGGGGGTAGTGACAAGTTGTTTGAGTCCGAGGTTGGCGAGATTGTCCAGAAGGGTGGTGGCGTTGCGGTCGTTGTTCTTTTCCAGGTGAAAGTTGAGGTCTCCCAAAAGAATGTAATCCTCGGAGGGGAGGGCGTGTGGGGTGATAAAGTCCATGATGTCTTCACTGAATTGTGCACTGGGTCCTGGTGGCCTGTAGAGGAGGGTGCCTCTGAGTGTGGTCTTGGGGTCGATGTGGATCTGGAAGTGAAGGTGTTCTGTGTTAGCGAGATTGACGTCAGAGCTGGTTGAGATGCGGATGGATTTCTTATGGACGATAGCGATGCCTCCTCCTGTTTGGTCGGTGCGGTCCTTACGGATGATCTTGTAGCCTTCCAGATCTTGCAAGAATAAGAGGTCGGCTGTATTCGCAGCATGCCTAACCTCTGACCTGCAATTCAAAAGCATTGACTTGAGGTGGGATTTGGTAACATCAGTTTCTTGGAGAGATATGGAGACTGGTGGTAAATTATCAAGGCTTAAAGTATTGAATGTAATGTATTCCGCATTTATAGAGCTCACTGTAACCCTACGGTATCCTGGCGCTTGAACACGTGAGATCAATTAACCTTGAGTGTAATAGCGAGTACAGGGTCAAAAAGGATAAGAAAGTCACAGCCACATACTTACGTCCTAGGAAAGAGCCAGGTCTTTAACTTCTTTCTGAACGGCAGCAGATATCTATCTGTCTAAGTTCGGCTGGGAGTTTGTTCCAAGCCGAAGCTGCTACAATACTAAAAGCTCTTCCTCCATATCTAACTCTTCTAAACCTGGATACTCTCACCAGTTTAGCTGAGGAGGAGCGAAGGTTACGTGGGGGGGACATACCATTCAAACCTGCTCTGTAATGGCTTGGGCCCAATGCCATACAGAGCCTTAGAGACTATGCACATTGACTTGAACTGTACCCTCTGCATAACTGAGAGCCAGTGGAGCTCGGCCAAGGCCTGAGACGCTGAAGACTGGCATGGTCTCATTAGTGCAAACTTGGCCGCCATCAACTGTATTCTCTTGAGTCTCCCTATCAGATATTTAGGAGACTCCAACGACAATGTTCTGAGATTGACACTGGATTCTCTAAATGAGTTGGAGGAAATAGTCTGGATCTTGGATGGTGGGAGAGAAGGTTTATTATGGGCGGTATTGTAATGAAGTAGAAAGGAGTGAATGTCAGCATCAGACTAAGGGTCAGTGATTCTATGTGGCCTGGCGTGATGGTCAATGAGGCCTAGATTTCCAGGTAAAATGTGTCTCGTTTTCCAAGATGAGTCTTGACTTTGGCAGAGTTTAGCCGTACTGGGGAGGCATGATTGATTATTCTTGAAGGGCATGTAGAGATTCCAGCGCTCCTCCATCATTGAAGAAAAGTGCAGTAGGTTCAGAAGACCCTGCTTGATGTCTTTCAGTTTAACCTCAAGGGGGGGTGCGGGGGTATAAGGAGTGGTTAGTTGGTCTGGTGATAGGAAGTGAGTGAAGTCTCCTCGTAAAAGGAACAGTGGTAGGTAATGTAGGTTCCACATAGTCCCGGATGAAAGTATAAGTGGAGGTTTATTGGAGGTTGGGGGCTGGTGGTTGGTGGCATGGAGGGGGTATGAAGAGTAGAGGGAAGTGGTGTTCTACAGTTTTCCTCCATGTGTCTTTTGTGCTATAGGGGAGTTGAGTGCCAGGTGTTGGGAAGCACAGTGGGTCAGTGGGGTGCTCCTTGAGGTAGGAGTGATGAGAGATGGGAAGTTTAGTAGGCATAGCTATTTATTGTTATGGGAGTGAACATTGGGTGATATGTGAGTAGCAGGAGAAGGCCAATTCCCTCCATAGGTGAAAGGGTGGTCCTCGATGGGCTTCTTGTGTTGAGGGGCAGTAAAGTCCCAATGGTTAGGGGTCTGGTGGATGGGTTGGGTTCCACCTTGGGCGAGGATGGGGAGGAAGAAGGGTAACAATTGGAACTCAGGACCCCTAAATTGCTAATGATGGAAGTTTAACCTGGGTGAGGATTAGAAGCCAGTTTTGCAGTGAGCTCAACCACATTTAGTTCTGTCTGCAGCAGTCGCTCCCTCACCTTATGGCGATCCAAATATTACTATCAATGAATATGGAATCCATTTATTCTTCTAGCATCTCTTTCAGTTGGGTAATAGCCATCAGTATCTGGGGAGTGGACATTTCATCCTGTCTGCTCTGCGAGTTCCATGCAGGGCCTCCTCCCACCTCTGTATATCTGTACATTTTTTGTTATTGGCCTGTTCTAGAAGATCTATCTCGGCCCATAACTACACAGAATAGTTATTGCCACAGGGGCCTATCCCGCTCCTCAAATTCTATGTCTCAGCAGGTGCTCTGCTATCCCCTGGGTACCCTCTCAAAACAGCGGCCCAGCCCACTGCAGATCAGACTGTCTTCTTCAGGTCTGTCTGCCACTTATTACCTCCAGAACAAGAACATGAAGGACAACCAGGCAATGTCCCCCAAGGCATGAGCAAGGAACTAGCCCTCCAGCCTCCCTCTCATCCACTACCGCCCACGTCTCAAAGGTTAGTAGCTGGAAGATCCCTTCTCAGCAACCTCTTATCAGTTGGAAGCTCAGGGTTACCGGGTCGCAGTCCCAACTATATGATCACGTCAATGGGGAGGGAGAAGGGGTTGCACAGGTGGCACCTGTATGTCAACTTGTTTGCACTTCACAGGCCCGGCCCTCTATGCCTTCTAAGGCAGGCCTCCTGCAACTGTATACGCTCTCTGCACCAGCAGTCCGCAACGCAGGAAGGGTAGGGGCAGTTAACGCCTGGGGACTGTGCTGACCTCATCTCCATTATCTAGCCGCTGTCATTGTGGCAACCATCTTCCAGGCTTCTAGGCTCCAACTAGTATTGCGTGCCCCAGCGATCAGTTTATTTCTAGGAAGCCATTCAGCCCCAGTGTGCCCGGCTGTGCCAGTACATTTCAGCCAAGCTTCTGCAGGCGTCTATGCGCTTCCCATCATGGTTTCGTGGGGCTCGGGAAGTGGAGTCTGCCTCCCCCTTGGTCCTCCGAACTCAATTTGCAATTGTTGGGCTGCCATTGTATGGCAGTCACCTTGGCATCTGTGCGCTCGATCATGGTAGGAAGTCAGTCCGAGCCCCCTCTACCACCTGAAGGGCTCTGTGTGGGACCTCCTCTAGGGGTCTGACCTCTAACTCCTTGGGAGAGTACTGGATTCTGTAGGATTAGGCTGGGTGCTCGGCAGCGCAATCGTTCAAGGCTTTCATTCAGCCATCTTTCTGTGTCTGCCTTTTACAAGATTATGCAATTTTCAAATTTAGTTTATTCATTTTGATATCATTCGACAAGGCAAAACAATTTGTTTTTAATTCTTTCACGGTCTATACAAAATGTAAATAGATTTATCATTTTATGTTACTGATATGAGTGAGTGCACACTTATTGTTAACATATCAATCTGCTTTATTTTATGTTGGTCTCATTTATCATTTCCTCAAAACCCTACCAACTCTATCCCATCGGAAAAGTACATGCATTACTTCCAGAATGCTGACATTCACTGTTAAATAATTTCGTTAAAATTAGTTTACACCTTGAAAGATATTTCACTTTAATTCTTTTTTTTTAATACTGCAGGTGGCTTCAAGTGTGGACAGGAACAAAACTTACGGATTCTGTCATTTGCAGCAAATAGACTACAAAGAGAGAGATGTTCCAGAGATTTTAGAAGAAACCAATTTCTAAAAGCTGGTTTTGGTCTGTAAGTAACGACAATACAGAGCCGAGTCGCTGACTGATTGTAAATGCAGTTTCTGGATTCTCTCTAATTTCTTATGTCAATGAACCCTTAAATTGGGGGCCGTAAGGACACACATGATCGAGGAGATGGAGGGTTTTGTGACTGTAAAGCAAGAGCCAGAACAACAGCACAATTTGAATAAAAAAACAGTGTACATTATTTATAAGACTGTGCAGATTGCAGAAGTAGTGTACCCATGCACTTCACAAGAGACGCACCTAGCGTGTAATTTGAACAGGACAGTACAGAAAAAGAGGTGCACAGGAGAGATACCTTATCAATGTTCCGAATGTGAGAAAACCTTTACTCAACAATCCTACTTGACTCGGCATATGAAATCGCACTCTGAACAAAAGCCTTATCAGTGCTCTGATTGTGAGAAAAGATTTAGTCAAAAACACTATCTGACACGACATGAAAGAACACATTTGGGACAAAAAATATATCAGTGCACTGAATGTCCAAAAAGTTTCAGCAAAAAAGCGAGTTTAATTCAGCATGAAGGTGCACATGCAGGAGAAAAACGGTATTTGTGTTCTGAATGTGGTAAAACCTACCGTCATAAAATCAGTCTCACATTACATGAAAGATCACACTTGGGACATAAACCATATCAGTGCACTGAATGCCAGAAAAGCTTCCACGATAAAAGTACTCTTGCTAAGCATGAAAAAATTCACACTGGAGAAAAGCCATATCAGTGCAATGAATGTGAAAAATGTTTTACTAAGAGATGTAGTCTAATTCAGCATGAAAAGACACACACCGGAGAAAAACCCTATAAGTGCACCGAATGTGAAAAAAGCTTCAGTCAGAAAATCCATCTCGTACATCATGAGAGAACCCACACAGGAGAAAAGCCCTATCAGTGTGAAGAATGTCAAAAAAGCTTCAGTCAGAAAATTCATCTGACCCAGCATGAGAGAACTCACACAGGGGAAAAACCCTACTGGTGCAGTGAATGTCAGAAAGGATTCAACCACAAAATTAGCCTGACTCACCATGAGAGAACGCACGCTAGGCACGCCTCCGCTCAGGAATGATGTTCATTCACATAATTCCATGTAAACTAAAAGAAAGTACAACATATGGACATTAACCTGAACTGAACCCCTACAAGTGCAGTGAAATCAGTCTTACTGATGAGATAGCATGGAATTGCCCCAAAACAGTTAGCAGTGCGCTGCAAAACCAAGCGGCTAGTGTTTGAAGGTATGAATAACTCAGTCTGCCTAGGCGTATGAGGGAGAAAATATCCGGTTTGCGTGAGAAATAATATCTTTGAAAAGCTAAAGTGAGAATGGTAATCTGACTTAATGGGTGAGCGCAAATCTAGCTTAGTTGCAAACCTGTTTAAGGTGGAACTTGTAAAGGGCTTTTTTTTAAATGACAAAATCACCCAACGACCCTGCATTCCCCCCAACGCCCCCGCCTCCCCCCAACGTCCCCGCCTCCCCCAACGCACTCCAGTCCCAATGCACTCTCACCACACACCCCATTCACCCCTAATCACACCCCCCCACCCACACACATCCCACCCACAACACACTCACACTGTTTTATAAACATTCTCATGCCAAACGTTCAGCAGATTGACATAAAATAAGTTGCAGTAGTAAGAGAGCTGCTCCCTCCTGTGACTTTGCTCATGGAAAAGATCAAGGCGATTACATATATAAAAAAGAAAATTGTGATGAGCAAAAAGTGGAAGCAGTTAACTGAAATGCTCTTCTCTAAATTCCTACAACAAGCTAATGAATGAAAGCCAACAGGGTAATTTAAATGTGCTGCTATTCAAAAAGCCAAAGAGACTCTAGCCTTGGCACGTTGTCATACTAGAAAAACAAATTGCGACCAATTGTTGCCCTGTATGGCCTATTAAAACCACTTCAAAGATATTGACTGTGAAAGTGAAAACGCAATCAATTCTACAAATGTATCTATTTTTGCACGGATGATATTGATAGTATTTGTCAATAGTGTAAAGATTAGTAATGTAGAGCATTTCACTAACGTATCCTTCCTCATGGAATCTTTTGTTATGACTACTCAATAATCAACAACCTAGGCAATCATAATAAAAGTTTGCAAAAACATATGATTTAGAAAAAGAGGAATTGTAGGAAAAAAGAAGCTACTAATAAATGCAAGTTCTGGTATTTATTTATACATATAGTCAAAAATTAGCATAAAATTATATATACACAAAGTAGATAACAAAATAATCAAACATAATACATAAAAAAATTAGCAAATGTCATACATGATTCACAATACATAATAGTAAAAATGGCTTAATAATCCTCGACGCGCGTTTCGGCGTCCAGCGCCTTCTTCTGGAGAAGCCAAATATGTTATGTCGCTATGATATACATATGGAAAAAGTCAAGCTGACAAAGGTGATGTTCTTTCTTCAGAAAATTTCTTTCAAAGAATTCCAGGGTAGTAAAAGTGATGGGCAACTTAGTTAAGCACCAGA
This sequence comes from Lissotriton vulgaris, assembly GCF_964263255.1. NCBI lineage: Eukaryota > Metazoa > Chordata > Amphibia > Caudata > Salamandridae > Lissotriton > Lissotriton vulgaris. The sequence goes on along the minus strand of NC_141685.1, from coordinate 104,404,130 downwards.
ATTGATGTCTGGTTGGGATGTCTGGATGAAATAGACAAGAGGAACACAAGCTTGTTATGATATATAAGGATTGTGTTATTCTTTTGGAGCCAGGTCTATGGAAACCAAAAGAGCGAGAAACAAATCTGATAGTGTAAATAAAGCGACCTAAGTTGTTTCTCGCCGTCACCGGAACAGGATTATAGGCACTGTGTAGGAGGTACGGTACGTGCGTATATTTGTAAGTCTTGATAGTGTAGATGGAGCGACTTTAGTTTCTCGCCGTCACAAAAGCAGGATTATGGGCATGTTTTTGCAGGTCTCTGATAGTGTAAATAGCGCAACTTAGGTGTATCTCGTCGTCACATGGGCAAGGTTATAGGTACTGGATACAAGGTACGATGCGTGTGTCTGTTTACAAGGCTCTGTACGGCTTTCGAAATACCCCTGGATAAATACTTCCTCCTGATGTGGATATGGAAGTTCTATTCTTTATAGTTTTGTGACAGAGCTTCTGGCATTGTGGCTAATGTAGTCGTCTGACAGCGAGAAACGAGGTTCCGACGGCTCCAGTTTTTCAAATATGATGCTTCTTTTGCTTGATATTTTGTTATGACTCCTGCTGTGTGTAAAATGAAAGCCTATTCAGAGACCTGAATCAGAAGAAAACATAAATAGTCTATCTATAAAGATGAAATCACGCAAACATCTGAAATATGGTAATATTGCCCCTGTGCACAAATTAAGAAGTGCAGGTGTTTGAAAAAGCTACTGTAAAACTGATCCTAATGTTTCATAGTGCAGAATACAAATGGTCCGTCATTTTTCACGATAGATGCAACTTTGCATCGGGGGTGGGGCTGGGAGTGGGGGGTCATCCAGCACCTACAACCCAAACTGACATCTGTTACCAAAACCCAGAACTGACATTAGGCAACAACATCCAGAACTCACAATAAAGTAACATCTTCCAACAACCAGAGCTGACATCAGTAAACAACATCCCGGACTGACATCAATTATCAGCATTCATCAACTGATCCATGAGTGAGACTGAGGCCAGGCTGCCTGACAGTTGTTGAAGCTTAACTCACTGGAAGCTAAGGGCCGTATGTAGAAACCATTTTTGCAGTCTGGCCATTTCTTGCCCCAAAACATACTTTTACATATGTACAAAACATACTTTTGCACATGTACAAAACATACTTTTACACATGTACAAAACACAAGTTGTGATTCGGTAGCAGACTTGTGAATTTCAGTTTGTCTTTGCGATTCAGTATTTGAAAGCGGCGTGTTTAGGACGTCCCGCCCAAATACTGAATCTGAATGAGATGTATGAATGTTTTGCGACCAAATTACAGTTGTATAATTTTCAAGTTTTACTGACTCCTTGAAGGAGGGGTTAACCCATTCACAATGGGACCCCTTCCCGTTTGAGAACAGCAAAAAGAATATATTTTAACAGCAGGGAGTGGTCCTATGGAGACCACTGCCTAAACTAAAAAAAAAATTTTTTTAAATTAAACTTCACGTTTTTTTCAAAATGCATCCTGTGTTCCGTTAAAGAAAATGGGCTGCATTTAATTAAAAAAAAGTTGCTTCATTAATAAGTAATCACAGATATGGTGATCTATGATGGCTGCTATTCCTAGTGGGTCTCAAACTGCGACTTACCTCATGAATATTCATGAGGTAGGTAGATTTGCAACAACCTAGGAATCGCTGAATAAAACTGAAAGAGTTTCATACATTTGGGATAGCGATTTCCTAATTGTAATTCAAAGAGAATCGCAATTAGGAAACCCCTATCCCTAAAATCTGTACATATGGTCCTAAGCTGCTTCTTATATCACCTGAACCTGCCGAAAACACCTGAAATACATCCATTTATTTTGTTCTTGAATCCTCAGGTGATTAAGTCCACACATCCTTAAATGTTTGCTTTCATTGGTTCAGGCAAAGTGATCTACTGAATCAAGGCGGACAACTTATTGGTTGTCTGCGTTTGCCTGCCCCCAGTCCCTTCTCAAAGCAGTGTTAGCGCTGCAGCCTGCTAAGTATAAGGGGTTAATTACCAGGGTCTCTTCACCCTCAGTTACAGAACTCTGTAATGTGCCGAAATAAAATTAAAATGCATCTCTGAGGCAAAGTCTTGTCACTCATGTTCAGTTAAAAATAAAATAAAAAACTCAGGAAGCACACAAGAGCTGAGACATTCACCGGAAGGCTGTAAAATTCTACATTTGTTAACCAGACAGTATTCCGAACATCTTGGCTTCTGTGGTGTGGCTTGGAGTGACCGTCCTATAAATCTGACTCCTCCCACATACTCTGAAAAATTTTACTGATTTTGTATATCACAGACCCTGAACATGGGGATTGTTTCCACTCTAAAAAAAATCCCACTCATCACCCTTTACCCTGGTTTTTCTGCATAATGCCAGAAGCTGAGCAGTATACATTATCCAGTCTAACATGATGAAGGTGGTTCAACTTGAATCTTTGCCTTCAGGGCTTGATTCTGATTCACAGGATTATTTGACCGATTATGTTGCAAACACTGTCGGTTGGATGAAATTGCTTCAAGAAGCTGTGAGATGAAATGTTGCAAGGGTTTTTTAACCAGAGGAGTACAGCTGATCACAGAATACCCCCGAAAGGGCTCTAGGTTTGGCAACTCCTAGAACTCTCCTGAAGAGGAGAATTATGTTAAAATGGCTTAGACCAGTGACAACATGCATGTTGAGCCATGATCCACCTCCTACTGTGCCAGCTTTGAGCCAAGCCAACAGATTTGCTTCTTTGCCAATGAGCTGCCAGGCACCAGCAACAGTTTTGAATGATGGACTCCATCTGTGATGCAGAGGGCCATACTGAATGGTGCTCGTTCCCACCCACGTCTTGAACATCAATCAAAGGGGCGTTCAGTCCACAGGGCCAATAGCCGCTCCCACTCCTTTCACAGAGGTGCGGATACTTTTTTAAACATGTTGTTTGCACCTTTGAGCTAAACTGCAAGCACCTATATGCCGCCTGGCTACTCTCTGCCACCCACACCTAGATTGAATACCCCCTCGTTTGGCCAAATCTTTTTCCCCCAATCCACAGAATTACAGTTCGAACTAAACAACACTCCCCAGCAGAAGTGCAAATGCGCTTTACTCCCATAAGATGTCTGTAGGGGGTAACCCCGGGTCAGGGGTTGTTTTTATAGACCTTTTTACATTTGGAATCCAAAAATGAGCTCCAAAAGTGTTATTTTTATTCATAAATTGTATTCTCCTGCTAATTTTGAATTTGGCCTGGAATATTACACTCTTTATTTCATGACTGTATTGTTTGTGTTGGAGATAACACCTCCCACTACAAACACCCACCACTCGCGGAGGAAAGAAGAAGCATAAGGTTTTTATTGTCATAAATCTCACCATGTGGCCAGTTCTGTTCATTCTGATTTGACACTAGATAGTCACCAGATCAATACTATTGAGACATTCCTCTCGTTGAGCTGCCAGCAACCCAAGAATCCTCAGGAACGCACAACGCAGAATATTTCCCACAAGTCGCTAGTTGCGTCCTCACAGCCCTAACAACGCCACTCAAAAGGAATACTATTCTCGGAAACCACCTCTCGGGTACTTGCAAATGATAAGTGTGATTATTAGTCAGATGGTAAGTGGATATTACTTGTCAGATCGTCTAACTATAGTTCAAATCATTGCAAAGCTCCACATTTCACATCTATCTGTGTGAACCCCACTGTAATCTGCAAGAGCTTGTCTTGTACAAGCCTAAAGTCAACCACCAGACCGAGGACTATCAGAGACTGGCCAGGTACCACAGCTTCCATCCTAATTTCTCCAGCACCTTATGAAGGCCAGGTGATATCTGCGCCATTAAACAAATATTGAATAAATTAAAGTCATAGGGATCAATTGAAGATAATTAACCCTGCTCACTCATTGATTATTACAAAATGTGTATTGTTACAACTGCTACACCTATTGTTATGTACACTGTTTTATGCTTCACATGCAATTTATAATTACAGTGAGCGTGTGAATAATATCCTTCCTGATCCCCCAACTAACATACCAAATCCTACATCTATTCTTGTTACTGTCGCTATACATACCATTGGTAAACTTTGTCAGTTGTGGGCTAAGGCAGATTCTGTTGCATCTATTAAATATCAGATGCAACAACTCACTGACAGTTTGAACATCAATAATCTTATTGTGGCTCTTTAATTAGTGAAGTAAAAAGCGAACTTGTTACTCCCCGCTGATGGCAAACACAATTTAAACGTTTGCCATACTTTCAAGGCACTACATAAGACTAGTACAAAAGGGGGTAGTGATGGACGGAGCATCTGAACCAATCAAACACTCACACCCAGTCAACAGATCTGGGTTTAGTCCATCACCGTTCTTTAGCCCACTCTGCCACCCCAGTTCAGACATGGCTATATGCAAATCAGTCTGACCCTGTGCCTCATGGGAACAGTCCAGCCCGAACTGCCAAGCCATGCCTTCCCTGGACCGGAAACAAGCTTCCGAGGACCGGTTTCTGGCATTCCAGCCGTCTTCAGCCCGGCTTGCTTGAATCCAGTGGCAAAGTGAGCAAGGGACTCATGTCTGAGCATACCCTGCCACACTTATGGCGGCCAAAAGCGGTACAAAAGGGGGTGGTACATAAGACTGGCCCAGAATACCTCAACAATCACATCTGCTTTCACAAACCTTCCAGACACCTCTGCTCATCCAGACTCCTACTTGCACAAATCTCAGGCCTAGTGAAAACCAGATTCGGTGGTCGAAATGTCTCGTACATAGATCCTAAAACTTGGAACAAACTGCTGCTACCCAGAAAGACCTCCTCCTCGGTTCTTGAGTTCTGCAAGAAGCTGAAGACCCGGCGCTTCGAGTAGTCCCACTAGGCCCAAGGGATGCCTAGACTCACAACTACTCCGCATCGGGCTACCCTGCTGGGTGATAGTGCGCTCTACAAATCTGCAGACCATTCCAACCTTGCGCTCCTCTCACTCACAAAATGAAGTAATTGAACGCATCAGGACGATCAACAAGAACATTTTATGATGGCTTTTATCTATTCTAAATGTCATGAATATTTGTTCTAGGAAAATATATTCACCATAGCTTTATTTGATCGCTAAAAATATAATAAAATTATGAAAGCAATAAAAACACGCATGATATTAAATACATATAATGCATAAAAACATCCAAAGAGAAATGTGGCCATTCGGTCATATTAGCATAAGCAAAATTATGATTACAACTCTGACTCATTGATCTATCATTGCCTGTGATGACATTCAGGGACATATGTTGTTCTTCAAACCTTAGGTTGGTGCCAGAAGATTCATGATTCCCATTTACACCTTCTGTCAGGTCCACCTTCTTAATACCGTTGCCTGCATGTGATTTGTAATGTATACTTTAATATTATTATCATTAGTAGTGTGTTATATTCTAGTAGCAATTCAATAAGTTTTACTTCGACAATTCATGTCATAAAAGTATTTTACATAGTTACATTCGGCATACATACTATTTTTTTCTCATGTGAGAGCCGGAGCATCGCAGTATACAAGTAGGTTAGATTCAAGATCTATGTTGTTTGATAGACATATATTTCGTCTTGATGGCATTTCTCTCAAGACCTCGCACTCTGCAGAACTCCTTGAAATGGTGCAGGTCACGTTGCAGACATCCTGGTGTTTCCGAGATCAGCAAAGTATCCCCTGCAAACAACAATATGGGGTTTTCCGAATTGGCTAGAGTTAGGGCGTTGGTAGGAAAGCAAGAGAGAAAATGAACAGTGCCATTAGGAACAAGGAGAACAGAGTAGGGGTCAAAACACAGCTTTGGCAAACACGCCCACCCCAACGAACCTGGGCAAAATTACCTTGGTGCATATAAATTACCAGAGAAAGCAGATCTAACGTCCTGCCCAAGTCAAGGAGGAATGACCATAACTACTTATGGGGAACCAAATCAAATGCCGGTTTGAGGTCGACGAAGGTAGCATACATGCCGCCTCTGCCGATTTACACACCCTCCAGTATAGAAGTAGGAAACGGAAAATGTGATCGATGGGGCTGATCTTGCGGTAACCTGTTTGCAAGTGTGAAAGGATATAATGATCAATTATGCAATCCTGGATTTTAAACAAAACTAGTCGGGCAAAGATTTTTGGGCTGAGTCAATTAACTAGGCCACTAGTTCCCAGGCAGGCACCAGTCTTTTTTATAAATAGGAATTAGTGCAGCTCCCTTGGAGGAAGCAGGAATGGGGACACCACTCGAGATGGCGTTCGCCAGAATGAGTAGATACTTAGACCACTTTGCCCAATCTTGCAAAAATACATCAGCAGGAATGCTGCCTGGGCCTGGCTCTGCCAACTGCATATACGGCTTTAGCGACATCTGCACCATCATATGGACCTCAGACTGAGGCTACAGGGAAAGATGACAATGGATCATTTAGCTCACTCCTGGCAGCATTAGAGGAAGTGACCTCAGACTATAAATGGAAAAAATGAGCAACGGACAAGGGCAATAGAATTATGGGGTGGGTGGGCTTGCCCGTCTCTACCCCACTTAACTAGGTTCCAAAATCTAACAGTTTTGACAGAAGAAGCAGCTTGGAGGTCTTTCCATCTCAAACCAAAAAGAGAAGCGTAGAGGTACTGACAGAATCACCCTCCAAAGCTAGACTTGTATAACCAAAGAGATTCTATCAAAAAAGTGAATAAGTGATGGTTTTTTAATTTTTAAACTATTTTGGAAGTGGTACTAGGCTCTCTCTTAAGCATGGAAAGATGGGAGCACAATGTGCTTGTTAAAATACCCCTCACACACTAAAAAACCGTTGTGTCATGCTTCATCATAGGGGTCTTCCCGCCTCTATAACGGGACGGGGCGTGCTACGACCAGACGAAATACGCGGAAGCACTTAAGATGTGACAGAGGCTATGTGTAGGTGCATGGGTATCAGTGAGAGTGTAGGGACCTAACACTAGTGAGTGTGGAAAAAGTGAAAAAAAATGGAAAAAGTTTAAAAAATCCCCGGCTAGTAGAAAAAAACTAATTTATTAACTTCTCTAGCTGGGAACATTAAGAAGGGGTTGTGTGGTAGAGCATTAGCTACTACCTACCAACTTTTTGTTGTGAAAGGGGGCCTGCGAGTTAATGATGCAGGATTGAGGAAGTAAGGCTATTATTAGAGCCAATAATTGTCCCTATGTCCCCAACGCTAGATAGCCTAGTGGACACCTCCTTTAAACCGAATGCTAGGTCCTCCGTAATTGTAAGCAAAATGTCCGGGAGTCAACAACTTGGGCCCATTTAACGCGCCGCGTGTCGTTTGACCAGTATCCATCCTTGAAGTGAGTTAGGCATCTTTTTTAATTCAAAAAGATTCCATAGTGAGACAGCGGGGATTATGGTTCAATCTCTATAGGATACACGTATCCATCTTGAGTGACCAAAGTCTTAAGTCTAGAAACATGCAGTCCATGCGACTAGAATGAGACATATTATTGTATGTTTTGGCCACTTTCCTGCCAGAGGAGGACTTACCATTGACTGCTCTGAGCCCCATGTTAAGACTTTGTACCATCTGGCCATGGAGCCCATCCCCCTGAAATTCAGGGTAAGGAAGTTGTACCTAGAGGGTCGTGTCTGCATTACGTGTGTTGTTCATATGTTCCCCCCTCCCTCTCCTGCTCCCTCCTCCCCCCTGAAGATAGGCATCACCGTACCCTTCTCAAGTACAACAAGAAAACCTAACTTCCCCTCCCCTGACAGCTGGCCAAACCAATGCAAAGCTGGTAGCACAAAACCATTCGACACCTCCCGCCCCAGTACTACTCTGTCTGCTGGGCCTTCTTGAAAGAGGTGGCTTCTCCTGCAGCAGCCTCAAATTTGCAGTTGCCTGGATCCATCTTAAATGTGACTACCAGCTATTGCCTCAGGCCATATGGCTGGCTAGACTGTACCGAGTATCGATCATTTACGACCTCCTCTCAGCCAGTCTCTGGTGGTTCCCCAAAGTCAGGTTGTTGTGGGGCTGATGAGTAAGAGTCCCCATAAAGCTAACATCCTTTGCTGCCTGCTACCGCTGGCCCACATTGCAAAGATCCCAGCGTGTGCTCTCTGTTCTTAGAACCAGGAGATGACTCTGAGCACTACTCGCTGTCCATTTTGGGCCACTGGGCATGAAAGATGGACGGCACTTGAGCCGCTGCTCTCGCCAGCGCTGTCTGAGATTCAGAGGGACGAGTCTGTCTTCCCAGCCTTGCTTTTTAAAGTTTCTTTGTGCTTTGGTTGCAGTGACCTGGAGCATGTAACAGTGTCTGTCCCTGCTTTGTGCATTTCTAGGCAGGTCCAATCACTCTCCGTATTGACACTGAACCACGTTTTCTCCTCCACTGTGATTTTCAGGCGAGCAAAGAAGAGCAATGCGAAGCAGATTCCTGCCTCCCGGAGGGCCTTTTGGGTTGCCATAAATTACATCTGCTTCTTACTGCTGGGGATAGATCGGGAATATGGCAATATTGACCCCAGCTGCTTCAATGTGACCACGAATGCGTGCCCTCTACTGCACCAGGACCCTATCCCTACAGTGCAGGAGATGTGCAACCACTAGTCTCTGCTGTGCCCCTGTTGGTGGAGGGTGCGCTGGCACTCTGTGGGCTTGTTACAGCACAAGGAACTTCAAGAGACCATGCTGGACCACTACTGTTGTCAGCCAACCTTCCATGTGTGCAACCAGCTCTGCTCCTCTGTCTCATCAAGGAAGCCCACGATCCGGATGTTTTGTGCCTTCTACACTTCTCTGCATCTTCCACTCTTTGTTCCAGACTCGCCTCTCATCTGGAAAGGTGGCGTAGCTGGTCTTAGAGCTCCTTAACTTCGAATAGACCTTTCCCTAAGACGTTTGAATAGGTCCGTCATCTTAGATAGTCTTCCTGGAGAATGTTCAGGTCGATTGCTACCTTGTCTATTTTACCCTCCGACACCAGCCTGGAGGTGTGAACCATGTAGATTAGCTGATCAAGTTTATCATCTTGAGCCGGGGCCTTGTGTGCATCTTGCTGCTCTGCCAATTCGGGCCCTCCTGCAGCGGTGTGGCTCCCCCTGGCCCTGCTACTGCAATCCAGATGTGTCCCTGATGGACCGAGGCCTCATCATCCTGACTAGGACCTGGAAGTCAGTTAAGGTACGTGAACAAAGCAAGGAGGGAGTTATTCCTAGGTTGTCAGTGCAATGTCCAGCTTCCACAGAGGGAGCCACAAGGGATGGAGGCGTTATCTCCCTACCAAGGACACCTAGTCTTTACATCTGACCTCAATGTAAGTATAGTCCATCAAATGCCCTCTGGAGCAGAGAGTCCTACCTGGGGCCCAGCAGAACTCTGGGCAGTCACAAGGCAGCTCCGTTCCCCGGACAACGCTCTCCGTCTGCTCCCGACACCAGCTTTTTTCAGGGCCGGCGCCGCTCTGCCTAGTCGCCACTGCGCTGCTGCCTGGGCCCTGCTCCGCACTACAATGTGCCCATTAATGCTGCCAACGTTTCTCCGCCACAGGCTGCCACGCGCATCGTTGCCAGCTCCTCCCATTGTCGGGATGGATGGGGATCGGGGATCGATGCGGCAGCCCTCGCATACTAGCAGCCATCTTGAAGCAAGGCCAGCCATTCCCCTCAATTAAAAAAATATACTTGAAATGAATAAATATGCATGTTACATTAAAAGAATAAACTGTTTTAAAAAACAAATTTCAAATCGATATTTATTTTAAAAAAAACTATATTTTTACTTGTTTTTGTTTAAGATTCTTACAAACGATATTTTTGACAAAATATTTTTGTTGTTTACATTCAAAGTCTTGGGCCACAATACTTCTACTAATGTTTTTTTTAACTTCATATTTCTGTCACGTTATATTTAAAATCTCAATTTCCTGCCAGTGGCCTGCTCTACTGTGGGTGGGGGTTCCCCCATCTGGTCATTATCTGTGCTCTACAAGCTCCGCCTCCGGAGACAGATATTTGTTCATGAATCGGATTTAAAACCTCAGCAGATCACGGGCAGCATCATTTCAGAGCCTCTCTGCGCCCTTGTGAACCGGTCATTAACAGCCCAGTAGTGGTCCAGGCAACTGTGACCTGACTGGCGCAGTCGCGTCTGGTACGGGGTCCACGCCCACCCAAGACAGGCCACCATTGCATCCATCTAGATCTGAGGGGTATGTCAGCCAAGCCCAGCTCCAGGATTCTGGATCGGGAAGGGCCATGAAGAAGCCGGGCTGGGCCAAGGAGTTGCATGGGGGAGAATACAAACATTATCAAAGGGTGGTGAGACAGTGTTTGCTTAGACACCAAGAACATCTATCCAGCTCTGACATGTCTAATAAGTAAGAGTTACATATCTTCCATAATGTTGGGTCTAATGTATAAGACTGTTGTCTGTGCCCTGTATCTAATGCCCTCTGTGTATTTATCGCATGCAGGGGCAATGGACACTGGGCAATGGTACAGTCCCTGCTCTAGGCAATGGTACAGTCCATGCTCCGGGCAAGGGTACAGTCCATGCTCCGGGCAATGGTACAGTCCATACTACAAGCTCAGTGTCCTTTGGAAACAGCCAAGGCCACAGTGTACTGCCAGCAGAGTACCTCCGCTCAGTGCCTGCCGGGCTCAGCCATGGCTAGAGATTACCACAGGAGGAGTGTTGTGAACACAGGGTATGTCTGAAGATCAGGAGAGATGAATCGCTTTGGTACCGGATCCAACCATGAATGAAAGTCAAAGCTTTTAGGTTCTGTATCCTAATTAGAATAGTCTATCAGTAGTAGGTTTTTTCAAAACCCATATTTTACACAAATTGTTTCTCAATATGTATTATTTATTTTCTATAACTTAGAAAATGCATTATGAACTTCTAGATATGAGAAGACGGGGCAGTAGTATTATACAGTAAATCCAGTACTTGTATAGCGCAAGAGTCACCCCCTAAGGCGAATCTCGGCACTGGGGGCTGTTGGGAAGATTAAGCTAGCTAACAGCACTACGTACTGTATGGTACATAGCGCTGTTTCAAATACACCTTCTCCTGCTACGTAAAGTACGCATAACCGATAACATGCTCTGAAATCATGGAGCCTTTCATGAACCTCTCTGCTTCATGTCTGATTAACATGTCACAAGAACCCCGCATTAGCAATCATGAACCTCAGTTGTGTGAATGATAAACTTGGCCCCTTAGGTTTGCGTCAGCCCTGTTCTACTTTCGGCACTTTATTATTAGTGTTTGTTAGGCGCAAAACAAATAATCTCCAAGGGGATCTCTTGGCGCCACAATATCAGGCAGAGAAGAGAAGAGACAACTGATTAGTGACTGAACAACCAGGTTTTAAGAAGTTTTTTAAACTGACTGAGGATGGGACAAGCGCAAATGTCGTCTGGCAGTTTGTTCCAATGGGAGGGATCAAGATGTGAAATTGAGCGGCCACCCATTCTGATTTTATTAATCCTCTTAGGGTACAATAGCCGCTGATCGCGCTGCCTCAATTGTCGAGAAGGAATATACGGTTTCAGTTTTTTTCTGAGGTGAGCCGGACCATTCCCATGTACTGTTTTAAAAACACCAAAGTTCCTATGCTTTCTCCAGGTGCAGGGATCTTGGGGGCATATTAGCAAGAACCTTGTTAAAATTATCACCGTTTTAGCGGCAGGAAACTGCCGCTAAAACTGCGATAATGGGCTTGCTAGTTTGCGTTGTAGAATTCCAATAGAAGCTCAGGTTAGATGTGCAGGACATCTAACCTGGGCTTCTATTGGAATTTCCTGCCGCTAAAACGGTGATAATTTTAACGAGGTTCTTGCTAATATGCCCCCTGATTCCCCTGGTGTCTCTAGGCTTTAAGCCCAAAGTGACCATGGAAAAAAGGAAATTGCCATTGTCAGACAAGCCTCATTCTTCACTCACCAAGGATTATCCATTATGGGGCTCCCAGCATCGATGGAAGGGGACACATTTGGACTACTAGGACCAGTAAAATGCGTCTGTCCCCTGCGCACCTGATGTGGTATCTGACAGCGGCACCGCAGTTTGCAATTCAAACTCTTTCCAATTCATATGTTTTTCTAAACTTTCCCAGATTCACACATTTCGAGAGAGCACATTTCAAAGAGCTTTTAAAAAATATATGCGAGGACGCTAATAATCAAAGATGGAAGCGACTCATATTCTGACTTGACCGTTCCCTGCGGAGCACTGCATAACTCGGCCTGATTTAGATGTTAGCAGTGTTACCGCCAGTCTGCAGCTGTGCCAGTCCACAGCGGTGCCAGTCTGCAGTGGTGTCAGTCCATAGTGGTGCCAGTCCACAGCTGCGCCAGTCTGCAGTGGTGCCAGTCTGCAGCAGTGCCATTCTGCAGCGGTGCCATTCTGCAGCGGTGTCATTCTGCAGCGGTGTCAGTCCGTAGCGGTGTCAGTCCGTAGCGGTGCCAGTCCATAGCACTACCAGTCCACAGTGATGCCAGTCCACAGCAGTGCAAGTCTGCAACAGTGCCAGCCTGCAGCCTGTGCCAGTCCATAGCGGTGCCAGTCCGCAGTGGTGCCAGTCCGCAGCAGTGCCAGTCCACTGTGGTGCCAGTCCCAAGTACTCCGTTCAGCTGCCGGCGCTCTGCCCGCTGTAGTTAGATGTTGCGGCTGGAGACAGAAGACCACATTGGCGACGGGCTTCTCGGCTGGCTCTCTCTGTTGCTGTCAGGCTGGTGGGATTGCACCAAGCCAGTTTCGATGTTCCAATTGGGCTGTCGGTGGAGTCCTGACAGAGTGAGGTTCGTGGAGATGGGTTCCAGCCGGCTCCCCAGTAATTTATTTATCACCTGCTGGTTTCTGCCGTTGTCTGCTCTAATCTTCCTCGAGGCAACAGACAACACTGGGCTGACACCGACAAACACCTCTCTGGGGCTTCTTAAATTAGTTCTTCGTTGGACAGACCTAGTTAATCTCGTCAGGTTTCTCATACAATAATGCATCTAGATGTGTTAATTCTCTTCTTTTCCTAATTGCTTTTACTATAAAGCGAATAACAGAATACACAGTTTTCATATTGTCCAGGCTACATAGAAATTTAAAAGCATGTTTATAATCAAGGTTTTCCTGATATCACTATAGAAGGTACAAAATATTAAAAAATGCAACGTGGACTGTGGGGTATTTCCATTGCACAGGCAGTTTCGTAAATTATAGGACCACTTTTCCTTATCGGAAAATGCAGTTAAGTAATGTAATGTACCAAGTCTAAGCCTTGTTAGGTAAAATCTGTGTTGGGTATTCCTTACTAGTGTAGTGTTAAATGTGTTTGTATACCCTACACCAAGGGAATTTCACAGTAAATAATAACACTTTGCTTCTCTCTTGTATCATCATAATTGTCTTGTTCACTGGCAATAGTATATCTCAACTTCAGATCTTTCTTACTTATGTCTAGAATAGATCCCGGATCTATTTTATTAAAGTCCATCTTACAATATTTAAGTAGTTTGGAGATGTGCTCTAGCCAAGGGATTATTTTACTAGGATGAAGGGCTAAACAATCCTTTTTCATATCCGTTGTAAATTTGTTCTCCTCTTTGGCCCATAACCCTCGCCAGAATATAAGTCCTGCGATATTAATAAAATCACTAATATATGAAAACAACAGTTCTTTATGTGTTAGAAAATTGGCCGTGGGATTTGGAACTGCCAATAGTCTTTTTCAAAATGTGTTCTCTTGTGTTTGTAAGGGCGTAATATTTTCTCTCCCCCATATTGCTGACTCATGGCAAACATCCATCACACACTTACTTCTATATAGGGTGAGGATTTCCCTTATAGGTTTATTTCCCATTTTTGACGAAAACCAGAAAATTCCTTTAATTCTTCATAAAAATTTCAGACTGCATGAGTCGATATGTGGTTCCAAGAGTCCTTACTATTAAAAAGAAGACCTAGATAGAAGAACATTGGGACTCTCCCTATAACTACTCCTCCAACATGGTGCTGTTTCTGCTTCAACTTAGATTTCCCACATGTCATTACGAATGTTTCAGTAAGGTTTAGCTTTAAATCCTTTTTTGACAAGAATTCAGCAAATTTCTCAATTAAATGTTGTAAGCCATTCACTGTCCTCAATAAAAGGACATCATCATCAGCATAAAGTAAGACTGGAGTTTTGCGTATTCCAACTTTTGGGGTATCTACAGTTTCATTTTGTAAGAAGGTATCTATATTATTTATATATAAAGAAAAGAGCAGTGGCGCCAGTACACAGCCCTGGCGTATTCCCCTGGTAACTCTAAAATCCTCTGTACAATTCCCATTTTTCCCAAAACGAACTCTGGAAGTTAAAAATGTATAAATTTGGGACAGCTATACAATAATATCAGTGGGTGTTCCCTGCTCCTTCAAGGTTTGCAATAGTTTGACATGATTAACGAGATCAAACACACTTGTTAGATCTACGAAGCAAAGATGAAGAGCACCCTCCTTAGCAAGGTATATTTTCCAATTAGTAATTCCAAGTTTAGGCACTGTTCTACCGTTCCAATTACCCTTCTGAATCAATGCTGGGCTTCAGAGAAAATATTATTCTCATTTTCCCGTTCTTCCAGCCTCCCCAGAAGAATTGGTCCCATTAATTTGGAGGTTGAGTCCAGAAGAGATATGGGTCGATAACAGTTTGCCTTCCCTCTGTCTCCTTTTTCAAAAATTGGGATGATCATACTTTCTGCCCAGGATGCAGGCAAGAACCCCCTTAACGCGGCTGAAAAATACCTTTAATTGGGGTCCAAAAATCCACATTACCTTTAAAAATATCGATGGGCACCCCATCTGGTCCAGTGGCTTTACCGGTAGCACTTTTATGGAGGGCGGTTTTAATTCCATCAGACGTGATTGGTAGGGTTTTTACGGGTTCAACTAAAATAAATTTACTCTTCTTTATTTTGCAAATTTTTAAGGCTTATGGATTAGAAATACTCTCAAAATGCATAATCCAGTCTTTGTGAGAGACCAATATTTCTATTCTCCCTGTTGCATTATCTTTAAAAAACAGGTGGTCAATTGTTTTCCAAAATAGGACCTCATTTCTTGGTTCTGCGGCCTCTACTAGGCTTGTCCAGGCATCAAACAGTTGTGTTGGTATTGTGGGCGAAATAGGTAGCACTATAAATGTAATGTAATGTAACGTAATGTAAAATTGTATTTATATCGCGCAGCAATCGCTCCAATGGAGCATCTAGGCGCTACCCTGTATTATTACATTTCAAAGTAGAGAAAGCCTACGGTATCATATATATTTATTTCATCGTTTTACCAAATGACTTGCACCAAACCTTTAACATAGTAAGGTTGTGCATCAGAGCTGACATTATTCTAATCCTTATTCCCGCCAGCAACGAGTCCAAGTCGCAGCCGCAAAGCGTTACTACCACTTTGCAACAGCCCATCCCCCTGGGTATTTTGGAGCTGAATAACCCTCTGGTAGGAAAGGGCTATGCGTACCAGCTAGGAATTGAGCCTGTTAGCATGCGGGTAAATACCGCCCCCCCCTTAATGTATGCTTTATTACATAATACAAACCACTTGTGGACGCTGACGCCGGGACATATCAGCAAAGAAATATTGTGTCCCCGGTCCGCCACTACCATCCTAACTTGCAAGGAATGACTCCTGGGTTGCCGACGCCCATACCCCTTGCGATTTTCAGGGTCGCTAGCACGGCAGCACCAGAACCCCATCCATCCTGCCATCGAGAAAGACTACATTGAAAACCCTTATGCCGGAGCAACGTGCTGCCGTGCTAGCGACGCTGAAAATCGCATTATGAACCATCTACATTAGTAACCCGCCGTGCCGCCCATCGTCCGAATTGGCCGGCTAAAACTGCTTCAGTGTAATACGAATAAAGTCCGTTACACTTCAGCCCATTCTGGAAATACACGCGTTTCCCACGCAGGCTGAGTTTTTTAAAAAATGTTCTCAAGACAAACATGTTATTTTTGTCCTGATGATGATGCTTGCATTTTTTAAAGGCATCGAAACGTCGTCGACCAAAGGGCACCATATGTTTTCTATAAAGTCACAAAACGTTACTTACAATGGTGTGTTAAACCGTATCCAAGTCTGTAAAACTGAATACTAGTACAGACCGCCTTGTGCGCCCTTACATAACTTGTTTCCACCTGTTTTGTCTTGTTTTTTGTGGGTCACAGGTTGTGCCCACTTGTGTATAAATGTTTACTATATGAACCAGTATCAAACACTGAAACTAATAAATCCCTGTCTGGCTGGACAAAGGACATACGTACTATTTAGTGTATGTCTATCATTTGCATGATCCTAAATAACTAGGGTCCTCTGTTCTGTGAAATATACTACTGCCCAAGGTCCCTAGTGTAATTCCTTTTGGGTTTTCCCTTGTCGTTTATAACAGTAAATAACCAGTCAGCCAGATAGGGGTTCAGCGGGCCCAGGATAACAGCACAGAGTAAGTAATTATGTGGCTTTCCTGATGACTAATGATAGTTAGCTGAGCCCAGCCCACAAGTTTCTATAATTCATCGGCTCAGACTGTGCTAACATGCTATTATACTACCAACTTTCCAATAAATCAACAGCATAACATGAATGCATACACTTAATACCCCTGCTATTTCAGACGCTCAACTTTCCAATAAAATCACAGCATATATGTGGCATTCCTGACGACTCACGATACAGTTAGCTGAGTCCAACCCGCAGGTTACTATAAACCACCGGTTCGGGACTATCACTGACGGTACAGGTGGCTTAGCTGAGCCCAGCCCTTGCTGGACCACCGAACATGAATGCATACTTCATTACCTACGCTCGTTCCCACGCTCACTTCACAATAAAAGCAACAGTAGACGTAATACCGCTGTTATTTCTGATGCTCAAGCTCTACCAAGGCATGAAGAGCTAGGGATACGTGCGGACGCATGAATGTTCAGCAAAACTTTAAGCCTATGACACCACTACGGCTTTTATGTTTATTCAGTTAGTTATTGTGACCGAGGGAAATCATTGTAATCAATCCATTGCTTTTTTTAAAATGTATTTTTTTAAAAGAGGTGTATAAGCACACCCGAGCCTCCAATCCTGCCAGAGTGCATATCCCGCTTATCTATGGCAGGAATCTAATCCTATGGCCACAGACTCCATAGCCGGGGCCTCATTTATGAGAAATGACGCATCGCTGCGTGAAAGCAGCGATGCGTCACTTCTCAGTGCACCCTCCTTGCAACATACCTGATGAGTCATATTTACAGTATGACGGATCATGTCGCAAGGAGTTACAGATACGTCAGTATTTCTGACGTATCTGTAAGCTCAAAAGTGGCGGCTGGTACATAGGGGCAACGGGGCGGCGCCCTACAAAAGAAACGGTCACTGCAGTTTGGGCAACAGGAATGTAAGCGGACAAATTCGTCTGTTTACATTTCCGGCCAGCCTGTGCGTCACGGGTGAAAGTGCGTGTTTGTCAAGGCACAGCGCACGCAGGCGAGGAGTCCAGAAGATGGTCCGTCTGCGCATGTGAGTGAGGAGCGTGGCCCCTCACTCACATTCACAAACCATTAGGCATGCTGCGCATGCCTAATGTGGTGCAGGCCTCTGGAGATAGGATTCTGCTCGGGCGGTGACGCGTTTTTTGCAAAGTTGCCCTGTGTCCTATCAAGTGGCAGGATATAGAGTAAGTAAACAAGGGTTAGCCGACACCCTGCGCATCCAGTCTCCTGATTTGGCAGTTAGCATTGCAAAAGAAAAGAGCGGGAAGAAGTTAGTTCCACCGCGTTGCAGAGACCTGGTGCGACGCGGGACCGGAGGAGAATGGAGATGCCTGATAAGTTATTTTTTTTTTTATTGTATTCATTTAATTAATCCCCACACCACTTCCCCGCGCGAACCCTGTACCCCCGGCTCATGCAGGCCGCGAGGAGAGGCCTCCGTCGCCAGACGATTCCACACTGAACGAGATCGTACATCTGAGTGAGGGGTAAGTAGATGGGGTGACAAAGCTCGGGGCCAAGGTGGTTGAATGGGCTAATGCTGCACCACGCAGAACAGAGGTGCAGGTGCATACTAAAAGTCGTCGGTGCCAATGCTGGCAAGTGTGTTCAAACTTTCAACATTTTTAGAGGAATAAAATGCGTACCTGACGCTGCAAGCGCTATGAAACTACCCGGAGTGCCGAGTGCAACGTAAACGTAAGGTATTTTTTTTTAACTGGGCTATCCCTTGAGTTGCATCAGTCGTGCTGAATGTAGGGTCTTGTTTTGCATTTTGATTTATAGTTTCATGAACCGTTAGTCAACTTCCTCTTTATATTTGTTGTAACATCTTTGGTAACCGGTGCTCTTTGGGTTACTTTGTACCCGCACTGGTATAGTTATTGACCCTAATACCAAATATACCACACACAACTTTTTTTACAGATCTAGAAAGAACTATTTAAAGAAGTGCGAGAT
The DNA here is from genome assembly GCF_964263255.1 of Lissotriton vulgaris. Lineage (NCBI taxonomy): Eukaryota > Metazoa > Chordata > Amphibia > Caudata > Salamandridae > Lissotriton > Lissotriton vulgaris. The sequence goes on along the minus strand of NC_141685.1, from coordinate 104,385,580 downwards.
TCAACTCGTGCATTTCTCGTTCTAATGTCAGACAATTTAAATCCCAGCTGAGACGGGTGTTGTAGAAGTTGGATCCCATTTGTCAGTAGCCAAAAGCCAGCTGCAAAAGGCATTTCTCGACTCTGTGTGCATGCCTATTCCATTCCCCCTACCATTAGAGATTGCATTCATCCACAGTACTGTTCATGCACATCTTGCATATTCTCGATTAAAAAATTAATTTGTGCCTCCTCCACCTTGCAACCACAATGTCTTCACATGCCAACCGAGGTTGCGATTACGTTTCAAACGTGGCAAAATTACACATTTTAGTGCACTGTGCAAATACGCCTTTTCTGGACCTGCACTGGACCCCCTCCCCCCTCTGACATAGCCGCCCGGCTCTGCGTTGAAAGCGCCAGGAGACTTCTTTTCTAAGTGAGACTTTAGGTTAGCACAACAGTCCTGGGATGCTGAAATAGCTGCTGTCTCTTAAGAAAGCTGGCGCAGCCCTCTAATAAGAGTAATTTCTGCCACTGCACCTTGAGCCCAATATTGGCTGTCATCATTATCAAAATGGGGTAACCCACAATCGGTTGTTGGACCTGGGTAATCGAAATTATTAACAAAAACAGTGGCCCAACCCGCAATAGATTATTGGCTCAGTAAATCAGTACTCACAGTTGATCATTTTTATAACTGAATGGGTGTTAGAATTAATCACCTCTTATAGATTCAATCCAATTGCACTTAAAAAACATCCACCTTGAGAAAAAGGTTTACTCAAAAAATAGGAGTTTTAATAAATTGCTCCAACACAGCGAGAAAATTTCATATATACATTAATAAAAGATTTCACAAAACGAACGGTAACAAAGAGAGCTGTGTGCTTCTACAAGAGTGCCAGAAAAAAGGAGAAAGAAAAAGTGATTGAGAGAAAGGGTGTAAGCCTCAACAGAATAGTGACATAGAATTATTATAAAAGTTGCAAAAAACAGTGCTGTACAAAATTCAGCAAAATATATATTAAGGCCACTGATTTCTTATTTCACTTTTAGCATTTATACATTCTGTAACTGGCATGTATAATGTCTGAAAAAACAGTGATCCTATTTATTGGAGAAGAGCGTCGACGTTTCGACCCGTCTGGTGGTACATGGGTAGCTGGGGACCTCGACCTGCGGGTCTTCCTCAGGACGTGTATGACACAAACTTCGTACCGTGGTTATAAAAAGCTGTGAGCCCAAAATTTCTTTATATGGGATGATCAAGATCCTCCTACATCTGGATGGTCTTAACAAACTGATGGGTCACAGTCCCACTCCTACAGATCCGAATTAATGGTCGTAGGCCTTCCACACAAAGGTTCAGTGGATGATGTTGCAGATGGCATACAGGACTTAATCCGTAACTGTCAGTGTTCATATACTACATAGAATAGTATCAGTGAGGTTCAATCTCTGCGCCAAAATTACTTGTGGACTCACAGAATGGCCGCCCTCACTTAGAATCGTTCACGAAGTGGCCGCCCTCACTTTGAAATGTTCGCGAAGGTCGACATTATCCAACCCGAAAAATCAGGACACGAGTGTGTTTGTGTTCTGGCTGCTACTGTTCAAATCCAGGAGCCTCAGGCTACATTCTATGTAGTATATGAACACTGACAGTTACGGATTAAGCAATTATCTCAAGAAACTATAACTTGTGCCCTAAGGTAACTATAACTCGCATCCCTGCCATGCACAGTTTTCATATCAATAGTTTCACTGCAAATGCTACAGTGATATTGTCAATGATGTCATAAAAGATATCATGAGTGATGTAATAAGTAGGGTTATTAGCAGTGCGTTCTCTGGGTACCCCGTGGCATAACTGATCCTTTAGATTTATGGCAGAGCCCCACTGGATGGGGTTCCCAGGGCTGAAATTGGCAGTTGATTAACCCTCCTCCCCATTACAATTGCGGCTGGGCCTAGGGGATGGAGTTCCTGGGGCTAGGAATGGCCCTGGAGGGGGGCCACTTGCCCACAGATCCTGTGGGGCGGTGGTCCATGGGGCTGAAATCAGCCACTCTGAAATGGCCAGGGAAGGGGTGCTGCGTGCCCTCTCCCCCATGTTTTCTACTTCATGCAGGCCCTGAGGGATGGGATCCCCATGGCTAAATTCGGCCCGTCCCCTTCATTTTGGGTGTCCGGGCCTGGGGGGTTGGTGGTCCCCATCGCCAAAATTGGTCAAGGAAGGGGGCCGCTCGCAATTATGAAGCTAATTATCCCCGTGGAACCTGGCCCACCTTGAGGGTTGTTAAAAAAAACAAGTGCATGAGTCCCCACTTGTTTTTTAGGTCTCGTCTGGTGATGCCACGCGAAAGCGCTGTCGCCAGCGAGATCTATTGTCATCGACTTGTCTCTGAAGGGAGACAGGAGACGGACACGTGCAGGGTCAATCGAGGTCATGAACACGCCTGTGAACACGCGTGATGTGCACATCTCCTGTCCCCCTTCCGTCCACGCAAGCCAGCTGCATGCAGTACCTGCGCTAACAACAAACACACACACGCGTACCAGACGCCCCCAGCAAGTGCATGCGTACTCGTCTCCCTAAACGCGTATGGCGTGCTTTCGCTTTCTGTCCCTCCGGCCCACGCTCCGCCTTCTCTGTTTTCTCTCCGACCGACCCTACAGCGCTGGTCCCGGCAGACAGTTAATTTGAAAAAAATCCTTAATATTGCGCTGTACACCGTATGATTAATTGAGATGCCCACACAGATAGACCACAGTAGCAGCCACTCAAGAGTCGATTTATAAGCACTTCAAAAAGGATGGTGGCCTCTCCCAACTCAAGCTCTATGAAAGTGTTAAAGGCAACTTGGAAACACTTCAGGACCTACAATTCAAACCAGGCAGCTCTTAGAGGCCGTCGCGCTATCACCCTCCCCCCCGACAGGATAAAACACTTCAGGGCCTACAGTTCAAACCAGGCAGCTGTTAGAGGCCGTCGCTCTATCACCCCCCCAACAGGATAAAACACTTCAGGGCCTACAGTTTAAACCAGGCAGCTCTTAGAGGCCGTCACCTTATCACCCCCCCCCACAGGATAAAACACTTTGGGGCCTACAGTTCAAACCAGGCAGCTCTTAGAGGTCGTCGCGCAATCACCCAACCCCCTCCCCACACCCCACAGGATAAAACACTTCAGGGCCTACAGTTCAAACCAGGCAGCTCTTACAGGCTGTCCTGCTATCACCCCCCACAGGATAAAACACTTTAGAGCCTACAGTTCAAAGCAGGCAGCTCTTAAAGGCCATCGCGCTATCACCTCCTCCCACAGGATAAAGGATCTGTGACTCGGCCCGCTCTCACCTGCTTAACTCCAGAAGAGTTCTACGCATCCTCCGCCAACAAACACACACGCACCAGCCGCACCCAGCCAGTGCACGCGTACTCGTCCCCATCAAGGCATCCATGGCGTGCTTTCGCTTTCCCTTCCTCTATTGTTTCAGCCCAGGCTCAGGTTCTCCTGCCCGCTGTGGCCCCCTCTCTTCCTCCCTCACAGCTCTCTCCCGTCCTCTCCCTGCCTCCTCTTCGACCCCCTCTTGTCTTCCTCTCTGCCCTTTAAGTCACCTTCCCCCCCTTTCACTGCCTTGTGCCGCTTCCCCGCGTAGCTCCGCACTGCTCGGTGACCCTCGGTGGAGAGCAGCCCTCTCACAGCCATGAGGATGGAGAACACATGGCCCTGCTGCTCAAGATGTTCCTGCTGGCGATCCTTACCGGCCAGCTGCGGCTGCACAGGAAGGTGGGTACCCCCCGGCAGACCCCCTCCCCACCCTCTGCTGGCATCGGAGAGTGATCGACTTGACACCCCCTGCTGGCATGTACGCCTGATCAACCTGACACCCTGTGCTGGCATGTGTAAGTGAGTGTGAACGAGCCTGGCACCTCCCTTTTGGCATGTGTGAGTGAGTGTGTAAGAGCCTGGCACCTCCCTGTTGGCGTGTGTGGGTGTGTGTGAACGAGCATGACAACCCCCTTCTGGCATGTGTGCGTGAGTGTGAACGATCCTGACGCTCGCAGCTGGCATGTGTGCATGAGTGTGAACGAGCCTGGCACCCCCCCTGCTGGCATGTGTGAGTGAGTGTGTACGAGCCTGGCACCTCCCTGTTGGCGTGTGTGGGTGTGTGTGAACGAGCATGACAACCCCCTTCTGGCATTTGTGCGTGAGTGTGAACGAGCCTGACACCCCCGTATGGCATGTGCATCAGTGTGAACTAGCCTGACGCCCCCAGCCGGCATGTGCGTGAGTGAAGCGCTGCTAAAAACACTTGGTATGACATAAATCTTAATTATGCCTGCTAGTAGGCAGCAGTTTCGCTCGCATTAGGCAATTCATCTAGAAACTATGCAGCTTTACTGCAGGATAGTGGGAAGGCATAGATCAGGCATATGAGAAATGGACTGAGGACCGCCTGGAGCCTCTGACTGAATCTGCTCAGTTTAAAGTGTGCAAGATTTTAAAACGAATCTCCCCTAACCCACGTTCAAAATGAATACCGTTTAAATCTGTTTTACATGTAGCTTACTCCGAAGAAACTTGCATTAATATATCCTTGCAGAAGCCTTTTTGCAATAGGTGCAATTCACAGGGTGCAGACATCTGCACATGACATGGCGCTGTCCTGAGTATCTGGGTTTTGGGGTTAAGTGGTTCGAAGATGTTTAACTCAACGAGCACACTGCTCAAGAAATCCATAAACTGCATTTATTGAGGATATTTCATTTATGTACCAAGCATTTGCAATGCAATAGGTCTTGCATTTGCAAGAGTTTCAGCTATTAGCATTGTAAATGAAAATGCCTTTTATCTATGTAAATAAAAGGCAATGACATTTATATTGCCAATAGCTCAAACTTGCGTAAATGTGAGACCTATTGCATTGCAAATGCTTGTTTATTTATTTTGCTGCATAAAAAACGTTTTTTTGCCCCTGTGGACCCAACCACTAGACTTAGGGGCAGGGTATTTCAACTCTGTCATCTTTATTTTGGTGACAGCCAGTCAGATCTCATTTAGAGATCTCTGGGACCCGCAGACCCTCCGCGTCCCTAGCGATCTACAAATCTTTTTTCTGTAATAACTCAAAATCTTCTGAACAGATTTACACCAAATTTCAAAAAGGGCTCTTTCTGGACCAAGAGCTAACTTTCCAACAAATTTGGTGTCATTTTAATATCTCTGTAACCTTTTTTTTGTGTGAATTTTTGAGGTTTTTCAATTTTTTTTTCCTAACTATAACGTCCCTGTAACCTTTGTGTTTTTTCAGGCAATTCATATGTTTTTTTAACTATTAGTCTCTTCTGTAGAGTGTTGGAGAAAGTGGGCGAGGCCTCCGACCAGCTCTCAGCAATTGCGCTATGTGGGACATACCGTAGGTAACAGGAGGGGTTCTTGGCCGCCAAAGACTCTCAGCATACAAGGGGACTTAATCCTCCAACCAGTGAAGAACCGGGTTATTTAGGACTCGGCGGCGCCAGGGAAAACGCCCTAAGTCTCCAGGTTCACCTGTCTTAGAATACAGAGACACGGGATTCTTCTCGGTGAAGTCAAAGATCGAATTTATTGGCTGCAACCAGAAACAGAGGTCCACGAAGTACGAAGGCGTATATTCGTAGGAGACTGCTCGAATTCTACAAAGCGAGTCATCCCTTTTATACAAAATATTGTGCTTCAGGCAAACATTCCTTATTTACAGTTGACCAGTCCCATGTGTACACTACAATAAGCTTTGCATGGCAAACCCACATTTCATTGCCCAGCCCACCATCAATTACTGGTCGAACCAAACATTCTTCATTAGACGGGTCGATCGAACCCATAATAAAACCGGGCACCTCCTCATTGTAAACAGGTCATAAAGAAAGGAGCAGAGACAGGTGTGAGCAAGATAAGACATAGTTGTGTGTAATAAAAGGTTTATGATCCCCTGTGCCTGGATCCCAATCTCGATCAGCTACTGGGAAAGGAACCGGCCTAACGAGTTTAGCTTCAGGCAAAAGGGTCAGTTCGCTCGGGTCATTCAGAAGTCAACTAAAGTGCACGTGTGCTAAAGACTCGTTTGGCCGAAATCATCAGCCTATGTGAGGGCAACCACAAAATGGCTGCCGTACACAAAATGGAACCCGAGGGTTCGGAACGAATCCCTAAATACGTAGTGAATCCGTCACTCGAATAAGACGAAAACACTTGTCCATACCTCACTCGTCATTTCCGTTCCGCTGTTACCAAAATCGTAACGATACGGTGACCTTTATGGAACGGGTTCAGAAATTACGGAACCACAGACCCTCCTTTTGCCCTTACATAGGCAATAACCTAAATTCACGTCAATCTGAATCCAGGTCTATACTCATCAGATCCTCAAGATGTTGCTGTAGCATCATCCTATTACTTGGCACGTCCCCTGATACAGGTCTCCTTACACACGATGTAGGACACTGGCCACATATAGCAGGAGCGCACTGTACGCCAAGACAGAACAGGAAAAGGATGGCTAAGATCATTCCTATGACCATCAGAATCTTCCAACCCCACGAGGATAACAGTTCCCAGAACCATCCCATCAACGACCAATCTCCTTTATCCACATGTATGGATTCGGAGATCCTGTGTAATTTGGCAATGGCCTGGTATACTGTCGGAGCATTGCCTGGAATGAAAACGCAGCAGCTCGATTGGATCAATTTACATACCCCTCCTCTATCTGCAAGTATGACATCTAACGCAACTCTGTTCTGAAGAGTCATAAGGCGATCCGACTGGAGCTCAGCAGTCAAGTTACTAAGGGCACCGGCAGTTTCGACTACGGTGGACTCAACCACTCTCGTCAATTGTCGTATGTTCCTGCTGTTAACCATAGGTCCCCAAAACGGCAGAAAACCCTTAAAGAAATCTCCTAATTCTTGTCCTGCAGTATCTTCTTCACTGAAGACACCTCTAACAATTCTTGTTTTGTGGTAATCTGCCGCAGCTGTGTAAGTGGGAGGCAACAAGAACGAAACAAAGCATGTGCCAGAGAAATCAGGAGGCAACCATGTGTACGCTCTGTCATAACAGACAAAATAGATACCCTTAGCTGCTAGAAATGATGGGGAAGTCTGGGATGCAAAAACAGATGTCTCAGTGCAGATACTCTTCCCTAACTGAGCTCTTGGATTCTTGCCATTACCTTGCAGACAAAGATTACCCTGATGGGGTATGATCTAAATCGGAGAGGATCTTTTCGTTCGCTGGTTCTCACTCAGACTAACTCTATATCCAGTCACGCTCCATCCAATATACGCTAGGGTCTCATCTTTCGGGATAGTCTCATACGAACTGGCTTCTCCAATCATGTGGACTATATCCTTAACTAGAGCACTATTCTTTGGATTGTCCTTCACAGAACGTAGGAGGTGGACTTCACGAGCATATATGAACATTGTTCTGTATGCCCACACAGAACCATTATAGCTAAAAGGTAGGACCAGGTAAGGAATTCTTTTATCAGTAGTATGGGGCATAAGGCCACACACCCAACAGTTAGTCGTGTTCACTACTAATTGGTGTTGGTGCAGTAGCTGAACAAAGGAGTTATTAGCGAATTCCAACCTTCTAATGGATGAAAAGAATTCGAAGAGACAGTAGTAGGAGGTATGGGTTGTGTAGTAGGTGCAAACGTCACTTGGAAAGAGAATACAATGTATCCCGTCAAAAACATCGTTAAGCTGAACTACATGCAAAAGCACAATATTAAAAAACATTTTTTACTCATTATTCTACACATTTTGCTTTTAAAACTAACTTCGTTGTCAGGTTTCTCCATCTCAAAAAACTCCATCCTCTAACCGTGCTGCTCGCTGAGGTAGGGTGTTTTATGCTAAGGAATGCGTCCGTCAGTCCAGGGAATGCCCAAGGACCAACCAGAACCGTCGACCTTGTGTCTTCGGCATGCACTCCAAAGACTTGACGCCGCGACCCTACAGCTGAGCCCGGATGGCGGCTCGAAAAACAAAAATCAGTCAAAACAGTTTCTCAGATGGGAGAGCTGAAATTTCAGAGAAAATAGCAAAGTTAAGAGTCTTATTTTATTAGTCCCATGGTTCTCGGTCGTAAATTATAGCGGCCCTTCCCAGGCAATGTTTGGTCACAGAACAAAAGTTCAGGTTCAGTAGTATCCAATCGAACTGACGGTGGCACAGCTCCTTGCAAAAGGTCGTTGCTCTCGCGCTCAGAGCTCGTTCCAATCAGACGAGCATCGCTAAAAGGCAGAAAACGAGGCACAGTTTCAGTTTCAGAGTCCGGAAGTCCTTTCTGGACCCACCGATCGTATGGCAGAGGCAAACGAGCCCTCTTACAGTGTACGCCGTGGATCCAGTTTTTCTTTCTTTGCACTCGCACTGCAGATCGTGTGGATAGTAAAACCAGGTGGGGGCCGGTCCAACGGGGCTGGTCGTTCTTTGCCCGCTGAAAGTTTTAGATGAAAACCCACGATCCAGGTTCAGTAGCATGTCCTGGATCTTCAGATGCTTGTGGCAGTGTATCGTGAACCTGTTGGTGCAAAACACGCAATTTAGCTGTCAATTCATAAAGGTAATCAAGCAGTACAGGGTGTTCGATCTCGCTAAATTTTGTCAGCCTCGGCACTCCCCATATGTTAGCCGGGCGACCAAAGACTATTTCATAAGGACTAAGTCCCACTCGTGAATGCACAGTCATTCTTGTCGATAAAAGTGCTAATGACAAAGCATCAGGCCATTTAAGACCAGAGCTCGCCTGTATCTTGGCCAATTTGAGTTTAAGAGTGCCATTATAGCACTCGACTAAGCCAGCTGATTGGGGGTGATTTGCAGCGTGGAACTTCTGCCTTATCCCTAAGCCATCACACACACTCTTCATCACTTGACCCACAATTTCACTCCCAATGTCACTCCAGACCATTCTCGGCAAACCAAATCGGGGGAAAAACTCCTTAACAAGGGCTTTAGCTGTAGACAAGGCAGTGTTATCTTTCAGGGGATATGATTCCACCCATCTCGAGAAGGCACAGACAACCACTAGTACATACTTTAAATTGTTGCACCTCTCCATGTGGATGAAATCTAGTTGCAAGACCTCGAACGGATACGTCGGAGGCGCAAAATGACCAGCTGGAATTGGAGTTCCCTTACCAGGATTGTACATCAGACAAACCATACAATTCTTGACTACATTCTCTGCACACTTAAGAATAAATTCCTTATGTTGCTAAAAAATTGAGCAGGTTGTTCATGCTTCATTCTAAACTCCTATATGTACTAAGCCTTGTTGGTTAATTGAACCTCTCAGCAGTGGCGCTTGTGTTGCTTTCTACGTTTAGCTGGACTCAGCCGCGCTGAGTGATGAGTCAAGACCCTAGTGTGTTTTGCTCACTTAAGAATTCCAGCATTCTGCCATACTGGAGCCAACAACTTACAAATCCCTTTCACACTGATATGAGCCATTCGATGCGCCATCGTAACCACTGCAAGTACGTAGGCATCGGGTAACATCCATCGCTGATGCTCTGACAATTCAACCCAACAACAATTCAAATCCAATTTGCCCGTACTCTCTCTCCACATGCTCAACTCTTTTTATGTAGCTTCAGCTTGAATTGACTTCACACTCTCTATCGTATCTTCACACATTCCTCTATCTGGAACCCATCTCGCCGGACCCGCCACATACATGCGACTCATCATATTTCTTGCCGTTTCTTTCGCAACTTCATCTGCAAACGCATTACCATGACCAACGTCATCAGTAACCTTGTGCGCACTGCATTTAACAATCACCACTTGCAACGGCAACGTGAGTGACTCAAGAAGTTCATTCACCAACTGACCATTCTAAATCTTCGTTCCATGAGACGTGAGGAATCCACGTTCCTTCCACAAGCGCCCAAAACTATGAGCCACACCAAACGCATACTGGCTGTCGGTATATATGGTCACTGTCTTTCCTTTCGATAGCACACATGCTCTCGTAAGTGCAATCAACTCCGCTGCTTGGGCTGAATTATGTGGGATACGTGCAGCTTCAACAATCGTATGCAAAGTCGTAACCGCATATGCCGCAGTCGTATCACCATTTGGAAGCTTGAAGCATGAACCATCCGCCCATAAGGTACCATCACACTTCACAAGAGGAGTGTCCCTAAGATCTATTCTCCCTTTCGTTTCCTCTTCCGTTCTGAGACAACAATCATGTTGTTCAGAAATGTCTGTCTCTGCTGCAACTGGCAACAACGTAGCTGGATTTAATGTATTGCATCTTTTTATGAGCACATGGCTCGCTAGAAGTGTTAACCCGTAACCTGACAGTCGAGCACTAGTTAAGTGCTGAGTTTTCGTCCTGTTTAACAAAGTGTCCACGGCATGTGGAACCACAACAATCAGCGAATTATTCATAACCAAACCAGCAGACTGTCGAATAGAAACAGCTGCTGCTGCTGTGGCTCTCAGACAACTCGGCAACGCCCTAGCTACCGGATCCAAAATCGACGAGAAATACGCGCATGGACCTTGCTTATCCCCAAAAGATTGTGTCAACACAGACAACTCACATCCTTCTCTCTCGTGGACATAGAGTGTAAAGGGCTTACTGTAGTCGGCGTACTCAACACAGGAGCCGAACATAATGCATCACGTAATTCGGAAAAACTCTTCTGACAATCATCAGACCACGGGAGGGGATTCGGTGTATCTTTACAGGTCAATGCCACCAAAGGTTTGGCCAGCAGAGAGAAATGTGGAATCCATTGTCTGCAATAAGACGTGATACCCAAGAAAGCACGCACGTCTCTCTGTGTAATTGGCACACTCATTTTCGCAATCGCTTGAATTCGTTCTGGGGTCAGTATTCTTCCCTCCTTCGATAAGAGATGACCTAAGTAGGTCACTTCTTGTCGACAATACTGTAACTTTGAAAGAGACACTTTGTGATGGAAGTTAGACAAATGACGCAACAATGACACAGTACCTTCTTTACAAATTTCCTCGGTATCGGCAGCGATTAATAAATCGTCGACGTACTGAAGAAGTGCAGCACCATCAGGCAAGACAATCGTATCAAGCTGTGATTTCAAAGCCTGGCTATAGATAGAAGGACTTTCACAATAGCCTTGAGGAGCTCTTTTAAACCAGAAACTTCGGCCTCCTAAAGAGAAGCCGAATATATCCCTACTCTCCTCGGCAATCGGTATGCTGAAAAAGGCATTTTTCAGATCGATCACCAAAAACCAAGTAGCCGAAGCTGGAATCATGGTCAACAAGGCAGTTGTATCCGGAACAACAGGAAATTGTGGCACTACTATCTTATTCACCTCTCTAAGATCGATTACAAACCTATAGACCGGTGGCTGAGAAGAGTCAGTGCGCTTCAAGATAGGCAAAACGGGACTATTGCACACATTACCAAATTTGGTGTAATTCCGTTTAGCAGTTCGGGCTGTAGCTGCTTCAAAAGTTTCCTATGGAAATTAACATGGAGAAAAAACATAAAATCATAGAAGTCATCAAAATTCAGCAGTTATAGAAGTATCTCAAGAAACTATAACTTGTGCCCTAAGGTAACTATAACTCGCATCCCTGCCATGCACAGTTTTCATATCAATAGTTTCACTGCAAATGCTACAGTGATATTGTCAATGATGTCATAAAAGATATCATGAGTGATGTAATAAGTAGGGTTATTAGCAGTGCGTTCTCTGGGTACCCCGTGGCATAACTGATCCTTTAGATTTATGGCAGAGCCCCACTGGATGGGGTTCCCAGGGCTGAAATTGGCAGTTGATTAACCCTCCTCCCCATTACAATTGCGGCTGGGCCTAGGGGATGGAGTTCCTGGGGCTAGGAATGGCCCTGGAGGGGGGCCACTTGCCCACAGATCCTGTGTGGCGGTGGTCCATGGGGCTGAAATCAGCCACTCTGAAATGGCCAGGGAAGGGGTGCTGCGTGCCCTCTCCCCCATGTTTTCTACTTCATGCAGGCCCTGAGGGATGGGATCCCCATGGCTAAATTCGGCCCGTCCCCTTCATTTTGGGTGTCCGGGCCTGGGGGGTTGGTGGTCCCCATCGCCAAAATTGGTCAAGGAAGGGGGCCGCTCGCAATTATGAAGCTAATTATCCCCGTGGAACCTGGCCCACCTTGGGGGTGTTATAAAAAACAAGTGCATGAGTCCCCACTTGTTTTTTAGGTCTCGCCTGGTGATGCCACGCGAAAGCGCTGTCGCCAGCGAGATCTATTGTCATCGACTTGCCTCGGAAGGGAGACAGGAGACGGGCACGTGCAGGGTCAATCGAGGTCATGAACGCGCCTGTGAACACGCGTGATGTGCACATCTCCTGTCCCCCTTTCGTCCACGCAAGCCAGCTGCATGCAGTACCTGCGCTAACAACAAACACACACACGCGTACCAGCCGCCCCCAGCAAGTGCATGCGTACTCGTCTCCCTAAACGCGTATGGCGTGCTTTCGCTTTCTGTCCCTCCGGCCCACGCTCCGCCTTCTCTGTTTTCTCTCTGACCGACCCTACAGTGCTGGTCCCGGCAGACAGTTAATTTGAAAAAAATCCTTAATATTGCGCTGTACACCGTATGATTAATTGAGATGCCCACACAGATAGACCACAGTAGCAGCCACTCAAGAGTCGATTTATAAGCACTTCAAAAAGGATGGCGGCCTCTCCCAACTCAAGCTCTGTGAAAGTGTTAAAGGCAACTTGGAAACACTTCAGGACCTACAATTCAAACCAGGCAGCTCTTAGAGGCCGTCGCGCTATCACCCTCCCCCCGACAGGATAAAACACTTCAGGGCCTACAGTTCAAACCAGGCAGCTGTTAGAGGCTGTCGCTCTATCACCCCCCCAACAGGATAAAACACTTCAGGGCCTACAGTTTAAACCAGGCAGCTCTTAGAGGCCGTCGCGCTATCACCCCCCCCCCACAGGATAAAACACTTTGGGGCCTACAGTTCAAACCAGGCAGCTCTTAGAGGTCGTCGCGCAATCACCCAACCCCCTCCCCACACCCCTCCCACAGGATAAAACACTTCAGGGCCTACAGTTCAAATCAGGCAGCTCTTAGAGGCCGTCACGCTATCACCCAACCCCCTCCCCACACCCCTCCCACAGGATAAAACACTTCAGGGCCTACAGTTCAAACCAGGCAGCTCTTAAAGGCTGTCCTGCTATCACCCCCCACAGGATAAAACACTTTAGAGCCTACAGTTCAAAGCAGGCAGCTCTTAAAGGCCATTGCGCTATCACCTCCTCCCACAGGATAAAGGATCTGTGACTCGGCCCGCTCTCACCTGCTTAACTCCAGAAGAGTTCTACGCATCCTCCGCCAACAAACACAGACGCACCAGCCGCACCCAGCCAGTGCACGCGTACTCGTCCCCATCAAGGCATCCATGGCGTGCTTTCGCTTTCCCTTCCTCTGGTGTTTCAGCCCAGGCTCAGGTTCTCCTGCCCGCTGTGGCCCCCTCTCTTCCTCCCTCACAGCTCTCTCCCGTCCTCTCCCTGCCTCCTCTTCGACCCCCTCTTGTCTTCCTCTCTGCCCTTTAAGTCACCTTCCCCCCCTTTCACTGCCTTGTGCCGCTTCCCCGCGTAGCTCCGCACTGCTCGGTGACCCTCAGTGGAGAGCAGCCCTCGCACGGCCATGAGGATGGAGAATACATGGCCCTGCTGCTCAAGATGTTCCTGCTGGCGATCCTTACCGGCCAGCTGCGGCTGCGCAGGAAGGTGGGTACCCCCCGGCAGACCCCCTCCCCACCCTCTGCTGGCATGGGAGAGTGATCGACCTGACACCCCCTGCTGGCATGTACGCGTGATCAACCTGACACCCTGTGCTGGCATGTGTAAGTGAGTGTGAACGAGCCTGGCACCTCCCTTTTGGCATGTGTGAGTGAGTGTGAATGAGCCTGACGCCTGCAGCTGGCATGTGTGCATGAGTGTGTACGAGCCTGGCACCTCCCTGTTGGCGTGTGTGGGTGTGTGTGAACGAGCATGACAACCCCCTTCTGGCATGTGTGCGTGAGTGTGAACGAGCCTGACACCCCCGTATGGCATGTGCATCAGTGTGAACTAGCCTGACGCCCCCATCCGGCATGTGCGTGAGTGAAGCGCTGCTAAAAACACTTGTTATGACATAAATCTTAATTATGCCTGCTAGTAGGCAGCAGTTTCGCTCGCATTAGGCAATTCATCTAGAAACTATGCAGCTTTACTGCAGGATAGTGGGAAGGCATAGATCAGTCATATGAGAAATGGACTGAGGACCGCCTGGAGCCTCTGACTGAATCTGCTCAGTTTAAAGTGTGCAAGATTTTAAAACGAATCTCCCCTAACCCACGTTCAAAATGAATACCGTTTAAATCTGTTTTACATGTAGCTTACTCCGATGAAACTTGCATTAATATATCCTTGCAGAAGCCTTTTTGCAATAGGTGCAATTCACAGGGTGCAGACATCTGCACATGACATGGCGCTGTCCTGAGTTTCTGGGTTTTGGGGTTAAGTGGTTCGAAGATGTTTGACTCAACGAGCACACTGCTCAAGAAATCCATAAACTGCATTTATTGAGGATATTTCATTTATGTACCAAGCATTTGCAATGCAATAGGTCTTGCATTTGCAAGAGTTTCAGCTATTAGCATTGTAAATGAAAATGCCTTTTATCTATGTAAATAAAAGGCAATGACATTTATATTGCCAATAGCTCAAACTTGCGTAAATGTGAGACCTATTGCATTGCAAATGCTTGTTTATTTATTTTGCTGCATAAAAAACGTTTTTTGCCCCTGTGGACCCAACCACTAGACTTAGGGGCAGGGTATTTCAACTCTGTCATCTTTATTTTGGTGACAGCCAGTCAGATCTCATTTAGAGATCTCTGGGACCCGCAGACCCTCCGCGTCCCTAGCGATCTACAAATCTTTTTCTGTAATAACTCAAAATCTTCTGAACAGATTTACACCAAATTTCAAAACGGGCTCTTTCTGGACCAAGAGCTAACTTTCCAACAAATTTGGTGTCATTTTAATATCTCTGTAACCTTTTTTTTGTGTGAATTTTTGAGGTTTTTCAATTTTTTTTTCCTAACTATAACTTCCCTGTAACCTTTGTGTTTTTTCAGGCAATTCATATGTTTTTTTAACTACTAGTCTCTTCTGTAGAGTGTTGGAGAAATGTGGGCGAGGCCTCCGACCAGCTCTCAGCAATTGCGCTATGTGGGACATACTGAAGGTAACAGGAGGGGTTCTTGGCCCCCAAAGACTCTCAGCATACAAGGGGACTTAATCCTCCAACCAGTGAAGAACCCGGTTATTTAGGACCCGGTGGCGCCAGGGAAAACGCCCTAAGTCTCCAGGTTCACCTGTCTTAGAATACAGAGACACGGGATTCTTCTCGGTGAAGTCAAAGATCGAATTTATTGGCTGCAACCAGAAACAGAGGTCCACGAAGTACGAAGGCATATATTCGTAGGAGACTGCTCGAATTCTACAAAGCGAGTCATCCCTTTTATACAAAATATTGTGCTTCAGGCAAACATTCCTTATTTACAGTTGACCAGTCCCATGTGTACACTACAAAAAGCTTTGCATGGCAAACCCACATTTCATTGCCCAGCCCACCATCAATTACTGGTCGAACTAAACATTCTTCATTAGACGGGTCGATCGAACCCATAATAAAACTGGGCACCTCCTCATCGTAAACAGGTCATAAAGAAAGGAGCAGAGACAGGTGTGAGCAAGATAAGACATAGTTGTGTGTAATAAAAGGTTTATGATCCCCTGTGCCTGGATCCCAATCTCGATCAGCTACTGGGAAAGGAACCGGCCTAACGAGTTTAGCTTCAGGCAAAAGGGTCAGTTCGCTCGGGTCATTCAGAAGTCAACTAAAGTGCACGTGTGCTAAAGACTCGTTTGGCCGAAATCATCAGCCTATGTGAGGGCAACCACAAAATGGCTGCCGTACACAAAATGGAACCCGAGGGTTCGGAACGAATCCCTAAATAAGTAGTGAATCCGTCACTCGAATAAGACGAAAACACTTGTCCATACCTCACTCGTCATTTCCGTTCCGCTGTTACCAAAATCGTAACGATACGGTGACCTTTATGGAACGGGTTCAGAAATTACGGAACCACAGACCCTCCTTTTGCCCTTACATAGGCAATAACCTAAATTCACGTCAATCTGAATCCAGGTCTATACTCATCAGATCCTCAAGATGTTGCTGTAGCATCATCCTATTACTTGGCACGTCCCCTGATACAGGTCTCCTTACACACGATGTAGGACACTGGCCACATATAGCAGGAGCGCACTGTACGCCAAGACAGAACAGGAAAAGGATGGCTAAGATCATTCCTATGACCATCAGAATCTTCCAACCCCACGAGGATAACAGTTCCCAGAACCATCCCATCAACGACCAATCTCCTTTATCCACATGTATGGATTCGGAGATCCTGTGTAATTTAGCAATGGCCTGGTATACTGTCGGAGCATTGCCTGGAATGAAAACGCAGCAGCTCGATTGGATCAATTTACATACCCCTCCTCTATCTGCAAGTATGACATCTAACGCAACTCTGTTCGGAAGAGTCATAAGGCGATCCGACTGGAGCTCAGCAGTCAAGTTACTAAGGGCACCGGCAGTTTCGACTACGGTGGACTCAACCACTCTCGTCAATTGTCGTATGTTCCTGCTGTTAACCATAGGTCCCCAAAACGGCAGAAAACCCTTAAAGAAATCTCCTAATTCTTGTCCTGCAGTATCTTCTTCACTGAAGACACCTCTAACAATTCTTGTTTTGTGGTAATCTGCCGCAGCTGTGTAAGTGGGAGGCAACAAGAACGAAACAAAGCATGTGCCAGAGAAATCAGGAGGCAACCATGTGTACGCTCTGTCATAACAGACAAAATAGGTACCCTTAGCTGCTAGAAATGATGGGGAAGTCTGGGATGCAAAAACAGATGTCTCAGTGCAGATACTCTTCCCTAACTGAGCTCTTGGATTCTTGCCATTACCTTGCAGACAAAGATTACCCTGATGGGGTATGATCCAAATCGGAGAGGATCTTTTCGTTCGCTGGTTCTCACTCAGACTAACTCTATATCCAGTCACGCTCCATCCAATATACGCTAGGGTCTCATCTTTCGGGATAGTCTCATACGAACTGGCTTCTCCAATCATGTGGACTATATCCTTAACTAGAGCACTATTCTTTGGATTGTCCTTCACAGAACGTAGGGGGTGGACTTCACGAGCATATATGAACATTGTTCTGTATGCCCACACAGAACCATTATAGCTAAAAGGTAGGACCAGGTAAGGAATTCTTTTATCAGTAGTATGGGGCATAAGGCCACACACCCAACAGTTAGTCGTGTTCACTACTAATTGGTGTTGGTGCAGTAGCTGAACAAAGGAGTTATTCGCGAATTCCAGCCTTCTAATGGATTCATGTTCGGGTAAAGGATGAAAAGAATGCAAAGAGACAGTAGTAGGAGGTATGGGTTGTGTAGTAGGTGCAAACGTCACTTGGAAAGAGAATACAATGTATCCCGTCAAAAACATCGTTAAGCTGAACTACATGCAAAGGCACAATATTAAAAAACATTTTTTACTCATTATTCTACACATTTTGCTTTTAAAACTAACTTCGTTGTCAGGTTTCTCCATCTCAAAAAACTCCATCCTCTAACCGTGCTGCTCGCTGAGGTAGGGTGTTCTATGCTAAGGAATGCGTCTGTCAGTCCAGGGAACGCCCAAGGACCAACCAGAACCGTCGACCTTGTGTCTTCGGCTTGCACTCCAAAGACTTGAAGCCGCGACCCTACAGCTGAGCCCGGATGGCGGCTCGAAAAACAAAAATCAGTCAAAACAGTTTCTCAGATGGGAGAGCTGAAATTTCAGAGAAAATAGCAAAATTAAGAGTCTTATTTTATTAGTCCCATGATTCTCGGTCGTAAATTATAGCGGCCCTTCCCAGGCAATGTTTGGTCACAGAACAAAAGTTCAGGTTCAGTAGTATCCAATCGAACTGACGGTAGCACAGCTCCTTGCAAAAGGTCGTTGCTCTCACGCTCAGAGCTTGTTCCAATCAGACGAGCATCGCTAAAAGGCAGAAAACGAGGCACAGTTTCAGTTTCAGAGTCCGGAAGTCCTTTCTGGACCCACCGATCATATGGCAGAGGCAAACGAGCCCTCTTACAGTGTACGCCGTGGATCCAGTTTTTCTTTCCTTGCACTCACACTGCAGATCGTGTGGATAGTAAAACCAGGTGGGGGCCGGTCCAACGGGGCTGGTCGTTCTTTGCCCGCTGAAAGTTTTAGATGAAAACCCACGATCCAGGTTCAATAGCATGTCCTGGATCTTCAGATGCTTGTGGCAGTGTATCGTGAACCTGTTGGTGCAAAACACGCAATTTAGCCGTCAATTCATAAAGGTAATCAAGCAGTACAGGGTGTTCGACCTCGCTAAATTTTGTCAGCCTCGGCACTCCCCATATGTTAGCCGGGCGACCAAAGACTATTTCATAAGGACTAAGTCCCACTCGTGAATGCATTCTTGTCGATAAAAGTGCTAATGACAAAGCATCAGGCCATTTAAGACCAGAGCTCGCCTGTATCTTGGCCAATTTGAGTTTAAGAGTGCCATTATAGCACTCGACTAAGCCAGCTGATTGGGGGTGATTTGCAGCGTGGAACTTCTGCCTTATCCCTAAGCCATCACACACTCTCTTCATCACTTGACCCACAAATTCACTCCCATTGTCACTCCAGACCATTCTCGGCAAACCAAATCGGGGGAAAAACTCCTTAACAAGGGCTTTAGCTGTGGACAAGGCAGTGTTATCTTTCAGGGGATATGCTTCCACCCATCTCGAGAAGGTACAGACAACCACTAGTACATACTTTAAATTGTTGCACCTCTCCATGTGGATGAAATCTAGTTGCAAGACCTCGAACGGATACGTCGGAGGCGCAAAATGACCAGCTGGAATTGGAGTTCCCTTACCAGGATTGTACATCAGACAAACCATGCAATTCTTGACTACATTCTCTGCACACTTAAGAATTCCAGCATTCTGCCATACTGGAGCCAACAACTTACAAATCCCTTTCACACTGATATGAGCCATTCGATGCGCCATCGTAACCACTGCAAGTACGTAGGCATCGGGTAACATCCATCGCTGATGCTCTGACAATTCAACCCAACAACAATTCAAATCCAATTTGCCCGTACTCTCTCTCCACATGCTCAACTCTTTTTATGTAGCTTCAGCTTGAATTGACTTCACACTCTCTATCGTATCTTCACACATTCCTCTATCTGGAACCCATCTCGCCGGACCCGCCACATACATGCGACTCATCATATTTCTTGCCGTTTCTTTCGCAACTTCATCTGCAAACGCATTACCATGACCAACGTCATCAGTAACCTTCTTGTGCGCACTGTATTTAACAATCACCACTTGCAACGGCAACGTGAGTGACTCAAGAAGTTCATTCACCAACTGACCATTCTGAATCTTCGTTCCATGAGACGTGAGAAATCCACGTTCCTTCCACAAGCGCCCAAAACTATGAGCCACACCAAACGCATACTGGCTGTCGGTATATATGGTCACTGTCTTTCCTTTCGATAGCACACATGCTCTCGTAAGTGCAATCAACTCCGCTGCTTGGGCTGAATTATGTGGGATACGTGCAGCTTCAACAATCGTATGCAAAGTTGTAACCGCATATGCCGCAGTCGTATCACCATTTGGAAGCTTGAAGCATGAACCATCCGCCCATAAGGTACCATCACACTTCACAAGAGGAGTGTCCCTAAGATCTATTCTCCCTTTCGTTTCCTCTTCCGTTCTGAGACAACAATCATGTTGTTCAGAAATGTCTGTCTCTGCTGCAACTGGCAACAACGTAGCTGGATTTAATGTATTGCATCTTTTTATGAGCACATGGCTCGCTAGAAGTGTTAACTCGTAACCTGACAGTCGAGCACTAGTTAAGTGCTGAGTTTTCGTCCTGTTTAACAAAGTGTCCACGGCATGTGGAACCACAACAATCAGCGAATTATTCATAACCAAACCAGCAGACTGTCAAATAGAAACAGCTGCTGCTGCTGTGGCTCTCAGACAACTCGGCAACGCCCTAGCTACCGGATCCAAAATCGACGAGAAATACGCGCATGGACGTTGCTTATCCCCAAAAGATTGTGTCAACACAGACAACGCACATCCTTCTCTCTCGTGGACATAGAGTGTAAAGGGCTTACTGTAGTCGGCGTACCCAACACAGGAGCCGAACATAATGCATCATGTAATTCGGAAAAACTTCTGACAATCATCAGACCACGGGAGGGGATTCGGTGTATCTTTACAGGTCAATGCCACCAAAGGTTTGGCCAGCAGAGAGAAATGTGGAATCCATTGTCTGCAATAAGACGTGATACCCAAGAAAGCACGCATGTCTCTCTGTGTAATTGGCACACTCATTTTCGCAATCGCTTGAATTCGTTCTGGGGTCAGTATTCTTCCCTCCTTCGATAAGAGATGACTTAAGTAGGTCACTTCTTGTCGACAATACTGTAACTTTGAAAGAGACACTTTGTGATGGAAGTCAGACAAATGACGCAACAATGACACAGTACCTTCTTTACAAATTTCCTCGGTATCGGCAGCGATTAATAAATCGTCGACGTACTGAAGAAGTGTAGCACCATCAGGCAAGACAATCGTATCAAGCTGTGATTTCAAAGCCTGGCTATAGATAGAAGGACTTTCGCAATAGCCTTGAGGAGCTCTTTTAAACCGGAAACTTCGGCCTCCTAAAGAGAAGCCGAATATATCCCTACTCTCCTCGGCAATCGGTATGCTGAAAAAGGCATTTTTCAGATCGATCACCAAAAACCAAGTAGCCGAAGCTGGAATCATGGTCAACAAGGCAGTTGTATCCGGAACAACAGGAAATTGTGGCACTACTATCTTATTCACCTCTCTAAGATCGATTACAAACCTATAGACCGGTGGCTGAGAAGAGTCAGTGCGTTTCAAGATAGGCAAAACGGGACTATTGCACACATTACCTCTGGTTTCCTCTATCACGTCTTTCTCAATTAGATCATTGATAATCCAGATAAGCCAGTAACGCTCTCTCACCATCATTAGAGATCCTATATTGAGGAATACGTGGCATTTTAGAATTCGCTTTCAGCGTTACAACATATGGCGGTATCTCCAAAAGTCCCACATCATTAGGACCAGTAGCCCAAATAGTATCAGGAAGAGAAGACAATTCTGTCGGACGTTTATCCTTCGACAAATACATCTGGGAGACCACTTTCTTACCCAATGTAAGTTGTACTCCTGAAGGAGAACAATAAAACGTCGCGTACAATCTTTTCAACAGATCCAATCCCAACAAGTTCTCTCCACAACCTGTCGTCAGAATAAGGGGTGCTTCGAATTCCCGAGGTCCAACAGAAAGAGACATAGGACTAGAAATCGGATTCCTAACTGGGGCGCCAAAAAACCTACTGAAACATTCGTTAAGCCAGACAAAGGTGCGCCAGGGAGTTTAGAGTGCATAATAGAACTCTTCGCAGCACCAGTATCTAACAGAAAAGGCTCTGACACACCTGATGTAATCACCTCAACATAAGGTCCACTCTGATCTACTGGAACTGAAACAACTCCCTCTCCTTGTCTATGGCTGTCCTAGCAATCATTACCATCCATATTCTCACCTTCGACGTAATAGTCGTCAGCATAGTACTGAGTCGTCCTACCAGTCGCAGTATTCTGCTGATCAAAGCAATTCATTGAGTTTTGTGGAGGAAAAGAACGCCCGTTCTGGGGAAACACACCACGTCCCCTACCTCTAGGAGCTTGCTGAACACCTCGACCTCGCACACCAGAAACGCCATTCGCGCGTTGTAGCAGAACCGGACAACTAATCTTAAAATGACCCTCTTCCTTACAATACGAACACTGATTGGGGCCTACAGGAAAACGCGGTTGAGAAGACTCGAACCTTTGCGAGTTTCTCTGAAACTGCTGAGGTTGCTGATAATCACGCTGACCACTACGAGGCGGATAGGCTTGCTGTAAAAGAACCTTCGTCTTCAACTCTTTAGTCTTCTTATCTGCCCTATCCTTCTCGTCTTTATCTCTATTTTCGTAGTACTGCGCAGTAGCCAGTATCTGCGCCGACGAGGAAACAGCCCAAGAACTTTCTGAATCTTTCAACTTTTTACACAACTCAGGAAGCAAATTATGCACAAATTTGTCAACGAACAACCTTTGACCACCCTCGGTACTCATATCTTGACCACTATGGTCGATGAACGTTTCTTCGAACCTGGTGAAGAAATCAAATACATTTTCGTCTTTCTTCTGCTTACACGCAGACAATTTGTCCCAGTTTACTCGCATAGCAGGCATCAAGGTCTTCATATAAGTAATTATCCTACCAGGAAGTTCTGCAACTAAAGGCTCTGGTTTAGCACCACCAACTTGACGGCCATCTGTGGCACTAATATTAGCCCACGTATCGCCTAATTCTTGCGCATGATCCGTGTGACGAATCTTCGCCCACAAAGGTTGTGGGACTACATTACCAAGTAACATATCAATATCAGATAAATTCATTATACACGCATCCACTGTCTGAGACAACTCTTTATAGTAACAGCGGGATACTTACGAGGGTCAGGTAAGGTCTGCTTAAAAGCCAAGACCTCTGCTCGCTTCCAAGGAATATGCACCCATACTCGCTGGAAATGCGGTAAAATAGGTGGAACCGCATTAGGATTTCCCTCTCTCCAGATTGGAGGAACCTCCCTCATCGGATACTGTCGTACCTTTCTCCTAACAGAAGGATCAGGCTCAAACAACGGCTGAGAAGGAGACTCACTCCTAAATGACAACAACATCGCAACTGCTCTCTGAACGTCGACACCCACAATCGTGCCTTTCGCAAATTTGAACTGTACATGGACAACTCAGGCGGAGTCTGTTCCAACTCACCATCTTCCCATTCTCCACGAAGGAAAGTGCACATCTTATCAAAAACGTATCTCTGCTTCGGTGCTTCCCATTGGCGGAAGACATCCATAACAGATTCTAAATTGTATCTCGAGGTATTGGTAACCCATCTACGCGCTAAATGATCCAGCGTTTCCCGTTCGTGGGAATCAGGCATCTGGCTACGCAACTGCTTACGCTCTGAAACAGGGGTCGTACTTGATGACCCATAGAAAGGAGACAAGAGGCTAGTGATAGTACCCGTCATTCTCTGTCGAACAGAAGGAGAAGTTGACAAGAGGACGGGAGACAAAGAGGACTGAGAGGACAGTAGTATAGGGGCAGTAGCAGAAGAGGTAGCAAGCACAGAAGGCGAAGTCGTAGGAATTTGAGGCAAAGTAGGTAGCAAAATCTGGGGCCCTTGAGGAGGCTGCACGAAAGGAATAGGAACCAACTGAGGAGGAGTTGGCGGTTGTGCATTAACAGGTGGTAAAGCAACCGGAGGTTGCGGAGGTGCGGTAGCACTCTGCATATAAGGGGGTGGCGAACTCAACAGATGCGACATTAAAGGATATTTCTCAAGTTCCTTCGCTGTGTCCTGCTGAAGAGGTGGCAAAGCCGGATAACATTTGTCAATCGCCATTTTACGTTGCCTGTGCAACTGCTCACTCGCTTGTTCGTCTTCATTATCCTTAAACTGTATAGCGGCTTGCATTATTGAGATACCCCTTTCTCTTTTATTTTTCTTTGCTAACTTTATTTCTTTCTGTTTGGCTTCCTTTCGCCATAAGCGGAAAGAATCAAACATTGCCGGCCGGGCTTTCTTCTTAAAGAGTTTAACCTCTAAATTATCTAGAATCTCTGTGTCAAAACTACCATATTGGGGCCACTTGAGGACACCGTCCTTCCTAGTGTACCGGATTCACACCTCATTATACGTGATGGGACCCACGCCATGCTTCACATAGAGCTCATATGTTGGAGTTCCAATCGGAGGCACCGGACACGAGTCCTCTAATCGGGAATCCCTATTACGACCACAACAAAATATCTTTCCAAGTCTGCTAAGACCAGGCATCTTCGCTCACTAGTCTAGTTTCAAACTTCAAGGGATTATCAAAATACGACCGTCTCGTGAATACACGAGTCCCTCGGCTTTGGTACTTGCAAGTTCCAAATCAAAGATCCCAAGGCGATACCCAAAACTAAGAACAAAACTAAGGACTGAGAGACGCTCCACTCATACTTAACTGAAGTATCGATGACGTCGCCAGAAGACCTGTCTATTGTCTTGCTCTACGAATCATCAACGGCTCCAAGACAGGGCGACAGTCAGGGCAGCAGTCCTTCGTAGCCGTCGGAAAGCGGGGAACCTCGCAGCAAAGACTTTCGGACCACGACGACATACAGGGGTCGATGAAGTGGCAGGCCTTCCTCCAGAATTTTCACACGAAGCTCCTCACGATCTTCAGGCTTGGACCGGTACCGTTGATGTCGCCCTACGTTGGGCGCCAACTGAAGAACCAGGTTATTTAGGACCCGGCGGCGCCAGGGAAAACGCCCTAAGTCTCCAGGTTCACCTGTCTTAGAATACAGAGACACAGGATTTTTATCGGTGAAGTCAAAGATCGAATTTATTGGCTGCAACCAGAAACAGAGGTCCACGAAGTACGAAGGCGAATATTCGTAGGAGACTGCTCGAATTCTACAAAGCGAGTCATCCATTTTATACAAAATATTGTGCTTCAGGCAAACATTCCTTATTTACAGTTGACCAGTCCCATGTGTACACTACAAAAAACTTTGCATGGCAAACCCACATTTCATTGCCCAGCCCACCATCAATTACTGGTCGAACCCAACATTCTTCATTAGACGGGTCGATCGAACCCATAATAAAACCGGGCACCTCCTCATCGTAAACAGGTCATAAAGAAAGGAGCAGAGACAGGTGTGAGCAAGATAAGACCTAGCTGTGTGTAATAAAAGGTTTATGATCCCCTGTGCCTGGATCCCAATCTCGATCAGCTACTGGGAAAGGAACTGGCCTAACGAGTTTAGCTTCAGGCAAAAGAGTCCGTTCGCTCGGGTCATTCAGAAGTCAGCTAAAGTGCACGTGTGCTAAAGACTCGTTTGGCCGAAATAATCAGCCTATGTGAGGGCAACCACAAAATGGCTGGCGTACACAAAATGGAACCTGAGGGTTCGGAACGAATCCCTAAATACGTAGTGAATCCGTCACTCGAATAAGACGAAAACACTTGTCCATACCGAATCGTCATTTCCGTTCCGCTGTTACTAAAATCGTAACAATACGGTGACCTTTATGGAACGGGTTCAGAAATTACGGAACCACACCAGTGGTGTGCCAGGAGGCGTTTGCAGAGTGGTGGAGAAAGGAGGTGGAGCCTTCTACCAGCCTTCTACCAGCTCGCAGCAATCCCACTGTGTGAGACATACTGGAGGTAACAAGAGAGGTTCTTGGCCCCCAAAGACCCTCAGTATCCAAGGGGATTTCATCCCCCAACCAGGAGTGTGCCAGGAGGTGTGATTGCAAAGTGGCGGAGAAAGGGGCATGACCTCTGAAGATCTCTTTGCAATTTCGCTGAGTGGAACTTACTGGTGGTACCAGGAGGGCTTGTTTGCCCCCAAGGACCCTCAACAGCCAAGGGGACTTCATCCCGCAACCAGGAGTGCACCAGGTGGCACTTTGGCAGAGTGTTAGTGAAATCTGGTGCAGCCTCCATCAACCTGCTGAGCCATCTTTTTTATTTTTATTTTATTAAGGGAGAGGAGGCCGCTCAGCCCCCATTTGATGGGTCACACCAAAACTTTCCATACACAAGCTGGCGTAATTGTTGATTTTTTGGAGGAAAATTTTGTGAAGATTTATCAACCGGCACCAAAGATATGGGCAAGTCATAAAATGCTTTTCCTATGGAAACTAGGTCCTAACTATATCTACCTTCTGATGACTCCCAATAGTAGGTAGGTATATAAAATAAGTATTGCCAAGTGTCGGTCACCACCAAGTAGTTATAAGTAGGACTGCTAATAACTTTGGCCCTGTTTACAGACTCTTCACAAAACTTTACAAAAAAAAGTCCATCCACCTCAGCTCCTTCTGGGAAGGTTTCCGTGTGATCCGTCAAGGGGACGACTGAAAAAAAGGTGGCCCCAAAACACAATCTCCCTATGCATTTTCCATAGACCTCTCTAAACAAGACTATAGCAAAAACATATGAACGGAATTGCAACAAATTTGGTGGAAAGCTAGATCTTGGTCCAGAGAATGGGCTTTTGTGATTTGGTGTAAATGCATTCGTAAGTTTATTAAAAATTATGGGTAAAATGAATTGCATATTTAGGCAGTTGGTGTCATGATATGCTCTGATTGGCCAATTTAACCGCCAGTAGTCAATCCTGATTGGTTGGTTTCATCCTAAACAATATTTTTAGGAAGTCATTACAAGATTCGGGGACATGGTTCTTTTGTCCTGTAAATGAATAAAAAAAAAATATGTAATGGGGCTGCGTGGGCACACCCAAACCCAACGGGGCTTGTGGGGGGATCCAAATGGACCTCCTCCTTTTATTGGCTGGCCACAGCATGCTGTGGCAGCCGTTATAGGACTCTGGGACTGAAACCCATTTAAAGGCTTCATAGTGAATGGCAGATTTTGAGGGTTACAAAAAGGAGCACATATAAAGGGTGATAACAGTTGCAATATAAATAATTTGTTGGCGGTACCATACTAATTTTAGGAACTGTGGTGAGTTCTAAGGTGATTTTACCCTCTGAAAAATGCTGACCTGCTGGTATTACATGAAGCGTTTTCAAGAAAACTGTTTTCTTCTGATTTTTTCACACAGGTTATGGAAGGTGCTCGAGAAGCTTAAATGAGAGCATATTTTCTTAAGAACAACTGGTGCGCTAGCAATCTTACTTATGACAAAAGTGTGGCACACCTGAAGCCATCTTGATTGAATCAAACAGATGAAAGTTAAAACATTTAATTTGGAAAGGAACACAATGAGGGGGTTTAGTTTGTCATAGAAATTATGGTTAGTGCTGTAGCAAGAAATATTAGGACACGTTTTAAGTGCGTTCTCAAATATCTTCCTCTTCTAATTCATTAAAACAGTCTGATATGTGGACTGAAACATGCACTTTCAGCACCCGAAGCAGACTGCCAGTTACCTCCCTGGTGGTGTGTGCACAGCTGAATGCCATCTTGATGGAATTGAAAACTGAAAGTATTTCCTACTGAGGATACTGCTGCAAATGAAACATTTCTGAGCTAACAAGATAGAACATTTCAATTCTCTTAAGGAGACTCAGGCGAGGATTATGCATATCTCTCTTCACCTTATTAACCCAGCAGCCTTCAAAGAGCATCTTAATAAAAAAACAACATTAACAACATTTCCAATGAACCACCAGGTAAAGTGTCCCCAGAGCAACCATTGTCCAATCACATAACAGTGCGTTGTATATATGAATGTGTGTCGTCCCTTACTGTTCCTCTTCTTCACTGGAGGAAGTTAACCCTTAATGCATGCTGTACTCTGGTTTCTGATCGTTCATATGGAATAGAAATGTCACCCTTGTTTTCCAGTTCTTTACAATGACTTTGCACACCAACAGTTTAATATTTGCATGGATTTATCCATTATCACTTCTGCCCCAAACAACTATGAATGACAAACATTAGACCAAGACGAAATTATGTTTTCAAAATCAATGAAACCATTCATCAGCATGACTTACTGTCAAACAAATCATCTTAGGGAGGGCAAGGAGCTCTCTCCTTGATGTCTCCACGTGCGATAATCCTCGCCTCTGTGTCCTTAATAGAATCAAAAAACTCTCCTTCTCATTAGCTAGGAAATATTTTAAAAGGACCAGAGGCAAGGATTAACTTACCACCAAAGCTGCGGCATCCGAAGTAGGTTTGAAGTAAAAGTTGATTCGGAGGACCAGGCCGCAGCGTTCATAATGTCTTCTAATCTACCACCTACTTGGATGGCCTTAGATGCCATGGCCCCATCGTGTCCGGCTTCTGCCATGATCCACTTCACCAACCTGGTAATGGTTAAGAGGATACCACTTTGAGAGGTTTCTTCCAAGCACTCAGTAGATGTCACTCACCTGCCGGTCTAATTTCGGTCATCATATCCTCGTATGCCTTAATGCATCTTACCACTCACAGTTATGGATTGTCACTAAAAGCAGGGTAGGATACCAACCTGGTATTCATCTTTGTCCTCCTAGAGATGGTAAATGTAGCAGCCTCTAGTGTGAAGACCTTAGCTGAGAAATCCAGTTCCCTCACATCCGAAATTCTCCTGCATGAAATCAGGTATAACAAGGTCCAGTTTTGCAGAAAGTTTCTTTCTGTTGGCCAGGCCCGATTGTGCCAGCTCTGCCCCAAAAATTAGAATATGAGTAATCTCTGCCTCCATGGGATCCATATGTCTCTCCACACACCAATGAAACCCTCGTCTTCAAGCTGACCTGTTCCTCTTGATGGTACCCATAGCTCATCTTGTTGGATGAAGTTTGCAGCGTCTTCTGAAAGGGGGATGTCTTTCCAGCATAGCTGGAAATTCTCCAAGCCATGAGGTTGAGATGGCCCTGCAAAAGTAGCAGGTGGTGGCAACCCCGAGGACTCGTTAGGATCAAAGAGACTAAGGGTAACTCTATCGGGGATCCCATGTAAGTTCCATCAGTGTCGGGAACCATGCCTGCGACTTCCAGATCAGTGTCACTAACACTATGAACATTTCTGCTGCCTGGCCTGAGCCATTACTCTGGGAATCATCATGAAAGGTGAGAAGGCATAGGCCGCTCAACCAGTCCTGGAGGAAAGCGGCCGCCTCTTCGGGATCCGAACAGCAGCTCATATACCGGGGTAACTAAAAACTCAGTCTAGATGCAAACAGATCCAAATCCCATGGACCCCATCTGTCCATGAAGACCAGGAAGTTACGTTGATACTGTTGCTGCTGACTTTGAAGTATCTGGAGTTCTAGTCCACCTCCGTATTCTGGATCCCCTGAGGGTGCTCTGCATCACCAAGGTCTGTCTTTGCAGGCAGTAATGCCAGAAGTTCTTCGATAGTTCCGACAGGGCCCTCGAGCGAGTGCCTCACAAGCGGTGATGTACTGGTCTGCTGACACGTTTTCCATCCACAGCAGGATGCAGCAGGAGATCGAGTCGGGTGAGGGATTTTCTCGTGAAGGATCGACCCAGGAGTTCCAGGTGGTTGATGTGCAACTTCAGTTCCTCCTTCTACCCCATGGAGATGTCACTGCGTCTGACTCCCCAGCACCGACTGCTCGCATCTGATTCTATGGCCATGTCCAGTGTGGCTCCAAATATCCCTCTGCCATTCCAAGCCTCCATATGATCTATCCACCGTTGGAGTTCTGTCCTGGATTGGGTGAGAGCGAAATCTGCTCTGAGTTTGTGAGGCCTTTCCTGAGGCGTGCTGCTTTTAGCCTCTGTAGTGACCTAAAATGTAACGGCCCGGGAAGACGGCCTGGATTGATGATGATAGAAGACCCATAATCCTGTCCAACTGGTGGAGAGAGATTCTGTCTCATCTCTTCCAGTAGGCGTTGGGAAGCTGAGGTAATGTCTATGAGAAACCCCAGTAAAGTCATCTTCTGGGATGGGTTCAACTCTGATTTCTGGCTGTTGATTACAAAGCCCAAATCCTGTAGGAGTGCAATAGTCATTTTCAAATCTTGCATACGTTGGGAATGTAATTGATCCACCATAAGTTTGTCATCCAAGTATAAGATCAGCTGGATTCCTCTCGTCCAAAGACCTCCTGCAGGAAAGTGCCTCTTTTCGATATGGTCACCCCCACTTTTTGCCCACTGGTACTGATGCTCTTGGTTGGAGGTGCACAGGGTTCCTGCTAACCAGGTCCCGTATTAATACCGGCAAGGATATGGCTTCCGGTTATTTTCGTTAACACAACCTGCATTCAATGGGTGCAATGCACCACAGATTTTGTGTATTCATGACTAAATAAACTTGCACTATTACTGAAGCCTCGTTTAAGGTTCATGGGGCCACGTTACCATATTATCAAAGTATATAGATTACGCCCCTATCATTTTTCCTTTGGGTGTATTCCTATATTTAATTAGGCCGTTTTCCTTTATTTACCCATCCTCAGGGACTTCTCATTGGGAAACACATCCAGGATACATTTACTGTAGATAGGAGGGATTATTTCTGGACACAAGATATGTGCAGTCTTATCTGTGTGTCTAAAATTGGACCCTATTGAATCCCATTTGGCACAGAAATACAACTGGATTTAAGGTGGTTTCCCGGTCAGATTTGGTCACCTAAGCACAATAAACTTGCTTTTACAGAGGTTGAATACTTAGCATAATTTTTCTTTCTTTTTTCGCATCTCTTTTCCCCTAGGATCTTCACGCATTGAATATAGGTATTTTGTTTTTTTATTACATACCTTCGAGTACTAGGCAACATTAAGGGGGTGTCATTATGTTAAATTCACCTTAGCAAAGTCACTGTTGACTGTTTAGGTTCATATGTCACAACTGGACTCACAAGGAACAAGCATGCCTTAAGTCCGGGCAATTTTATTTTATCTAAGAGTGTTGTTATAATTTTTCCTCAAAATACACTAGTTTGTCACTAAACAACCGAGGTGACACATTTGAGACAGCATGGGCTTCCTCAGGCTTGACACAAGCCAACAAGGCAACACAAGCCGATCATTCAAAGTTAGTCTGTCACAATGGGAAACTGACATTGGATGTTATTGTTGCACACTTCAAAACCACAATTACTGGGTATAAAAAGAGATTAGACGAACTCAATAAAGAGCAAAACGAGTTTAAAGAGAATTTGGCCCAATCTAAGTCACAGAAGCTACAAAAAGACCTGAAGAGGTGGTCCTATGCCAAAGTCTACCTCTGCTCCACCCCTGAATTTACTCCTTCCCTGAATGCAGGTTATAATTCTGATAGCTCAGTGGACTCCAATACCAGTGGCTCCAGCTCCGAGAACACTGGGAAAAGACCAAGAGGGAGGGGGAGGGGTAGAGGTCGTGGGCGTGGGCAACAACAACCCACGATTGATTACCACCTGCCCAATTGGAGAGTGCCATTCCCCCAACAAGCAATGGGCCCTTATCATCCCAGTCTGTTTCAGGCACCTTTTCCTCCCATGATGGGTTGGAACCCTCACTTTATGCCGTATCCAAATTTCAACTCCCAAGGATACCCGCATCCTTTTCAGGACAGAGACAGGCGGGGCAACCGAGGGAGGCAGAAAGGTCCCAACCATGTACACTGGGACACGCAAGAAGGGTCAGGGGATCCCAACAACTCAATACCGACAGATCAGAGACCCGGTCCCAGCAATGCGAAACCCTAGTGGTGAACCTATCTTCTCACAATCTCTCCCAATCTGAAACACAAGTTTTGGAGAAAGGATTAAGCTTCATCCCTACTCCTAAACTTGACCGCTTCAAACTCCACTGCGAGCTGAGCCAATTTTTTAGGAAATTACGCTTAAAAAACTTTTTTGAATCACCAGAAAGAGAACAAGTGGAAGGTACCGAGAGTGACACAGACTTTAAACTTAAATCAACCTTTGTACCACCGACACATGCAGTTGCACCAAAGATCCTAGCCTTCGAACAAGCTGTATTCAAGGAAATAGAACAGCTGCAAGAACCGACCCCCTTTAAGAACCTGACCGCCGAGGAATTCAAGGCCATACAATCCCTTAAAAAGAATAAGGAGATTGTCATCAAAAGTGCGGACAAGGGGGGCGGGATTGTGATTCTCAATAAAAATGACTACGAAACTGAATGTCGAAGACTTCTAAGCAATGCTGATAACTATATTCCACTGGAGGCGGACCCAACAAATGATCTAAGAAGTGAAATTTGTGACCTCGTGTCAACAGCAGAAAGGGATGGTTGGACCACGAAGAAAGAGGCTGACTTCCTGACGTTGTCAGAGGGACGTGTCCCTTACTTTTACGTCCTACCAAAAACACATAAAAATGTGTTACCCCCCCGGACGACCAATTGTCTCGGGTTTGGGATCACTTTTGGAGCCCCTCTCACAATATTGTGACTTCTTCTTAAAACCAATTGTGCAATCCACCATCACCTATCTCAAGGACACCAAGAGTTTTCTTTTTCTGCTTAACACAATTTCTTTACCGAACGCCTCTTGCTTCCTCGTCTCGATGGATATCGAGAGCTTGTATACCTGCATTCCGCAGGACGAGACCATTAAAGTGGTCAAGGAAGCGTTGGACCAAGTGGTGTGGAACTTCAACACCACCCGTGATTTTGTAGTTGATTGTGCCACCCTCGCCCTCAAACGAAATCTTTTTGAATACGAAGGCCAACTTTACCTACAAGCAACGGGAACTTCGATGGGCAGCACTCTTGCCCCATCAGTAGCGGGCCTGTACGTTTATGATTTCGAGTCAAAACACATCCTGAACCCTCTGAACCCATACAGCAACAACATCGTCGTATGGCGTCGATACATAGATGATGTGTTTATGATTTGGCAAGGAGATGAGCCCACCGTTTTTGAGTTCTATGTATGGATCAACACGTGCGATGACCATCTGAGGTTCACCCATGAACACTCTCGGGATGAACTCACGTTCTTAGACGTTACCATCAAGAGGGAAGGCAACCGACTGGAAACCAAAACCTTTCAAAAGCCGACAGCAAAAAACAACTTACTGCATTTCACCAGTTACCACCCCCGGGCCCTACGCGAGAATCTTCTGTATGGGCAGTATCTGAGAATACGGCGAAATTGTAGCACTCTGTCTACATATAAACAACAAGCGAGTGCGCTGACTATCAAATTGGAGAAAAGGGGATACCCTAAGAGGATCCTGAATACAAGCCAAAAGAGAGCACGGAACCGACAAAGGGAGGCCCTGTTGGAAGATAACCCTCCTCCAGATAGGAGTGAGATCCCTCTAACATGTGTCACAACATTCAACCCACTATCTAACGCAGTGAGCAAATGCATATCCAGGAATTGGAGAATTATCACCAATAATAAGGCACATCGGCAAAAACCACTCTTCTCCTATAAAAGGGCTACCAGTTTGAAAGACTCCCTGGTCCGTACACGACCAAGAGAAGATAACAATCACAACCAAACACCTAGTGTTCTTAATGCATGGGGGCTACCACCAGTAACGGGACACCACCCTTGCGGTAATTGTAGTATCTGTCATCTGACTTCACATACCAAATTTCTGAATCTGACGGATGGCACACGCTGGGTCCAACGTAGCCATACCAATTGTAACACCACAAACGTGGTATATTTGATTACGTGCAGATGCAGATTACAATACATAGGGATGACATCCAGACGTGTTAAAACCAGAATATGCGAGCATCGAAGCAACATTCGTTGCAAAAAATCAACAACGAAACTCACAGCACATTTCTTGCAAACCAATCACACACCCAATGACCTCGAATGGACAATTCTTGAACATCTGGAGTGCAGTTATGAGTCCTTGTTATTCGAGAAGGAACAGCGTTGGGTGTACCGCCTGGGCACTAATTCAAAGGGCCTCAACGATGAGATACCGTGGGGCAGTGTATTACGCTGATGGGTTTAAACATCCCCCCCTTCCTGTCTCTCTAAATATGAGATTATAATTTCTGAATACCAGCTAGAGCTCACAGGCACCTAGTTAGGGACCCAGTTGATACCAGTTGGGAAGGGACACATGTAGGTCCGCAAACACATTCGCCATCCTGTGTGATGACCAACCTTTCCCCCCCCCCCCCCCAAGGCTAACCATATTTGATCCCCTCTTTTTTCTTTGGTATTACTTTTGATGAGCACAACATTGCACCATCTAAGTGAGGGACTAGGTTAGCATTTGACCCCTCTTTTTCACTGCTGGATTGAAACACCATCCATACGAGGGACTAATGCTAATGTTTAACTCTTAGCCTTGAGTGCAATACATCCTAACGAGGGGTCATTATTTGTTTTGAGCAAAACTTCGCCAACCAAGCGAGGGACTCAAACCATTGTTTACTTGGTTTTTTAAACAAATATGCCTTAAATCTATTCACAACCCCGCGAATAATAACAAAGGACTCGGATCGTTATCAGAATTTGGACTCGAACCTTGATCTTCATGGTTACGAGCACCAAAACGCTGGCTATGTCAGAGTCCCCCTGACACCATCATCCCACGTGGGATCACCGAACCAATCACGATGGTCTTTATGTTTACTGAACCACCCCAATGCTGCCTGTCACTTTAAGACGCGGGGCGTGCGTTTGAGCCACCGATGTCACACATCCACGAGGGCCGACTGAACCAATCAGGGGTGTCAAGCATTTAAACCGGCCTGTTTACCTTCTCCGCACTCCCGGAAGACAGCCGCTGACTGTGTAGGTACACGGTGAGGAGCCGCGGTCTTTGAAGTAAGTCAACCCTACTCTGCCATCGAGGCGAGCACTCGCACTCCGTACTAATTTCTTACGGTCTTTCTCCTTTGTTATTTTTCTCAGAGTAACGGCGCGTGAAGATATCCCACGCTGTCGTCTCCGTAGGGGCGTAACCATGTCTCTTAGGAAGTGAGTCTTATCAAAAGCTTCCAGTAGACCCACTGTTGCCTGTAACTTCTCCCGCTTTGAGAGGGAGCTTTCCTCTGTGTGTGGCTTCATGGTTCCTTCTAACATCCTAGGATATATTTGCAAATACCTTTTTAACACTGAGTGTTGTGTATTAATTCTATCGCTCTTTGAGTAAAAAGCGAGTTGCATATTGTAGGTTCTAATTGAGAGCCGAGCAATCACCTGATACCGACCTCATTATAGGGACGGTGTTTGTGGCTAATTTAGATGCACCCAACTATGGAATCTAAGGTAGCACCCCAGTACTGGTGTCACATAAATCATGCATGACGCCTAGACTTACGCATTTTTCAAAACCATTGTTAATCAAAATTTCGCAATGAAGAAAGTAACTCTCCTCTTCATGTTTATGTGTTTGTGGTCTTGTTTGTCCCTTTTCCCTTACAGGTCTTTTTATACATCCCTACCAATTGTGTAGTGGGTAATTGACGGAAAGTATCCGCCTTTTTTCACTGTATATATATTTTTCACACTTTGAGCCTCTCGGGAGGGTGCGCCTTAGTGCGCGCACACCACCGGAGGACTTTTGATATAGGTCCTGAAGAAAGCTGAGCTATACGCAACTAAACAGCTGAAACATGTCGACCAACTTCTGTTCTTGATTCAGGATTCCGGTTCCTTAAATAAGAACCTGGGGAGTCTGCTCACTCTGTTTTTAACCAATGCGGGCTGGCCATTATTAAAAAAATTTCTAAAGGCACAACCTTTGCATTTTTTAACATTTAACACATTTGCACAATCACATTTAGTCACCTCCTAATTTGGGCACTGTTGCACTCACCACATCCTGCTCCGCTGTAACCAGGCGTCGTAGCACGCTAGGGAGACATTCGGTCACCCCAGCGGGGACCCGATGATGAAGCATGTCACCAACTAGTGGTGAGTGAGGGTCCTTCAAATAAGTAAGGTTCTTTCCCTCCGCCTACTATAGGGTGACCAGCAAGCGCCCGACTTTCTTCTACTGAAGATAGTCTATTGGGCTCATACAGGGACTTTGACATTGCCCCGCTGTGTGTACTGCACGTGTGTGAGCATCGATCATGCGTGCAGCAAGCAGCGGAGTTAAACTTTTAACTGTCACTAGTTTTATTATCTTTTGTATCACAGTCACTCCTTTGTTGTTTACATGTTATTGTTGCACACCTTTTATTCCCAAATCTGTACTTTTGTTTGTTTCTTAGCCCTGGAGAAATCGCTGCACACAACTGATCCTGGCTACTCACTACGGACGGGTAGGTCTGGGACCTGGATGAGGCAATCTACTATATTCTGCCTCACAACCCGAGTAAACACTGAAGTGTCCCACGTTTCGGAATATAGGGGTTGGGTTTAAGAACCTGTACTACACGTTCCTTTCAGTGCAAGGACTTATCTACACCTAACTATAGGTACCATAGGTATACAGGGCCCTTTCTTCCCTGAATTCTGTTTACTTTCCCTTATTTACACACTTCTTGTTCCTGACGAAGCACCTTTGGATCCCTTATGGACCTACAAGAAGTGCGAAAAAAGTTGACCATTCTATCTTTTTAATACACATTCACACGGATTCTGAGAGCAGCAGGAAGACACTTATCCCCTCTCCACCTATGTTCCCAAAAGTAGCTCTAGCATCCCACCACATTTTAACCTTACCATTCGGACCCGTGAATAAAATTAGGTTCCAGGTACAGATTGGTGATTTTAACTCACTCACTCACTCACTCACTCACTCACTCACTGTCCTAGTCCCACATACCCACATGTTCAACTGTGGCGTCTCCTTAAAAGATCTCTGATAAAGAGCTCTCCCGCCAGGCACGTGGAGGACAGCAGTGCCAACCCCACGAGGAGCAACGCCCCATTATGAAGCATGACATCGCAAGGGTGTGTGAGGGCACTATATCCAACGGAGGGATTCCCACCATCACTCAAAGCATCCCAACTTTATTTCACCTCATCATTTCCAACCAGAAAAGGTTGTGACTTTCTTTGAACTTAGGAACAGCTACCCCCAAGTGTTCAATATGCTATTGTTGCATACCTTTTATTCCCAATTATTTAGCATTGTTTGTTTATTAGCCCCAAAGAAGTCGCTGCACACAACTGTAAACGCAACGGAACACGTGTTGGCTAAGGCTGTTGTGAATAAACTGAAGCGCATGTTCCAGCAAAGACTCAAGCTTTTGACACACGATTATTGATATAATTGAAACACTGTTAGCGTGTGCAGGGGACTGATGTTCTGTTTTGCCAGTGGACATCCACTCGTTGCGGAGGAGGGTGGCTATCCCTACACTTATGCACCGTGATCCTCACTCTGTACTAAAGTATACTTACCTGCGAATGGCCCAGGAGCGGCAATACCCTATAGAACTACCTACCAAGTAGTTTCAATGTAATTGTAATCCAATAGACAAGGACAGTAGCACCCTTGCAAGTCCCTGTAAATGATAACCCTGGTACCCAGGGCATAGGTACTAAAGAGGGTCCCTAAGGGCTGTAGCATGTATTATGATACCCAAAGGGACCCACACTCAAACTGCAGGCAGACTGCCATTGCAGAATGTGTTAAATGGTGCAAGACGCCAAAAACACAACATTGACCACTCCCTGTGTACAATGTCCACATACACTGCCTGTGCTATATGTAAGTCACCCCTACAGCAGGCCTTGAGAGTCCAAAGGAAGTTTGAATTACATTACGTGTCAGGGGACACCTGCATGAGCAGATATGTCCCAGCGATGCCTACTTTTATTGTTAGTCATCACAAGTGTTCAGGAAGCCATTTTGAGGACATATACTGGGTACTGCTCATTACGACTTACCCAGCTACATGATGGCTTCACTGAAAATACTGGTGTTTGGTATCAAACACCTTGTGTTAATAAATCGGTACTGATGCTGGCATCAGATTTATTAGAACATGCACACAGAGGGCACCTTAGAGGTGCCCGCCTGTAGCCCTACCAGTTTCTTAGTCTGTTGGCTGACTGTTATCTTCCAGCTTGTCACCACAGACAGATTTCTGGCCCCCTACCAGGTAGAGCCTGCGCTGTCAGAGAAGAATGCCTGCTCGGCAGTAGGCGTTATCACCAATTCTAGCAGGATGGCAAGCAATTTAGAATATAAGACCATTGGTTTGAAAGCCTCTGCCATCTTTGAATTGCAACCCCAGCTTCCCCAAGACCTGGGGAACGCCACCCATTGCCCTAGGGCCTGTTTGGAATTCCTGTGGTGGGAAATGAGTCAGTCAGGAGGCGCTTTGCACCCAGAGGCTAGTCACAACCCTTAATTAGGCTCTGACCTGGGGAACGCCGCCCATTGCCCTAGGGCCTGTTTGGCATCCCTGTGGTGGGAAATGAGTCAGTCAGGAGGCATGTTGCACCCAGAGGCTAGTCACACCCCTTAATTGGGCTCTGACCTGGGGAACGCCACCCGTTGCCCTAGGGCCTGTCTGGCATCCCTGTGGTGGGAAATGAGTCAGTCAGGAGGCGTGTTGCACCCAGAGGCTAGTCACACCCCTTAATTGGGCTCTGACCCGGGGAACGCCACCCATTGCCCTAGGGCCTGTTTGGCATCCCTGTGGTGGGAAATGAGTCAGTCAGGAGGCGCTTTGCACCCAGAGGCTAGTCACACCCCTTAATTAGGCTCTGACCTGGGGAACGCCGCCCATTGCCCTAGGGCCTGTTTGGCATCCCTGTGGTGGGAAATGAGTCAGTCAGGAGGCGTGTTGCACCCAGAGGCTAGTCACACCCCTTAATTGGGCTCTGACCTGGGGAACGCCACCCGTTGCCCTAGGGCCTGTCTGGCATCCCTGTGGTGGGAAATGAGTCAGTCAGGAGGCGTGTTGCACCCAGAGGCTAGTCACACCCCTTAATTGGGCTCTGACCCGGGGAACGCCACCCATTGCCCTAGGGCCTGTTTGGCATCCCTGTGGTGGGAGATGAGTCAGTCAGGAGGCGTGTTGCACCCAGAGGCTAGTCACACCCCTTAATTGGGCTCTGACCTGGGGAACGCCACCCATTGCCCTAGGGCCTGTTTGGCATCCCTGTGGTGGGAAATGAGTGAGTCAGGAGGCGCGTTGCACCCAGAGGCTAGTCACACCCCTTAATTAGGCTCTGA
Source organism: Lissotriton vulgaris (assembly GCF_964263255.1). NCBI lineage: Eukaryota > Metazoa > Chordata > Amphibia > Caudata > Salamandridae > Lissotriton > Lissotriton vulgaris. The sequence continues at coordinate 104,346,686 of NC_141685.1, read as the reverse complement.
CCTGGGGAACGCCACCCATTGCCCTAGGGCCTGTTTGGCATCCCTGTGGTGGGAGGCGTGTTGCACCCAGAGGCTAGTCACACCCCTTAATTAGGCTCTGACCTGGGGAACGCCACCCATTGCCCTAGGGCCTGTTTGGCATCCCTGTGGTGGGAAATGAGTCAGTCAGGAGGCGTGTTGCACCCAGAGGCTAGTCACACCCCTTAATTGGGCTCTGACCTGGGGAACGCCACCCATTGCCCTAGGGCCTGTTTGGCATCCCTGTGGTGGGAAATGAGTCAGTCAGGAGGCGTGTTGCACCCAGAGGCTAGTCACACCCCTTAATTGGGCTCTGACCTGGGGAACGCCACCCGTTGCCCTAGGGCCTGTCTGGCATCCCTGTGGTGGGAAATGAGTCAGTCAGGAGGCGTGTTGCACCCAGAGGCTAGTCACACCCCTTAATTGGGCTCTGACCTGGGGAACGCCACCCATTGCCCTAGGGCCTGTTTGGCATCCCTGTGGTGGGAAATGAGTGAGTCAGGAGGCGCGTTGCACCCAGAGGCTAGTCACACCCCTTAATTGGGCTCTGACCTGGGGAACGCCACCCATTGCCCTAGGGCCTGTTTGGCATCCCTGTGGTGGGAAATGAGTCAGTCAGGAGGCGTGTTGCACCCAGAGGCTAGTCACACCCCTTAATTGGGCTCTGACCTGGGGAACGCCACCCGTTGCCCTAGGGCCTGTTTGGCATCCCTGTGGTGGGAAATGAGTGAGTCAGGAGTCGTGTTGCACCCAGAGCCTAGTCACACCCCTTAATTGGGCTCTGACCTGGGGAACGCCACCCGTTGCCCTAGGGCCTGTTTGGCATCCCTGTGGTGGGAAATGAGTCAGTCAGGAGGCGTGTTGCACCCAGAGGCTAGTCACGCCCCTTAATTGGGCTCTGACCTGGGGAATGCCGCCCATTGCCTTGGGCCTGTTTGGCATCCCTGTGGTGGGAAATGAGTGAGTCAGGAGTCGTGTTGCACCCAGAGCCTAGTCACACCCCTTAATTGGGCTCTGACCTGGGGAACACCGCCCATTGCCCTAGGGCCTGTTTGGCATCCCTGTGGTGGGAGGCGTGTTGCACCCAGAGGCTAGTCACACCCCTTAATTGGGCTCTGACCTGGGGAACGCCACCCATTGCCCTAGGGCCTGTTTGGCATCCCTGTGGTGGGAAATGAGTGAGTCAGGAGTCGTGTTGCACCCAGAGCCTAGTCACACCCCTTAATTGGGCTCTGACCTGGGGAACGCCGCCCATTGCCCTAGGGCCTGTTTGGCATCCCTGTGGTGGGAGGCGTGTTGCACCCAGAGGCTAGTCACACCCCTTAATTGGGCTCTGGCCTGGGGAACGCCACCCGTTGCCCTAGGGCCTGTCTGGCATCCCTGTGGCGGGAAATGAGTCAGTCAGGAGGCGTGTTGCACCCAGAGGCTAGTCACACCCCTTAATTGGGCTCTGACCTGGGGAACGCCACCCATTGCCCTAGGGCCTGTTTGGCATCCCTGTGGTGGGAAATGAGTCAGTCAGGAGGCGTGTTGCACCCAGAGCCTAGTCACACCCCTTAATTGGGCTCTGTCTGGGGAACGCCACCCATTGCCCTAGGGCCCGTTTGGCATCCCTGTGGTGGGAAATGAGTGAGTCAGGAGTCGTGTTGCACCCAGAGCCTAGTCACACCCCTTAATTGGGCTCTGACCTGGGGAACGCCACCCATTGCCCTAGGGCCTGTTTGGCATCCCTGTGGTGGGAAATGCGTCAGTCAGGAGGCGTGTTGCACCCAGAGGCTAGTCACACCCCTTAATTGGGCTCTGACCTGGGGAACGCCACCCATTGCCCTAGGGCCTGTCTGGCATCCCTGTGGTGGGAAATGAGTCAGTCAGGAGGCGTGTTGCACCCAGAGCCTAGTCACACCCCTTAATTGGGCTCTGACCTGGGGAACGCCACCCATTGCCCTAGGGCCTGTTTGGCATCCCTGTGGTGGGAAATGAGTTAGTCAGGAGGCGTGTTGCACCCAGAGGCTAGTCACACCCCTTAATTGGGCTCTGACCTGGGGAACGCCACCCATTGCCCTAGGGCCCGTTTGGCATCCCTGTGGTGGGAAATGAGTGAGTCAGGAGTCGTGTTGCACCCAGAGGCTAGTCACACCCCTTAATTGGGCTCTGACCTGGGGAACGCCACCCATTGCCCTAGGGCCTGTTTGGCATCCCTGTGGTGGGAAATGAGTTAGTTAGGAGGCGTGTTGCACCCAGAGGCTAGTCACACCCCTTAATTAGGCTCTGACCTGGGGAACGCCACCCATTGCCCTAGGGCCTCTTTGGCATCCCTGTGGTGGGAAATGAGTCAGTCAGGAGGCGTGTTGCACCCAGAGGCTAGTCACACCCCTTAATTAGGCTCTGACCTGGGGAACGCCACCCATTGCCCTAGGGCCTCTTTGGCATCCCTGTGGTGGGAAATGAGTCAGTCAGGAGGCGTGTTGCACCCAGAGCCTAGTCACACCCCTTAATTGGGCTCTGACCTGGGGAACGCCACCCATTGCCCTAGGGCCTGTTTGGCATCCCTGTGGCGGGAAATGAGTGAGTCAGGAGGCGCGTTGCACCCAGAGGCTAGTCACACCCCTTAATTGGGCTCTGACCTGGGGAACGCCACCCATTGCCCTAGGGCCTGTTTGGCATCCCTGTGGTGGGAAATGAGTCAGTCAGGAGGCGTGTTGCACCCAGAGGCTAGTCACACCCCTTAATTAGGCTCTGACCTGGGGAACGCCACCCATTGCCCTAGGGCCTGTTTGGCATCCCTGTGGTGGGAAATGAGTCAGTCAGGAGGCGCGTTGCACCCAGAGGCTAGTCACACCCCTTAATTGGGCTCTGACCTGGGGAACGCCACCCGTTGCCCTAGGGCCTGTTTGGCATCCCTGTGGTGGGAGGCGTGTTGCACCCAGAGGCTAGTCACACCCCTTAATTGGGCTCTGACCTGGGGAACGCCACCCATTGCCCTAGGGCCTGTCTGGCATCCCTGTGGTGGGAGATGAGTCAGTCAGGAGGCGTGTTGCACCCAGAGGCTAGTCACACCCCTTAATTGGGCTCTGACCTGGGGAACGCCACCCATTGCCCTAGGGCCTGTTTGGCATCCCTGTGGCGGGAAATGAGTGAGTCAGGAGGCGCGTTGCACCCAGAGGCTAGTCACACCCCTTAATTGGGCTCTGACCTGGGGAACGCCACCCGTTGCCCTAGGGCCTGTTTGGCATCCCTGTGGTGGGAAATGAGTCAGTCAGGAGGCGTGTTGCACCCAGAGGCTAGTCACACCCCTTAATTGGGCTCTGACCTGGGGAACGCCACCCATTGCCCTAGGGCCTGTCTGGCATCCCTGTGGTGGGAAATGAGTCAGTCAGGAGGCGTGTTGCACCCAGAGCCTAGTCACACCCCTTAATTGGGCTCTGACCTGGGGAACGCCACCCATTGCCCTAGGGCCTGTTTGGCATCCCTGTGGTGGGAAATGAGTCAGTCAGGAGGCGTGTTGCACCCAGAGGCTAGTCACACCCCTTAATTGGGCTCTGACCTGGGGAACGCCACCCGCTGCCCTAGGGCCTCTTTGGCATCCCTGTGGCGGGAAATGAGTGAGTCAGGAGGCGTGTTGCACCCAGAGGCTAGTCACACCCCTTAATTGGGCTCTGACCTGGGGAACGCCACCCATTGCCCTAGGGCCTGTTTGGCATCCCTGTGGTGGGAAATGAGTCAGTCAGGAGGCGTGTTGCACCCAGAGGCTAGTCACACCCCTTAATTAGGCTCTGACCTGGGGAACGCCACCCATTGCCCTAGGGCCTCTTTGGCATCCCTGTGGTGGGAAATGAGTCAGTCAGGAGGCGTGTTGCACCCAGAGGCTAGTCACACCCCTTAATTAGGCTCTGACCCGGGGAACGCCACCCGTTGCCCTAGGGCCTGTCTGGCATCCCTGTGGTGGGAAATGCGTCAGTCAGGAGGCGTGTTGCACCCAGAGGCTAGTCACACCCCTTAATTGGGCTCTGACCTGGGGAACGCCACCCATTGCCCTAGGGCCTGTTTGGCATCCCTGTGGCGGGAAATGAGTCAGTCAGGAGGCGTGTTGCACCCAGAGGCTAGTCACACCCCTTAATTGGGCTCTGACCTGGGGAACGCCACCCATTGCCCTAGGGCCTGTTTGGCATCCCTGTGGTGGGAAATGAGTCAGTCAGGAGGCGTGTTGCACCCAGAGGCTAGTCACACCCCTTAATTGGGCTCTGACCTGGGGAACGCCACCCGTTGCCCCAGGGCCTGTTTGGCATCCCTGTGGTGGGAAATGAGTGAGTCAGGAGTCGTGTTGCACCCAGAGCCTAGTCACACCCCTTAATTGGGCTCTGACCTGGGGAACGCCACCCGTTGCCCTAGGGCCTGTTTGGCATCCCTGTGGCGGGAGGCGTGTTGCACCCAGAGGCTAGTCACACCCCTTAATTGGGCTCTGACCTGGGGAACGCCACCCATTGCCCTAGGGCCTGTTTGGCATCCCTGTGGCGGGAAATGAGTGAGTCAGGAGGCGCGTTGCACCCAGAGGCTAGTCACACCCCTTAATTGGGCTCTGACCTGGGGAACGCCACCCATTGCCCTAGGGCCTATTTGGCATCCCTGTGGTGGGAAATGAGTCAGTCAGGAGGCGTGTTGCACCCAGAGGCTAGTCACACCCCTTAATTGGGCTCTGACCTGGGGAACGCCACCCATTGCCCTAGGGCCTGTTTGGCATCCCTGTGGTGGGAAATGAGTCAGTCAGGAGGCGTGTTGCACCCAGAGGCTAGTCACACCCCTTAATTAGGCTCTGACCTGGGGAACGCCACCCATTGCCCTAGGGCCTGTTTAGCATCCCTGTGGTGGGAAATGAGTCAGTCAGGAGGCGTGTTGCACCCAGAGGCTAGTCACACCTCTTAATTAGGCTCTGACCTGGGGAACGCCACCCATTGCCCTAGGGCCTGTTTGGCATTCCTGTGGTGGGAAATGAGTCAGTCAGGAGGCGTGCTGCACCCAGAGGCTAGTCACACCCCTTAATTGGGCTCTGACCTGGGGAACGCCGCCCATTGCCCTAGGGCCTGTTTGGCATCCCTGTGGTGGGAAATGAGTCAGTCAGGAGGCGCGTTGCACCCAGAGGCTAGTCACACCCCTTAATTGGGCTCTGACCTGGGGAACGCCACCCGTTGCCCTAGGGCCTGTTTGGCATCCCTGTGGTGGGAGGCGTGTTGCACCCAGAGGCTAGTCACACCCCTTAATTGGGCTCTGGCCTGGGGAACGCCACCCGTTGCCCCAGGGCCTGTTTGGCATCCCTGTGGTGGGAAATGCGTCAGTCAGGAGGCGTGTTGCACCCAGAGGCTAGTCACACCCCTTAATTGGGCTCTGACCTGGGGAACGCCACCCATTGCCCTAGGGCCTGTTTGGCATCCCTGTGGTGGGAAATGCGTCAGTCAGGAGGCGTGTTGCACCCACAGGCTAGTCACACCCCTTAATTAGGCTCTATGAACGGAACAGCCAGAGAAGGGCTTCACCATCTTGTTTTGGTGAAATAGGGACTTCTGGGTCAGGAATATGCCCACTCCTCAATGGACGCGGTCATGTGGTGGGTGTAGTTACCCTAGGAGTAGGTAGCCCATTGGCTTCTGCCTTGTACTCTCCTAAACGCCCCTAAATTTAGTATATAGGGGTCTCCTCAACACTGGATCCTACTTCCTGGGAACTGAAGAAGGACAAAGAAGAGACGACACCGCGAGAACAAAGGACCTGCACAGAAACTGGCGAAACTCTGCCTTGCTGCTTGCTCCTTAACAATTGCAAAGACCTGACTCGCATCCTCCCCAAAACTAGGAGGGCTGCCCAGCACTTGGACAACCAGCTATCATCTCATGGCATCTGCAGGCACCAACCGTATCTATACGGTTCAACATGTTGCTGGCCATCGTGCCCACGAGAGAGCATCACTTCAGGAGGCGGTCTTTGTGTCTCCTGGACGTCAAAAAGGGGGTGGTGATGGACGGAGCATCTGAACCAATCAAACACTCACACCCAGTCAACAGATCTGGGTTTAATCCATCACCGTTCTTTAGCCCATTCGGCCACTCCAGTTCAGACATGGCCATATGCAAATCAGTCTGACCCTGTGCCTCATGGGAACAGTCCAGCCCGAACTGCCAAGCTATGCCTTCCCTGGACCAGATACAAGCTTCCTAGGACCTGAACTGGGGTGGCAGAGTGGGCTAAAGAACAGTGATGGATTAAACCCAGATATTTTGACTGGGTGTGAGTGTTTGATTGGTTCAGATGCTCCGTCCATCACCACCCCCTTTTGTACCGCTTTGTTCGCCATAAGTTGGCAGGGTATGCTCAGACGTGAGTCCCTTGCTCACTTTGCCACTGGATTCAAGCAAGCCGGGCTGAAGATGGCTGTAATGCCAGAAACCGGTCCTAGGAAGCTTGTTGCCAGTCCAGGGAAGGCATGGCTTGGCAGTTCGGGCTGGACTGTTCCCATGAGACACAGGGTCAGACTGATTTGCATATGGCCATGTCTGAACTGGGGTGGCAGAGTGGGCTAAAGAACGGTGATGGATCAAACCCAGATATGTTGACTGGGTGTGAGTGTTTGATTGGTTCAGATGCTCCGTCCATCACCACCCTCTTTTGTACCATCCAGGAGGTCAGGCTCGTCTCTCAACTGAGTTTTGAGATGCTAGACCCTACAGGAGCTCTCCCTGCACCAATACCCTACGCACCAGGGCACTTGCACCATCCAAGGCGTCTTTCGTGTCCTGCCCAAACACCTGAGCCTTCCTGCACATCGAGGGACATCAGGACAGATGAGACCCATGACCAAAGTGGCCCTGTTGTTTTCTTTTCCTTCCCTCTGCAGATCTATCAACAACCATGAGAGCCTCGAATACCAATGACCAGCCTTCCAAGACCCGTTCACCCGAGCTCTGTGACTTCTGACTGTGTCCCCTTGGTCTAGGCACCACACGACCTGAGCCCTCCTTCACGTTCACCTGGACTTGCCCCCAAGTCCCTCCTTGCAGCCCTTGTAGTGTAGTGCTTGAGGCCGCCATCCGGACCAGAACCTCGGCACCCAGACTCTCTGGGGCAGGTAAAACGAAACTGCTGGTGGTACTTTGGCCCTCTGCCCGAGCACCTTAAGTCCCAAAGGGCACCTCAGAACTCTGCCTCCAAATACCTGTCTGCTATCTCTTTCTTTCTCCCATAGGATAACACTGTTATGCTCGAGGCTCATGCTTCAAAACCGTTATTTGAGTATTTTTCTTTTGTCTTCTAAATTGATATCGTTGCTTGTACCTAAGTTATTCTAAAGATCTTGGTGTCTAAATTCTTATAAAAATCTGCTTTATTTTTATAAATTGGTCTTGAATTTCATATTGAATGTGTGAAATGTTTATTGACTTTGAGTGCAACAAATGCATCCCACGCCTCTCTGTTAAGCCGTCGCTGCTCGACCACACTCACACTAGTTGAGCACTTGGTGGAGTCCTGTAAACCAATAAGGGTCACCTGGACTTTTTGCATGGTGTGCCCTTTCATTGGCATCACTACACAGAAGGCAGATTCATGCCCCTCCATCACCAGGCAACGGAGCTTGGTAAAGTGCTACAGAGCGGATGAGAGGCTTAAGGGGTGACCTCAGAACTCTTAAATATGTCCCCTCCAACCAAATTGGAGGACTTGGTGGTGAGGAGGGTATATAGGGACAGGAAGGTAAGCATTCTTTAAGGCCAGTCTCACAATCCAGTCCCCCGTCAGGAGGACATCTCGTAAAAGATGGATACCTTCCATCTGATGAGTCGATAGACCAGTTACTCGTTGAATTCCCTCAGGTTTATGACCAGTCTGAACCCTTTGTCCTTTTTTCTTTACTAAGAATATGTTGCTAACAAACACTTTTGTATGTAATACAGACCTGCAAATTGCGGCTTTTCCAAAAAGGTCCATCAACTCGGAGTCTATCAGACTCATCTTCTCAGGTGAGAAGATCAGAGGTCTCAGACGTACCACCTGGGTTGGGGATCCATAGAACTCTAGGTGGTAGACAGAACCTATGGGTCTGAGGTGATATTCCTCCAATTCTGAGCAAACCATAGGATTCTCCCCCTAGGTTTCGAGGGAGAGAAAGAAAGAATATTGTTTACCGATAAAGCCTCCTGGGGCACTGGTGTGTAGAGGCAGGCACTCATTGTGAAATGAGAGCTCATATATGTGCTTCGGAAAGCTCAAGTTTTTGAGATTCTTAAGAGCCAAAATAAACTATCCTATTGATGACCTTACAGGAAGTGCCTTTGAAATGTCAGAGGAAGAGACATTGGTGAAATTATAGGAATGATGGGTACACAGGTAACATCCAAATCATTATTACAGGCATCCAAATTAACATTACACGGGATGTATAATCTGTGCAGCCGCCAAGGTGAAATATTGAAAATGTAGTGTTATCAAAATGTAGGACAGTGGGTTTGCTGAACTCTATGAAGTGAATAGTGTCTCCCTCTTTATTTGTAAACGGCTACTCTGCACACAGTAGAAGTGCGAGCAAAGTCACATATGGAGTACTAGGACCCCTCCCGCCTCCCAGTTATAAGATTCAGCTAGGTGTAAGTGAGACTTCAGCACGACCTCTAAATGTGTGAGTGTCACTCATGTTGAGTGAGACTTGAATGCTCTGATGCATGTGCATGTTGGATCTGATGTCACTTAGCAGACAACAAATGCAACTTGCTTGACAGTGCTACGAAGCCCTCCTACACCTGCACATCGATGATCGGAGAGATGGTTACCACTTGGCCGGTCTTTTACCAGCATGGCTACTATTTTAATTTTCCTGGCAGTACAAAAGTAGCTGGTATTGTTTCCTTCAATCAGTGTAAACTTAAAATATCAAATATAAGCAAAAATCACTTGTTCAATGTTTTCTAGAGCTGCCTTTATGAATCAAGACTGATAGTTAGTGTAAACAAAGACAGCAAAACTGTCAATAATGAATACAAAAACTTTTACACAAAGTCTTATTGAAGAATAATATACGTGCCTTTGCAAAATCTTGAAACATGACCAAAAGGTGGTAACTCTAATCAGAGCCTGTATGAAGGAGTCTGACATTTGTTGGTGCTGGAATACCCTCTCATCCTCAGACCCGGCACCGTTCACTCACTGCCATGGGACCATCCACTGAGGGAGAAATCTGTGACAGTCAAATCTGATTGTTCTGTCTTATGAAGTTATTGAGACTGTAATCTACTTGTTCGTTTATTTTATAAGTGAACCTTTGAAGGGAGTGAGCGGGTAAACAAAGCAGACAAATGTAAAACTTAATTTGGTGCAGAGTCGGAAAGTTGTTTGAAACACACAGTCCTACCAAATATAAAAAATTACCCACAGAAACAGGAAAAATAGAAAACATTGTCCAGTTTAATTCTAGCAGTTTCTTACATTTTCATATAATTAACACCTTGGCTGCTAGCAGTTTTCCCTTCCTGTGCTGGAAATTGCTAAAGTCCATAAATCATGACGAGCTCAGCTCGTCATCAGCACAGCTCAACCGTGCATCATGACGAGCTGAGCTCGTCATGAGCATGGAAAGGGTTAATGAAATTCAGGCTGTAATTTCCAATTCACTCTTAAAGACTGGAGGCGGCGGTTCCGTCTGCGGCCACCAGAGGGCGCTCCTCGCCTGCCGATGAAACCTACTGAGCTGCACATTGGCTGAAAGGGAGAAGGGTTTCCTTTTCCGGGTCAGCGGCGGCAGAGACAGCACCAGCAGCGGAGGTGACATCACTTCCGACCACTCCTGGTGTGTCCAGCCTGCTGCAGAGGAGGTAGGAGTCCTGTCTGTGTGTGCAGTTACCTCCATCTTCAGACCCTCACAGACCCCCCCACTCAGACCCCAGATCTGCCCCCCTCAGACCCCAGATCTGCCACCCCCAGACCCCAGATCTGCCCCCCTCAAACCCCAGATCTGCCCCGCCCCCCTCAGACCCCAGATCTGCCTCTCCCCAGACTCCAGATCTGCCGCCCGACCCCAGCCCCAGGAGGAGGAGAGAGCCCGGACATGTCTGCACAGGTCTCTGCTCAGGTAGGAGATTGTCAGCACCTTCTGCTGTGTTCGTAGAAATAGACTGAATAATCCTGGAGGGAATCTCTGCAGGAGCCGGGCTGAGCTGGGCTCTTCTATCCGGGGCCCCTGGGGCTGAGCTGGACTCTTCTATCCGGGGGCCTCTGGGGCTGAGCTGGGCTCTTCTATCCGAGGGCCCCTAGGGCTGATCTGGGCTCTTCTATCCAGGGGCCCCTGGGGCTGAGTTGGGCTCTTCTATCCGGGGGACCCTGGGGATGAGCTGGGCTCTTCTATCCGAGGGCCCCTGGAACTGAGCTGGGCCCTTCTATCCGGGGGCCCTGGGGCTGAGCTGGTCTCTTCTATCTGGGGGTCCTGGGCTGAGCTGGGCTCTTCTATCTGGGGGCCCTTGGCGCTGAGCTGGGCTCTTCTATCCGGGGGTCCTGGGGCTGAGCTGGGCTCTTCTATCTGGGGGCCCCTGGGGCTGAGCAGGGCTCTTCTATCCAGGGGCCCCTGGGGCAGACCTGGGCTCTTCTCTCCTGTGGCCCCTGGGGCTGAGCTGGGCTCTTGTATCTGGGGGGGCCCTGGGAGTGAGCTGGGCTCTTCTATCCGGGGGCCCCTGGGGCTGAGCTAGGCTCTTCTATCCGTGGGCCCCTGGGGCTGAGCAGGGTTCTTCTATCTGGTGGCCCCTGGGGCTGAGCCGGTCTCTTCTATCCGGGGGCCTCTGGGGCTGAGCTGGGCTCTTCTATCTGGGGGCCCCTGGGGCGGAGCTGGGCCCCTCTTTCCAGGGGCCCTTGGGGCTGAGCTGGGGTCTTCTATCCAGGACCCTTGGGGCTGAGCTTGGCTCTTCTATCCAGGACCCCTGGGGCTGAGCTGGGCTCTTCTATTTGGGGTCCCCATGGGCGGAGCTGGGCTCCACTATCCAGGGGCCCTTGGGGCTGAGCTGGGCTCTTCTATCCGGGGGCCCCTGGGGCTTAGCTGGGCTCTTCTATCCGGGGGCCTATGGGGCTGAGCTGGGCTCTTCTATCTGGTGCCCCTGGGGCGGAGCTGGGCTCTTCTATCCAGGGGCCCTTGGGGCTGAGCTGGCCTCTTCTATCCAGGACCACTGGGGCTGAGCAGGGCTCTTCTATCCAGGGCCCTTGGGGCTGAGCTGGGCTCTTCTATTCGGAGGCCCCTGGGGCTGAGCTGGGCTCTTCTATCCGGGACCCATGGGGCTGAGCTGGGCTCTTCCATCCAGGGCCCTGGGGCTGAGCTGGGCTCTTCTATCTGGGGCCCCTGGGGCTGAGCTGGGTTCTTCTATCCGGGGCCCCTGGGGCTGAGCTGGGCCCTTCTATCCAGGTGCCCCTGGGGCTGATCTGGACATTTCTATCTGGGGCCCCTGGGGCTGAGCTGGGTTCTTCTCTCCGGGGGCCCCTGGGGCTGAGCTGGGTTCTTCTATCCGGGGGCCCCTGGGGCTGAGCTGGGCCCTTCTATCCGGGGGCCCCTGGGGCTGAGCTGGACTCTTCTATCTGAGGCCCTGGGGCTGAGCTGGGCTCTTCTATCCGGGGCCCCTCGGGCTGAGCTGGGCCCTTCTATCCGGGGTCCCCTGGGGCTGAGCTGGGCCCTTCTATCCGGGGGCCCCTGGGGCTGAGCTGGGCTGTTCTATGTGGGGGCCTCTGGGGGGCTGAGCTAGGCTCTTCTATCCAGAGGCCCCTGGGGCTCAGCTGGGCTCTTCTTTCCAGGGTCCCCTGGGGCTGAGCTGGGCTCTTCAATCAGGGGTCCCTGGGGCTGAGCTGGGCTCTTCTATCAGTGGCCCCTAGGGCTGAGCTGGGCTCTTCTATCTGGGGGCCCCTGGGTCCGAGCTGGGCTCTTCTATCCCGGGGCCCTTGGGGCTGCGCTGGGCTCTTCTATCCGGGGCCCCTGGGGCTGAGCTGGGCTCTTCTATCCGTGGGCCCTGGGGCTGAGCTGGGCTCTTCTATCCGGGGGCTGAGCTGGGCTCTTCTATCCAGGGGCCCTTGGGGCTGCGCTGGGCTCTTCTATCCGGGGGCCCTGGGGCTGAGCTGGGCTCTTCTATCCGGGGTCCTCTTGGGCCGAGCTGGGCTCTTCTATCTGGGGGCCCCTGGGGCTGAGCTGAGCTGGGTTCTTCTATCCGGGGCCCCTGGGGCTGAGCTGGGCTCTTCTATCCGGGGCCATTGGGGCTGAGCTGGGCTCGTCTATCCGGGGGCCCTGGGGGTGAGCTGGGCTCTTCTATCCGGGGCCCCTGGGGCTGAGCTGGGCTCTTCTATCCGTGGCCCCTGGGGCTGAGCTGGGCTCGTCTATCCGGGGGGCCCTGGGGGTGTTTGTGGGCATCATGTGTGTTAAAGAAGGGGATCAGTGCACTGCATCTTACTGCACTATTAGGCATATGTGTACTGCGGTGCATCTTGCTGCACCGTGAGGAATCTGTGCACTGTGGTGCATCTTACTTCATTGTGAGGAATCTGTGCACTGTTCACTCATTGTCATGACACCATCCACTGAGGGAGAAATCTGTGAGAGTCAAATCTGATTGTTCTGTCTTATGAAGTTATTGAGACTGTAATCTACTTCTTTGTTTATTTTATAAGTGAACCTTTGAAGGGAGTGAGCGGGTAAACAAAGCAGACAAATGTAAAACTTAATTTGGTGCAGAGTCGGAAAGTTGTTTGAATACACACAGTCCTACCAAATATAAAAAATTACCCACAGAAACAGGAAAAATAGAAAACATTGTCCAGTAAAGGGTGCCTGTAGACGGGCTGAGAGGGCCTGGAGGAAAACCTATGGAGCTGATCTAAAAGCTGCATACGCCAGGTCCGTCAAGCTCTACCATCGGGCTATCTGTCGAGCTCGAGCGGCTTTTTATGCCGCGGAATTCCGGAACAGTACTAATCCGTCGAAAGCCATCTTTAAGGCCGTAAAAGATCTTATGTCAAAGCGGACTACCTCTACGACCGTAAGCTCTCTTTCCCACTGTGAATCACTTGCTTCCTATTTTCTGGGGAAAGTCCAAGCTATTTATCGGACATTCCCTAGCATAGGGTCCGGTCGGGAAAGTATCAATGGGACCCACCATCAGTCTACTCTGCTTGTCTTCCCCCCCCTTACCTTGGACGGGTTTGATAAACTTGCGTTGCAAGTCAAATCTGGATCTCCATCCGATCCAGTAAGGCCTGCTCTCTTTCGAGATCAGGCTTTTATGGGACGTGCAGCTGTATGTTCCCTCGTCAACCTTTCCTTGGAAACGGGAGTAGTTCCAGCTAAGTGGAAGCAAGCTGTGGTGTCCCCAATTATCAAAAAGCCCTCCCTGGACCCGGCCAAGCCTGAAAGCTATCGCCCCATTTCGTTGCTACCTTGGCCAGCCAAGATCACTGAGGCCCATGTCAACTTGGCCCTGTCTGAACATCTTGTACGGACCAATGCCCTCGACCCCACACAAAACGGATTCCGTGCCGGCCACAGCACGGAAACCGCGTTACTTGTGATGGTGGAACATCTCCGTGCAAGGTTGGATGCTGGTCAAACGGCGGCGCTTATATTGTTAGACCTTAGCGCCGCCTTTGACACGGTAGACCACAGCATCCTCCTGCATCGGCTTGAGGAGACCGGCATTGGCGGTCAGGTGTTGCAATGGTTCCACTCCTTTCTAGATAACCGCTCCTTCTGTGTTGCCATCCCTCCCTTCAAGTCCAATTTCCAACCGCTGGCCATGGGGGTTCCGCAAGGGTCCTCGCTGAGTCCCACGTTGTTCAATCTTTACGTGAGACCGCTGGCTGATGTCGCTAGGCAGTGGGGCCTAACTTTGGTCTCATATGCCGACGACACACAGCTGGCGGTTACTCTCAGCGGGGATGCGGAGACTGAGGCCCCCAGGTTTCAGTCTGGACTGAAGGCGGTGGCTAGCTGGTTGACAGGCAACTGCCTTCAGCTAAATGCCACAAAAACGGAGGTGATGGTTGTCGGTAAGGGAGTGGAGCTGTGGGGTGACCAATGGTGGCCCTCTGAGCTGGGACCCACTCCGACCCCGGTATCTGAGATGAAAAACCTGGGGGTCTGGCTGGATGCGGGCCTCTCCTTTGTAGGGCATACTAAAAAAACTGCGGCCTGTTGTTTCGGTCTCCTAAGGGGCTTGAGACCTGTTCTCAAGTTCTTTGACGCCCCGACCAGGCAGCTGGTGATCCAGGCAACTATCATCTCCCGCCTGGATTATGCCAGCTCTCTTCTGGCTGGGGCTAACCAGGCCGAGCTAACCCGTCTGCAGCGGGTTCAGAATGCTGCTGCGAGGGCGATTGTCGGCCTGCCCAGATTCAGCTCGGTGGCAACTGTCCTTCGTACCCTACATTGGCTCCCTGTCAGGAAGCGCATCCTTTTTAAGGTCTTGTGTCTCGCTTTTAAGATTCTGAGAGGTATTGGCCCGGAAATCCTATCCAGCTGTCTTTCCTTTTATGTTCCCACCCGCACCCTCCGTTCCCAGGGTTTGGCCCTTGCGGTGGTCCCCAGATTTAGGCTTAGTCGCATGGGTGGCCGCTCGTTTAGTGTAAAGGCCGCGTCAGCATGGAACTCCCTTCCTGTTGAAATTCGTCTGATGGAGGACCTCTTGACTTTCCGGAGGGCTTTAAAAACTTTCCTGTTTTAGCTGCTTTCATGTTTTTAGTTTCCTGTTGTGTTATGTTCTACCTTGTCTCTGCGCCGGGACGCCCCTTGGCTGGGGTATCTGTGCGCATAATAAATCAATATAACATAACATAACATAACATAACATAACAGTTTAATTCTAGCAGTTTCTTACAATTGCATATAATTAATGAAATTGGCTGAAAGGGAGAAGGGTTTCCTCTTCCGGGTCAGTGGCAGTAGAGACAGCATCAGCAGCTGCGGTGACATCACTTCCTGCCTCTCCTGGTGTTTGCAGCCTGCAGCAGAGGAGGAAGGAGCCTTGTCTGTCTGTGCAGTGACCTTCATCTGCAGACCCCCCTCAAAGCCCAGATTTACCATCCCCAGACCCCAGACCTCACCCCCATCTCCCCCCAGCCCTAGGAGGAGGAGAGAGCCTGGAGATGTCTGCACAGGTCTCTGCTCAGATGGGAGATTGTTTTATTTATTTATTTATTTATTTATGCATTTTTCATATATCGCGGACTTTACCCGAAGGCGTCAGAGCGCTTCACAATAGGAACACAAATGAAACATGATAAGAACATTACACAGGAACCGATTACAAAAGTAGGCGTTACATTACATAAGGTAAAAGTGACAATTGTGAGCAAAAAAAAAACACATGAGGTAGTAAAAATTGTGAGCAACCAAAAATACATGAGGTAGTAAAAAGTGCACAAGAGGAAAAAGTGACAAGAGTACAGGATATAGGAGAAAACAAGGTATAGTTAGAGGTATAATACTGCAATATGAGCTTGACACTCAGGCACAAGGACAGGCGTTAAATAGGCAAAGGAGGCCCTTGTGCAGGTATCTAAGGCAGAAACATGTGAGAGGTAGCAAACCGTGTGTTACAAGGGCCAAGTGGTGTGTGCATGTTACAAAAGGGTACCAAACACAAGTATATGGAAAATACTGCATAAAAAAGGCAGGCATTCCAACCACAAGAACACACTGGGGAAGAACTACCATGGTCATGGAGAGTAGAGTTTTCAGTAGTGGGAGGTCTTCCTTAAAAAAACAAAGAGGACGCGAATTACTTTTGGAGGTGTCTCTGGAGGAGGAGAACTTTGAGGTCCCTTTTGAAGGCCTGGGGGGAGGCGGTGGTCCGGAGATTAGGCGGTAAGGAGTTCCAGATTTTCACTGCGTTGCCTTAGAAGGATTGGGCCATCGTTCTTTCCTTCTTGAAAGTGGGAGGTTCAAGCAGTAGGTTCTCCGCATTGCGTGAAGGTCTAGAGCCTCCAGAGAGTTTCAGTTTATTCGCCAGGTAGCGAGGAGAGGCGGAATGCAAGGCTTTGTGGGTGATACAAGCGGTCTTGTAGATAGCTCTAGCCTCGAAGGAAAGCCAGCGGAGGGTGGATAACATCGGTGTGATGTGATCGCTTCTTTTGGCCCCATAAATGAACCGAGCTGCTGAATGGAAAGCAGACTTAAGTGGAGACAGGTGAGATTTGGGGAGGCCAGTAAGAAGAGAATTGCAGTAGTCTAGTCTGGAGAGGACCAGCGATTGCACCAGGGTTATAAGGTCCTGCTCCGGGAAGAAGCGACGGATTCCCCAAAGAAGGCGCAGTTGGTATCGAGCAGATTTTGCAATGGAATTGATGTGGGGAGTTAGATTGAGTTTTTTGTCAAGTATGACACCAAGGGATTTTGCGCTGTCAACAATGATGGGTTTGTTGTTTAGTAGATTCATCTGATCCATCCATGATTGAATCGGGGGAGGAAAGAGTGAGGAGGAGAAGAGGATGAATTCAGTTTTGGAGGGATTCAGAATCAGTTGATGCGTTGACATCCAGTTTTGAATGGAGTCAAGAGTCGAACTTAGGATGGAGAGGTTGCTTAGGAGATTTCCCAGTGGTTCTAAGTAGAGATTGAACAAAGTGGGTGCAAGTATAGAGCCTTGGGGGACACCTTGACCTACCGCCACAGGAGAAGAAAGGCTGTTCTCTATTTTGATCATTTGAGATCTGTCCGAGAGGAACGATGCAAACCATTTAAGCACAGTGCCCTCCATGCCCATTCTCTGTTGAAGAATATTGAGGAGGGTATTGTGATTGACAGTGTCAAAGGCTGCAGACAGGTCAAGGAGGATTAGCAGACAGGACCCCCCTGAGTCGAGTATCCTCAGCGCATCATCAACCACTTGCAGTAGGGCTGTTTCAGTGCTGCAGTTTTGGATGAATCCGGATTGACAGTTGTCAAGAAGATCATTGTCCTTGATATGATGATAGAGTTGTTATGCTACACATCTTTCTGTGATCTTCGCAAGAAAGGGAAGGTTAGTGATGGGGCGGAAGTTGTTGAGGTCATTCACATCAACAGTGGGCTTTTTCAGCAGTGGGGTGACCTGCCCAGTTTTGAAGGAGACAGGAAGGGAGCCTTGCCAGAAGGAAAGGTTGATCAGGGTGGTCCAATAGGAAAGGGAGTGGGTATAGAAGTCAATGGCAATGGCACTGGGGATAGGGTCAAGAGAATGGTTGGAGGGCTTTGTTTCGCGTATGCACTTGAGAAGGGCATCTTCAGATATGGGGTCAAAGCTCTGCCAAATGGCTAAGGATTTGGGCTCCTCTGGAGGGGTAGGATGAGCGACCTGATCCACAAGTGATTTCACTTTTTCATCGAAGAACATAGTGAAATCCGCTGCTCTCTTTGAAGAATCCTCCACCTTGGAGGTTGGGGGAGGGCAGCTAGGAATCTTGATGAGATCGAAAAGTTTTTTGGGTCTATTTTTAGCAGAGTCAAGGAGGGTTTTGAAGTGCGCCGCTTTCTCAAGGAAGATGTGTTTGTGATACTTGGATCTTGCTGAGCGAAGCATGGCCACATTGTCAGTGGAGGGCACTTGCCTCCATTGTTTCTCCAGGAATCTTAGCTGCTTCCTTTCCTCGTAGAGGGATTTGTTGAACCAAGGTGCTGAGGGAGTGGGCCTTGTCCTTTTGCTTTTGAGTGGAGCGACGTTATTAATTTCTGCTGCAAGAACTGTGAGGCATTGGGAGGTGAGATCGTCAACAGCTATGTTCGGATCTAGCTTTGGAAGTGATAACAAAGCTGATTCACAGAGGGGACCGACATCAATATTTTTGGCGTCACGGAACCAGGAGATGGCCCTCTTTGGTTGGCCAAGAGTTATAGAGTGTGAAAGTTGAAGAGAGAATGGGACGAGGAGGTGGTCAGACCAATCTACATGAATTGGGGTAGTGGTAGAAAGCATGCCTGCTTTAGAAATAACAAGGTCCAGGATTGCGCCCTTAGAGTGTGTTGATTCAGAACAGTGTTGAATAAGATCGTTTGCAGAGAGGAAGGAGGCCAGTGAGTTCGCAGAGGAGTCTTGCGGTACGCCCCAGTGGAGATTGAAGTCACCCACGAAGGTCTGATTGACACTTTGCAAGTATTGGTCGCTGATGAAGTCAGTGAGATCTTCCATAAACGAGGGGCCACTACGGGGCGGCGGTAAATGACATGGAATCTGAGGGGTGAACGGTGTTGCAGTTGGAGCTCAAGAGAAAGGCATTCAAAGGTGTCGGAGGAGCTGATAGGAGAAGCCTTAAGTTGGAGGGTGTTTCTAAAGATGACTGCAACACCTCCCCCCGTATTGCTGTCAGTTCTGTCATTCCTCAATATAGAATAGCCTGTGGGTAATAGGAGATCAAAAATAGAGTGAGAGGTATCTTTGAACCAGGTCTCTGTGAGGAAGAGCATGTCAATATTGTAAAGGGTGATGGTATCGGCGATTTCGAGTTTGTGTTTTACTGCAGATCTGCAGTTGTGAAGCAGACAGCGCAGCTCAGTCAAGACTGTTTTGGTGACGGGGGCACTTGGGCTCTGAAGGGTGATCGGGATATTGTACTTATGCGGAGGCGCTCGGGAGGGTTTAGGTGGATGCTTAGTTCTGACAGAGGTGATGGTCGGAATATTATAGATAGTGGGGTTGCTAGGGTATGCCGGATGAAGAGGGGAGGCGTTCAAGGGCTTGTGTGAGTTAACTAAGTTTGCAGACGATGGGTTGAGTTTGGCTGTATTGGGGGGAGGGGGCGAGGTGCATCTCGTGGGAAGTTGGGAAGGAGTAGTGGTGCATGGAAGGTTGGAAATCTTAGAGCATAAAAGTGCAATGGCAGCTGTAAGCTGGGAGATGGAGGTGATAAGAGAGCCTAGCGTATTTTCCAGTGAGAATGAGGCAGAGCACGGGTTGTTGGGTGGCTCGATTGAAACAAGAGGGGGTGGAACTGGTGGTGGAAGGCAGGGAGAGGTGGGGGGACCAGAGGTATGTTGGGGTGTGGTGTTCACAGGTGGGGTGAGAGCGGGAGATTGTGAGTTGGAGGTTAAGGGGGAGTTGTCCTTGTTGGTGTTGCAAGAGGGAGAGGAGTTAAGGACAAATTTAGAGGGAGAAGGGTGCGGAACACGGCGGTAGGAGAGAAGGAGAGGGGAGGCCTGTGTGGAGTCATGGGAATGTGGGAGGTTTGGGAGGAAGAGAGGAGGAAGAGAGGTGCAGTGGTTGTGGAGGTCCTGTCAGTTAGGAGAGGTGGCTGTGAGGGAACGGGCATCTGGACGAGTGAGGGGGGTTGAGAGCAAGGGAAGTTGAGGAAAGGAAGTGGTCCTTTTGGGCTTGAGGGAGGGAAATGGAAGGGGTTACTAGGAGGGGAAAGGGAGTAGTGCAGCAGTACTGGAGGAGTAGGAGGAAGGAGAGAAATGCAGTGGGATTGTGGAGAAAACGGGTTGAATAACGAAGGGGTGGAAGGAGGGATATGGGGAGCATATGGAAAGTTCATTGGGGGAGAGGGTTGGAGGAGAGGTGGACTAAGAAGGGGGGTGATGGGGAGGAAAATGGAGGAGGAGAGGAGATTGGAGTATCGGGATGGTGAAGATGGGACGAGGAGCGTATTAGCTAGTGGTAAAGCTGAAGTAATGTAGGAGGGGACATACTGTGAGGGGGGAGGGATAGGAGAGGAGGTCACAAGGGAGGGGGAGGGAAGAGGGCCGACCTGTGCTTCTCAAGAGTGCTGCCAATTGGAGTGGGGTGGGGTCGGCGGAGGAGAAAGGGAGTAATGGGTGGAGCTGGAAGGAGAGACAGAGGGAAACCCGGTTGCAGAGGAGGGGAGTAGGGAGGGGAAGAGGAGGTCAAAGAGCGAGAGGCAGGTGTCTTTGCCTTGAATCATGACAGTACCGTTGTTATAGAGTGAGATAGGCCTAGATGTATCATCGTTCTCATTTGCGAATTCTTAATAGCGATTTTTACCGAATCGCTATTAAGAATTAGCAAAATGGGATGTATGTAGAAAATTGCTTTTTTTTTGCGATTCCTTATGATTCCTAATTTGCGAATTCGCACGTTGCGAATTCGCAAATTAGGAATAATTTTCCATTCATTCCTATGGGCCAGGAGGCCCATAGGATTGATTTTGAAAAAATTCTCAAATTGCGATTTCGCTATTTGCTAATCGCAATTTGAGAATTATTGCAAGGGTGCAGGGGTGTCTCATGGACACCCTGCTGCACCCCTCAAACTTACATGTGTGTGCATATGGCGCACATACATGCCCTGTGGGCATGTATGTGTGTCACATGCCACACTCAAAATTGGCACATTTTGCTTTTGTAAAGGAATTCGCAAATTAACACGAACCTCAAGTTCGTGTTAATTTGCGATTCCTTAACCTGAATTCGCAAGAAAAAAAAGCTTCATACATGGCATTTAAGGAATCGCAAATTTGCGATTCCTTAAATGCTTAAGCAAAATAAGGAATCGCAATTTTTTGCGATTCCTTATTTTGCTAATTTTACATACATCTCAAAAAATGCAAAATGTCAGTTTACGATTCGTTAAGGCCGAAATTCGCAGAATTTCGGCCTTAACGAATCGCAAAATGCTTGATACATCTAGGCCCAGGTGAGGTAACCTTTGAAGCGCGCGGAGGGGGAAATTTTTTGTTGTTTTCCATAAGGGATAGAGGAGGAGGAGGTGACGTTAAGGGAATGGTAAAAACTGTTGGACCATGAGGGGGTGTCGTGGGTGAAGAAAATGAAATCGTTTTTAAGCCTCCCAAGACTACCATTGTAAAATTGGGCAACAAAAAGGGAGTCCGGGAAACGTTCAATGGTGTTATGCTTCAGTCGTTTTATTGTAGCTTTAGTTTGGTCGGGAGGATAAATGATTCTGTAGCAGTTGGCTCCAGACTTAACTCGCGAGGTGGCCATGTTGGGAAAATGAGGCGGAGGAGGGTGGGGGGAAGATGAGAGGAGTGTTGCTGGGAAAGCCGAGGTGAGGAGAAGTAAAAGGGCAAAAAGGGGGCGCATAATCCAGATGTTTAAGGTGCGATAACCGAGCTAAAGTGCCGTCCGGGAAGTGAGGTGGGTATTTGTTGGGCCATTCAACTAGGAGTACAAGCTGCCACCTGTCACTCAATAAAATTTACCGGGGGAATGTTTGCACATAGTAGGACCAGGGAGTCATAACTCAAATTGGACTGTCCCCACGGAGAAAGTTGCTTAACAGGTGCAGCAGGCATTACTAGATGTGCAGCCGTAAGAGGTCTAAACAATGCAGCAGGCACTACTAGATGTACATCTGATTGATGGACAAAATGGTGCAGCAGGCACTACTTGCTGCGCAGCCGTAAAAAGGCCTAAACGGTGCAGCTGGCGCTATTTGCTGCGCAGCTGTAAAAGAGTACAAGATAAATACCACACATTTAAAGTGATTAAGCGGATAGCGTTTAAGATGGAAAAATTCATGACTCGCACACGCCCGCAGGGCTGACTAATTACTGCAGGAGGCACTGGTCGCAAAAATGTAACAACTGGAAGACAGGCTGTGAGCTCACTAAATACAGTTCAGTAATAAGGCGCGCAGGTGGACGGGTCCCGGGTCCGCTCCTAGCTCTCCACCATTGACAGGCAGGCTCATGTCCATGAAGGTGTCCACCATCTTCCCCAGGTTAAGGCAGGACGTGGCATCAGCAGCAAATCCCCTGGCAGCAATTGAGGTTTTGGGCGCAAAAAGCCGGAATGGATTTGGCAGCAACGAAGGGTTTGGCAACAGCAGTGTATCAGGTAAGTAAGGCAGCAGTGGATGGCAGCATTGAAGGTTATAGCCACAGAGTAGGATTTGGCAGTCTGAAGTTTTTGGCTGCAGTAGTAGGGCAGGTATTGTGGCAGGGTATTGTGGGTTGTGGCAGGGTATTTCAACGACAACTGTAGACCACTGAAGGGAATCAGATCCCCAGATCCCTGCCGATTCTGGTTCCTGGCTAAATTTACGCTATATCCCTCTTCGTCGCCGCCGCCATTTTGAGGTCAGGCTGGGTGACGACCGATGTCACGTTTGCAGTGGGGTCAGTGCTGAAGTACAGGCATAGCAGGCAAAGCAGGGGGAAAGTAAGGCACCCGCTCTCGCTGGACAGTAAGGAGCAAGAGGGCTAGACCACTCTACCAAGCACATCAGCGCCAGTAGATCGCAGCGTTTCAGCCGCCCCTCCACCATTGCAAGGTCAGGCAGAGGAGACCCAAGGTGAGGCAGTGAGATCGGAGAGATCTTTAAATATTTCCTTAGTGGCCGATCATGTGGGAAAGTGGACGCTGTGCGCGGCGTCAAGGCGCTCACTTGCTCCTGGGTCTGCTCACCTTAGGTCGCGGGAGTTACTACTGCCGAAAAAGGGGAGTCCCGAGACGGCAGAAACGCTTCTGCTCTATGCGTTCCGCGTACTCCGCCATTTTACACACCCACGAGGCCCCGTGGAATGCACCCCATAAAGTACTCACTGACCGCAGTTCTCCCGGTGAGGTGCCAGCTGTTCATTCCCGTAGCTACTCCGATCTCCGTAGAGGTCTCAAGGAGCACGTTAAGTCGCAGTCCGAGGTCTTCCGAGGCTCTTCTCTTCGCCGGCTTCAGTCCGCGGGCGCCGCCATTATTGAAGCCCCGGCCGTCGTTTTCACTATTCTGCCTCACAGTGTCCGTTGTAGATGCTTTCCTTTACAATCGACCCCCGCTGATCATAGCTGAGGTATTCCTCAGAGCAACTTTCTCACCTAATCCAGGACACTTAGAACGCACCATGTCACATCTGCATAGAGGGGAGCACTAGGAAGGGAACACGGTGGCAGTAATTGAAAGAAATGAAAGGCTCTGAGTCTAACCAAAGGAGGGCGCGTGCACCTGCACACGGCCTCGGTGGGAGCGACGGAGCTCCCCCACACTTCACTGAGCGATGCCAGCCCCCCCTGCCCCCAAAGCTGCCTGGGGAGGGGACGGGGGCTAAAGTCCTTTCCGCCCAGTGGGCTCCGCACGTCTGCAGACCTGTGACTACAAGAACAGGTCAGTAAGAGGCCGGACGCGCAGGCAGACTTGGCTATCTCGGCCCTGATATTAGCTCCACAGACACAACCCAGCTGTGTTTGTAGAAATAGACTGAATAATCTTGGAGGGAATTTCTGCAGGAGCCGGGCTGAGCTGGGCTCTTCTATCCGGGGGCTGAGCTGGGCTCTTCTATCCGGGGGCCCTGGGGCTGAGCTGGGTTCTTCTATCCGGGGCCCCTGGGGCTGAGCTTGGCTCTTCTATCCGTGGCCCCTAGGGCTGAGCTGGGCTCTTCTATCCGGGGCCCCTGGGGCTGAGCTGGGCTCTTCTATCCAGGGGCCCTGAGGCTGAGCTGGGCTCTTCTATCCGGGGGCCCTGGGGCTGAGCTGGGTTCTTCTATCCGGGGCCCCTGGGGCTGAGCTGGGCTCTTCTATCCGTGGCCCCTGGGGCTGAGCTGGGCTCGTCTATCCGGGGACCCTGGGGGTGTTTGTGGGCATCATGTGTGTTAAAGAAGGGGATCAGTGCACTGCATCTTACTGCACTATTAGGCATATGTGTACTGCGGTGCATTTTTGCTGCACTAAGAGGGATCTGTGCACTGCAGTGCATCTTACTGCATTGTGAGGGATCTGTGCACTGCGGTGCATTCTTATTGCATTGTGAGGAATCTGTGCACTGTGGTGCATCTTACTTCATTGTGAGGAATCTGTGCACTGTTCACTCATTGTCATGACACCATCCACTGAGGGAGAAATCTGTGAGAGTCAAATCTGATTGTTCTGTCTTATGAAGTTATTGAGACTGTAATCTATTTGTTTGTTTATTTTATAAGTGAACCTTTGAAGGGAGTGAGCGGGAAAAAAAAGCAGACAAATGTAAAACTTAATTTGGTGCAGAGTCGGAAAGTTGTTTGAATACACACAGTCCTACCAAATATAAAAAATTACCCACAGAAACAGGAAAAATAGAAAACATTGTCCAGTTTAATTCTAGCAGTTTCTTACATTTGCATATAATTAATGAAATTCAGGCTATTTCCAATTCACTCTTAAAGACTGGAGGCAGCAGTTCCGTCAGCGGCCACCTGAGGGTGGTCCTCGCCTGCTAATGAAACCCACTGAGCTGCACATTGGCTGCAAGGGAGAAGGGTTTCCTCTTCCAGGTCAGCGGTGGCAGAGACAGCAACAGCAGCTGCGGTGACATCACTTCCGGCCTCTCCTGGTGTTTGCAGCCTGCAGCAGAGGAGGAAGGAGCCCTGTCTGTCTGTGCAGTTACCTTCATCTGCAGACCCCCCTCAGACCCCAGATTTACCATCCCCAGACCCCAGACCTCAACCCCATCTCCCCCCAGCCCTAGGAGGAGGAGAGAGCCTGGACATGTCTGCACAGGTCTCTGCTCAGGTAGGAGATTGTCCGCACCTTCAGCTGTGTTTGTAGAAATGGACTGAATAATCCTGGAGGGAATCTCTGCAGGAGCTGGGCTGAGCTGGGCTCTTCTATCCGGGGGCCCCTGGGGCTGAGCTGGGCTCTTCTATCCAGGGCCCCTGTGGCTGAGCTGGGCTCTTCTATCCGGAGGCCCCTGGGGCTGAGCTGGGCTCTTCTATCCGGGGGCCCCTGGGGCTGAGCTGGGCTCTTCTATCCGGGGGACCCTGGGGCTGAGCAGGACTCTTCTATCTGGGGCCCCTGGGGCTGAGCTGAGCTCTTCTATCTGGGGCCCCTGGGGCTGAGCTGAGCTCTTCTATCTGGGGGCCCCTGGGGCTGAGCTGGGTTTTTCTATCTGGGGGCCCCTGGGGCTGAGCTGGGCTCTTCTATCTGGGGGCCCTGATGCTGAGCTGGGCCCTTCTATCCGGGGGCCTCTAGGGCTGAGCTGGGTTTTTCAATGTAGGGCCCCTGGGGCTGAGCGGGGCTCTTCTATCCTGGGCCCCTGGGGCTGAGCTGGGCTTTTCAATCCAGGGGCCCTGGGCTGAGCTTGGCTCCTCTATCCGGGGGCCCTGGGGCCGAACTGGGCTCTTCTATCCAGGGCTCCTGGGGCTGAGCTGGGCCCTTCTATCCGGGGCCCCTGGGGCTGAGCTGGGCTCTTCTATCCGGGGGCCCTGGGGATCAGCTGGGCTCTTCTATCCGGGGGCCCTGGGGGGCTTTCCTTCCTACCCTGGGGGTGTTTGTGGGCATCATTTGTGTTGAAGAGGGGATCTGTGCACTGCATCCTACTGCACTATGAATAATCTGTGCACACTGCACTGCATCTGACGGCATTATTAGAGGTCTGTGCACTGAATCTTACTGCACTGTGAGGAATCTGTGCATGCTGCTCTGCATACTACTGCACTATGAGAGGTCTGTGCACTGTATCTTACTGCACTTTGAGGAATCTGTGCACTGTGGTGCATCTTACTGCACTGTGAGGGATCTGTGTATGCTGCTCTGCATACTACTGCACTATGAGAGGTCTGTGCACTGAATCTTACTGCACTGTGAGGAATCTGTACGCACTGCACTGCAACTGACTGCACTATGAGTAATCTCTGCACAACATCCCTCTGCACAATGGAAATCACTGCATGCTGCACTGCATTTTATTGCATGAGGAATATGTGCTGCTGCACTGCATCTTTACAACACTGTGAAGACTCTTTGCACTCTACACTGCATCTTACTGCAATGTGAGAAATCTGTCCACGCCGCCCTGCATCATACAACACTGTGAGAAATCTCTGCACGCTGCACTGTATATACTGCACTGTGAGCAGTCTGTACATGCTGCACTGCATCTTACTGCACTATGAATTATCTATGCACACTGCATTGTTTCTTACTGTACTGTGAGGATTATATGCACACTGCACTTCATCTTACTACACTGTGACAAATATGTGCAGACTGCATCTTACTACTATAAGAAATCTGTGCACACGTCCCTGCATCTTACAGCACTATGAGGAAATTGTGCACACTGTACTGCATCTTACTGCACTATGAGAAGTCTGTGCCCCTGCACTGAGAGAAATCTGTGCACACTGCACTGCATTGTACTGCAATGAGTAATCTATGCACACTGCACTGCAGTTTACAGTTCTATGAGGAATCTGTGCACACTGTGCTGCGTCTTTGTCCACTAAGAGAAATCTGTTCACACCGCACTGTGACGTAGTACACTCTGAGAAACCTGTGAACGCTTCTCCACCTCTTACTGAACTATGAGGAATCTGTGCACACCACAGTGCACCTTACAGCACTATGAGGAATTTGTAGTACTGCAATGCTATTTACTGCACTATGAGAAATCTGTGCACACTGCACTACATCTGACTGCATCATGAGGAGTCTGTGCAGTGCACTGTATCTTATTGCACTATGACAAGTCTATTTCAGTGCACTGCTCTGTATCTAACTGCACTGTGTGAAATCTTTTCACACACCACTGCACCTTGCTGCACTATAAGGAATGGTGTCACTGCACTTAGTCTTACCGCACTATGAGAAATCACTGCAAGGGGGTGGACTGAACTGGGTTCTTCTACCTGGGGACCTCTGGGAGGGTAGAAGGGGCTTTCCTTCAGGCCCTTGGGACTTTTGTGGTCATTACGTGTGTTGAAGGGTGAATTTGTGCACACTGCACTGCATCTTACTGCTCTATGAGAAACCTGTCACACTGCACTGCATCTTACTGCTCTATGAGAAACCTGTCACACTGCACTGCATCTTACTGCACTATGAGAAATCTGTGCACACTGCCCTGCATCGTTCTGCACTATGAGAAACCTGTCACACTGCACTGCATCTTACTGCTCTATGAGAAACCGGTCACACTGCACTGCATCTTACTGCACTATGAGAAATCTGTGCACACTGCCCTGCATCGTTCTGCACTATGAGAAATCTGTGCACACTGCACTGCATCTTACTGCACTATGAGAAACCTGTCACACTGCCCTGCATCTTACTGCACTATGAGAAATCTGTGCACACTGCCCTGCATCGTACTGCACTGTGTGGATTCAGTGCATGCTGCACGGCTATTTGCACTATGAGCGATCTGTGCATGCGGCCATGCATTGTACTGCATTATGATTAGTCTGTGCCCCCTTGCACTGTGAGAAATCGGTGCACATTGCTCTGCTTTTTACTGCACTTTGACAGAAGTAGATGTCTGTGAAAACGGCCCTGCTTTTTGCTACTTTGTGGGAAATTTGTGCTCAGCTTACTAATAATCTCTGAGAACCGAGAAAATCTGTACATTGCATTGCTTTTCTCTGCTCTGTGAGGGCTGTTGACAGGAAAGCTAATGTGCACACACTGCACTGCTTTTTATTACACTGTGAGGGGTATTTAATATAAAACAGGAAGTCTGTGCGGACTCCTCTGTCTTTGACTATTCTGTGCAGGGTGCTTAGAGCCCATCTGTGGTCTGCAAACGGAATCACTTTTTACTACAGTCTGAGGGGCGTTTAAAAAAGAGAAAATCTGGGCACGCTGCACCGCTCTTTACTCTTCACTGAGAAAAACTGTCCATACTGCATGTCCTTCTGCTACACTTAGGGGCACACAGCGCAGCTCAGCAAGCCACCTTGCTGCACTGCGTGATAGGGAAAGGGCAGGAATGTGCTGTATCTATCCGAGTGAGTGGATTTGTGAGTGGCTCTTTGGATGAGTCTTGTGAGTACTGGTATGGGTCTCTGAATGGGTATGTGAGGGGTTATGTAGGGTTGGGATTGGGTGAATGAGAGGGTCTATGGGGTAGGAGTGGGTGTGTGTCTGTCTGTATGTATATGCGAGTGGTTCTATTGGTGAGTCAGTGGGTGCATGAGTGGCTGTATGGGTGACTTAGTGGGTATGTAAGTGGCTGTGTGAGTGAGTGGATTTGTGAGTGGCTCTTTGGATGAGTCATTGGTTGTGTGAGTGCTGGTATGGGTCTGTGTATGGGTATGTGAGGGGTTATGTGGGGTTGGGATTGGGTCTGTGATAGGTTCTATGGGGTAGGAGTGGGTGTGTGAGGGGTTCTGTGGATGTTGTCATTAGTGATGGCACTGACCATGTCATGAGTGATGCAATATGTGAGGTCATAAGCAGTGCATTGCAGAGGCATAAGTTATAGTTAGCTTGGGTAATTATACCAGCTGAATTTCCATGTTTTGTACGAGTGAAATCTGAACCTAACTCTAACGTCCCTGTAACCTGTAGTTTTTTCAGTGAATATATATATATATATATATATGCTCCACATGTATTCTGCCTTGCCTGTCACTCCTGAGAAAACAGCCACACCAACGCAGTAGTATTTTATCACTGGTATTTATTTGGCAAACGGAACTGGTGCGTTTCGATCTGACAAACTTTTTCACATAACCCGTTTTTCTCTATGTTCATTGCGTTTATACAACGTGCAAAAACACATTCAAGTAAACATAAACAAAATACTTCACATTCTGTGATTCCTCCTCAACTCTTTGTTAACAAAAACTTTATCAATGACGGACAAAAGCTGTTATTTAGTAAACTAAGTTTTACCAATAATATTGACTTTTGCCACCATATATTAGGTATAGTACAGTTTCTATGACATTTGTTCAGCTATATTTGGCTTATTTCTGAATTATGTTTTTATTTTGATAAACAATTTCTTGTTAGCGTCTAGTGCCCTAATTCAAAACTGACAAAAAAAGCTGATGTGCTTAAGGGTATATTACCCAAATTAAACTGAATCGTACTTCCATCTCAGTGAATAAAAAAAGGGTGTTGTCACATAGGGGTCGCCTTCTATAGTCTCCTTAACGCTACCAGCAGATGTGCATGGAAGCATCCAAATATTTATAAGGGAGAAAAAGAACAATTTAGTATACCAACGTAACGTAAGTACAACCTAAGTACAGTCTTCTTTGTGTTGCATCTTGGAAAACCATTATACGAGGAGAAAATAATATCGATGATGTATGTGATATGTCTACAGAAAGAAATATATACATTTCTGACAATTAGAAATATCATCTAAAGAAAAGAAAAATGAGTTACACATAGGAGCTTCTAATTTACAAGTGTGTGTAAAGTCAATTCACAATATGGAACATTTGCGCTGTGGCACTGAATGGCAGTGGCACAGCGCCCAGAGCATCTAACACCAGCAAAAACATAGGAGACAAAAGCCAAAAATGGAAGGGAGACCCACGCCAATAGTGCCAGGTCTAACACATTCCATAGTTATTTTTGGGAACCACTCAAACAGTGTAAGGGAAACAGAGAAGTGCAATTAATATTCTTTGCACAATAGTCAGAGAAACTGAGGTGAGTTGCAAAAAAATTGCTTTGTCTTATTTCTTCATGGAGAGTTGTATTCTAAGCGCCATATCAACAGTCGCCATTGTAGCCCAAATCAGAGGTGATGGAAGAGGCGCTACATACAATATAAGTATAGGACACTGCACACATATAGCTGATAACTGCACACATATGGCATTCAGAAAGAAATCCTCCTAGGAGAGTGAGTTGTAACAAGGGGTTTGGAGGCGGACAGTGTAAGGGTAAGCGTGGTTGAGTGAGCCTCGATTGGACAGACGGACAGACACCTGCCTACAGCTCACAGGGCCACTGTTAGATTTGGGGGTCTCTAGTTGGCACAGGCAGGTACTTGTGACAAATAGGGACCCTTGCCTCTAGTCATGGTAAGGGGGTACAATCCTAAAATAACCCCTGCTCACCCGCTTGGTAGCTTGGCACAAGCAGACAGGCTTATCTCAGAGGCAGTGTGTAAAGCATTTGTGACCACATACAGTAATCCAGTGACACCACTACAAATGGACACCACACAGGTTCTATATCAAAAATAAGTATACTTTATATAGACTTAAACACAAGACCATAAACGACAAAAATACACAATACTGTTACTTTAGAATGGTAGTTTTAGCTTAGTTGAGTTCTTAAGATGCAACACTTTGCGTCAATGTACCTTAGTTCTCGGTTCGATCCGTTGGCTGCTGCGGCGACACCCTTGTTCCGCGATGCGGCGGCAACAACCTCAGCTGCGACACTCTTCTCCGACGTTGCAAAAAGCTTCCACACGATGCGACAACTACAGTGCCGACATTCAAGATGCGACGGCAGCAGCTCCGACGGTGGCACGCTTCTCCGGGGGATGCAAGGCACTTTTCTCGATGCGGTGCAATACGACAACTACAGCGCAAGCATCCACAATGCAGCAACAGCGACAGTGCACGCTTCTCCTTCGCTGCAAGACTATTCTCTCGATGCGGTGCAATACAGCAACTGCAGCCTCGACATTCAAGATGCAAAGGCAGCAGCAGCGACGGCGACATGCTTCTTCCTCGTTGAGTCTCGCTTCCAGCTCCTTGCGACACGCAGTCCCTCAGAAGGCCCAACACAGCAGCAGCCACTTCCAAAGAACTCTGGGGAGCTGGGGGTTGAAGTCTGTTGTCCCTGAGACTTCAGCAGGAAGTAAGCTCTTTTTCAAGCCCTTGGAGATCCTTCACAAGTTGAAAATAAAGTACACAAAGTTCCTTTCTCCTTTCTTTATCAGTCAGGCAACCACTGCAGGCCAATCCCCAAAGCAGCACTTCAGCTTAGAGATAGTCTCTCCTCAGTTTTTCAGGTTCAACAGCCACATTCCAAGCAGGGCTGAACAACCCTTTGAAGCTGGTAATGCTATTTACAGGGACACCATCCAACTCCACAGTCCTATTCTAATTGCCCCTTTCTTCCTGTTTCTTGCATTTTCTCTCTGACCTGCTCTCTGTATCTCCCCATTTCTGTGTCTCTTTTTCCCACTCTTTTGTTCTTACACACCTGTTTATTGTGCTGGCCTCTTTCACTGTCCCCACTCTTTCCCCAAACTCTCTTCATCTCTCTCTGTTTCTCTCCTCACTTTCATCTGTTTCTGTATTGTAGCTAAACCATCTCCAGTGGCGGCCGCCACAACAAAGGGTGTTGGGACAGGTGGAGAGAATGTGGGAGGGGAAGCGGAGGGGAGGTCACGCGGGGATGTGTGTGTGTTAGAAAATATCTATTAAAAATAAAAAGAACTTACCTGAAGCGGACTCCCGCATCACGTGGTGCTTCCTGGACTCCCATCCAATCCCAGTGCTGCAGAGCAGTGCTTGGATTGGCCTGAGTGGGCTGGAAGGATGCTCTGCTCTGAACCAACTCCTGCTCTGTGAGTGGGCGATTTCTATCACCAGATATTGAAAATGGTTCTCCCATTACCTGAAGGTCAGCAGTAACCTGGCATGACGGCAAGTCCCCTTTAAAGTGCACATAAATTTATTTCCCTCAATTTACCTGTAACCCAGAAGCATCCCCATAAACCTGAAGGATCTCTATTAATCTATGTATAGTAATATCAGGGTCTGGAATGTATAGCAGTATGTTATCCACGTAAAGTGTGTCATCCGGGTAAAGCAACATTCTGTCCTCATGCTTGTCTACCCAGTCCAGATCCTTGGCCCATGCATCTAAGCGCATCCACTCCCCCAGAGACTCAATATTAAGGGTGAACAATAGGGGCGTGAGAGGGCAACCTTGTCAGGTGTCCTTCTATGTCAGGATTGGGACCAAAATGTGTCATTTAATCTCACTTGTGCCCAAGGGGAGGTATAAAGTGTAGTGACAAACAAATGAAATGCGGCCCAAAATTCATTTTGTTAGTGCAGTCAGCACAAAGGGCCACTGTACTAAGTCAAACGTCTTCCATATATCTAGCAAAAGTAGGGCCACTGGGCTGCAGAAATGCTGTACATGTGAGGGAAAAATGTGGAGGTGCCGGAGGCAATGACGAGTGCTCTTATTCCGCATAAAGCCATTTTGATCATCGTGCACTAGGGTTCGGATGACATTATGTAATCTCATGGCTAGCACTTTTGTTTGGGCTTTAGTTTTGATATTATTAATTACTGAAATTGAATGATAGGAGGTACAGAGTTGTCGGGGCGTATGCGGCTTCAGAGAACTGAAATAACTGCCCTTCGCAAGAAGTAAGAAAGCATGCAATTCTCAAAGGCCTCTTCAAACATCAACTTTAAATGCGGAAAAACCAGGGAGGCAAATCCCTTGAACAATTGAATAGGATACCCTTTTGGGCCCTGGGGCATCATTTGACGCTGCCCACACCGAAAGAGCTCTTAGGATGACATTCTGAAGTTCAGCAGGAGGGGGTTGTACACAAGAATATAATATTTTGTAGTAGTGGGCGAATGTCTCTGTAATATCTGTGTTCACCATTTGTAATTGATCCTGAGAGTAAAATCGATGGGACAATTCTTGAGGCTTGGCCTTTATTTGGAAGCCAGTATAATGTTTCCCAGCCTTGTCACCCAATTCATATATTCTGCTTTGTGAATTCAACTAACCTGTCCATCCAATAATGTGGATTTTCTACTTTAGTGTGGTTCTTGGATGTTGAAGCAGTTGAGCGGTGACAGTATGATGTGCAGTTACCTCCCTCTTTCCTATCAGACTAATCTGGTCTAGATCAGTAATCTCCCTGTTAGAAATGGGGTCTCTAGTTGGCAACCGTTTGCACCTTTGTCCAAGTGGGTACCCTTCGTCCTACTCAGGGTAAGGGGGATAAGCTTGTAAAATAATCCCTGCTCACCCCCTTGGTCACTTGGCACGTGCAGACAGGCTTATTTCAGAGGCAGTGTGTAAAGCATTTGTGCACACATACAGTAATCAAGTGACAACACTACAAATGGACACCACACCAGTTTAGAAAAATAAGTAATCTTTATTGAAACCAAACAAGACCAAAATAACACAAATCCACAATACAGTAATAAAAATATGACTTTCAAAAGGTAGAAAAAGTTCCGATCAAAGCAAATTGCAGATGCAACACTTTTCACATAAAGTACCTTTGGTGCTTCACGCGCACAAGCAAAAACTATTGCAGGGGAGGTAAAGCGGTTCCTTATGCCCAGGGAAGGTGATGCGTAGGTTTCTTACTCCAGGGGAGGTGATGCACTGCTTCCTTACTGCCGTGCAGGGGCGGTGATGCATTTGTTCCTTACTGAAGGGGAGGTGATGCATCAGTTTCTTACTGTGAGGCCCGGGCGTTCTTGCAGGCATGCACCCACATGCGACGCGTGAGGTTCGGGCATGCATCAGTTCTCGCTGTGGCAGCGGCGATGACACTGCGTTGCTTCCTTCAGCCGCGGTCCCATGATGCGTTGGTTCTTGCAGCCAGACAGCAGGGCCTTCGTCGGAATCAGTGTGGTTATCTCTGACTTCGGAGATCGGTGCATGGGATTCGACGTGTGGTGCTTTCTCAAGTCATGGGCAGCTGCTCTGACGGTTTCTTCAGCGATTCGTCAGAAACAGGTGCGGATGCGTCACGTTTCTTGAAGTTGCGTAACTTTTCCAGCTCCCATTGTCAAAACAACCTCCAGAGGCCCAATACAGCCACAGGTACCTCTTGGCAGTTCAGACCTCCCAGCAAGGAAGTTCAGGGGAGCTGGTGGTGTCATCTGTGTATCCCTGAGACTTCAAAACAGGAGGCAAGCTCTGCTTCAAGCCCCTGGAGATCTTCCTCAAGCAGAAGACACAGCACACAGCAAAGTCTTTATCCTCGCCTTGGCAGAAACCACTACTGCAGACCAAACTCAGACAGCTCACAGCAAAGGGGCAGTAGTTCTCCTTCAGCTCTTCTCAGCTCTTCTCCATGGCACAGGTTCCTCTTGAGTTCCAGAAATGATCTAAACGTCTGGGATCTGGGTCTCACTTCATATCACACAAAATCCTTTGTTCTCTGGTGGCAGAGAAACTCTTTGCCCAGCCCAAACCAGTTCTGTCCTCTCTGGTGCAGCTTCCTGGCAGGAGGTAGAG
This sequence comes from Lissotriton vulgaris, assembly GCF_964263255.1. Taxonomy (NCBI): domain Eukaryota; kingdom Metazoa; phylum Chordata; class Amphibia; order Caudata; family Salamandridae; genus Lissotriton; species Lissotriton vulgaris. The sequence goes on along the minus strand of NC_141685.1, from coordinate 104,312,824 downwards.
ACAGCAGATCTGGTCTGCCTTGGTCTCGTCCAAGGCAGACCAGGCCCATTTAGATGTGAAAGGAATCTCCCCCCTATACTCTGAATGGAGCCCAGGTCTATTCAGCCTAGCCCTGACTCACCCTGGAAAGGCAAGACATGCCTCACCCCCCACCCATCCAAGTGGCTGTCTGAACAGAATACACATACCCAACCCCTGTCACTCCAAAGCCAGACAGTCAATACACAATCCTAGCAGCGTCACAACAATGGCTAAGCAAAAAAATATCCACTTTCTAAAAGTGGTACTTTCAAACCCAGTATATAAAAATCATTCTTACTAAAAGATGCATCTCTTTATTCTACGTTCAGGCATACCAAACTCTATGTTCTGATCTTGTTTCCATGGGCGGGTATACTTATAAAGTGTTATAAGTAAACTCCCCATTCTATCCCACGGTACAGATAGCCTTTCAATTGTAAAAAAAAAAAAATGGCAGTATTTCACTATTGGTACAGGCCACACACATCAGGCCATATCCTACATTTCACATGCACTGTGCCCTGCCCACAGGGTTACCTTGGGCCTACCTTAGGTGTGACTCACTAATAAGAAAAGGGAATGTAAGGGCCTGGCAAGTGGGTCCACTTGCGGGGTCGACATAGCAGTACTAGACTGCACACAGGCACTGCAATGGTAGGCCTGAGACACTTTTTCAAGGCTGCATGTGTGGATGGTACAATCAGTGCTGCAAGCCCACTACAGCATTTGGTTTACAGTCCCTGGGCACACACAGTGCACTGTACTAGGGACTTAACAAAAACCCAAATATGGAAACACTAACCCATGATAACAATTTACAGAGGGAGCACTTGCACTTTGGCACTGAACAGCAGTTGCCCAAAGCATCTAGACCAGCAAAAACAAAATACAACACACATTAAAACACAGGAGGCAAAGGCAAAAAATGTAGGGGAAACCCATGCCAAGGGTGCCAGGTCTAACACTCCCTCTTCCAATACTCAGTTATGCCTAATCTGAGCCATGGTATTTCCTCTAGTCACTACCTTGAATGCTTCCCCAACTGTAACTGCTGTGGATACAGAACACGCAATGATGTCAAAATAGTCTATGATCTTATCCCGCAGATGTTTCACAAGAGTATTATCTTACAGCCACCTAGAATTCAAACACCATATACCCTTCAACTCCAATTGTCGATGTCAGAGGGTTAGTTGGACTGGTTTATGATAGTAAAGCCAGCTGGAGAGAATGACATATCTCCCCTTGCACTTGGTCGGATCATCATTTTATCACATTCATTCTCTCTGATGTTCGTCCTACTAAAACCCAATTACCAAAGAACTGCACGTCCAGAAATTGGAGAAGTGCTAATATTGATCACCTCTGCTCACTTTTAACCGCTACGGCCCTGTCTGTACTGGAGTCGTTTTAAAATCAGGCTTTAAGATGTGGCTTGAATCCACATGTGACTGCGTCACCCCTCTTTAGACAACCAACAGTTTGAGACCCCACAACGCGCAGCCATGGTTTTCTGATGATCTAAAAATTAAGAAGCTGGCGTTGAGACAAGCAGAACGCAGATGGAGATAGCATCATCTTGCAGAAGAAAAGACTACACATTCTACCTTGCTGAAAGAATATAAAGGTTCCCCTACTGATTGCTGTCCTCCGCACGTTCTTTAGTAAGTTTTTTTACCATGTGCCCGGTTCCCCCACTTTCTCAACTCACATAAGTTTGGCATTGTCCCCGACCTTTTTAAAAGTATGGAAATCATCCCTATTTGAAAGAAACCTGGCGCGGATCCATCTATTCTTAGTTACTATCGTTCTAGCTCCTTGCTGCCCTACCTGGGTAAGGTCCTAGAGGCCCATGTGTCGAACCAACTTAGTTCCTTTGTCGAACAGTCCCATGTTCTGGACTCCCATCAGACTGGGATTCGACCCTCCCATTCTACAGAGTCAGTCATCTTGACAGTTTTGGATGAACTTAGAGGGGGCGGATAGGGGCCTTACCCAGGCCCTGGTACTCCTGGATCTGTCAGCAGCATTCGACACGGTCGATCATAACATCCTGATTGACTGTGTCAGTAATGCGGGATTCAGGGTATGGTTCTGAAGTGGCTCTACTACTTCCTCAGTAACTGGTTTCAAGCGGTATGTCTTGCCAACTTCTCCTCTAACAAGATAGAATTGACCTGCGGGGTTCCCCAGGGCTCCTCCCTTTTCCGCTCCTTTTTAATCTGTATCTACTTCCTTTAAGCGAGAAAGGAACATATAATTATGCTGATGATCTTCAATTGGTTTTTGACATCAATCTCTCACCATCCTCTGTGTCTCACTTTCAAGGTACCATGATTTTCATAAGTGAATGGATGAAAGAAAATCAATTGATGCTCAACCCGATAAAACTGAGTTTATCCTCACTGGTGGGCTTGCTAATCCATGGAACTTCAACTTTTGGCCTTCTCTCCTGGGCAACCCTCCTATACGGGTTAGTTCAGCCAAAAGCCTGGGCATAGTGATAAGCAACGATCTGTCCATGAAGGCTCAGATCGGCTCGGTGGTCTCTGCGGGTTTTTTCAACTGCGGAGACTAAAGAAGATTAGCAGATTTTTGTCCAGGGAAGCCCTGACTCTAGTTATCCTGGCATTGATTATCTACCGAATGGACTATGCCAACTCACTTTATGTAGGCATCCCGGCTTATCAACTAAGACGCCTTCAGCTGGTCCAGAATCAAGCTGCCAGGCTTTTCATGGCAACAGTCCAGCCTTCATATCCTCTAAGATTCTACGTTATGCCCCCTCTCGTACCCAGCGATCTTCCCATCTGAATATGTCGGTCACTCCCACTTTTAAACGCAAGAAGCATGGAGGTTACAGATTTATGGCTTTAGCTCCTCAGTTCTGGAATTCACTCCCCGTGGAGATGAGGTCCATTACCTCCTTTGCACTACTCAGGAAACAGCTGAAGACCTGGTGGTTCTCCCAGGCGTATGACAACTAGGCTACCTTACTCACTACCAGGCCCCAAGAAACCGTCCGGTGAACGTGCGCTTAACAATTTTTTTTAACATAACATAACATACCTATGTCATCTACATGAACTGTCTGTACTGAAAATGGGAAGGACCTATGGAGACAAATGGAAAATGGCGACCCCCTGTGGACCACTGAGTAAATATTGCATGATGGACACAGGTGTCTGTGTACTACCCAGGAACACACACTTTGTACCTAGTAAATGAGTCTCTTGAAGTAACAGGATATCAGGGGTGTGATGTTCAACAAACAACATAACAGCCCCCTCTTAATTTTAGTTTTCAAACTATTATCAATCCATGACTTTATACTATATCCCATCTCACAGTCTGACAACAATTCATTAGTCATTCGAATCAAAGTGATCCTGTACAACTCGCTGGAGCATGTGCCTGGTAACGAGAAAAAAATGAAACCCTGAAGAATCTAAATTAACATCCACCCCCCTAACACCCCCACCCTATATTTCCATCTTAGAAGCATCAGTCACCCCAAATCATATGTAATAATCAACTGTGAAACTCAATGGCAAAAGTGAAAAAAAAACAAGCAAACAAAAGGAGTGATGCACTTTGAATGAAGAGTCCTTTTTCTTTTCTCTTTCAGGGCTTTGTATTGTGCAGAAAAGCTGAACATGAAGTCAGTCCTTTCATAATGGTCTCTGTTGCCACATGTGTGTTATTTTCCCTGAACCCCGGGTATGGTGAAGACTGTCTGCAGCAGGAGTAACCTCTACCCCCAATGACTTCGGTGTGCTAGATTCTTTGATGCCGCCTCGGTTGATGTCGTGTTCTTTGTGGGATGAAGATATTTCATCAGACGCCCTTTGAATCCCCCGTATGTGTCAGTGTGAACTGAAGGAGGTTCAAAGGCAATATCGTGTGTGCCAGACACAGCCCAGTGGAGCAGAGGTCCTGTCCTCCAAATCTTAGCCAAGGCACTGAGAGCATCAATGTACATTTTGAAGGGCTTCTCTTAGTGAGCCCACCCAGGCACAGAATTTGTAACTCACTTCAGTCAAATCCAGGACTCAGCAGAAACATAGACAGTGCCTTTATGTTATGTTATGTTATGTTATGTTATGTTATAGCCGTACTTTTAGAGCGCACGGCTACCCCAAGGGGTGTCCCGGCGCTTTAGCAAAGAGGCCTGAAAAACTCAGAAACACAAGGCAGAGACGCAGCAGTCACGGAGATCATATGGAGAAAAGCACGGTCTTCAGCTCCTTCCTGAAAGCCAGAAGATTATTAGCTTTACGGAGGGAGAGAGGGAGCTCATTCCAAAAACGAGCCGCCACATATTGGAGGGACCGGCCTCCCATCCGGACTCGTTTCACAGCAGGTACCACCATTTTTGCCAAGTCTGCAGACCGCAGCATCCTCCGCGGAACATAGGGAGCAATGCGCTTCCTGATGTAGCCGGGGCCAATAGAATGAAGGGCTTTAAATGCCAGCGTGAGGATTTTGAACCTTATTCTGCTAGAGATAGGTAGCCAGTGCAGCCTTTTGAGCAGCACTGAGGCACTGGCTCTCCTTGGCAAGCCAAATATGGCTCTAGCCGCCGAATTTTGGACAATTTGCAGTCTGGACAAAAGGTACTTTGGCAGACCTGCAAAAAGCGCATTTGCGTAATCTAACCTAGATCCCACAAGCGCCTGGACTACGGTCTTACGGTATTGCAGGGAAAGCAGTAGCAAGAATCTCCTGAGCATCTTAAGGATGCCAAAGCATTTCCCCGAAAGCCCCAAAATGTGGGGTCGAAAAGAGAGATCGTCATCAAATACCACTCCAAGATTTTTCACTTGGGAAGATGACGTCTCAGGAGGGAACATATCCTGGGGCCACCACGACTTCCAACCAGGATCAGGGGCACAGCCAAAAAAGAGCAGCTCAGACTTATCCGAGTTGCATTTCAGGCTGTGCCGCTGAAACCACGTGAAAACTGCGCTCAGACAGTCTTTGATTCTGTCGCCGTCAAACACCTCTCCCTTCCTGCATGTAAACAGGAGCTGCGTGTCATCAGCGTATGAGATGACCCGGGCCCCATAAGCCTCCGCTACCCTCGCCAGAGGGGCCTTTAACCACTTTCACTATGAAATATAAGTTTGACTTCCCTCTCAGAAAAGACAGCATTGTCTATCAAGGACAATTTAATTGCAAAAACAGCACAGTGTGAAAGTTAAGAGACTGAAGGTACTCACAGGGACTCAAGCCAGGAACCACTTTGTGACAATTGTAAAGTTGAACAACACTGACATGAAGTGCAATTAAACTGAAACAAACATTTCATTTATTTTTGCAAAGATCAGCACTCTTGTGGTGTTCATGCTGATAGCAACGCTTGGCAGGGACGTGTCAGTGTAGCGCCTGCACAGCTTCCAGACGCTTTCATCTCTGAGCAAAGAGCATGCTCCTTCCCCCTTACTCCAGATGAGCGCACATGTATGGGTTTCACAGAGGACAAGGTTTTGAGATTCTTAGGAGCCAAAACAAACTATCCTATTGATGACCTCACAGGAAGTGATGTCACATAATATTTGCCTTTGATAATGTCAGAGGAAGAGACATTAGTGAAATGATAGGAATGATGACTACACAGGTAACATCCAAATCATTAATGCAGACATCCAAATTAACATTACACCGAAAGTATAATCTGTGCAGCCCTCAAGGTGAAATATTGAAATTGTAATGTTATCAAAATGTCTGACAGTGGGTTTGTTGAACTCTATGAAGTGAATAGTGTCTCCCTCTTTAGTTGTAAGCGGCTACTCTGCACACAGTAGAAGTGCGAGCAAAGTCACATATGGAGTACTATGACCCCCTCCCGCCTCCCAGTTATAAGATTCAGCTAGGTGTGAGTGAGACTTCAGCACGACCTCTAAATGTGTGAGTGTCACTCATGATGAGTGAGACTTGAAGGATCTGATGTGTGTGCATTTTCGGATCTGATGTAACTGCTGAGGCAACAAATGCAACTTGCCTGACGGTGCTACGAAGCCCTCCTGCACCTGCACATTGATAGTGCGTGGATGAAGAGTGTCTTATGATAGGAGAGAGGGTTACCACCTGGCCGGTCTTTTATAGGCATGGCATGGCCTGTATTTTCATGTCCCGGCCAGTACAAAAGTAGGAAGATTACTTAAAGCTGGCATTTTTCCTCTAATCAGTGCAAACTTAAAATATCGAATATAAGCAGAAATCACTTTAAAATGTGTTCTAGAGCTGCCTTAATGAATCCTGACTGAAAGTTAAAGTAAATAAAGACAGCAAAGCCATGTTAAAAATGAATACAAACAATTTTTTTCAAAGTCTTATTGAAGAGTAATATCCAGGCCTTTGCAAAATCTTAAAACATGACCAAAAGGCAGGTGGTAACTATAATAAGGGCCTGTATGCAGAACTCTGACATTTGTTAGTGCTGGAATACCCTCTCATCCTCAGACCCGGCACCGTTCACTCATTGCCATGGGACCATCCACTGAGGGAGAAATCTGTGAGAGTCAAGCCCGATTGTTCTGTCTCATGAATGTATTTAGACTGCAATCTACTTTATTTTGTTTTATAAGTGAAACTTTGGGGGGAGTGAGTGGGTAAAAAATGCAGAGAAATGCAAAACTTAATTTGTGGCAAATCGTTGGAAAGTTGTTTGAATATACACAGCCCTATCGTCTTTTACCTCACCGCTGAACAGGACTCCCTTGCCCTGAATCGTGGTGTGGAGCTTGCCTGGCTGTCTGCTCGGGGGAGCGCTGAATAAGAGGAGAACCGGGGCATTGCTGGGGTGGTTCCTGTGGTCGGCGCTGATCACGTGTAGGGTTTCCTGGGCCTAGGAGACTACATCTCCCAGGCTCCCCCACGCCGCGCCCGCCAAACACGTCATCAGGAAGTGCCTGAAGGCTCTTAAAACAACTCAACGCCTCCCACAGCGAGGGACGCGTGCGGGCCCGTCCTAGCCCATCAAAGTCCGGAAGAGGCTGGGCTGGGCCCCGTCATTTGGCTTTTATTGGAACACTGTATCCCTGGGACTGCTACTAAGTAAGAAATTTTTTTATTGCCTAAAGACTTTGTGTGTCTAACGGACTTCAACGTTCGATATAGAGTCCCCTGTATGATCTAGGAAAGTCTGCCATATTAGTGATGGGGAAAAGAAAGCTTAATAGATCTAATGGTGCATTGCCAGCAGACAAGAGGAAAAGTACCAATATGTTGTTAATGAACTATTTACCGGGTGCAGTTGGGGCCATAGAGAAACAAATAACTAGTGTTGAAGAGGCACTGTCTAAAGACAAAGAGGGTATGATCACAGGGGCATTGTTCAATAACATTAGTAACGAAGGGACAAAGTCCCCGTTATTGCAAAATACTTCTAACACCAATATCTCAAATAAGTCAACTAATGGTTGTGTCCTTAGTGGAGGGGATGAGATTCTGTGCGATGATCAAGATGTTTTAACATGCCCCCCCCAATAGATCTTGTGTAAAGGAACCGAAAGTACCCCCCCATCAGCTTACCCCCTGTGATACACATAACCCCAGAGGCAATTGAAAATAAGATCCCAGTTGTAATCTCCACTAAAAGTAAGCCCTCTTCGGGGGCACACAGAGGGAAAACACGGGTAAATCGTGTAATAAGCAATACTAAACCGCATACCCCGAGTTGTACATTTGACCCTAAGTCCATATATGCTGACCTGGTATTTGCAATTAAAACACTGATTGGCCCATTAGAGGATAGACTAGTGCAACTAGAAGCGTTCTATTTTGGATAAACTTAATAAATTAAGTGAGCTTGTACCCAGAACATCAACTAGGGATGCTGTAAGGTCATGTAGCCTGATATCCTCTGCACAGAGATATGGAGCACATATCCCCAGCAACCTAGAAAAAACTACTAATGAAGGCGACACATACGGGTTTAATACTACGAACTTGGGTGGTGAAAAGGGGGTAGGAGGTTTAGAAAAAGGAAAATCTGGGATGATATCGCACACTGACACCAACCTTAAGGAAAAGCCGCAGAAGAAATCCAATCATACCCTGCATCAAGAACCGATTACCCTTAATCTTCCTCCGTCCACGGGTCCATACACTATAGTACTGGCAAATGTACCCAAGATAGACGACACTGCTAATGAAAGTTGGGTCACCCTGCGGAATAAGTCCATCCATCACCTGGGATTCAAGACAGGCCTGGCCAAGGAAATGTTTGAGGTTTTTAAAATGGTGCGACGTGTGTCCTGGGTGGGCTGGGAGAAAAAGATATGGTCAGGGGATTGTGTGGTCTTGTCCTTGGGCTCCCCCGCCAAGGTCCATGAAATCTTGAATCGTGTGGGGCAAAATGACCCCAGAACTGATGTAATAAAAGTTCTCCCACTGGGTTTCTTTTATTGTCCTCGCCGGCTAACGAGGGAATGTTATGCCAAGGAATGACTCTCACGAAGACAAACTGACCCATAAAGTTACGACACATAACAGATTTGGCCCATTGGCCGACTTAGAAGAGGTGGACTGACTTCATGATGGCCCTTCTCAAAATCGGAGTACAGCTCAAATAGTGAATATATCACGAGGGGATCAGTTAGATAAGGTCCCAATAGAAGGACAGAATGCGCCTAACTTATTAGCGGATACAGCCTCCTCGTTTTCTAATAACGTCTTAGATTGTGACACAAATAAAAACGCCTGTGCAAATTTGACAAGCCCATGCATTATACAAGCTAGCTCTGAAGCAGGCATTTGCAAGGTTATAAAGGACGCAGCACGTGTGGATGCTGCTGCTAAATGGGAAACATCTATGCCCCTTACTAATAATGTTTGTTCCCCACTTGTTAGCCCACCATTATCCCGAGGGCCCGTAAGGATAGTTTCCTGGAATATCTGTGACCTGGAGAGTAAAGTTTCTAATAATGTTTGTGGGGATTGTATACAGAATTGTGATATACTATGCATCCAGGAAACCTGGCTTATAAACGAAAAACATTTGGATGGTTATAAAACCTTTCATATTCCAGCGGTGCGCTCCATGCATGGTAGACACAAAGGGGGAATCTGTGTATATGTATCAAATTTGCTGAGGGTCCGGAGAGTCAAAATGATGAAGTGTTCCCCTTACTACCAAATGGTATCTATCCACTTAAACTCGGGCACAGAGTTGCTGGTGGTAAACTTCTATAATACCATTAAAAACGCTAATTTTATAGAAGTGATGAAAAAGTTTTCAGAAGATTTAAACTATCTCTGTAAAAGGAAGAGACGTAATTTTGGTATTGGGAGGGGATTTTAATATTTATTTATTTATTTATTTATTTTTTAACATTTAATATAGCGCGAACAAATGCCCGCAGGCGTCTCGGCGCTGTAGTCTGCAACTCTCCTAACTTTGGCTTCAGGCTTTTAGAGGTTAAACAACCATGTTTTCAGCTGTTTCCTGAATGACAACAGATTTGGGCTAGCTCTGATTGATTGCGGAAGAGTATTCCACAATTTAGGGGCAGCAACCAGAAAGCGTCTGTTTCCCCAGTTTACTAATCTAGTACGTGGCACTACTAGATCAATCATCTTCGCGGACCGAAGTGGTCGGGAAGGTTGGTACGGCATGAGGTGTTTTCTCAGAAATTGCGGGGCTTGTTGGTGCAAGGCTTTGTACACAATGCACAAGGTCTTAAACTTTATTCGATTCTTTACAGCAAGCCAATGAAGCTCTCTCAGGGTGTTAGTTATTGGTTTAAATCTGGTGACACCTGAGAGTAGCCTGGCCGCAGCATTCTGCACTAGCTGCATTTTTTTTATGACCCTAATTTGGGCATTGGCAAACAAGCCATTGCAGTAGTCTAGTGCCGACAAGACCAGGGCACTTACCAAGGTTCTGCCTACAGAATCAGGTAGAAATGGCAAGATCTTTTTTACCAACCGTAATTTGTAAAAAGCCACCGAGGTCGTCTGATTGGCATGAGCCATAAAATTCAGATTATCATCGAAGGTGACACCTAAGTTTCTCACCTTCGTAGTTGGTTTAGGCAGAGTTCCAAAAGATAGTGGCCACCACGCCGAGGACCAGCTGGGGCTGAGGTGACCGAAAGTTATCACTTCGGTTTTTTCCGAATTCAACTTTAAGCGACTTTCGGACATCCATCGGCCAATAGCCTGCATTCCTGCCTTAAAACTCTGCGCTACTTCTTCCCCATCATCTCTGATCGTCAGAATCAACTGGGTGTCGTCAGCATATGAGGTAAGGTTCATCCCGTGCGCTTTGATGGTTTTTGCGAGGTCCGACACATAGATATTAAAGAGTGTCGAACTCAGGGATGAACCTTGAGGTACCCCACATGGCAAGGACAACTCTGTTGACTCGAATTGTCCCACAGCGACTGCCTGAGATCTGTCCGCCAGAAATGATGTCAATAGATTCTTCGCTAGGCCCCTTATTCCCATCCCCTCGACACGGTCGACCAAGATTTTATGGTCGACCGTGTCGAACGCAGCTGACAGGTCTAGAAGCACCAATAGTGCTGATCCCCCTTGATCTCGGATCAGTCGGATGTCATCTGCTGCCTTGATGAGCGCTGTTTCTGTACCATGAAACTTACGGAAACCAAATTGAGTTTCATCGAGCAGCTGGTTTTGCTCGATGAATTCCGCAAGTTGAGTGTTCATGGCTTTTTCTGCCACTTTTGCTAAGAATGGGAGGTTAGCTATGGGCCTATAGTTTTTTAACTCCGCTTTATCTAGGCCAGATTTCTTCAGGAGTGGCTTTAGTAAGGTTTTTTTTAGAGGGGTGGGAAAGATTCCAGTTTGGAACATTAGGTTGCAGATCTGGGTTATAACCGGAATCAAAATATCCATTAATGGGCGTAAGGTTTTCAAAGGACAAGGGTCCAGTGCTGAGCCTGATTTAATGGATTTGATGATATCCTGGGTTTGATTTTCCGAGATTTCCACAAACTGCGAGAAAGTTTTGTCAGTATGTGGCCTCTTTATATCATTACTTTTTTGTTTGTCGAAAGTAGTAAATGAAGAAAAGATATCATTTACTTTAGTAAAGAAGTAAGTAGCTATTGAATCACAAAACTTTTGTGAGGCTGGGGGATTCAGATCAGGAATTGCTCCTGCAAGTTGTTTAGTTATGTCAAAGAGCTTTTTGTTAGAGTTACTACAATTCTCAATTTGCTCCCTGTAGTATTTCTTTTTGGCTTCCAGGATCAAAAGCTTGTACTTAGTTAGCAGCTTCTTGTACTCATCTTTACTTTCCTCATCATAATTTTTCCTCCAGTGCCTCTCCTTATTTCTACAAAGCTGTTTGTGTTTTCTAAGTTCCTCTGTGTACCAGGGTGCCGAAGGAGAGTTCCTGTTTTTGGACATTTGTTTGATTGGTACTAGTTCGTTAGTAGCGTGAACCAGCCAGTCATGGTACTGTTTTGTTGCAATCTCTGGGTCAGTAGAAAGAATAGGTTTAGAGTTGTCCAGAGATACTCCAAGATTAGGAATGCTAATATCTTTCCATACTTTGAAAGATTCCTGCCTTGAGGGGGGCAGTTTAAGGGAAGGAGCCTCACTAATTTTTATAGTGCCTAATATTAGATGATGGTCTGTGCAAGTCATAGGGAGGACATCAGTTATCGATAGGTTTTGTAAATTGGTAAATACACCATCTAAGGTGTGGCCTGCGTTATGGGTAGGTCCCGTCACCAACTGTGACAGGCCGCAGACCTCCATTTCTGACTGAAGGGCCATGGTGTCTTTGTCTTCAGGGCTGTCTAAGTGGAAATTATAATCTCCTAACAATGTTATAGATTTCTCGGTTGCTAGTGATTCTAGAATAGTGGCAATTTCTATGAGAAATCCCGACCGCGTCTCAGGTCGTCTATATAATAATACACCTCTGAAGTTATAAGACGGGGACATGTAGATATCATACTGAAATGACTCACATGTCGTGGTAGGAATTGTCGTAATCCGTATTTTAAAAGTGTCCCGGGCTATTATAGCAATTCCTCCTCCTCTTTTGCCTAATCTATCCTGTCTATAGGCTTTGAATCCTTTTGGGATGGCTATGACAAGATCTGGGTCCGATGTTTTGTCCATCCAGGTCTCTGTTAGGAACATCACGTCAATATTCCTGTCTACAATTAAGTCCGCAATTTCTTGCCTATGTTTGGCCAATGACCGAACGTTAATAAGAGCAAAAGTGGGATTCTTTGTTATCTGTTTTTGATTTTGAACGTCGCTTCCCACTAAATTGTTTAGGAGGGGAATGGATACCTGACAGTGTTTGCAGGTTAATATAGAAGAAGACTTTAAATCGTCCAAACTGTGCTTAATACATCCTTCATTTGGCTGTGGACGCAAATCTGTTAACATAGCATGTGTATAAGGTAAAAAGCGGGCAGGCATGGCAGAGCCAGGGGGGGTGGCCCTCGGCCCGTGCCCGGCGCGGACGGGCGCAGACGGGCTCGCCTTTGGCGCGCCGCCGGCGCGCCCGCTGCGCCCGCCCGCTGCGCGGACGGAGTGACCCCATTATTTTATATCCTGCCGAGGAGGGTGGGAGGCGTCCTGCCACTGGACCGCCAACCCTTCCTCCCTCCAAGATGGCGCCCCTGTCCCGCGTCGGCAGCCCGCAATCGGCCACGCCGGGATGAGGGGGTGAGTAAAGCACGCCTCGGTGCAAAGAAAATCTTGCACTCGAGCGCACAGTGTTGGCCAAGTAATTAAAATAGCAACAGGTTAAAATATGTACAATCGTTAAAAATGACTGCAATATCAGCGTGCTTTAAGAAAAAGGGATAGCAGGTAGAACCCCCGGCTTTCCGCCTCAGGGGAGAGTACACATATACAGCGAGCGTTGTGAACAGCGCTCCTTAAGTATCCGGGAGGGTGGGAGGCGTCCTGCCACTGGACCGCCAACCCTTCCTCCCTCCAAGATGGCGCCCCTGTCCCGCGTCGTCAGCCCACAATCGGCCACGCCGGGATGAGGGGGTGAGTAAAGCACGCAACGGTGCAAAGAAAATCTTGCACTCGAGCGCACAGTGTTGGCCAAGTAATTAAAATAGCAACAGGTTAAAATATGTACAATCGTTAAAAATGACTGCAATATCAGCGTGCTTGAAGAAAAAGGGATAGCAGGTAGAACCCCCGGCTTTCCGCCTCAGGGGAGAGTACACATATACAGCGAGCGTTGTGAACAGCGCTCCTTAAGTATCCGGGAGGGTGGGAGGCGTCCTGCCACTGGACCGCCAACCCTTCCTCCCTCCAAGATGGCGCCCCTGTCCCGCGTCGTCAGCCCGCAATCGGCCACGCCGGGATGAGGGGGTGAGTAAAGCACGCCTCGGTGCAAAGAAAATCTTGCACTCGAGCGCACAGTGTTGGCCAAGTAATTAAAATAGCAACAGGTTAAAATATGTACAATCGTTAAAAATGACTGCAATATCAGCGTGCTTTAAGAAAAAGGGATAGCAGGTAGAACCCCCGGCTTTCCGCCTCAGGGGAGAGTACACATATATAATATAAGTGAATGTAACCTGAATGAATGAAGATTCCGGGAAAACGACTGGGAAGAAAGTGGTGGCATGAACAATCTTGTACATACAGACAGAGGGGAAAAAATAAATGACATTATGGCCACATTTGATCTTGGTTTTGCAAATATGTTGTGCTCCCCGAAGGTTAAATTTAGCTCGACCTTTATAGCAAGGGGTTTCCAATCTGTTATTGATTTCATCATTCTACCTACTAGATACTCCAACTGGGTGGAAAAGTTTGTGATACATCCAAATGGCCTTAGTGACCATTTGCCCCTTAGTTTGAATCTAAATTTACCTGATTGTAATAATTCCGCCACCATTGAGTCCCTGGCATGGTCGCAAGAAATAGTATTGGCACGCCAAAATGGCTTTGCATTAAAGTGGGGTAAAATAGACCCAATAAAAACTAATGCTGATATTATATCTAAGGCACTGTCATCCATCCTGGTTTGCCTGGATGAGGAGTCTACTAATGATGAAATCTTGGATGCCTTTGGGCATGTCACCACCGTCATTCAAGATTCTCTCTCCAAACCAAATACTAAGAAACATAACAAGAGTAATGGATGGTTTGACTCGCAATGCACTAAAGCCCACACCGACCTTAAAGCTGCACTTAGCGCTAAACCTAGGGACTATGAATTCATTAGAGTTTGTAGAAAGATCTATAACTTAGCCCGGATCCTTCGGAAAAAAGAAATAAAAGAACTGGCTTGGCAAAATTTGCTGAAGGCCTCGCAATGTAGAGACTCTAAACTGTTTTGGCAGACAGTAAACACTCCCTATTTTACTAAAAAAGATATCGCGAGAATAGAAGTCGCCATAGATGAAAGTACTTGGATAGACTTCTTTTCGAATGTATATAAAAAAGATGTTGGAGACCCGGGTATGCCCCTAGAGGCTAATGAGCTGGGTGACCAAGAGCAGGAACACTCCCCGATAGCCATAGAAATTTTATATGAGGAAGTCTTACTTGCAATAAACAACAGCAAAGGAAACAAAGCCCCGGGTCCAGACGGAATCCCAAACGATATTTTTAAGATGACCACCGAACTTTGGGCCCCAATTTGCACACATGTCCTAGTGGCCTGCTGTGCTAAAGGATTTAATAAAACCGGGTCCGAATCGGTAATAATACCTATTTATAAAAAAGGGGACAGAGAGAATCCAGCAAAGTACAGGCCTATATCTCTCCTGGATTCTCTCATGAAGATCGCAGGTAGGGGGGTCCTAAATAAATTTCAAATTTGGGCAAATGATAACAATATTCTCAGTCCGGTCCAGTATGGTTTTAGGGAGGGGATGGGCACTGTGGAGCAGGTCCTTAACTTTGTGATGCTACAAGGGAAATACACCCAGGCAAAGACAGGATGTCTATATGCCATATTTGTCGACCTCACAGCCGCTTTCGACTGGGCAGAACATGTTAAGCTGTGGCAAATATTGAAAGAAATTAGGGTGGAACCTGCTGTATGCACTTCCTTCGACAGCTGTACTCAGGTGCAACTACGACGGTGAGACATGGGCTGAAGGGAGAATGTACTGGGCCTTTCCGCATAGAGAAGGGAGTTAGACAGGGCTGTGTCCTGGCTCCATTCCTCTTCCCCATATATACGAACGCTTTGGAGGGGGAATTGGAGGCCAGCATAGTTGATTCCCCAAGGTATGGAAAAAAGCAGGCTGTCTCCCTTCTCTATGCGGATGACGCAGTGCTAATGGCCAGAACCAGGATAGGTGCCCAGAAGGCACTCTCTAAATACACAGAGTTCATGGAAATAAGGGGTTTAAAAATTAATGCCAAAAATCGTTTGTGATGATGTGTGGGAAAGGCCGGGCTAAATGTAAAGCTATCCAGGTGGATGGCCTTTCAATTGAACACACTAAAACCTTTTCTTACTTGGGGGTGCTACTAGATGGCTCTGGCTCATGGGGTCCCGCGGTTAAGAGTAGGACTCTATTGTTTAAACATTCAATTGCAGCATTAATGAATTTTGCTAAAAAACTAGGGAAAAGACCTCCTGAAATTCTCTTAAAAATATATATAGCTAAATGCAGAAGCATTGCACTCTACGGGGCGGGTATTAGGGGCTTTCGGAATGGAGCGTCCATCCAAATAGCAGAAAACTGCTTTTTAAGATATCTATGAGTGCTTCCTCAAGGCACGTCAGTTTTCAATTGTCATGCTGAACTAGGTATGGAATTTATTTCCGACCTTATAAAATTACAACCAATCTTACTCTGGCAGAGAGCATGGGCCTCAGAAGCGTTGGGCCTTAACCGGGAAATTATTAAGGATGTTATGGCCCTGGATAACGCAAAACATATTCCATGGCTAGAGTACGTAAGGAAAACGCCAATTGATCTGCAAAGGCCGGAACTTTATAATAACCCGGATTTAATCAGTGGGTTATCTAGAAAGGAATTAAACAGTTTATGTATGAACCATTTTGAGATGTTAAGATGCTCCGGTGAACTTACTAAAACAACAGTAATTCAACATCAAATGACCTTGGCTGCTATGCGATTCAACCCTATTTATCTCTTTGTACTATAGGTTTCGACCGTTTTATTTTGAATATTTTTAGATGTGAATTATTTCTTCGCCTGGTAACTTTTCCATCAAAAAACGATTGGTCAAGAACTTTGGAAATTTGCTCATGCGATACTTTATCATTGCAATCTACATTCCATGTGATCCTATTCTGTAAGTAGTACGAGAAGGAACGTAGAAAATGGATTAGACATTACTTGAGACAGGGTTCCTGGCGGCATTGCCGACCAGCGTATTTATGTTTACAGCAATTGGAAAATGGAAAATGTATTATGATCATGACTGGTTTTTTAAAAAGTATCCTGAGGAAATGGAATTCTATGAACTGTTAATTTTTATAAAGTAAATGCTTTAGATTGATAAATGTACCAATTTAATACTATTTTATTGTTTTTTAAAGCCTGGTTCCTATTCATTATGAAATGGTGTATATATATTTGTTGCTTTTATGATTTTAATTTATTGTTAAAATCGAATAAAGCATTTTTGATTCTGATTTGATTGATACACAGCCCTATCAAATATAAAGAATTAGCCACAGAAACAGGAAAAATTGAGAAACAGAAAAACTTTAACTAGTTTAATTCTAGCAGTTTTCTTACATTTTCATGTATTTAATGAAATTCAGGCTGTCATTTCCAATTCACTCTTAAAGACTGGAGGCAGTGGGCGGTGGGCCACCAGAGGGCGCTCCTCGACCGCTGATGAAACACTGAGCTGCACATTGTTTGAAAGGGAGAAGGGTTTCCTCTTCTGGGTCAGCGGCGGCAGAGACAGCACCAGCAGCGGTTGTGTCCAACCTGTTGCAGAGGAGGAAGGAGCCCTGTCTGGTGGGCAGTTACCTTCATCTTCAAACCCTCACAGACCCCCCCATCAGACCCCAGATCTGCCCCCCGACCCCAGATCTGCCCCCCAGCCCCAGGCGGAGGAGAGAGGCTGGACACGTCTGCACAGGTCTCTGCTCAGGTAGGAGATTGTTAGCACCTTCTGCTGGGTTTGTAGAAATAGACTGAATAATCCTGGAGGGAATCTCTGCAGGAGCCGGGCAGAGCTGGGCTCTTCTATCCGGGGCCCCTGGGGCTGAGCTGGGCTCTTCTATCCGGGGCCCCTGGGGCTGAGCTGGGCTTTTCTATCCGGGGGCCCCTAGGGCTGAGCTGGGTTCTTCTATCCGGGGGTCCCTGGGTCTGAGCTGGGCTCTTCTATCTGGGGGTCTCTGGGGCTGAGCAGGGCTCTTCTATCCGGGGGCCCCTAGGGCTGAGCTGGGCTCTTCTATCTGGGGCCCCTGGGGCTGAGATGGGCTCTTCTATCTGGGGCCCCTGGGGCTGAGCTGGGCTCTTCTATCCGGGGCCCCTGGGGCTAAGCTGGGCTCTTCTATCTGGGGGACCCTGGGTCTGAGCTGGGCTCTTCTATCCGGGGGCCCATGGGGCTGAACTGGGCTCTTCTATCCGGGGGCCCATGGGGCTGAGCAGGGCTATTCTATCCGGGGGCCCCTGGGGCTAAGCTGGACTCTTCTATCCGGGGCCCCTGGGGCTGAGCTGGGCTCTTCTATCCAGGGTCCCCTGGGGCTGAGCTGGGCTCGTATATCCGAGGGCCCCTGGGGCTGAGCTGGGCTCTTTTATCCGGGGGCCTCTGGTGTGGAAAGTGACCCATATTACTATTGATGCGCAAGTCGCCTCTTAGTTCCCATTCTGAATAGTTGCCAAATAAAGAGACGGGCGCTGGAAGCAGGAATCACAAGAACAGGATTTATTACTCATGAGGAGAGCCTGTCATTTCGGACACGAAACACAGTGTCTTTCGGGAGGTGCTCTAACAAGTTCTCTGAGGCCTGGCCTCTTATACCCTGGTTTATGACATATGACCTTCCTTTATTACAATCAAGACATTGTGAAGCAAGGAAAAAAAAAAGAAATCCCCGTAATCCTCGTGTCAATCCCACCCCACATATATCCACAATAGGGGCCCTCACCCTGCTGACATCAGGAGGGGGCAATAACGCAGCTGAGTGTTCCACCAATTCTTTGGATGTGTGCGCCTGATCGTTTTCCAGGGGGTGGGGAGGTCAGGATCAATAGTGGGTCCTTTGAAGAGGAGTGACTTCATACAATAAGGGGCAGTAAACAGTATCTCCCTGCTTAGGCGATGGCCTCGGACCTGTGTGGACAGTCAATTGTGGAGGGAGGATTTACCAACAGAGGGGTTATTCATGAAAGGAAAGGAGGTGTTTGGTCAGGCGCGAGCGTGACTCCCAAGGACAGAGTCTTGCAGAAGAAGAAGGTTTATGACTTGCCCATGTGAGGGAGGAGGGGGGAGCCAGGGTGCGCAAAGGGACAGAGTCACAGGGAGAGTGGTCTCATGACCCGTACATGAGAGAACGGGGGCAGTCAGATACAGCTGGGGGGGTTATGTCAGCTGAGGCGAAGGATGCTTCTTCGAGAGGAAAATGGGGGTGCGTGGGTCAAGCAGGAGGGTTATTTTTCAGAGCAGGGTCGCGCAGAGGGAGAGGGTTTTATGGTCTATGCACATGAGAGTGGGGGGGGGTGTTCAAATGTGCGCAGGAGGGAAGCCGGGGATTTCAATGAGCGGGCAAAGAGGCCATGGTGCCTAAAATGGCTATCAGGTACATGCGGGCATGGGACTTTGTTGGCGGAATGATGCGGTCAATATTTCACGGTATTCATGGTGCCTACAGGGAGGGGAATGGAAAAAGGCAAATGAACGCCGCTTATGTACATTCATTTTTCTAATTTCCACAGTCGCCGCTTTTTACATAAGAAAGTTCATTTCCTAATTGATGGGTGTACACACAAACATGTATGGTTGATGAAAATTTGTCAATACTAGCAGATTGCATATAATCATGAGCAGTCGATGTGATTGGCAGAATGCAACACACAGGAAATTGCATTTGCAAACGTACTACATAGCATAAATGCTTCTGACTTTCTCAAGAATGTGACCAATGAACATTTTGACCAAATAGTTTGAGGGAGGAATTCAGTTCAGTTCACAAGATCTTTTCGTCACAGTGTCTTTTTAGCAGTGAGCCATCACTGGTAGGCTCTAGTCCATATCCTTTCGTTGGCGCTGTTGAGCACCGGCGGTGGAGCTATAGGTCCAGCTCGGATCTATCCTTTCACGTTGCAAGGTGCGGTCTGTCCTCTGCTGTTAGACCACAGTCCTGTTCCCTAACCAATCCTTTTAGTGGCGCCTTATGCTTGGCACCTATATTTCCGTGGCATAACCCCATTTCCACCTAAATGCTGTTCTTCCTTCGGCAAAAAGTCACGTGGAAAAGAGGGTGTGTGGTTCAATAGTCGATGGGAGAGAGGGCGGAGGGGGGTCAGATTTCATGGGACACACAAAAGGGACCAAGGGAGCAAAGGATAACAAGCAAGCAGGCCCATCAATCGGGCTTGAAAAGGGGGACGGAGGCTTCAGGCACACGTGGGTTAGCGGACAGAGAGCTTCAGGACAGCCCTTCATCCTTTCGTTTTCCGCGTTTGAGAGTGCTGCCTCGTCCCGTATCTTGCTGCGCTGCGGCTCCACCTTTGGTCGAGGTCACATGTGTCTCATGATCTGCAGCCAGGCTGTGTGTCACATCCGACCCTTCTCCTCCAATGATCGTATATCTTTGAATGGGTAAAAAACAAGTTTTAGAGAACTGGCAGGAGAAGAGATTTTTACATGTGAATTCCACTCGCAATCCTAGCACTTGGGGGTTATGCTCATTGGTCATAGTCAGAGGTCTATTACCATGAAGAAAGTATGTGGGTATTTCTACTGTGTTCGCACCAAGTCTAATCGGCGTTCATTCATGACACATATGGACAGAGGTCAGACTCCTATCACTTGCGTATTTCATCAAAAACTCCAAATTTGGCAACATTCAGGGGAGACTCGTCCTTCTGGCCCAAGCCTTAACAGTAATACATTTCCCTTTTAGAGCTGGCTAACTCTTCCAAACAGAGCGGGGGTGCAATCATCGAAAGGCATGGTTAAACAGGTTTTCCTTAAGGGGCGGCAGTTATTCATGGTCGTCAGTTATACATCGGCGGGGACAGCAGCTGGGGTCAATCAAGTGGGGCGGGGACTCTTCAGGCATTCGCGCTTAAGTGCAAAGGGGTGGGGCAATCCGGGCATTGGGGGGGGGGTCAATCTGGACATTGGCGCTTGTCTCTAATGAACTGAAAAATAGGGTGCCATTTGACATATAGTTCCCCTATAAAAGGCCAGATTAGGGGTCCTTAGTCGTTTTACCTGTCCTTTCTTTCTTAGCCAATTCAAGTTCATTCATTTTGCAGAAAGGAGAGGTAGCAATATGGCAAGTTACAATCGTTTTAATTTCTGTCAATTTTGCTGAACACCTTCGTGTTCAATAAGTGTCCAATCAGACTGGTGCCAGCGGGGCACAATTTTACCACAAAAAGGAAGATGGAACAGGGGGACTCTCATAGAGAGTGAGAGTCGCCGCAACCTAAACGAGCCATTCGGTACCCGTATGACATGTAGGGAGAGAAGGAGAGAGAGAGATAGATAAAGAGGGAGAGAGAGAGAGAGAAAGAGAGACGTGTACGGGAATAGGTCATTTTAGTGCGCTCACAACACAGAACAGCAGGGGTCAGGTAACAAAGAGACGCGAACAGAGGGGAGACATAGACCCACATAGTACATGCACACAAGCTCAGACGAAGGAAGACAGTACATGTATTACATACACAAGAGATTCACGACAAAACATAGAACAGTTATTGGCCAAAAAGATCTTTCTGCATGCTGCGCATCTTTAGTATCCTATTTATCTGCGTGCTGAGCTCTTTTTACCTTTCCTCCTTTTCCTCTCGTTTACTGTCTTTGTGAGCGTTCTCGATTACTAATACTTACACCTCGGTCAGCCGGTCAGAAATTAACCTGGTCAGACTATTGCCCATGGTTGGATCTTAAACCACTTTAGAGTTTCTTCTTTTGGTGAGAAGTTCTCCAGGCTGAGGCAACGGAGGGTATTGATCGGGAGAACAGTCGGACAGCTTGGTTATATCTATAAGAGTACAAGAAGGAGGTGGTACATTTTGAACATCAACAACATTCCTACTTTCCCAGACGGGTGGTGCCTAGGTAACCCTTACCCCGGGACTTTTCCTTGTCTTTTCCCTATCTAGTCATACGTCATGGGTGCACTATCTGGCGTGCTGGTTCGAGTCAAATTCCGTCATACAGTACTAGCCCGTCAAGTTTCTATGTCAGTCCATCCTCCCAGTCGTTATGTTCTAAGGAGGAACAGTCATATCTAAGTCTATGTCTTTAAAAACTCGTTAGCATAAGTACTATGCGCAGATCCCCTCCTTCCCCTTTCGTCGGTCGTTCGATCATCACTCCTCCATACTTCAGCCGATGTTCCGGCGCAACCTGCAGAAGGGAGGAGAAAGAAGGGGGTGGGGGGGCAGCATTCGGAACACATCAACGCGCATAAATCCGAAAAAGTTTTTACCTACCACATACTCGACCTATCTCCACGGGGTGCATTCTCTATCATCTCGGCGTTTAAGCCCAGAGGGACCTGTAGTGTTTTAGATAGATAATCGTCAATGGTCTGTGTATCTACATGAATCACTTGATTGTGGCCTTTTAGGTCATGTGCAAGGGTGGTGGTCAAGTGGCATTTCTTTGGTATCGTTTAAGGGCGTCTAGAACACTTTTCCGGCTGCCTGTGACACATAATGTAGCTGCTAAGTATCGGGCCTTTTTAACCTTCAACCTTAATCATACTGCATGTATTTTACTTATGTCGGTGACAGTAGCCATACATTTCAATAACATTCATAAATACAAACGCTACGATAATATTTGCGTGTTCAAAGATTTTAATGAAAAGGTTGGCGCACAAATACGGGCCTACAACCCAGTGGGCCGGCTATGGAGCAGACTGGAACTGTGCATAAGAGGAACGAAGTCGGTGGCCATTTATTTCACAAAGTGCAGCAGTGCAATGAAAAATCGTATCGAACCTTCTTAAGGGGCAAGTATAATGCGTGCCAAGCTTTCAATAATATCATCTCATTATCCTACTATTTACTCAAGACCTAACGTATATCAATTCATTGTCCAAATGCTCAATCAGTGCCTATTTCATACCAATTCATTGCTTCCAACACATAATTAGTACCCACTCTAAATCAGTTCACTGTCCCAGCACATAATCAATAGCCATCTTATATCCTTCCATTGTCCAAAAACTGCATACGCATCAAAGCTGAGCAATCAGGGTGCAACAAGGATTTTTAAAAAGTCTCATTTTGTATCGACGCCATTTTGGGCGAGGTCAGGCAAGTCCCAGTATAGTCAGATTGCCTTTACTGACTCGTGGTTGGACCAGAACCTCTTTTGGCAGTTCAAAAAGTTTTTCGTAATGGGGTAACAGACTAGCAATACGGACCATCAGTCAAAAGTGGGGAGGGCGGCAACAATCTTTCCTACCGGGTCATTCTGGTGTTCCACCGGAACTGAACAAGTCTGTATCTTTGCTGCATTTTAGCCATTTCCAAACTGAGGCTGGCGCCGGCAGGAGTGCGCCGACGTCTCGTGGCTCCATCGGAGGACGGGGGCGGGGGGCGCCTCGTGGAGAGGTCGGCCCCCCCGGCTCTTTTAGAATCTTCAAGGTTGAGGAGCACAGGGCATGTGCCCGTCCCGGGCAAAAAAACCACTTTTTGAGATGGACCCTCTTCAAGCAGGAGCGTTGGGGTGTCGCTGGAAGCCTCCACCTGGAGGGAGGTGGGGGAGGCTCGTTCGCGCCGCCTCCCCCTTCCAGCGACCCCGCGCCGTTCTCCGGCTCCAGCGCTTCGGTATTGGCCGTGCCAGGCAATGAAGATGGGGGGGGGTCGGAGGCAGAGGCAAGACATCCCCCCCTTTCCGTGGCGGGACTACCTGCAACTATCAGGGGTTGCCGCTGTGGCGGGACTTCCTGCAACTCTCAAGGGTTGTCGCTGTGGCGGGACTACCTGCAACTCTCAAGGGTTGTCCAAGCCATAATTGAAAAAGCGCTGCCGACCTCGCCTTGGCTTCGGTTTTTGATGATGGCCGGATCAGGCAAGAGAGGGGGGGGGGTCGGTGGCTGAGGCAAGACATCCCCCCCGTGGCCTGCAGGGCAGCAGAAGAGGGGAAAAGGGGAGACCATTACGATTTTCGGGCCGTCCGCCCTACAGCCTCCCCTCCCAATGGCGGCCAGCCAGGCCCTGTCCTGCACGCATCGAGGCCTCGCCTTCCGGATGGGCGTAACCGCGGACCTGTTGCACTTTGGGAGCTTCCGGAATGGGGGTAGGTGTATGCTGATTTGTATCTATTCCATGTTACCGTTATTGGGCGTGGCGGGTGGTGGGATAGACATGTTTGGAGCAGTGAGGGGCGGTGAAGCCTAATCTACCTCGTGTCTGCCTTGGTGTCAAGCTTGTCTTCCCTCGCCATTTTTATGTTTCTTATTGCGGATTATTTCTAACGTTTCTTATTTTATTTTTAGCGAAGTTGATAATTCATCAGTGGCCTACTGATTTCGCTCGACTCTTTTTCTTATATTTTTATGCCATAACCTATTATAAGCTATAGCGACTAGTCCACACTTAATGAACATGTTCTTATTAGGTGTGCCCTCCAGTGGAGCTGGATGGTTCATCTCTAATAAGCGGTCCGGGCTAAACAGGCTACCAATCAGTGGGGAGAAGATAGGCATGACAGATTACAACGGGGACAAAAGTCTGCACTACCTATCTTATCACGGCGGGCAAAGACTAGACAGAATATTTCTATTCTCTGTTGTTTGCAGGCGGTGAATACCTCAAAAGAACCAATCTCGAACAATCAATGTTCGGTCAATCAAACAATCAGTGGGGAGAATAAGTAGGTACGACGTGTTAAAGGTTTGCGTTACCTACCTTTTCGCTACCTGCAAAGAGAGACCTTGTTCTTCCCTGTTTGCAGACAGAGAATCTCCAGACAATAATCCACGAACAACAGTTCGGGAAACAGTGGGGGAGGAAGATAGGCACAACGGATTACAACGGGGACAAAAGTCTGCGTTACCTATCCTTCACTGCTTGCAAAGGGAGAGCCTGTTGTTTCTCCGTTTGCAGACGGTGAATCTCCAGAGGAACCAAAAAAAGAGTAATACTAGTATTATCCAAATCAAACAATCATTTCACAATTTGTCGCATTTACGCGACCTTACCCGGACCGGACCGTGTGGGCAGTTCTTCGCCTTCCTCCTTTCAGCGCCCGATCGTTCTCTTACTCCATGCAGCATTCCTGTGAGATTCCAGTCAGGACAATAGGTCACTCGAGAGAGGTCCGTTCAGAATCGGTGAAGTTCATTCAATCGGCAGCCGGACGAGGGCCCTCTCAAGGCAGGTATACTCCAATCATTTAGATGTTCACCTCATCGTCTGGATCTCTCTTACTGGACCTTATGTCACTGATGGACCCCGCGTTGGGACGCCAATTGTGGAAAGTGACCCATATTACTATCGATGCCCGGGCTGCTGGCGCAAGTCGCCTCTTAGTTCCCATTCTGAATAGTTGCCAAATAAAGAGACGAGACAAGAACAGGATTTATTACTCATGAGGAGAGCCTGTCATTTCGGACACGAAACACAGTGTCTTTCGGGTGGTGCTCTAACAAGTTCTCTGAGGCCTGGCCTCTTATACCCTGGTTTATGACATATGACCTTCCTTTATTACAATCAAGACATTGTGAAGCAAGGAAAAAAAAAAGACATCCCTGTAATCCTCGTGTCAATCCCACCCCACATATATCCACAATAGGGGCCCTCACCCTGCTGACATCAGGAGGGGGCAATCACGCAGCTGAGTGTTCCACCAATTCTTTGGATGTGTGCGCCTGATCGTTTTCCAGGGGGTGGGGAGGTCAGGATCAATAGTGGGTCCTTTGAAGAGGAGTGACTTCATACAATAAGGGGCAGTAAACAGTATCTCCCGGCTTAGGCGATGGCCTCGGACCTGTGTGGACAGTCAATTGTGGAGGGAGGATTTACCAACAGAGGGGTTATTCATGATAGGAAAGGAGGTGTTTGGTCAGGCGCGAGCGTGACTCCCAAGGACAGAGTCTTGCAGAAGAAGAAGGTTTATGACTTGCCCATGTGAGGGAGGAGGGGGGAGCCAGGGTGCGCAAAGGGACAGAGTCACAGGGAGAGTGGTCTCATGACCCGTACATGAGAGAACGGGGGCAGTCAGATACAGCTGGGGGGGTTATGTCAGCTGAGGCGAAGGATGCTTCTTCGAGAGGAAAATGGGGGTGCGTGGGTCAAGCCGGAGGGTTATTTTTCAGAGCAGGGTCGCGCAGAGGGAGAGGGTTTTATGGTCTATGCACATGAGAGTGGGGGGGGGGGTGTTCAAATGTGCGCAGGAGGGAAGCCGGGGATTTCAATGAGCGGGCAAAGAGGCCATGGTGCCTAAAATGGCTATCAGGTACATGCGGGCATGAGACTTTGTTGGCGGAATGATGCAGTCAATATTTCACGGTATTCATGGTGCCTACAGGGAGGGGAATGGAAAAAGGCAAATGAACGCCGCTTATGTACATTCATTTTTCTAATTTCCACACTGGGGCTGAGCTGTGCTCTTCTATCTTGGGGCCCCTGGGTTTGAGCTGGGCTCTTCTATCCGGGGGCCCCTGGGGCTGAGCTGGGATCTTTTATCCGGGGGCCCCTGGGGCTGAGCTGGACTCTTTTATCTTGGGCCTCTGGGTCTGAGCTGGGCTCTTCTATCCTGGGGCCCCTGGGGTTGAGCTGGGCTCTTCTAACTGGGGGCCCTTGGGGCTGAGCAGGGCTCTTCTATCCGGGGCCCCCGGGGGCTGAGCTGGGCTCTTCTATCTGGGGCCCCTGGGGCTGAGCTGGGCTCTTCTATCCTGGGACTCTGCGGCTGAGCTGGCCTCTTCTACCTTGGCCCCTGGGGCTGATCTGGGCTCTTCTATCTGGGGGCCCCTGGGGCTGAGCTGGGCTCTTTTTTCCGGGGACCCCTGGGGCTGAGCTGTGCTCTTCTATCAGGGGGCCCCTGGGTCTGAGCTGGGCTATTCTATCCTGGGGCCCCTGTGGCTGAGCTGGGCTCTTCTATCCGGGGGCCTCTGGGGCTGAGCAGGTCTCTTCTATCCGGGGAGCCCCTGGGGCTGAGCTCGGCTCTTCTATCTGGGGCCCCTGGGGCTGAGCTGGGCTCTTCTATCCAGGGGCCCTTGGGGCTGAGCTGGGCTCTTCTATCCGAGGGCTCCTGGGGCTCAGCTGGGCTCTTCTATCCTGGGCCTCTGGGGCTGAGCTGGGCTCTTCTATCCAGGGGCCCCTGGGGCTGAGCTGGGCTATTCTATCCTGGGGCCCCTGGGGCTGAGCTGGGCTCTTCTATCCGGGGGCCTCTGGGGCTGAGCAGGGCTCTTCTATCCGGGGGGCCCCTGGGGCTGAGCTGGGCTCTTCTATCCAGGGGCCCTTGGGGCTGAGCTGGGCTCTTCTATCCGAGGGCTCCTGGGACTCAGCTGGGCTCTTCTATCCTGGGCCTCTGGGGCTGAGCTGGGCTATTCTATCCAGGGGCCCCTGGGGCTAAGCTTGGCTCTTCTATCCGGGGTCCCTGGGGCTGAGCTGGGCTCTTCTATCTGGGGGCCATGCGGCTGAGTTGGGCTCTTCTATCCGGGCCCCTGGGTCCGAGCTGGGCTCTTCTATCCGGGGGCCCTGGGGCTGAGCTGGGCTCTTCTATCTGGGGCCCCTGGTGCTGAGCTGGGCTCTTCTATCAGGGGCCCCTGGGGCTGAGCTGTGCTCTTCTATCCAGGGGCCCCTGTGGCTGAGCTGGGCCCTTCTATCTGGGGGCCTCTGGGGCTGAGCTGGGCTCTTCTATACGGGGGCCTAGGGCTGAGCTGGGCTCTTCTATCTGGGGGCCCCTGGGTCTGAACTGGGCTCTTCTATCCGGGGGCCCCTGGGGCTAAGCTGGGCTTTTTTTATCTGGGGGCCGCGGGGCCTGAGCTGGGCTCTTCTATCTGGGGGCCTTTGGGTCTGAGCTGGGCTATTCTATCCTGGGGCCCCTGGGGCTGAGCTGGGCTCTTCTATCCGGGGGCCTCTGGGGCTGAGCAGGGCTCTTCTATCCTGGGAACTCTGGGGCCTCTGGGGCTGAGCTGGGCTCTTCTATCCCGGGGCCCCTTGGGCTGAGCTGGGCTCTTCTATCCGGGGGCCCTGGGGCTGAGCTGGGCTCTTCTATCCGGGGGCCATGCGGCTGAGTTGGGCTCTTCTATCCAGGCCCTTGGGTTCGAGCTGGGCTCTTCTATCCTGGGCCTCTGAGGCTGAGCTGGGCTCTTCTATCCAGGGGCCCCTGGGGCTGAGCTGTGCTCTTCTATCCGGGGGCCCTGGGGCTGAGCTGGGCTCTTCTATCCGGGGGCCATGCGGCTGAGTTGGGCTCTTCTATCCGGGCCCTTGGGTTCGAGCTGGGCTCCTCTATCCGGGGGCCCTGGGGCTGAGCTGGGCTCTTCAATCTTTGGCCCCTGGTGCTGAGCTGGGCTCTTCTATCAGGGGCCCCTGGGGCTGAGCTGTGCTCTTCTATCCAGGGGCCCCTGTGGCTGAGCTGGGCCCTTCTATCTGGGGGCCTCTGGGGCTGAGCTGGGCTCTTCTATACGGGGGCCTAGTGCTGAGCTGGGCTCTTCTAACCGGGGCCACTGGGGCTGAGCTGTGCTCTTCTATCCTGGGGCCCCTGTGGCTGAGCTGGGCCCTTCTATCCGGGGGCCCCTGTGGCTGAGCTGGACTCTTCTATCCTGGGAACTCTGGGGCCTCTGGGGCTGAGCTGGGCTCTTCTATCCCGGGGTCCCTTGGGCTGAGCTGGGCTCTTCTATCCGGGACCCTGGGGCCTCTGGGGCTGAGCTGGGCTCTTCTATCCGGGGGCCCTTGGGGCTGAGCTGGGCTCTTCTATCCGGGGCCCTGGGGTTGAGCTGGGCTCTTCTGTCTGGGGGCCCCTGGGGCTGAGCTGGGCTCTTCTATCCGGGGGCCCCTGGGGCTGAGCTGGGCTCTTCTATCCGATTTGATTGATACACAGCCCTATCTTATATAAAGAATTACCGACAGAAACAGAAAAATAGAGAAACAGAAAAACGTTAACTAGTTTAATTCTAGCAGTTTTCTTAAATTTTCATGTATTTAATGAAATTCAGGCGGTCATTTCCAATTCACTCTTAAAGACTGGAGGCGGAGGTTCCGCCAGCGGCTACTAGAGGGCGCTCCTCAACTGCTGAGGAAACACTGAGCTGCACATTGGTTGAAAGGGAGAAGGGTTTCCTCTTCTGGGTCAGTGGCGGCAGAGACAGCACCAGCAGCGGTGGTGACATCACTTCAGGCCTCTCTTTGTGTGTGTCCAGCCTGTTGCAGAGGAGGAAGGAGCCCTGTCTGGATGGCAGTTACCTTCATCTACAGACCCCCCTCAGACCCCAGATCTGCCCCCCAGGCGGAGAAGAGAGGCTGGACACGTCCACACAGGTCTCTGCTCAGGTAGGAGATTGTCAGCACCTTCTGCTGTGTTTGAAGAAATAGACTGAATAATCTTGGAGGGAATCTCTGCAGGAGCTGGGCTCTTCTATCCGGGGGCCCTGGGGCTGAGCTGGCCTCAACTATGCAGGGGCCCTGGGGCTGAGCTGGGCTCTTCTATCTGGGGACCTCTGGGGCTGAGCAGGGCTCTTCTATCCGGGGGAACCTAGGGCTGAGCTGGGCTCTTCTATCTGGGGCCCCTGGGGCTGAGCTGGGCTCTTTTATCCGGGGGCCCCTGGGGCTGAGCTGGGCTCTTCTATCCTGGGAACTCTGGGGCCTCTGGGGCTGAGCTGGGCTCTTCTATCCTGGGGCCCCTTGGGCTGAGCTGGGCTCTTCTATCCGGGGCCCTGTGGCCTCTGGGGCTGAGCTAGGCTCTTCTATCCGGGGGCCCTTGGGGCTGAGCTGGGCTCTTCTATCCGGGGGCCCTTGGGGCTGAGCTGGGCTCTTCTATCCGGGGCCCTGGGGTTGAGCTGGGCTCTTCTATCTGGTGGCCCCTGGGGCTGAGCTGGGCTCTTCTATCTGGGGGCCCCTGGGGCTGAGCTGGGCTCTTCTATCCGTGGGCCCTGGGGCGCTTTCCTTCCGCCCTAGGGGTTGTTTATTGGCATCATGTGTGTTAAAGAGGGGATCTGTGCACTGCACTGCATCCTACTGCTTTATCAATAATATGCGCACGCTGCAATGCATGTCACTGCACTATGAGAGGTCTGTGCACTGCATCTTACTGCACTGTGAGGAATCTGTACACACTGCACTGCAACTGACTGCACTATGAGTAATATCTGCACAGCATCTCACTGAACGATGGAAATTACTGCATGCTGCACTGCATTTTACTGCATGAGGAATATGTGCTACTGCACTGCATCTTTAAAACACTGTGAAGAATATTTACACTCTACACTGCATCTTACTGCAATGCGATAAATCTGTCCACGCAGCCCTGCATCATACAACACTGTGAGAAATCTCTGTATGCTTCACTGTATATACTGCACTCTCACCAGTCTGTACATGCTGCACTGCATCTTACTGCACTATGAATTATC
Organism: Lissotriton vulgaris; assembly: GCF_964263255.1. Lineage (NCBI taxonomy): Eukaryota > Metazoa > Chordata > Amphibia > Caudata > Salamandridae > Lissotriton > Lissotriton vulgaris. The sequence goes on along the minus strand of NC_141685.1, from coordinate 104,283,120 downwards.
TATGCTCACTGCATTGTTTCTTACTGAACTGTGAGGATTCTATGCACACTGCACTGCATCTTACTACACTGTGAGAAACCTGTGCACATTGTACTGCATCTTACAGCACTATGAGAATGATGTGCCACTGCACTGTGAGAAATCTGTGCACACTGCACTGCAGTTTAGTGTTCTATGAGAAATCTGTGCGCATTGCACTGCATATTACTACTCTATGAGAAACCTGTCACACTGTACTGCTTTTTACTGCACTATGAGGAATCTGTGCGCACTGCAGTGCATCTTACAGCACTATGAGGAAACTGTGCACATTGTACTGCATCTTACAGCACTATGAGAAGTATGTGCCACTGCACTGAGAGAAATCTGTGCACACTGCACTGCATTGTACTGCAAGGAATAATCTATGCACACTGCACTGCAGTTTAGTGTTCTATGAGAAATCTGTGCGCACTGTGCTGCGTCGTATTCCTCTATGAGAAATCTATTCACACTGCAGTGTGATGTAGGACACTCTGAGAAACCTGCGAATGGTTCACCTCCTCTTACTGCACTATGTGGAATCTGTGCAAACCACAGTGCACCTTACAGCACTATGAGGATTCTGTGCACGCTGCAGTGCATCTTACAGCACTATGAGGAATCCGTAGAACTGCAATGTTATTTACTGCACTATGAGAAATCCGTACACACTGCACTGCATCTGACTGCATCATGAGGAGTCTGTGCAGTGCACTGCATCTTAGTGCACTATGACAAGTCTATGTCAGTGCACTGCACTGCATCTAACTGCACTGTGTGAAATCTTTGCACACACCACTGCACCTTGCTGCACTATAAGGAATGGTGTCACTGCTCTTAGTCTTACCGCACTATGAGAAACCACGACAAGGAGGTGGACTGAGCTGGGGTCTTCTACCTGGGGACCTCTGGGCGGTGAAGGGGCTTTCCTGCCAGCCCTGGGGACTTTTGTGGTCATTATGTGTGTTTAAGGGTGAATTTATGCACACTGCACTGCATCTTACTGCACTATGAGAAACCTGTCACACTGCACTGCATCTTACTGCACTATGAGAAACCTGTCACACTGCACTTATCTTATCTTATCTTATCTTATCTTATCTTATCTTATCAAAATTTTATAGAGCGCTCGCACACCCAAAGGTTTCATGGCGCTGACCAACAGGGGAACTGACTTACAAGAGGCCATAAGCACTAGGCCGCAACCTGGGTGAACAGCCATGTTTTTAAGAGCTTCCTAAATGGAAGAAGAGCGGTGCATGAACGAAGCTCTAGAGGGAGAGAGTTCCATAGCTTGGGAGCAAGGGTGGCAAACCTACGGCCTCCCTTGCGCAACAGCTTGTAGCGGGGGACAGTCAGGAGAATTTGGGAAGCAGAGCGAAGGCTGCGAGAGGGGGTGTACCTAAGAAGAAGTTTTTGAATGAACTGTGGGCCGGAATTGTGAAGGGACTTGAAAATCATGCAGGCCGATTTGAAACTGGCGCGATGTTGAATCCAGCCAGTGAAGTTGCCTCAAAAGCGGTCTGGCGGACTGCCATCGAGGATGGTGATATATCAGTCTCGCTGCCTGGTTTTGTGCCAACTGTAAACGTTTGCTGAGGGTGACAGGCAGACCGAGGTAGATGGCATTAGCGTAGTCTAAATGAGACAACACTAATGCTCTTACAACCTGCGTCAGAGCAGATCGAGTGAGCATCCAACTGATCTTCTATATTTTCCGTAATTGGAAGAAGCAGGTGGACACAACGGAATTAACCTGAGGTTTTAAGGAAAGCTCGTCGTCAATAACTACCCCCAGGATTTTGACTGATCTAGACGGCACAGGTGGGGACCCCAGCTTAGATGGCCAGTATTGTGGGCCCCAGAAACGGTGACTATCGCCGAACAAGACCAGTTCCGTTTTTCCCGGATTCAGCTTGAGTTGATTCACATCCATCCACTGGCAAATGTGGAGCATGGTATTTTGAAATTGGTGGATTGAATCAGGGGAGTTATCAATTGTGAAAGTGAGCTGCAGATCATCTGCGTAGTTGAAGGTAGTGACTTTGAATGAGTGAAGGGACTGAAGCAGAGGAAGCATATAAATGTTGAACAATAACGGTGAAAGGGAAGAGCCCTGGGGAACTCCACAGGTAGTGTGGAGTTTGTGGGAGGAGAAAGGGGGGAGTCCGACCGCTTGAGTGCGGTCACAGAGAAATGATCTGAGCCAGTCAAGGGCACGGCCGCAGATGCCCACCGATCTGACACGGTCGAGAAGGATGTTGTGGTCGACCGTGTCAAACGCGGCCGACAAGTCTAGCAGGACCAGCGCTTGAGGTATTCCCAAGTCAGCACTGAGGCGTAGGGAGTCCAAGACCGCTACGATAACTGACTCGGTTGAATGGGCTGGTCGAAAACCGGCCTGTGAAGGATGTAACACACCTGACTGTTCAATGAATAATGAGAGGTGAGAGGTGACGTGCGCTTCCAGTACCTTGGCCAAGTACGGAAGCAGGGGATGCACTGCATCATACTCCACTATGAGAAATCTGTGCACACTGCCCTGCATCGTACTGCACTATAAGAAACCTGTCACACTGCACTGCATCTTACTGCATTATGAGAAACCTGTCACACTGCACTGCATCATACTCCACTATGAGAAATATGTGCACACTGCCCTGCATCTTCCCGCACTATAAGAAACCTGTCACACTGCACTGCATCTTACTGCACTATGAGAAACCTGTCACACTGCACTGCATCTTACTGCACTATGAGAAACCTGTCACACTGCACTGCATCTTACTGCACTATGAGAAACCTGTGCACACTGCACTGCATCATACTCCGCTGTGAGAAACCTATCACACTGCACTGCATCTTACTGCACTATGAGAAATCTGTGCACAATGCCCTGCATCTTACTGCACTATAAGAAACCTGTGCACACTGCACTGCATCATACTCCACTGTGAGAAACCTATCACACTGTACTACTTTTTACTGCACTATGAGAAATCTGTGCACACAGCCCTGCGTCGTACTGCACTGTGTGGAATCAGTGCATGCTGCATGGCTATTTACACTATTAGCGATCTGCGCATGCAGCCATGCATCGTACTGCACTATGAATAGTCTGTGCACCCTGCACTGTGAGAAATCTGTACACATTGCTCTGCTTTTTACTGCACTTTGACCGAAGTGGATGTCTGTGAAAACGGAACTGCTGAGTGCTACTTTGTGAGAAATTTGTGCTCTGCCTTTGACTATTCTGTGCACGGTGTTTAGAGCCCATCTGTGGTCTTCTGTTAGATTCACTTTTTACTACAGTTCGAGGGGCGTTTAAAAAAGAGAAACTCTGGGCACGGTGCACTGCTCTTCACTCTTCACTGGGAAACATACGTTTATACTGCACTTCCTTCTACTACACTTAGGGGCACGCAGCGCAGCTCAGCAAGTCACCTAGCTGTGCTGCGTGATAGGGAAAGGTCAGGAATGTGCTGTATTTAACACTCTACAGCGCAGTCCTGTCTTTGCTCTGCCGCACCTGGGAGACTTAGCATTTTGACGCACTCTCAAGTCTACCAGTGTTGCTAAATGCAGGAATGCGCCAAAATCCATGGGTGGATGTGTGGGAACAGCCAAGCCCCCCATGGAACGGAACACCTCTCTGGGGAAGAGTAACGCAGCGCCGTGATTTACGCTGCGTGGTGTTACTCTAGATTTATCAAGCCGCGCAGGGCCATGCAAGGTGGCCTTGCGTGGCTTGATTAATCTAACTTAAGAGTTGCGTCTCTCTTGCATTCCATTGCATGGGCCGCGCAGGGCCATGCAAGGTGGCCTGGCGTGGCTTGATAAATATAACTTAAGAGTTGCGTCTCTCTTGCATTCCATTGCATGGGCAACGCAGTGCCATGTAAGGCAGCCTTGCGTGGCTTGATAAATATAACTTAAGAGTTGCGTCTCTCTTGCGTTCCATTGCATGGGCCGCGCAGGGCCATGCAAGGCGGCCTGGCGTGGCTTGATACATATAACTTAAGAGTTGCGTCCCTCTTTTGTTCCATTGCATGGGCCGCGCAGGGCCATGCAAGGTGGCCTTGCGTGGCTTGATGAATAAAACTTAAGAGTTGCGTCTCTCTTGCATTCCATTGCATGGGCCGCGCAGGGCCATGCAAGGTGGCCTTGCGTGGCTTGATAAATATAACTTAAGAGTTGCGTCTCTCTTGCGTTCCAATGCATGGGCCGCGCAGGGCCATGCAAGGTGGCCATGCGTGGCTTGATAAATCTAACTTAAGAGTTGCGTCTCTCTTGCGTTCCATTGCGTGGGCCGCGCAGGGCCATGCAAGGTGGCCTTGCGTGGCTTGATACATATAACTGAAGAGTTGCGTCTCTCTTGCATTCCATTGCATGGGCCGCGCAGGGCCATGCAAGGTGGCCTTGCGTGGCTTGCTAAATATAACTGAAGAGTTGCGTCTCTCTTGCGTTCCATTGCATGGGCCGCGCAGGGCCATGCAAGGTGGCCTTGCGTGGCTTGATAAATATAACTGAAGAGTTGCGTCTCTCTTGCGTTCCATTGCATGGGCCGCGCAGGGCCATGCAAGGTGGCCTTGCATGGCTTGATAAATATAACTGAAGAGTTGCGTCTCTCTTGCGTTCCATTGCATAGGCCGCGCAGGGCCATGCAAGGTGGCCTTGCGTGGCTTGATAAATATAACTGAAGAGTTGCGTCTCTCTTGCGTTCCATTGCATGGGCCGCGCAGGGCCATGCAAGGTGGCCTTGCGTGGCTTGATAAATATAACTTAAGAGTTGCGTCTCTCTTGCGTTCCATTGCATGGGCCGTGCAGGGCCATGCAAGGTGGCCTTGCGTGGCTTAATGAATCTAACTTAAGAGTTGCGTCTCTCTTGCGTTCCATTGCATGGTCCGCGCAGGGCCATGCAAGGTGGCCTTGCGTGGCTTGATAAATATAACTTAAGAGTTGCGTCTCTCTTGGGTTCCATTGCATGGGCCGCACAGGGCCATGCAAGGTGGCCTTGCGTGGCTTGATGAATATAACTTAAGAGTTGCGTCTCTCTTGCGTTCCATTGCATGGGCCGCGCAGGGCCATGCAAGGTGGGCTTGCATGGCTTGATACATATAACTTAAGCGTTGCGTCTCTCTTGCGTTCCATTGCATGGGCCGCGCAGGGCCATCCAAGGTGGCCTTGCGTGGCTTGATAAATCTAACTTAAGAGTTGCGTCTCTCTTGCGTTCCATTGCATGGGCCGCGCAGGGCCATGCAAGGAGGCCTTGCGTGGCTTGATGAATATAACTTAAGAGTTGCATCTCTCTCTTGCGTTCCATTGCATGGGCCGCGCAGGGCCATGCAAGGTGGCCTTGCATGGCTTGATAAATATAACTTAAGAGTTGCATCTCTCTTGCTTTCCATTGCATGGGCCGCGCAGGGCCATGCAAGGTGGCCTTGCGTGGCTTGATAAATATAACTGAAGAGTTGCGTCTCTCTTGCGTTCCATTGCATAGGCCGCGCAGGGCCATGCAAGGTGGCCTTGCGTGGCTTGATAAATATAACTGAAGAGTTGTGTCTCTCTTGCGTTCCATTGCATGGGCCGCGCAGGGCCATGCAAGGTGGCCTTGCGTGGCTTGATAAATATAACTTAAGAGTTGCGTCTCTCTTGCGTTCCATTACATGGGCCGTGCAGGGCCATGCAAGGTGGCCTTGCGTGGCTTAATGAATCTAACTTAAGAGTTGCGTCTCTCTTGCGTTCCATTGCATGGGCCGCGCAGGGCCATGCAAGGTGGCCTTGCGTGGCTTGATAAATATAACTTAAGAGTTGCGTCTCTCTTGGGTTCCATTGCATGGGCCGCACAGGGCCATGCAAGGTGGCCTTGCGTGGCTTGATGATTATAACTTAAGAGTTGCGTCTCTCTTGCAATCCATTGCATGGGCCGCGCAGGGCCATGCAAGGTGGGCTTGCATGGCTTGATAAATATAACTTAAGCGTTGCGTCTCTCTTGCGTTCCATTGCATGGGCCGCGCAGGGCCATCCAAGGTGGCCTTGCGTGGCTTGATAAATCTAACTTAAGAGTTGCGTCTCTCTTGCGTTCCATTGCATGGGCCGCGCAGGGCCATGCAAGGTGGCCTTGCGTGGCTTGATAAATATAACTTAAGAGTTGCGTCTCTCTTGCGTTCCATTGCATGGGCCGCGCAGGGCCATGCAAGGTGGCCTTGCGTGGCTTGATAAATATAACTTAAGAGTTGCGTCTCTCTTGCGTTCCATTGCATGGGCCGCGCAGGGCCATGCAAGGTGGGCTTGCGTGGCTTGATTAATCTAACTTAAGAGTTGCGTCTCTCTTGCATTCCATTGCATGGGCCGCGCAGGGCCATGCAAGGTGGCCTGGCGTGGCTTGATAAATATAACTTAAGAGTTGCGTCTCTCTTGCATTCCATTGCATGGGCAACGCAGTGCCATGTAAGGCAGCCTTGCGTGGCTTGATAAATATAACTTAAGAGTTGCGTCTCTCTTGCGTTCCATTGCATGGGCCGCGCAGGGCCATGCAAGGCGGCCTGGCGTGGCTTGATACATATAACTTAAGAGTTGCGTCCCTCTTTTGTTCCATTGCATGGGCCGCGCAGGGCCATGCAAGGTGGCCTTGCGTGGCTTGATGAATAAAACTTAAGAGTTGCGTCTCTCTTGCATTCCATTGCATGGGCCGCGCAGGGCCATGCAAGGTGGCCTTGCGTGGCTTGATAAATATAACTTAAGAGTTGCGTCTCTCTTGCGTTCCAATGCATGGGCCGCGCAGGGCCATGCAAGGTGGCCATGCGTGGCTTGATAAATCTAACTTAAGAGTTGCGTCTCTCTTGCGTTCCATTGCGTGGGCCGCGCAGGGCCATGCAAGGTGGCCTTGCGTGGCTTGATACATATAACTGAAGAGTTGCGTCTCTCTTGCATTCCATTGCATGGGCCGCGCAGGGCCATGCAAGGTGGCCTTGCGTGGCTTGCTAAATATAACTGAAGAGTTGCGTCTCTCTTGCGTTCCATTGCATGGGCCGCGCAGGGCCATGCAAGGTGGCCTTGCGTGGCTTGATAAATATAACTGAAGAGTTGCGTCTCTCTTGCGTTCCATTGCATGGGCCGCGCAGGGCCATGCAAGGTGGCCTTGCATGGCTTGATAAATATAACTGAAGAGTTGCGTCTCTCTTGCGTTCCATTGCATAGGCCGCGCAGGGCCATGCAAGGTGGCCTTGCGTGGCTTGATAAATATAACTGAAGAGTTGCGTCTCTCTTGCGTTCCATTGCATGGGCCGCGCAGGGCCATGCAAGGTGGCCTTGCGTGGCTTGATAAATATAACTTAAGAGTTGCGTCTCTCTTGCGTTCCATTGCATGGGCCGTGCAGGGCCATGCAAGGTGGCCTTGCGTGGCTTAATGAATCTAACTTAAGAGTTGCGTCTCTCTTGCGTTCCATTGCATGGTCCGCGCAGGGCCATGCAAGGTGGCCTTGCGTGGCTTGATAAATATAACTTAAGAGTTGCGTCTCTCTTGGGTTCCATTGCATGGGCCGCACAGGGCCATGCAAGGTGGCCTTGCGTGGCTTGATGAATATAACTTAAGAGTTGCGTCTCTCTTGCGTTCCATTGCATGGGCCGCGCAGGGCCATGCAAGGTGGGCTTGCATGGCTTGATACATATAACTTAAGCGTTGCGTCTCTCTTGCGTTCCATTGCATGGGCCGCGCAGGGCCATCCAAGGTGGCCTTGCGTGGCTTGATAAATCTAACTTAAGAGTTGCGTCTCTCTTGCGTTCCATTGCATGGGCCGCGCAGGGCCATGCAAGGAGGCCTTGCGTGGCTTGATGAATATAACTTAAGAGTTGCATCTCTCTCTTGCGTTCCATTGCATGGGCCGCGCAGGGCCATGCAAGGTGGCCTTGCATGGCTTGATAAATATAACTTAAGAGTTGCATCTCTCTTGCTTTCCATTGCATGGGCCGCGCAGGGCCATGCAAGGTGGCCTTGCGTGGCTTGATAAATATAACTGAAGAGTTGCGTCTCTCTTGCGTTCCATTGCATAGGCCGCGCAGGGCCATGCAAGGTGGCCTTGCGTGGCTTGATAAATATAACTGAAGAGTTGTGTCTCTCTTGCGTTCCATTGCATGGGCCGCGCAGGGCCATGCAAGGTGGCCTTGCGTGGCTTGATAAATATAACTTAAGAGTTGCGTCTCTCTTGCGTTCCATTACATGGGCCGTGCAGGGCCATGCAAGGTGGCCTTGCGTGGCTTAATGAATCTAACTTAAGAGTTGCGTCTCTCTTGCGTTCCATTGCATGGGCCGCGCAGGGCCATGCAAGGTGGCCTTGCGTGGCTTGATAAATATAACTTAAGAGTTGCGTCTCTCTTGGGTTCCATTGCATGGGCCGCACAGGGCCATGCAAGGTGGCCTTGCGTGGCTTGATGATTATAACTTAAGAGTTGCGTCTCTCTTGCAATCCATTGCATGGGCCGCGCAGGGCCATGCAAGGTGGGCTTGCATGGCTTGATAAATATAACTTAAGCGTTGCGTCTCTCTTGCGTTCCATTGCATGGGCCGCGCAGGGCCATCCAAGGTGGCCTTGCGTGGCTTGATAAATCTAACTTAAGAGTTGCGTCTCTCTTGCGTTCCATTGCATGGGCCGCGCAGGGCCATGCAAGGTGGCCTTGCGTGGCTTGATAAATATAACTTAAGAGTTGCGTCTCTCTTGCGTTCCATTGCATGGGCCGCGCAGGGCCATGCAAGGTGGCCTTGCGTGGCTTGATAAATATAACTTAAGAGTTGCGTCTCTCTTGCGTTCCATTGCATGGGCCGCGCAGGGCCATGCAAGGTGGGCTTGCGTGGCTTGATAAATATAACTTAAGAGTTGTGTCTCTCTTGCGTTCCATTGCATGGGCCACGCAGGGCCATGCAAGGTGGCCTTGCGTGGCTTGATAAATATAACTTAAGAGTTGCGTGTCTCTTGCGTTCCATTGCGAGGGCCACACAGGGCCATGCAAGGTGGCCTTGCATGGCTTGATGAATATAACTTAAGAGTTGCGTCTCTCTTGCGTTCCATTGCATGGGCCGCGCAGGGCCATGCAAGGTGGCCTTGCGTGGCTTGATAAATATAACTTAAGAGTTGCGTGTCTCTTGCGTTCCATTGCGAGGGCCACACAGGGCCATGCAAGGTGGCCTTGCATGGCTTGATGAATATAACTTAAGAGTTGCGTCTCTCTTGCGTTCCATTGCATGGGCCGCGTAGGGCCATGCAAGGTGGCCTTGCGTGGCTTGATGAATATAACTTAAGAGTTGCGTCTCTCTTGCGTTCCATTGCATGGGCCACGCAGGGCCATGCAAGGTGGCCTTGCGTGGCTTGAAAAATATAATTTAAGAGTTGCGTCTCTCTTGCGTTCCATTGCATGGGACGCGCAGGGCCATGCAAGGTGGCCTTGCGTGGCTTGAAAAATATAATTTAAGAGTTGCGTCTCTCTTGCGTTCCATTGCATGGGCTTTCAGAATTCATGATCTGTGCGCATTGCGTTGTTATTTACTACCTTACAAGGGGCGTTTACAGAAGAAGAAATCTGTGCCCTGCATTATTTTCTAACTGCCATAGTAGCAGTGCTTACATCTACAGCAGGAAATCTATTTTACAACAGAATGAGGATTGTTTTACAGAGGAGTAATTCTGTACACACTGCACTGCTGTTTACTACAACAGGAGGGGCCTTTACAGAGAGTTTGTGTAAACACTGCACTGCTTTTATCTGTACTATGAGGGGCCGTAACAGGAGGAAATCTGTGTGCAGTGCTTTGCTATTTATTATACTATGAGGGACATTTACAGACGAAAACTGAACACTGCACTGTCTTTTTCCAACACAATGAGAAGTGTTTACAAAAGAGGAAATCTGTATTCAAAACACTTCTTTTTACTGCAGTATAAGGGGTCCTAACTGACCTGTACGGTCTGCCGTGACTTGCACTCTGGTTTAGGTTAGGTAAGTAGTGCTCCTCTAACCTGCAGTAAGTGACTGCCTATCAGCAGGTTTGTGTATTATAGGAATAGGTAATAAACCAAAGGCAGCCACCTGGCACCAGTGCACGCCAGCAGACTCAACAGGGAACCAGCAGACTCAACATGTAACCAACAAACTCAGCAGGGAGCCAGCAGACTCAGCAGGGAACCAGCAGACTCAGCAGGGAACCAGCAGACTCAGCAGGGAACCAGCAGACGCAGCAGGGAACCAGCAGACTCAACAGGTAACCAACAAACTCAGCAGGGAACCAACAGACTCAGCAGGGAACCAGCAGACTCAGCAGGGAAGCAGCAGACTCAGCAGGGAACCAGCAGACTCAACAGGGAAGCAGCAGACTCAGCAGGGAACCAGCAGAATCAGCCGGGAACCAGCAGACTCAGCAGGGAAGCAGCAGACTCAGCAGGTAACCAACAGACTCAGCAGGGAACCAGAAGACTCAGCAGGGAATCAGCAGACTCAGCAGGGAACCAGCAGACTCAGCAGGTAACCAGCAGACTCGGCTGGTAACCAGCAGACTCGGCTGGGAACCAACAGACTCAGAAGGGAACCAGCAGACTCAGTAGGTAACCAACAGACTCAGCAGGGAAGCAGCAGACTCAGCAGGGAAGCAGCAGACTCCGCAGGGAACCAGCAGACTCAGCAGGTAACCGGCAGACTCACTGTTGCACTCTGCAATATTGTTTCACAAGCTGACTGACCGCGGCGTGAAAGTTCTAGTTAAGTGCCGTAATATAAGACAAAAGGATTTAGAAGTAAAAAGTGGACCATTTATGCATGATGATTGGCATGGAATTATCATCATTGCGTATTTGCAGGTGTGCGTGTGCAGTTATAATGATGACCATTTCCATAGCACGCAGTACAAAATTAATTCTTTTTTGGCGTTTTTTAAGATCACCATCCAACTCATTGTCATTGATTTTATCAATATCCTTCTAACAATAGAAGGTTGATGAACCCTGCGAGCATTTAAATGTATGCCAGGTCGGTCTCATCCACATGTTTACAGGCAGCGCATAACCCACTGAAGGGGTGCGGTCCCCCGGGCCAAAGAATGCTTGGGGAGGGGTGCTGTGCGGCCCCCAGGGTTTAAGAATGCTTGGGGAGGGGTGCTGTGCGGTCCCCAGGGCCTAATAATGCTTGGGGAGGGGTGCTGTGCGGTCCCCAGGGCCTAAGAATGCTTGGGGAGGGGTGCTGTGTGGCTCCCAGGGCCTAAGAATGCTTGGGGAGGGGTGCTGTGCGGTCCCCCGGGCCAAAGAATGCTTGGGGAGGGGTGCTGTGCGGCCCCCAGGGTTTAAGAATGCTTGGGGAGGGGTGCTGTGCGGTCCCCTGGGCCTAATAATGCTTGGGGAGGGGTGCTGTGCGGTCCCCAGGGCCTAAGAATGCTTGGGGAGGGGTGCTGTGCGGCCCCCAGGGCCTAAGAATGCTTGGGGAGGGGTGCGGTCCCCAGGGCCTAAGAATGCTTGGGGAGGGGTGCTGTGCGGCCCCCAGGGCCTAAGAATGCTTGGGGAGGGGTGCTGTGCGACCCCCAGGGCCTAAGAATGCTTGGGGAGGGGTGCTGTGCGGCTCCCAGGGCCTAAGAATGCTTGGGGAGGGGTGCTGTGCAGCCCCCAGGGCCTAAGAGTGCTTGGGGAGGGGAGCTGTGCGGCCCCTAGGGTTAAGAATGCTTGGGGAGGGGTGCTGTGCGACCCCCAGGGCCTAAGAATGCTTGGGGAGGGGTGCTGTGCCACTCCCTCTTACCTCTAATTACAAAGAAAATCGCCCTGGGGTTTGGGATCACCGAGCCCAGGCCCTATGGCCAACCCTATTGGCCTTGCACAGGAAAGGGTTGGCTGTATGGGGGGATGTTGGTTGCAGGCCCTAGAGCCAACCCCCTGCCGCGCTCGGCCGAAGACTGGGCGCAGCGGGGGCTTGCATTTACATACAGGATTTATTTATTTATTTAATTTTTTACTGCAAAGGTTACAGTAACATTATAGTTAGGTGAATATGTCAATGATAACATTAACGTTTTGAAGTAAAAAAAAAAAAGAAATTCCCCAGTTAAAATTATCAGTGCTAACTATAGCTTGCACCCCCGCCATTCACTGCTAATGACCTCACATATGACATCACTCATGACATGTTCTATGACATAATTTGTGACATCAGTGATGAATTCCCACACGACAGGATTGATGAGATCACTGATGACATCATCCAAGCTTTGTTTTCCCGCATATTGATCTATAAATTACTATGGCATCACTACTGTCATCACGATTCAACTCCCTTAGGTGTAGAAAGCATCATTATGTGCAACCTTGACCCTGTACCATACACTTTACAGCTAAAATAGTTCACATTAACTATCAGCCACAGGTATATAGGAAACCCTCCATGAGTACAGTGTACGATCTGTAAACAACTGTTCAGAGAAAGCCAAGTTTAGAAAAAATAGTGAATGTCAGTTTCAAAACAAATGACCTACTGCGGACAAACACCTGTAACTCACCGAACCTACTTTCAGAAATGAAGATGATATCAGTAGAGAACTGGCTACTGTAAACAGAGCTTACTCGATAGAGGGAGTTTACTTTATACCACACTGTTTGCAAACAGGGAAGCTTTCATAACAAACACACCCGAGTATTGAAAAGTATCAATTTTTTACATTGCACAGCTGTCAAAAAAGCCACTATTTGCTCAAATTGACCAATATCTGAAGTGCTAAACACCCTTCAACTCGCACCCTTTATACTGTCATGACAACTTTACGGATAGCCCATCTTCTCAAGCAAAACAAGCATTGGTACATAGGTTAGTACCTGGTGCACAGAGTCTTCTATGTTATGTAGAAATTGACAGTTCTCTCTGATAGTTCAAGGCTGCTTATAAAAGTTAGTATCTACTATGTAGAATCTTACTCCTGTTGAAATCTTTTTTTGAAGAACCATAAAACGTGTGTGGAACTTAAAGAACACAAGCCAGCTGTTACCTGCACAGAGATTTACTCTTCAGTCCAAAGATTTATATCATATTCCATACCTCCACACACCTATGATGCGTAGGAGCAGATGTGTTTTGTAAAGACTTACATCCATTAGCTGGACCGAGTGTACAAAATAGGTAGACAAGTAATATGGTACTTACGCACCACTATGTAAACTATAAAACAAACCAGCACACTCATTGGATGATGTCATCAGTGATATCAATATTATCATTTGAGATGTCATCAGTGATGTCATAAATGATGTCATAGAACAAGTCATGAGTGATGTCATATGTGAGGTCATAAGCAATGCAGGACAGGGCGCAAGTTATAGTTAGCGCTGCTAATAACCAGTGAATTTCTGTGATTTTTCTAGTTCAAAGCATTAACGTTATCACTGACATACTCACTTAACTGTAACATTACTTAAACCTTAGTTTTTTTCAGTAAATATATATATATCTATACATATACATATATATATATGTGTGTGTGCGTTTGTAGTGTTTGTACTCACTGGAAAAACCATAGGTTACAGGGACGTTATAGTTAGACTCAGAGTTACCTGAGCTAATTATAACTTATGCCCCCGCAATACACTGCTTATGACCTCACATATTACATCACTTATGACATGGTCAGTGTCAGGTTCAGATTAGTCAACAGCACACCAACCACTAACCTTCGGAACAGATCCAGCAGGGCGATGTACAATTCCCAGTTCCACCTTACATTACCTCCCAGGGAGTATACAGCACCGTACCATGCACAGAAGTACCCAGGGGAAAAGGGAAAGGGATAAAACAACAAAAGGTAGCGGTCCACTTCCACAGGGTCTCTTCGGTCTCTTCCTTATTGCGAGAAATCTTTCTTTCTCAGTAAGCCCTAAAACACTAGTAAACCCCTGTATGTAAGAGAAAGTACAGCCATTATGACTTCAAACACCTCACTATGCACTACACTGTAGACGGAAGCTGTAAGTAAACCTCCCCCCCCCTCTATGACAATCTGACATGCATTCATACTGGAAAGAACTGTACCACAGATTAGTGTCACCACAGAATAAACACCCATAAGGGCTGTACTCATCTGTGGTCGTCCAGATGGGTTGGGTATAAATCACAGACACCCAATGATGGCATCTGATAGAGTAGATAAGAGGAACACATTGAACCCAGGAAGAAATCCAGACAATGAAGATTATGCACAATGGAATCTGGGTGCAGTTGCCACTCTCGTCCTGAGAGCATGCACTGGCCCAACAGTAGAAGAACAGGCCTGAATACATAAATGTAAAAAGAAACAAAAAAAAGGTCACAGTAAAGAGTACGTGGATTTTTGCTCTCTACACCACTCTCTATCACAGCGGAGAGCGAGTGTGTTTACTAGGGACCGCAGGAGGTGAAACCGAAGGGGTGTCCCTTACAAAAAAAAACGTTCAAGAACTGAATGCACAGGAAAGCTCCTTCACCACAGAGCAGCAGAATCGAATCCTTTCGAGTCTTTAGGAGAGCTTCTGGGTTCAGCGGTGATCATGCCACTGAACGACCTGGAAGTGGGAAGGCACTCCATATCAGCGGAGGGCTGCTGCTTACAAAAAGAAATGAACTGACAAGAGCTCCATCACAGCAGAGCTGAAGAAGGCTGAATCCAATCATTCAAGGATCTCTAAACAAAGAGTCTGACTCCAGCTGCTCTCTAACGATTGACAAGCACCAGCTCTCTCCAGGGCAGTGGTTTATGTAGGCAGTCCCAAACCCTGGAAAAGACGCAGTGGCTGCCCCAATGCCATATGTGAGCTGTGATTCTCCCGTTGCAATATTCAGTTCACAATCATACAGCATTTTCTGTCTCTCAGGTCCTGTAGTGGTGCTTCTACCCGTTTCCACTACGGAGGACCAGAACAGTCAGTGACATCACTCATGGCATCATCCAATGAGTGTAAGTGTTTCATAAATGTTTCTGAGACTTAAATATATAGTAAGCTACAGCATAAGTTACATTACTATTCTTTATGCACTAGTAATTAGTCATACTGTTTCTAACATCTCATCTGGGTGTCTGCGTGACTGTATCAGTGTGTGAGTGGATGTCTGATTGGCGGTGGGGGTGTGTGAGTGGTGGCATGGATGAGTTAGTAGGTATGTGAGTAGCTGTATGGGTGAGTGAGTGGCTGTGTGAGTGGCTGTATTGAGAGTGAGTGGGTATGTGAGTGGCTGCATGGGTGAGTTGGAAACTGGGTGGGTGAGTGGCTGTATTGGTGAGAGACTGGCTGTGTGAGTGAGTGGATAGCTGTTTGAGGGTGTGTATAGGTACGTGATTGGTTGTGAGTGACGGTATTGGAGAGGGAATGTCTGTCTAAGTGGTTGTAAGTGTGTGTGAGTGGTGGTATGGATGTGTGAATGGGCATTTAAGTGGTTATGTGGGTGTGTGAGTAGATATATGGGTCAGCGGCTGTCTGTCTCAGGAAGTGTATGGGTCAGTGAGAGGCTGTGTGAGTAGCTGTATGGGTGAGTAGGTGTTAGAGTGGCTGTAGGGGTAAATAAGTGAGTGTGTGAGTAGTTGTATTGGTGAGTAAGTGGAAGTGTGAGTGGCTTTATAGGGGAGTGTGTGGGTATATGAGTACTGTATGGGTGATTGAGTAGGTGGGTGAGTGGCTGTAAGGGTGTATGAGTGGGTGTGTAAGTGTCTGTATGTATATGTGAGTGGTTGTATTTGTAAGTGAGTGGGTGCGTGAGTGGCTGTATGGGTGACTTAGTGGGTTTGTAAGTGGCTGTGTGAGTGAGTGATTTATGAGTGGCTCTTTGGATGAGTCATTGGTTGTGTGAGTACTGGTATGGGTCTGTGAATGGGTATGTGAGGGGTTATGTGGGGTTGGGATTGGGTGTATGAGAGGTTCTATGGGGTAGGAGTGGGTGTGTGAGTGATTCTGTGGATGTTGTCATTAGCGATGTCACTGACCATGTCATGAGTGATGCAATATGTGAGGTCATAAGCAGTGCATTAGGGAGGCAAAAGTTATAGTTAGCTTAGGTAACTATAACAGCTGAATTTCTATGATTTGTACCAGTGAAATCTGAGCCTAATTCGAACGTCCCTGTAACCTGTAGTTTTTTCAGTGTATATATATATATATATATATATATATATATATATATATTCCACATGTATTCCACCTTGCCTGTCACTCCTGAGAAAACAGCCACACCAAAGCAGTAGTATTTTTTCACTGGTATTTATTTAGCAAACAAAACTGACGCGTTTCGATCTGACAAACTTTTTCACATAACCCGTTTTTCTCTATGTTCATTGCATTTATACAACGTGCAAAAACGCGTTCGAGTAAACATAAATAAAATACTTCACATTCTGTGATTCCTCCTCAACTCTTTGTCAACAAAAACTTTATCAATGACGGACAAAAGTTGTTATTTAGTAAACTAAGTTTTACCAATAATATTGACTTTAGTCACCATATATTTAGGTATAGTACAGTTTCTATGACTGTTGTTCAGCTAAGTTTGGCTCATTTCTGAATTATATTTTTATTTTGATAACAAATTTCTTGTTAGCTTCTAGTGCCCTAATTCAAAACTGACAAACAAATGCTGCTGTGCTTAAATTTATAGTACCCAAATGAAACTAAATCGTACTTCCACCTCAGTCAATTCAAAAATGTTTTGCCACATGGGGGTCGCCTTCTATAGTCTCCTTAACGCTACCAGCAGATGTGCATGAAAGCTTCCAAATATCTATAAGGGAGAAAAAGAACAATTTATTATACCAGCGTAATGTAAGTACAACCTAAGTACCGTCTTCTTTGTGTTGCATCTTGGAAAACCATTATAAGAGGATAAAATAATATCGATGATGAATGTGATATGTCTACAGAAAGAAATATATACATTTGCGACAATTAGAAATATCATCAAAAGAAAAGAAAAAGGAGTTACATATAGGAGCTTCTAATTTACAAGTGTGTGTAAAGCTCTTTGTCCTGGTTCATACCATGTGGAGTGAGACTTCCTGCTTCTTGTATGTATCTAGATTCCATTCTGCATAATGCAGTAGTTCTCTTGCCACCCCTAGGGTGGTTCACAACTGTTTTAATGCCAAACAATATGGCTTCGGTCCAGTCTCCATCATGGTGTTTCCTGAAGTGTCATGCTGTGCTGTAGCTCATGTCTGCATTTGTAATGGTTCGCCAATGTTCGAGTATACGCTTTTGTATGGGAAAGGTGGTCAACCCTATATACCATCTGTCACATGGGCAGATGATTACATATACTACATAGTCTGTTTCGCATGTGATTGGTTTAGTGATACAGTTTTTCTTCCTAATCCTGTCTAGGGTAATCTCATAGACGTTAGGGCTGAATTTGCGTGCCTTGCAGTTACCGCATTTTCTGAAAGCTCGACTCTTAAAAGTGATGTTGGGTGTATTTGCCTATCTTCGTTTTCAAGGTGGTATCATGTGTTAGTATTGCCCATCTACTCTTTAAGATCTTGCCTAAGGTGTTTGTCTGACTTGTAAACTTGGTGATAAATCATATTGTTTCTTTGTCAGGTTCCCTTGATATATGTAGTTTTCCTTGTAAAAGTTCATCTCTCGATTTTTCATCAGCCCTTATGCTAGCTTTTATTAGGCTTTTCATAGGATACTTTCTGGCACTAAAGCGATCTAGCATGTCCTGTTTGGTTCTAATATAGCCTTCGTTGGTGCTACTGTTTCTTTTGGCTCTGAGAAACTTGCTATAGGGGATACTCCAGCAGTAGTTTGGTGGATGATAGATCCGCAAGCAGGATTGAGTTGCTAGCAGTGTTCTTCCTGTAGAGATCAGTCTGGAGTGTGCCATATTTGAGTGAAACTTTGATATCAAGGAAATCCACTGTTTCCTGGCTGTTATTCATGGTGAATCTCAGAGATGTTGTTATTGATATAAAGGTTTTAAGGTCTTCCTCGCTCCGCTCCCAAACGAGGAAGACGTCATCAATATACCTGAGCCACACACTGATTTGATCAATGAATCTATTCTGATCTTGATTCCATAGGACATGCTCCTCCCACCAGCCTAGCAAAAGATTGGAATAGCTGGAGGCGAAGCATGTCTCCTTGACTGTTCCTTGTATTTGCTTATACAATGTATTTTCAAAGAGGAAAATGTTCTCCTTTAGACAAGTTTCGATCATTTCCATGATTATCTGTGTGTGTTGTAGTACCTTAGCATCTCTCATTCTGAGAAAGTATTTATATTCAATTCAATTCAATCTTTATTTCAGTCCAATTGGACCATAAAAGATACATAAAAACAAACATTGCACACAATTACCATTTACGTAATAGGTGCTTTTACAGAAATTTCAGAGAACTTTGGAAATGTTTACGTTAAAATCCAATTTAAATAAGCTAAAAACTAAAAAGCCATAACCACATAAAATCAAACATTTAAAAATATTTAGATTTTCCTTATTACAAAACTTCATCCTTAATACATAAACATGATTAATATAGAATTAATTAATTACAACAATCTTCCATCAATGTTACAAATAGGTTATTAGACCATGTCTCAGATTCCATTATAGTTTCAGCCCCCTCTTTTTGCGTATAAAATGAATTGCCATTAAAAATCTACTGACACCAAAAACTATCATCTGCCTGTTGTCAGTCTTAAGAATCCTTTCAGCTTCTTGATAGTTACGTACTCCTAAATTCCGACAAACAGGTAAGATCCATTTTTTCTAGCAGTTTCATAAAATGGGCAAAAAAACAGGATATGAGCTACGTCTTCCTTTGAATTACATGTGCATAAAGTACATAAATCACATGTCTTTTCCTTACACGAGCTTGTCCACCTTGCAACAGTCTGATTTATTCTCAGTGTTCATAAACAAGGTTTTTGCCAAGGGTGGCTGAACCTCATCTAAGAAATGTTCAAAGTAGGCAGTATCTTTAAAAACAAGGAAGTTGTTTGTCAAAGATCCTCATAATTGGTCATTAGAAATACTACTATAAATGTATGCCCAAAATGAACTTTTAAGTAATTTTATTGAATCTTTAGTCAATGTTGACTGTTCTTCCCAGAATTGTGGCAAACCAATTCTTTTTAACCAGTTGCGCACATGTTTCAGCCAAACATTTGTGGTGTTACAATCTATTCTCATGATTTCTAAAAGACCATTTTTATAATCTTCTAACTCTGGTGTAGACCAGAGTCTTACCCACAAGGATAATGGTCGTAGAATAGCATATTGGTACGTGCGCTTCATGTTTCGATCTAATATTACTGGTAACAAAGGAGTACCAATTGGCAATCTCAAAATCGCTCTAAAGAATTTATTTTCACTTATAGCAAAAGAACTCTTGCACAGGGGCCCCCTTATTTCCGCCCCATACGAGGCTGCAGATTGGGCCTTGAATCTGAAAACCTCAAGCGCCGGGGACACTGCCTTACTAATGCTCTCTCCATGTTTTTTTACAATAGGCAGTATATTCTGCTTTAATAACATCTTACTTTTTTCTAATTGGGTATACCATGTCAACTTTGAATCTAGTGAGACACCCAAGTACGTGAAAATGATGTACTGCCTTTATTTTTCGTTGTTTAACAAAAAATTACCCCTAAAAGTTTTGTGAGGATTAATGGGCATGTATTTGGTCTTACAAATAAAAAATACTGTGAGAATAAATTGGCTATTGCACATTGAAAAATGGTTCCTAAAACTAGGTTTGAACAGCTTTTGGACAGATCCCGATTCCTTGAACTCTAGTTCAAAAAAGTTATTAAAGGCACGATATTGGGAACATATCTATAGTCACCCACTCCATAATTCTAAAATTGGGAAATTGACTCTTAAATTCTTTAATGTCAAAAGCGAATGTAAATTTGAATGTTTTATGGATTAAATTTTGCCCTCAATGGCAAAATCACTGTATTTAAAGTACCGCTATGCATTCTACAATTAAAATCCAGAACTTCCAAATGGGTGTGTAGATCAGAGTCAACGAATAAAAATAACTCTGACCACTGTGAACTTTGTGATATGAGCATTAGAGAAGATGAGGCTCATGTCATATTTATATGCCCGGCGTACTTGCAAGCAAGGAAAAAGTGGATCAAACCCATTTGTCTTCTCTTAGGTTTTTGGGGAAAGAGTATTCAAAGGTGACACTTCTCAGACTATAGTATTTAGTTTGAGTAGGTTCCTTCTTGCAGTAGGGATAGTGTGGAAGAAAAAAGGTCTTAAAATGTAATAACATTTTAGCTTTGTGACAACTGTGAGTATAATGAAACATAATGCATTTGTACTATAGTAGCCCCACCTAATTTAGCCTAAACCCTCCTTTGTAACATGTTCCCCGATGCTTCCCTAACTATTTTTAATGTTTTAATATATATAATGTATTAACTCTTCTTTTTTCTGTAAATAGGAATTTCTTTTTTCGTTTTTGATGTTTGAATTTTCAACCGATTGTAAAACTGGTTCCCCTGGCTAACCTTCTGTTTTCACATATTCTAACGGACCAGTATTACTGTGTATTCCAATTATCCTTGTTCAGGATTACTAGCACTTGATGTACTAGTACTTGATGTATATATTGATGTTTTTAACGAATTGCATTCTTTTATGGTTACTTTAACCGAAATAAAGATTAATGAATGAATGAATTTGGTCTTACTTGTTTTTATCTCCAGACCCTTAGTAGTACAATACTCTTGAAATACATTTAAAAGAGATTGAAATCCTCTAGGGTTTGCGATATCAGTATCGTGTCATCTGCGAAAAGAAGGGCAGGAACCATTTGACCATTTAATCTCTGGGCTTCATTATTACAACCCTCCAGGTAAAATGGGATAGCATTAACAAAAAGTGAAAACAAGGTGGGAGCCAGCACGCATCCTTGGCGTACTCCCCTATTGATTGGTATAGCCTTAGTTAATTCACCATTTGGTCCCCATCTCACCCTTGCGTAGTTATTTGTATGGAGCCTTATGATCTGTTGTAAGAGACAATCAGGCAGACTGATAGAATACAAAGACTCCCATAATAACTCTTGAGGTATTAGGTCAAAAGCGGCCCTTAGATCCACAAAGGCCACGTACAGATGGCCCTTCCTTAGGTCAACATATTTCCAACAGAGGCAGGAGAATCTGAATACATTCATTCCATCTTTATGCCTAATACTAGTGTACAGACTTTCCACGTCTAAGCACTCTTGCCAACATTCCTTGTCCCACCACAGATTATTGGAATTTTGGATGAAGTCTTGCGTATCTCTAATGTAGTAATCCAAATTCTGTGCATTTGGTGCCAGAAAATGATCTACATAGATTGAGGTATTTTCAAAAATACTATTTTTTGAGGCAACAATGAGACGACCTGGTGGGTTTAGTGCATCCTTATGCACCTTTGGTAACAGGTAGAGTGTGGGTATGGTAGGTGTTTCATTGTATAGGAACTGTAGTTGATCCCAACTGAGTAGTTGGTATACATGTCACTCCAGTAGTCTTTCTTTATAGTGTGTAATTACACTTTGTAAATATTCCCTGTCAGTTCTAACGTAATAGGTGCTATTCCTCATCTGTCTGTGTTCCTCTTTTACATATTTCTCTATACACATTATCACTATGTTGACCCCCCTTGTCGGAGGGTTTAATGACTATTGTCTGATCTTTCTGTAACTCAGTTAATGTGTTCCATTGTCTTTTGTTCAAGTTACTCTGTTTCAAGTATTCTCTACTTAGTTTCAAAATGTCCTCTGCAACTGTGTCTGAGAATACGTCAATATTGTCTTGGGGTAGTTGGGGTATGGATCTTGATGGCATTCTAAAATTCATCGCCTCAGTTCCCCCTGTGTCGATACCAAGGATGTTGTTGATATGGTCAATATTAGTGGGATCTAGAGAGTCATTGGAATTACTAGATATGATTGTGGTCTCTTCCATTCCTTCTAAACTGTGTAGCCCTAGTAATATCATAAGGCCTCTTATTGTAAGGGCAGTCTGGGGAGAAGTGGTTGTGGTTGTCACATCAATTGTTTCCCTGTTTGGACGTAATGCATGCATTTTGTACAATTTCAACTTCCTAACAAACTTAAATAAATCAATCCTTAATTGTGCATAATTTACTTGTGATGTAGGACAAAAGGATAGTCCAAGTTTAAGAGTCTCAATGTCCTCATGTGAGAATTATGTTTTAGAGAGGTTTATTACCGTTACTTTCTACGATTGTACTGCCATTACTTGTTCTTTCCATGCTGGCCCCGTATTCCCATTCCGCTGTTTGTTTGTTTTTCTTTGTTGCCTTCTTCTCTGGCTTTCACTTTTGTGCCCCTTCCTCTGCCTCTTTGTGTTGCCTGAAATGAGTGTTCATTTTCTTTTTGTAGCATTCGAAGTTCCTCGGAAAAAGAAATCTTTGGTGCCATCTTGTTTCTCAGTACGATCCGAGTTCAGAGCTCTGATCCGTGCCTTATTCTGATACGCTCTGCTCCATTGCTCCCAGTGTTCTATCTTTTTAGCAATATGTTGGCGGGCTTTATCACATTTTTGGCAAATGTCAGAATCCTTCCTGCTGCATAATCCAGTTCATCCTGAAGGAACTTTCGTAGTTTGCGCTCTATTAAATCCTTTTCATGGGTCTTGAGGCGTTCTTCAATTGGCTTAAGTATTTTCTTAACATCTTCCTGATCTATTTTTTTCTCAAATTCATCCATTATGCCCTTGATTTTAGTTGTTAATTCCGTATGCTCTATCCATGCACTCTTGATCAGGATTCTGAGCATGGTATTCGAGCATGCATTAGTATTTTCTGTCCAATCCTTCAGTAGCTCAGGTCTAGGATTTGCCAATGTGAAGATTATAAAGTTTCTCAGACCTCTCGTTATTTTGTTTACAACCAGGTAATTTTGAAGCGATGTGGCTTCCCACCATCGACTGATTTCCCATTCCCTAATTTTTTCCAGTGTAATTCCTCATTGTTTCAAAGTGCGGGTTGGGTCATCGGCATCACTTACATCGGCAGCTCCATCTCCTCTCACAGCTGACTTCGATTTAAAGATTCTAAGAGCCGATGCTTTGCACTTCTTCAACATGTCATTCGCCCTGTGTATTCCGTATACTGCGTGGCATAGGGGTAAATACCTAACAAACCTTAGTCACTGCAAGTTAGATCCCTTCTATGTGTCGCCGGACCCTCCCGTGTGCGAGACAATGTGCCCAATGTATGTATATATAAAACACTAGCTGTCACCAGTAGGTACTTATTGTTAGGACCTAGTTTCCGTAGCAGTTTTTTTTATTTTGCTAATAACATTGGCTCCATTTGACGAGTCTACAATATTTTTAAAGCTAGTTTATCATTCAATTCAGCTACTGTCTGGAAAGCTATGTGGTCATTCGTCAGTACAGGCCAAGAAAAAGGGTGGTCCCAAAATGCCTTTTCCCCATGCAATTTCCCATAGGGGTATTAGACATGACTACAGCCCGGAACGCTGAACAGAATTACACCAAATTTGGCAGCAAGCTAGAGCTTGGTCCAGAAAGATCTCTTTTTGTAATTTGACGCAAATCCTTTGATTAGTTTTTAAGTAATTCAAAAGAAAAAGATTTAGCAGCATGACCGTCTTGCGGCAGCACCTTGCAGCGCTCTCCTGCATGATCAGCAGACAGCCCTGCTTCAGCCATGCTTCAGCCCCTGGGCCCCCTCTACATGCTGAGCTTCATGGGAGCCCCCAGGTGATTGTTGCACTATGCATCCGTGTCTGCATGCGCTTATGGCAGAGCACGGATAGGGCACTGGGGCTGGCACTCTCAATAACCATGTGCTTATTGGGAAGTACTTGATTGTGGTGCATGTGAACAGAGGTGAAAGGTGATTGCTGCTGTTAGGGCTTGCAGTGACCTCTCTGCTCTGTTAGGTCCACTGTCTGAGTGCGAAGTAAATCCCTCCGTGGTCAGGGTCAGCGAACTGACAGGAGCGCAGTGTACGCTTCCCAGCAACCAAACTGACGTAGCGGTGCATGCACATCCCCCTTCACTTTTCCATGTTCCTGTTCGTCTTTGACGTCGCTCTAACGATGTATGAAATGAAAAGGATTTATAGAGCGCTAACAAATTCCCAAAGACGTCAAGGCGCTGACAGCAGTTAGTCCTAAACAAGGAAACAAAGATGGAAATAGAAATTCCATGCTCTCAAGCCCCGAAAGCAATCATGATAGAATAAAAAGTCAGGTTTTTAAGGCCTCACGAAATAGGGTGTGAGTCTGAAGAGTGGAGGTGGAGCGGAGAAGAGAGTTCCCTGGCTTGGATACTGTGGTGTTTCTGGCCTCGGGCCCGCATGTTGGATGAATGACCACAAACGCAGCGTAGTTGGGTACTGAAACTGGCCTGGAGCACGTGCCCCTCTGGCCCCTTTTATTACCAGGGTCACCTGACTGGTGACGCCTGTGGTGGGTGGGTGTAAAGTGTGTGACATCACAGGCAGACCACTAGAATGTATCCAGCCGGATACTACATCCCTCCCAAATTTTAATGAAGCGAAACAAACAAACGTCCAACCTGTAAGAAAAACAACTAAGCAAAAATCACCACCAAATGAATCTCTTCAGGCCTTCTGCTGGGCAGTGTTGGAGTTCTGAAGAGCATCGTCAGGATACCTCCTTCGCCTTGGCGACGTTCTGTAGACCGGCTTGGTCTCACAGTGTTGAAGTTCATATATACTAATTTAGTGTTGATGCATCTGGAGCTGAAGTGAATTCCACTTTGGTGTCAGAGACGATCTCTGTGAGTGAGGTCTTCCTTCAGAGGTGGCGTGCTTGGTGACTCCCCTTACTCCTGACTGCTGGGCAACGTTTGACTTGCCTCACTCGCCTGGACTCCACTGCCACTGGAGCCTCTTGTCGGGGGATTTTCCTGCTGGCTCAGATGGGACTGTGTGGGCCGTGCAGGGCTTCATGGGAGCCGCACAAAGGCGTCGCTGAGGAACTGCCAACGGACTCACAGCCAAGTCGCTCATGTAGCCTCTGAGGGTGGTGTCTTCATCTGGACGTCCTCACTGTCTGGACTCTGGTGCTGCGTCTTCCTCTGCCGATCTTGTGGGTGACGAGTCTTCAGCTGTAGCCTTTGTGCGTCCCGATCCTGACGTGGAGCGGCGGCCGACACATCTCTCCCATTCGGACCCCTTTCACACGGGGGCTCCGTCAAGGCCCTTGTCCCCTGGACTGCCACGTGACTGCATGGGCTGTGTGGGATGTTGCATAGGCCAAGCTTAGGGTTGCTGCGGAACTCCCGACAGGGCCACGGTCAAGTCTTGTGTAGTCCCCAAGGGCGGATCTCCCAATGGCCGGGTGTGGTCGACTTCGGCAGGCACTGGGCGAACTCGGGTGTACAGACTGTTCCTGGGTGATTCATCTCTCTGAGCTCCGATTGTTTTGTGTGTGTGGATTTTCTCGGGAATGTGAGATGCTCCTTGTTGGTGACGCACCTGGACGGTGGTAGAAAGATGGTAGTTTTCTTCAGTGGACAGACAGGATGAGATATTCTGTCGGGGTGACTTTAGGGAGTGAGAAGGACTTGAGGGACTTCCTGGCACTGCTCCGTTGTCTGCAGGCAGATGCACTACGAGGTGTGATGCTAGCGATACCAAGCAGCCGGTGACGGGTGAGAGGACGGTCGAACTGCGAAGCGTGGAGCTGGGACGTAGACTGCGCTTCTAGCAGCTTACAGTAGGTACTCCCACAGAGCTGTCTCTAGGGACGTTTCCGCACCCCGGTGGCTGGCTTGTGTGCATAAACACCTTCCTCAGTGCTGATGTGAGTGTTTGGTCCTGTCGCTTATCTCTTTTTCATATTGCGCGTCAGTGTTGGTTGTCTGCCCTGTGGCGTCATGCCACTGTTCTTTCCTCCTTTGCGGAATGGCATCATGCCACGCTCTTATCCTTCCGACCAGGTTTTTCCTTGGAAAATCCAGTTCTTGCTAGTGGGGGTTGTCTTTGGTGTTGTCGCTTGAGCTTGGACAGCGCTTGCCTGGGCTGGAGAAGCTCTTCTGGTGGTCTTTAGATGAGGGTTCCTCTGAGGGTAGTCTTTGGGTTGGTGTGGATCTGGAACTATAGGTGTTCAGCGGTGGTGAGGTTTTCCTCGGTGTTGGTTGAGACGCTGATGGTGTTCCTGTGGATGATGGCGATTTCTCCTCCGGTTTTGTTGGTGCGGTCTTTCCGGGTGATCTTGTAGCTGTCCGGGATGGCTATGGCGATGTCGGGGGCTGAGGAGTCGATCATCCAGGTCTCCGTGAGAAAGTCGATGTCCAGAGCTGTAGTGTCGAGGAGGTCCCAGAGTTCGACGGCATGCTTGTGGACAGAGCGGGTGTTGAGCAGGATGGACTTGAGGTGGTTGTTGTTGCCTGGTGCTGAGGGTGGGGTGAAGGTCCGGAAGCAGGTGAAGTTGCATTCTCGGCAGGAGAATGGTCCATGGGTGCGCTTCGGGGTGGCTCGGTAGCAGGTGGATGATCAGCCAGTGTTGAGGGCGTGGAGGGTGGCGGTGTCGTATCTCAGTTGGGTTTCTTGGCTCCGGCGGGGGCCAGAGTTTTCTGCCACTAGGCGCGGTCTAGGCGCAGACCGGTGCAGACGGGCTTGGCTTAGGCGTGCCTTCGGCATGTCAGCGGCGCAGCCGCGCAGCGGCCTGCATTATGAGGGGACAAGGGAGGGAGGAGCAGCTGGGAGGGGGGGAGCAGGGATGAATCGGGTCCCGGGGGGGGCAGGGCTGTAGGGGATACAGCAGTGGGAAACGCGGGGCGGCGGGAGGGGGGGAGCGGTACAGAACAACGGTGGTGAAAAACAAGAAATGGGCACAGAAGGCAAACAAAAACACAGTGGCAACTACGGAGGGGCACAGAAGGCAGACAAAAACAGTGGCAAACACAGGCAGCAGATAACGGAGACAGGGGCAAACTAAAGGGCAGAGACTACAAAGAAGGACAAGTACAGACAGTAACAGTAACAGATAAAAATGAACAAAAAAAGATAAACGACAGTGAAGACACACAAAATACTTACAGGCCCACCACTGGGCCACCAGGGATGAGGTGCAGGCAGGAGCCTGCAGGTGGAGGAGCAGCCTGTCCATCTTTGTGTGTGTCATTTGGGCTCGGAGTCTTACTGGGCTTTGCCGTCTTTTGCTTCTTGGCACGTTTCTGTGCTGGGGTAGCCCTGGGCCCTTGGAATCTCTTTGCTAGCATCCATCTGGCACATTGGGCTTGCTGCATAGGGACAGAGACACTGAAGACCTCTCATGTGCCCTTCTCTTGCAGGGCAGCTGGGTGCAGTCAGTTCTGGTATTGGCTGTGCTTTGCAGCCTCAGTTTCTATTGAGCGAGGGCGCTGCAGAGCTTTAGACGTCCATGTTTTCGCCTGTTGGTTGGGGTGGGGTTGGATGCTCTCTTCTGTTGGCGCACTTCCTTTTCTCTTCGTGGGCGTTGTGTGCTCAGGCTGCGCTGCTGTGGGCATTTGGTTGCGCTGTTCTGACTGGGCTCATCAGTCTCTGCCCCTTGTCTTACGGTAGGGCAGTTCCAACAGGGACATTGCAGACTGTGCTTTTGTTACCTAGTGCATTGCAGCAACGGCTCTCATGCTGTGTAAGGTTTTCCTTTGAGGCTGACTTTTTGAAAGAAAGTTTCTTCAATCTTTGCAGTGCCTGAGTTGCCTGTCATGCAGAAGGTTGTTGGTAGGAAGGGGTTAAGCTATGGTCACTACGCTGTGCTGGCTACGATAGCTTTCCTGAGGCTGTTGGCCTTTCATTGTGAAGTGCTCCCTTTTCCCGGGCGCAGTAACCAAAGGTGGCACTGCAGTGCAGTTATTTGCCCCTTTGCAGCGGTCTTGGCTGAAGCCCGGCATCGCTCTGGAGTGGAGATGCAGGTGCAGCGCTGCTTGCAAGGCTGAGGCGGCTCTAATCCACACTGGATGCTCATCCGAATGGATGAAGAACAGCCGCCTGAAACAGAACTCAGACAAGACGGAAATCCTCATCCTGGGATCATCGCCCTCTGCTTGGGACAACTCCTGGTGGCCCCCTGCCCTGGGCACCACACCCAAACCAACGGACCACGCACACAACCTGGGCTTCATCCTGGACTCCTCCCTCTCGATGACCAGACAAGTCAACGCCGTCTCATCATCATGCTTCAACACCCTGCGCATGCTCCGCAAGATCTTCCATTGGATCCCCACCGAAACCAGGAAGACGATCACCCAGGCACTCGTCACCAGCCGGCCGGACTACGGAAACACCCTCCACGCCGGAACCACAGTCAAACTTCAGAAAAGACTCCAGCGCATCCAGAACGCCTCCGCACGACGCGTCCTGGACATCCCCCGACACAGCTACATCTCCGGCCACCTGAGAGACCTGCACTGGCTCCCCGTCAGCAAGAGGATCACGTTCAGACTCCTCACCCACGCACACAAGGCCCTCCACAACCTGGGCCCCAAGTACGTCAACAACCGCCTGACCTTCTACGTGCCCACCCGCCAGCTACGATCGTCCAGCCTCGCCCTCGCCGCCGTACCACGCATCCGCAAAGCCACCGCCGGGGGAAGATCCTTCTCCTACCTGGCAGCCAAGACATGGAACTCTCTCCCGATCCACCTCCAGCTGACCCAGTATCATCTCTCCTTCAGGAAGCTCCTCCAGACTTGGCTCTTCGAGCAGTAATGAACCCCTCCCCCCAGCGCCATGAGACCCTCCTGGGTGAGTAGCGCGCTATACAAACGCCCATGATTGATTGATTCATGCTCAGGGCTGTGTCAGGATATTCACAGGTAAATGGTGTAGCTGTTGTAACATTGGAGGCCATGCAGTCTGCAAGCCGTTTCTCTCTCTACTCGCCATATTTAATTTGGTGACAGGCAGAGGCGCAACTAAAGCCACATTTCGGGGGGCTAAGAAAAAATTTCGGGGGGGGGGCTGAAACTTTAAGCAGGAGGCAGAGTGGAGCTGCAGGGGCTCTTAGAAGGGGTGAAACATCAACAAAGCCTCTTTAACATGCACATGGTCTTTTAAAGACCTGTGAAGTGCTCGGTGCGTCTATGAGTGTGCCTGGGAGCTGTCTGAGCCCGGGCTGCCACTCACGACAGGGGGGGGGGTCTGAAGCCCTTTGATTCTAATGGGTGTTGCGCACCTGGTGCCAGGCAGATAGGGCTGCTCCTGCCGGTTCTACATGTGCTGTGTGAAAATCAATAGGGGCGCAGTAGCCACTTCATAACGGTCAGGGCCGTTCACACGGTCCTCGTTGGTGCTTTGTTTTCAGGGTGCAGTGCAGACCCGGGTCTTCTCTCCACCTGCCACAGCGGTCTCACCTTTCACCTGCGGTCCGTGAAGGTTGTTGAGAGAGCGCTGCCCTCGGGTGCTCATGGGGCAGGGGCTGTGTGGCCTTGCGGGGTAGGTGCAGTCCTACCTCTTGGGCTGCCAGCACTTTCAGGTGCCGGTGAGCACAGGCCCTCTCTGGCTACCGGGCGCGCTGAGCAGGCAGATGGCAAACCTTTTGCCTGCTTGTGTGTTGTAGGTGCAGGGGGGCGCAGTGCCCATCTATGAGTCAGTTGGGCGCCACCCACGTTGCTGCCATGGGCCGATCCGAGAGAAGGGGTTGGAGCTCAAGTCTGGCATGTGACATATGCAATGACATATGCCACAGCATGTCACATTTTTTTGAATATGTTGTTTCAGAAATAACTGTGTTAGAACCCCCCAGAAGTGAGGGCATGGCTTAGGCGCCGACCGGGATGGCCGTGTGAGCCTGCAGCTCCGCGCCAGGTCCCACCATTAATCCTGTTATTCTGCCCCTTGGTGCCCCCGGAGGCACGTATCTGCTGGTCGGAGTGCTGCTGGGCCGGAGGAGAGAGTTTGAACTCCGGCGGGACCTTGATGGCGGCAAGCGGACCGGACCTCGGAGATCGGAGGCACCGGTCGGCTAACAAAGGCAAGATGGCGGCGACCGGAGCTCGGAGGCACTGAGAGCTGTGTCCCTGCTCGGCGCTGGCTCACCGGAGGCTGCCTCGTGGAGCACACAGAGCGGAGACCGGACGGGAGCTCCGTGCGGGGAGGACCGGCGGGGCTCTTGGCACCCTGCGATACGGGGAGTGCGGCGCCCCTCCCCCTCCCGTTTCCGAGCACCCCGACGAGAGGGCCTGGAGAATAGCGGGCTGCTCCGGGGCTGCGACGCGGTTGTTTGGTGGTGGCTTCCTGCCCTGGGGACCGGCGGGGCTGCACTGCGGGGGCCGGCCGAGGAGAGATCAGCCGCCCGGAGGCACGGAGCGACGAGGGGGTGACGGCCTGAGCGGCGGCCGCAAGAGAATACCTGGACCTGGGCCCTTCTGGTCCTTCTGCCCCCACGTGAGTGACTGGAGCTGGGGGGATCATCCTGGGGGCCCGTCTGGAACCCGCTTGATGCGTGGCCTGAGCGAGCGCGGTGGGCGAGCCGAGTGGGCAGCCCGGATGCCTGTGGGGTGCTGATTGGAGCGGCGGATATGATGGGCCCTGGATAACGCCCGATCGCCTTCTGGCTGAGTGCTGGGGGGTTGCCACCCTGGTCGCGCAGAGCGCTGGTGGCCTCAGTCGACACCCGGCCATAGCCCAACGCAAAGGAGCTGCGAGCGAAGGGACACCCAAGGGTGCTGCGGGGGAGAGCTGAGGCCGTGATTGAGGTTGTTGAGCATTGCGTACGTCGTGCTTGGGGGCCAGTGAAGGGCTCCGGGACCAGAGGAGCCTGTGCAGTGACAGCGGTGGCCTGAGGTGACCCTCAGCAGCGGCCCGAGTGTTCCGCGTGTTGCGCCAAAGATGGCTGCTCTGGGCGAAGCCCCGACTGCACGACAAGGGAGCGACGACGCACTCGCTCTAGCACAGGGAGACGGCAACCCTCCCCAGCAGGAAGCCTCACTGCAAGAACAAAGGCTGAACCAGCGCCTTGATGCCATCCTGGAGGCGATCACTGCGACTAAGGACTCGCTACGCCAGGACATTGCGCAGGTAGCTACAGGATTGGGACTACTGAGGGCAGACCACGCCAAACTCTCGGAAAGAGTGAAGACGAATGAACAACTGCTCCAGGAACTGAAACCGGCGGTGGTGACTGCGGAACATAAATTGACGAATGTTCTTGACCGGCTGGCGATTCTGGAGCGACGAGCGGAGGATGCAGAAAGTCGCAACCGGAAGAATAACGTGAGGGTGGTAGGCCTTCCGGAAAAAGTTGAGAAAGGGGACGCTGTGTCATACATGGAGACCTGGTTCAAGACAGTAGTGGCACCGGAGGGGTTGTCTCCCTTCTTCTCTCTGGAAAGAGCGCACAGGGTTCCCGCCAGACCGCCCCTGGAGGGCCGGCCACCTCGGCCGCTGGTGGTCAAATTGCTGCACTATAAGGACCGCAACCTACTGATACAGAGGGCACGATCCCAGGGCCCCTTCCAAGTGGACAATAGCAGGGTCACGATCTTCCCAGATTACACTCAGGAAGTTCAGAAATGCAGAGCTTCCTTTTTGTCAGTAAAAAAGGAACTACGAGAGGAAGGGATCCAATACTCTTTGCTCTTTCCTGCGAAACTGAGAGTGATCATTGATGATAGGACCCACTTCTTCCAGACCCCTGAAGAGGCGTGGTCGTGGCTGGAACTGTATCGTGCAGGGACGGATCGTGCACACAAGAGCGGGAGGGAGCGGCCTCAACCGGTACGGATTAGAAAATCACAGCGTATCCGCTCCCGGAACAAGCTTAAACAGACTGAGCGAGAAAAGCAAATGGCAGCGGACAGGAGGGGAGCGCTGGCTGCGACGGCGAACATCACAAGATCGCAACAGGAGAAGACATCTGGAGGGTCGGAGTCGGAGGGGGAGAAATCCGGGGGCGACGACTCAGAAGCGGGGAGTGCGGGGGGTCCGGTGGTCACACCGCAAACCTCAGATTGTATGCTCAATGAGTGAGGCTGGGGAACGCTGGACAATCCTGTGGTATTAGCTGGTGTGGACTCTCCGGACATTTCTTGGACTACCAGGTATGGGGCTGCACGAGCAGTATGGGGCCATGGGCGTAGGGTTGGGGCTCCGCCTACCCCTGGTCGGCACTCCATCGACCTCTCGAGGCCCTTAAGGCCTTCTGTGGCGGCAACCACAGGTTAGGACAATGTGTGGGGTGTTGATGGTTTGGAACGGGGCTGAAGCTGGGTTATTAGGTCCTGTCCTGGGGAGTGGGGTTTGGGGGGTTGTTGGGGATGTTTTGAAGGGGTTGTACAACTGCTGCAGTGCGGGGAAGAACTGTTGCCTAAGACTTTGGTGTAGAACGGTACATCATGGGGACATTACCTAATTTGAAATGTATCACATGGAATGTTTGAGGGCTGCGTACAATGGTGAAACGTCATAAGGTGCATGCTTACTTAGTGAGGCGGGGTGTTCAGATAGCAATGCTACAGGAAACCCATTTATCCAAGAAAGAATGTGGGGCATTGCAGAAGAGGTGGCGTGGGCAGGTTTTTGGCACAACATATTCAGCGTTCGCTAGAGGGGTGCTGATCTGGATAAGAGCGGGCACGCCGTTCCAAATGGCGAGTCAGCAGATTGATCCTGAGGGCAGATATGTAGCGGTTGAGGGGCGACTTAGTGGCAGAGAAGTGGTCCTGTGCAATATTTATGCCCCCAACTCTGATCAGGCCCACTTCTTTGAGGGTTTGTCAAGCTCGCTGGCCTACTTCTTGGCGGGCCCTCTCTTGCTAGCAGGAGACTTTAATTCAATAACTGATGTGCAGCTGGATAGGTCGCATCCCCCGTTGGTTGATTCCCCGGTGCGTAGGCTAGCGACCCACAGGAAGGAATGGCAGGAGAGGTGGGGATTGAAAGATGTGTGGAGGGAACAGCATCCTGAGATTAGGGATTACTCCTACTTTTCTGCACTTCATGACTTGCATGTTAGACTGGATTCTGTGCTGTGCAGCGGTCCCCTAGCAGCGGTCGTAACTCAGTCTGAATATTTAGCCAGGACCATATCAGATCATAACCCCTTACTGATATCAATGCAGTGGCAGCAGGCGAGATCAGCGGTTCCGTCGTAGCGGCTGCGGCCTGATACACTGGGAGATCTGGTGTTTAGTGACACGGTTCAACAGGGCATAGACTGTTATTTTAAGGAGAATGGAGGCTCGGCCTCGACCAGAACGGTGGAATGGGATGCAATGAAGGTGGTGGTGAGAGGGGTATGTATGGGCAGATTTTCGACTGAGAAGAAAGCAGTTTTGAACGATATTGCAAAAGCGGAGGAGGTGTTGAGAGAGCTGGAACAACGTAGGCCTGAGAGGCCGGACTTGCAGGAACAAATGCTGCGGGCTAAAGAAGCAGTGGCGACTGAGACGGAGCGGCTGCGGTGCTATGATTATAAGGCGTATGCTACTAGGGTGCATGAGGAGCGAGATAAGGTGGGTACGCTCTTGGCCAAACTAGCTGATCCAGAGCCTAGGGGGTGCCCGGTAATGAGTATACGAAGGGAAGACGGGGAGGTGGTCTATTCTCAATCAGCGGTACTGGCACGATTTCGATCCTATTACACGGGCCTCTATGAAAGCCATCTAGAGGCAGAGGTCTCAGAGATAGACGAATACCTGGATCCGATCCCGTTACCGGTGTTGGATAGTGAAGAGGCGAAAGACCTGGGGGGTCCCATAACACTGACGGAGATAAGAGGGGCGATAAAACATATGGCACGAAATAAAACCCCGGGGGTAGATTGGCTGCCGGTGGAATTTTATGCCAAATTTGTGGATCTATTAGCACCTCCATTGGTGGTGGTGTACTCGGAAGCGAAGAGGATGGGGTGCTTGCCTGAATCAATGAGGGAGGCACTGGTGGTACCGCTGCTGAAGCCGGGCAGAGACGCGTTGGACGTGACTTCTTATCGCCCATTGTCCATGTTGACGGTGGACTACAAGATATTGAGTCGCATCCTAGCCGCCAGGTTGCTGCCGCACATGACCACGTTGGTGCATAGAGACCAGGCGGGATTTATACCGACTAGGAACACCTCGATGAACATACGTCGTTTGATCCGAATCATGGATGGTGTTGGGGCGTCGGAACTTGACCCTGTGGTATTGGCGGTCGACATCGAAAAGGCTTTTGATAGCCTCGAGTGGGAATATCTGGATGGGGTACTGCTGAAGTTTGGGGTAGGTGACGGTTTTAGGCGATGGACGAGGGTGCTTTATTCGTCGGCGACGGCGCGGGTGCGGTTGGGGCCTATTGTCTCGTCGGCCTACCCAGTGTGTAGGGGGACGAGGCAGGGATGCTCATTATCCCCTCTGTTGTTTGCTTTAGCGGTGGAGCCATTGGCAGCGCAGGCGAGGTCGGGCACTGTATACAATGGGATAGCGCAGGGACTGGAGTCACACTACATATCGTTGTATGCCGATGATTTGTTATTATATCTGGCGGACCTGGTGCAGTCACTGGAAGGAGCAGTGGATATGCTGAGTAGGTTTGGGCAACTATCGGGCCTCAGGGTGAACTGGACCAAGACCTGTGTATTTCCTTTGCGGAAAGGTATGCCCAGTCCACCGCTGACGAGAGAGGTGGTGTGGGAGTCCTCCTGTTTCACCTACCTGGGGGTACGCATTTATCATACGGCCGAGGACCTCTTGGAGGGGAACGTGGAGCGGTGTATTCGTGGGCTGAAGGGCTGCATGGATTTTTGGGCCTCCCTTCCGTTGTCGGTACTAGGACGTGTGGCGTTGCTGAAGATGGTAGCCCTCCCACGGCTGCTCTACTATTTCAGGACACTACCGGTATGGATCCCGCAGCGGGTTTTTAAAGATCTGAGGACACTGGTGATTAGCTTCCTTTGGGGACATGGGCGGCGCAGGGTGGCATTGGATACCCTGACTAGACCTAAGTCTGAGGGGGGTATGGCAGTTCCGGACTTTGAATTATACTATCTGGCGGCCCAACTTCAGATATTGACGCAAAATGTAGCCAGAGAATTCAGGGGCCCCGAGCATGACCGGGGGCTAGGCATCCAGAGGTGTGTCTTGTCCTACATAATAATGCAGCAGAAACTAGACGTGAGAGAGCTTACTATAGAAGAAAGAGCGCTTAAACTATGCTGGCGTAGGAGTTTAAGGAGAACAAAGGGAGACCGCCCATATGCGCCGGAGATACCGCTAGGGATGCTGACGGCGCTACCTCATGGAGGCGATTGGTCCCAATTGTTAGCATGGGAGGAGCTGGGCCTGCAGGTAGTAGGGGATCTGTATGTGGAGGGAACACTGGCCCCCTATCGGACGCTTCAGGAACAATTTGGTCTACCGGACGGGACTTTCCTGCTGCATGCTGCGGTGGTGGCAGCGATACGGCGATACTGGAGGAAAGGGTTGGAGGAGCCAGAGGTAGCAGTGACATGCCAATATGTGGTGATGGCGGCGGGCACTGTTAAAGCGGTGACTTGTCTCCATAATCGACTGCGGAGTGATGGACTGGAACCACTGCTAGCGCTGAAATCGCGATGGGAGGCCAGCGTAGGCAAGCCCATACCGGACACGGTTTGGAGCCAAGTGTTGCAAAGGACTTGGAAGGGAACGAGGAATGCGCGATTTCAACTAGTGCATTTTTTCATTATCCATAGGGCATACATGACACTGGAGAGGGTGAGACTGTATTTCCAGGCGCTCGATGCGGTGTGCCCGAGATGCTTGGAGCCCAAAGTAGATCTGGTTCACATGCTATGGAACTGCCCGAAACTAGGGGCGTACTGGCAGGCGGTGGGGGAACTCCTGAATGCAGTCACGGATAGGGAGGTGAACTTTGATGTGACAGCGTGTTTGCTCCTCTGGTTTCCCCATACCAGGAGGACAAAAATTACAAGTAAATTTATGGACCTGGGTATTATGCTGGCTCAAAGAGAGATAACCTGGCACTGGAAGGCTAAGGATGGCCCGTCTGTGAGGAGATGGATGAATGAGTTGTTGAAGTGGTCAAACTGTGAGAGTGTTATCAGGATGCGGCAGGCCACTGGGTCTGGTAAGAGGAGTGCTTGGAGTCAGATAGGGCGTGGGAGATGGTGGTCCAGGCATTGCGTGATTATATGGTGGAGGATGAAGAGGGAGAGCTGGGATAGTCGGGTTCCATGTGGATTACACGATGGCGAATGGATCCTATAGGGGATGTACTATGGTGTTTGCACGGCTTGTCAGTACCCAAATCAGCAGCAGTTGTGGGGGGAGGGGGGGGGGGAAGGGAGGTTGTTCTTGGTAGGGTAGTTAGGCACCGAGCTGTAGCTCAGAAGGATCGACTGGGTCGTTTAGGATTTGATTGAGTGCTGCTGTTGGCGCCCAGGGAGTACACTGGGGACCGCTGGTGCAAGGGGGGGGTGGGCCTTCGGGGGTAAAAGCGGATACGACATGATATAACCGACCGGATGCCCGAACAGGGCTTACACTGAGACATCTTTTGGAGCACGGTACTGTTGGCGCGCCGCCCAGCCTCCGGGATGTGGGCTAAATGGCTGTGTAGTGTTTTGCTTTCCCTTCAACTTCATGATGTCATAAGTGTAATGGTTGGTCTAACTTTGAGGACATGTCTATAACTCTGCAATAAAAACGAATTAAAAAAAAAAAAAAAAAGAACCCCCCAGAAGTGGTACTTGGTTTATTTTAAAGACGTATCTTTTATCCGGGTTCATTAAGAATTTTTTTTTTTTTTAAATACAAAAACATACATTCATTTTTGTTCGGAGGGTCTTGAACCCTTGCCTTCACTTTGATTATGGTTTGTACTTACCACTACACCACTTAATACCTTATTCAATTCCTGTGGCTAAACATTTCATGAGACTGTGCACAACACAGACCATCTTCCATTCTCACTCTGTTTTGCTTTTACATGCCACAAATCTACACTTGATTTTCATTATTTATAAACAAATAGCCACTCTTGTCTTCCACCCTCAGACTTGCCCCATGCATTTCTCTTGTCTGACATGCCCTGGCTTCACTAAAAAGGCCACAAATCTCACAGACACTGCTAGGGGTGATTTACAATAGGGCATCTTTCATTTCGGTAAAATAGAAGAAAAATAGAAAAAATTATGACAATTAAATTTTCCTAGCTGGGGTTTGAACCCTTGTCAAAGAGCACTGAGAGCCCCTGTTAGTTACCGCTGGACCAACTGCTGTGCACGAACACTGTATTTCCAAAGCTTTTGTGTCATTGAAAAAGGGTGTTGTCCGTCTTCTATGTCCATGCCGTTTTGCTTTCACATGCCACAAATCTACACTTGGTTTTTGTTATTTATATACAAATAGCCACTCTTTTCTTCCACTCTCAGACGTGCCCCATGCATTTCTCTTTCTTACCAAACCATTCCCAAAGGATCATTCCACTAATTAAGGGATTTCCTTAATAGCAAGCCTTGCCCCCCTTCCACGTGCCACAGCATGTCACAAATGTCTGACCTGCCCTGGCTTCACTAAAAAGGCCACAAATCTTACAGACACTGCTAGGGGTGATTTACAATAGAGCATCTTTCATTTCGGTAAAATAGAAGCAAAATAGAAAAAATTATAAAAATTGAATTTTCCTAGCTGGGGTTTGAACCTTTGTCAAAAAGCACTGAAATCCCCTGTCTGTTACCACTGAACCATGTGCTCTGCACAGAAATTGTATGTACAAAGCTTTAATGTCATTGAAAAAGGGTATTGTCCGTTTTCTATGTCCATGCTGTTTTGCTTTCACATGTCACAAATCTACACTTGATTTTCCCAAAGGATCATTCCACAAATTAAGAGCACACCACTGCTCTCCACACCACAAGAGTCAAGCTATCCTGTACTGGGGTGAATGTATGACATTGTTCTGCATTCTGTCCATCAATTGTTATTTTTGCATTTGTCACCCCGAGTGGGAAGGGTATGCTCAGACATGAGTCCCGTGCTCTCCACACCACTGGAGTCAAGCTATCCTGGCTGAAGACGGCTGATAGCCAGAAACCGGTCCTAGGATGCTTGATTCCGGTCCAGGAAAGACATGGCCTGGCAGATCGGGCTGGACTGTTCCCATGAGGCACAGGGTCAAGGCTGATTGGACTACAGTGCTGGGATTCTGCCTTCGTTTTCTAAACACTTATGGGGGTTGGACTCCAACGCTGCTTGCTGCCTCAGTGGAGCAGGGAGCAGACAGCTCACATCTCGCTGATGTGCACAGTCCTCTTTTACTTGCAAAGAAGGACCACATAATGCGCATGTGCAGAAATTGAATGCGACGCTCAGGGATATTGATCAGAGCATTTGCTGACTTTTTCTACAAGTAACATGACTTGGATCTGTATGTGGTGCCAGGGTGAATTCTCCCCTTGCGCCCTATCTCACAAGTATGTGCTGGGTTATATAAATTTGCATGGCTTTGCCTCGAGTGGGTTTTTTGGTCCAGGCATCTCCCTCCCCATTTAAATTAAGGCATAATCCTTGGCCTTACAGGGTTAGTTCCACTCTCCCCTTACTCTCTCAACTCCCAGTAAATTGAGTGTGCATGCAGAGAGAATGACACAATGGGAGCCCTATAAGGCGGAGGCAGACAACTACCATGAAGAAGGTGTTGACCAGCTAGAGCGAGATATGGTGGATGCACTGGACAGCAGTGTACAGCAATCTGGTACGGGCGCAAGGTCCCTTCACGGGGCAGCTGTGTGAGTTTGCATGCCATAAAGGCTGGCAACCCAACATCCTCCGGCCAGCAATGAGGTGAAGTCAAGAGTAGATCACAGCCAGAGGTACAGGGAGAGGCTTTTGTAAAGCTGAGGCGCAAGAGAGAGACTTAACCCCTTCGATGCTGGTGACGGAACCATTCCGTCATCAGTCACAGTTGAGCTGTGCTGATGACGGAATGGTTCCATCACGGCCACACCCATTAACATTGGGGCACAGGGGGATAATATCAATAGCAGCAATGTGGTTAACACGATTATAGTGCCAACCCACAGGGACAGTCCTCTGAGACTC
The DNA here is from genome assembly GCF_964263255.1 of Lissotriton vulgaris. Lineage (NCBI taxonomy): Eukaryota > Metazoa > Chordata > Amphibia > Caudata > Salamandridae > Lissotriton > Lissotriton vulgaris. The sequence goes on along the minus strand of NC_141685.1, from coordinate 104,244,081 downwards.
ACAGCTCACAGCATGCAGAGGCCCTAGACTCAGACTGCTCTTACCACACTGAGGACAGTGATGAGGGTGAGAAGGCAAGACCCAGTAAGAATAAACGGGATCCAGTCCATACCCTTCGGGTGCTCCAATTCAAGCCCACCCAAATAATTCTCCCCAGTGAGTCCAATTGGGTTCCCCCTCCAGAGGTTACGGAACACCTTCAAACCCATCTATGTCGGAGCTTTGATAAAGCGGTACGTGCACACCTCTGCATGGAGTGTCCCCGCCCAGACCTGGTCTGTAAGGTTGCAGACACACCAGAGGTAGATTCCGTCATGGTCACTTTTATGAAAAAATACGCAAGGGACCCGAAAAAGGGCCTGGATCGCTCATGTTGGATGCGCCAAGATAAACTTCTTGACCTCACAGGAACCTTGATTAAGATCTTAGACTTAGCATACTAAGCCAAAGAGTCCAACACCCCAGTAAATACTGACAATCTGATTGGCTGGGCTCAGCAAGCAGTCTACATGTTAGGGAACACCAACTGCACCATCTCTACAGAGCACCAGAGATCTATCCTGATGAGATTAGATCCTACACTCAATGATCTATCCAATGTGGAAGCCAGCCCAATGGCTGACAGCCTATTATTCGGGGGCTCTCCAGATTTTGTGCCACCTAGTCGACTATATGCAAGGCCCAAATGAAGCTAAAATTAGTATTCTGGAGAGGCCTTTTTGTCAGGGCCGGGTGCCATGGAGGGTGCACCAGGATGTGGAACCCACCAAAGCTCTGAACAAGGCTACTATGCCTGCGTCAAAGGTGGTTGGTATGGAATTCAACCTGATCCCACCTTCTATCCCACTCAACCCAGAGGTGGCCGCCCCAGATTCTGCTGCAGATCCAGACACGGACATTAGAATACAATCCAGGACACAGGATCTACTGGTATGAGTTATTCCCTTCTCGGAAGTGATATTGGGATGAAGAGTGCTGCTATTCATAACAATTGTAACTGCATATCCATGGATCCATGTGTACTGGAGACCATTCAGGGCTTCAAACTGGAATTTTATGTATCTCCAACTCATCTGACCACCCAAGACAAATGTATTTTTCCCAAACACAACAAGTTTTCATATTCAAACTCTCCTAGCCAAAGGGGCAATATGCCTGACAACTCCCTAGCCCAAAGGGTTCATGAGACCCACCTTTCTGTTCGAAAAGAAGGGCAGAGGTCACTACTAGTCCTAAACCTCAAAGATTTCAATGTCTGGATAATGTACAGACATTTCAAAATGGAAGAAATTCTCTTGCCAAGAGATATTCTACAGGAATACGATTAAATGGTCTGTCTGGTCCTAGAAGATGCCTACCTCTCCGTCCCCATATTCGTACCTCAACAATGGTTTCTACAGTTCATATGACTGAAACCGTGCATGGAATTCAAATCCCTTCCATTCGGTCTCTCATTGGCCCTGTGGTGTTTCACTAAATTGATGAGACCAGTCGTAGAAGCACTGAGGGCTTGAGGAGTATGTCTAATTGACTAAACAATCTCCAGTTGATGGCCCAGGACCTTCAGACACTTAGGACTCATCTATAATGGACTATACAACTTCTTCAGAGTCTGGGATTCCTGATAAACTCCCAGAAGTCAGTCCGGTCACCAGTCCAGCAAATGGCATTTCTGGGTTTCCAGATAGAATCAGTCCGAGCACAATTTCCTTCCAACCCAAAAGATAAGCAATATCAAGAGGTAATTGAGGTCTGGGTTGTGCCAACAGACTGTATTGTTGAGGTAGATTGTCAGAATAGTGAGACTCCTGGCCTTATCGATACAAGTCATATTTCCAGGCCCCCTCCATTACAGAGCCCTTCAGATATTAAAAATCCAACACTTATGGAAGGGTCTATCTTACACAGAACATGTCCCACTGATGGGCAAAGCCAGGACAGAGAGGCATGGTGGTTGGACCACATGGAATCCTGGAATGGTCGAGCCATTTTCGGCACCTCACCAGAAATAAGGATCAAATTGGATGCCCGCCAGTTGGGTTGGGGAGTGATGAGCAGAACAATGTCGACAGGGGGTCAGTGGTCGGGAGCGGAGCTCAGGCTCCACATAAATTGCCTGGAACTCCTGGCAGGCTCTTTCGCTATCAGGAGGCTCTCCCCGATAAAGACGGACTATTATATCTTACTGAGAATGGAAAACATCTCAGCAGTCCGCTACATCAACAAACTTGAGGGGATGAAGTCCCGTTTACTAGCAGAGATTACTAAGGACTTCTGTCACTTCTGTCTCGATCATTGCATCTCCCTTATAGTGGAACATCTACCACACGAGGAACACCATAGCCGACTAGAACTCCAGACATTTACGGGATTTCAGCAACTGGAAATGTAATCACTCAGCCTTCCCAGCTCTGAACAGATTGTGGGGCCCGTGCAAAATAGATCTGTTCGCATCATGACACAATCGGCAACTGACACCTTTTTTGAGCTTGCGCCCAGATCCGATGCCCAGGCGACAGATGCATTTATCCAGGACTAGGATCAGTTCCGAGGCTATGCCTTTCCCCCATTCCTGATGATTCCCGGTGCCCTGTCACAGATCAGTAGACAAGCAGCAGAAATCATTTTGGTGACACCGTACTGGAGAGCGCAACCTTGGTTACTAGTAGCTCTAACTCTAGCGAGTGCGCCTCCAGTTCTACCCCCAGTTCAGCCAGATCTCCTCTTAGACCCGGAAAGTATTCCTCACCCATTGAATCTATAAGGTCAACTCAAGCTGATGGCTTGGATGGTTTCAGGCAAAGATGGCATACCCAACGCATTTCGCAACAAGCTGTATCCTTCATCAGGCAGACCTGGCCAGATAACACCCATAAAAGATATTCTTTAGCTCGGAGGAGATGGTGTGCTTGGTGCAACACATGGAGTGTTGATCCCGTGGGGGCACAACATTGTATAGTAATAAACTTTCTATCAGAACTAGCATCTTCTAGTTTAGCATACCGAACAGTCATTACTTCAGAATGGCAATCTCCGCAGGACACCTCCGAGTAAAGGGTAAACTATTGGGTGAACGTCCTCTAGTCTGCAAATGGATGAAAGGTATCCATATGGTCAACCCTCCGAGACCCAAGTATACACCCATTTGGGACGTGAATGTTGTTCTCAAATTCTTGGAGCAATGGCCTGGCACCAAATACTTTTTGTGCAAACAGCTTTCGGGCCAAGCTCACAATGTTATTATGTCTGATTTCCTGTAAGAGGGTATTGGACTTACGAGTATTGGATCTATCAGGTAGAGTATTCTCTCCAGAAGACATTTCCTATACTATCACACGCCACACCAAATCGATTTCCATGTTGGTAATCTATCCAAGTTTCCCAAACAGTAGTAAATAATGTGTGGTGCAATGCTTAAAGGATTATGAAATCGATACTTGTGATATGAGATAGGAGGCTGGAAGACAACTATTATTTGCCTTACAAAAACCCTAAAAACCAGTGTCTGCAGCTACCTTAGCCAGGTGGATTAAATGACTACTGGCCGACCCCCTGGCCCATCTAAAACCTGGGGTTCCCTGTTGACCGAATCACTTGCACCGCTTATTCTTCATGCTGCAAATTTTCTGTGCATGGGGACTTGAATTTAAATTTTGATGATCCTAGTAATACATCTGCTCGAACTCTTTTGGACAATCTGTTGACCCTGAATCTTTCACTCATCAATTCCTCACCTTCTCATGTAGCAGGTCATCTTTTGGACCCTATTTTTTTGAATCTTCCTACTGTGTCCACTGCTCCTCCCATTCAGCTAGGCTGGTCTGAACACCTTGCCATTCCTTTCTTTATTGATTTCTCCTTGGTTGCTTCGGCAGACTGTTCCTTCCATTTCATCTCAACTAGACTCAGACCAGCTACTTGTCGAACACTGGTTGTCTGAGGCTGGCGATTCCATTCTTCCCATTTCGACTAAATCCCAATCTAGAGGGCGTCCCCCGCTCTGTGGTTTACTGACTCCCTTAGAGCTGTAATAAAACAATGTACAGTTTAGGAGAGACTGTGGGACAGCAGTACACGCCAGAGCCAAAGCCACTTATTTGTTCGCACAAAAAAAAAATATCATGCTCTTTGCAGATATGCTCGTGCCTCCTTCTAATTGGATAAAATGATGTCCGCAGAAAATGATCAGAAAACCCTATTTAAAGTGGTGTCCGAACTTTCTACACCCAATATGTTCTTGCCATCCCCCTACCTTCCATTACATTATTGCAATGAGCTGCCACGTTTTTTTCACAATAAAGTTGTGTCTATTCATCGTGCGGTGGAGTTGGATTACTATTCTCATGACAACTTAATCTTTCCCACTACTCAACTTTCTGACCAGGTTGTGACTGTTCACCCAGATTTTGTCAAGTTAAGCTTGGTCCCCAACTGATTTAATTCCTTTGAGAAATATACTTGGAAACATCAAGTCTGGATCCCCACTTGATCCTCTCCTTCCTTCCAAGCTCAGATGTCTGGATGACCCTTCCCTTGACGATTCCATGGATTTCCAGGACTAGCAAAAGTTTCTTTTAGCCGGGCTTTTAAAGTGTTGTCTGTGGCTTTTAATGTCCTTATAAAGTATTTCAGGGTGTCAGCCTCACAATAAATGGATTGTCTTTGAAGGCCGAGCTCCAGTCGTAGTCTTGCCCTATGAATGAAGTTTGGAAGATGAAAGATTTTTTTGTAAATGGAAACTTGGGCAAGGTCAAGACTAGCAGAGCATGCACCAGGGAAGGCCTGATGCCCATAGTTTAAGGCGGGGAGAAGAGTGGCTTTAATCACCTTCAGGATAGGTTCTGCAGAAGGACTACTCAGGGACTGATTGAGTCGGATCAAGGAGTATTTTATAGCTCCTGCTCTCTTTTTCAAGGTGGCTAGGTGGGCTGCTGGTCTGGAGGACTCACTAAACCAGACCCCCAGGTAATTATATTTTGTCGTTGTCTTGATCTTTGCAGGCCCAATGTACCACCTTAAACTTTTCTTGTTCTTACAGCCGCTGAATATCAAAATCTTAGTCTTTTCCTGATTGATTATTAAGGTATTGGCAATATTATATTTATTGAGCCTGCTTAACGCTCTTTGGAGACCCGATTTTGCCTGGATCATTATTACAATATCGTCAGCATATTGTAAAATGTGCAAGTTCCTTTTTGCAGAGTCCAATTTTGGCGGGAGAAGATTACTTTTCTCCAAGAATGTTCCCAGGTCAGCAGTGTAAAGATTGAACAAGAGGGGGGCAAGAACGCAACCTTGATTTAGTCCGTCTCCGGTAACAATTTTTGCAGAGGCCAGCTTTGGGCCAGTTTTAATTTGCACCCATGTGTTCTTATGCAAGGAGATAAGGGCTCCTAGCAGGCTCTGAGGAATCCCCCAATTATCCAGTTTCCTCCATAAGGTGTTGCGCGACACTTTAGCAAAGGCGGCGCTGTAGTCTATAAAGCAGCAGTAGAGAGGAAGATGATTTTTTTGTGCTGTTTGTTGGCTCAGAATAGCTAGAGTTGTGATGCTATCTATTGTGGAGGCCGAGGATCGGAACCCTGTTTGGAAATATGGTAGAATGTTGTTTTCTGCTACCCATTTTTCTAGTGACCTAAGAAGACATCGGGCGTATACCTTGGCCTCAAGATCTAATAGGGCAATGAGTCGGTAATTGGCTGGTAGCGAGGTATCTCCTTTCTTAAAAATTGGGCATAGGATCGAGCCCAGCCATGAGTCTGGTAGCCGACGGGTCGTAAACATGTTGTTATATAGGGGGACTAAAAGCTTGGCCCACTCTTCCAGAGCACATTTGAATACCACTGCTGGAAGGCCGTTGGGCCCGGGAGCACCGTCATTTTTCATGGCTTTCAAATACTTGGAGACCTCGGCTGAGGTAGTCAGCTCGTGAGTTTCTGTCTGGGTGGTATTGGCACGATCTCTTAATTCGATCGCCACAGGATCCGGGGTGTCACAGCAGTATAGATGAGTCGCATGCTGGGCCCAATCGTCTTCACAAACCGCGTTCCCTCTGTTCTTATTGGAGGAACGGAGCTTATTCATGTGGTTCCAGAACTGGGACAGATTTTTTTCCTTTAGCAAGGCGAATATTTTTAGCCACTCGTTCTGTTCTTTTTGTCTCTTGGCATCCTATGATGATTTTTTGAAGGCTTCGAGCAATAAAGCCATATCATTGGCAGAGAGAGCTGTGCCTTTCAATTTGTGCAGGCGCACGGCCCTCCTTAGGGCTCTTCTTTGGCTGGCTAACTCCGGATCAAGGGTCAGCTTCGGACTTGGCCCATAGGATCTGTGCTGAGCTTCAGGGCCTGTTAGGAGTTTTCGGAATTTGGCAATAGCGTTGTCCCACCGGTGATGAAAGTCTGTGGGGGCATTGTGCGTAGAATTTGGAATTTCTCCCCAAAGCCAAGTACCCACCTTAACAGAGCCCGAAGCGTCCCATTTAATTCTTCTGACTAAATTGTGGAGTTCGGCCTGCATTGAGTGCCCCACTTCAGTTATTTCGGCAGCGGCAGGCACTTGCAGTTGCATTGTTACAGTTAAGGGATTATGGTCGCTCTCGGAACGAGTGGACATTTCCATCCTGATTAATTTATTCACCAGAGATGGTGATAAGAAGATGTAATCGATGGTCGAAATATTCTTAAATGTTGGCGGAAAATAGACACCCGGGTTCTGAACCAATATAATTTGCTTTGCAGAGCGTAGGTTGTAATTAGTTAGAAAAGTAATCATGGTTTCTTGCTCTTTAGATTTGATGACTGAAAGGGCGTTGGTTGCTAGGTCTCTGATGTTGAAGTCCCCTAGTAACAGTACCTCTGCTGAGGCGAATTCCAGTAAAAGTTCTTCCAGGTGTTTAATCAGTAGGACTGTTGCCGTTGATTTTAAAGTTTTAGCTGTATTGTGGTAACAATTGATTAAGAGCATTGAGAAAGCTTTACCTAAAGATGAAAAACCGGTAATTAGCACAGTCTGCCCTGCCGTTAAGTTCCGAAAGATGGGAGTAGCCGCAATCTTACACCCATGTTTGATGAAAATGGAAAAGCCCCCAGAGGGTCTTCCATAGGAATAGGGCTGGGTAGCTGATTGCAAAAGTTCATAATAGCCGTGGAGAAGCGATGGAGATAGAGTCCAAGTCTCCTGAAAACAAATGATGTCACTTTTATTCAGGAATTCCACGGCTGATTTAGATAAAAAGGTTGACTTTAACCCAGCCACATTCCAAGACGTGATGGTCAGTTTAGAGTCTGACCAGTTGGCTTCCCCGTTAGGAGGACTGCTGCTGGGAGCAAGTGGTTGAAGGCTCTCAGTCGGAGTGCCCATAGCGGCTGTCAGTAGCATGGGAGACAGGATGGCTGGATTTACAGCGTGCCTGATGTTGATTATTAGTACATGAGATGTTTATAAGGTTATCCACTTTCGAAGCTTCTGCAAGCCAGACATGGGTTGCACCCCGGGTCCCCTTCAGAACACTGATGTATGGCCTCACAGGGTCTACCTGAAAAAGAACATGGGGATATTTTTGTTGTTTAGGAACCCACAGTTCTATGCCCCAGTTTTCAAATTTGCTGGCTTCCCCGAAAATTGCATCCCTTAGGGATTCTCGGGACCACGTTGTGACAGTTGCTTCTGAGCCCCCTTTGCCTGATAATGAGGCAAACTTGACCGGTGTGAGATCTGAAGAGGTGACCCTGGAGAGCGCTGGGACGTGGCTGAATAGGCGGATAAGGTTGTTTCTATTAAGGATGTCTTGTGAGCCCTTGTGGCCGTAATGTAGAAAAAAAACAAGTTCTGCTTCATTTTCTGAACTTTGATAGTTTTGTCCCCTAGCTATTTCGATTTGAGGTGCAGGTACCTTGAGATGTTGTGGTCATACTTCAGGTAGATAATTATTCCCCCCTAGTTGACTTTTCCCTCCTGGGACATGTATCAGTTGGGACTGAAAAGACCTCTGCATTTGTATAGAGTGAACCCAATGGGATTCGATTGGGTCACCTGACAAGTGGCACAGGGAGCGGCCCGTCGCTTCACCTTCTGTTGTAGTTTGGGACTCTGCGTTTGTTCATTTTACCTTTCCTGGGCCTTTGATTGGGCTGTTCCGTATGTTTAGTACTTCCATTGGGGGCTGTGCTGTGTTATTTTGGAAGCCTAGGCTTTGGTCATGAAAGGCTATTCCTTTAGTTTTATTTGGCAAAAATCTATAAGTTGCCATTGTAGAGTATAATTACAACTACTCGGTAAATTTGTCCCTCTAATTGCGAATTCGCAATTTCAAAATTAATCATGCATTGCTTTTAGGAAATCGCAAATTTGCGATTTCCTAAAAGCAATCGCATTTTTGGAAATCGCAAAAATGTTGCGATTTCAAAAAATGCTTCATGCATTCCAAAAAGCATTTTTGGAATCGCAAACGGCCGATTTTAAGGAATCGCACCGTTTGCGACTCCAAAAATGAATGATGCATGTGGGCCAGAGAGTCGCTGGGGTTAATTTGGGGTGCACCTGGACTGCGTCGTGGTGAGGACTTTGATACTGAGCCAGCTGCTGCCTGATCTCTGCAACTATCTGGACGATTTAAAGGAGTGGACAGGATGCTTCCATGGACTTGGGCTTGGACTTGTAGTTTGGCTACAGTATTTATTACAGTAGTGTTTATAGAGTCTGAGCCAGGAACTGATGCAAAGGAATTTCCCGGGCTAGTGGAATAGACTCTTACAGGGTCAATAAAGCTATCCTGGATTGTGATGACATCGTCCAGGGAGAGCCTGTACGGCTGGTGATTCTCAAGTAAAACATGAGCTTCAGGCGAGCATAAGCGAAGACTCTCCGAGAGTGATCTTTTGATGAGAACAGGGCTGGGAGAAAAAAGCTTATCGTAGCTCTGGATTTCCGCGTCCGCGTCCACATCCGCATCATGATGTGGTGTTAAAGTAGGGGGAGTGCCAGTTTGAAGAGCAGGTTTGCCGAAGAACTCACTGATCCGAGTTGGCCACCTGGGTGTGACATTTTGTCTTTGGTTGACGGCGACTGTTGTTGAACCCCCCCAGGGGAGACATCACGAAGGGTAGTGCCCTTTCTCCGAGGAAGTTTCCTAAGTGGCTTAGTGGCATGCCCCTCCATGAACCCCCCTTGGGATATTGTTTATGAACTTGGCAAAGTCGGAGCTCCGTGTCGATGACCCAGGAGTGGTAGAAAGAAAAACAACAAGGACCACAAACCACCAGAAGTTGGGCCGCAGCAGACCAAGAAAAGTTTGCCAAGCTCGGTGACAGGAGTGCACTTTAATGTTTCCCGTTGCGGTTGTTGCACTTCCTTAGGCCTGTGACCCCGGGGACCAAACCGCTCCAGATGGATGTCCACTTCCTGGTATGCGCCGCTCGGCACCTCTGCTCACCCTTCGTGTGTCTGCCACTTAAGCAGCATGCCGTAAGCGTCGGTGGTGGACGCAGGCACTTCGGTACCCTTCCAGTGCCCCCGGCACTTTGGGCGGCAGGCGGGCAGGCTGGAGGCACTGTGAGCAACCTCAGCCACGGGCGGAACAGCCAGCAACAGATGACAGACAGGCAAGCCGTGAACCGCGAACAGAGCGTCTCACCACGTAGCTCTGGGCGGCAGTCCAAGTGGCGTCAGCTCCGGCAGACCCGCCGACAGACGAGCCGGCTGCCAGACCACAAGACTTTGGGGAACAGCGGGGACACAGCAGCCCTTTGATAGCATTGACAACAGCAGGGACGGCAGCCGGTAAGACAGCACGGTAAGACAGCACCGCAGCGCTGCACAGCAGCAGGAGCGGGAGGGCGTGGCTTACAGAGAGCACTGTTCATTGGGAATGTGAGTTCCCGCTGGCGTGTTGTGAGGAGTCGGCCAAATATTTGGGTATTCAGAGCCACAGAGAAACCAAGCAAATTATTCGACTAAACTACAGCCCTGTGGTGCATAACCTGGAGCAGTAGGTCGAGCGTTTGTTGAGAATCCCACTTCCCCTTGCTGGTCGAGTTGCACTTGTGAAGATGATTGTCCTGCCAAGGTATTTGTATCTGTTTCACAACATTGCTATCCCACTCCACAACACTTTTTGACGCACTTTGCGTTCTTTTTAAAAAAAATATATTTTTATTAAACATTATCGACATAAAGGTACAGCTTCACAAAATCAGTAAAGGGATTTACAGCAAAATCAGATCTACATACAAATACAGCAGCATAATTCAGTGGAAATCAGGGGGAGGGGGGATCATCACCACCAGCATGTGGTGACCGTGGGTGGATGTGGGGCTCCCCAAAGCTGCGCAATATTTCTCTTGGCGATCATGCAGCCAAGTGTGACCCATTGCATGGTATAAGTGTTGAGGTCAGTAGGTTCCCAGATGTTAAGGAGGCATCTGGGCTCTTCTGGTTTGACTTCTACCCCCAATGCTTCACTCATGATTTTATGTATGTTGCACCAATATTCCTGGATTGGCTCGCAGTGCCATGATTTGTGTATGAATGTGCCCATTTGTGTGCATCCCCTTCTACAAGATTCAGAAAAGGGGGGTGGTGATGAACAGAGTGTCTGAATTAAGCAGACCACTCTTACCCAGTCCAAAGATCAGGGCTTGATCCATCACCGTTATTTAGCTCACTCCCCCATCCCAGCTCAGAACCTGGCTATATGCAAATTAGTCTGTCCCTGGCCCAGTGCATCATGGGAACAGGGCAGACCAAACTACCAAGCCAATTCTTCACCAGAAAGGAGACAAGCTTCCGGGGACCGGTTTCTGGCATTTCAGCCGTCGTCGGCCCGGCTTGCTTGAATCCTGATGGAGCAGTGAGCAAGGGACTCATGTCTGAGTATACCCTGCCACACCTATAGTGGCCAAAAACAATTCAGAAAAGGGGGGTGGTGATGAACAGAGTGTCTGAATTAAGCAGACCACTCTTACCCAGTCCAAAGATCAGGGCTTGATCCATCACCGTTATTTAGCTCACTGACCCATCCCAGCTCAGAACTAAGTATGGGCGGAAAATCCGTTTCGCTCGCGGATTTTGCGGATTTTTGGTAAATTCGCAATCCGCGAGATTCGCGAATCTCCCGCAAAATCCGCAAATCCGCGAGCAGCGGATTTTATGGCTTGCTCGCACAGTTCGCGTGAGTTCGCGGCTTCCCAGTACAACTTCGCGCCCCGCGAATAAGCGCTAAATTGCAGAAATACGATCTTAGCAAAACTGAAACTACTTACCAGGTTCAAAAGTTCAGGCTCATCATTAGTAGCCATTTCCTGTAGTGCTTCCTGAGGGGCCCCTCCAGAGTTCAGTTGCCTACTTGCAACTATTATGTGACCCTGCTCTGAACCTCAGAATAGTTACACATATGCCACAAAGGTCCTGAATTACAGCTAAGGGAGACAAGCAGGAGCCAGGCTGGAAGTTCAAATCCATTAATTAGCCCCTAATTCATTATTGTCAGTTGGGGCAGGGCAGGTGTTGTAACTAATTTTGCAACAATGAAAGCACTTAGCAAGTGCAAAAGATCACTAATCAGGAAGCACTAAGGAAGCAGGTGCCAGCTAAAAAAATATTCTGTGACACATTAATCAGCCCCAAATTAATTCAGGTCACTTGAGGCAGGGAAGGTGTGCTTTGCTTTGCCACAATAATGTACACTGGACAACCAGAGGGTGCTGTGATGAAATAGAGGGTGGCATGGGTGACAGAGGGTGGCAGTGATGAAGAAGAGTGTCCCAAACAGGCTGGACACGTAGAAACAACAAGTTCGCAAAACTTGCGACCCGACAGGTAAGTTCGCGTTTGCGAAATTGTACAAAACCCTCGCGAACTAGCAGAAACCTGCGCGAACACAACAAAAAAAAAAATCCGCAAATTCGCGAGAATTCGCGGATTTTGCGGATTGCGAGTTCGCAAATCCGCATAATTCGCGAACGCGAGATTCGCAAAATTCGCCCTTGCTTACTCAGAACCTGGCTATATGCAAATTAGTCTGTCCCTGGCTCAGTGCATCATGGGAACAGGGCAGACCAAACTACCAAGCCAATTCTTCACCAGAAAGGAGACAAGCTTCCGGGGACCGGTTTCTGGCATTTCAGCCGTCGTCGGCCCGGCTTGCTTGAATCCTGATGGAGCAGTGAGCAAGGGACTCATGTCTGAGTATACCCTGCCACACCTATAGTGGCCAAAAACGATTCAGAAAAGGGGGGTGGTGATGAACAGAGTGTCTGAATTAAGCAGACCACTCTTACCCAGTCCAAAGATCAGGGCTTGATCCATCACCGTTATTTAGCTCACTGCCCCATCCCAGCTCAGAACCTGGCTATATGCAAATTAGTCTGTCCCTGGCCCAGTGCATCATGGGAACAGGGCAGACCAAACTACCAAGCCAATTCTTCACCAGAAAGGAGACAAGCTTCCGGGGACCGGTTTCTGGCATTTCAGCCGTCGTCGGCCCGGCTTGCTTGAATCCTGATGGAGCAGTGAGCAAGGGACTCATGTCTGAGTATACCCTGCCACACCTATAGTGGCCAAAAACGATTCAGAAAAGGGGGGTGGTGATGAACAGAGTGTCTGAATTAAGCAGACCACTCTTACCCAGTCCAAAGATCAGGGCTTGATCCATCACCGTTATTTAGCTCACTGCCCCATCCCAGCTCAGAACCTGGCTATATGCAAATTAGTCTGTCCCTGGCCCAGTGCATCATGGGAACAGGGCAGACCAAACTACCAAGCCAATTCTTCACCAGAAAGGAGACAAGCTTCCGGGGACCGGTTTCTGGCATTTCAGCCGTCGTCGGCCCGGCTTGCTTGAATCCTGATGGAGCAGTGAGCAAGGGACTCATGTCTGAGTATACCCTGCCACACCTATAGTGGCCAAAAACGATTCAGAAAAGGGGGTGGTGATGAACAGAGTGTCTGAATTAAGCAGACCACTCTTACCCAGTCCAAAGATCAGGGCTTGATCCATCACCGTTATTTAGCTCACTGCCCCATCCCAGCTCAGAACCTGGCTATATGCAAATTAGTCTGTCCCTGGCCCAGTGCATCATGGGAACAGGGCAGACCAAACTACCAAGCCAATTCTTCACCAGAAAGGAGACAAGCTTCCGGGGACCAGTTTCTGGCATTTCAGCCGTCGTCGGCCCGGCTTGCTTGAATCCTGATGGAGCAGTGAGCAAGGGACTCATGTCTGAGTATACCCTGCCACACCTATAGTGGCCAAAAACGATTCAGAAAAGGGGGGTGGTGATGAACAGAGTGTCTGAATTAAGCAGACCACTCTTACCCAGTCCAAAGATCAGGGCTTGATCCATCACCGTTATTTAGCTCACTGCCCCATCCCAGCTCAGAACCTGGCTATATGCAAATTAGTCTGTCCCTGGCCCAGTGCATCATGGGAACAGGGCAGACCAAACTACCAAGCCAATTCTTCACCATAAAGGAGACAAGCTTCCGGGGACCAGTTTCTGGCATTTCAGCCGTCGTCGGCCCGGCTTGCTTGAATCCTGATGGAGCAGTGAGCAAGGGACTCATGTCTGAGTATACCCTGCCACACCTATAGTGGCCAAAAACGATTCAGAAAAGGGGGGTGGTGATGAACAGAGTGTCTGAATTAAGCAGACCACTCTTACCCAGTCCAAGGATCAGGGCTTGATCCATCACCGTTATTTAGCTCACTGCCCCATCCCAGCTCAGAACCTGGCTATATGCAAATTAGTCTATCCCTGGCCCAGTGCATCATGGGAACAGGGCAGACCAAACTACCAAGCCAATTCTTCACCAGAAAGGAGACAAGCTTCCGGGGACCAGTTTCTGGCATTTCAACCGTCGTCGGCCCGGCTTGCTTGAATCCTGATGGAGCAGTGAGCAAGGGACTCATGTCTGAGTATACCCTGCCACACCTATAGTGGCCAAAAACGATTCAGAAAAGGGGGGTGGTGATGAACAGAGTGTCTGAATTAAGCAGACCACTCTTACCCAGTCCAAGGATCAGGGCTTGATCCATCACCGTTATTTAGCTCACTGCCCCATCCCAGCTCAGAACCTGGCTATATGCAAATTAGTCTATCCCTGGCCCAGTGCATCATGGGAACAGGGCAGACCAAACTACCAAGCCAATTCTTCACCAGAAAGGAGACAAGCTTCCGGGGACCGGTTTCTAGCATTTCAGCCGTCGTCGGCCCGGCTTGCTTGAATCCTGATGGAGCAGTGAGCAAGGGACTCATGTCTGAGTATACCCTGCCACACCTGCAGTGAGCTAAAAAACGGTGATGGATCAAGCCCTGATCTTTGGACTGGGTAAGAGTGGTCTGCTTAATTCAGACACTCTGTTCCACCACCCCCTTTTCTGAATCATTTTGTCCACCATAAGCGTGGAAGGGTATACTCAGATGTGAGTCCCTTGCTCATTGCACCATCAGGATTCAAGCAAGCCGGGCCGACGACGACTGAAATGCCAGAAACCGGTCCCCGGAAGCTTGTTTCCTTCCCAGTATAAGAATTGGCTTGGTAGTTTGGTTTGCCCTGTTCCCATCATGCACTGGGACAGGAACAGACTAATTTGCATGTAGCCAGGTTCTGAGCTGGGATGGTGCAGTGTGCTAAAGAACGGTGATGGATCAAGCCCTGATCTTTGGACTGGGTAAGAGTGGTCTGCTTAATTCAGACACTCTGTTCATCACCACCCCCTTTTCTGAATCCCCTTCTACAAGAGCCATCCGTCAGCCCACCCATGTGTACCAACTGAGGACCAGGTATATTGATTCTGTGCAGGATCTTAAGTTGCACCAGTCTTAGTCGCTCTGGGATCGCAACTGTTTTGGGAGAGGAGACCGCTTCCTGCCAAGTTTCATCATCCAATTCGATTCCGTCCTCAGTCCATCTGTCTTGTAGTACGAGTAGGGGATTTTCAACATTGTTCATAAGTTTCCGGTATGTTAGGGAAATGGCTTTGTCAGGCAAGTGGCCATCCTCTAGTGGGGAGGTATCCGGTCGAGTAGAGTCGCTAGGAAATACTGTTTGTAGTGAGTGTCTGATTTTCAGGTACCGATAAAACTCAGAATTCGCCAGGGCATACTGGGTTTGGAGAGCGTAAGGGCTTCACGCCCTCTGCGCACCAGAGGTCCTTAACATGAGAGATTCCTATTAGATCCCATTCATCAAAACCCCTAGAATTTCCCATGTATCCAAGTTTCCGTGAGTCCCACAGAGGAGTGGTGAGAGTCAGCTTTTTCTGCCGACCGAGCGACTTGGCTGCAGAGTGCTAGATTTTGACTGTGTGATTGGTGGGACCGGTGAGCGGGTATTTGCCTGGTGTTGAGTATAGCGCACAGGAGAAGATCCCGTTGGGAAGGAGCCAGAGATCCATCAGGAACCCCGGGTTGTCAGGGCGACCATATTTGCAATGATTAATAGCTGTAAGGTACGCCACCCAATAATATTTTTTAATGTCGGGTAGACCAATTCCGCTGTCATACCAGCTGAGTGTTAGCTTTTTCAGAGCAATACGCGGCCTCCCCCCCTTGAGAAGGTCTCTCAGGAGTCCTTCAAGCTCTTTAAAATATGAGCTTGGGACAGGGTCAGCTGAATTCTGCAGGGCGTACAGGAAACGGGGTAGAGACATCATTTTAAATAAAGCTGCTTTGCCCAATAGCAGAGCGGGAGTGACTTCCAGTTTGCTATGTCACTTCTGAGTCTCTGCAGTGGGGGGACTAAAGTACGGGCGTATCGGACGGAGGAGTCAAGAGAAATGAATATGCCTAAGTATTTGTAGCCTTCTGTGACTATTGCAATTAGGCAGTTTCAGGGTAAAGGGGAGGGGTTCCCCCAGAGGACCTACAGAAGCGATTTTTTCCAATTGACGCGAAACCCAGAATACCTGCCAAAAATGTCCAATATGTCGAAGACTGCTATCAGGGATCTCTTTGGGGATGTGAGATAAAAAAGAATATCGTCCACATATAAGAAGATACGGTCCTCCCAGTCTGCCGACCAGTGCATGCCGCAGATCATTACATCCTTAAGAATCCATGCTGCAAGGGGTTCGAGGGCAAAAATGAACAGTAAGGGAGAAAGGGGGTACCCCTGATGGGTCCCTCAGCTGAGTGTGAAGGGCTCCGAGTTCCTGTTGTTCACGACTATCTGAGCCATCAGTGCACTATATAACAGTTACACCCAGCGCCAGAAAATCGGCCTAAAACCCAGTTTGGCAAGTACTGCAAAAAGATAAGACCATTCCAGTGTATCACATGCCATGGTGGCATCAAGGGAGACTATAATTGCATCCTCACGTATTGTTGGTACTCTTCCCAGGACCACGTGCAATCTGCGCATGTTAAGAGCAGTGTTCCTTTTAGGCATGAACCCTGATTGATCTGGTTGTACGAGGTCCCCTAGCACCTTGATCAGCCTCGTGCCGAGCACTTTAGCTAAAATATTTGGTTCTGCATTTAGTAGCAATATAGGCCGATAGGAGGCACACTCCGTTTTGGGTTTCCCTTCCTTGAGGATTGTAACAATATCGGCAATCCTCTTGTCATATGGCAGTGAACCATGCTTAAGTCTGTCCTCGAACATGGCCTTCAGATAGGGGCCAATTTATCTGGTCAAAGTTTGTAAAGTTCCATTGAAATGCAGTTTCGATCTGGGGCCTTTTTCAAGCGTAGTGCTCTTGTAGCCGTTGCGATTTCGTCAGCGGTTAGGGCACTGTCCATAAAAGTTCGGTCTGTGTCCGATAGTGTGGGAAGAGAGACATCTTTAGCACTTTCCGTTCTTATCTCATCAGATTGGTCGGGGGGAGGAAGACCTAGAGTTAACTGGGATGCCATGTCCTTACTATATGAGAGAGGTGGTTTTGGGGTCCCCAATCTTCAGATCTACTATTTGGTTGCGCAGTGCAGTTTTGCACACTCCTGATATCACCTGGACACGCAGATCCACTACACTAGACCTTAGCCTGACCTGGTGCTCCCGTCGCCCCCTTGTATGGTGCTGCCGCGGGGCTTTGCCAGGGATCCCGGGGATATACAAACAATTTGCACCACTACCTGGGCCTGGCATAAGTTGACAAAAGTGACTGGTGTTGGCGCTCTATACTCATCGGAGATCCCTGTCAATACTAACCCCTGGATCCCCATTACGGAACAAAAACTAACACAGCGTACACTCACAAAATATTCAATAAATTAGACTGGGGATCTGTTCCCAGGGGGCTATGTTTTTTTAGCACAGAGGGTGGGAGGTTCAGTGAGGCAGGATTAATGGATCCATTTGTATTTAGCGGGATATGGAAGGTGCTCAGAGCTAATATTCTGAAGTACCCGTTGGAGCCCAAGTACTTCCCTCCACTCACTCTCGTAATCACAAGTTCCGGGGCAGAACACCTAACCTCGAAGCTATACAAAGCATGTCTGTCATTAGTCCCTAGCAGGTAGGCCAAGTTACGGGAAGCATGGGAGCGGGACCTTGGGCACCCAATTCAAGACTCTCACTGGTCCTTTTGTTGTGCACAAACGATAGAGGTCTCCTTAAACAGCAGACATAAGCTTATACCCTTCAAATATTTGTGGAGGGTCTATATGACCCCAGTGAAGGTTCACTCCATTGATCCCAATCAACCACACACTTTTGTCCTAAGTCCAGTGGCCCGCACGCCGATTTTGCCCACCTGACTTGAAACTGCACTAAGACTGGGGGCTTCTGGATATTCATTTTCAGAATAATAACACAAATGACCCAACTTGAGATGGTCCGTACACCTGAGGTAGCCTTGTTGGGCTATGTGGCGGAGTTTCCCAAAGAAGTTGTGGAAATTCACAGCCATTGCCCTTTTGCTCGCTAAGAGGGAAATAGCTCTTAAATGGGGAAATAGGGCATCCCCACAGTGAAAGATTGGCTCAATAGCCTCACATACTGTAATACTAATTGTGACCTTCATGCTACGACTCAACCTTCGGCATCCAGGCAAAATTACATTTCGGAGCCTCTTAATAATTACTTACTGGAGATAAGTGCCGCCCCTATCTCACAACAGCCTGCTGGGATAGTCCCCACTTAATCAATAAATCAGGACACTTGTAAAGCGCACTACAAACCCGTGAGGGTCTCAAGGCGCTGGGGGGTGGGGAGCTGCTACTGATCGAAGAGCCAGGTCTTGAGTAGTCTTCTGAAGACCAGTTGGTCTTGGGTCTGCCGGAGGTTGGTGGGGAGGGTGTTCCAGGTCTTGACGGCGAGGTGGGAGAAGGATCTGCCTCTGGCTGTAATTCTTCGGATAAGGGGGACCGCGGTGAGGGCGAGGTCGGCAGAGCGGTGCTTGTAGGTGGGGGAGTAGAAGCTGAGTTGTCTGTTGAGGTACGCTGGGCCGGCATCGTGGAGGGCCTGTGTGCGTGGATGAGAAGCTTGAAGGTTATCCTCTTGTTGACGGGGAGACAGTGTAGGTCTCCCAGGTGGGTAGTGATGTGGCTGTGGTGGGGAATGTTGAGGATCAGACGTGCTGAAGCGTTCTGGACGCGATGCAGGCGTCTTAGTAGCTTGGCCAATGCTCCAGCATAGAGGGCATTACCATAGTCCAGTCTGCTGGTGACGAGAGCCTCGGTGACTGTTCTTCTTGTTTTAGTGGGGATCCACTTGAAGATCCTACGTAGCATTCGGAGGGTATTGAAGCAGGAGGGGGAGATGGCGTTGACCTGCTTAGTCATGGTGAGGGTGGAGTCGAGGATGACCCCTAGGTTGCATGAGTGGTCTGTGAAAGTCGAAGCAGTTCCCAGTGTGGTCGGCCACCAGGAGTCGTCCCAGGCCAATGGGGTGGACCCAAGGTTGAGGACCTCCGTTTTGTCCGAGTTCAGCTTCAGGCTGCGGTTCCTCATCCAGTCGGCGACGGCCCTCATTCCTTCATGGAGGTTGGTTTTGGCTGTGTGAGGGTCTTTGGTGAGGGAGATGATCAGCTGGGTGTCGTTGGCGTAGGAGATGATGTTGAGGTCATGTTGACGGGTGACGTGGGCGAGGGGTGCCATGTAGATATTGAATAGCGTCGGGCTGAGGGCCGAGCCCTGGGGTACGCCGAAGATGATCTTGGTACACAGAAAAAATACCTGGATTCCCACTTTTTGTTTTTCAGAAACCACACTATTTTCTTTTTGTGGTTAGGTTATTTTATTCAACCTCTTTTTTTCAGTTTGAATATTTATTCTGAATAGGAGGTCTCTTCTATTCCCAGAAGGACATATAATTTACACCACAAGGATACATCAAATTTGAACATGTATAAATGACTTTGGACAAAACCAATTAAACAAAATAGACACATATATATACAACAATTGCTTCAAAATTGCAATGTACAATACAACGCACTATCTTTAATTTATACGTGCGTAGCCAAATTCATTTTTGATTAAAAAAACATGCTGCTCAATGCAATTCATCAAAAAGGCAACACAGCAGATAAATGCCTATTTGTAAAATACTATGAAAAGGTTTTAATCAATTCCATCAATTTAAGAATATGCCGACGCGTTTCCAGCCACGTTTAAATTCTTTGCTGGCTTTCATCAGGGCTTCTGATTATGGACACAATGGAGCAATCCATGAAGCAAATAAATAAATAAAAACCAGTCAATAATGGTGTCTCTAACCTTCCCTCGCAGCCTTCATCAGTTTATAATGGCCACAAATCATACCTTCAAGACGATTCTTAAATGGGGAGCGTTTAGTGATTTCCAAAACATGGGTTGCGGCCACAAACGTAGTAATCTGAAAAAGATAATTATCTGATTCAGTGCTCGTGCCTCCTATGCTCAATTTCATAGATCTAGTAGCGAGTACTGTATCAAAGCATACCTTGCATTGATTTGTATCAGGTTCGTGCATTGATTTGTATCAGGTTCGTGCAAGCGATCTGTCATTCCAAAATGTGTGGTCTCACGGGGGAACGGGGGCTGGGGGCAATGCTGTAGGAAAAAGAGTATATATCGTTTGGAGATACTCCCTTTTACAGTCTTTTATCCACATTGCATATAGATATTTTATGGCGGCATACCTGTATATAATTACGATGATATTTCGGACACGGCTTTCTTCTTCTTTGAGCCGATCCGATTATAACAAGCACTGGCGTTGCCAATAGGTTTCGCATTTGGAAAGTTGGAGCTATTGGTTTTGCACTTACAGTTTTTGTACTTTAAACGTCAGGAAACCTCTATAACATGTGTCTTGTGCGGGTGGGTCGTAATGCCTCTCCCCTCCCTCAACAACAATTGTAATAAGCAGCATTTATCATTTAGGCCTCGATTTTGAATCTGGCGCTGAAGTCAAACCAGAGAGCAGGGGCTGAATTTGAGGGTTGAGATAAAGTGCCGTAAAGTGCGTCTTTCTGCAGAGATGTATGAGAGGAATGTGTGAGAGGGCAGGCGCGGTCTCTTAACCCGGCTCTACTCCAGTAATAACAGGCACTTTGACCTTTGAACTGTAATAATAAATGTGCGGACGCTGGCTTATTTCAACACTTTCTCCAAATAACCAGTTTTATTGGGCGACAAGTACTGTCCAAACTCTCACCACTGCCTTTTCTTTTCACAAGGCCCCTGTGGGCTTCCCGTTCATTGGTGAAGGGGGTGTGATATTATAGCACCCACTGGTGTGTGCAGAGTTTGCCTTTGTGTCGGCCTGCTCCAATTAAAGGGAGAAGGTGTTGGCTTCCCCCAGTCACACCCAAGGGAGCTTTTGGTGGCGCTGCGATAAAAGTGACAGCACTTTGAAGGAGCACTTTAGCAGGCTGGTGAGACTTCTTCCTAATTCATTTGCCCCCACCCCTCCCCTCCCCCCTTAATTGCTGATCACCCTCTAAGCTTCGGCGCTTCCTTACCGGGGGAGGCTGGTAATGCTGATCTTCAGGGGCTCAATGCAAAGCGGGAAGGGGTGGGTGCAAAAAAAGAGCTTCAAGGAAAACAAAAAACAAGCATTAGCGAAATGAAACAAGTCGGATAGGGGTGGACAAAGAAAAGCGCGGAGATGCCGGTCTTATGGCCAATTGAGCGCTATGCCAGTTGCACGCAAAAAAATAACAAGCTTGGTGCTGTGACATTAGGCAGGGTTTCCGGGTTTGGGCGAGCAGCTTTAAAGGGCCTCGAGTGTGCAACTGGACCACGCCTTTGTGTGCCGGACTTCAGCATACATGTCAACATCCCCGAATCAGGCGGGAGACTACCGATTTCAAGGATAGACTTCCACCTGCTGATTGCTGCCTGCAAAAACCGGATTCCTTGGCGGCTTCAGACAGCACGGACTGGTCTTGTTTTACTCGAATTATGAACTGCCAGTAAACTGCTCCTGGAGGCCCCCTTTTTATCACGTTCTCTCTACCTGCCATAGCAATTTCTCTGTGCTCCTGACAGGCAAGGAAAAAATCTATATTAGTATTTCTGATATCCACTCCTGCAGCAGCACACTTGCAAGTCACCATACAAGCCAATAGACCGACGTAGGCAGCAAAAGAAGTTAATAGGAGAAATACATTATCCCGATTATTTAAAAAAAATCTTCAATTTTTCTTTTCCAAAATATTGCCATGTACACTTCTGTGTGGCTGGACCAGCCCCTCTGTTACCACGGGTCTCCTCAGTGCAAAGCCCCACGTCCCTACAGTGGCAGGGCTAGGAGAATGGCTTCCCTCTGATATGTGGTATTGTCTGTATTCGTCAGGGTTTTGCTCCCATCTACCTGCACAATCTTGCCCAGCCATATCAGCCTGGCCGCTCTCTTAGGTCATCCAACAATGGCAATCTTGTGATTCCTAGAATCCGACTGGCAAAAATGGGAGGCCGTTCATTCGCATATCTAGGACCTAAGATGTGGAATGCTCTCCCGTTGGCGCTAAAAACAGAAACTAGTCTTCTTGCTTTCCGCAAAAAATTGAAGACTCTTCTGTTCTAAGTTCTTCGGTTCTGTTTTTCTTCTCTTTCAGCAATTGCTTGTTTTCTTCTTCAGTCTGTCCCTGGCGCCGGGAAACCCATTGCGGGTAGCTGTGCGCAATACAAGTTCAATAAATAAATAAATATAAAATACACTGGGGTGTCTGAAGCGGAAGCGGAACATACATGTCAGTTCTGAAGGGGGGTGATGGAAGCGGGAAAGCAGTTGTGTATGGATTTTCGTGGCTACCTCCAGTCCAGTGCGCTGCTTCTTCCAGTCACGCAGCTCTGCCTGGATGAAAGGGCAAGCTTTGCTTCGCTCACACCAGGTGCTTTGATATGAGTGGCACTGCTGGCCTCTCTATAGCATGTTTGCAAAGATGTTGAGTTTGAAAGCATGCTGGCATTCACTTCTTAGTGCTGTTGCTGTGTAAACATCGAATGTGGGATATTGGAGGCGTTGGTTTTTAATCACTGAAAGTTGCCCAAGTCTGTGTGTAGCGCAAACAGTGGCACTCATATCTGTTGCGTTACAGATGTGAAAACAAAACGGTGTTGCTATAACACTAATTCTTTGCGTGATGGTAGCATCTCAAACTTTTTTCTCATCAGGATTGCGATTTATTTGACTATGCGCCGTCGGCAGTGACACCATGTTTTGATTTTGCAATTTCTGTTGACACCATCAGTACTGTATCCCCATCGTTATTTATTTCTTCCCTCTTTCCCTCTCCCGCTGCAGTCACACGAGAACAGAGCTAATTTCATCGGCACCGGCCCCTGCGGCTGGAGTGTGTTGCGGTGTAGTGCCAACTGCCCCCGCCCCCTCCCCCCCGTCCTCGGGAACGCGTTTGGCAATTGGGTGGAAAGAAATACCTTTATCCCGAAAGTACAAATCAATTTAAAGTAATACCCCCAAGTGTACAAGGCAGCTAGCTGGGTTTGTGTTTTAAATGACCATGTTTACAGTCTTATTATATTATATTATATATATTATATATATGAGTCTGAACCACGAAAGAAATACAAATCCTCACTGGCTAACTATAACAAGAAGGACTGGGCGAGAAGGGAGGGGAGAATGGCAGCAGCAGATGAGCCTTATTAAAGCTGATGAAAAGGGAGGGGGAGGAGGGAGTGCGATGCGAGCAGGGAAGGGGGCGGAGAGGAGGCTCTGATGGAGAACGATGTAAAGCCATGCTTTGCAGCGAAACGTAACAAGAAGAGACATGGATAAAACAAGATGGTGGCTGTTTCACGCTGTACCACATTTGGAAGAAAAAGTAAAGCGTGAGCAGGAGGGGGCAAAAGGAGAGAAAGAGAGAGAGAGAGAGAGAGAGAAAAGTAAAGCGCGAGCCAGAGAGAGACAGGGCCGTGAACAGGGATGTAATTAGGGGGGAGGAGGGACGGAACGGAAGTGCTGGTGGGCAGAAAGGACGGCCGTGGGAGGCGGATTAGGGAGATGCGCGTGCTTGTGTGGTCACGTGACCCGCTTTTGTGGTCACGTGACTCACACGCACTGTGAAAAAACTGCAGTGGTTTGACGAGTCGATCGAGCACTTGAATTTTCGCCTATTACATTCGCAAGCGAATGATAATAGGCGATACCTAAAAATGCCAACAGTCATATAAGTGCACATTCTATGTCTTGCACTACGGGAGATTTATACAACTACTACGGTGTCTTCTCACTTATTGACTTCTGAAATGCCCAAGGAGCAAGTCCCCGCGTTATCTCTAGTAGTGAAGGACCCGGCTGGATTCTTCTTCCGCCATTCTGATACCTCGCACTCTCACCTATTCCGCTTCGTTTCTGCCAACTACCAAGGCGTCTTCACTGCAGTCAACCGCTAGTTTGTTCACCCGGAAGTGGTACCTTGATAACCTGTACCTTTCGCCTCTGAGAATGCTGTCGATTGTGGTCCTGCGTGTTTTGACGCCGCTTTTTTTAGGTTGTTATCACTGCGCTTTTACGTTATTTGAATGCAAATGCCCAATTTCCGTACTTTGCACTATAATCATTAGCTAGCTATCCTCTTACCCCTAAGGAGTTTCTAAGTTTTGGTATCAGCTGTGTACTTAGCTCTATACCCATTAGCGAACTAGTTTATTTTGATGTCTCGAGCCGCCTCCATTGAGGTCACTTAAACTGCGTGTCCATCATTCTCTCACTATAAGAATCTTCATTAAAAAGTCTCACTGACAAGTTAGTTTAACCAGGCTTGTAGTTACACCATATTTTAGTCGCATCCATTCTTCTGCTCCCCGCCAGATAAATGCATTAAGAGCCTTTTGTTGGGTAATCCTAGACAACTCTAGATAACTCAGACATTTCATTAAAGCCTGTTAGAATGCTGTTAAATTTCATGATCAGGTGTGCTTCTTTAGTCAGTAATATGGAGTCAAAGTCTGCAGTAATTCTAGATGTGTTTGCCGCTATCAAGACTGTCCATTTAAAATCATGCTCAGAATGATTTTCTTTCAAAAAATGGTCAACCATCGGGGCTGTACACACTTTCTTTTTAATTCTAGAACAATGTTGTGTGATTCTTTGGTTAATTTGTTGGTTGGTTTTGCCAATG
Source organism: Lissotriton vulgaris (assembly GCF_964263255.1). NCBI lineage: Eukaryota > Metazoa > Chordata > Amphibia > Caudata > Salamandridae > Lissotriton > Lissotriton vulgaris. Next base: position 104,219,564 of record NC_141685.1, on the reverse strand, counting down.
TAGATTTTTTGACATGGGCAGACCACGGCATATATGACATTTCTTGTCCTGCAGTTCGTGAATGTTGAATGCTTCCATTTGACGTTTTCATGATTGAAGACTGTTCCTTCTATTGTACTTGCGCAGGCAACACACTTTCCACATTTGTGGTGTCCCTCAACTGGTTTTAAACCCCTTTTGGAGAGTAGATCTTTTTTCACTTCCCTAGTGAAGATGTCAGCTCTTACCAATTCCTACCCAATGCTTTTGCTTTTCCGCATTGCAAACATTGAGAGCGGTAATTTGACCTCCATGTTTTCCAAGAGGTGCCAATTTTGCGTTATTATTTGTTTGAATTTGTTAGTCTGTGGTCCAAATGTGGTCACACAGACTAGCTTATCCAATGGTGACTTCTCTCTCTTTTCTAACAGTGTCTCTCTTGGAGTATTCCATGCTCGTTTCTTTGCATGCTTAAGCATTTTTTTAGGGTAACCCCTCATTAGCATCTGGTCACAAAATACATCTGCATGGTAGTCAAAGTCATCTCTACATGAACAATTCCTGCGAATACGTAGTAGCTGGCCGTAGGGGAGATTTTCTTTTAGACTTTTGGGGTGTGAAATCCCAAATTGTAGGATAGTGTTTTTGTCTGTCACCTTCCGGTATAAAGTAACCGTGAGGTGCCCTTCTCTAGGGGCTACATCTACATCCAAGAATGTCAATTTAGTCTGGCTTTTAGAACAACAAAATGTAATGTCCTTGTGTCTGCAATTCAGCCAACCGAAAAAGTGGTCTAACTCATCACTCGTGGCAATCCATAGGCACCAGACATCGTCTATATAACGAAGCCATTGTGTAATATTCTTTGAGAAAGGATTGTTTTCATAAATATATTTCACTTTAAACTCTGCCATGTAGAGGACCGCCATCTCTGGGGCAAAAGGACATCCCATGGCCGTCCCCTTGACTTGTAGGTAGAACGAGTTGTTGAATTTGAAATAATTCCTTTTAAGGGCAAGTGTTGCCAAGCTGAGAATGAACTCTGTTGGAACTCTGTGGGGTCTTTCTCTTTTGTCCAAATACAATTCTATAACTTCAAGAGCCTCGTCTTGTGGTGTTTGGGTATACAATTAGGTGGCATCAAAGGTCACCATCCACTGTTCTTGGTCATTAAAGTCCACCGTTTCCACTTTGTGTATAAAGTCAGTGGTGTCCCTAAGGTACGAACGCACCCCTGTTAAAAAGGGTTTTAAGAAAACATCGACATACTTTGATAAGGGCTCTAGGGCGGAATCACACCCCGAGACGATAGTCGTCCTGGTGGATCATTTAGCCTCTTGTGTATCTTCGGGAGGAAGTATAACACCGGCACTCTGGGAAACTTCTTTGATAAATACTCAAATTCTTTGGGGCCCAACCAGCTTTGATCTAGGCCATGCTTGACAATCCCCGAAATCTGCTCTTGTATGTCTCTAGTCGGGTCATCATTGATTTGTCTATAGCCCTCCCTGTTCTCTACATGGGACATCCCTTCCTTTATATAAATATCTTTCGGCCAGACAACCAAGGCTCCCCCCTTATCTGCCTGTTTGATTATAACAGAGTTGTCATTCTTCAGATCTACGAGTGCCTTTTGCTGCCCTGCTGTTATATTTCTCTTTAAATATTTAGATTGTTTCTAAAGTTGTGTCAGTGATGACATCACTGCTTGCTCATACGCTCCAATTGCTTTTGGAACACTAGATGCAGGGGGAATGAACTTAGATTTGTTAGCCAGCCCTGTTGTTTGAAGGTTCTGTTTGCATTCTTTATCCGCAAAAAAAGCCTTTAAAGGGATCTTGCGGCAAAATTCTAATGTTTCCAATTTCAACTTTGTGAAGTCCATCACTCGATTGGGAACAAATTTAAGAAAAGAAGATGATCTTGGTGGCATTGGAGTGGTAGGGGGGGGAGTCGGACACTCGGAGTTCTGCCGGAGAGGAAGGATGTGGTCCAGTCCAGGGCCTTCCCTTGGATTCCGGTGTCGTAGAGGCGTGTGCGTAGGGTGCGGTGGGAGACCGTGTCGAAGGCGGCTGATAGGTCCAGGAGGATGAGGGCTGCTGTTTCTCTGTTGTCTAGCAGGGTCCTGATGTCATCTGTGGCGGCGATTAGTGGGGTTTCGGTGCTGTGGTTGCTGTGGAAACCGGACTGGGACGGGTCCGGGATGTTGTTGTCTTCGAGGTAGCGGGTCAGCTGTTTGTTGACGATTTTCTCAGTGACTTTAGCCAGAAATGGGAGCAGGGAGATGGGCCGGAAGTTCTTGAGGTCCTTGGGGTCCGCCTTTGGTTTCTTGAGTAAGGCGTTGATCTCGGCTTGTTTCCAGCTTTCCGGGAAGATTGCTGTCTCGAAGGAGATGTTGATGGCCTTGCTGAGATGGGGTGCGATGGATGTCCTGGCTTTGTTGAAGATGTGGTGGGGACATGGGTCTTGCGTTGAACCAGAGTGGATGGTCTTCATGATCTCGCTGGTGTCCTTGTCGTTGACGCTTGTCCAGGAGAGTAGATGGTTGGGGCGTGTGGTGGTGGTGGGGGCGGTGGTCTTCGGGGTGGTCATGGCATCAAAGCTGTCATGGATGTTGGTGATCTTGCGGTGGAAGAAGGTAGCCGGTGAGTCACATACGTCTTGCAACGGCGGGATGTCGTTGGTGTTGGAGCTGGGGTTGGAGAGTTCCTTCATAATGTTGAAGAGCTCCTTGCTATTGTGTGCGTTGTTGTCTAGGCGGTCCTTGAATGAGGCCCTCTTGGCGCCTCTGATGATTTGGTGATATCTGCGGGTGGCGTTCTTGTGGGGGGTGTAGCTGTCTGGTGATCATTCGAGGAGCCAGTTCTTCTCCAGTTTTCCGCATGTTCTTTTGGAGGCCTGGGGGTCTTCAGTGAACCAGGTGGCTTTCTTGCTGGTGTGGCTGTTTAGAGGGTGTTTTGAGCGGCGCGAGGGTATTGGCGCAGTCGTAAATCCATTGCCTGAGGTTGCCAGTGGCGGTGTCCGGGTCGGTGGAGTCGGCGGGTGGGTCCTGTCGAGGGTGGTGGTGAGATGGTCATTGGTGACTTTGCTCCAGCATAGTCGAGGCAGCAGTTGGGTGTGGCGGTGCTTGGTGGGCTTCTTGAAGGTGAAGTGGATGCAGTGGGGGTCGGTCCAGTGGGGTTCGGTGGTGTGGCTAAAGGAGACGTGGGGGCTTGCGGAGAAGATAAGGTCGAGCTTGTGGCCGGCGGTGTGGGTGGGTGTTGTCACAAGCTGCCTGAGTCTGAGGTTGGCGAGGTTGTTGAGCAGGGTGGTGGAGTTGGTGTCATTGTTGTTCTCGAGATGAAAGTTCAGGTTTCCTAGGAGGATGTAGTCCATGGAGGAGAGGGCGTGCGTGCTGATGAAGTCGGCGATGGAGTCGCTGAACTGTGGTCGGGGTCTGGGTGGTCTGTAGATGAGGGTTCCTCTGAGGGTGGTGCTGGGATCGGTGTGGATCTGGAAGTGCATGTGTTCGGCGGTGCTGAGGGTGTCGTCGGTGTTGGTCGATACTCTGAGGGTGTTTCTGTGGATGATGGCGATTCCTTCTCCTGTTCCATTGATGGGGTCCATGCGCGTGATCTTGTATCCTTCCGGAATGGCAATGGCGATGTCGGGTGTGGAGGCAGGGTTAAACCAGGTCTGTCAGTAAGGCGACGTCAGGGGAGGTAGAGTCGATGAGGTCTCAGAGGTTGACGGCGCGTTTGCGGTCGTAACAGGTGTTGAGGAGGATGAATCTGAGGTAGTTGGGTTCCTTGGTGGGCAGTTTGGCTGGCCGGATGCTGGTGAAGATGCAGTTCTGGCAGGTGAAGGGTACTTGGGTGCGCTTCGGGGTAGCCCGGTAGCAGGTGTGTTCTTGACCGGGATTGAGTGCGTGGAGGGTGCTGGCGTCGTAGTGCAGTCTGGCATCGTGGCGTCTCTTGGGTCCGGGGGTTCTGGCACTGGGCGCGGAACAGTCGCGGACAGGCGCAGACAGGCTTGCCTTTGGTGGGGAGGTGGGAGGGAGGAGCAGCTGGGAGGGGGGAACGGGCAAATGGAGCACAGAACAAGCAAAGGCAAAACAAGCGGCACAAAATACAAAGCAAGTACAGGCAAAAAGGCTAAACAGGCAATTAGACTACAATACAGGTCACGAGGCACGGTTATCAGAGTGCACACAAAGCGGGCCACTCCACTGGGGTGGGGTAATTCATGTTCCACTCGACTGCTCAATTGTTGTGTTTATTATGTCAAAGAAAGTACAGGCCGGATAATGAGGGAGAGCCCACTGGTCCGGGTTAGTCAGATGTTGATATCACAATTTACAATATATATGCTACCCTGAGACATTGGTACATTGTACGCTTGAGTATACTTGTTTTGCAAATGATACTTGTCTTTATTCTTACTCGATTTCTATGATCACAGTGAATGACCATGCAATGTTATAAGCAATATGAAAATGAATAAAGTTATTTAAAAAAGCTGTCACTTTGTAAATCATCCCCTAGCAGTGTCTGTGAGATTTCTGGCCTTTTTAGTCAAGCCAGTGCATGTCAGACATTTGTGACATGCTGTGGCATGTGGAAGGGGGACAAGGTTTGCGATGAAAGAAATACCTTCATTTGTGAAATGAGACTTTGGGAATGGTTATATAAGAAAAAGAAATGCATGGGGCAAGTCTGAGAGTGAAAGAAAAGAAGGGCTATATGTATATAAGTAACAAGAAATCAAGTGTAGATTTGTGGTATGTAAAAGCAAAATGACATAGAAATAGAAGCACAGCACCCTGTTCCAATGACACAAAAGCATTGGACAAAATGTTTCTATGCAGAACAGATGGTCCAGTGGTAACTAACAGGGGCTTTGAGCGCTTTTTGACAAGGGTTCAAACACCAGCTAGGAAAATTCGATTTTTACAATTTTTTCTATTTTTTTTCTATTTTACCCAAATGAAAGAGGCCCTATTGTAAAACACCCCTACCAGTGTCTGTGAGATTTGTGGCCTTTTTTAGTGAAGCCAGGGCATCTCAGACATTTGTGGCTGTGGCATGTGGCGGGGGGAAAGCTTGCTATTAAAGGAATCCCTTATTTTTGGGAATTAAACTTTGGGAATGGTTGTGTAAGAAAATAAAATGCATGGCGCAAGTAACAGAGTGAAAGAAAAGTAGGGCTATTTATTTATAAAGCATGACAATTAAGTGTGGATTCGTAGAATATAAAAGCAAAGCAGAATCTAAACAGAAGAAGGACCAGCGGTCTTTGTCTATAATAAAAAGAGTTGCACCCCACAATAATAGAATAACACTGATGGTACAGGGGTTAGTAACAGGTACTTGCATACATTTTGACTAGGGTTCAAACCCCCACCCCGGAAAAATCCTTTTTATATTGTTTTTCTTTATTTTTTGTAGCCGAGTGAAAGGTAGTCCTCTGGAAATCACCAACTGGCATTATCTGCAGGTAACCATGAAAGAGCATGTCAGAAATCTATGACATGCTGTAGCACATGTCAAATAAGCTGTGGCATATGCCACATGACAGAGTGACACGTGTCACATGCCAGGAATGGACACCAACCCTTACTGCGATCCGCCGCTGCATGCTGGGAACTCACTTGTGGTGCAGAAGGGAGTCCATTGGGGGAGCAAAGTACACTGTCCAGCAAGCTGCACCTTCTCTTCCCACAACGGTTTCCACTGCAGTGCGGGAGACGGGGCTGCGATTTGAGCCAGCAACATTGGCTTACTTGATGAGATGGGGCTCGCAATTTCTATCAGTGCTGGGCATGCGGTGCAGCGGCCTCCGGACGTTTGAGGCTGGTGTAAGCTTAGTCCTCCTGCGGGGGGTGCTGTGCTATCCAGTCGGTAGGGTTAATGTTCAGTGTCACACGCCAGTTGCACAGTGCTGCCTGTGGGGCATCGACTTTCGGGTGCCCTCATCCTTGCTAGTTTGATGGCGGTGTGCAGCAGGGGTGCCGTGTGCACCGGCTACATTTCCCCCCATGACCGAACATGAAAAAGCCTTCACAGATGCGGGGTTCGACCTGCTTGTCGCCATTGTGGTGTTTCGGGCCTCAGGCACGCATGTTGGATGAATGACCACAAACACAGCGTAGTTGGGTACTGAAACTGGCCTGGAGCACGTGCACTTCGGCCCCTTTTATTAACAGGGTCACCTCACTGGTGACGCCTGTGGTGGGTTGGTGTAAAGTCTTTGACATCACAGGGAGACCACTAGAATGTATCCAGCCAGATACTTCAGATACGGCCACAGAAAAGACTCTGGGCTCCCCAATTTGCCTTTTGGTATTTAAGAACAATTACAAGATTTTGACTTGGGGATTGAAGTTGTCTAGAGGGAATATATCATTGAAACATGTCTTTAATATCTCCAGGCCTAGTGTTATGCAGTAACTAGTAAACAATGCATAAAGTTTGACGGTTATAGGTTTGTCACAGGTAGCCAATTGAGCTTCAGAATCTCTGCCAAAACTGATTGAGATTTAGGAATATCAAAAATCAATCTTACCGCCGCATTTTAGACCAGCTGCAGTTTGGCTATTACAGTCTTGTTGATAGCCAGGTGGAGCGCATTGCAGTAGTCTAACCTGGATGAGATCAGTGCCCAGTCTACTTGCTTACGTGCCGGGAGGGAAATGTAAGGATCGCTCCTTCTCCAGGCACCCTTTCTCTTCCTTCCCTCTCACTTCTTCTTCCTGGCTTTCCCTCTCTCTCGTATCTTTACTGCTGTTCCTCGTTTCCATCTTGTCAACCCCACTGCCCTTCCAACCCATTGAATATGGACCACGAGGGCTTCAGGAGGAACCATGGCTTTGACAGCGACCTCTGTGCTCTGTCCTTGTGTATAGTTAAAGCTCTGCTCAGTGATTTCTGAGGGGCTGTTGTGGACAGATGTGATCATGTCGGTTATTCTTACTGGACCAGAAACAAGCATCCTGGGACTGGTTTCAGGGCATCACCCCTCATCAGCCAGGCTATCTTGAATCTAGTGGTGTAGTGAGCACGGGACCCATGTCTGGGCATACCCTTCCCACTTAGGGTGACATATTCCATCAATTGTTGTTGGTGACGGCGACCTCTGTGCTCTGTCCTTGTGTATAGTTAAAACTCTGTTCAGTAATCTCTGAGGGGCTGTTGTGGACGAATGTTTTCATGTCTGCTAATCTAGTGGGCAGTATCCCCTTTTGGGACATGGTCACCGTTCTGCTCAGTGGGCTAAACAGTAGCAGGTATCAGGGCTTCCTGCCAGTTGCCGACCCACTGTGTGTCTTAAGTCATCGCGTTGCCGTCCCTCATCCCTGGCCGAGCAAGATCCCCTAGAGCACTAGGCCAAGTTAGGCACCCATCCTCTGTGCTGCTGTAGAGACCCTAGAACTTAAAATTCTACTTCATTCCCAACCGGTGTCATTCTCTGCCATGCCAGCAGGGGCGCAGCTTCCAGGGGTGGTATTTGGGGTGTTACATCCCACTAGTAAATGTATTTTCAGCTAAATAGTTGGGCACAGATGCTTTCAGTCGGGTATGGTGAGATGTCTGTCGCATTTCAATAGGAATTTCCATCTACATATAGACACAGACGTGCACACACTTTTCCCTTTCTGTTTTGAAAGTCTTCAACAATGTTGGTTGTATTACAAAATAACGTGTTTTCTCTCACTCCGCGTGTGTCTCCTTTCCATTGCCCCTCTCCTGCACCCTGCTTGTCATATAATGTATTTTAACATTATATGCCGGCTCCATTCATGGAAAATCTACAGCTCACCCCTCCAATCTTACTGCCCAACCTATGTTCCTGCCTACCAGTGTCTATCACTGTTAGACCTGGCACCTTGGCGTGAGTCTCCCTTCCACTTTTTGCTGATGTGCCTCAGATGTTTTTGCTGGTGTCCGCCGCTCAGGGCACTGCGTCACGGCCAATCCGTGCCGCAGTGCAAGTGCTCCCTATGTAAAGTGTATATGTGATTGATTCCCATGATTGGTTCATTGGATTTACTGTCAGTCCCCAGTAAAGTGCACCAGGAGTGCCAGGGCTTGTGAATGCCAATACTGCTAGTGGGCCTGCAGCGCTGGTTGCGCCACCCACAGAAGCAGCCTGTGAAAATGTGTCTAGGGTCTGCCATAGCAGAACCTGCATGCAGTCTGGTACTGTCATGCTGGCTGGGCAAGTGCGCACACTTGCCAGCCCCTAAACCTTCCCTTAACTTCATATTAGTCATCCCTATGGTAGGCCAATGGGCAGGGTGCATTGTAAGTGTAAGGTAGGACATGCTCTGATGTGTGTGGCATGTCCTAATATTGAATTACTGCCAAATTCGTTTTTCACTATTGTAAGGCTACCTGTTCTCTTAGGCCAAGATGGGCTGCTGGAATTATTACACTCTATAATCCCAGCAGGTTCAGGGAACATGGTTGAAAATAAAGTTTAGTATGCCTGAACTCAGAATAATAAAATACTTCTTTTAGTAAAGTTTATTTTAATATCATGTGTTTGCAAATGCTACTTTTAGAAAGTTAGCATTTGCTTGCCTAACCATTTCAGCCCGCCTCTGCTAGTATGTGTATCTGACTGTTTGGGATGTGTGAGTGACAGGGCTGGGGGATGACAGGTGGTGAATGCAAGGATTACACCTTAGTGGGAGGTAGGAGTGCCCCTGGACTCTTAATAGGGCTGTGCTCTGCCACCACAATGCTGGCTCCGCCCCCTGGGGAGCGACTGATGATTCAGCCTGCACCTGGCCCAGGAAGGGAGAAGCACTGTCAACAAGGTACTCCTGGCTGCCCCTATCCACACAATGCTGGCTCCGCCCCCTGGGGAGCCACTGATGACTCAGCCGACACCTGGCCCAGGAAGGGCAAAGGGATTATGCAGAGGGCCCCCTGGCCTGAAAAGACAAGCATTTGCAATGCAATAGGTCTCGCATTATTTAAGTTTGAGCTATTAGCATTGTAAATGGCAATTGTTTTTTGCTTTATGCTATATTTTTTTTTTACATAAAAAGCTTCATATAAAATATGTTTTATTAAAGTTATTTATGCAGTATCTAAATTTTGTTTGCATAAAACAGTATAATAATATCTTAGTAAAAAAGTCAAATATTTTAATGGAAATTCACCAAACGTTCATTTATGTGTTGGTTTTGAAAATAGCTAAATTAATAGCTTTGTCATTTACAATGCCAGTAGTTATAACTTTCGCAAATGTGACACCTATAGCATTTGTAATGCAACATTTGTATTTACGTGACTTAGATGTATTGATATTACAAATAACAATGGCTTTTAATTTTTTTTAATACTTAATAAAAGTGATTGTAATTTATAATGGCAATAGCTTAAACTTTTGTAAATAACTTTTGTGAAGATTATGTTCAGTGTATTTTATTGTAACAAAATCCAAGAACAGAAGTGAAATATTAACATCTTTTTGTGACATTTGTAATAAAGCTTGAAACATTGAGAGAACATATTTGTGCTGTGGTGGTGCTGAGTGATGCTGTGGTGGTGCTGAATGGGGCTGTGGTGATGCTGAGTGATGCAGTGGTGGTGCTGAGTGGTGCTATGGTGGTGCTGTGGTGGTGCTGAGTGATGCTGAGTGATGCTGTGGTGGTGCTGAGTGGTGCTGTGGTGGTTCTGAGTGATGCTGTGGTGGTTCTGACTGATAATGTGGTGGTGCTGAGTGACTGTACTCACTGTCACTCTGCACGCACTGTCACTCTGCACGCACTGTCACTCTGCACGCACTGTCACTCTGCACGCACTGTCACTCTGCACGCACTGTCACTCTGCACGCACTGTCACTCTGCACGCACTCTGCACTCACTGTCACTCTGCACTCACTGTCACTCTGCACTCACTGTCACTCTGCACTCACTGTCACTCTGCACGCACTCTGCACTCACTGTCACTCTGCACTCACTGTCACTCTGCACTCACTGTCACTCTGCACTCACTCTGCACTCACTGTCACTCTGCACTCACTCTGCACTCACTGTCACTCTGCACTCACTCTGCACTCACTGTCACTCTGCACTCACTGTCACTCTGCACTCACTGTCACTCTGCACTCACTGTCACTCTGCACTCACTGTCACTCTGCACGCACTGTCACTCTGCACGCACTCTGCACTCACTGTCACTCTGCACTCACTGTCACTCTGCACTCACTGTCACTCTGCACTCACTGTCACTCTGCACTCACTGTCACTCTGCACTCACTCTGCACTCACTGTCACTCTGCACTCACTCTGCACTCACTGTCACTCTGCACTCACTGTCACTCTGCACTCACTGTCACTCTGCACTCACTGTCACTCTGCACTCACTGTCACTCTGCACTCACTGTCACTCTGCACGCACTCTGCACTCACTGTCACTCTGCACTCACTGTCACTCTGCACTCACTCTGCACTCACTGTCACTCTGCACTCACTGTCACTCTGCACTCACTGTCACTCTGCACTCACTGTCACTCTGCACGCACTCTGCACTCACTGTCACTCTGCACTCACTGTCACTCTGCACTCACTGTCACTCTGCACTCACTGTCACTCTGCACTCACTGTCACTCTGCACTCACTGTCACTCTGCACGCACTCTGCACTCACTGTCACTCTGCACTCACTGTCACTCTGCACTCACTGTCACTCTGCACGCACTCTGCACTCACTGTCACTCTGCACTCACTGTCACTCTGCACTCACTGTCACTCTGCACTCACTGTCACTCTGCACTCACTGTCACTCTGCACTCACTGTCACTCCGCACTCACTGTCACTTCGCACTCACTGTCACTCCGCACTCACTGTCACTCTGCACTCACTGTCACTCCGCACTCACTGTCACTCCGCACTCACTGTCACTCCGCACTCACTGTCACTCTGCACTCACTGTCACTCCGCACTCACTGTCACTCCGCACTCACTGTCACTCTGCACTCACTGTCACTCTGCACGCACTCTGCACTCACTGTTTCTGCACGCACTCTGCACTCACTGTCACTCTGCACTCACTGTCACTCTGCACTCACTCTGCACTCACTGTCACTCTGCACTCACTGTCACTCTGCACGCACTCTGCACTCACTGTCACTCTGCACTCACTGTCACTCTGCACTCACTGTCACTCTGCACTCACTGTCACTCTGCACTCACTGTCACTCTGCACGCACTCTGCACTCACTGTTTCTGCACGCACTCTGCACTCACTGTCACTCCGCACTCACTGTCACTCTGCACTCACTGTCACTCTGCACTCACTGTCACTCTGCACTCACTGTCACTCTGCACTCACTGTCACTCTGCACTCACTCTGCACTCACTGTCACTCTGCACGCACTCTGCACTCACTGTCACTCTGCACTCACTGTCACTTTGCACTCACTGTCACTCTGCACTCACTGTCACTCTGCACTCACTGTCACTCTGCACTCACTGTCACTCTGCACGCACTCTGCACTCACTGTCACTCTGCACTCACTGTCACTCTGCACTCACTGTCACTCTGCACTCACTGTCACTCTGCACTCACTGTCACTCTGCACTCACTGTCACTCTGCACTCACTGTCACTCCGCACTCACTGTCACTTCGCACTCACTGTCACTCCGTGTGTGTGTGTTTGGGTGTCTACATAGAGCCTCTGAACCCCGGCACCAATGCTCCTGCTGCGCTAATGGAGGCTACGGCTCTGGTCGGTGCATCTGATTAACGAAGGAACTGAGATTAGAGAAGGTTTAAACCTAGTTCATGGCTCTGGGCCCACGGCAATGGAGTACTGTAATGTTGCTGCAGCACCTGGCCTCGCGCTTGTTACATTAGGGACAAGCGTACGTTTTCCGGTCCAAGGTGCTTGAATGTGCAGAAATGGAAGCGAGTGACAACGAACTTCTGCTGCATGTCTAGCTGCCACAATCTGATCCGAGGATGCATGTCCATTTTTCTGTACTACACCGGACACTCAACACTCCTCACTGGAAAGCACAGGGAGCACATTTCCTTAAATAATGTAAGAGCAGAAAGGTATTCCATCATCAAACCTGCACCATTAAAGGCCCTTCCATGATGTTAGCGTTTCTGACTCCCCTAGCTCCGATACCCCTGTGTCACATCCTGTTCGGTGACACACTAGCTCCTCCGAGAAGAACAGATTTTCCGGGAAGTATTAAGGAATATCTGGTTCTAGACAAGAAAATATACAAAGGTACCATGTGCAGCAGACAGCCGCCTTGTGCCCTACAGCACATTACACTCTATGACGCAATGCAAAATGGAGGGGGCCCACAGGCAGAATTTGAAGAGGGCCCCTGAGTCTCCCGTATCTCACAGACAAATCTTGGCCTTCAGTGTGGGCTCACTGGAGGATTTGCAGTCACTCTGCACCAGAATTACGGCAGGGTGTACTTTATGCCCTTTTTACATTAACATAGTCCCTCATATTCAAAACTCCCTCTCCGCCATTCTTCATGTCTCTACATGAAGGAAATGATGTCTGGTGAATGTTGGAGCTGTTCAACAGGGCCTCAAATCACAGCAGCGCGTATATTGTAAAAGCGGTGCCAATTCTGGAGGATTGCATGCAATACGTGTCCCCTCTTTTTGTTGAACACGGTCCTCTGCCTACCTCCTTTAATCCCACTTGTAAAAGAAATATGTGCTGTTAACAGTGAAAACGAAAGCCGGTTGTGACAGTGACTGTAAGTGCTCAGAGAAAACCTGCATTGCAGCATCAGTGTTCTGATGCACCGAGTCCTCTCAGCACCTCAGCCGTCCCCGCTGCTCCAGCCGGATCGTGTTGTTAGAAAGATGAGCTCCGGAGCTCATCCCTTGAAAGGCCTTGCCTGATAATGCGCAGGTAACACCTAGCGTTACTGAAATCCGGAAGTGAGTTTGATCGCAACACAAGGCAATCCGCAAGTCCTTTGGAGAGGCAGTAGTGGCTGGCCACTGAAGCACACATAGAGAGAGGACATTTCTGCTCTTGCCCGCATCCAGAGATAGATGCACACGTATGCATGCACACCTCCGCGCCAGTCAGACGTGCGTACATTCACAACTACAGGTGCAACGTCATATACACACATTAACACACACACGGGCCACCTGTGAGGGAATTAAACTGTGTCAATGTCCTGAAGAATAGGCTCAGGGAGCAACTCTAACGTGTGTTATATAATGAGTTGCGAACTTACAATACAAACCAAATGGGCACCAGGGGCATAGTACAGGCCCCTTCAAGCGGGGGAGGGGGCACGGTTGAGGGAGGCAGGGGGCTCTACTCGAAACTAAATTAAGCGAGATCACGTCCCTCGCCTCACACCCCCACCACCTCCTTGCGAGCCGCTTACCTTGTGCATTCCCTCTGCTGGTCAGCACCGCGATGACTTTACCGGCGCACGAAAGATTCTTAAGACACTTTTTGTCTGTCTGTTTGCCATGAACATTCCGTGTCTTCTACCAGGAAGTCAGGCAGGCCGGGCGGGACAACCGGAAGTAGGAGGGCGGGAGCCTACCCCGCCTCCCACGGAAGAGCCGCGATTGTTTGGCGCACCGGAGCAGGCAGGAGCCTACCCTGCGCCCCGGTGCCGAAGAAGGGAAGAAGAGTCTTGCTGCCGGTGGGAGCCGCTGCACTGAGGATGCCGGTGAGTGGGGCGTCGCCTTGTTGGGGGGGGGCGGGGGGCATCTGTGTGCGCGCGCGCGGCGGCGGACTGTGTATGTGTGTGAGCGTGCATGTGTGTGTGTATGTGTATGTGTCCTGGAGTCTGTGTGTATGCGTGTGTGTGAGGGGGGGGGGTTGCCTGTCTGGGTGCCTGCGTGTCTGTGTAAGTGTAAATGCGTGTGCGTGTGTGTGGAGCCGAGAGGAGAGGGGCTGGTGTGTGTGGAGGGGTCTCTGTGTATGCGTGTAGGTGACGGGGGTGTGCCTGTGTATGCGTGTGTATGTGCGCATGCGTGAGTGCTGTGTATGCGTGTGGCTGTGATGTGCGCATGCGTGAATGTTGACGCGCGTGCACGCAGCTCAATCCACGCTCGTCACAGTTTTGTGTCCCTCATTCCCCCGTGTCAGCCGACTATAAGTCTCCGCCCTGGACGCATCCTTCGGATGCGAATTCCAGGGCGAGACCTAACAAAAGAAATGCCATATAAATATAGGAGCCCTGCTCCTTGTAAATCAGATCCTGCTTGTGAACCAAGACGCCCCCTCTGCCTGAGGAGAAGGAACCAAAGGAAGCTGAAGGAGAGAGACTGTCCCTATCCTGGGGGACTGACCAACAGTGGGAACCTTGCTGCAAAGGAGAGGAAGAAACGCTGCAGAAAGACTTTGCTTTTATTTACTTTCTACAAACTCTTGTGCTTACTCGCTGATCTCCAAGGGCCTGGAAGTGAGCTGGCCCCCTGACCTGAGCCCCAGGACCATTGGGCTCTTCCCCCTCCTTCGACCCAAGCTGCTGGGCTTGCTGAGTTCTTGCCCCGCTGAAGACCGTCATTTGTGTGCACCCCAAAGATTATCTGCCTTGAAGTGCTTGGAGCCGTGCTGTGGCCACCCTGACCCCGTGTGCTGCCGCTGATCGCAGCCGCCGCCACACCGTGTCCTCAGGGGCCGCCCCGCACCCTGCCTCCACCCATCTCTGAGGCCGAAGTGCACCGCCCGCCTTGCAGCCACCCCGAGCTCCCGGAACCCGAGTGAGTCAATCGTACGGTGCGTGCCCTTGAGCGTTAGCTCCGCACCGTACTTTGCTGCTGAGGCTGCGCCGCACCAGTTGACCGGCCGGTACGAGCCGTGCCCGCTGCTGGGTGCCGCCGCGCCGCCTCCCCTTCTTGCCTGCTCCCTCCGGTATCCGGCCCATGTCACAACGCCGGTAGAGTGTGTTGACCCGCCCCGCACCAGAGGGAATCCCCGAGGCTGCGCCACAGTCGCAGGAGCTGCCCTGTACAAAGAGTACGGGCTTCTCTAAGTTGCACTTTCCTGCCGAAGGATTCCCCAGAAGCTTTGCGTCGAAGACGCCAGGACACAGACAGCGCCCCTGACAGCCCGCAGAGCCTCTCGGATGCCCTGCTCCAGCGCTGCACATCTTGACGCCGCCGCGAGCCGAGCCCCCCTCAAGGCGCCCTGCTGAGCCTGTCCCGGTCCACAGCTGTTCCCCGCATTTGTCCGTGGCAAACCCCCCTTTTCCAGGTACTGTAATGTGTGTGCTCGAGGGCGCAAGTCGAGGACTCGAAGGTCCGCCCCTCTTGGAATCCCTTGCTGGCTGTTAACCCTTTGCAGGGCCTGATAAGCTGCTGGTGCCCCAGTAACACGAAGCGCACAGAGCAGCGCCTTGAAGCCAAGCATCTTTGAGTTAAGAATCTGACCCAAAGCATCTTTTATTCAAGAATTCTGTCGCAATCGCTTTTGAGGGCATTTAAACCTGTTCCCCTTTTCATGAAAGACGCTTTGCTGACAGAACATTGTTTTAAGGAAACCTGACACCCCATTGTCTTCTTTACTGATTTCAAGACGCTTTGCTGAGGGAACTGTATGTTAAAATAACGCTTGAATTGAAGAAAAGTATCCATCCCAACCCCAACCAAAGTATTGTGTGCATCCTCAGTTAATGTTATTTAAGGTCTTGTGATAAGTCTACAAAAATACAATTTTTACATAAAGTACCAGTATTTTTATACATACCACGGCCTGGTGTCCATTTGTGGGGGGGTCAGTGTTATTTATTGTGTATGATTAAAAATGCTTAACTAATGCGCCCTGAGGATTAGCCTTGACTGCTCGTGCCACACAACCTAGAGGGTGAGCAGGGGTTATTTTTAAAGGGTAGTTCCCTTGCCCTGACTAGAGGAGAGGGTCCCTGTTTGTCACAAGTGCATACTTGCGCCAACCAGAGACCCCCAATTCTAACAATTACCTATTTACTTCAGTGTCAATGAGGTGTGTGCTGGTGTATGTGTGTGAGTGTCTTTTAGCCTGTGTGTTTGCTTGTGGGTGCATGTTTGTGTGCGTCTGTTTGAATATCTGTTTGTGGGTGTTAGTTTGTTCTATTTGTATTTATGTGTTTGTGTGCACCATTGTGGGTAGTTAGGTGTCTGTGTGTTCATGTTTGGTGTGTGTGTTTGTGGGGCTGTGCATCTCTTTGTATGTGTATTTCTTTGTGGGAGCACTCTTTTATGTCTTTACCAGTGTACTTAACCTCTTCCTTAGAAGATATAAATATTCTTTTAATTAGGTATTCCCCATGGCTGCCCTATACATTAAATAAGAAACAATTCTTGGACACAAAATTTGAAAGTAGCAATGAAACAGCAATTAGTATGAGGTATGTTGTTCAATCACAACCTCATCGTTGTATTATATTACAGAAATCATTATGCAGTACCTACAATGTGCCCAGAGGAAAGGAGGGAGGTGGGGTAGGTAAAGTGGTTTTTTGAGGATTGAGGGTTTAGTGAGAAGAATTTAAAGATCTAGTGAGGTCACAGATTTCATCATTTGACATCACATATGCATTTGTTACTAAGCCACATGCAGAAACAATAAAAACCTATGCCATATATTGAAACACAATAATTATAGTCTGTTGTTCATGGGTAGGTGAAGAAGAAAGTCGATGTTTCGACCCCTTATAGATGTAGGTTTATTTGCCACCTTACTACAGGATCTTCCTCAGGACTGGGGTAAGTGACGTGGGTTAAAAAAGAAGGGGGGCACCTGAAATCAATGAAACAAAAATTAAGCTAAAGGAAAACGCACCTATTCAAACATGGGCGTAAATAATTGCCAATATTTACCAACGACCCACCCAAATCCGGTGGCACTTGTTCTACGAAAAGGATGGGCCGATAGGCTCTTCGTGGGACAGGGAGAGCACGATTTCACCTAACGAATAAGGTGTATCCATAAGTGGCACATCAAAGGGTGCCATAGGTTAAAATAAAGGAGTTAAACATTAGTCAAAACCGTAGTGTGTAAAAAAAGGGGGGCGTATACACGCGCCACACTGCTAAGACACATTACACTGTCTTCCTTAAGTCACATTATGTACACAGTTAATCAATATCCTAAGAATGGAAAAGAAGAATGCCAAAACCCATCTGAACAAACACAGCCCAAATTCTCAAAACACACCACAATGAAGTACCTCCTCGAATGTTAGTCAAACCTTCCGGCTTCGTGTTATTCAATTTCTGAAAGGAAGGTAATGAAAAGTATGTTGTATCTAATAAGGCTAAAAGGCTCGACAACAAGTGGTATGGAGTACGCTAGGTATTCGTGAATTACTCACCGATCCAAAGTGGTCTTCGGTTTGAGTACAGTAGTGGCAGTTCTCGTGATTTAATCTAAAAAAGGTTAAAGAAAGCACCCACTAAGTATACGTGCGCTGGAGTGCAAAGAGGGTAGTCCAGAAGTTAATTAGACAAACCCTGCTGTAAATACAAGTAATTAAACAACAGGGGGTGGTGATGGACAGAGTTTCTGAATTAAGCAGAATACTCTCACCCAGTCAAGAGATCAGGGCTTGATCCAACACCGTTTTTTAGCTCACTGCACCATCCCAGCTCAGAACCTGGCTATATGCAAATTAGTCTGTCCCTGGCCCAGTGCATCATGGGAACAGGGCAGACCAAACTACCAAGCCAATTCTTTCACTGGGAAGGAAACAAGCTTCCGGGGACCGGTTTCTGGCATTACAGCCGTCTTCGTCTCGGCTTGCTTGAATCCTGATGGTGCAATGAGCAAGGGACTCACGTCTGAGTATACCCTTCCACGCTTATGGTGGACAAAATAATTAAACAACAGGGGGTGGTGATGGACAGAGTTTGTGAATTAAGCAGAATACTCTCACGCAGTCAAGAGATCAGGGCTTGATCCAACACCGTTTTTTAGCTCACTGCACGTAAATACAAGTAAAGCTTACCGCGGGGTGGATGGTGCCGTCTCCGGAGAAAATCAGAAGAGACTGGCAGCGGATTGCAGTATCCTAAAAAGGGGGCGTACACGTGTCACGGAAAGCGTAGCAGCCGCTGGATGCTAGCGGACCGCTTCACCGGACGTGCTCCGTGTCATTATTGACACAATGTAAAGACTGATGGAAAAAAAACAAAGAACAGATCCACTGTTCGTGACATCTTCCCTAGTTACATAATGGATGGATACATTGTTTTGGGAGTGGTTATTTACATCAACAATGCCAACGGAACGGCTGGGCACATTAAAATTAACAAAGTTGGGAAGGACAAACACCAACAAGAGTACTTTCAAGTTAATTCAGCACCATATTACCATTTCTAAATAGCAGAGTTGTACAGGATATATAAAATACGTCAAGTCTATCCAGGCAACACTAGTGCGTAACTAATAATACTAATATTTAAACAGTACGCACTGGGACCCCTTTCCCTGTAACAATTGATACCCAGGTCCCAGTACTTTTTGGGTTTGCCCTTCTATGTAATGCCCTATACATTAAAGCAAACATTAAATTACATTAGCACACCCAATTTTCTATGTATTCACAGTCAATTATTAGGCTAAGATTTTCAGTGCAAAGACTGTACTTGCAAATCATTATTTTATCTCAAACACAGATTGTTTATCCTCCACTCCAACTTTCAAACACAGAGAGTAAACTAGAGGTGTAGATTCCATTAGTGCAGCAGGTGCAGTGGCACCAGGGTCCACTGAACTCTAATTATTGCTGTATTTCACAGTTTAACATGGGCTAAAGAGGGAATATCTATCGAGGACTAGAGACCCTGACACACTGGCTACTGCTGTAACCTATATAGGTAAACAACAAACTAGGCAGACAAATTGCTTGTCAAATAAATGTTACATGGGCATGGGACCATTTTCAAAGTGAGGTTAAAAACAAAATTTATTGGCAAATACATCAAAAATTCATAAAATAGTTCAAAATAGTTTCAATGAGACAAGAATTTAATAAAAATAGTTCGAAGAACTATAAGTGAATAAACAAAATGAAAAACAATGACTGTATAAAAAATATAATTAAAAAACAAGAATACAGAGAAAATATTCGTGGCACAACAGTAATAAATCTCGACGCACGTTTCGGCGACCAGCGCCTTCTTCAGGACAAGCCACACAGTAACCTAAGTAATAATAAACATTATATAATAAAAGCAAATAAATATATCACATAATGTATTGATAAGAGGCAAAATACATGTACTAGCTTCCAAGTAACAAATACTATCATATTTTAGTCAACATTTGTTAGAACACCTCAAAGGATTATCGTACATACATTTACATGGTAGAATTGGTCCAAAGCCCATCTGTAGACAAGTACATTATATCAATAGATGCAACAATGCAACAAGCCATAATAAGTTTGCGAGAGGGATGCTGTATGGAAGAGTAAAGACTCGTTGGATATTGTTCTACTCGTGAAATACACCTACTTTAGATTTGGAAATGATTATCAGCCCCTCAGTGGCGGGAAGTTCCATCGGGGAGCATGGCAGTGCCTACCAGGACTGAATGTGAACACAGCTAAGTACAGGAGGCTGCTCGGTGCATTACAGGTGCCTGTATTCTAGGTCTTGTCATGAGGTTTGGACAACTTAACTAGATATGGTGATCTCCTGTATGTGCTGCAAGTACATAATATTAAGGCGTTAAGAGCCCAGTTCCTTGGGGAAGTTTACTTGTGAACCATAGCGACTCGAAGGGGGAGCAGCCATAACGACAAGCCCCAGGGCAGTCCGGAGGTCAGCCACCATGTACCCTCATGCCCTCAGTACAAGAAGCCTTTTTGGTTACTATGAGAAATATGAAATCCAGAAATTCAGAGAATCTATTTACTTTAACGCTGAAAACTGCCAACATTTCTGTGTGAAAATATGGGAGAAATGAGGAATTACCAGGGCAATATATCACAAAACGTGTAATAGGCAAATATATATATATATATATATATATATATATATATATATATATATATATATATATATATATATATATATATATATATATATATATATATATATATATATATATATATATATATATATATATATATATATATAGAGAGAGAGAGAGAGACAGAGAGAAAAAAAGAGAGAGAGATATTTTCACTGAATAAAACAAAGGTTACAGGGACGCTATAGGTAGGGAATAGCATAAAAAACCTTAGAAATACATGGAACAAAACAAAGGTTAGAGAGACGTTTACTTAGGTTCAGATTTTACACACACAAAACCATAGAAGCTGAGCAGTTACAGTTACATGGGCAAACTATAACTTACATTCCCCACAATGCACTGCTTATGAAGCGGGCAGAGAAACACATGAAAACATTGCTCCTGCCCATAGAGCGCAGGATTTTAAGCTGCTCCCTATGGGTAGGAACAATACTGGCTCCCGTTGGTGTCACAGGGACTGTGGGACCCCCCCTCGGCCCTCAACAATAATCATGTGGGTGCCCTGGGTGGGCTCAAGGGCACCCACCCTTTACCGGCAGGGCAATTTTTGTAAATCTTTCATTATTCATGGTCAAGGCATATGCATGGTAAAGACTTGAGTGGTAACGGTGTTACGTGGTCAAGGCATATGCATGGTAAAGACTTGCGTGGTAACGGTGTTACGTGGTAAAGGCATATGCATGGTAAAGACTTGTGTGGTAAAGGTGTTACGTGGTAAAGGCATATGCATGGTAAAGAATTGCGTGGTAATGGTGTTACGTGGTAAAGGCATATGCATGGTAAAGACTTGTGTGGTAAAGGTGTTACGTGGTAAAGGCATATGCATGGTAAAGACTTGCGTGGTAAAGGTGTTATGTGGTAAAGGCATATGCATAGTAAAGACTTGCGTGGTAAAGGTGTTACGTGGTAAAGGCATATGCATGGTAAAGACTTGTGGGGTAACAGTGTTACGTGGTAAAGGCATTTGATGGAATGTATGACATTATAATTAGTCTATTCCTGCACTATCTCTTGACTTGAAACTAAACCCTGGGCCTTGATAAACAGGACACAGACAGCCCCCCAAAAAAGTGTAAAAGCACATGTAGTGGGAATGTTATGTCACATTTTCATCACATGCCATTTTCCCAGTGCATTGTACCATTTCCCCAGTTTTGCCCCGGATAAATGGTGCTATGAACCTTATAGCACTACTCGCCACCACATTTAGAGGGTGGCGCCGCGGCCAGGGCAACTGATGCTGGAACCTGGGGATCACGGTTCATGGTTAGCCCAGCACCATGTGACTCTGGGCAATAGCTTGCTTAATCTTCCCAACGGCCCCCAGCACCTGGAGACCCTTACGGGTGATTGTTCGTGATTTACAAATGTGGATTATTATTATTATTATCCATTTCTCTTCCTACCTTGGAAAGAGAGTTACTCCCTCATTTTGTTGAAGTGAAACTCTAACTGTTTCCAGTGTCAGAAAGAGTCAGATTGGAGTCTGTGAATTCTCACTTATTCACAAGTAAGCGGTCATTCACAAACTGAACGGGCGAAGCATGCGTGCGCTGCATTTACTAGTGTGTGATTCTACACATGCACAACATGTACACCTGGCAGCAGTCATCTGACTAGTTTTGTTTTCAAACATTGTTGAAAGAGCTGCTTAGTCCTAAAAACTCCAATTCTTTGTGCATAAATAAGATAAGCTGAAAACAACTCTTCTGGGGACACAGACAAGCCCACTGACCAAGAGAGAAACAGTAATAACAGTTATTCACAGGCCCTGGGGAAACCCCTAGACCTGCTCATCATGAGACCAATCTCCCTCCCAAACATTCTTGCTAAACTATTCACAGGCATTCTGGCACACAACATAGTTGATCCGGTCAGGTTTGTAAAAAAGATCCGCCCGCCCCAGCTCCTCACAACAATTTTTTATGTACCTTACCCACGGGATGCGTAATCTATGATCTAGACTCATTATTTTAGAAAGAATCTGATGGGTAAGAACTAACTCCATATTTAACCAGCAGTTTAGCCCAAAAAGTATGGGACGTAGGGCCAATATATCACTTAGAACTTGCACTCCCAGTTCCTCATGTACCGCCGCATTTGAAGTACTGTTAGGCACCGCTAATAAATGTTTTAAAAAAAGCATTCTCCACTATTGGCAGTGCACCCAAAGTGACATAACCCCAAATTTCGCTGCCGTAGCTGGCTATCGCTACACTTTTGGCCTGATGCAGTTTCAACAATGTTGCCTCTGGACGCTTGCCCATTTTAGAGGCAAAATTAAATATGGCAGTATTCGCCCTGGTAACCTCCCCCCTATTTCTCTAGAGGAGAGGGCCCCATTTGAGGGTGCCGTCAAACAACACCCCCAGATAACAAAAGGATCGAGTTATTGGGACCTTTGCATTACCTGCTCTAAAAGGGTCCTGGGTCTTGGTATTACAGTGTAGATCTTCCAAAAAGTTAACCAGGTTATCCACCATCCCCATGGCCCTCATGGCCCTCCACAGCTTCCCCCGGTTAACACAATCAAAGGCTGAGGAGCGGTCCGGTAGACCAAACGATACCTCGATGGGATTCCCTGCTTAAGGCGATAGAACATGGAACCTGGCCCAAACAGCAGGGCCATCCTGTCCTACGCCATCCTAAACCCAGTTGTATCACTCTATCCATACTCTCAGGGTCCACCATGCCAATCCATGTGGAACCCTTCTCCTCACCTGTGGACACCACCTGTGCAGCACCTAACCTTAATTTACTCACAGGTGTGTCCCAACAGACAGACAGCAAGCCACAGTGACTACCAACAGTGATCAGGGATGAGACCCAGGCTTCATGCCTCTCATGCCTCTCAAACCCCTGTGGCGTCAGAGGATGGGGGGGAGTGTCAGGTCAGGTCTAACATCCTGGCACTGACCCACCAGTCCCGAACCTGTATCCGGCGGCTGGACAGGAGGCTGACGTGGGCTTCTCCACACCCAGTCCTCCTCTTCCTTGGGGATCTGTACCCTCCCACCTGGAGCGGTACCCCCTTCTAGAATAGTCAGGGCACCTGTGGCAGGCGTCCTGCACCATTCATCCACCAGTTCAGGGGTTCTATCCTGGAACTGGTATTCCAGCTCAGGGGGGACACCCCGGACCTGGCCCTCCAACCTAGGCTCCAAAGCCTCCAGGTCAGACAACAACTGAACCTGGCTTTCCCACCCAGGGACCAACCCCTGCGGTGGAACACTTGCCCGGCGCACCAGGACTTCACTCACATATGTGCCCATACTGGTAGACAGTACCCAGCTGGCCAATGCAACGGTGTGGCCCAGTCCACCCCCACGGTGAGACTCCTGTCTACGAAGACAACCAAGAACACAACTTTCCTTCCAGTTCAGGACCTCCCTCCAGCAACTGGTCTCCCAACCTAGGATTTAACCCCTCAGGTTGCACCGGGGTCAGAGGCGAGTACTCCCTCCTTCTGCACCACCTTCCAGAGCGCTGCACCCTCCCTACTGGAGGGGTACCCTTGGGAACCATATTGGTCAGGACACTGGTTACAGATGTCCTTCCTTCCAGGTCAGGCAGATCCTGAACCTGGTCTCCCAACCCAGGGACCAAAACCTGCGGTTGTGCATTCGCCTGGCATGCCAGGACTTCTGGGGACTCACATAGTACCCCCTTGAGGGTGACACACAACTCATGTGTCTTGTGACAGTATGCCTGGCGCAGATCTCCCGACCCCTGTCCACCTGACAGTGCGGGAAGATCCCCCAGGACAGAAGTGGTGTCACCATGGTCACTCCTGGGAGACTCAGCCCTTCTGACCGGTCCCTGACCCACTGGTTCTCCCACTGGGGACTCCTTCCCCCTCTCACCCCTCAGTCTGGACTTTTGCACCCTCCCAACATGAGTGGCACTGCTAGACACCAGAACTGATGAAGGCCTGGTTACAGGCACTCCCCGTTCAACAGACATTAGGAGATCCTCCTTAAATGGCCTTCAAGTACAGTCTAGGTCCCCAACCTGGTGTTCCCTTAAGGAACGCCACAGGCCCTGAGACTGGGTTTCGGGCACCGTGAGACACACCGTCCCACACTCATTCCTTCTCCATTGAGACCGGACATGAGCCCCTACACCCCTCCCACTACACTGGGACCTAACCGGGCTACACTGAACATCTCCCACCTCACAGGTCTGGAAGATATCTAAGCCACTCCTTTTGGGAACACTCCCCAATGCCTCCTCAGACTCTCTGGAATTCACCAAGAGGTCTGTCTCCAACGCAAGTTCTCTGGGGTCAGAGAACTCACACTCCACCGGGTGTTGGCATAGCTCTGGAAAACAGGGACTTAAAATATGCTCTCCAAAAAATGAATCACACAGCCCCCCACAGTTGTTAACCAAGCTACCCTTTGCCTCACCCTCCAGTGCCTCACACAAGTACCCCACACCACTCTCCAGTGACTGGCAAGACAGTGTCTGACTTTCCCTGTCACACAACCCACACTCTTCTGGCTGGTCTTTACACACACACTAAGGTTTCTACCACGGGGGAACCCCTCTCCCTGTACCTCTCATCTAGAGTCAGTAGAGTGTCCCTCCCACCACTAGGAATATGGTCCCCTGTGCCAGTCCCCCAATCTTCTTCAGGGACACTGCACTCCACTGGAACTACATCATAAACCTGAACCCCCTGGTGTATGTTGATCCTCTCCCTCAAGTCAGGTGCCACATCTCTGGGTGTTTGTACCTTTCTCTCCACACTAGATATCATAATCATGCTGCCACCATCTGAGCTGGACTCCACCTCCAACTCAGCAAAGCTCACTTCTTGAGCTACCCATGTTTTTCTTCAGCTGAGAGCCTCATGGCCTCATGCCTCTTGAGCTCCAACTCAAGCGTCCTCATTCTTAATTCATGGGCCAAGGTCAATTTCAATTCCTCCAGGGCACGAGCATGTTTGCTCTCCTCCGCCGCCCTTTCTTTTTCCATTTGCTTCATCTTTATTTCAAGCCTCAACATTTCTAACTTATGATCTCTAGCCCTTTGGTTTTCCTCCAACTCCTCTGGGGAAAAACTTTCAGCTGAATGGTTGCTGCCAGCCCTTGAGGCTGCTCTGGACACAGGCAGATCCTGTGGCCTGAAACCATCCCTTTGTGCATCCTCATCCACTTCTGCACCACATGTCTTCCCAGCCCCTTTGGTCTCCCACCAGGCCCTTAAGGCCTCCTGTAGCGCCTCCTTCTTGGAGTGGTGCTTTATGGGGAATCCAAAGTTCCTGCAGAACTGTCTGAGTTGACCTACTTTGTAATCACTTAACATTTCAATATCAAACTCCAGTTCTGCAACATCACTTGCTGGTTTACCATTCAGAGACATGATACTTGGATTCTTTCAGGGTTACGATCAAAAATAGAACAAAAAATAAAAAACTCAAGCGTAGTATGCGGTGGCGTAGTGGTCTGCACTCACTAGTGATGTACACCAATTACTGTGGGTCTAGTACAAACACAAGTTCAAATCCCACCGCTGCCACCAATGTTAGAACTGGGGGTTTCTAGTTGGCAGAGGTAGGAACCACTGTCCAAATAGGGACCCTTGCTTCTAGTCAGGGCAAGGAGATAACCTTCTGAGATAACCCCTGCTCACCGTCTAGGTAGCTTGGCACGAGCAGTCTAGGCTAACCAGCGGCAATGTGTAAAGAATTTGTACCAACACTCACAGTAACACAGTGAAAACACCACAAACTGACTCCACAACAGTTTAGAAAAATAAAGGTATTTAATCTAAACTACACAAGACCAAAACAACAAAAATTCAACATACATAGTTCAAGAATATGGTTTCAAAAAGAGTTCTTAAGGTTGTAATGTAAGTTCTTTAAGTTGCGATAAAATAATCCACAGATGCGTGAAAAGTTCACAGTTGCGTCATGTTTACTCACAGTACCTTTTAGTTGCAACAAAGTTCCAAAAGCAGAAGCTGGTGCAGTGGAAAACAAGTGATGCGTTGCTCCTGAGACCCTGGGGAGGCGAAGCGACAGCCCTGCTGCAGCAGCGGGCGTGTTGCGATGAATCCGGTCTGTATGGGGAAGAAGGCCACTTGTATGGATTCCGGTGCGTAGGTTCCGTAGGAAGTTTGTTCTGGCAAAGGCATGATGCGACGACCTCTGGAGTTGCGACGATCTCCGGGGCGACGATGCGCAGACCAGCGGTGATCTTCTCTCTCGCAGCTCCTCGATGCAATGGTTTCTGCAACGACACTCGCAGCGACGTGATGCGGTCCGCAAGTAAGCGGTGCGGCGATCTCACCCAGCGACGACAGGCTCTGCGACGACACTCGCAGCAATGTTTGATTCTCCCGCACCGGTCTGGTGCGTCCCGCAAACGAAGGATGCGACGGCTCTGGCAGCAGCGTCAGGTGCTGCGACGATCTCGACCTTCGTAGCGGTGGGAATCTTCTCGCACTGTCGGGGATGCGCTTGGCAAGCGAGCAATGCAACACTTTTCAATTGCAAAAGTCTCTCAAGCTTAGTTTCAAGCTTCCCAGCACAGGTACAACTTCCAGAGGCCCCACAACTGGATCAAGCACTCCAGGAAGGACAGAACTCTCTCAGCAGAGTTCAGGGAAGCTGGGGGGTGAAGTCCTTTTGTTCCTGGGACTTCAGAACAGGGAGCCAGCTCTACTCAGGCCCTTGGATATTCCTTCAAGACAGGGGACACAGCACCACAGCAAAGTCCTTCCCCTCTCCTTGGCAGCAAAGCAACAGGTCAGTCCAGCAGAGCAACAGCAGGACAGTCTTCCTTCTTCAGTTTCAGCTTTCTCCTTGGCAGAGGTTCCTTCTTGAGTCCAGGATGATCTCATTTTCTGTTGTCAGGGGTCCTGTACTTATACCCCTAAAAGTCTTTGTTCTCTTTGTGCGTGTGGGCCCTGAGCTCGGTCTGAACCAGTTCTGGGTGTTTCTTGAGTACTTTGTTTTCCTGGCTTCTCCTTTCCTTTCAGAGTGAGGGGCAGGGTCGTCTGCCGCCCAGCAGGAGGTGGAGCCAGCATTGTGGCAGGCAGGCACAGCCCTATTCAGGCCTAGGTGCTAACTCCTTCCACCACTCAGGTTGCAAATGCAGTCATTCAGCCTAAGGCTGACTCAGCCAGCCTCCTGGGAAATCCCCAGCCCCTGGCACTCTCAAACCAGACAGTCAATACATAAACAGCCCAAGGCACACAGAAGGGTCAGACAAGAGAACAGCAACTTTCTAAAAGGGCTGTTCTCAAACACAGGATTTAAAAACCACCTTTCCTAAAAGATGTGTTATTAAATTCTGAGTTCAGGGATACTAGACTCTTATGTCCTATCTTGTTCCTATGAGAAGAAATGCTGGTAGCCACTGTAGCCAGCAGCCCCCATGTTAATCTATGGAGCAAGATAGCCTTACAATAGTGAAAAACGAAAATGGCTGCCTTTCACTACCAGAGCATGTCACCTGCACTAGTACATGCTCTACCTTTCACATACACTGCACCCTGCCCAGGGGGGTACCTTGGGCCTTCCATAGGGAAGACCAATGTGCACAAAAAGAGAAGGGTTAGGCCTGGTCAGTGGGGACACTGACCAGGGGGACATGGCAGTTCACAGACTGCACACAGGCACTGCGGTGGCAGGCCTGAGACACCATTTTAGGGCTACTCATGTGGGTGGCATAATCAGTGCTGCAGGCCCACTAGTAGCATTTGTCATCACCAGCCCTGGCACACCCAGTGCACTTTACTAGGGACTTCTTAGTGATACAAATATGCCAATCATGTAGATCCAATCACAATAACAATTTACACAGAGAGCATATGAGCTTTAGCACTGATCAGCAGTGGTAAAGTGCGCATAGTCCAATTGCCAACAGCCACAGGTCAGGAAAAATAAGGGAGGAAGAAGCAAAAAGTTTGAGGATGCCCCTGCAAGAAGGGCCAGTTCCAACAGTACCCTGGCACACCATTGTGTACTTTCCTGTAATAAGATAAAGGTTTAAGCACTGGGCTAGAGTGGAGTGACCAGGGCGGAAGCCATACTGTATATCTGCCATGATCTTATTTTTTTTAGGCGACACTGAGAGTCTTTCCAAAATTACCCCCACCTACCACTTTCACCACAGAATCCAGAAGAGAGATTGGTCTGTAGCATGTAGTGCAGTTGCGATCTCCCTTCTTAAAAACTGGGACGACCGTAGAAACTCCCCAGGATTTTGGGCACCCGGACTTGGCCGTGGCATTAATTACTGCTTGCAGAACCGGGCCCCAGAGGCTGGGATTAGATTTGTATAGGTCCGGGGGAATGCCCTCCGGCCCGGGTGCTTTATTGCATGTAAGACCTGCGATACCCTTTTCCACCTCGGCTAGCTCAAATATTAATGGCACGTTACCAATAATTGTGGGCTGAGGCATGTCCATGTCCTGTGAGACACTGAAAATATCCTTAAAATGGGAAACCCATTGATCTTCCGTTAAGTTAGTTGATACATCGCCGCCCGAGAGTTCTCAAACAATGGTTGATTAATTATACCCCAGAATTTAGAGCTGTTCCCCAGGATACTTGCCTCCAACAGGTCCCTCCACACCCCGGCTTTAATTTCACTTTTGCGAGCAGCCAGAGCTTTTTTATACTCGTGGCGGCAAACACCAATTAAGTCTTTGTTTCTCTGGACCATTTTTAAGGCTTCCTTTAATTTCCTCCCTGCCTTAGAACAATTTGAATCAAACCATCTTGGGACTGTCAGTTTATGGTTAGTAACCGGGGCACTCAAAATGTCTCCTATCTTGAAGATAATGGAGGCAAACGAATTAAGGATAACATTCGGTTCAAAACCTGGTGTCACACAAGAAGTTAGTTTTACAGAGCATGACTCCAGCACCTTGCTTTGGAATATATCTGGATTAACCTGGCGCCATCTCAGGCGACGACGCCCATCCATCAAACTTACTTGAGCTGGCAAAGGGCACCCTCGTTTGTATGGCCAATGGCCCACCACCAATTGACACACAAACAGGGTTGTGGTCGCTTAAAAGCGCCCTCAATTATTTCATACCCCTGAAATCGATCAAGGATACCAGAGGAGATCAAAATATAATCCACAAAGGACCCACACCTTCCTCCTCTAAAAGAGGGAATAATTTGCGTGCTCAAAGGGGACACGAGAGAAATAGATGGAACCAAATCAAAGTCATCTAAAAGGTTATTTAGCTCGGCCCCCTGGTATGTATGTTCAAAATGAAAGCCCCTCATTCTTGCACATCCCAATTCTGATGTAGCAGTTGTTAAAGGGTCACCACAAGGGTGGACATTAAAATCTCCCATAACCATTAATTTCTGTAATGGCAAGCCTCTAGCTTCCCTCAGAGCAATCAAGCTTCTATATCGGGTTGTATCTGGGGAGTTATAAAAATTAACAATTCCAAGGCTTTCAGTTCCCTTCCCCAAAACATTTACTTGGGTATTTGTCCCGGATGATGGTATGAAATGAATCCTGCTAGACACTGCTAAAGAGATGAAGATAGCCAATCCGCCCTTAGCTCTACCACACAAAGATAGGGATGAGGGACGTAAAAGACCTTATAGCCGTCCAAGTATAAATCACTGGCCACCAACCAAGTTTCTTGAAGACAAATCACAGTGAATTGTCTAACAAATTGAAGAAACAGTGGGTCCCTAACTTTACTAGACAAACCAGCAACGTTCCACGATAGAATGTTGTAAATACCATTATGTGGGGGTAACATATTAACAGGGGCCAGCGATATGGTCTCAGTATAATCTCCAGTTGGCCCAGACTGGGCCCCACCTGTCAGCATGGTAGTTTGTTCGAGGGGTACAGGGGAAACCCCGTGCTGTAAACTATTTCCCTCACCCTCCATGAAGGCAGGAAGTCAATCACAGTCACCCAATCTGGATAAGGCTGTGAATCTATTTGAAAGTTCCAGCCCTGTGATATTCGGGTAAAATTGACCCCTCGTCGGATGTAAAATTTCCCCTCTCCCGTTGGATGATAAACTATCTAATCTATGAGCCTGACCCCCATTAACTATAGCCCTGTCTGAGGGATCATTATGGAAATAACCCAGGGGGAAGCACTCGAATTCCTAAGTCACCAAGGGGTACTTCCAAGTAGGTATCCCTAACGATGCATTCAACAACAGATGGGTTGTTACAATTTACAACAATGCAATCATCCACCCCCTGTTTCCTAGACTTCCCTATCCAATCTACTCGGCGGGCCATGATTCTATTTCATTCTATAATGGGTGTCATGGAAGTATTATTGGATAATCAGTGAGTTGCCTTGTTTTTTAGCTGCGTTCAGTTCACTCTAGAACCCGAGAAAATAACCTGTCCGATAAACTCTAAATCAGGCTCTATGTCTGCAGCAAGTGTTGTAGAAGGAGCAAGAGCCAGCATTATAGGAAGAGGGCCTAGGAGCAGATATAGTCCACGAGTCACTGAAGCCCCTACCTGTTCACTTCCTCTGTTTATACCTCATTTGTACCTACCTGTGCGCCTGGTCTGTTTGTACCTCATAGGTACCTATATGTGCACCTCATCTGTTTATACCTCACAAGCACTCACCTGTGCACCTTCACTGTTTATAGCTAATAGGTCCCTTCCTGTGCACCTCCTCATTTAGTACCGCCCAGGTGAGCTTCTGAAATAAAGCTTGAGAGCTCCATACTGCCAGCCATGGCCTCTTCACTATAAGGCCATTATCTACATCGGCTGTGTGCATGTTTCAAGTGTGTCTCCTGCCTCAGCTAACAATGAACCCTGAAGAGTGAGTACACAGACCGAGGGGAGTCAGAAGCTGAAGGACATGGAATGAGGTAAACCTGGATAAAAGAAATATGGGAATGGAGAAATTAGACTTCACCTGTGGACATCAGACACCTCCTCCCGCTCTACCAAAGCCATGTTGAATCACAAAGTAGCATCATGGCCTTCAGACAGACAACAATAAGTCAAATATCTTGTAAATGTTGAAAAACAAAAACAATTATTAATATTCACACATCTGTTGGATGCTTGATATTTCAGTTAAATTATTGGTTGTGATGGATTCTCTATAAGGAATAAATGACTGATATCGTTGAATAATAAATTACATGATTTAATGTTTGTTTGCCAAATCTGTGTGCGCAACATAAAGTCGGGCCATTAGATTAACCCCTCATTCTGTTTTACAAAAAACCCTGGAAGGAGCTGCTGATTGAAATACCACAGGATCTTAACTTTAACTAGTTTAGGAAGAACTAAAGTCTTACTTTTGTAAGTTGTCATTCAGTTCAGAATCAGTCAATAGTTCAAGGGAGATGGATATATATTACGCTGATAGAAAATCCACCTCAACTCAGGATAATGCTCCAGCCTTCCAGGTTAGAAGGATTCAGAAATGCTTCAGCCAGGAGGGCTGTAAAATGTGTTGAAGGTGACTTAGGGGCTTATTACGAGTGTGGCAGTCTTCCAATGGGACTACCACAGCAGAGGTACCAGGCAGACTGGCAAGCCCATTGAGAACCCGCCGCCAGATTATGACCTAAATCCAGGTGGGTGGGCGGTGCAGCAGCGGTCTCGCGGCGGCTGTATTAGGCTCATTAGAGAACCTAAACAGCATACCATCACCTTAAGAGTGCCTGCAGCACGTTCCTGCACCATGTGATGCATTCCACACTGTGCAGGAACAAGGGTGCAATTCCATGGGGTGGCACAACATGTGCCCCCCGCATGCAACCCCAGAAGCAGAATCGGCCGGGCCCAGTGATGGCTCCCTTACCTGCATGTCCTTTATCCGGGAAACATCACTTACAACGCAACTTTTACCACGCAGTGCCTTTACAACGCGGGCATTACAACGCAAACCATTACAACGCATTGCGCTGGGGGGCGCTCTAGAATAGGGAATAGGTTTAATTTACTGTCCAACACCTTCCCTACTATCCACGGGGACTGGAGTTGCAATAGTAAATTAAACTATTCACTATCCAGCGCCCCAAAGCACTATGCGTTGTAATGGTATGCGATGTAAAAACCGCGTTGTAAAAGCATGCGATGTAAAAGCATGCGTTGTAATGTCGTACATCCCCTTTATCCTTTTCATGGCGGGGTCCCCGCCAGGGAAAAGGACGGTGGATATGCAGACCGTAATATGATCGGCGATGTCAGAATCGGCACTGCCAACATATTCGGGGTGTTTGCAGACCGCCTCCACAGCGGGATCCTTGATCCTGGCGGGGGGCGGTCCCACCACCACACTCATAATACAGCGGTCAGTTCACCTGGATGGTGGCAGTTGGACCGCAACCGCGGATACCGCGATCATGAGGACCGTCGCACTTATAGAAAGACTCTTAATAAGCTGCTAGGTAAAGGCGGGAGTTGACATTTTATCTGATCCAGTGTGAACAGGAAAGCATTGTGGAAAAAGGTGTCTGGAGTTACCTTTGTCATATATACTTCCTAAAGAGCTACCTTTGTCATGTATACTTCCTGAAGAGTTACCTTTGTTATATACTTCCTAGAGAGTTACCTTTGTCATACACTTCCTGAAGAGTTACCTTGGTTAAATACTTCCTGAAGAGTTACGTTTGTTATACACTTTCTGAAGAGCTACCTTTGGTAGATACTTCCCGAACCTGAATTAACGGCAGCGCTTCCTGAGTCCTCTCTTTTTCCACAATCTGTTTTGTTTAAATGAAATCTTGTCCATGTATATCTACCTAAAACTCTACCTGTAGCACGAGTGCTCTGTTGCTGCCCTTTCTTTAGTAAGTTACTCTGTGAATAATGGTAAATCACCGCCTTTTCAGAAGTAAATACAATGTGACATGTTCAACCACAGTTTTAATGAAATATCCATGTATGCTAAAATGTTCCTTACTAAATTTCAAATATGGTAGAGAAGAGATGTCTTCTACAGCTGGTTAAATATTGTGTATTCACATTCTTTACAGTTACAATTAGTAATATTGCATTTCTTTACATCCAACAGAAAATAAGTCTTAAATGCATGGACTGATTATGAATAATGAAGATAACACATCAAACCAGCACAAATTGTCAAAAATAAGGAGCTCCAAAAACATCAGTGCAATCAGAGGCAGAGGACAGATCGAGGAAGAAGCAGTCAAAGGCAATTCAGTGAGTGTACGAGTCTGAGCTCTGCACCTCGACACCCCAAGACGAAGAAATGACCTCAACAAAACCAAGACAACAAAACTGACAAACCACCTGCTGACCTGCTTTGATCATGAGGCCGGTATGAGTGATGGAGGAAGGTCTCGTGTCTATTTGGGATCCATAGCTTGGAACAAACTCCCTCTTCAGCTTTGAGCTGTTAGTAACATGATAATGTTTAAAAAAAGGTTGAAAACTGGGCTTTTTGTCCATGTTTGAAACAAACTGATTTACTTCTTTTTGTGACCTGTGCTTTGCCCCGGGACACTCTTTGGAGTAGCTGTACACATTACGAGTCGCTTCACCATCATGATGTGGCTAGAGCAGTGCTTCGCTATCGAAACTGGCAACAGACCAGCATTCAGTGCTCTAGGTGTATTGCAAACTCTTTCTAGCCAAACCACAGGCACCAGGGAAAAGCACAACGAAGTGGAGCCTAACAACTGAAGGCTAAAGGAAAGCGGAGATCTGCTCTCTGAAGTACAGAGTATTGTCCCAATTTGCACCTACCGTAACGAAGATTAAGCTTTACCCGCAAGCATGCGAAGCCATTATCCATTCTAAAGATGCAATCACCCACAAGGAAGCCTTACTGATATTATGAATGTGGCAGGTATTTAATGAGTCTTGCATTTTATTGTTAAATCGGAAATCAAGCGTCCACAATATCACACACATACAGGGAATGTGAAAATAACGCAAGTCGTTTATTAACTATGCTGACCCATCAGGAAACACGATCAGGAGAAAAATCGTGCAATTCCACTGAATATGTCAAGAACTTTAGCCAATTAGAAACCATAAAAGAGCATCAGCGAATACAAACAGGGGAAAAACCATACCATTGCAATGAATGTATAAAGAGCTTCAGTCGGTTAACAGACCTCCAAACACATCAGCGAATACACACAGGGGAAAAACCATACCATTGCAACAAATGTAAAAAGAGCTTCAGTCAAATTTCAAACCTCCACACACATCAGAAAATACACACAGAGGAAAAACCATACCATTGCAGTGAATGTGTAAAGAGCTTCTGTCGGTTACAAGAACTCCAAAAACATCAGCGAACCCACACAGGGGAAAAACCATACCATTGCAAGGAATGTGTAAAGAGCTTCAATCAATTATCAAACCTCCACACACATCAGAGAATACACACAGGGAAAAAACCATACCATTGCAACGAATGTAAAAAGAGCTTCAGTCAAATTTCAAACCTCCACACACATCAGAAAATACACACAGGGGAAAAACCATACCATTGCAGTGAATGTGTAAAGAGCTTCTGTCGGTTACAAGAACTCCAAAAACATCAGCGAACCCACACAGGGGAAAAACCATACCATTGCAAGGAATGTGTAAAGAGCTTCAATCAATTATCAAACCTCCATAGACATCAGAGAATACACACAGGGGGAAAACCATACCATTGCAAGGAATGTGTGAAGAGCTTCAGTCAATTATCAAACCTCCATAGTCATCAGAGAATACACACAGGGGAAAAACCATACCATTGCAAGGAATGTGTAAAGAGCTTCAATCAAATTTCACAGCTCCAAACACATCAGAGAATACACACAGGGGAAAAACCATACCATTGCAGTGAATGTATGAAGAGTTTCAGTACGTTAGCAAAACTCCAAACACATCAGCGAACACACACAGGGGAAAAACCATACCATTGCACGGAATGTGTGAAGAGCTTCAGCCAATTATCAAACCTCCATAGACATCAGAGAATACACACAGGGGAAAAACCATACCATTGCAGTGAATGTGTGAAGAGTTTCAGTACGTTAGCAAAACTCCAAACACATCAGCGAACACACACAGGGGAAAAACCATACCATTGCAAGGAATGTGTGAAGAGCTTCAGTCAATTATCAAGCCTCTATAGACATCATAGAATACACACAGGGGAAAAACCATACCATTGCAAGGAATGTGTAAAGAGCTTCAATCAAATTTCACAGCTCCACACACATCAGAGAATACACACAGGGGAAAAATCATACCATTGCAGTGAATGTGTGAAGAGCTTCTGTCAGTTACAAGAACTCCAAATACATCAGCGAACTCACACAGGGGAAAAACCATACCATTGTAAGGAATGTGTAAAGAGCTTAAATCACATTTCACAGCTCCACACACATCAGAGAATACACACAGGGGGAAAACCATACCATTGTAGTGAATGTGTGAAGAGTTTCAGTACGTTAGCAGAACTCCAAACACATCAGCAAACACACACGGGAAAAACCATACCATTGCAGTGAATGTGTGAAGAGCTTCAGTCAAATTACATGTCTCCACACACATCAGAGAATACACACAGGGGAAAAACCATACCATTGTAAGGAATGTGTAAAGAGCTTCAATCACATTTCACAGCTCCACACACATCAGAGAATACACACAGGGGGAAAACCATACCATTGCAGTGAATGTGTGAAGAGTTTCAGTACGTTAGCAGAACTCCAAACACATCAGCGAACACACACAGGGGAAAAACCATACCATTGCAGTGAATGTGTGAAGAGCTTCAGTCAAATTACATGTCTACGCACACATCAGAGAATGCACACAGGGGAAAAACCATACCAGTGCAGTGAATGTGTAAAGAACTTCAGTCAGTTAACAGGCCTCCAGAGACATCAGCGAATACACACTGGGGAAAAACCATACAATTGCAGTGAATGTGGTAGTAGTTTTAGGGGACAATCAAACCTCCACACACATCAGAAAACACACCCAGGGGAAAAACTGTACCAGTGCAGTGAATGTGTAAAGAGCTTCAGCCAGTTAACAAACCTCCAGAGACATCAGCGAATACACACTGGGGAAAAACCATATAATTGCAATGAATGTGGCAGTAGTTTTATTTACTCTTCAGCATTAAGAAATCATCAGCGAGCTCACAAAGGGCAAACAAATCTTTTAAATGCCATGAATGCTTGAAAAGCTGAAGTCCATTATCAATCCTAAACAGGCATCAGCGAACACACGCAGAAGAAAAGCCTTCAAGTGCAATGAATGTGTGAAGAAATGTAG
Organism: Lissotriton vulgaris; assembly: GCF_964263255.1. Classification (NCBI taxonomy): domain Eukaryota; kingdom Metazoa; phylum Chordata; class Amphibia; order Caudata; family Salamandridae; genus Lissotriton; species Lissotriton vulgaris. Next base: position 104,183,373 of record NC_141685.1, on the reverse strand, counting down.
TCAATCATGAAGCCTATATAGACATCAGCTTACACACTCTCTGTAAATACCGTACAACTGTAGTGAGTGTAGAAGTACCTTTAGGAAATCTTTCGCATTAAGGATTCATCAGTTAATGCTCACAGAGAAAAAGCCTTTCAGGTGCAGTGAATGTGTGAATATCTTCTGTCAGTTATTAAACCTACAAATACATCAACTAACATACACAGAGTAAAAAAGAGCATTGCAATGAATGTCAGAAGTGATTTTGTCAATTGTGAACAGACCTGGGGTAAACCGTACAATTGCACTAAAAGTGTAATGAGCTTTTGTCAATTTCTGATCCTACAGAGCCTCAGCGAACACACACCTTCATTATAAATAATCCTAGAGATGCAGTGAATTCAGAAAGAACTTAATAACAATAGCAATAATTTTGACTCATCTGAGGCATTGACAGGAGCAGAAGAGTGCAGTTATTGTGAAATGAAGGAATTACAGGAAAAATATGTATAATTATGTGGGATATTCAAATACCAGATGAATAAAGACTCGACTAGATGAAAAGAAGAAAACCAATGATTTGTAGAATAGTAAAAGTGTCTGTTCCCAGTGATTGTTCACTTCGGTACACATTGAAAAAAACAATGTGATATAACAGGAAATCCACTGGGAGACTAGCACAATGTGGAATAAAAGAAAAGAAACACTGGCGGGTTTTATTTGGCGGTGAAGAGTTACGAAGAAAAACATCCAAGAGTTCCTGTTCATGCTACTTGTAAAAGTGTAGGGATGAATACGATTCTGCCTGCACACATTGCTATATTAGCATAAGTGAGTTAGTTGCTCAAACGCCATTTTGCTGTTTTTGCACATGACACTACATGTCTCTGTTTTTATAAAGACAAACAGCTTGCTTTTCCTTCACATGAGAATGGTCTGTTTTTCACATCTCTAGACTCACACTGCGACCTCAAGTCTGCACAAAGTGTTCAATGCTAAAATAACAATGTATGCTGTTGATGCAGGTTGATCGGTCCACGCTCTAGACACAACACAAACAGAGCTGCTCATTTTTGAAACTCAGGTGCTTTTAATATTGCACTGCATGCATGAGACTAGCACTTGGAAAAAACCTTTCAATCGACAAAGAGCTGTGCTGATCTGGGATGTGATTCACTTCACCTGACTTTGGAGGTATGGGGTTCCCGGTTTTAACCTAGAGAACTTCTATTATTATAATACCTAGCTCCCAGCAAGGGGAGGGTGGTACACAAGGCGCTATAGATCTGGTTCCACTATCATTATAATATGATTTCTCCCTTTGTATTTTATGGAATTGTAATAATGTTGATTGTATTGATTTTATGCATCTTTTTATTTATGTTAGCAAAGATACTGCATCTTAGAGCACGTAGTAGAAATAAACATTTTAAACTATACATTGACTCTGATTACTCACATTGTGGACATTTATGAGAGTAAAAACAAAAGAGTGTTCTTGATTGCAACTATTCCTGAGAGGTCCCAACGTCGCTTGTTCATTGGTAGCTTCGCTGTAGTACGGAGAATGAATGAGACACTGTTGCTAGTCGGATAGGGGTTCTGGGCACTGAGGTGGATTTTTGGTACACCACAATACACTGAGGTCCTGGTTTCCTGCGCATAGTTCTGTGCATGAGCAGAATTCCCGCAACATAGCACCCAAAGTCTTCATTAGTGCTCGTATCTGTCCACAATACCCTCAACACCTTTTCCGGTTAACAGGCGTGACGGATGAACCTACCTATACGAATGTGTTATAGGTTAATTCAAGCATGAGATTTATGAAAAGGTTCACATTTTGAATTACATCAAAATTATTATTATTATTATTGTGAATATTTACACACAGGTACATATTTTAGATCGTTTAGTGCAATACCAGAAAGAATAGAGGCTTCAAGCTAGATAATTAAAACTTTATTGTGTTTCTGCATTTTATACAGAAAAGTGACAAAGCCCTGATGACAGTCTGGGAACTGGTTTCCTCAGACTAGAAATGCGTCGGCACATCTGAGGGAGCAATCAATATCACTAAGCATTTAAACTAGCTCTGGCTGGTTGTAAAAGTCCTCCTTATTTTAGGACGTCCTCCTTCCTTTTGACTTTGTCTCTTCATTCTTTATGAATTCAGATTCACTTTTTTGAAAATTTCAATTGTTTGCGTTTGTATAGTGAATTTTTTGTGGAATGTATGATAATTGTGTATATGAATTGTAAATATTTTGTTTGTAAATAGTTAGATGTTGGAATTTAAATGTATTGAATGTACAGTTTTTTCCTTTTTTGCAAAACTTTCAAAAGAAGAATGAATTTATTTTTCGAAATAGACAGGTATAAATAAATATACCGGGTCAAACTCAATAAGTTTGTGATTCTCCTATGATCTGAAATACGTTTTTGGAAATTAATTGGGTGTAGACATATTCTTGTGTTTTCTGGTTTTGGATTATCGACATTTAAATTCACGTTGTCGTACATGTGCGGTACAGAACACCCACAGTTCAGCTCTCGTTAACAGTCTGATGTGAAAAAGATTTAAAATCACACGAGACATTTCAAATGGCTTTTTTAGTCATAACCTGTCCTCCGTTAGTAGTCAATGGACAGTGTTCACTTGTGGTGGCAAACAAAAACAATTTAAAAGATTGGCCATGGGCTATAAATCCAGCCCAGGTGTCTTTGCCGCACGTGTCGTCTCTTTGTTAGATGGCATTGATCCTAATGCGTACTCGTACATTGATGATATTTATCTAATGGACAACTAATTATGGCCGCATCTGTGTCGCATTGACCGCAACATAGTTATGTTTGCGGACTTCAGTTATAAATTTATCTTCGCAAAGTCAGACATTGCGGAGTTCACTGTTGAGCCCAGTGTTGTTCCTGGGCTCAACAATGAAGGTAGAGGTCTTGCACCTCACTTCCTGGAGAAATGTGCATGTTTATGGTCTCCTACAACTCTGAAAAAACAATCCTTGCTGGGATTTTTGAATTTCGGGCGTACTTATATTCCCGATTATGCCCAGCGTATCAAACCTCTATATGCTTTGATACAACCAACTTTTACCAAGTCATGCTGGCTGCCTGAACATTCAGCTATTCTGCAATTTTTGCAGTCTCATCTTCTTGAATCTTAGTACTTATTGACTCATGATAACCACACTAACCTGGTAATAAGAATTGTGCCTGGTGCCATGGGTTTCACGTACTTGACGTTTAATGAAGGAGACACAGTGCCTATCGCTTACAAGTCACACTTGTACGCTTCGGCTGAAAAGCGATTTTCTTCTGTCGAGAAAGTCTTGGATGGCGATTCTAAAAGAGAGAGCGCAGTCACAAGGAAAACACATGTTGGTTGTTACACCTTATACTGCATTTGAAGCAGTGATGAAAGCCAGTGTACCAAATTCTAAAGTTTTATATCCTAATTGGATACAATGGGCAACTTCGTTGACATCTCCGGATGTCACATTTATCTTTGCCCCTTCGTTGCAAACTCAGGAGTTCTTACAGTATGAGTTTGTTCATCCTGCTCCTATGTTCATGCGCACGCTTGAGGATTACCATTGTATCATTAACACTGACAGTTCGGCGCAACCAGCAATAGGATCTAAGCATTCTTATTCAGTGGCCTGCGCAATCGTGGCTGGTACCATGGTGAATGGAGAATTCAAGTCCGATGTCGTGCACACGCAGACATTAGGTGACTGTACCGCCCAGTTGGCAGAGCTACGTGCTCTAGTGCTTGGGTCAGTGAGAATGAGGGGTAAAATGTCCCAACCCCTTACTAGCTGTTTATTGAGCAATGGTCCCTCTTTTCTGTCAAGCTTGCCCTCGGCATGGGGAAACCCCTAACCCCCTATTATAGCAAAGTTTGAGAAAGGTGTGTCAGGGCAAGCTTTGTTTTTTATAGTCTATTATGGAAAAATTCCAATTGCACGAGACGACTCGTACCGGCATTACACCAAAATCAAGGAATCCCTATTTATCCACAGAAAAGAACAACCAGATATACTTCTTCAACTTGATTCGTAACACCCTGAGGAAGCCCCAGGCAGGATGGCCATGTAAGGGGTGAAACAAGTGTTGGCTGTTCTCCTACGTACTATCACGAATATAGTAACACCTTCATTAAAACAAAAAAATGAACCATCGTGTGATTGGAATTTGACCATAATAGACTATAAAAAACAAAGCTTGCCCTGACACACCTTTCTCAAACTGTGCTCTAGTGCTTGCATTGAAGTTTGCTGACCCTCGTGTGACTACTTTAATTGTGAGTGACTCTTATTACTGTGTTCAGTCCTTCAATAAAAATGTATTCTTTTGGACTCAGAATGACTATCGTGATTCCAAAGGGAGCACAATTAAGCACAAGATGAAATGGGTTTGAGTCGCAGAAATAAAGAACGTCTGCTTCTCGTAAATGTAATTCATACTCTTGGTCACCAGCGTGTAGGAGTACACGCTGTTGGCAACAGTCTTGTTGATGAAGCAGCAAAGACCGCAGTAGCAACATATGTAGTAGCAGCAGTTACAAGGTCCAACAGTAAGAATGATGATGACATCTTGGCAGCTATAGCTGCTACAGAGATCGGTGATAATTACCCTAAGGGTTTCCCTTCTAAATACTCTTGTTGTAGTGTAGTTCCTATTTTCCCAATAGGCCCTGCGCATTGGAATAACATAAACAGTAGTATCGACGTAGAAGTGCGGATCTTCCAGGCCTCTACTGACTATGCTAGACTTAATTGGGTTTGTTACCAACTAGCTCAGAGATCACTGAAAACTTTCTTCTCTGAATAGGAAGTGATCAGCTTCCCTGGTACAGATAAGAAGGGATTCAGTTTTCCAACAACCGTGCAACATGACAACTTTGCTCCTCAGATCAAGAGTCGATCTCTAGGGTCGTGTGAAACAATAGACAGGTATTTCACTCAGTCAGTCTTTGTGCAGATTACTTTCACAATATGTAGAGGATAGAGAGACGGGCGTTCGTCAATAAAGGGTAACATTTATTGAACAGTCTTTCTTCTCGTACAAGAGAAATGAATTGCCACAATTTCAAGACTTGTTATTATAAAAAGTACGTACAGTAAGATAAGGATTGCGAAATAATACTGTAAAAGCATTGATATGGTTTCTTAGCCATACAATGGTTTAAAATGAATAAAACATATATACAGTCATATATACATTAGGCTAAAATACTCAACTGGTGCTTCTAACTACGCCTACCCCAGTGTGCCTGACCTAAGCCTAACACGTGGAAGGGAAGTAAGTAAGTAGCTTTAAGTTAAGTTGGTTTTGCCAAGGTTTGCTTCAAGAATTCTCACTAAGGGTTTAGTCAACACCATACCTCTGAATAGAATGATGGAGGTCTGGTATCTCCTTCAGGGTAGAACTCGATATCCCAGTCACCCGCGAGGGTAGACTAGAAACGCTGGAGCTGGATTTCTCTGCAGGAGAAAGGCAGCGTCTCTTCTCAGCGCGTCGAGGAGGAGGAGGATGGGCAGCGTCCGCGGGCAGCTTGTATCTGCTGGGCTCTTGCAGGGGACGGCTGTTCAGCTCCTAAGTTCACCACACCATCGTTCGCTGGGTAGCAGCGATAGCAGTAGCGATAGCAGCTATGGTATCATCAGCATGACAGCAGCTTCAGGCGGCGTACAACAGGCAATTGCTTAAGGCAACGTTGGTAGTATTTATACCTGAAAGGTGCCTGGTTTGACGCAAGTTGCTGGACATAAGACGTCAATAAAAGATGTCACTAGGAAGTGATCGTCTATCAGTGCTCATTAGAGTTCTATTACTAATCAAAACATAGCAAGCGGGGCTTTCCCAGGTTGCTGAGTTTCATCTTGTTGAAGAACTCGGAGTGTTAATCTAGGAATCTTAGATAGTGACTTCTGCTCTGTCATTGCACTAATTGGTTGCAAAGGAAGTGGCAGAGAAAGCTATCCTGGAATGTGGCTCTGTTCGTGTGAGGCCAGAGATGAGTTTCTGAATATTGCACTTGAACGGTTATGCCAATATAGGGAATAAATGGATTTATAGCCATTAGGGACATAAGGTCACAGTATCGATCAGGATCTTAGATTAGCACGCAACACCCACTCCACGATTTTATGTCCATCAAATTGCTAAAACTAGAGCAATAAGATGCATGTGTAACATTGCCCACCCCAAAATACATATATGCATTTGAAATAGGCGTATTTGTCATACGTGAAAATTTTAGGTACTGTACGTTTTCAAAAGCATCGAAATCATTCAAAAATTATAGCATATGAAATCAATGAACGATTATGTAAGAAGAATTACACATGAAATATCTCTGAATACAGAAGAAGGGTGAGATAATTCATCACATATAAATGCATTGCAGTAAAAATGTGCTAGAGGCTGGTGTACGGTTATCATGTCTCTAGGTGTATGTAGAAATAAAAGTCGAAGCTTCTGTTCTCTATGAATAGTTCTACTTTAAGCAAATAATTTTTTCGTGCCAAAAAAAGGGTGAATATTAAAAAATGTTCAATTCAAAAGAATTCTTGCTGAACGGGGAAAATAGAGTTCCAATGCTTCTAGCAGTTTTTGTTATTCAAAACTGAAGGCCGAATTCAGAGTTCATGAGAAAGCTGTGAGTCGGAATGCTTTTCTAAAGTTATTGTTTTTGTTCGGGTGAGAACATCATATCAGACAGGCTCTCAAAGAATTGGTCTACAAAATCAGGTGACAGTTCAACCAAATTCGATAGCGCTGTAACTTGGCAGGTGTGCGAGTGATTGCTGTCATTGTAGTCAGGATCAGCAATGCTCACAGATGGTCGTACCTGGATGATGTTGCTTTGGTCACTTGCTCCACTGTTACCACCTAGTCGTAGCACAGGAGTCTCAACGAATGCCGTCATCAGGATTGGTAGCCGCTGGGGACAACACAATGCGTGAGCCGTTATCGGACTGAGCAAAGTATCGACGTCCATTGGTACTGCTGATTGGAGTGCAAGACAGATGTCCAACACGCATTCATCTCCGCATAGCATACATCTTAGTACCGGTAAGATACAGTTCTGCCATATAGGTCTGAATGAAAGGAACCAGGTCATGTTTAGATCTCTCAGCCTGGCCAATCCAAGGGCACTAGTTATTCTGTCCCGGTAGCGCATTGCTAGGATTGTTTCTTCCATCCCCATAGGAGTCATGTCTGAGCTGCGGCTTGCCATAACGAAGCAGGAGGGTCAAAAATAAAATCCCTGCCACAAGTCCCAAAAATAGGGGTATGCCGCCAAAGACAGAGTGGACAAAGTTTGGAACGATTCCCAGAATCGCTTGAAACGGTGTTAGCAGTCCTGTAAAAATCGTCTTAAATATGCCTGGGATGCCTATGGCACTAGACATGTTTAGAATTTGGCTCAACATTTCTACGAAATGCACAGGGCAATTTGTTGATAATAGGTCATGAACCTCCGTAGCTGTCCTTGCAACTAGGAGATCATACGTCTCTTTCGATGACGTGATGGGCACTGTTGTCTGTAAAAGCACAGATTTCATTTTTCTTAAAGTATCAATTCGTATAGAAGAGAATTGCAGACGAGGCCAGATGGGAGTCTCCATGTCTCCAGGCCCGCTCGGGAACAATGCTTGCATACAGCATTTGACCATGGATGTTACTCCTACAAGATAACTTTTCCCTGGAACAAGGCCACAACATCTCTGATCCGTTCTTAGAATGTAACTCCCATTTGCGAGTTGCATAAAGAAAGGCTCTATCTGCGTTGCAGGTGTGACAAGCTGGTGGCATGAAAGGTTGTTAGAATTTCCATCACAAGCTCCGTGTAAATTAATACCCTGACACAAAAGTATACCGCTTAGTGAACGTTTACAGTTTTCACCACTAAGAAATACATTTTTGTCGCTGTCACTATAGCATGAATGTGTGTATGGTAATTTCCATTCTGATTTTACATAACCTTTACCCAATCATTCATACTGGCCAGTAGGTATGTATTCAAGGCACTTTTTAAATCGGAAAGTTGTTATCGGAGTTGTGATAATCCCGTGTATTATCCATTCAATGACAGGATTTTCTGACATTGTCAATGGTAATCTCTCAAGTTTTTCGATGCTCAGGATTTTATAGTCTGCTCCTTTCTGTGCCAAGCTGATTTGTTTATCAGTAAGGTTAAAGATGGAAAACAATGACGTTGTGTTGATTAAACGCCAAGGCACATAGCCTGAACGAAGATTTTGCAGCGTCCAGCCTAATTGTACAATAGAACGTAATTGTGACTGGCCATGTTGTAACATTAGCAAGTCTCTGTCTATTATGTCAAAGGCAGAAGATACAATATTGTCCAACGAATATATTCTGGAGGACAGAGTCATTAACCCATTGTCCACTACAGAAAGTGATTTTTCCAGATTAATACGATCAATTTCTCGTATTTTTTCAGCTGTTTCCATTTGTGTGACTTTCCAAGCCTCGTTGTACACAGCATAGATACTGGTCGCTATGAAACGCTTTTGACGCTGTTTGCGTGGTCCAAGAATGAAATCACGCAAATCAGCACCATCTTTTAGTAAAGACAAGTGTTGCTTAATTTCAGCCAGTGTGGATGATCCTAGCCATTCGAGGCAGAGTTTCCCTACACTGTATGTTGTTATTATCCCTGGATGTTGTCTCTGGGAGTATCTAGGGTCTTTTCTGGTCATTGTTAACCCCTGTGTTTTGTTCAGGAATCTATCTTGACAGTTGTTTGTGTCAATAGGCCAGATTAACCACTTTTTCCAATCAGGATGTGTTCTGTTAAAATGTAAAATTTTAGTTACGTCTATCTCAATATCTGTAGTTGTATTTTCAGGTATTGGCTTTGGTATAGACGGTCTGTTTAGGTCTTTGATCTTAGCTAGGCCAAGACAGGAAGTTTGGTGAATTGTGTCATTTAAAAACATCATTTGTTCTGGTATCATGCAGGTTCTGAATAATGCTTCAAGGCCTTGTACCTGCCAATCTTTTGTACCCCAAATCGTTTTTGTTTCAATGTTATTTTTCCAATAATCAAAACCAAATGTCATCATTTTTTCATAAAATGCTTCTGAATATATCAATTTAGAATTTGTCAGCATTGTTTTCATTCCTGTTTTATCTAACAGTTTGTAATAAAACGTTTCAGCATTACTGGTGTTAAACCCTGAGAAGTATTTGAATTTCTCAAAGAATGTTTTGGAACTGCTTTTAGGTGGTGTTGCACAATGTTCCCATTGATTATACATAAAAACATTTCTAGGCTGAGCAGATTTATGCAAATAATGATTGCCATAATGTGTGTAGCAGAAGTTTTGCTCATAACTAGATGAACCTTGTAAATAATCATGATCTGTGAATCTAGCTGACATTACTAAATCAGACATCATATTATTAATACTTTCAAAGTCCCAATCATCAGAGAATGTACTAGGTTTTACAAAGTCACTCAAGGAAACCTTCAGTTGATGAGGATACTTCAGGATCTCGACCGGACCATAGATCTCATAGTCAGTTTTCTCCCATACTACCCCACCAGGTATCGGAATGGCTGTGACATTTACTGTTGACAGTTCTCTTTTCTTCACGTGGGATGATCTGTGTGGTTTGAGGACTAAGTTGATGTTCTGACTTGCTGTGTCCATTCAATTGTAATAAACTTTCCTAAAATTAAAACTAAAATTAGGCATAGTAGGAGTATAAATACCCCTGAGATAATCCAATGCTCAATCAATGGTGTATCCAGATATAATTCTTTGATTTGTTGAAAGAGTTCTGTTTCTTTTTCTTTAAAGTTCTTTTTTGTTTCTGGCATCACTTCGGGGTCATTTTGATCTTCAGAGAAGTTGTCGAAGTCGATGAAATAACCAGAGGCAGTTCTGTCAATTGTTGGAATTATATTCACAATTTGTCTTTCGGTAGCACATTCAGATGCCACATCATTGTAGACTGGTGTTTCTTGACGAACTGTTTCAATCTGTGTTTCAAGAGGCACGAGTTCCATGGCATTATTGCATAGTCCTTCATTGAGCACTGCAGGCTGATCGAATGTGATGAGTCTTTCAGTTTGAACCTCTTGGATTGTTGCAAGTTTGGGTATTCTGTTGTTTCTTGGGAGTCCACTGGGCCTACTGTTGATTATAGGCCACATGCTTGTGGTTTTACCAGGTCGATAGATACAACTCTGTTCTCCTTTTTACCAGCAAGAGGCGGTAGTACTACTGATCTTGTTCCGGTGACTGCCAAGACAGGTACTGCTTTTCTGTAAGAAGGCCCAAATTCCTTCTTCACCGCGATTTTTTCTCTGACTAGATCCCCAATCTTTGGAATCCAGACAGGCCTTGCTGGGGCTGTTGCTTGTGGTGCCTTGTCAGTGGTATCTGGCTGTTGCTTTAACTTTATGTTGCTTAAGGATTTTCTTGTTTCATTCAGTTCCTGTAAAACAGCCAAACGATCTTTTACATCAAAGTCTGTTGTTTTTTCTTGTACCACTGACACCTGACTATCGAGGTCCTGAATGTTCATTCTAATTCTGAACAATAGTTCGTATGGGCTGAAACCTTTTAGAGAATTTCTTGGCAAATTGTTAAGACTGGTCTGGACACTTATTAAATGTTTGACCCACCCAGCGCCTGAACCTAATACCTTCGCTGTTATAGATCGCTTTATGTCTCTGTTTTTTCTTTCTACCACACTATTCCCTTCGGGGTGCGACGGACAAGAATACCGCAACCCAATTCCCATGCTGGCCATGGCCTCCCCATAAGCCCGAGAGCTAAAAGCAGGACCCTGGTCAGAATGGAACGTGGTAATTGCGTATGTGCCGATAAAGACTCGCAAATCTTTTATAACCGTTCTGGCGTCAGCCGAGCGCTGGGGCCACATTTTTTAAGTGCTTTTAGTCTTAATGATTAATAGGACGCTGCAGGTTGGGATGTAGACAGCGTTACGCTGTTTCTGATTGGTAGCCGGAAGCATCGTTCACTACTGCGATCCCTGTTGCAGTTTTCACAGTTGTTTACATATATTTGGTGTTGTACACTCATTCCCGGCCACCAGTACTCTGATTGTAATTCTGTCAGAGATTCCTTCATCTGAAAGTGCCTTGGACCTTCACCCATGTGTGCGTCTGCTATTAATAAATTTCTCCTTTTCGTGTTTGGAATCACTCTATCCCCCACTCCAGGGATTCGAGCAAAAGGAACGGAGTTTGCATCGAGTACGTATGCATAATTGAGTGGATAGTTCACGGGTAGTGCTGCACAGTCGCCTTTTACGGTCGTTTTTACTGCCAGCATGGTTTCCCCGTCAATGTCTTTTACTGAACGCTTTTTTGTGGCTACGGAAGCTGGTTTAGTTGCTTCCGCTGTGGCTGTATTAGCCAATGAATTCCCTGCAACGTGAACGCCATCACGTTGATGACTCTGTGCGTGTATCACGTGAGTCTTTTGTAGTTCTTTCTGTAAAAGAGCTACCTCTTTCCATAGCAATTTATGCTTTATTGTGGCACCTGTGTCATCTTTGTAATCGTTTTCAATCCAGCTCTGCAGTTTATTATTGTGAGAGTTGACGCATAAATGAGAATCGCACACGATAAGTGTCGGGAATTCGCGTTCTGCATTTTCGAGCGCCATCTTTAAAGATCTGATTTCAGCTCTCTGAGCCGAACAGTTTCTTACTGATTCAGTTTTTGTTACTTTCGGTCTGATTTTACCGCACAGCCAATGACATTTAATGATCGCACAGGCTGCATCGTAGGTTTTACTCTCTACGTTGAAATGCTGTACAAAACTATCTGTATAGATTATACAGGCGTACTGTGGGAGAGGCAGAAGTTAGATTGGCAGAGGATATTCTTCTTCATACTCTAAATCATTCAGTTCTTCGAATTGCTGGGCGAAATAGTATTTCACATCTTTCGCTCCAAGAGAATCTACATACTGTATCCATTTCGGATCCAGTGACACCGTAGGCAGGTTTACTGGGCTGAATAGCGCCTCGAAGGCGGATTCCGCTGTAAGGACATTTATCCTTTTGCCGTGTGCTAGTTCTCGTTCGTTTGCTAATGCAATTTGCACAGCTTTGACAGCACGTTCTGTCAGACTGAATGCTTTTTCTGCTTGTGTGTACAAGTGAGATTTAATTGAAATTGGTACCTTTTCTCCCTCATTAGAGGTCAGGTACGTGAATCCACATCTTCCTGGGATGACTCGGATTACAAGATCGATTGTTTTATCACGTGTATCTAATTTTGTTTTTGCTAACATGTCTGTTTGCAGTGACCTCAAAATTTCTGTGTGTTTTTGAGTCCAGTTGATTTGTTTAAAATCAGGTTGAATTAATTCGTAGAGAGGTTTAACCCTCTCTGCATAATTTAGAATGTAAGTTCTTCCGAAATTCAGAAAACCTAGAATTGATTGTAGATTTTTCAGCGTTTTTGGAGCTTGGAGTACAGCGCACTTCTCTAAGAAGTTATCCGCTAGGCTCTTGCCTTCACTTGATAATTCGTATCCTAAAAACAATACTGTCAGATGGGCAATTCGAGACTTTTTAAAGTTGAATTTGTAACCCTCTGCTGCGAACCCAAGTATAATGGTGTTCACTCTTTTCAAGTGAGTATCCAAGTCGTCGTCTGTTAGATAGATATCATCTACATAAGATAATGCCTCATCATCATATATTTGTAGTAACTCTGTTACTCTAGCTGAGAATAGTCCTGGGCTGTTCTTGAACCCCTGTGGGAGTCGACAGAAATTTTTCTGCGACCCAAATATTGAGAAAGCGGTCAAGTATCTGCTTTCTGGTGCAATGTTTTGACAAAAGAAACCATTAGAAATATCTAATGTTGTTTTATATTTTTTCCTAATTATGTTGTTCATTAGTGCAGCACTATGCGAATTCTGTACCGCAAATGTTTTGCAACATGAATTAAGGTGTCTGTAGTCCAAAACTAGACGATATGAATTGTCTGGCTTGGAGACAGGAAACAAAGGATTGTTCATTTGAGAGGTGCATGTTTCAATCACCCCCTGGTATTCAAGTTGATCTAAAATCTCCCTGACTTGTTTTTTAGCTTCTTGCTTAACTGGGTACTGCCTCTGTGCAGTAGGTTGATTTTTTAACTGGATTTTGTGAGGAGGAGAGTCCTCATCCCATCCAACATGATTCTTATATATTGCAGGTGCTTGAGCAACTGCCGATTTCCTTGCATAAGTATATCTTTTGTGAATCGGAATGTGATTCGAGAAGGCAGGCATAATCATTTCTTCGCCACGAGGGCACTCCCTGACAAACTCTGGGGGCCAATCTTTTTCAGCTAACAGAATATCATAGCCTTTTGAGAGTTTATCCCAAAATAGACCCTTTATTTTCCTAGTCTTATCACCCTCTATACGCAATGTTATTTCGTATATTTTATGGGCCTCGCTAAGTCTGGTGTCGGCAGTTTCAACCTGAATGTATTCATTCGTGTCCACTGTCTCCAGATGATTCATCAAGATCTTGCGGGCTATACTGATTTCTGCTGCACTGTCTAACATTGTCTGTGCCCACTCCCCGTTTTTCAACTGTGTCCTCAGTATTCTCGGCATGTTCGATTACTCTAATACTGGCTACCTTCTTTTTCTTAAATTGAGATTTTTTACTCTGAGCAGGTTCCTTGTCTTTGGACTTGGTGTGCTCTCCTGGGTCTGACCGTCATCTTCTTTCCGATTTCTGCGAAACAGATCGAGAGGGACGTGTATCAATACTTTGATATCTATCAGGTTTTTTCAAATTATCCCTATTTCTAAGGTTATATCTTTTCTCAGAGGGCTCCCTTTGGGGAGACTGGTGTTCTCGAGTCGGAGTTCTTTCTCTCCGTCGAGGAGACCTTCCTCTGGACTGGAAAACTTTTTCCTTGGGAGTGGATTGTTTATTTCCATCCCAGCTCTTTTTAGGAGTGTTTGAATTATTTTTAATAAATAATTTTTCAGGATTTTTGAGCAGTTGGGGCTTAACTGGTTTTCCACCCAAGCTGTCTCTATATAGTTCTTCATAGCATTTCTTTATGATTCTGGCAAGCTCAATTGGCTGATTCGTTATATCTGATTCCCTCAACTTCTGGCGGATCGCACAGATGCTGCTTCTCCCTTTATGTTGGCTAATAATATAGCCGAGACCTGCTTGAAGTCTTTCAGTAATTTCATACCAAGAGTTAAAGCGGGCTCTGGACCGTATTCATTTTGAATCTGTTTTAGCACATGTGGTATTACCGCCATGGACGGAACACCATGTGTTTTTGTGTAAATGGAAGCAAAGACTGTACCCCAAGTGTCACAGTCCTCCACGTGTGGTGCGACCCCCATTGGAAGGCAGATGGTCAGAATCCTGTGTTTCTCAATAGGGGTAGTATTAGGAAATACTGCCTCTATTTGAGTAATTTTCTGTGCTAACCAGAAAGGAATTTGTTCCCGTTTTATGGGTGTTTTACCAAGACATGATTGTATGTTCTGTGGTGTAATCTTATTAGTGTTCCCCTGATGAGGGGTCAGCTGTGGAACATTAACAGCTGGTTGGACTGTTGCAGTCCGCATTACATATTGGACTAATTGCCTATGTATTTTAATTATTGTTTTTAGCTGTGCTAACAGCTCTTCTCTTGACATTTTTTCAATGTCCGGATGTGGTGTGTAGCTGGCTAGAACCGGCCATGTTGCTCCTGGTCTACCTAGTGGACCGAGCCTGGTAATATGATCATTGTGTTTTAGGGCGCCTTTAAACCAGAGCAGGTGCTCTTGGAATTTTAATGGGATTTCAGTCTCCTCGAAAGGAGCGTACTCTTCCGGTGGATCCTCTATTTTATAATAGTGGAACTCTTTTGTTCTAGCGTTTGCCGCTGGAAAGTTTATCCATGAATAGAATACCTCTGTCTGTCGATATTCGTGAGCCTCTATCACGAAGACGACTGTACCACCCTGTGATGTCAGTCCGTTCTCTATAAGTTTTAAAGTTATAGATTTTCTTAAGTGGACCGGGATGATTATTGCACCGGGTACAGTAGTAGTGTCGGGACCCTGCTGAGTTGCATCTGCTGCGGCCTCAGTGGTTCCGTTTTCTCCTGGCATTGTATAAATGCAAGGTTTTTTCAGAGCCGGTCTCCAAGGAGACAAAGATTAGGTGCACAATATTTTGGAACACTGTATCCTTCAACGTTGAATAAACCAGAGCTTCACATAGGAATCTCTTCCTACTGAGTTCGGGCGGATTTTAACCTTTCACCCACTCCAGACGTCTATTGGAGTATTTACGGGAGAAAGGGGTTTGTGTGAAATATGCACGACTGAGTTACTCTAACGTCTTGCGTTAGTTTATCGCCTTACCAAACGTTTGGGCGCCATGTAGTGTAGTTCCTATTTTCCCAATAGGCCCTGCGCATTGGAATAACATAAACAGTAGTATCGACGTAGAAGTGCGGATCTTCCAGGCCTCTACTGACTATGCTAGACTTAATTGGGTTTGTTACCAACTAGCTCAGAGATCACTGGAAACTTTCTTCTCTGAATAGGAAGTGATCAGCTTCCCTGGTACAGATAAGAAGGGATTCAGTTTTCCAACAACCGTACAACATGACAACTTTGCTCCTCAGATCAAGAGTCGATCTCTAGGGTCGTGTGAAACAATAGACAGGTATTTCACTCAGTCAGTCTTTGTATTTTGAATTTAAAAATGTTTATATAGCGCTCTACTACCAAGCGGTTTCTTGGCGCTTTTGGACTGCGAAGAGTGACAGGAGCAGGGGGGATCAGACCTTGTAGGCTTGGGAAAAGAGCAGAGTTTTGAGGCCCTTCCGGAACTCAGTGTAGGAGGATGTCATCCGGAGTTCCGTCGGGAGGGAGTTCCAGAAAGCAGGAGCGAGAACTGCAAATTTCGTTCCTCCGGCCTTTTTCTTTCGGAAACGGGGGGTAGTTAGCAGGGCCAAGTTGGTGGATCGGAGCTCTCTGCCGGGTATGTAAGGTTTGATGGCGGAGCAAATAAACTCCGGGGCGGTGCCCATTTTGGCCTGAAAGGTGGTACAGCCAAGTTTAAACAAGGCTCGCTCTTTCACAGGCAGCCAGTGCAATGCCTGCATTAAGGGGGTAACCCGATGGAATTTGGGCAGGCCGTGGATCAGGCGGGCTGCCTGATTCTGCACTAGCTGCAAACGGTGAATAGCGTAGGCTGGAGCGCCATTGTAAATGATGTTGCCATAGTCAAGGCGCGAGAGCACCATGGCCATCACTATAATTTTTAATGCAGGCAGAGAGAAGAAACGAGAAATCTTCCTGATGGTTCTCAGGGAAAAGAAACAGGACGAAACAACCGAGGAGATCTGTGAATGAACAGAAAGTGAGGAATGGAGAAAAATACCAAGGGTTTTGACCTTGGGAACTGGGAGCGGGGAAGCACCAAGTGAGGAGGGCCAGTGGGAAGGGGACCAGGGGCTGCAACCACCTCCAGTCAAGACTAACTCAGTCTTGTCTGGATTGAGTTTGAGGTGGTTGCAGTTCATCCAGTCCTGGATGAACAGCATGACGGACTGGACGTTCTGGGAGGAGGAAGAGGAATGGGAAAGGTTGAAAATTAGCTGGAGGTCATCGGCGTAATTAAACACCGTGACCTCGAGCTGCTGTAACATAAAAATGAGAGGGTAGATGTATAAATTAAAAAGAAGTGGGGAAAGTGAGGAACCTTGGGGGACTCCACATACAACCTTACGAGGGGCAGCGGTGAAGCCAGCTAGATGAACCGCCTGAGCCCTGTCGCTCAGAAAGGACTCAAGCCAGGCGAGGGCCAGGCCCTCGATGCCCGCCGCCTTGACACGGGTGAGAAGGATGGAATGGTCCACCGTGTCAAAAGCGGCGGACAGATCTAAAAGAATGAGGGCCTGTGGACAATTAGTGTCAATGCCCTCGCGTAGGCTGTCCATCACTGAGGACACCACCCTCTCGGTGGAATGGAGGGGGCGGAAGCCGGCCTGCCTGGAAGAGAGGCAGTGGTTGGTCTCCACATAGGTGCTCAAGGTACTGGTCACATGGGTTTCCAGAACCTTGCCCAGGTAAGGCAGGAGGGAGATGGGACGGTAATTGGAAGGGGAGGAAGGGTCAGCACCGGGTTTTTTGAGAATGGGAATGATAGCCGCAAATTTGTGAGCAGCAGGGACCGCTCCATTACTGAGCGAGTCATTCAAGAGTGTGAGGGAGGGAGTAGGGCAGTTTAGGAAGATATCTCTTAAGATGTGAGCAGGGGCAAAGTCAAGGGGAGAACCTGACTTTACCTTTTGGAGCAGAGGGAAGAGCGTGGCCTTAGTTAAGGGAGGGATGGAAGTAAGTTTGGACGTGACAACAGGCGGGAGAGGGTTGGTAAATGTGGGGGAGGGAAGAGGAATATTAGCTTTGATCTTTGCGACCTTGTCAATGAAAAAATCATTGAGTGAGTCGCAAAGCGGTTGGGAAGGGGGAATTGAAGCCGCGGCTCTATTGGATGAAGCGAGCTCATGTACTGTGGCGAAGATCTCCTTAGTTTGGGAATCCGCTGCCATTATCCTGTGTGAGTAGAACAGGGTCTTAGCGTCAAGAATGCCTTGCTTGTATGTCTTGAGCACGGAGAGATAAGTAGTTTTTTTTAAGGGGCAATATTCTCTTCTCCATGCACTCTCTGCTCTACGGGCAGCCAGTTTCATTACCTTGAGGTCAGGAGTGAACCAGCGGTTAGCGGCATGAGCTCGCTTAACCTGATCCGCCTCAAGGGGACGAAGTCTTCGCCAGCCTGGGTCAACCACCCATCGATAGTGGCCAACTGGTCCGAGGCGGCGAGGCCAGAGAGATCAGGGCAGGAGTTAGCTAGGGATGAGTGGAAAGAAGGCATATCTGCCTTACCCCATTTCCTAACCCAGGTGTTCTTGGGAAGGGGAAGTTTAGCCACTGGGGCTAAGGCAAGGGAAAAGGAAATTAGAAAGTGGTCCGACCAAGGGCAAGGGGAAATGGTAGGGGAGGAGGTAGGGATGTTCAGAGTCCAGACCTGGTCAAGTGAGTGGCCGTGCACGTGGGTAGAGCTGTGAACATGGGGGGTGAAATTGAGGCTGGTCATGAGATCCGTAAACTCTTTAGATTGGGAACTTTCAGCGGGATCGTTAGGCCAGAAGTTGAGGTCGCCCAGGACCAACACTGTGTAAATGTAAATGTAAATGTATGTAAATGTATTTGAGCTTATATAGCGCACAGCTACCCACAAAGGGTTTCCCGGCGCTTGCTTAGGGAACCCGTCCTGGTATTCCCCTGTGAGATAACCCCGGCAGGGTATCCACAAGGTGAAAGTCAGGCATCCCGCCGCGAGTGGCCGTTGTGGAGATTAAGCAAGCTATTGCCCAGAGTCGCAGAGTGTGAACCCGTGAGTTGAGAAGGCACCGGAGCGAGAATTATCGAGTCCGTGGAATTTTTGAGCCCAAGACCCGCCGAGGCGGGGAATTGAACCCTGGTCCAGGGCCGATCTCAGCTTCCGGGTCTGCCGCCTCTAACCCCTGAGCCACACTTCTCCACGATGAGTTATTAACGACCAGGGTTGCGAGGATGTCTTGGAAATCAGAAGCAAAAGTGGATGTGGGGTGAGGGGGACGGTAAATAAGAACAGCAGTTAGGGGGGTCGCGTGGGAGGTAGCGCGGAATACCTTTGTGCAGATTACTTTCACAATATGTAGAGAATAGAGAGACGGGCGTTCGTCAATAAAGGGTAACATTTATTGAACAGTCTTTCTTCTCGTACAAGAGAAATGAATTGCCACAATTTCAAGACTTGTTATTATAAAAAGTACGTACAGTAAGATAAGGATTGCGAAATAATACTGTAAAAGCATTGATATGGTTTCTTAGCCATACAATGGTTTAAAATGAATAAAACATATATACAGTCATATATACATTAGGCTAAAATACTCAACTGGTGCTTCTAACTACGCCTACCCCAGTGTGCCTGACCTAAGCCTAACACGTGGAAGGGAAGTAAGTAAGTAGCTTTAAGTTAAGTTGGTTTTGCCTAGGTTTGCTTCAAGAATTCTCACTAAGGGTTTAGTCAACACCATACCTCTGAATAGAATGATGGAGGTCTGGTATCTCCTTCAGGGTAGAACTCGATATCCCAGTCACCCGCGAGGGTAGACTAGAAACGCTGGAGCTGGATTTCTCTGCAGGAGAAAGGCAGCGTCTCTTCTCATCGCGTCGAGGAGGAGGAGGATGGGCAGCATCCGCGGGCAGCTTATATCTGCTGGGCTCTTGCAGGGGACGGCTGTTCAGCTCCTAAGTTCACCACACCATCGTTTGCTGGGTAGCAGCGATAGCAGTAGCAATAGCAGCTATGGTATCATCAGCATGACAGCAGCTTCAGGCGGCGTACAACAGGCAATTGCTTAAGGCAACGTTGGTAGTATTTATACCTGAAAGGTGCCTGGTTTGACGCAAGTTGCTGGACATAAGACGTCAATAAAAGATGTCACTAGGAAGTGATCGTCTATCAGTGCTCATTAGAGTTCTATTACTAATCAAAACATAGCAAGCGGGGCTTTCCCAGGTTGCTGAGTTTTATCTTGTTGAAGAACTCGGAGTGTTAATCTAGGAATCTTAGATAGTGACTTCTGCTCTGTCATTGGACTAATTGGTTGCAAAGGAAGTGGCAGAGAAAGCTATCCTGGAATGTGGCTCTGTTCGTGTGAGGCCAGAGATGAGTTTCTGAATATTGCACTTGAACGGTTATGCCAATATAGGGAATAAATGGATTTATAGCCAATAGGGGCATAAGGTCACAGTATCGATCAGGATCTTAGATTAGCAGGCAACATTGTCATTTAAGTCCTGATAAAGTTCCCTATGTGAGAATTAACAACGTTGGTGACAGGATGATTCCCGACGCGGACCGCAGGCTACCCTTGATAACAGTCTCTCACAAAGGCATAGCCTCGGTTCATGCCGACATTTCAGCGTATGTCTCTATCTTACAGCAGCGTTACTGGTGGTGTGGATTGTATAAATAAACTTGTGAATATGTCCTTTCTTGTTAAGTATGTCAGCAGATTAAACCTTCAACTGCTGCACGGCCGCCACAAACTCAGCTGTATATATCTAATAGACCACTTGGTTGTGTTTATTTAGATCACTGCTGACGTTTTTCTGTTGATACTGCGTATAAGTATATCTTAGTTGCAGTGGATTCATGCACACGTTTTCTCTGCGTTTGGCCACAAAGGAGTGCTGATGCACGAACTGCCATCAGGGATTTGCATGTCTTTGTGGGAATTTTTGCATGTGGCACCTTCCATTCTGATCAGGGTTCAGCGTTCACCTCTAAGGCGTACAAGGAAGCCATGGGGTCTTTGGGGGTGCAGGTGAAATTTTTGTCTCCATACTGGCCTGATGGCAATTCTGTTGTGGAGCGAATGAACTGTGACTTAAAGCAAACTTTGACAGCTAGGGTCTTAGGTACTACGTGCACTAAATAATCTTCCTAGAAGATCTCTGGGTGGGCAGACCCCATACGAAATACTCTTTGGCATAAAAAAAAAATTTCCGGACCTTGATGGTCTAGACATGGCGGCGACAGCCGTAACTTTTGACGTAGATAATCATTCTGCTGTGTTACAGAACCTACAAGAGACTTGAGACAGTCTTGCAAAGGAACACTTGCCCTCCACATCTGGAGCTGAAGCTGATCTACAGATTCCGGTAGTTAGCTGGCTATCCCGAGTCGGTGACCTGGTCCGTGAGAAGGTGGAGATTAGAACAAGAAGGAGTTCAGCCCCTCTTATCATGTACCCGTTCCAGGGAAACAGGTACGACTCCATTGACAATTTCGAACTACGAGTGGCCGATTCTTCTTAGTATGACTCCTGCTGTCTCTTGCCCAGCAATGCTGAGAAATTCTGTTTTGGCCTTGGCTGACACCAACAGGCCTGACCTTGCTATAGAGATGTCCACAGTCACTAATCCATTATTAAATCCGCCAGCTGGCGATCCAAATGAAGATACTGAGTATACATATCCCACGGATGTGTCTTTGCCTGGTGTGTAGACAAGTCCAGGTGACCAGTCATGTTTTTCCTTTGACTCTGACTCTATAACATCAAGTGTGCCATTGAGGTTTTCTATTTTTGTTACTTGTTTTAAAAGACATTTTTTGGTTCCACCTTGGACTTACATCTGGTTGGTTCTCAACTCCATTTTTTTGTTTATGTCAGTTGGATTTGTGATGGTATTTTTTCGTCTGGTAAATGGACACTATATAACTGAACGATCAAAAATCATATTAATTGATGGGACTTTGGCCCCACACTCCTCATCACACATCATGAAAAGAGACCAGACTTTTGTCAACATCACAGCCTAGCCTGTGCTAGATGGGATTGTATGAGATGCTGTAAAATTTCAAATTCATGGACCCACAGAGGTGGTTAATGTTCCTAATGTACTTCGTGTTTCAATGGGGGATGTTGTGAAACAAAACATACGTTCTGATGATTGGGATGTCCAAGCCATTGAAGCTCTCTTTTCTGATTTGAACTATTATGCTGCCTTTGATGCTGAGGATTTATATTTAGACTCCACAAACTACGCCGACTTGTTCTGTTACCAACACTATGGCCATCACTTTCTGCATAAGGCTAATAAATTTGGAAATATGGTTAATTACACCCATTGGGAACATTGTCCTACTCCCACAGAAGGCAGCTCAAATACCCTTTTGAATAAATTCACATATTTTACTGACTTTGATCGGTCTAACCCGAGCTCATTTTATTTTAAATTAAATTACAAATCAAATTCGAAAGTGAGACTTACTCACACACAATTGTTGTATTCCAAATCCTTTATGGATCAGTTAGCAGTGGGTGGCTATGAGCTATGGAAAGATACCATAGATCCTAAATCTGTGTGGGGTTCTAGACCCTGGCAAGTGCAGGGCACTGACGCTTTACACCAAGCATGTCTTATTCCAGGCCACATGTTGTTTTTAAATAGTACGATCTCACAAACAACTTGTCCTGGTTTGGCCACTTCAAAACACATGAATACCCCTAAAATTCCTAATCTGCATGCTTACCCTAATTGGAACAATCATACTGATAGGTCCCTTGATGAATTACAATCTTTAATTTCTAACTCCTCCTTTAGAATTTCGTCACTGGATCCTGTGGGTTGGCTGTTGTGGCCAACAAGTTCTGATTCTTGTCAACATGGCTTTCTAGGTTTAGCCCCTGGCCTCACACAGGACAGAACTGATCCCTTTTTGAAACTTCCCATTCAGTTACCACCTAGTCAGTGGGGAAATTATGTCAAAATTGGCTGAAACATTCCACCCTTTCGTCTGTTAAACATCATTTATCTTTGTTGACCGACAATGTTGATTTAACTGATTTTGTTAAGGGTCCTGTGAGTGGAAGATCTAAAAGATATATATATGTGCTATTTACAATGAAGTTTGGAAACTGTCGCAGGTTGAGGCTGCTTCCCGTTTAAGAGCAATCGACCAAGCTAATTTGGAAAAAGTGCTTGCTGTCATTGATAATAGCATTAACACACTCTCTTCCGGGATTTACACCTTGGATAATATTGTTTCATCTGTTGTGGATATCTTGCAAGATGATGTTTCTGTTTTGTTAATTGGTCAAAATCAATTGCGGTCCATCACACAGTTTGCATGGACCTTACAAACTTTAAAATCTGGAAAAGTGCCTTGGGACTACAGTAATATATTGTCAGTGTTTTTTCCGTTTAATTTAACTGAAAAACAACAGTTCATGTCCATGAAGGATGCCTCATATTCTCTATTGCATATAAAAATATTAGAACCATTACCATTTTCTGTAGCCGAATCTAATTCAGCTGTGTGGCTCATCCATGGTTCAATAACATTGTCTTTTCCTCTGTTTAAGTTTAGTTCAAGTATGAAACACTATGCCCTGGGTAGATATGAACCACTTGGTACCGCTTTTCTCCATGAAGTTTGGTCTCTGCCCTTCTCATACAGATGTCTGAGGGATGGCTAAGAGGTTTACTTAAAAGGGCAGGAGTGCACTTCCACACCTGATCATTCACTCGTATGCAAGAATGTTTAATTGCACGACACGTGTAATGTGGAGACTCCGAATTTAGCTTGCATTATGAATGGAATTCCTGTGACAGCTATCGTACCAACATTCACACTATTAGCTAACGGTAGCTATTTGCTTTTAAATAATGAAGTGTGGTGATCTGTAATCAGTACTTTATGCTGCCTGTTGTCATGCCATCACGGAATACTGTCATGTCACCTGTGGGGTCGCTGGGGATTCCACTCTAGTGTTCCTTGTGTGGCAGTTGCAGCTGCTGTGTCTCTTCTACTGGCTGGACGGCTCTCTTCTCCAGAATAAACCTACAACATCCATCACCTGTCTCTGCCTCATCTTTACATTGGCAACAAGGATGGTCAGCTGTTCTTCAGCTGTTTTCAACTTTCAAAGGGACATCTTCGTTTGAATCACTTCGAAGTTCAGGACCCTTTATCACGTTTGTCCCAACAAAAGTCGACACTCATGTGATTAAATTTAAAATTTAATTGCCTGCTGTACATGCCGTCACAGCCGTCGGACTTTTATTCACCTTTCCCGCTGCTTTACTTTTACACTTCAAATGGCTTTGAGCAGCGTCGCTGTATTACTGACTCTTTAATACGCCAGCCTGACCCTAACTGAATAAGCAGGAATTTAACGAGGCCTCACCTGGGCCAGCTAAACTAAGCAAGACTGTCTCTTTACTTCTGAAGTTTTCCTTACCTCCCGCTCTGCCCTCCCAGCGCTACGTGTTTTCTCCACCGCTTGTTCCTTTCGTCTCGGCTTGCTCTCCATTGTGATGACGCTGTAGAATTTTCAGCGTACCTCAGTCGTGTGCCATGTTCTAACGTCTCTACGTATGCTGCCATAGCAACTTGGAATCGTCACGACGTTCACGCTGTATGCTGACTGTCATAACAATCGTCACGACGCTCACGCCTGCAGCCTTAACTTGCACGTCACAGAGGCTTGCTTGTCACAAAGGGCGGCACGTCACAGAGACGTCATCTGATCTTCATTCCTGCTGTTCGTAACCAAGTGCTCATTCTCAAGTGCACAGCTGATTAATCCAAAAGCGCTTGTCTTCGCTGATGCGCACAGCTATTATTTACACGCTGATGTGCACAGCTTCGGTGCACAGAAAAGAGCATTTTCACGCTGATGTGCACAGCTTTGGTACACAGAAAAGAGCATTTTCACGCTGATGTGCACAGCTTTGGTACACAGAAAACTACATTTTCACGCTGATGTGCACAGCCTTGGTACACAAAAAAGAACATTTACACGCTGGTTTTGGTTGCACACTTTTCAAAGATAGTTTTCTTCTATAATTTTTCTTATTTCAACTCAATAAAAGAAAAAAAGAGATCCACAATGCAAAGTGTCACTCCTCCTTCTCCTTTCCTTCAGACACCTGGTGATCCTCCTCTTGAATGGAAACTCTGGTTAAGATCTTTTATGGCTTACTTGGGTGCAATTGATGGTTTGAGATATCGTGCTGAAAGAAAAAAAAGTCTTATGTACTATCACCTTGGTGTTGAAGGTCAAAATGTGTTTGACCATTTACCCCCTTTTGTTCCGCCTCCTGGTGAAGATCTTGATGAATTCGACGTAGCTATAGCAAAACTGGACAAGTACTTCATTAAAACCAAAAACATTGTTGTCCATCGTTACAAATTCTTCACCAGGGCTCAAAAACCTGAATAAAGCATTGATACTTGTGTTACAGCCTTAAAAATGCTTGCTTCAAAATGCGAATTTGAAAATTTTACCTCACAACTTATTAGGGATTAACTTGTTGCACGCTGTTCTTGTAAGCAAATTCAAGGGAAATTACTAACTTGCAAAGATCCTACTCTTGATAAGGCAATTGACATAGCAAAGAGTATCGAGAAATCTTTGGAGGATTCCAAACAATTGGAAGTTGCTCTATCCAATACCTCCATTTCGAGTGCAGTTTCTACTAAAACACCTGTTTCTATTAAAACACCTAATTTTATTCCTCGTGACACACGTGGCTATTTTAGAAGGATGGGAACTACTGGTACTAGAAGACCTTTTATGCCTAACAGACAATTCAGCCAAAGTACTTTTTGTTTCAGATGTGGCTCTTCTTACCATGTATCCAATTTCAAAAATTGTCCTGCTGCCAACCAACAATGCAGCCAGTGTGGCAAAAATGGTCATTTTTCAAGAGTTTGTATGAGAGGTAGGAGAGGCAGTGTGCGGTGTGTCATGAATGAGAGCGAGTCTTCTCCTGATTAAATTCCTCCAGAAAACTCAACTGAATATTTGGAATGTGATGTAACTAGTCAAGAGTATGTAGTCGTTGTGAAAGACTGTAACAATGCCAGTCAAACATTTCATGTTCCTGATCCCGAAGTTGACACTATTATTGAAAAACATTGTGTTCAATTACTTGTAGACACTGGGGCTCGTATCACCATTGTTTCTCATGAAAAATACATTCGTTTTTGGCAAGATAAGTGTTTACTTCCTCCGGATGTTCTCACTGTGGCTTTTGAAGGGAGCAGAATTAATCTTTTAGGTTATTTTTGGGCTGAAATTGGTATTTTTGGAAAATCTATCAAGGGGAAGGTTTATGTTGCCAAACGAGGCATTAATGTTCTTGGTCTCCTTCATCATGCTGAGTTTGGCATTACCATCAAACCTGGTTTACCCAATCCTGTATTCATTGAAGGGTGCAATCTCTCTTGTTCTACTTCTTGAATTTCTGTTCCTGTGTGTAACATTTTGGATGGTAAAGTGTGGGAATGCAAGTATGAGAAAATTTTTGAAGATCGTCTTGGTAAAATCACCAATTTTCAGCATTTTATTAAAGTCAAAGATAACATTATTCCTGTTAAACACAAACTGAGAAATGTCCCGCTCAGTATTAGAGAGGATTTGTCGAAACACCTAAAATCACTATGTGAACAAGGAATTATTGAAAAAGTAGAATCCACATTATGGCTTTCCCCCATTGTGCTTGACAGGAAGAGGTCTGGTGACCTTAGGATGTGTGTGGATTTGCGCAGTCTTAACGAGGACATCTGGGTCGATGGCTTTCCCCTTCCCCGTATTGAAGATTTGATAGCAAAAGTAGGTTCTTCCACTTGGTTTTCGAAACTTGATCTCAAGGCAGCTTATCACCAGATTGAATTGCATCCTCTTTCGCGACATCTTACTGCTTTTGTTACACCTGATGGTGTATTCCAATTTTGTCGCCTTCCTTTTGGCCTGGCTTCTGCCGCCGCTGTCTTTCAGAGAATCATGTCCGAAATGCTTGAGGAACTTTCTAATGTAGTCGTCTTTCAAGATGATATTCTTATTTTTACCCAAACTGAGGCTGAGCATGAGAAAGCCATTGATCAGGTCTTTAACATTTTAGGATGAAGAGGTGTAACTTTACAGAAGAGCAAGTGTGTATTTAAAACTAGAGAGGTAGAGTATCTTGGTCATATCATTTCCGAGAATGGCATCAAACCTAGACCAGGTCTAGTAAAAAATATTATTGAAGCTCCTGCACCCTCAAACAAAGAACAGCTTTTGTCCTTTCTTGGTCTTTGTGAGTTTTACTCAAAATTTATGAAAGACTATGCTAAGACTACTGAATGTTTCAGACTTTTACTAAAAAAGGGTGCCACCTTCAGCTGGTCTGATGAGTGTGAGAAGGGCTTTCAGCTCATTAAAGAGCATATCACTAAAGCTCCTGCTCTACAGCCTTTTAATGGAAATAGAGAAACTGTGATTACTGTTGATGCTTGCGAATATGGTTTAGGAGCTGTCCTTTCACAATTGGCCTATGGCAGGGAATTAACTGTGGGGTTTGCTTCCAGGACTCTTCGTCCTGTTGAAAGAAAATATTCTGTTATAGAAAAAGAGCTTCTAGCTTGTGCTTGGAGCGTTGAGTAATTCAAATCTTACTTGTGGGGTAGACCTTTTATCCTTCAAACCGACCATCGACCACTTGTCGACATTTTGTCAGGCAGAAATATTAAACGTACAACTGCACGGTTGGCTAGGGTTTCTACTAAATTATTGGAGTTTAACTTCAAAGTCATTTATATTCCTGGTGGTAAAAACAAACGGGCAGACTGTTTGTCCAGGCTACCCATACAAGATCCTGATGAAAAAGAGTGGGAAACTGAAATTGAAGAATGTTTTGTGGCCAACATTTGTCATGATTTTATTTCTTTTGCTGAAAATGATTGGATTAAAGCAGTTGAAAATGACGATGTCCTTAAAGAAGTAATTTCTTTCATACAAAAAGGGTGGCCAAAGGAAAAATCCCTTTCCCCCGAACTTCAGATCTATTGGAAAATTAATTCAGAACTTTCTTTGGAAAATGGCAAAATTGTTAGAGGTGACAAATTTATTCCTCCCTCTGTTTATCGTGAGAAAATAGTTGCAGATGCCCATTCTGGACATCTAGGGGCTACCATTACCAAGAGAAATGTTAGAGCGAATTTTTGGTGGCCAAAAATGGATAATCAGATTGTGGAGGCTATTAAACATTGTACACGTTGCAACACTAGTGACAAGGTTCTTGTTTTAGAAGGTGTTTGTGATTCCATTGTTCCTCCTCCTGTCAGGGCTTGGCAGAAAATTGGTTTGGACTTTCTAGGTCCATTTCATGTTCTTCCCAATACTTCTAAATACTTCCTGGTTCTTGTTGATCACCTCTCTAGATGGGTGGAGGTTGAACCCATCAATGTTCCCAACTCTAAAAGTGTCATTGATTGCTTAAGTAAAATTTTCATGAGGGAAGGTTGTCCGGAAGAAATTCTCACTGACAACGGGGTACAGTTTGTTTCTAAGGAGATGAGTGTTTTTTTGAATAACTGCTGCATCAAACATACTAGAACTCCTTTATACCATCCCCAGAGCAATGGCAAAACCGAGAAGTTCAATAGGGTTGTTGTTGAATGTGTGCAAGCTGCTTTTAGGTCTAAAAGTTGCATTTTTCAAGCTGTAAAAGACCTTGTATGGTCTTATCGGATTTCTCCTCATGTTGCCACAGGTTTTTCTCCCTTCGAACTCATGAGAGGAAGAAAAGCTTGTTCCCAAGCTTTCCCTTTTTGGATGGTTAAAAGTTTCCACCGGGGGTGTGATTTGGAAGAAGTATGGGAATGTGCAAATAAGAAGTCTTTCAATTCATTGCCTAGTAATGTAGAATTAGGAAAGAAGTCTCTACATAATATTTGTGCGGGTGATTGGGTTAGAATTAGGAATCCTGTCACAGTCAAGAAGGGTTTTTTGAAATTTCTTGAATCTCAGCAAGTTGTGGAAGTTCGCAAAAATGCTGTTAAATTGTCAAACGGCAACTGGTGGAGCACATCTTGTGTCGCAAAAGATCCTTCTTCCCGTGCAACTGTACTTTCCCCTAAAATTGTTGATGTTGGGAATGGTTTCAGGAAAAGCTCTAGAGTAACTGTTAGGCCTAACAGATTTCGTGATTATACCTAATTTGTTCATCCTAGTTGTTAAACTCTGTTTTTTTAGTGTTTTTTTGGGGGGAAATGTTTTTTTTGTTTATTAAAAAAGGGGGGAGGTGTGTGGTGATCTGTAATCTGTACTTTATGCTGCCTGTTGTCATGCCATCACGGAATACTGTGATGTCACCTGTGGGGTCGCTGGGGATTCCACTCTAGTGTTCTTTGTGTGGCAGTTGCAGCTGCTGTGTCTCTTCTACTGGCTGGACGGCTCTCTTCTCCAGAATAAACCTACAACATCCATCACCTGTCTCTGCCTCATCTTTACATGAAGCTTGCTGCGGGATGTTGGATGGAATTCCGTACATTGTCACTGTTTCACAGCGAGTAGGGAGGCTTGATATCTCGATTTGGCCTTTCATTCCGACCCTGAAAGCAGAGTTCAACAAGTTGAACAGAATAAGAGCTTTATTGTCTCAAAAAGAAGTCACTCTCACTTCTTCTCATGAAACATTTGTCTTTCATGTTTCTAAAACGCGTACAGAAGTACACGTGCTTTTAAATACGGATCTCCCACTTCATTGTGGTGCTTTAATCCACACTATCTTTAATGCCTCGACCACTAAAGGCCTGGCCCACTTTTTTAAAACTGTTAGCTCCAGCCGTGTGACCTCATTCCAAACTATATTTGGTGTGATACCGGCATTTTTTCATTCTATTTTTTCTAGCGTCTTTGGCGGCTTCCCTCTAATTCTCGCCTTGGCTGTCGGTGTGTTGCTGTTGATTTGTTTGCTCCAAAATGGCTGCACTGTCTGTGTCAAGAGACAGCTGACCCAGGCTCACGCAGCTTCATGATCGAAAGCTTGAACACTATGGAGTACTGCCATTGGGCACATTGGGCGGGGTATATGGATTATCATTTCGCTTTTCATACTTTACTTGTGCTGAAAATGCCAGAATGCTGGCTTTGTGCTGCCTTTGTCTTGGTCTGCTTCATACAGCCCTGTGCCATGAATGTTTCCGCAAGGCCAGTGCTTCTTGAGCCAGCAGCACCGGCAGCAGGCTCCTGCTCACCTCTCCCATCTTACAGTGGCACCACCAGCCTCTATGACCTGTGAAGAGGTGGTGACTAAGAATAGTACAAAACAAATAAGCACATTTTCAAAAATGCTTTATTATCGCTAAAATCAAATTTCATGTTGCCAGGTAGCACCCAAACAAACTGTTTTCTTGTGGAAAATGGTTTTGTTTGGCTTATATAACACTGTTATTTATTGCTGAAACATCAAGTTACCGTTTGATGAGATTAGGAACGGGAATGACTGCCTTGCACGGAGGCAACATCTGGACCGTAACAAAAAACGAAATAAGTAGAAACGGGCGCCCTGCTGAAACATGAAGCGGCGCCCGTGTGGAGAAAAGTAATACTGGTGTGGATATAAAAGCAGTAGTCCCCAAAGGAGCATATATACAAATACAGCATAATAAAACTGTAGTTGGCTGGTGCTCCTGAGAGAAAACAGCAAGTGATGTTACAGTAGTGCCAACCAATCAGAAGCCAACAAGGAAGAGTGATGGAGGAGTAAACCAATGGCAAGCAGCCAGGTGGGATCACACCCCTTGTAAAGATTACAGCAGGTCTTGCAGACAGCGAATGCGCTGATGCTCAACCTAAAAAATATGTAAGGGGGCAGAGTGGGCGCACCCGAAAGGAACCCCCCTTTACAGGCTGGCCACAACATGGACATCATGCCGTGGCAGCCGTTACAGGACTCTTGGACATGCCCTTTGAAATTAAAGGATGCTAACTGTTGCAATATAAATCATTTGTTGATGGTACCATACTTATTTTGGGTATTGTGGTCTGTTCTAGTCTGATTTTACCCTGTGAAAAATGCTACCCTCAACTGAGATTTCATAAATCATATATAAGAGAAAACAGTTTTCTCATGATTTTCTCAGAGGGGTATGGAAGGTGCTCCAAAAGCTAAAATGAGAGCATGTTTCCTGTAAATCCACACTGTCTTTCTCAGCCCTGTGAGAATAAAGTCTGACATTCGTGTACTTCCAGCAGGATCAGTGAATGTCAGCTGATATACAGTTTTCTACTGCAGCCTCCCAGAGTGTTCTAAAGAACAACTAGAGCGCTAACAATGGTATTTATGACAAAACTGTGGCACACCTGAAGCCATCTTGATTGAATCAAACTGATAAACATAAAAACATTTCATTTAAAAAGGAACAAAAAGAGGCAGCTCATTTTGTCATAGAAATGATGGTTAGTGCTGTAGAAAGCAAAATTAGAAAACCTTTTTAAAGAGTTCTCAAATATCTTCTTCTATTTCATTAAAATGTTTTGGCATGCAGACTGAAACATGCACTTTCAACGCCAGCAGCAGATTGCCAGTTAACTCCCTGGTGATCAGCAGCTGTACCACATTGTTCTAATGAGCAACTAGAGTACTAACTTTCTGAAATTATTCCAAAAGTGTGGCACAGTTGAGATTCATCTCGATGGAATTGAAGTGGAAAACTGAAAGCACTTTCTACTGAGGATACTGCAGTAAGGTAAACATTTCCTAGCTAACGAAAAGGAAAGTTTAGATTCTATTAAGGACAAAGAGGCGATGATTATGCATATCTTTCATCACTTTATTAATCCAGCAGCATTCAAAGAACATCTTAATAAAAAACAGCCTTAACTACATTTCCCATGAACCACCAGCGAATCCAAGAAAGGCATCGAGCAGCGCAGAGGGAGCATGGAATCCTAGGAGCAGCATTGAGCAGTGCAGAGGGAGTGGGGAATCCAAGGAGTGTTATCAGGCAGCGTAGGGGGGTGAAGGAAGTTACCCGTTTAGGGTCACCCGGGTCACTAAGGACCACCTATCAGCCTACCACACAAAATGAAGATTTGCTCAGACATTAGAGAATACAAACCAATAACTGTTTATTCAAAGTACACTCAGAGCAGAGCCCGGTTTGCCAGTTGCTAGGAGTGCTGCAGAGGGACTGACATCAGCAAGCATAAAGATACATTATGCACATTTCAGAACCAATTAAGGCACGCCCATCATGGAATTTTCCAAGCAGATGTAGCTAAACAGTGAAATACAAGGAGTTTGTTTCCATTCTGAGAGCGGGCACCCATTATCTGCTAATCAAGGTCATACTGCCCGTCCCTCCCACTAGACAGGAGGAGAAGGCCTCTATCTGGTGGGAAAGGTATGCGTTAATAAGATTAGTGTATTCAATAGTGAAGCAAAACTCAATCCTGGAGAAATGCAACTCAGAAAAGGTCATTTTTCGGAAAAAGCAAAGGATTCGTTTTGATAATAATGCAAATGGCGCCCAAATGGAAAATGGTGCACCAAATGCTAACTTACATGTAAGAATACATAAACAAAATCATTTCTATTCTAACAAGGGGTTGGGTATCCAAGGAGGGGCATGGAATAGTGCAGAGTGAGTAGGGAACCCAAAGAGCTCCTCAAGTAGAAATCAGAGGAGCAGCAACCAGCAGCGCAGGGGGTGTAGGGAATCCAAAGAGAGGTATTAAGCAGTGCAGAGGGAGTAGGAAATAAAATGAGTGGCATTGAATAGAGAAGCTGGAGTAGGGAATCCAAGAAGCAGCATTGAGCAGTGTTGAAGGATTAGGGAATGCAAGGAGCTGCGTTGAGCAGTACAGAAGGAGTAGGGAATCCATAGAGCAGCTTCAAGCAGTACAGAGGGAGTAGGGAATCAAAGGAGCAGTATCGAGCAGTACAGAGGGAGTAGGGAATCTAAGGAGCAGTATCGAGCAGTACAGAGGGAGTAGGGAATCCACGGAGCAGCTTCGAGCAATACAGAGGGAGTAGGGAATCAAAGGAGCAGTATCGAGCAGTGTTGAAGGATTAGGGAATTCAAGGAGCTGCGTCGAGCAGTACAGAAGGAGTAGGGAATCCATAGAGCAGCTTTGAGCAGTACAGAGGGAGTAGGGAATCAAAGGAGCAGTCTCGAGCAGTACAGAGGGAGTAGGGAATCTAAGGAGCAGTATTGAGCAGTACAGAGGGAGTAGGGAATCAAAGGAGCAGTATCGAGCAGTGCTGAACGACATTCAAGGAGAGCTGAGACAAGCAACTCTGATCACCACCAACTCTTCAAAAGGCTCTACAACTTTAGGGGCTACATACATCTAAGTGGGAGACCCAACCGTCTCGTTTTACCTTAGCAAGCACCTATTTATGACATCCTACACAGATTTACAAGTCATCTGTCAGTCTCCCCACTGTGGCTCAAGTACAAAGGTCTGTGCCCACTGCAATAAATGACTGTCACCAGCCATCAGCTGTGTCGTGGCCTGGCCATGGGTACAGTAGTCACTGTTGTTTTGTGGTAAATAATATATTACCCTGTCATAATTTCTATACATTAATAAAGGGTCATGCATTAAATGAGAGGCAGAGTCCGTGGTGTCCGATTCATAAGGGCTTTATTTCTCTAACTGCAGTTAAAGGAGAATCGGGTTCCATCACCATTAAGGTTCAGGAAGGATCGTCATCTGAAGTTTATTCACAGAGTACATCATTATATAGTAAAACATACATTAACTTGCATGGAAAAGGTGGAGCAAGTGACAGAGAGAGATAAGAACACATGGGCGTGAAAAGAAGGCGTACATGTGGGTGTTCCCTTGATGAGTCATAGGTGTGTCATAGGTGGGTGGATACATGGGAGGGGAATATATAGGGGCAGCTGGAACCTTTACCCTACTTGTGTGCGTAACCTAATCATGACGTGTAATTGACGTGTAATTGGGGAATGCAGGAGGGAGCTGACTTTCGTGCTAGTAGAGAAAGGCCTTCAGTGTCAGGGCGACCTGTACTTCTAGTAATATCTGATATCTTAGGTCCGGAGATGTATTATCTGGAGCAAAAGGTCGCGCATCACCAAGAGCCGGTGTGGGCATATATTTCTTCGAGCATAGCATGGGGGCTGTGGGCTTTCTATGGGTGCGAGCTCTGTAAATCACTTGAATGGAGACGGAAAGGCTAGGCCCTATCTTCTGCAGGCGGAATATGTTTATCCTTTTCATTTAGGCCGGAATGTGTTTCTGTGGAGCTGAACAGATAACTGTAGGCAAAATACTGCCTTGGCAGGCCAGGCTGGGCACCTCTCGGCTGAGCAGGAAGTATGTTAGCACATTAGCTCTGATATCCTCACCTTAACGTCCGGACTATGTGCCCCCTTTATGCCCTTCTATTTCTCTTCTCTACCGCTTTCCCAGTAACACCTTCCTCTTATCCCCCCCACACTTCCTCGCCACTTTTCACCATCATGGCCACCCCCCGAGTTAAGGCTGGAACCAATTGCTACAAAATCATTTATCCTCCTAGCCTGTCTAAAGCCGCAACTAAACGATGGAAACATAACACTATTGAACGTTTCCCAGATTCCCTTTTTGTGGATCAATTTTACAATAGTCGTTTTGGGAGGCTAAAAAATGATTTCATTTTCTTCACTCATGACATCCCCTCCTGGTCCAACAGTCTTTACTATTTCCTCAACGTCACCTCCTCCTCCTCTATCCCCCATGGAAAAAAACTAAAAATTTCCCCTTCTGCTTGCTTCAAAGGTAACCTCACTATCTCACTCTATAACAACGGTACTGTCCTGATCCAAGGCACAGACAACTGCCTCTCGCTCTTTGACTGCCTCTTCCCCTCCTTACTCCCCTCCTCTGCAACTGGATTTCCCCATCACTCTCCTTCCAGCTCCACCCATTACTCCCTTTCTCCTCCGCAGACCCCACCTCACTCCAATTGGCTGCTCCCTCGAGGAGCACAGGTCGGCCCCCTTCCCTCCCCCTCCCTTGTGACCTCCCCTCCTATTCCTCCCCCCTCACAGTATATCCCTTCACACATCACTTCAACCTTTCCACAAGCCAATACGCTCCTCGTCCCATCTGCACCATCCCGTTTCTCCAATCTCTTCTCCTCCCCCATTTTCCCTCCCATCACCCCCCTTTTTAGCCCACCTCTCCTCCGTCCCTCTCCCCAAGTGTACTTTCCTTATGCTCCCCTCACCCCTTCCATCCCTCCCCCCTACCCCCTCTTCCCCTCGTTACTCACCCCGTCCTCTCCTCAATCCCACCGCATCTCTCTCCTCCCTCCTACTCCGCCAGTAATGCTGCACTACTCCCTTTCCCCGCCCGGTAACCCCTTCCACTTCCCTCCCGCGGGCCCAGCAGAACCACTTCCTCTCTTCAACTCCCCTTTCTCCCAACACCCCTCACTCTGCCTGATGCCCGTTCCCTCACAGCCACCTCTCCTAGCTGACAGGTCCTCCACAACCACCGCACCTCTTTTCCTCCCAAACCTCCTACATTCTCATGATGCCACACAGGCCTCCCCTCTCATTCTACCCAACCGCCGTGTTCCGCACACCTCTCCCCCTAAATTTGTCCTTAATTCCTCTCCCTCTTGCAACACCAACATAGACAACTCTCCCTTAACCTCCGTTTCACTAACTCCCGCTCTCACCCACCACCCTTCCCCACTTATGAACCCCACACCCAAAATGACCTCCTTTCCTGCCACCTCTTCCTGCCTGCCACCACCCACTCCACCCCCCCTTGTTTCAATAGAGCCACCCAACCTTCCCCAACCCAACCTTCCGTGCTCTGCCCCATTCTCACTGGAAAACACGCTAGGCTCTCTTATCACCTCCATCTCACAGCTTACAGCTGCCATTTCACTTTTATGCTCTAAGATTGTCACCCCTTCTTGCACCGCTACTCCTTCCCAACTTCCCACGAGATGCACCTCGCCCCCTCACCCCAGTACAGCCAAGCTTAACCTATCGTCGGGAAACTCTGTTAACTCACTCAAGCCCTTGAACACCACCCCTCCTCAACCGGCATACCCTAGCAACCCCACTATCTACGCCATTCCGATCATCACCTCTGTCAGAACAAAGCATCCACCTAAACCCCCCCGAGCACCCCCTCATAAGTACAATATCCCGATCACCCTTCAGAGCCCTAGTGCCCCCGTCACCAAAACAGTCTTGACAGAGCTGCGCTGCATGCTTCACAACTGCAGATCTGCAGTAAAACACAAACTTGAAATCTCCGATACCATCACCCTTCATAATATTGACATGCTCTTCCTCACAGAGACCTGGTTCAAAGATACATCTCACTCTATATTTGATCTCCTATTACCCACAGGCTACTCTTTACTTAGGAATGACAGAACTGTCAACACGGGGGGAGGTGTTGCAGTCATCTTTAGAAACACCCTCCAACTCAAGGCCTCTCCTAACAGCTCCTCCAAAACCTTTGAATGCCTTTCTCTTGAGCTTCAATTGCAACACGTTCACCCCTCAGATTCCATGTCATTTACCGCCCGCCTCGTAGTGGCCCTTCGTTTATGGATGAACTCACCGACTTCATCAGCGACCAATACTCGCGAAGTGACAATCAGACCTTTGTGGGTGACTTCAATCTCCACTGGGGAGTACCGCAAGACTCCTCTGCGAACTCACTGGCCACCTTCCTCTCTACTAACGATCTTATCCAACACTGCACTGAATCAACTCATTCTAAGGGCGCAATCCTGGACCTTGTTATTTCTAAAGCAGGCATGCTTTCTACCACTATCCCAATTCATGTAGATTGGTCTGACCACCTCCTCATCCCATTCTCTCTTCAACTTTCACACTCTATAACTCTTGGCCAACCCAAGAGGGCCATCTCATGGTTCCGGGATGCTAAAAATATTGATGTCGGTCCCCTCTGTGAATCAGCTTTGTTATCTCTTCCAAGGCTCGACCCGAACCTAGATGTTGACGAACTCACCTCTCAAAGCCTCATAGTTCTTGCAGCTGAAATTAATAAAGTCGCTCCACTCAAAAGCAAAAGGTTAAGGCCCACTCCCTCAGCACCTTGGTTCAACAAATCCCTTTATGAGGAAAGGAAGCAGCTAAGATCCCTGGAGAAACAATGGAGGCAAGTGCCCTCCTCCGACAATTTGGCCAAGCTTCGCTCAGCAAGATCCAAGTACCACAAGCACATCTTCCTTGGGAAAGCGACACACTTCAAAACCCTCCTTGACTCCGCCAAAAATAGACCCAAAAAACTATTCGATCTCATCAAAATGCCTAACTGCTCTCCCCCAACCTCCAAGGTGGATGATTCTACAAAGAGAGCAGCGGATTTTGCTATTTTCTTCGATGAAAAAGTGAAATCACTTGTGGATCAGGTCGCTCATCCTACCCCTCCAGAGGAGCGCAAATCCTTAGCCATTTGGCAGAGCTTTGACCCCATATCTGAAGATGCCCTTCTCAAGTGCATACGAGAAACGAAGCCATCCAACCATTCTCTTGACCCTATCCCCAGTGCCATTGCCATTGACTTCTATACCCATTCCCTCTCCTATTGGACCACTCTGATCAACCTCTCCCTCTGTCAAGGCTCCCTTCCTGCCTCCTTCAAAACTGGGCAGGTCACCCCTCTTCTGAAAAAACCCACTGCTGATGCGAATGACCTCAACAACTTCCGCCCCATCACTAACCTTCCCTTTCTGGCGAAGATCACAGAAAGATGTGTAGCAAAACAACTCTCCTGTCATATCAAGGACAATGATCTTCTAGACCACTGTCAGTCCGGCTTCATCCAAAACTGCAGCACTGAAACAGCCCTACTGCAAGTGGTTGATGACGCGTTGAGGATACTCGATTCAGGGGGGTCCTGTCTTCTAATTCTCCTTGACCTTTCCGCAGCCTTTGACACTGTCAATCACAACACCCTCCTCAATATTCTTCAGCAGAGAATGGGCATGGAGGGCACTGTGCTTAAATGGTTTGCATCCTTCCTTTCTGGCAGATCCCAAATGATCAAAATAGCGAACAGTCTTTCACCTCCTGTGGCGGTAGGTCAAGGTGTTCCCCAAGGCTCGATACTTGCTCCCACACTGTTCAATCTCTATTTAGAACCACTGGGAAATCTCCTAAGTAAATCCGGGATTCACTATCATCTTTATGCTGACGACACTCAACTCTACCTCAAGATTGCCTCTACTCACGATCTCTCCATCCTAAGCTCCACTCTCGACTCCATTCAAAACTGGATGTCAACTCATCAACTGATTCTGAATCCCTCCAAAACTGAATTCCTCCTCTTCTCCTCCTCACTCTCTCCTCCCCCGGTTCAATCATGGATGGATCAGATGAATCTACTAAACAATAAACCCATCATTGTCGACAGCGCCAAATCCCTTGGTGTCATACTAGACAAAAAACTCAATCTAATTCCCCACATCAATTCCATTGCGAAATCAGCTCGATACCAACTGCGCCTTCTTTGGGGAATCCGTCGCTTCTTCGCAGAGCGGGACCTTATAACCCTGGTGCAAGCACTGGTCCTCTCCAGACTCGACTACTGCAATTCTCTTCTTACTGGCCTCCCCAAATCCCACTTGTCCCCACTTAAGTCTGTTTTCCACTCAGCAACTCGTTTCATTTATGGGGCCAAAAGAAGCGATCACATCACACCGATGTTATCTACACTCCGCTGGCTTCCCTTTGAGGCTAGAGCTATCTACAAGACCGCTTGTATCACCCACAAAGCCCTGCACTCCTCTTCTCCTCGCTACCTGGCGAATAAACTGAAACTCTCTGGAGGTTCTAGACCTTCACGCAATGCGGAGAATCTACTGCTTGAACCTCCCACTTTCAAGAAGGAAAGAACGATGGCCCAATCCTTTTCAGGCAACGCAGTGAGAATCTGGAACTCATTCCCGCCTCAGCTCCGGACCACCGCCTCCTCCCAGGCCTTTAAAAGGGACCTCAAAGCTCTCCTCCTCCAGAGACACCTCCAAAAGTAACTCTCTTTTATCTGAAGGAAGAACTCCCACTACTGAAAATTTCTACTTCTCATGTCCATGGAAGTGCCTTCCCAGTGTGTTCTTGCGGTTAGAGTGTTTGCCTTTTATTGCAGTATTATCCATGTACTTGTGTTTGGTACCCTCTTGCAACTTGCACTCACCACTTTGCCCCTGTAACACACAGTTTGCTTCCTCTCACATGTTTTTTACCTTTGATATTTGCACAGGTGCCACTTTTGCCTTCGTAATCGTTTGTTCTTGTGCTTGAGTGTCTAACATATATTGCAATATTATACCGCAAATTATAATCTATTTTCTCTTGTAGCCTGCACACTTGTCACTTTTTTTCTCCTGTGCACTTTTTACTACCTCATGTATTTTTGGTAGCCCACATTTTTACCTCATGTATTTTGTTTGCTCACAAGTGTCACAACTACCTTGTCTACCTCATGTATTTTTGGTTTCTCACAATTTTTACTACCTCATGTATTCATGTTTGCTCACAATTATCACTTTACCGTATGTAACGTAACGTATGCCTCTGCAATCTGTTGCTCGTGTAATGTTCTCAGTTTGTATCATTTCTGTTCCTATTGTGAAGCGCTCTGACACCTTCGGGTAAAGTCCGCGCTATATAAAATTGCATAAATAAATAAATAATAAAATAAAATATGTGAGAGGTTAGGAATACATAGCTAAATTGCAGTTTTCAGAGTGTCAGGGGGCTTGGAAACCCTTAATTCGGGCCCTGGCTCGGCTGGGCCACGAAATGGAATCCGTCTTGATTTAATAAACGTGTACTTTACAAACATGTTGGCAATATAGGCCTCAGTGCAGAATTAACGTTTCTTACATGGAAATCTTGATGACTGACATCCTGATGCAGGACGCAAATACAGAAGCCTTGTTATTCAGGCCATTAATACATGGGAAATACATGGAGTTCATGTACATATACTACACGGTGGGGCACACGCTAGGGGACACATAGGCCATATAAAATTTATTTTCCTCATTCCCTCCTTGTCCCCTACGTTCCCTTCAAGTTACATCTATTTGCATAAGACCTTGTATATGGTCATACAGCATCATTTGCTCTTCTTTTCGCTTCTGGATATGCGGATGGGGAATACAGGCAGTGGCAGTGGCACACAAGCCGCAAATCGCCGGGCCACATTGTAGAAAGAGACAACAACTGAACATGATGAACAGTATTATTCCTATGAACGTTAATACCGTCCAACCCCATCCTGCTATTACACTCCAGAGCCAACTGGACCAAGTCCCTGGGTCTTGATGCATCTCATGCGCTATCTTATGGAGTCTTGTTATTGCTGCATACACGGATGGCGCGTTATTAGGAATAAACACGCAACAACTGGATCCGATGACTCTACAAGCTCCGCCCCTATCTGCCAAGATGACGTCAAGAACAAGGCGGTTCTGAAGAACAACAAGTCGCATAGCAGACTGCTCTTCTGTTAAGTTCGCTAGAGCAGATGCAGTCTCATTTACTACTGCTTCCAAAATTCTTGTTAACCTGCGTATAAGTTTACTGTTTTGGACGGGACCTATGAAGAAAAAGAATCCTCTGTTGAAATCTGCATATTGCTCCCAAGCTGTCTCAGTCTGATCAACAATTGGGGAATTTATCTCCCTCGTGTGTCTAACATGTACTAATCGGGAATCACGATGATAATGGGAAGGGGCTAGAAAGACGGGGCAGAAGGAACGATATATAACATGTTCCACCCCAGTCTAAGGGCAGACGTACATAGGCTGTCTGACCACAAATAAAATAGGAATGGCGTGATGCTTTGAAAGTAGACTTTCCTTTATCATTGAACTCGATAACAGTATTACAATCACTGTGACCTAAATGTACTGATCCTTTCTTTCTAACGCATAATTTACCTTTTACTAGTAAGACTGTTATGAACGGTGAACCTGTACTTTGCTTGGGCTGAAAAATCAGAATCATAAATCTAAGGGAAGCATTTCCTTGCGCGTACTCTTCATTTTCTAGATCTGTACCTTTCCTCTGGGGAAGTCCGTCTTCGTCTGGAAAACATGCTTTATTCATTACTTTATTCAGATCTCCATATATCCATTCATTCTGGGAAACTACGGATGTTCTGTCTAGTGATGTCATTAAGGCAAATCATGCACCACACGAACCATTGTGCGAGAACGGGAAAGGAAAAAGAGGCAGGACTCCCTTCGTTTTCTGGTAAGGTGGGAGGCGGCCACATACCCAGCACTTTGTTATATTGCTGGCCTGATGAGAATGGTGCAACATACGAATAAAAGTGTTGTTTCGCAGTGCTAGTCGATATGATAATTCGTGGGGTGGCAGATCACTGAATGTGTGTTCTACAGTGTCATTGAAAGAAAGATGCATATATGAAGCAATAGGAGGAAAGAAAACATGTAGTATCAAACTGATACATATAATCATGACACTTAAAAGGAACATAATAATCAGGGTTACTATACATCTACTACGTAGAGCCTTGCAGTATATCTTTTTCTTATCTCTCTGTCTAGTGCTATTCTGGTCTATATACATGTCAGGAACCTGTCTAACCGATTCACCACAGGGTGGACTTAAACAATTAAACTGTCTGACTTACTAGACCGTAACTTAGATTTATACTCCTGTTGCAGAGTTTTTTCAAGCAAAGGGGGTTTTGAATCACTGGTTTCGAGGCAGTCCTTGGGTTTGTTTAAATTGTCTTTTAGTCCATGGAATTTCTTGATGTGCTGGGCATGGATCCAGCCCTTGCGTCCCTCGACCTTCACTGCAGTCCTCGTGGTAAGCAGTACGAGCTTCGGCGTCGTCCAGCGGGGCTCGAGCGGACTTGTACGGTCGAAATTCCGTATAAAAACAAGGTCCCCAGGGACAATGATGTGGTCCTTAACCTGGGTGTTGTCTGGGAAGGCGGCTGCAACCTGTGAACGACAAGAGAGTAGTGCAGACATCAAGGAAGCCAGGTAATCTGTCAGCATATTACTGTCAACATCAGTTATTTTCTTTGGCATCGGAGTACCCCATATATTTGGCGGTCTTCCAAAGACCACCTCGTAAGGGGACAGTCCTGTTCTGGAATGAGCTACCATACGCATGTAAAAGAGGGCAACCGGCAAGGCTACCATCCAATCCACGCCTTTTTCTGCACAGACTTTCGCTAATTTGGTCTTAAGTGTCTGATTGTGTCTTTCAACGAGTCCGGCTGCCTCTGGATGTCGTACACAATGGAACTTCCACTGGTACCCTAACAGAAGAGATACTTGTTTCATTAACTCAGAGGAGAATGGCTGACCATTATCTGAGTACACGACACGGGGCAATCCGTAACGTGGAAAGTATTCTCGAACCAACTGCCTGGCAGTTGTTACAGCAGTGTAATCTGGAACTGGGTATGCTTCTGTCCATCTAGATAGTGCACATACTACTACTAGGACGAACTTATAACCTCTACATCTGTCCATCTGGATATAATCCATCTGGAGGACTTCAAAAGGGTGATCAGGAGGATGAAAACCACCTTGTTCCACCGGAATGCCTTTGCCTGGATTGAACTGACAACAGATCATACAGGTACGTACTTTCTGTTTTGCTGCTGCACGCAAGTGCTTGTTGAACCAGATATTCTGTAAACTGTCTAGCATAGCCTTTTCTCCTCGGTGTGCTGGACTGTGTGCTGTGTTTATGATTACTTGAACCATGGAATCTGGAAGAAACCATGTAGCTTTGTTTTTAGTCATCCAACCTTGGTCAGTCTGGACCTCTCCTTGTTCAGTCCATTTCTTTATTTCATCTGAAGTGGCATGTGTCTGTATGTCGAGTACATCTTGTGTGGGGTCCCTGACTGTCATATTATTCGTCGGTAATGATACTTCGGTCTTTGTCGTGTCCGTTGGAGTCTGAGCTGTAAGCTTAGCTGTTCGATCTGCCAGGTCGTTACCCTGGGAAATGGTGTCTGTAACTTTCGTGTGTGCTTTACATTTCATGATGGCTATGGCTGTAGGCAAATGTATTGCTTCTAACAGAGCTTGAATAAGGGGACCATGCTGGATCTTGGCCCCATGGGAGGTCAGGAAACCTCTCTCTTGCCATAACACTCCGAAGTCATGAACGACTCCGAAAGCGTACTGTGAGTCTGTATAAATGTTCACTTTCAAGTTCCTGGCTCGTATGCAGGCTTGTGTCAGAGCGATGAGCTCTGCTGCTTGAGCGGACAGTGTGTCTATTCTTTGTGTTTCTATGACTTCCGTATCAGTGGTCACGGCATAGGCGGCCACTAACTCGCCTGTGCTTGTTCTCATGCATGAACCATCTACATAAAGTGTCAGGTCAGGGTCGGAAAATGCAATGTCTGTCAGGTCTTGTCTGGGTTTCGTTACTGTATCAATTACTTCCACACAGTCATGTGGTGCAGTGTCTACTGTACTTGTGGGCAAGAGTGTAGCAGGGTTCAGTATATTGCATCATCTGATTTCTATCTGTGGCTGGAATAATGTCAATTCATATCCTGTCAGTCTTGCTATAGTCAAATGCTGTGTCTGTGTTCTGTTCAAAAGTACTTCAACTGCATGTGGGACTTGTACTGTCAGGGGATGGCCTAATACAATTGAGTCGCTTTGTCTTATATCTAGGGCTGTTGCTGCAACTGATTTCAGGCACGCAGGCAGAGCCTGGGCCACTGGATCTAATGTACTAGAAAAATAAGCACATGGCTTGTGTTTTCCTGCTTGATCTTGTGTAAGGACAGATAATGCTGTTCCATCTCGTTCAGTGACAAAAAGCGTAAAAGGCTTGCTGTAACATGGTGTCGCTAAAACTGGTGCTTGACATAAGGCCTGTTTCAGTTCGTCAAATGCAAGTGTATGTTCCTGTGTCCAAGGGAGGACAGTCGAAGACGCTGCCTCCTGTGTTGTCAACTGTATGAGTGGTTTAGCTAGATATACATACTGAGGAATCCATTGTCTGCAGTAAGAAGTGAGGCCAATGAAGGCCCGTACCTCCTTTTGTGTCTTGGGTCGTGAAAGATTAACAATTAACTGGATACGGTCTTGTGTCAGCTGCCTACCCTCCTTGGAAAGCAAGTGTCCTAGGTACACCACTTGCTGTCCACAGAATTGTAGCTTTGAAGGGGACACCTTGTGTCCCTTGTCTGCCAGAAAGTATAAGATTGTCAGTGATGCTCGTTCGAAGTCAGACTCTGTACGTGCAGTGATCAGAATATCGTCAACATATTGGAGCAGTGCGGTGTTGGCAGGCATGTGAATACTGTCTAGTTGTCTTTTCAATGCTTGACTGTAAATACTAGGACTTTCTGTGAACCCTTGAGGAGCCCTCGTAAATTTAAAGTTGCGTCCATTTAAACAGAATCCGAAAAGGTATTGGCTCTCTGGGTCTATTGGACACTGAAGAAGGCGTTCTTTAGATCAATTACAGTGAAGAACGTCGCTTCGGAATCAATTGCAGTCAATAAGGAAGAAATGTCTGGAACCACTGGGTATTGCGGTATTATACACTTGTTTAACTCTCGAAAGTCAATCACTAGTCTATAGACTGGTGGTGCATTAGGGTCTGTTCGTTTGAGAATAGGAATGACAGGGGAATTACATATATTCGAGTCAGTTTCTACTACTACTCCTTGAACAATGAGTTCGTCAACAATTTTTAGTAATGCTACTACGGCATCAGGTGGCAACTTGTATTGTCGGATTCGTGGCAGTACTACTCCTTTCTTGAGAGTGACACGATATGGTGTAATGTGCATGTAACCTACATCAGTCGGACCTTGTGCCCATAAATGCTGTGGTACATTCTGGAGTCTGTGATCAAAACCTTTCAACACATAATGTCCTTTAAAATCACGTAAAAACAATCGCACTCCTTCCGGAGAACAA
Organism: Lissotriton vulgaris; assembly: GCF_964263255.1. Taxonomy (NCBI): domain Eukaryota; kingdom Metazoa; phylum Chordata; class Amphibia; order Caudata; family Salamandridae; genus Lissotriton; species Lissotriton vulgaris. Next base: position 104,139,019 of record NC_141685.1, on the reverse strand, counting down.
CAAATAACAGCTCCTAGTTCTTTCAATGTCTTTGTACCAAGCAAATTTTCTGGACATGACTTCGTTAGTAACAAGTCTGTAGTACGAGATAATGGACCTACTCCTAGGGAAACTGGCTTTGACACTTTGTTAACAATAGGCGTTCCTGAAAAACCCAGGGAAACATTCTGTGAGCCTGAGAGGGGTGCCCCTGGGACCTCGTCATGACTAATGGTAGTTCTACTTGCCCCTGTGTCAATCAGAAATTTTCTGTCTTTTCCCAATACACGACTACGTACATAGGGACCTTCTTGATCGACAGGAACCTCAATAAGAGGCAAGCCAACCTCCCTCTCTAGGCTATTTCATGAGTACTGCTGAAATTCTGGATAGTCTGACTGTGCATACTGATACATTTGCTGCGTGACCTGCTGTGTGGCAGCGATGGGTTGTGGTAGAGCTACTGTCTGTTGCGTGTTCTGTGAGGTGTTATTCTGTCTAGGAGGATGCGGTCTTTCTTTTGTCTTGCCTGTAGCTATATTGTGTTTCAAAACAGCACATTCATTCACATAGTGACCTGGTTGCTTGCAATAATTACAGTTCCCTTTAACAGGTGCCATATATTTTGTATTCACATTAGCTGGTACCGATTGTGCAACTAGCACTTTCATTTTCGTGTCTTTCAAACGTTTCTTTTCATGTTCCTGTTCCTCTCTAATCCTGTTCTGGTGATACTGTAACATTTGTAACATTTGGGAAGGACTGTTTGCTTGCCAGGTACTCTCAACCTTCAGTACTCTATTCTTGATCAGGGGTGAGGAATTTTCTACTAGTTTGCTCACAAAAAGATGTGGATATGATTCACTACTTGGCTTAAGACCACTATTAATAGAAAAACATTTCTCGAATCTAGAATAAAAATCACTAGTATCTTCATCTGATTTCTGTTTACAGGCTGAAATAGCATCCCAGTCTTCCTTTTTAGTAATCAGTAATCTCGGCAGAACCTGTATCAAGAGTTCTGGTAATGCTTTGGCGTGGTCCCCTAGACCAAGCCCAGGGGCCCGTCCTTTATCCTCTGTTTCCAATTCTGTCCAATTAATCTTCTTCTCTCCCACTTCCCAATCTTTTTCTTTAAGCTTTTCATAAATACCCACAGGTAACAGTACTTTCAATAACTTAATAATGTCAGCATACGTGTAATCCCCTATGCGGAGAAGGTCTTTTAATTCACGATGGAACCTCCCCGGGTCTTTATCATGACAGGGCAGCATTCTTTTCATTTCCAGTATTTCTAGTTTCGTCAAGGGTGTGTAAACATATACTCTTTGGAGCGCACCATCAGTGTCTTTTACGGGATGGACCTCTCGTAGGGGGTTCTGTCTGTCTATGTGGAAACACTTTCTGTCGTGATGTGGGGCAGGAATCATGCATGTTGATAGAAAAGTCATGTACCTATGTCGCTGGTCCAGAATGACATTAATTAATTCGGTACCTAGGCCTAACCATCTGTCTAATAATATATCATCCATTAATTTGTACAAGGGACCGGAATCAGAATGCTGACTCTCGTATAACGTGATCAAATGTTGAACCATGTAAATACCAGCCAAACGCTGTTCGTTCGGAGAAAGGCTCAAAAAGGTCTGAGCCACTAAGTCATTGTTATATATATTAGAGTTAGACACCCATTGAACGGCTGACCGGGCTAATTCCTGTTCGTGTAGAGTGTGGGGTGTATCGCACTCGACTCGTTTCTTCAGTGCTTTCTCAGTAGCTTGAAACAGATTTTTGATGGAAAATCTTTCTTTGATGGGTGGTCCCTTTTTGCGGTGATCGAGGCCTATAGGCTTGTCAAATGGTCGTGCTCTGCCTACATAATTTATTCTACCCGTTTCCTCTGTTTCAGCATTTTCTGAGGCTGAATCCTCTTTCTCTTCGGCCTCTTTCTTGTGTAAATTCAGAATCTCTTTTCGTATTTTCCTATACATGCATTCTGTCTTTCCCATTGTATCATGTTTACCGGCAGATATGTTGTCACTCCAGTCAGTCATACCTCTAGTTACTCCTCTGTCTGGTTGATCTTGTTCCCTGATCAGGCAGTTAATCAAAAACCGTAAAATCATGTTTTTAACCTCTATCTTTCTTTGTTTCATGGCATCTTCTATACTCTCGGGTCCCTCCCCCGTTCGAATGAAATGGTATATTCTGTCTAAATTTTCCTTCATTCCTGGTAACGCAATTAGATACTCTACAGCTCGTCTTAGTCGCAGTGAAAACACGAGCAGGCCACCCGTACCTGGTACTGGATCGTATATACACTGTGTTATCGTTACAGTAGACCTAAAAGGTGATGTTGTTGCTGGTGGCGTTCGTTGTAAATCTTGTAATGCACGTGTTGCTGGTGGTGTTCGCGGTGTTGCTGGCGGCCCCCCTCCCACTGCCCCTTGTCCTAAGTCATCCCTCACAGTCAGTGGGGGAAGCTGAGGTGTAGGCTGATTCTGTGGTGCGGGCGGAGGGAGAAAAGGATTGTTGACGGGAGGAACAGGAGGAGGAAATACTGTATTTACATAATCCGGAGCAGGCTCCGCTAGATAGGAAGAAATAAAAGCTTCAGCTTCCGTTTGTCTATGCCTACGTGCTTTAGTCGGTATCAGAGGTGGCGGTAAATTACTGGGTACTTCTGAGGGGGTCACGTGAGCTAGTCCGTCAACGAGGACGGGATACATGCCTGTGACGAGGGCATTTCTTTCTCGATCTACTTGTTCCATCTTGACCCGTTCCCCCTCTTGCTTTAATTCTTTTTCTCTGGCTTCTTTACTTCTCTCTGCTTTGTGATACTCTTTCTCTGTTCTCCTATGCGCTTCTTTACGCCATAACTCAATGGCATCTTTCTGTGACTGTCTAGATTTTTTTTTCCATAGTGCTTCCTCCACTCTCATAATGCATTCAGAATCCCATGTTCCCGTGATAGGCCATCTATACTTTTCATCTAGTTCCTTCGTGTAGTCCACCCATAAATCTAGGAACAGTATGGCATCTAGCCCATGTTTCTGATACATGAAATGACCAGGAGTGTCTCTCGGCGGAACAGGAACTGACTCTTCGAGAATCCCTTTTCTAGTCCCTATCTGACGTAGTTTTGAAAACAGTGGCATGTTGGAACTGACTCTAATGAAAACACGATATACACGAGAATAGACTGAAAACAACCATTCACACAACAACACTAAAACATTAAGAACAGATACATTCTAACTAGTACATAGGAAATAACATGATTCTAGAAAACAGCTTACTTTATGTACTACAAAACAGCACAACCATACCGGTCTCATAAAGAGACACGTCTTTACCGTGTCCACACAAGGGAACACGTCTTTACCGTGTCTGTGTACCCAAACATGTCTTTACCGGGCAAATAAATGAACCCGTCTTTATGCGTTCCCAATAATGGTACTCACCGGGAAGCAGAACTTGAACTTGAAGGCCTCGGACACTCGATACTTCGGGACAGCTACGGCCGCGTCTACTGCTACTGCTGTGCTTACTGCTGCTACGCATGCGCCTTGGAACAGGTGGGCTTCGGGATACCTCGGACCTTGCTCTCTCACGGCTTGGGCTCTGGTTGGGATGGTCCGCAATCCTCACTGCCTCGTGTGGATGCCTGGTCGCAGTCTCCGTCTCCTCCGTGGGCCTGAGGGAGTAGGCAGGAAGTCCTGCTGTCGTGTACACTTGAAGTCCGTCAGTCACAGCTATAGAAAGGGTAGGGGGCTGGACCTACATCGCCGGTGCGTGGGGAAGGGGACTGGTCCCTATTCGGGCGCCATTTTATGTGGTAAATAATATATTACCCTGTCATAATTTCTATACATTAATAAAGGGTCATGCATTAAATGAGAGGCAGAGTCCGTGGTGTCCGATTCATAAGGGCTTTATTTCTCTAACTGCAGTTAAAGGAGAATCGGGTTCCATCACCACTAAGGTTCAGGAAGGATCGTCATCTGAAGTTTATTCACAGAGTACATCATTATATAGTAAAACATACATTAACTTGCATGGAAAAGGTGGAGCAAGTGACAGAGAGAGATAAGAACACATGGGCGTGAAAAGAAGGCGTACATGTGGGTGTTCCCTTGATGAGTCATAGGTGTGTCATAGGTGGGTGGATACATGGGAGGGGAATCTATAGGGGCAGCTGGAACCTTTACCCTACTTGTGTGCGTGACCTAATCATGACGTGTAATTGACGTGTAATTGGGGAATGCAGGAGGGAGCTGACTTTCGTGCTAGTAGAGAAAGGCCTTCAGTGTCAGGGCGACCTGTACTTCTAGTAATATCTGATATCTTAGGTCCGGAGATGTATTATCTGGAGCAAAAGGTCGCGCATCACCAAGAGCCGGTGTGGGCATATATTTCTTCGAGCATAGCATGGGGGCTGTGGGCTTTCTATGGGTGCGAGCTCTGTAAATCACTTGAATGGAGACGGAAAGGCTAGGCCCTATCTTCTGCAGGCGGAATATGTTTATCCTTTTCATTTAGGCCGGAATGTGTTTCTGTGGAGCTGAACAGATAACTGTAGGCAAAATACTGCCTTGGCAGGCCAGGCTGGGCACCTCTCGGCTGAGCAGGAAGTATGTGAGAGGTTAGGAATACATAGCTAAATTACAGTTTGCAGAGTGTCAGGGGGCTTGGAAACCCTTAATTCGGGCCCTGGCTCGGCTGGGCCACGAAATGGAATCCGTCTTGATTTAATAAACGTGTACTTTACAAACACGTTGGCAATATAGGCCTCAGTGCAGAATTAACGTTTCTTACATGGAAATCTTGATGACTGACATCCTGATGCAGGACGCAAATACAGAGGCCTTGTTATTCAGGCCATTAATACATGGGAAATACATGGAGTTCATGTACATATACTACACGGTGGGGCACACGCTAGGGGACACATAGGCCATATAAAATTTATTTTCCTCAGTTTAATAGTCACTAATGTTTAACAAAAGTTCTGCTTTGGGAGGACCCAAACTACCTTCCAGGGTCTAAAGCTCTACAGGTGACCGGCACACTATTTTCATATTGGGCACACATCAGGATATCTGTGACTCTAATCACATGCAGAAGAAAACCTTTCTGGGTCTGCCAGAATGATGAGATGAGGTACCAGCTGTGAGAAGTTGGCCTGATATATGATTCTCACTAGTTCTAGTGATCACCTTGTATCAGTCCAAACAACCCTTATGGTGATTGGTTGTAAAGTCAACCTTATAGACCAGCTATCCTAGTGGTAGCATGGACAAAGCAGTCTTTAGGCTAAACTCTTTTGGCATGTGAAGCCAGCTGTTTTACCACACATAACCCCTTGAATACCAAGTGAAAGGACACTACGCAGGTTGTTATGAAAATAAACAAGTATTTATTAACTAGCATACACCTCTGAACTCTTTATGAGGTCAGAGGGCTAAGCACATGACAAACTCTTAGGAAAAATACGTTTAAGTTGCACGATTTACAATGGTGCCCTAGGGGCACGACAAACCATATACTAAGTAAGTGGAACGTGAAAGTCAATCAAAGGAATGGAGCTGTCCAGAGGCTGTAGGATCGCTGGGACCACGCTACACTAACTTGAGGTAAGTAATAGGAGGCCCACGGAACGAGTGTGCAGAGTGTGAACTCACACGCGAGATGCGTACAAACGTCTATGGACAGTACAGTTTAAAGAAAAGGTGAGTACGGACGTCCCTGACTAGATAGGACAAAAACGACAATGGTACTGGACACCAGGAGAGTCAAGCTACCCTTGAGCACCAAAATGCTCATGTTACCTCACCCACAGGCTGCGGGTGCATAGGTGCCAAGTCGTGTCGGGTTCCGGCGTTGAAGTCTATGAAGCCTGGAGGAAAAGATGCTGCAGGCGGTCAGGAGGAAGATGTCCGGTGTGATCCAAGGGTGGATCAGTGAAGAGTAGAACCTGAAAGCAGAGGGGACAATGTTCAAAGTCACTAGCCAGTGACTGGAGTGGAACCAGGAGTGGAACCAGATGTTGTCGTCGCGATCAGGTGAAGGTGGACGCTTGGCTCTGCAGCCACGTGGACCAGGTGGTGTCTTCGACGACCAGGATGGAGGCATGAGCTGTCCCACGCAGGCTCTCGCTGTCGGCGGTGTCGTCTCCGGATTCGGGTTCAACAGGCCTTGGCAAAGGCAACCCACGCGGTGAGTGGAAACGGCGTCTGGAGTGGACCAGGAGGGTCCGGGGTGCTCCTGTTTTGGAAGGGAGCAAGGGCCAGTCTGGAGCAACCAGACCAGCAGCAAAGTTGTCGGAGTTCGTCATCTAGGAGGTCACCAGCCAGCCGGCAAGTGACCAGACAACGCGTCGAGCAGCAAACAGGCAGAAGGGCCCCACGCAGATCTCGTGGATGCTGGAGGGCTGATCTTCGATGCAGGAGCTGCTCGGGGTCGGGGCTTCTCAGTCCCCAAAGCACTTGGACGAGGATGCCTCGGAAGTCGTGCTGGAGCGAAGTGCTGCTTCTTTCGAGATGGCCGGTCCCACGTGTCTCGTCGCACCCACTGGTCTCAGCTGTGCTGCAGATGTGGGTAGAGGTCGGAGAAGTCTGGGAGTCCGGGTCTCGTCGGGCTCTGAAGTCTGGATCCATGCAGGAAGACGACAAAGGGAAGCCGCTGTACGCTGATGGTGCCTGCTGCTGGTGGGTGGACACTCCTTGCCCACAAGGGAGACTCTTCAGTCTTCTGATGTTCAGGAGGGAGAAGGTCAAGAGTTCTTCATGAAAGTTGTGAAGATTAATCTAACTTGGAATGGGGCCAGCTCCTACCTTTATTCCGCTAAAGGAGACTGCACTACAACTAGGTCCCTCCTCTGGGTGGGACCAGGAAGGGGGGTGGTTACACCCCCTTTCCTTTGTCCGGTCTTGCGCCAGCTCTGGGGCTGGAGTGCCCCAGGAACTGGTTCGGACCGGTGTATGCACAGGGACACCTTGTGTGCCCCAGGCATGTCTCATTCCTTTCAGCCCTGTCCTACCCAATACACAAAATCCGGTCTGGGGTGGTGCTAGCACCTCCCAAGGCAGGAAACCCTTTGTCAGAGCCTCCCTTGCTGGAAGGACTCCCAGCAGCAGGAGGTCAGACTTGTGTCTGTGGTGGCAGCATCCATTTTGTGATGCTGAGGCTCGAGTTAACTTTAACCGGGGTTCACAGTTACATACATGTTGTGTCCCTCTAGAACGGTGGAATGCTACCCCCGTCGCCAGAATTGGCGAGGGGGTAGTATTCCAATTCGTATGACACCTTACTCGACATGTTTTGATAATTCTATACCAAAGTTAGCATTTGACCGCGAGGTTCATAATGCACTTAAGAGTATATGGTATAGCGTTATCATGGAACAGCTATTAGGACTTGGTTCCGCAAGCTGCCGACGGGCTCAGCTCATGCCAGAGCACCATCTCACATAATTCCAAGCACTCTGCCTTCAGGATTGATAAGGCATGCCATAGGAGTGACTGATAGGAATATATGTGTCCATTTTTAGGGTTAGATATAGGGATACTATATCTAAAGCAAAGGGTGATTACACCACCTTGCCCCAGCTGTCGTGCAGCCAGTTGTGTCTGATTTGGATGCCCAGCCAGGGGTGGCATAATACATGCTGCAGCCCCTGGTAGTCCCTGAGTGCACCTATGCCCTGGGTACCTAAGGTACACTGTACAAGGACTGATAGGGTGACTCAGTATCCAATTAGATATGTACCTAAGGTACATGGAGTCCATTTTACAGAGAGAGCAGGAAGCCTGGGGTCCTGAATAGCAGGATCCCAGGCCAACTAAGTCGAAAACCAGCAAAACACCAGGCAAAAAGTTGGGGGTAACCATAGTCAGATATCCACCTTCCTACATAACCCCCCCCCCCCCAAACGAAGGGAGATAAGGCTATCCTTGTCCAGGTAAGCCTATATTGCCTAAGTGGCCATATAAGGAAGTACCAGCACTGGCATGGTTACCCCCTATCTCATGGTCCACTAAGCAATCCCTCACCCTAAGGGTATCTGAGGGTCTCCACCATAGGGAATCTCTACCTGTGGTGTGTTTTGGCAAAGTAAAAGGCTGGTGCTGAGATGGAGTACTGAAGTGAGGCTCCACTACTGTTGGGCTCAACTTCCTCCAATCACCATCCACCAGATATGCCTTTCTTTCCATGACTGAGTTGTGTTGGGCTCTCAGGGTCAACCTCTGGCTACCTAAAGCTGGAGGCTGGGTCCCTCTGTTTGGCTTACTGGAGGGACCAGTCAGGTCTGGGGCCCTTAGGTCCCAAGTTTGGCTGTGCCCAACAGTGTCCATCTGTGGGAGGTCCCTAACTAAGTTTAAAGGGGATCCCTCAGGAGTTTGTTTTATTTGCACTTGGCTAGGACTGCTAGCTTCAGTGCCCTTAATCTGCTGATTGGGGAGTTCTTTTGGACAGGGGGCCCTTTGGGGTCCACCACTGGCCTCTCTGACCTCTACAGCCCTGGGCTGACTGAGGCAGGGTAGAGAGGGGCAGGTTACCTGCTCCAGACTGGGTCCCACCTTGGAAGGGTCCACAGACATCAGAGCCTCTGGGGCAGTTTCTTCACAAGGGGTAAGATCAGTTCCCTGAGGAGGCTGATCCTTTCCTAAAGTCTGGTGGGAGGGAGATTTCTCTTCCTCCTCAATGCTCTCTGCTTGAGTGGAGTGATCCATAGTTTCAGGCTTCACAACACTATTATCTGTCTGAGTTTGAGCTGTGGCCATCACAACTCCACCAACCTTTTCAGGAAGGGACTCAGAAGGGACTCAGTTTGGGTATGGGCTGTTACCATTACAGCCGTGCCAAACTTTTCAGGGAAGGAATCTGTCTGAGATTGGGCTGAGACTGGCACAGCCCTCCTAACCTGTTCAGGGAGGACATCTTGGACTGGGGCTGTGGCTATCACTGCCCCACTAACCTTGCCATGGAGGTTTACCATTTTCAAATGTGTTTCTTGCTCTACCTCAGCCCAGGCTGAGATCTCTAAATCATTCCCCAGTAGACAATCTACAGGCAAGTTTGATGACATTGCCACTCTCTTGGGACCACTGACACCTCCCCAGCTGCGATTGACCACTGCCATGGGATGATCTCTCTGTACTCCATCAATGTTGGTCACCTGGTATGTGGCTCCAGGTAAAAGTTGCCTTGAGGGGACTAGGCTTTCAGTCACCATGGTGATGCTAGCCCCTATGTCTCTGTAGGCCTCAACTTTTATACCATTGATGAGGGGCGCCTGTCTGTACTTGTCCAAAGTGTTGGGACAAGCTGTGAAGTTGGCAAACCCCATGCCAGTCTCACAGACAAGAGTATCTAAGTCAGGGGACCTGGTTAGGCCAGAGTCCCCAGGAACTCCCAAAGTAAATCCACCCAAATTCATGGGGGCACTCCCACCACCTGGGGGATTACTACTAGTAGTAACAGGAGGATTGGTGTTACTTGGGGGTATGTTCTCCTTATTGTTGTTGGCCCTTGGGCAACTGCTGTCAGTTTTCCAATGGCCTACCTGTTTGCAGATATGGCAATAAGGTGTCTTCTGGATATTGGAAGGATTCTGGGACCCACCCCCTTCAGAGGATTTTTGGGGCCCTGATGTGGTTTGATCTGAAGATTTATTCCCACCCTTCTCTTGAGGCTTGGTTGATTCCTTCTTTTGGTCACCACCTTGGTTCTTAGGCCTAACCCTGGTTCTGACCCATTTGTCTGCCCTCTTACCCAATTCTTGTGGAGAGGTCAGATCAGAGTCTACCAGGTGCTGGTGTAATAACTGGTTCTGACAATTACTTAAGACTTGCTCTCTCATAATTAGATTATACAATCCTTTGAAATCAGTAACCTTACTTCCCAGTAGCCAGGCTTCAAAAGCCTTAGTGGCACAATCAACAAAGTCAGTCCAATCCTGAGACTGAGTTTTCTGGGTGTATCTGAACAGCAACCTGTACTGCTCAGTTGTTAAGCCAAACCCATCAATCAGTGTGTTCTTCAGGACTTGGTAATTGTTAGCATCCTCAGCTCTAGTAGTGAGGAGCTTATCTCTACCTTTACCTTCAAAGGAGAGCCACAGTATAGCTGCCCACTGACTCTGGGGGATGCACTGTACAGTGCAGGCCCTCTCCAGAGCAGTCATCCATTTGTGGATGTCATCCCCTTGTTTAAAGGGGGGCACTATTTTACTCAGGTGTCTAGTATCAAAACTCCTGTCTTTATCTTTAGGGATAATGCTGCCACCAGTGGGTTCTGACCCACTCAATTTCTGCTCTCTGGCAAAGGCAAGTCTTTATTTGGCAAGGGCAAGTTCTTCCCTCTCAATCCTCAGATTGACTTCCCTCATCTTAGCTTCATGCTCTCTTCTCTGAGGGGATGTCATCCCTCTCTGAGAAGATGCCTGAGAGACATGGGTGTGAATAGATCTTTTAGAGCCTCTGGAGTGAGACCTAACTCGTCTATTCCCAAGGTTAAGTCTGCCTGGGGATGGCCCTGGGGGTCCCCCAGTACCATTCTCATGCATGCTTAAGTTGGCCCTGGTAAGTCTGCTGACTACTACTGGACCTTTGTCTGCCTCATCCCCATATGATTCTTCCTCTTCCTCCTCTTCCCCTTCTGGTTCAAGGAGGTTAAGGTCTGGATCACTAAGGGTTCCCTCTAAGGGGGGCATGCTCCCATCTGGATTAGAGGGGCCTGTGTTAGAAGCCCTTCTGGCATCATATGTCTCTAAGAGACCTATCAGAAAAGGAGTGGTAGGGTTAGAACCCTGTTTTAGTTTCCTGGAGGTACACAATTGTCTCATCTCCTGGAAGCTAAGGGCTGCATATCTGGAAGTGACCTGTGGAGGGTCATCAACCACAAGGGGGGTCTCTGTGTTCCCTCCTGTGGTAGACATGCTTTTATAGTGAGGTGTAAGTGATGCACCTACCTACACTATGGGTTTACCTACTGATCCCTTGCTAAGAGTTGTAGTCAGGGTGTGCTACTCCCTTTCTACTACAACAGCTGATTCAGTAGAACTCAGAGTATTTCTAAGCTTGTTATATGTACCTATGGTACCTTATGTGATCTTTCAAATGATATCTCAAGATTATATAATGGTAAAAACAACAGCAAGCTCAAATCCCAACCGCTGCCACCAATGTGAGAAGTTGGCCTGATATATGATGCTCACTAGTTCTAGTGATCACCTTGTATTGTGGTTCTGAAAATTCTGAACCTGTGTTTTAAATATCATGATTCTGTTATGAATTTGGTATCAGCGAACCGCAAATGACGAATGCGGTATGCATGAGTGTTTTCATCATATTACACCAATGGATTCACTGTGTATTTGAAGGTTCTGTTTTGAACACTTGGGTTCCATCTTGTGAATAGCAGCCATTTTGTTCATTGCCCTTACAGTAGGCTCCCACCATGGTAGAACAAGTATTTAAGGACATAACCTTAGCATGGGTTTGTGCTGACTCCTGCATGACCTGACGAAAGCTGACCCTGTTGCTTGAGGCTAACCTTGCCAAGCCAGTTCCTGCCTTTAGCTGATCAAGATTATAGATCAAAGCACAGGACATTGTAAAGATTTACTACACACAAACGTGCCTATCTTATTTCCATCTGTTCCTGCCCCCACAAGCTATTTACGACCTTGGCTGTGTTCTTAATGTCTTATGTTTATCCGGTCTTGTCAGCTAGAGAATGTATGCATTATGTGGACATTGTTTATGGCCTGGACTTATCTTGAAAGTGGGTTTGTCATCATACAGTGCTTTGTGTGCACGTCCTGGGAGTGACCAGCAATAATCTTCTTCAAAGAAAGAATGTGTGCCTAGGGAATAATAATTTGTATAATAGGTCTGTGCGGAGACCATTCAGGCAGACTACCTCATTCAGTCGCTTTAGGTGTGGCTGGGCGATGTAGCCTCATAATTAATTGTAATAAAGATGTATTTTTCATATTTCAGATTCTCTGTTGATTTCTTTGCTGCCTTTGAATGGATTACTTGTTGGTAAGACCCCTAGGAAGAAGTGATGAAGTTTTTAAGGTACTTCAAATGGCCGCCCAACGTGGGCCTCATCAAGAAGTGACTATCTGGAGGAGTAATCTTGTCAGAGGACAGAAATCTACTGGGGAAGGCAAGACAGAAATCTACTAAAAGAGGTACTCTGTGCACGGAGGTTCTGGGGGATTCTCTGTCTTTGCGGCTCAGTATATTTTGATTTTTCTGACTTAAACTCTCCAAAAGATGTCACTCCTGACTGAGCAACCCTTTTTATTTTTGGCACAAGTTTTTTTTAAGAAAGAGACTGTTAGTGCAGTTAGAACTTGGCAGTTAGAATTTAGACAAGGTTTGTATAGGTTTGTATATGCGAATTGCAATTTGTATAGGCAGGTAAGGAAGGATTTTTTTTTCTTCATCTGTTTTAGTTGAGGTATAAGTGGGTCGCTCCCAGTCCTTTGTTGTTCTTTGTCTAGTCCTTAGTATTATTTGAAGATTGCAATTTTCAATAACCAAGGGTTTTGTATATTTACAAGTGTATCGATGGAGATAGCCCCTTGAAGTTTGAAGCTGTATTAGTGAGCTATAAGATGCCTGATCTTAGCAAATTTGGAGATTTGTGTTGGCCAACTTTGTATACGTTTGGATTAGCCGGTTTACAAACATATTTCTTCCTTGGTGACTTTGTATCCCCAGGGAATTAAAATATGACATAATACATAACAAGGATCCTTTGCTCTGTGCACTTTTATATGCAGAACGATTTTTGGTGTTCTGCCAGCTAAAGCTAGTGAATTGAGTGTATTTTCGTTTTCCTGCACATACAGCTAGTGCTGTTGGGCTGTTTATACAGTCTTTTGGAACGCTGTTGAGAAATGTTTCTTGTAAATATGACTTACAGCTACTTGGTTTACGTACAGTCTGGACTGTCCTGTTTTCGTCCTGAGTGTTGATTTGTGGGTTTACATGTGTGTTTAAATGTGTGTTTAAATGTTTAGGTGGTTTTTCTCATTAGTGTAACTTCGGTATGTGGATAAAGTCCGCGCAATTTATGAAAGCGCTGTATTGTGTGTCCTGAATGTTTCAACATTTTCTGTTTATGTCTGAAATGAGCTTAATGTGTGTGGGTCACATTTAATGTATATAAATAAGGCCCCAGACAAAAACGAAATTACCCATTTTTGCAAAAATAAATACATTTACAGCATTTTCTCTAGATGCACGATGTTAGATGTTAACAGGCAAGCTTTTTCAGCTGCAGTATATTTGATAGGAATGTTCATTCAGCCAGCATTTTTCCAGTTAAAAACGGGTGGAATTTTGCATAACCGTCCTTTTTAATTAATGTGGCAAAAAAAAAAAAAAATATGACGCAGGAATATGACGCGTTTTAAGTTAGGCATATGCGCTCAGGTTTGTGAGTTAATGCATCTAAATGATAAGGAAGGGATGCAGCGGACTCTTATATGTAGAGCAATCACAGAGAGGAATAATTGGTTTTATTAGAAGGTAAAACAATTATTAATTATGAAAAATAATTATTAAAAATGAGTGCTACAAAAATCGTTTTTTGATATTTATAAAGCTTAACACTCATACTATGACCTCATAGCATTAAAATTTGATTTAAGTTATGTTGCATCACTAAAATGACAAACATTCGTGTGTGTAGTTTCGCCTTGGCATAGGCGCAAGCAAGCTCATTTTTATAAAGTATAAGTTATTATTTTCAAATGCCTGATTCATGGGTTATGTAATGGACATTCCAGTAATGCATATTATGCATGAAAATTGTGGGATATTCATTTTTAAATGCCCAAAACCTGAAAGTCGATTTTGAGTAAAAGCACTGTTTAAACTGCATTTTGCTTTCATTCAGAGTACCTTTTAAAATGTCTCAGGCTTGAGCAAAAGCATACATTTAGGTTTTGATATATATATTTTGCAGGTTGTGCCTTCTTATGATTCAGTGGGTTAATGTGCCAGTACAGGCCTGTTTTAATATCAGGGTTGAAGGCTCTAGCTTCAGCGAGGCCTACGGAAAGTTTGTTCATTTAAGTCTGATGAAGTGTGTACCATAGGATTGCAACAAGCATTTACTATAAAAAAAACTGGTCTGTGTGTCTCTAGGTTTTGAGAAACATTGACAGTTAATATAGGTTAATAATCTGGGAACAGAAAGTACATTTTTAGCGCCTAAAAAAAAAAAAAGAAAAAAAGGGAAATTATTTTTTAAAATATAGTGAATTATTGAATTAAGCCTTCTGGCTTTGTCAGCTTCAGTGTGACAGAGGTTGAGAAACTTGAAAGGCTGGTTCCATGCGCGGCCGAGATGTTATCTTTTCAGTTTTCCCCATAAACAATGTAGAAGGCTGTCATGTTGACATTTGTGACCTTTTAATTAGGGCCCGCCTGTGGAATGCAGAATGACCTCGCTGAACCGGCATCTAAAGCTAACTTCAGCCACCTCTCTGTTTTCACTTCCTGCCCCTGCCATGGTCCTGACCTGAGGCTACTCGAATAGCAGCAAAAGGCAGGCATTTTTCTGAAGGGAACATTTGACAAAAAATAATACTGTGGGAAAATGTGAACCTTCCGATAGATTTAATTTCTGCTCATGTTTATAATTTAAAAAGGTCTTCTTAGAGCGTTACAAATTTGACTTTTGCTGGGTTGGGGTTCTGCTTTTGGGAACTAGAATGAGCAAAGGATGCAGGGCACATGGACAGCACAAAGGGCCGTGTACAACAATGATGATTGAATTAAAGAAATAAATGAGATGGCACCAGCCGAAGAATAAATAATGGTTCCAGTCTGTGCCCACAAAACACCTGTTGTTTGGCAAATTATGTCACCTCACACTTATCTCAAATTAGAAATCCGGCAGGGCTGACACAGTACTTCATCCCGCTAGTCATAATAAAGGAATAGTATTTAGCTTGTAAGACTGCAGCCTTTTCTGTATGCCATACAAATGGTCAGTACCCTGGAGGGTTGTAGAGCCCAAACTACCCGTGGTTTGCATAACTCCCAGATACCCAGCTGCTTTCAAAATGCTGCAGATAAGCATTTTTAATTTAAAATGCAGTTAATTATATATGCTTTAAGTCTATAAACTTCATTCATTGAAGGCTGCCGTGTTCTCATTTGCCGCTCTTCATCTTACATCTGCGTTAAAAGCGCACACCTGAGATACTGCACTTTATACTGGTTTGTAGCACAGATAATAAACTATGCTTACTGCGCACGCATTATGCCTTAAACGGCAATTTCAGTTATAAGTAGACAAAACCAAGCAAAGGGTTTGTTTTTATTCCTTATGTGGACCAGTCACCCATATAATAATTACATTACTGCTTCCTGTGGTTTATTTGTCAAAAATATCGTTCCCTAACTAAGTTTTTTTTTGGCACACTTTAATTTGGTTTATTTTTTTACATCTGTGCACTCCCTCAGCAGGTTATTACGTGCATACATGGTTGCAGGTACTTCCCTCCATCGGTGGGAAAACTATCCTTCAAATTAAGTGCGTATTTATCACTCACAACATATTTAGTACAAGTAACTGTGCAACTCATTTAAATACTTTTTATATTTACAGAAAGCTTAACTAAAGGTTAGATAATTCATCAGCTGCATTTCTAAACATACTTCCTTGCGGTCAACTGGACAGAAAATTCAGACTATTAGACCTCACCAATTTTAACAGATATATTATATCGGTAGTTTTCCACAGTACATGCCTTTTGTGTTTTCACCATATTTTCCGCACTGACCCGTTTATTTATGGGACTGATTTCTAAAACAACTGCCTGCTGCCATTTTTAGGCAGTTATTAGCAATTAATATGTTCCATCTGTACAGTTGTAGGGAAGAGGATGTGGCATAATGGTCACAGCTGCCCATTTTGGAAAGGGGGAACAAGGTCCAGCTCCGAGTCAAGTAGTCAGCAGAGTTAAAAGCTTTAGGCCTGAGTAAGAACAATTTGCCAATTAGGAATCATTTCTCTCAGTGGAAATTATAGGTGCAAATTAATATAGAGTCTCAGTATAACTATTTCTTTTAGAACGGTAAAAATATGATGGCTTGATGTTGCGATGTGGACTGACAAGAGAGTAACAGTTAAGTAATGTAACTTTATTTTTGTGTATGTTACAATTTTTTTGTGTGCTGTGTATTTTTCTGCTTCTGCCAACGGATTATTCATGGATTGTTCTAAGGCAGACAAGACATGTGAGTTTGGTTAATTGAAAGGAGATGTGTTTTTTGCGTAATTTCTTTGGAGAAAAATGTTCATGTTTTCGTTTGTGTATTTGAATATTTTAATTGGTCCTGTATGTTAGGAGAGAGACAGTAAAGTTATACTTGACAGTAGACTCCAACTACGTTATATTCTACTGTCAAAAGGATGGTACAGGCCCAAATATTGGGTTTTTGGCTGCAGGTTTATCTGATGGCTTGACATGTGCATTTTTTATTTTTTTTGTATGTTTTGTTGTATGTTGTTACTATTACAAGTTCTCCTGTGTTGTGAAGGGGTCAGTATGACGATACGTACCGTTACACAATAATTGGATAAATTTGGTATAATGATAAATTTCACAGATATGGTTTTCATACTGTGAGGAAGACAGGCAGCACTTTTACCAATGCATGCCTAAAATTGGCTATAATGATATTGAAGAAAACTAAAAAGATATACAGGTTCAAAGTGTATCACCTGATGCAAGTCACTCACTGCACATTCCCTTAAAGGAATAGGCAGCCCTAAATTGTTATGTATCCTTGATTGGACCTAAGGATGGAATTATAGATCTGTGACTCAAGGTGACCTAATTTCTATATTGCATTATTTAATCATGTTTTGTTTCCCAAATAGCATATGGCTTTGTCCCTTGAAAGGAAGCCAGGTTTCATTTTTTTTCTCTCCCTGAAGAGAGAACAGGAACATTAGTTAGGATTATCGTATATGGTGTAGTGGCCAACGGTAGAGTTAGAATTTGTGTAACTTTGGTCTTTTGTGTATCCCCCGTACTCTTGGTGCTGTGTCACATGCCTGAGGCACCCAAGCAAACTCTTGTTCTTCCTATAGATTTTTCTTTTGTTGCTTCTCCCCTGACCAATGTCGCATTATGCTTAGTTATTGGGGATTTTAGTTGTCCTACTCCCATTTCCCCTTCTCCATATTCCTTTCACCAGTCAGCCCATTTATTATGGGTGTATTGTTTATGTGCACACTTCTAAACTGACCGGTGATGTATCAGGGACCCCCCATGTTATGTAAAAAAAAATTCAGACTGACTGTCAGGGTAGTGATAGGCTGGTTACCTGACCCAATATTATAGTAAGACAAGTTTTCCATCTCAATAGGAGATACCTTAAGTTTATCCTTTTGAACATGACGAATTTTCAATGTCTATTTTAATTTTTCAATTCTCTTTTGTTCCTGCTGCTTTAATTTTTGGTGGGTTCAGATGTGTTCTAATCATGCAAATACCAGGACTTTCTAGTGCTTGTCCTTTGTCTGCATATTTGATCATTAGCCTTTGTATTGCATAGTGCACCTGATGCACATTTTAAAGGGACTTTTCTTCATGTTCTTGATCATATGTATTATGTTATGTCTCTATTTGAGATGTTCTAGATAAGGAATTTAGGAACACCTAGGTTTAATAATTGAGGGAAATATGTATTTACCCCATTAGACAATGCCACTGTGTGAGGACATCCATTTATATTCCTATGGCGTATTGCCACTCCCTTGCAGATTGCAGGCCACCTGTTTGCAGTCCCCTTGTTAAAACACATGAACTGTTTTTGTGCTTGATTTGAGGGAAACTAACAATTGTGTTATATTTCCTACATCACTAGGTTCTGCTGGATCTTCCAGAGTCAAAGGAAGAGTGATTCCTGCAGACCTGTGATCAAGACTAAGCCCACTCCCCATCAGTGACCGCTCCAGATGAATCACAGATTTCTTGGCTCTACGATTCCTGCAAAAAGAAAGTCGCGAAGCTGGACAGCGATCATCAGCGCGACATCAGTGGTACCTCCCAAGCAAGGCATTTGCTTCAACAAAAGGCGTTGCAGAAAAAAGAGGAGCTGGTTCCTTGTTTGGCACAGAACGAGAGTTTGTTTGTTTGGGCTTTGTACCTGTTATGTGCTGGAAACCTCTGTCAGTGTACAGTCCCTTGAGCCCTTGGCCCCAGTTTTGGCCACCCACACACCTCTTTTGCTTTGCTCCAGCAGAAAGGCAGTGCACCCAAGGATCCACGTTTGGAAAAAGGCACTACATTCTGGTGTCCATGGGAAAGCAGCTTGAGCGTCCTCCGACACTAAATGATGAGTGTTGGAGTCTGAAAGTGCTGCTGATCTTGATAGGCGGTTCTCAGTAGTGCTTGGATCTGCATGAGATGCTTTGTGCCCTTGATCAATGAAGAGCACATCATTTGTAGTGTCTGCCACAAAGAAGAGACACTGGTGCATTGTTTTGAGACATTGAGACTTTCGAGTGAGCTGTGGGTGTTTTGCTAGGAGGGCACTCCAACTAAACAGAAGAAGACAATGGAAGCGGATTTGTTGGCCAAGAACTATGACTATGAACTAATAAAAGTTTTTTTCTTTTTGATTGTGCAGCTCTCTCATCCACGAAACTTGCTAATTTTTGATTTTCGAACCGCCATCCGGTTCTGCTGCTAGGGTCGCGGTTGCCACAGTCTTGGGAGTGCAAGCCTGAGACACTAGGTTGAGGGTTTTGTTGGCCCGAGGCAGCCTTCCTGGGTTTAGCAGAGGCACTCCTGAGCAGAATCAATCTCCCACCGCGGGCAGCAACTTAGAGGATGGAGTTTCCCAGGATGGAGAGACCTGCCAGACCAACGAACTTTAAAATAAGAATATGTACTGTGATGGCGAAAAAACGATTTTTAATAATATGCATTTTTTATGTTGTGTAGTGTGATGATGTTTTTAATAGGTTCTGTTTGCTTCACTTTAAGTGACATCTGTACCCACTACACAGCCCATACCTCCTCCTACTGTTTCCTCACATTCTTTTTCACCCTCTGCCTGAACACGAGTCTGTTAGAAGATTGGAGTTTGTCAATAATTCATTCAGTCAGCTCTTACACCAACGCCAATTAGTAGTGAATACAACTAACTGTTGGGTGGGTGGTCTTATGCCGCATACAACAGGCAAGGGTATCCCGTACCTGGTCTCACCATTTAGCTATAATGGTTCGTTATGGGCGTTCCAAACAATGTTCATATTCGCCATCGAACCGTATTCCCCACATTCCATGGAGAGTAACTCAAGCAACAAAGCATTGGTAGTAGAAATTGCAAATATGAGCAGAACAATTGACTCGTACAGAATGATTCCTAGAGATAAGTTGCAAGCTTACGTTAGATGGAATATAACAAAATATGGAGTTGCTTTGAGTGAGAACCAGCGAGTAAAAAGCCATTCAAATTGCTGCATTTTTCATCCCAGACAACGCTCCGACAGTATACCAGGCCATCTCCAAACTGCATAAGATCTCTGAATCCATTTATGTGGATGAAGGAGACTGGTCCTTGATGGGGTGGTTCTGGGAACTGGTCACTGCCTGGGGATGGAAGATTCTGATAGTCATTGGGATAATCTTAGCCATTCTTTTCCTGTTCTGTCTGTGTGTACAGTGTGCTCCTGCAATATGTGGCCTCGGGGCTACATCATGTATAAGGAAGCCTGTATCAAGAGATGAACTAAGTAATAGAATGATGCTACAGCAACATCTCAATGACTTTATGAATATAGACCTGGACTCAGATTAGCATGAGTATAGGTTATTGCCTATGTAAGGGCAAAAGGATGGTCTGTGGTTCTGAAAATTCTGAACCAGTGTTTTGAATATCATGATTCTGTTATGAATTTGGTATCAGCGAACCGCAAATGACGAATGCGGTATGCATGAGTGTTTTCATCATATTACACCAATGGAGTCACTGTGTATTTGAAGGTTCTGTTTTGAACACTTGGGTTCCATCTTGTGAATAGCAGCCATTTTGTTCATTGCCCTTACAGTAGGCTCCCACCATGGTAGAACAAGTATTTAAGGACATAACCTTAGCATGGGTTTGTGCTGACTCCTGCATGACCTGACGAAAGCTGACCCTGTTGCTTGAGGCTAACCTTGCCAAGCCAGTTCCTGCCTTTAGCTGATCAAGATTATAGATCAAAGCACAGGACATTGTAAAGATTTACTACACACAAACGTGCCTATCTTATTTCCATCTGTTCCTGTTCCTGCCCCCACGAGCTATTTATGACCTAGGCTGTGTTCTTAATGTCTTGGGTTTATCCGGCCTTGTCAGCTAGAGAATGTACGCATTATGTGGACATTGTTTATGGCCTGGACTTATCTTGAAAGTGGGTTTGTCATCATACAGTGCTTTGTGTGCACGTCCTGGGAGTGACCAGCAATAATGTTCTTCAAAGAAAGAATGTGTGCCTAGGGCATAATAATTTGTATAAAAGGTCTGTGCAGAGACCATTCAGGCAGACTACCTCATTCAGTCGCTTTAGGTGTGGCTGGGCGACGTAGCCTCACAATTAATTGTAATAAAGATGTCTTTTTCATATTTCAGATTCTCTGTTGATTTCTTTGCTGCCTTTGAATGGATTACTTGTTGGTAAGACCCCTAGGAAGAAGTGATGACGTTTTTAAGGTACTTCAGTATCAGTCCAAACAACCCTTATGGTGATTAATTTAATTTAATTTAATTTAATTGCGGGTTTATATAGCGCTAGGAATCGACTCCCGGAGGAGTATCTCCACGCTTCGACCGCTGGGGAACCCGTCCTGGCTCACCCTGAGAGATGGTCCCAGATGGGTATCTCTAAGGTGCGACCAAGCATCCCCGGCGATCTGGGGGGGCCGTTGTGAAGATGAGGCAAGCCGATGCCCAGAGTTGTCGAGTGTGGTCTCTGACTAGAGTAGGCACCGAGGCGAGAATTATCGAGTCCGCTGACCCTGGTCCACGACCCTGCCGCGTCGGGAATCGAACCCTGGTCCCGGGCCGTCCTCTGCTTACGGGTCTGCCGCCTCTAACCAGTGATGCAAACAAAACAGATGATGGACCGAATGTGGATCAATGTCACACATTCATCCCAGTCAAAAGATCTGGGCCCAAATCCATCGTTTTTTTGCACTCCACACCACCCTGGGTTAGACAATGGCGATATGCAAATCAGCTCTGACCCTGTGCCCCATGGGATCAGTCCAGTCCGAACTACAAAAGCCATGTCCTTCCCAGAACGGAATCAAGCATCCGAGGACCGGACCGGTTTCGAGGTAACACCTCTCATCAGCCCGGCTAGCTTGACTCCAGTGGTGTGGAGTGCCTGGGACCCACGTCTGAGCATCCCCAGCGCACCTCTGGCGGTATTGCAAACAAAACAGATGATGGACCGAATGTGGATCAATGTCACACATTCATCCCAGTCAAAAGATCTGGGCCCAAATCCATCGTTTTTTTGCACTCCACACCACCCTGGGTTAGACAATGGCGATATGCAAATCAGCGCTGACCCTGTGCCCCATGGGAACAGTCCAGTCCGAACTACAAAAGCCATGTCCTTCCCAGAACGGAATCAAGCATCCGAGGACCGGACCGGTTTCGAGGTAACACCTCTCATCAGCCCGGCTAGCTTGACTCCAGTGGTGTGGAGTGCCTGGGACCCACGTCTGAGCATCCCCAGCGCACTTATGGCGGTATTGCAAACAAAACAGATGATGGACCGAATGTGGATCAATGTCACACATTCATCCCAGTCAAAAGATCTGGGCCCAAATCCATCGTTTTTTTGCACTCCACACCACCCTGGGTTAGACAATGGCGATATGCAAATCAGCATCCCAGAGCCTCCACACCACTGGAGTCAAGCTAGCCGGGCTGATGAGAGGTGTTACCTCGAAACCGGTCCGGTCCTCGGATGCTTGATTCCGGTCTGGGAAAGATATGGCTGTTGTAGTTCGGACTGGACTGTTCCCATGGGGCACAGGGTCAGAGCTGATTTGCATAAAACCATTAGCTGACCCAGGGTGGTGTGGAGTGCAAAAAACGATGGATTTAGGCCCAGATCCTTGTACTGGGGTGAATGTAAGACATTGATCTACATTCTGTCCATCAAATTGTTTTTTGTAATTGCCTCTAACCAGTGAGCCACACTTCTCCACTGATTGCTTGTAAAGTCAACCTTATAGACCAGCTATCCTAGTGGTAGCATGGACAAAGCAGTCTATAGGCTAAACTCTTTTGGCATGTGAAGCCAGCTGCTTTACCACACATAACCCCTTGAATACCAAGTGAAAGGACACCACACAGGTTGTTATGAAAATAAACAAGTATTTATTAACTAACATACACCTCTGAACTCTTTATGAGGTCAGAGGGCTAAGCACATGACAAACTCTTAGGAAAAATACGTTTAAGTTGCACGATTTACAATGGTGCCCTAGGGGCACGACAAACCATATACTAAGTAAGTGGAATGTGAAAGTCAATCAAAGGAATGGAGCTGTCCAGAGGCTGTAGGATCGCTGGGACCACGCTACACTAACTTGAGGTAAGTAATAGGAGGCCCACGGAACGCGTGTGCAGAGTGTGAACTCACACGCGAGATGGGTACAAACGTCTATGGACAGTACAGTTTAAAGAAAAGGTGAGTACGGACGTCCCTGACTAGATAGGACAAAAACGACAATGGAACTGGACACTAGGAGAGTCAAGCTACCCTTGAGCACCAAAATGCTCGTGTTACCTCACCCACAGGCTGCGGGTGCATAGGTGCCAAGTCGTGTCGGGTTCCGGCGTTGAAGTCTATGGAGCCTGGAGGAAAAGATGCTGCAGGTGGTCAGGAGGAAGATGTCCGGTGTGATCCAAGGGTGGACCAGTGAAGAGTAGAACCTGAAAGCAGAGGGGACAATGTTCAAAGTCACTAGCCAGTGACTGGAGTGGAACCAGGAGTGGAACCAGATGTCGTCGTCGCGATCAGGTGAAGGTGGACGCTTGGCTCTGCAGCCACATGGACCAGGTGGTGTCTTCGACGACCAGGATGGAGGCACGAGCTGTCCCACGCAGGCTCTCGCTGTCGGCGTGTTGTCTCCGGATTCGGGTTCAACAGGCCTTGTCAAAGGCAACCCACGCGGTGAGTGGAAACGGCGTCTGGAGTGGACCAGGAGGGTCCGGGGTGCTCCTCTTTTGGAAGGGAGCAAGGGCCAGTCTGGAGCAACCAGACCAGCAGCAAAGTTGTCGGAGTTCGTCATCTAGGAGGTCACCAACCAGCCGGCAAGTGACCAGACAACGCGTCGAGCAGCAAACAGGCAGAAGGGCCCCACGCAGATCTCGTGGATGCTGGAGGGCTGATGTTCGATGCAGGAGCTGCTCGGGGTCGGGGCTTCTCAGTCCCCAAAGCACTTGGATGAGGATGCCTCGGAAGTCGTGCTGGAGCGAAGTGCTGCTTCTTTCAAGATGGCCGGTCCCACGTGTCTCGTCGCACCCTCTGGTCTCAGCTGTGCTGCAGATGTGGGTAGAGGTCGGAGAGGTCTGGGAGTCCGGGTCTCATCGGGCTCTGAAGTCTGGATCAGTGCAGGAAGACGACAAAGGGAAGCCGCTGTACGCTGATGGTGCCTGCTGCTGCAGGGTGGACACTCCTTGTCCACAAGGGAGATTCTTCAGTCTTCTGATGTTCAGGAGGGAGAAGGTCAAGAGTTCTTCATGGAAGTTGTCAAGATTAATCTAACTTGGAATGGGACCAGCTCCTACCTTTATTCCGCTAAAGGGGGCTGCACTACGACTAGGTCCCTCCTCTGGGTGGGACCAGGAAGGAGGGTGGTTACACCCCCTTTCCTATGTCCGGTCTTGCGCCAGCTATGGGGCTGGAGTGCCCCAGGAACTGGTTCGGACTGGTGTATGCACAGGGACACCTTGTGTGCCCCAGGCATGTCTCATTCCTTTCAGCCCTGTCCTACCCAATACACAAAATCCTGTCTGGGGTGGTGCTAGCACCTCCCAAGGCAGGAAACCCTTTGTCAGAGCCTCCCTCGCTGGAAGGACTCCCAGCAGTAGGAGGTCAGACTTGTGTCTGTGGTGGCAGCATCCATTTTGTGATGCTGAGGCTCGAGTTAACTTTAACCGGGGTTCACAGTTACATACATGTCGTGTCCCTCTAGAACAGTGGAATGCTACCCCCGTCGCCAGAATTGGTGAGGGGGTAGTATTCCAATTCGTATGACACCTTACTCGACATGTTTTGATAATGCTATACCAAAGTTAGCATTTGACCGCGAGGTTCATAATGCACTTAAGAGTATATGGTATAGCGTTATCATGGAACAGCTATTAGGACTTGGTTCCGCAAGCTGCAGACGGGCTCAGCTCATGCCAGAGCACCATCTCACATAATTCCAAGCACTCTGCCTTCAGGATTGATAAGGCCTGCCATAGGAGTGACTGATAGGAATATATGTGTCCATTTTTAGGGTTAGATATAGGGATACATACTATATCTAAAGCAAAGGGTGATTACACCACCTTGCCCCAGCTGTCGTGCAGCCAGTTGTGTCTGATTTGGATGGCCAGCCAGGGGTGGCATAATACATGCTGCAGCCCCTGGTAGGCCCTGAGTGCACCTATGCCCTGGGTACCTAAGGTACACTGTACAAGGACTGATAAGGTGACTCAGTATCCAATTAGATATGTACCTAAGGTACATGGAGTCCATTTTACAGAGAGAGCAGGAAGCCTGGGGTCCTGAATAGCAGGATCCCAGGCCAACTAAGTCGAAAACCAGCAAAACACCAGGCAAAAAGTTGGGGGTAACCATAGTCAGATATCCACCTTCCTACACCAGCTGTCACATGGACATTGGTCCAGGGACTTTCTTCCCCATGCATAACCTATGTGTCTGTGATGATCTCCTACTTAAGAGACTACTGCTACTATTTTTTCTCATCTCTTAGTATGGAGTCTGAATCTTGTGTACATTTCTCGATGGTTAAAACACCAGGTGGAACCATTAGTTATTGTTGGGGTGCACCTCGCTTGCAGCCCTGCACATTGTTCACACTTTGGAATCACTTTACTATTGCAGCTTGTACCGGATTCTGTCTCTCTGCTGGTGGCTTTGACTATGCCCTGCAATACTCGCTGCCATACTCCGTCAAACACACGGGTAAGTCAGGCTTCCCTGCTGATTATGCACTGGCCCATATCTTAAGGGAGCTATTCTTGGGCTGTCCCGATCCCCCCCTATCTCTTCTCAATTCTTCCATCTCTCAGGGCATCGTTCCAACTCTATTTAAATCAGCCACCATTATTCCCATCCTGAAAAAACCTGGTTCTGACCCTACTGTCCCTGCTAACTTCAGGCCCATCTCCCTGCTCCCTTATTTAGGCAAAATTCTGGAGAGCCACATCACCTCCTGCCTGTCGAACTATATCAAGACCAACCATCTTTTGGCCTCCGACCAAGCGGGATTCCGCCCGGCCCACTCGACCGAAGCTGTGGTCCTTGCTGTCCTGGATGAGCTGAAATGTAAGGCGGACTCTAACTCTCCCCAAGCCTTGGTGCTCCTTGATTTGTCTGCTGCTTTTGACACGGTCGACCATTCCATCCTTCTCGACCGTGTCAGGGCAGCAGGGATCCAGGGCACCGCTCTCTCCTGGCTCGTTTCTTTCCGTAAGGGACAAACGCAAGCTGTCCGCCTCTCTGTTTTTTCTGCTCCCTCTCTCCCGGTGTCCTCCGGGGTTCCCCAAGGCTCCTCCCTTTCCCCTCTTCTTTTTAATCTTTACATTTATCCCCTTATTGTTTCACTGCTCAATATGGGGGTCTCCGTATACAATTTCGCTGATGACCTCCAGCTTGTTTTTACTTGTCCCCCTCCCCTGAGTCCATCTCCAAATTTCAAACTACCCTTATTTTCATTTCTGATTGGATGAACCAAAACCATCTTAAATTAAATCCGGACAAAACGGAGTTGGTCCTGACAGGCGGTCCTACTACCCCTTGGACCTTTGCCTTTTGGCCTCCCATCCTGGCCCCCCCGGTTCCCTCTTCTTCGTTAGAACCTTGGGAATTAAGGTCAGTCAGGACCTCTCCATGCGCCGGCAAGTTAGCTCGATTGTGTCATCCTGTTTCCTTTCCCTCCGAATCATCCGTAAGATTTCTCTTTTTTTTTTATTTGACACCCTCAAGATAATTGTTTTGGCTATGATCTTTTCGAGACTGGATTATGGGAACTACCTATATGTGGGCATTCCAGCCTACGAGCAGCGCCGCCTTCAGACCATTCAAAATCAGGCCGCTTGTCTTATCCATCGGCTCCCCAGGTCTCATCACACCACTCCCCTACTTAAGTCCCTCCATTGGCTTCCCGTCCTGCAAAGATCCATCTTTAAATAGGGATGCATAATTTTCATGGCCCGTGCTCATACGGACCCTATTTTCATCAACTCTAGGATCACTCACTATTGCCCTTGTCGTGACCTTCGTTCTTCCACCCAGGCACTCCTTAGTGTCTCCCGCTTCCGTAAAACCAGAACTGGCGGCACAAGGTTTTCTATCGTTGCCCCGCGTTTTTTGAATAACCTTCCATTCTCCATTAGGTCTATTCCTGATTATCTGCTATTCCGTAAAGCACTCAAGACTCACCTATTTGCTCAAGCGTTTTCTCTTCAGTAATCTTCTGGCTCCCCCTTGCTCTGCTACCGCCCCCCTCCTTCAGCACCAGGAAGCCGCTTGGTCACAGTGCGCTCTATAAATTCTTTCAACTTTCAACTTTCAAACACAAGGGTAATAATGGGTGATATGGGGTACAGATCAAATCTTTTTGCAGGACATAATATATCTGACATATCTCACTTTTCTCCTGTGAAGAGGCACAAGCTTTTTGCTCATTTCCTTGCAAAGTCTTCTAACTTCTCACACACTGTCAGAAAGTGAGTTCTGTCTGTTACAATTTCTCTTCCTGGTGAAGAGCCTGGTCACTCTCAGAGTGGATGTAGAGTTGGGCCTGGCCTCCAGGGACCTCTCTGCCATCAAACAGAGTGAAGAGCTTGGCCTCTCCAACTCTCTCTCCCACAGTACTCTGGGTTTATAGCCTGGGTCTCCCCTCCATCACACTGATTGCGAAGCTTGTCCTTTCTGGGGCTCTCCTCCATCACACTGAGAGCAGACCCTGACCTCTCCAGGTCCCTCCTCCATCGCACATGGAGCAGACCCTGACCTCTCCAGGTCCCTCCTCCATCGCACTGGCTGTAGAGCCTGACCTCTGCAGGTCCCTCCTCCATCACACTAGGAGCAGACCCTGACCTCTCCAGGTCCCTCCACCATCGCACTGGGAGCAGACCCTGACCTCTCCAGGTCCCTCCATCGCACTGAGAGCAGACCCTGACCTCTCCAGGTCCCACCTCCATCACACTGGGAGCAGACCCTGACCTCTCCAGGTCCCTCCTCCCTCACACTGAGAGCAGACCCTGACCTCTCCAGGTCCCTCCTCCCTCACACTGAGAGCAGACCCTGACCTCTCCAGGTCCTTCCTCCATCGCACTGAGAGCAGACTCTGACCTCTCCAGGTCCCTCCTCCCTCACACTGGGAGCAGACCCTGACCTCTCCAGGTCTCTCCTCCCTCACACTGAGAGCAGACCCTGACCTCTCCAGGTCCCTCCTCCCTCACACTGGGAGCAGACCCTGACCTCTCCAGGTCCCTCCTCCCTCACACTGGGAGCAGACCCTGACCTCTCCAGGTTCCTCCTCCATCACACTGGGAACAGACCCTGACCTCTCCAGGTCCCTCCTCCATCGCACTATGAGCAGACCCTGACCTCTCCAGGTCCCTCCTCCATCGCACTGGGAGCAGACCCTGACCTCTCCAGGTCCCTCCTCCATCTCACTGAGAGCAGACCCTGACCTCTCCAGGTCCCTCCTCCATCACACTGGGAGCAGACCCTGACCTCTCCAGGTCCCTCCTCCATTGCACTGGGAGCAGACCCTGGCCTCTCCAGGTCCCTCCTCCCATCGCACCAGGAGCAGACCCTGACCTCTCCAGGTATCTCCTCCATCACACTGGGAGCAGAACCTGACCTCTCCAGGTCCCTCCTTCATCGCACTGGGAGCAGACCCTGACCTCTCCAGGTCCCTCCTCCATCGCACTGGGAGCAGACCCTGACCTCTCCAGGTCCCTCCTCCATCACACTGGGAGCAGACCCTGACCTCTCCAGGTCCCTCCTCCCTCACACTGGGAGCAGACCCTGACCTCTCCAGGTCCCTCCTCCATCACACTGGGAGCAGACCCTGACCTCTCCAGGTCCCTCCTCCATCGCACTAGGAGCAGACCCTGACCTCTCCAGGTCCCTCCTCCATCGCATTGGGAGCAGACCCTGACTTCTCTAGGTCCCTCCTCCATCGCACTGAGAGCAGACCCTGACCTCTCCAGGTCTCTCCACCATCGCACTGGCTGAAGAGCCTGACCTCTCTAGGTCTGTCCCAATCACACTGACTGTAGAACCTGACCTCTCCAGGTCTCTCCACCATCACATTGGCTGTAGAGCCTGACCTCTCCAGGTTGGTTCCCCATCACACTCTCCATCAACTCGATGGCCAAAGCAGCCAGCTTCCACCTGAGCTACCTATGGAAGCTGAAACCTTTCATCGATGCTCCTGACCTAAAAATGGCAGTTCAAGCTCTAGTCATATCTAGACTGGAATATGGATGTTCCACCCTTACCGGTCTACCCAAGATCTCTTTAGCACCTCTAAAAGCCTGCCTCAACGCGGCCGCCAGACTGCTCACTGGCACCAGAAAATTCAACCACATCTCTAAACACATGAAAGCTCTGAACTGGCTCCCGCTAGAAGCCAGAATCCAGTTGAAACTGGCATGCATTACACACAATGCCCTATACACAAACTCCCCTGCCTATCTGGCACAGAAAGTAGTGGTATCTGGAGGAAGCAGAAATTTCCGGTCTGCCAGAAACCTCTTACTCCAACCTGCCCTTTTTCAGAAAAAAAGAACCTACAATAGGGCGTTCACTGGGGCCGCACCAAGAATTTGGAACTCTTTCCCACCCGACATCAGAAAAATCCCTTCTCTCTCACGCTTCAAGAAGGAGGCCAAAACCTTCCTCATGGGTAAATTCCTTGTCTAATGCCTGCCCTCACCCACCACATTATGCCTGACGAATCTAAGACTATCGCTTCCGGAAGAAGCTAAGACTATTGCCTCCCCCCCTGATCACTAATTATCCTGCAAAGAATATGTAGGCCTCTGTTTTTACTGTCTCTAACTATGATTGTAATCATTCACGTGTATTCTCTTTCCCCACATCCAACACCCCTGCCCACGCCAACCTTTTGTATAGTTCTATATTTCTCTCCATTTTATGTTGGTTTGTTGACCTTGTGTACCATGCAAAGCGCTCTGATACACTCACGGGTCAAGTTTGCGCTCTATAAAACACTATAAATAAAATAAAATAAAATACACTGGTTGTAGAGCCTGACCTCTACAGGTCTGTCCTTCATCACACTGGGAGCAAAGCCTGACCACTCCAGGACTGTCCCCATCACACTGGCTGTAGAGCCTGACCTCTCCAGGTCTCTGCTCCATCCCACTGGGAGCAAAGCCTGACCTCTCCAGGTCTGTCCTTTACCACACTGGGAGCAAAGCCTGACCTCTCCAGGTCTGTCCTTTACCACACTGGGAGCAAAGCCTGACCTCTCCAGGTCTGTCCTTTACCACACTGGGAGCAAAGCCTGACCTCTCCAGGACTGTCCCCATCACACTGGCTGTAGAGCCTGACCTCTCCAGGTCTCTGCTCCATCCCACTGGGAGCAAAGCCCGACCTCTCCAGGTCTGTCCTTTACCACACTGGGAGCAAAGCCTGACCTCTCCAGGTCTGTCCTCCAGCACACTGGGAGCAAAGTCTGACCTCTCCAGGTCTCTCCTCCATCACACTGGGAGCAAAGCCTGAGCTCTCCAGGACTGTCCCCATCACACTGGCTGTAGAGCCTGACCTCTCCAAGTCTCTGCTCCATCACATTGGGAGCAGAGCCTGGTTTATCCCAGAACACTGGGAACATAGCTTGACCTCTCCAGGTCTCTCCTCCAACACACTGGGAACAAAGCCTACCTCTCCAGGTCTCTCCTCCTCACATTGGGAGCAGAGCCTGGTTTATCCCATCACACTGGGAGCATAGCTTGACCTCTCCATGTCTATCCTCGATCACACTGGGAGTAAAGCCTACCTCTCCAGGTCTCTCCTCCATCACACTGGGAGCATAGCTTGACCTCTCCATGTCTATCCTCGATCACACTGGGAGTAAAGCCTACCTCTCCAGGTCTCTCCTCCATCACACTGGGAGCAAAGCCTACCTCTCCAGGTCTCTCCTCCATTGCACTGGGTGCAGAGCCTGACCTCTCCATGTCTCCCCTCCATCACACTGGCTGTAGAGCCTGACCTCTCCAGGTCTCTCCACCATCACACTGGGAAAAACAAGATGATGGACGGAGTGCTGAAACCTTTCAACCACTTAGCCCCAGTCAAGAGATCTGGGTTTAATCCATCGTTATTGTGCTCATTATATCACCCGAGTTTGGACACAGCCATATGCAAATCAGTCTTGACCCAGCTCCTCATGGCCACAGCCCAGCCCAAATTGCCAGGCCAGGTTCTCACTGGACCGGAAACAAGCATCTTGGGACCAGTTTTGGGGTATAACCCCATATAAGCCAGGCTAGCTTGAATCTAGTGGCACGGCGAGCAAGGGACCCATGTCCTCCTAAGGCAAACATAGCAAATACAACAAGATGATGGACAGAGTGCTGAAACGTTTCAACCACTCACACCCAGTCACACTGGGAGCTTAGCCTGACCTCTCTAGGTCTCTCGTCCATCATACTGGCCACAGATCCTGGTTTATCACATCACTCTGGGAGAAGAGGCCTCTCTCTGGTGACACTGGAAGCAGAGCCTGCCTTGTCCACCATCACCCTCAGAGTAGAGCCTGATTGTTTCCCTTGGTGCGGAGCGTGTCTCTTCTCCGCCACACCAGGCTCACGGCCTGGGGGTCTATCCTCTCTAGCAGTGGGTGCAGAGCATGACACCTCTGTGTCTCCATCCTTCACACTGGGTTCACTGCCTGGGGTCTATCCTCTCTAGCAGTGGGTGCAGAGCATGACGCCTCTGTGTCTCCATCCTTCACACTGGGCTCACTGCCTGGGGTCTATCCTCTCTAGCAGTGGGTGCAGAGCATGACACCTCTGTGTCTCCATTTCTTCACACTGGGCTCACTGCCTGGGGACTATCCTCTCTAGCAGTGGGTGCAGAGCATGACACCTCTGTGTCCATCCTTCACACTGGGCTCACTGCCTTGGGACTATCCTCTCTAGCAGTGGGTACAGAGCATGACGCCTCTGTGTCTTCATCCTTCACACTGGGCTCACTGCCTGGGGTCTATCCTCTCTAGCAGTGGGTGCAGAGCATGACACCTCTATGTCTCCATCCTTCACACTGGGCTCACTGCCTGGGTCTATCCTCTCTAGCAGTGGGTGCAGAGCATGACACCTCTGTGTCTCCATCCTTCACACTGGGCTCACTGCCTGGGTCTATCCTCTCTAGCAGTGGGTGCAGAGCATGACACCTCTGTGTCTCCATCCTTCACACTGGGCTCACTGCCTGGGTCTATCCTCTCCAGCAGTGGGTGCAGAGCATGACACCTCTGTGTCTCCCTCCTTCACACTGGGCTCACTGCCTGGGGTCTATCCTCTCTAGCAGTGGGTGCAGAGCATGACACCTCTGTGTCTCCATCCTTCACACTGGGCTCACTGCCTGGGGTCTATCCTCTCTAGCAGTGGGTGCAGAGCATGACACCTCTGTGTCTCCATCCTTCACACTGGGTTCACTGCCTGGGGTCTATCCTCTCTAGCAGTGGGTGCAGAGCATGACACCTCTGTGTCTCCATCCTTCACACTGGGCTCACTGCCTGGGGTCTATCCTCTCTAGCAGTGGGTGCAGAGCATGACACCTCTGTGTCCATCCTTCACACTGGGCTCACTGCCGGGGACTATCCTCTCTAGCAGTGGGTGCAGAGCATGACACCTCTGTGCATCAATCCTTCACACTGGGCTCACTGCCTGGGTCTATCCTCTCTAGCAGTGGGTGCAGAGCATGACACCTCTGTGTCTCCATCCTTCACACTGGGCTCACTGCCTGGGGTCTATCCTCTCTAGCAGTGGGTGCAGAGCATGACACCTCTGTGTCTCCATCCTTCACACTGGGCTCACTGCCTGGGGACTATCCTCTCTAGCAGTGGGTGCAGAGCATGACACCTCTGTGTCTTCATCCTTCACACTGGGCTCACTGCCTGGGGTCTATCCTCTCTAGCAGTGGGTGCAGAGCATGACACCTCTGTGTCTCCATCCTTCACACTGGGCTCACTGCCTGGGGTCTATCCTCTCTAGCAGTGGGTGCAGAGCATGGCACCTCTGTGTCCATCCTTCACACTGGGCTCACTGCCTTGGGACTATCCTCTCTAGCAGTGGGTGCAGAGCATGGCACCTCTGTGTCCATCCTTCACACTGGGCTCACTGCCTTGGGACTATCCTCTCTAGCAGTGGGTGCAGAGCATGGCACCTCTGTGTCCATCCTTCACACTGGGCTCACTGCCTGGGGACTATCCTCTCTAGCAGTGGGTGCAGAGCATGGCACCTCTGTGTCCATCCTTCACACTGGGCTCACTGCCTTGGGACTATCCTCTCTAGCAGTGGGTGCAGAGCATGACACCTCTGTGTCTCCATCCTTCACACTGGGCTCACTGCCTGGGTCTATCCTCTCTAGCAGTGGGTGCAGAGCATGACACCTCTGTGTCTCCATCCTTCACACTGGGCTCACTGCCTGGGTCTATCCTCTCTAGCAGTGGGTGCAGAGCATGACACCTCTGTGTCTCCATCCTTCACACTGGGCTCACTGCCTGGGGTCTATCCTCTCTAGCAGTGGGTGCAGAGCATGACACCTCTGTGTCTCCCTCCTTCACACTGGGCTCACTGCCTGGGGTCTATCCTCTCTAGCAGTGGGTGCAGAGCATGACACCTCTGTGTCTCCCTCCTTCACACTGGGCTCACTGCCTGGGTCTATCCTCTCTAGCAGTGGGTGCAGAGCATGACACCTCTGTGTCTCCATCCTTCACACTGGGCTCACTGCCTGGGTCTATCCTCTCTAGCAGTGGGTGCAGAGCATGACACCTCTGTGTCTCCATCCTTCACACTGGGCTCACTGCCTGGGGTCTATCCTCTCTAGCAGTGGGTGCAGAGCATGACACCTCTGTGTCTCCCTCCTTCACACTGGGCTCACTGCCTGGGGTCTATCCTCTCTAGCAGTGGGTGCAGAGCATGACACCTCTGTGTCTCCCTCCTTCACACTGGGCTCACTGCCTGGGGTCTATCCTCTCTAGCAGTGGGTGCAGAGCATGACACCTCTGTATCCATCCTTCACACTGGGTGAATAGACTCATCTTTCCCATGAAATATGGGTACAGAGCCTGGTCTGAAACAGCACCCAAAAAACACATGCTGATGGGTTGCTGAATTCCGCATTGGCAAGTCTGAAGGTTTTTTCGCCTACATTGCAGGCTTGAATATTTCCTGTTTGAGGACACCCTTTGGTCTAATGTCCTGGGCATCTCTGGAAGGCTTTCCCATGGGATGCATGTTGTGAGTAGGCTCATACTGATGTCAGCCTTTTGACACAGAAGTACCATTAGAACACTACGTAATGTTCAAAATATTGTCTACCACATTATAGATGTATCTAAACCTTGGACCTGAACATGGTGGAGATGTAAATTGAAGACGTCCACCAAAACGCGGATTGACGTGGTTTAAATTTCTTTATTCATTTTCAAACATACCAGAAGAAAAAAACAAGGCGTATTCATAAAAGCATTGCAGGACGCAGATACACGGTGGGTCATACTCTGAATTGAAAGAACCCAGAAACCCCTCTTCCCCCTGAGCTGCCCCCCGGACCTGGTGACTAAAAGGACAGGCCAGTAGGGAGGATAAAACATAAGATAAATATTGTAGAGTGTGTCATTAGTGTTGGTCGGGGTCAGGGGGCCGTGCGACCTCAGGTAGGCGCAACAACTGGAGATATTTGGGGCAGGTAAGCTCTTCAAATTCTGATTTTAATAATGATAGGAATGGTGCCTGTAGCGTGGGAAACGCTGATCCCTGGTTGGATAATGAGAGGTTGATGCTTTCCATCCCTAATATCGGCCACATATGGCGTAACCATCCCAGGCGGGTCAGTATATGTGCGGTGCCCTAGGGAGAGAGGATGTTTCGTAGGGTCGCGCATAATGCCACACCAATTTGTTTACCCAGTCGAGACTTAAGGGGGAAAGTGAGAGGATTCGGAAGGCCTAAGATCAGATAGGCTGGGAATCTATGGAGTTCTGTGTCCAGATGAGTGTCAATGTCTGCGAGCGCCTGTTCCCAATAGGGCCTAATTGTCGGGCAATCCCATAATATGTGTAGTAGTGTACCAGGGGTACCACACTGTCACCAGGACTCAGGAGATTTGGAGTGGTTATATTTATGAATCCTGTGAGGTGTGTAATACCAGTAGGTTGCAATCTTTGTGGCCATCTCAATCATGGCCATGTTGCGCGCAGTGTGTCGTGCCCAGTAATAGACATCACCCCATTTTCTTGTCGTGAGATCCCTGTCGATGTCGGCTTCCCAGCGGAGTTGGCCCTTGGGTTTTGGAGTCTCCATTGAGGAGTTAATCAGGCCGTGTAGGTCTGAAACCAGGCACTTGTTGGAAGGCATAGACAAGAGTCAGCGTTCGAAGGGGGTGAGTTGTCGTTCTGCACGGGGGCGCATAGAGGGTTGCAGCACCCACTGTCGGGTTTGGCTGTAGTGCCTGCACTCTCTTTAAAGTCTGCATGGAGTGCTTCAAAGGGGAGTGCGCCCTCCAGGCTAAATAGGTGGCCTTCTGATCTGCAGCCTGTCTGCATCCAGAATTCAAATGAAGGGTTCTGAGAGCCTGGGTCAAAATCCGGGTTACTAGCCATAGGAGTGAGCGGTGAGGAGAAAGTAGTGAGGTTCCTTTGTGTCGCTAGACTGTCCAAAACTGCCAGTGGTGCCTTAGTAATTCAAGAGAGATATAAAGATTTGGGCCCGTTGTGCTTCAGGAGGAACAGGATGCTCCATAGTGCTTGTCCCTTGGGTGCTCAGTCTATAAATAACCATTTAATCTCAGATTAGGCCAGCAACCATTCCACAAAGACCCTCAATTGGGTTGCCTTGTAGTAGCGGAGGAGATGGGGGATTCCTAGGCCACCCTCATCCAGAGATTGGTAGCGGAGCCTATTTGACCTGCCCATAGACATTTGTTTAATTCTTGCTGTAGTGAATTTACCGTCCCAGGAGGAGGCGAGACCAGGAGCACTTGAAAAAGAATCAAGATCTTGGGGAGGACTGTCATTTTAATGGCAGAAATGCATCATAGCCAAGGCAAGGGGTAGGACCGCCACTGACGTAGGTTATTCTTGATCAGATTAGTCAGTTTTTGGTACTTGAGGGTAAAAGGGTATGCAATGGTAGGTGTTAGCTGGAGACCTAGATAAGGAATAGACACAGGGCCTACTGTAAAGGCAAAGCATATCTTAAAGCATTTAAATATCTATCGCCGGAGAGTAAGGTTGAGAGCTTGTGATTTCTGGATATTTATCTTGAAGCCTGATACTAAGCCAACAGCCTTCAACTCAGTTCGGAAGGCGGGCAGTGAAGTAGAAGGTTCCACCAGAGCAGCTATGACATCATCCGCGTATACACCTGTAGCATGTGGCTCTCCATCAAATTGGACTCATTATATCTGTGGGTTTGTGCGCACTTTCTGGGGCATGGGTTCTATGTACAGGGCCAACAGCACGGGTGACAATGGACACCCCTGTCAGCCCTCGCCTCTGTCTCCCGCATCCAAAGAACAACTTCCGATGGCAGATACTTCTCCTATCTCGCCGCCAAGACCTGGAACACCCTCCCTACCCACATACGGCAGACCCAAGACCTACTCGCCCTCAGAAGACTCCTCAAGACCTGGCTCTTCGAGCAGTAGCATCACCCTCCTCCCCTCAGCGCCTTGAGACCCTCACAGGTAAGTAGCGCGCTCTACAAGTACTCTGATTGAATGATTGATTGCCCATTGACGCGAACAGTGGATGTTGGGTGGGAGTAACGGCTGAGGATCCATCTCTGAAAGTGGATCCCTATGCCAAAGTGGGTCAGAGTGGCTGCCAGATAGGGCTAGTGGACCCTATTGAATGCTTTCTCAGCGTCTATTGCAAAGAGCATAATTTCGTCGGCATATCTCAGGGTCTATGATGCCGGGAAGGAGAGGACCAAGCTGACCAGCAAGAACCCCAGTAAAGGTTTTGAGATCTGTGTTCAGGATGGGATGAGATGATAGGAAGCGTAATGAGTCCTGTCTTTTCCGAGTTGGGGATTACTACTATATCTGCTCGGAGGATCGACAGGGGGAGTGGTGTTGTGTCCCTTATCACGATAAAGATCCTCATGAGGACTGGGGCAAGGCTTTGACAGAAAGTTTTATAAAAGGAGGCTGGAAAACCGTCTGGCCCTGGGGATGTGGAAGGCTTTAGTCAGGAGATACAAGAGATAACATCTTCTACCCTGAGCGGATGTTCTAGATCCGCAGCCTACGTGGGAGTCAGAGAAGTAGTGCAAGCGCCCTTGAGATAGGTTAAGATCATGTTCAGCGAGAGGTCTTATGCGGTGTGGCATGGGTGTAACAAAGGCCCCTCCAGCCCCGCAGTGTGGGGGAGCCCAAGCTCCATGGGCCCCCGTAGTGCACAGTACACTTACTGTAAGGGTCCATCTCTGGGACCCAGTTTTAAAGTTATGCTTGTCGCTGTTCACTCATTAACTATATGGTGCACTCTGCGCGCGCCCTCCAGTGCTGTCTGCAGCCTCAGGGTGGGGTCTAGGGTGGAGCAGAGCTGCGCTGGTGTGACTGAATTGTCATGCACAGTTAGTGTAAACTACACTTACCAGGGTCGATGGGTTCGTGTCGGACATTTGGACCAAAGCAAAATGGAATAGTCAGCTGCGGTCTTCTGCCTCCGGTGCCGGCCCGGGCCTGCCACCAAAGCTGCGGGTCTCAGGGGAGTTGGTAAAAGAAGAGTGAGGTGATGGCATGACTTTTAGTAGTAGTCCAGTCGCTCACTACTGTGTTGAGTTCAGCTATGTTTACTACTCTGCATTCGGGCTGCTTTTTACTCAGGGCCCCGGGCAGGGTTGCTAACGTACTTTTGTGAGGTTCGAGCCACACATATTAATAAGCCTTATAGTCCTTATGTGAAATATTGTTGAATGCGAGCTTACGGCTCAGTGAGGGCATTGTTGAATTTATTGATGCTTCCTTACTAGAGGGCGCGTCTCATTCCAGTCGCTGCAAGGAGGAGAGGGGGTGGGACGCATACCTAAATAACAAGCCTTTGTAATGCAATGGGTCTCACATTAACGTTGTTTAAGCTATTGGCAATGCAATAGCTTAAACTCTCATAAATGCGAGACACTAAACCAGCAGCTCACTGCCCCGGCCTAACCTGTGGTATCCACCAACTTTTTAGATTTGCGGAAACTAATGGATTACCTTTTACACAGAGTTCGCTGACGCTGCTGGGGGTAACCTATTGTCCAAGATGTCTGTTTGTCGCAGATACGTCAGTATAACTGACGTATCTGTCAGCGCAAAAAGTTGCGCATTGCTGGAGTGGTGTCGGAAGCCCGACTGTTCATGGGGTTGTGCTCAACAATTTGGTTGATCTTTTTTGCATTGAGAAAGGAACATTCAGACATCCTTGTATGTACCAATAACCCTGTTTTAACTACAAGTCACTTCATTTTCACCCATGTCTAGAAGTCTGGCTATGTTTACTTCACTTGGGGTTCCTTTATCACTCTCCTTCACTTTTTTCAAAAAGACCACTCACAAAATCTAATCAAGTCGAATAAAAATGTATTCGGCCAATAATGAACATAAAAGCACAATTGCACAAATGTATGGCGTTACATCCCTGTCTTCAAACCGCAATACGTTTACAACGCAGTCATTACAACGCAAGTCGTTACAATGACTTGCGCTGGATGGCACTGGACTTAGGAATAGTACGATTTACTATTCCAACTCCAGCCTATGTAACAGTAGGGAAGGTTTTGGAATAGTAAATCATACTATTCATTAGTGTATAGCGCGATCCAGTGCAAGTTGTTGTAACGACTTGCGTTGTAATGGCCACGTTGTAAACATATTCTGGCAGATGCATCAAGCAAAATACCTCCCGGTAAAATTGCGATTCGGTAAAACAGGCCGATACCGAACGCAAAACCTGGAAATGCAATGCATCAACCCAAAACCCTTAAAAAATAAAGAATCGGTAAATACTTCCTGCGGTAAAATACTGAATCGCCTAATAGTGATTCGGTAATGCAGAGAAAGAAACCAGCCTCCGGAAATACCGAATCGCTAATAAAGAATCGCAACGAAATGCATCAAAACTCGCAAATACCGAAAATGGTCAAAATCGCTATTTTGCATGAGCAAAATAAGGGGAATCACAAACTGGAGGTAAAGTTATTGGAAGGTAGGAAAAAAAAAATTCCAACACAGGTGCAGCCACTCAGAAACCCTTCAAATATGCCTCTGGAGACCCTGTAGGTCTTCCAAAATGGCTTCCCCCTACGTGCTTGTTAGGAGGAGGAGAATCAATGCCCTTGTGCAGCGCAGGTGTCGGGATTGGCAGCAGCGCAAGTATAGAAATTGGCCACTAACCTTGGTCGGATGACCAGCAGAAACGATGTCTGGCAATAAGCCCCCCAGTCCCGCCTAGACACGATCCCAACAGCGAAATTACCAACTCTCTGTGTGAATACGTGCCAAGGGGGGAAAAGGGGAAGTGGATAAAACAATAAACAGGCGGTGATGTTTTTTTTTAGGTCCCTCTGAGGTCGGGCCAACGGACTGCGTGATATCAGAAGGAGTGTCCACACTGCATTGAGAAAGGACAAAACAAGAGGATTTACATAAATCCTTTGGAGAGCTATAATAAAGCCCAGAAACCTTCTCTTGTTACTCACCAATTTGCCACACAACCCAACCAGGGCATTTTGCATTTCTGCAGACAAGACAGTCAGGAAAGATGTTTTTAATCCATAGGAGAAATGCTGATTTATATTCCTTGCCATGGAACAGTCTACATAAGCCGCCAGAAAACGGAGTAACAGGAGCGCACTAGAACAAAGTTCATCAAGATATAGTTCCTGTTGTTATTTGCACAACACGAGTCCCAGTAACATCTGTTCGTAATGCTCCTCTGTGAATTAACCAAAAACAAACTGCAATATCCAATTCGGGTTCCCCTGTTTACTTCACAACACAGTACAGAGTCTTGGAGGAACTCGACTCTCCAAACGCGACTCCTACTAAATTTGAACGGTATTTCAGAGAGCGCATCTTTAAGCAGCAGACACGTTCCCTAACAATAACCTTCCTTAACCCGTGAATTTCAGACAAACGCAAACCGCCCTTTTATAAGACACCGCGGCTACTATTCTAGAAATGCATAGAAAGGAACAAAAATAAACACGACGGAGGCGAGCCCGCACTCCTGTCGTTTCAGTACTTATCGCAATTTGCAAACTATACACAAGTTCCAGGAAACAAAGTCCGTAACGGGGTCCAGGCACAGCAGGCTTCTATCTTCCAGCTGAAATCCGGCGTGGATCACCATCCGCATCTCCAAACGATCCAGGTTGATTGACAAGCACCTTCCTCTTGGGAGGGAGGTGCTTTTGTAAGAAACTCCATGTGACTCCATTTGCCTGCCCCTTAGCATGCTGGTAGTTGTAGTGCTTCCGGCCATTGACATTCATACTATAGTGGACACACAAACAACGGGGTACCCTAGGATGATATGGCATGCGCCCCCTCGACCATGAAACCGCTACAGCAGGAGAATGATCCAGGACAGAGTCTTCAGGGTGCGCATCACATTGCTGGGCTAGACAGAGGAACAGATCTATGACAATTACAGGCTCAAAAGGGCCATGATAATGCGCCTCATTGCCAACCTTGAACCACTACTGCAGCACCAGACCCGTAGGACCAATGCCATCCCAGCCCATGTCCAGGTCCTATGCAGCCTGCACATGCTGGCGTCAGGAAGCTTCCAGGGGGTCATAGCAGAAGCTGGAGGCGTGTTGCAAAGCGCACTATCACGCTTCTTCCACAATTTCCTAGATGCAATGCTGACATTGATACATCACCACATCACCTTCCCCACAACCCCACAGCAGTTGAACCGCACCAAATAGGAGTTCTACCAGGTGGCACAATTCCCCCATGTGATAGGGTGCGTGGACTGCAACCATGTCCCCATCTGTCCCCCGTCAGCCAACGAATACATCTACCGCAACCGGAAGTCATACCATTCCATCAACGTCCAGGTTGTGTGCAATGCCAAGCACATCATTACGGACATCATATCACAATTCCCAGGAAGCACCCACGACGCATACATATTCAGAGAAGGTGGCATCCACAGGTGCCTGATCAACGGGGAATTTGTAAAGGGTCACCTACTCGGTACATACAAATGCCTCCAAATGAACACCATCCTCACATATGTAAATGTATCCATGCAACTAACCATTTGCTCCCCTCCCTGCAGGTGACAGCACCTACGCCTTGCGTGATTATCTACTCACTCCCTACCTCAAACTTGCAACACCTCAGGAGCAGTGCTACAATGCAGCACATATCAGCACCAGGAATGTGGCAGAGCGAACCTTTGGCATCCTCAAGAGTCGCTTCCAGATACCACACAAGACAGGAGGTGCCTTGCAGTATGACCCAGTTGCCTGCTAATAGCAGTCTGCGCCATGCTGCACAACATTGCCACATGAAGGGGGATACCAATAGAGGTGGACGGAGAAGATGACTTACGGGCACAGCAACCCCCCCCCCCCCCCCAACACCAACAGGCACACGTGCCAAATACAGCTGAGGTACAAAGGAGGCGGACATACATCACAAGACAATACTTCTGAGACAGGTATGAAAGAGCCAACACAACATGTTTATGTTTGCTATTGCTTAATGCACATGAGTACCTGTCAGGTGCATATGTATGAGACGCCAACATGATGCAGAATCAAATAAACGAATCAAAACATGTCCGTTGTCATCATGGGTGTAACATGCTGCTGTACAGTTGGCCCATGGTTACGTCACCATGGCCAGGGAGCCAATGGATCATGGCTATTTGCGCCTGCCCCGTACCCCCAGCCTCCTGTCCCGTGACTCCGCCACATCTCTGCGATGTGATTCTGTGGCTGTGGTGCTGCGTGCACTGCGCCTCCTTTCGCTGGCCTCCGGAACAGAGACGCTGCTCACGCTTGAGGCAGCCTCACTCCCCTCCTCCCCTCCCAAACTGCTGCCACTGAAAGTCCCAGACTGCAGATGCTCCACTGCAGTGGTCACTCTCTCCAAGGACTTTGCGACATCCCCGCAATAATGGTCCAAATCGACCTGCAGGGACACATATCTACGTGACAGCACAGCTGTGCTGTTGCACAGCTTAGTGATGGCTCTATTGGTGGCAATAGTACGGACCATGTTCTGGTGATGCCTACGGCGCTCGCTCTGTTGGCCTGAAATTACAGCACGTGTGAGTTCCTGCAAGCA
The DNA here is from genome assembly GCF_964263255.1 of Lissotriton vulgaris. NCBI lineage: Eukaryota > Metazoa > Chordata > Amphibia > Caudata > Salamandridae > Lissotriton > Lissotriton vulgaris. The sequence continues at coordinate 104,097,184 of NC_141685.1, read as the reverse complement.
CAGTTTGATGTTTCTGTTGCCCTCAGCAACGGCTGTGGTCATCTCGCGCATTGCGTCTGTCATGGGCCTATTTAGTTTGTCAGTTACACAATGTTGATGTTCATAGCACCCACGAGTCTCCCCTGCAGGCGCTGGACACGCAGCATCCGTGTCTCCACCACTCCGTATCCGTGTGCTGAATCATCTGCTCTCTCAACAGCTCTACCTAGGGGCCTGGCCCGCTGCCTGACTCGGACACGTGCTGCTGCTTGGGTGGTTGAAGCAACGACTGTCTGTCATGGGACAATTGTGTCAGCTGGCCTCTGCTCTGACTCCATCACCTACAGGGAGGGGACATTTGCCCTGCGGCTCTGTGTAGTTGGCCGCGGTGGTGGTGGTGATGTCCGCCGTAGTGGTGGTGATGGTGGTGATGTCCGCCGTGGTGGTGGTGGTGGTGGGGATGTCCGCCATGGTGGTGGTGGGGGTGGTGATGTCCGCCGTGGTGGTGGTGGCAGTGATGGTGGTGTTGTGGGTTCAGGTTCCTGCGGGGTCTCAACATCAGTGTCTCTGAGATGTCGAGGCGTCCGCTGTCATCTGAGTCGAGGGGTGATGCATCTGTATGTGAAACAGTGCATAGTTATTATTTTGCCATGATGTAACTGTGTTGCATGATTTAACCTACATAAAGGAGATTTTGCACTGACATATGGCCATGTGCAGCTGATTTCATTTCTATTACATCAGGGGTCAGACATGCACTCATTCATGATATGACTACAACTCCCATGATGCACTACTCTGGTGAGGGGATATGCATTAGGCGCAGCTACATATGCACTGTGATTGGCCTGGGGGGATTGGCATGGGTGGACAACACGTTGCATATCTCCTCCTGCTGCTGCGCCGGATGTATCCAATTGAGTGACCCCCACAACAGCTTCTGGCTCAATTGTTGCCTCGACGAGGTCCTCAAGGGCAGTGTTTGCAGTCACATTGGATGTTCCCCCTCCTGTGCCAGCTGCATCCCTCATCCTTTCGGCAATCCTCTCCTTTGCCCTCTTCCTGAGGTCATGCCACCTCTTCTTTAAATTGTCTATGCTGCAGTGGGTGACTCCTAAAGCATTGACTCTGTATTTAATGCGCAGCCACAATTTGCGCTTCTCTGCCTCTGGAACTTTTTGGGACAGCCTCCCAAAAAGCCTGTCGTGTTTGCTGCTCACCCCCTCGATGAGCAGTTCGAGTTCCTTATCTGAAACCTTTCGTTTTCTCTTCCTGGGTGCCTCCTTGTTCTGGGGTGCATCCTTCTCCATCCTGGTAGTCTGCTCTGAGTTTGATTATGTTCTCACTGTAGCAATCCTCTGGTCCTGTGCTCTGCCTCCTCCTCTGAGCTCCTCAGGGCACTGAATGAAGCATGGGCTGTGTTGATTCCTGATTGTGATGTCATCAGCCTGTTGCCGATGCGACTTTTTCTTTTTTCCGGATTCGCTATTACTGAAATCGCAAATACCGAATCGGTATTTGCTACTTCGGTATTTGCTCATCTTTGAAATGGTGTCTCGCAAACGTGTTTACCGGATATTTAACGATTTTTAGCGATTCGGTATTAAATACCGAATCTGTTGATGCATCGCGGTATGCGACTCCTTATTAGCGATTCCTTATTTTTTGCTAATAAGGACTCGTTTTACCGATTTTTGATACATATACACAATTGCGGTGTAAAGACCGCGTTGTAATGGATGTCTCCCCAATAGCACAGCCCTAGAGTAAAATTTTCAAAACTTGTACAATACTTAATAAAAGGGTGAAACCGATAATTCATGTACAAATTTCCATGTACGAGTGATAAAGCCCTTGTGTATATTAATTTTAATAATATATCAAATCTACTACATGTCAAAACTACTACCCCTTCTTTGACCTGGATAAAGAGCATTCTATACAGTACTAACAAATGATTTAAAACAATGCCCATTAAAATATAACAATTCTAGCGACAAGTCTATACGCGATCACATTTTTTCTTTCTGCGTAGGGCTCCTGTTAAGAAACTCGCAACCCCAAAGCATATCAAAGGTGAGGACAACATTTGCAGATATATCAGTGCTGGCCTCACTTGTGCAAAATTACATTGTTTTAAAAGTGGTAAAATGTATCTTGACCAATGATCATTATAAAATCCACAGAAGAACATAAAATGTATGAGATCTTGGTCCAAGAAATCATCACGAGGGCAGAGATTTACAGCCCCAGGCTTCGAAAAGCCCTCAGGTACTGTGACATACCAATGGATACAATTGAACCTAAACCTGATTAAAAGAAAACAGTGGTGTAGATTTTTTAATATAAGACCAGAAGGGTTGTTATAAAGTTCAGGACTCAAGAGTATGTACTATCCTATCTTGGAGAAGTGTGGCTCAATGGTTAGAGCGGCAGACCCTGGCCCGGGACCAGGGTTCAATTCCCCGCCTCGGCGGGTCTTGGGCTAAAAAATTCCACGGACCTGATAATTCTCGCCTCGGTGCCTATTCCAATCATGGAGTCCCACTCTGCAACTCTGGGCAATAGCTTGCTTAATCTCCACAACGGCCCCCACAACGCTAAGGATGCCTGGCCTCCACCTTGGGGGTGCCCAGGAGTGGACGCCTCACAGGGAAAGCCAGGATGGGTTTCACAGCGGTATTCATACAAGCGCCTTGAGAGCCTTGCGGGTGAGTAGTGCGCTATACAAGTATCAATTTACATTACATTACATCGTAGGTTTTTTAAGCTCCCTTTCCACCATCCTCTTAGCTAAAACTTGTCTTTTAATTCCCTTCAACTCACCACGGTTCATTTGTCTAGGATGTATAAAAAGCTCAGGGCGCCCTACATATGCCAGCTGCTGTGAAATGTAACCCAGCCAAAGAATGTCAGCCACGTCGTCGAGGCTCATACAATCTTCTAAAACAGTTTGGTTCAGCGTAGGTGTGGGGCTAGACCATATTTATTTAGGGGGCCACTGTTATGCGGTCAGAGATATAACCCTGTCCTAATTCTTCATGCACCATAAAAGATGGGTGCTGGGGGTACAGATAATATAGTTTCCACAGGAATTTATCTTCAGCCACCTGCTGATCACCAACCTCCTTATAGCCTCATACCTTACTGCCATATGTGGCCATTGGTATACATTTCTCATTACAGACCTTCAGTAATGCTCGTAGTGGTTTGCTCTCCAGTCTCCTAGCAAACTCAATCGTCGCTCCGGCTGATCTAGACAGGGTGCTTTTTTTTTAGTGTTCGCTGAGCTACCCAAGACCCTTTTTTGTCAAACAGGAGGAAAGATTTACAAGAAAGTGACGCATATGTAAAGATGAATCACTTTCCCTTTGCCACCCTGAGAAACCCTTGCGCCACTATGGATGCACCGTATTTCCAGTACGGCGCACCATGGCGCAAGGATTGACAGATGTGTCAGAAATTCTGACGCATCTGTTGACGCAAAAGTCACGTATTGCTGGAGTCGGTTCGCAAGCATGACGCAACTCCAGCAATGCAGGGGGAGGCCTATTCTCCTTGTGCGGCGTTACTTATTACGCGGTACAAAAGGGGGTGGCAATGGACGGAGCATCTGATCCTATCAAACACTCACACCCAGTCAAAAGATCTGGGTTTAATCCGTCCCCGTTCTATAGCCCACTCTGCCACCCTAGTTCAGACATGGCTATATGCAAATCAGTCTGACCCTGTGCCTCATGGGAACAGTCCAGCCCGAACTGCCAAGCCATGCCTTCCCTGGACCGGAAACAAGCTTCCGAGGACCGGTTTCTGGCATTCCAGACTTCTTCAGCCCGGCTTGCTTGAATCCAGTGGCAAAGTGAGCAAGGGACTCACGTCTGAGCATACCCTGCTACACCTATGGCGGCCAAAAGCGGTACAAAAGGGGGTGGTAATGGACGGAGCATATGAACCAATCAAACACTCACACCCAGTCAAAAGATCTGGGTTTAATCCATCACCGTGCTTTAGCCCACTCTGCCACCCCAGTTCAGACACTTATACGCCTGCTTGAGGCGTAAGAATTTGACGCATTGGCATCCTAGAAGTGGTGCAGTGAAATCTTGTAGATTTCACTGCGTCACTTCTACAATGCTTTTTTGCATTGGAACGCCCACCCTGCATACATTACAACTGACGATGGTATAATGTGACGCAGGGCTTTACGTGACACATCTCCCTAGATGCTTCACGTTGTAAATGGCCTCATTTTTACACAAAAAGTGACGCAACAGCGGCGCAAAAATGACGGAGGGGACTTGCAAATCTGCCCCACGATACCCAAATAGGGAAATGTAGCAACATTTGTCAGTTCTCCACCTGTGCATAAAAGTACGCTTGTTGCGCTTTATTTTACCAGATGACATTATGTGGGACTTCGAGAAATTGATAGAGAGGTTGAGTGAGACCATAAAATCTATAGACGTGTTTACAAGTCTTTGCAGCACCTTTGGTGTCCATGAAAGTAGAACTGCAATATCTGCGTATAAAAGAGCAGGGATGGGTTTAGCACCTGCTCTAGGAGTGTCTTTGCTACCGATGATAGGGCTGCACCCAGATTGTTAATATATAAGGTAAACAAAATAGTGGCCAAAATACATCCCTGTCTCACCCCTCGCTTAACGTCCCAGGATTCTGTAAGGGAACCATTTTCATTGTATTTGACAGAGGCTGTCAATCGTGGGTGGGACCAATGCAGAAAAGCCACTAGAGTGGTATCCGCCTCACTCTTTAATAAAGGCCATCATTTTGACGTATTCACTCGGTCGAAAGCAAACATTAAGTCCATGAAAGCCATGTGCATATATCCATATATAGTGAGTGAGTATTAGCCGATAATCATGAGTACCTTTATGCATTGATCCAGTGTCCCCAACCCCCTTTCTGAAACCGTATTGCAGGTCAGATATTATATTACTTGCATCTAACCATATTGTTAAGCGTTGTAAAATCACTTTCCCCATAATTTTTGCAGCACAGACTAATATTGAGATTGGGCGATACAAGCAGGGTCATCCCGAGCGCCCTTTTTAAAATTGGGTAAAATAACCGCTGTAGACCAAGAGTGGGGTGAACCGCCTACCGTTGCTGCATTAAAGACCCTAGCTAGGATCTATGCCCACATCCCTGGGTCGGCTTTATAAAGATCTGCAGGGACCCCATCAGGCCCAGGGGCTTTTCGTCCTGATGTGTCCATGATTGCTTTCTGGACCTCAGCTACCCCAAAGCATAGCGGACGCGTCTCTATGCAAGGTTCCCGGGGGGTGACGTTTCTGTCCAAATCCATCCCTCTATAATTCTGCTCAAAATAACTAACCCGTAGATCAGCAGGGATGACACGGTCTGTTCTCATAGAGTGCTGTTCTATAAAAAAAGGACTGTTTAAGATTTTTCAAAACTTTGATTCAACAAAACACTAACCTGATTCAGATTGTGCCATGCTTGTTGCCGTATCTTGTTTTTCCTTTGATTTATGCCAGTTTATAGGCTTTCTCACATGCCTTTATCTGTTCCTCATCCTTGGGTTTATATTTTAAAGCACTCATAGGAGCTTTGTGGGATTTAGAACAGTCTGCGTCGAACCACTTTTCCCCCTCTAATGTCCCTAGCCTTCCTCTCCCCGTTAAACTTTCTGCAATCCACTTGACAAGATTTCCAAAAGCCCCTATTGTCACACCAGCTTCAGCCTGGAAATCAAGACACAATTTAATATATTCAGCACCCTGTGTATATAACTCATCTAAAAAGGCCTCTGGCTATATCTTCCCCCACCTCATTATGCGGACCTGATTTGTTGGTTGAAAGTCCCAATTTGATCCACTCTTTCTCTCCGCACCTTGGAAGTCCAGATCACCCATCCTTTGTAAAATCAGCGGATTGTGATCACTGTAGCAGCTCCACATAGGGTTTACTTTTAATATGTCAAGGAGCAGGGGAGCAGATACCGTAATAAAGTCTTTATTCAAAGAACAGCCCCGCAAATAAAAGATGGTACTAACTCTGTCTCACCCGTGTGCTCAAGGCAGAGTAAATTATTTGTGGTACGTAAATATTCTAGCCGACAGCCTAGGGCAGAGTGTTCAAAATGAACATATGTTACCAAGCTATGCCTAGAGCCCCTTCCTAGAGTACAATTAGAAGGACACTGATGTACATTAAAATCCCCCATTAAAATAACCTCATAGTAGGAGCGACTCGTCTCTCCATAATGCTCCAAGAAGCCCTCAAGTGCTTGCTATCACTTACCCTACAAAAAGAGTTATACAAATGAATAACCAACAATGTAGATCGCTTGAAAGAGGTGTGGCGCAGCAGCCAGGGTGCCCGACTCCGGACCACGGGTTTCACGGTTGATCCCCGATGCCGGCGGCAGGTCAGCCCAGCACCATGTGACTCTGGGCAATAGCTTGTTTAATCTTCCCGAGGGCCCCCAGCGCCGGGAAACCACTTCGGAGGTAGCTGTGCGCTTTACAAATTCAAGGTTATTTATATTATTGGAAAATGGCATGAGCCCTGGCTATTTAGCAGATAGACTCACCCATGATCAGCCTTCTAGAACACTCCACTCAGGCTCCAAGTCGCTGCTCCTGGAGCCACGTGTTAAGAAATCCTGCATGGGTGGGAACGCCTTCCATGACTTAGCCCCCTCCTGCTGGAACCAACTCCCCAGCCACCTCCGGAAATGCCCAGACTATGTACTATTCCAAAAGCTCTTTAAAACCAAGCTTTTCGGAAATCCTTTCCTGGCCCTACTGCAGCACCTCCATAGCGCGGAGATACCCCGCTGGGGGTAATTCGGGCACTTTATAAGGTAATAAATAAAAAATCAGAAAATAAGCCAGCCTCCCTGTGCACATCCTATGGTGGAAGGGGAAGCCATTTTATAAAAAGGGGCAAAATCATTTAGGAAAAAAGAGTCCGATGTATCCCATGTTTCTTGTAGGGTAACAACATGACCGGACCATAATATTACAAGCCACGCCTCCACATGTTTTTTAGCCCTTAGTCCCGCAATATTCCAGGATATAATTCTAAGATTCAATGGGCCTGGTTGGGTGGGGACAGATGTTAAGGGAGTGTTTATTTCCTCCGTAGGTAATGGTGGGCACCCTGTAATCTCCCCACCCCCAGTCAAGACCAATTGACAATCTATACTATCTAAATCCCTCAGCGGAGCAAATCTGTTTGCAAGGGGGATAGCTGAGTTCATGTTTTTTTAAAACATCTTTCTATTAAACAGGCTCATGATATCTCATACATTGCATTACAGGCACACATAATTGACCGTTTAGATACATTGGTACCTATAAAGTTTCATCATGGCCAGCACAGCATTAATATACAACCCAACTGAGTTCATTTTTTAGCAATGTATTGACCTTACTGGTTGGAAACCAATCTTTGTGCTCTGGGTTCTGTGACGTGGTACCCCTGTAAGATAAACTAAAATAAAAGTGAAGCAGGAATATCTTAATTTCAGTTTTAAAATCTTGTCTACGCACACTGTGAATCATGATTTTTATATGTATCGGGTATATTAAGTTAACCACAATGCAGTCGCCCTCCATATCTTTCTTTGTGGAGGATCCGACCCATCCCACTCTTCTGGCCATGATGACATGAGGTGATAAATGGAAACCATTTATTGTCCAGCCAGTGGGTCACTTTGTGTAGCAGGTCAATCATAGACTCCCTGGTACCCTGCTTAACTGAGGGAGCCCCGCTCAGAACGGCCACTACGGGGATTGACTCTGGAGGCAGATGTGATATATCAGTGTTCCCTTCTACCTTCTGAGGGCGGCTGGGGGAATTTGGGCCCTGCAAATTGGACCGAGAGTTGTTATGAGGGTCAATCTTATGAGCATCTAGCATAGTTCCATTATAGGCGCAAGACCCCACCCACACCACAGCAGAATAGGTATGCATGAATAAAAACACAACACAATTTTTTTGTTTGGAGAAAATATTGCTGCAGGCTTTGGACTCCTCCTGGAGTCCCGCAGAAGAGAGTGGGGGTGGGGAAGTGCCCAAATGTAACTAAGGGGTGGCCACCCTCTGAAGTGGCCTCCTGCGGGTGTCGAGGGCAGCTGTAATCTCAATGGGACTGCCCACCACCGTCCCAATTTTTGTGATTTTCCCAGGCTCCTTTGTGAGCGTATGCCCTTCTGTGGTGGGTATATATTTCCTAGACCTGACTGCTAACTACTTTTGGCATCCTTGGGCTGGACTTCTTGAGGGGCCAGAGGACGCCGGCCTAACACACTGTGTTTCCCTGCACCCTCCGCCACCTCCCCAGTCGCTGCTCCCAAGTTGCTGAGTAAATGACAAGATGCAACTCAGTGACCTGATGAAGCAAAGCTTCTATCTTAGTCAACCACAGTTTAATGGGTACCAAAAGTAATTTTAACATATCTTCAATTCTGGGTAACAACTCAGACACAAACAGACTCAAGTCCTCCTGGTCTATAGCAACTGGACCAACAGCCTTCTTGGGTATCTGCAGAGTTCTCTTCCTTTTAATCAGAGGTTCAGAGAAAGAAGTGATTTCAACTTGTTTTCCATCCACACCAAATGGCAGATCAATATCAAAAGCAATAATCGCCATGGGTACCCTCTTGCCATAATTTTCCATTTGCACAGAGTCAATTGGGGGCAATAAGGTCTGAGGATGAGTTACTAATTCCAGCAAGAGTATCCTTTGAGTTAGTGCAATTTTGTTTGACAAAACGTTTGCAACACCTGGCTAGAAACGTGTCCAGAGTAGTAGCTATGCTGCCCCCTCCTGGCGGGCCGTGGTTTGCTTCCTTTTTCCCATTCATTTTAAGCAACTGTGTTTTAAGGAACCTTTGCAGAGAACTTTGCAATTGCGCAAAGTGATCAGGGGCGTTGATTGCTTGTGTGTAGTGCCATGCCGGATAAATTATGAGACTTAAAAAGAAAACTCCCCCACAGACTTGCACAGCAAGAAGCGCTGACAGATTGCACGGACCAAAAACAGAGCAAAGAATACATTAAGTAACTTAATAAAGTGCCTTAAAAAGATGCCCCAGATCACAGGGGTTGGAGGGGTGGCCCAGCACAGCCTCTTCCGGACTCTGGTGGGCGCAGACAGGCCCGCCCTTGGCCTGGGCGTCACCAGGTTGTGGCCCAGCTGCGCCCACATGCGTCCCGCGCTGCGAGAGACCCGCGTTGTTCAAGAGCGTTGCTGGAGAATGCAGTATTGTCCAGTGCGCCGGTCTCCCACCTATCTAATGCATCGTAATAAATATATGTTTAGAGTTAACATATAATCCTTCTGTATGAATTTTTGTGCATCATAGTCAAATAAAGAACTCAAGGTGGCAAGAGGAAAGGCACTAACTGGGCTGGTGGGTGGAAGCCACCACTCACTGTGGGCTGTGGAGGCAGCCACTCACTGTGGGCTGTGTGGAGAGGCAGCCACTCACTGTGGGCTGTGTGGAGAGGCAGCCACTCACTGTGGGCTGTGTGCAGGCAGGTACTCACTGTGGGCTGTGTGGAGAGGCAGCCACTCACTGTGGGCTGTGTGGAGGCACCCACTCACTGTGGGCTGTGTGGAGAGGCAACCACTCACTGTGGACACTGTGGAGAGGCATCCACTCACTGTGGACACTGTGGAGAGGCATCCACTCACTGTGGGCTGTGGAGAGGCAGCCACTCACTGTGGGCTGTGTGGAGAGGCAGCCACTCACTGTGGACACTGTGGAGAGGCAGCCACTCACTGTGGGCTGTGTGGAGGCAGCCACTCACTGTGGGCTGTGTGGAGAGGCAGCCACTCAATGTGGGCTGTGTGGAGAGGCAGCCACTCACTGTGGGCTGTGTGGAGAGGCAGCCACTCACTGTGGGCTGTGTGGAGGCAGCCACTCACTGTGGGCTGTGTGGAGAGGCAGCCACTCAATGTGGGCTGTGTGGAGAGGCAGCCACTCACTGTGGGCTGTGTGGAGAGGCAGCCACTCACTGTGGGCTGTGTGGAGAGGCAGCCACTCACTCTGGGCTGTGTGGAGAGGCAGTCACGCACTGTGGGCTGTATGGAGAGGCAGCCACTCACTGTGGGCTGTGTGGAGAGGCAACCACTCACTGTGGGCTGTGTGGAGATGCAGCCACTCACTGTGGGCTGTGAGGAGGCAGCCACTCACTGTGGGCTGTGTGGAGGCAGCCACTCACTGTGGACACTGTGGAGAGGGAACCACCCACTGTGGGCTGTGTGGAGGCAGCCACTCACTGTGGGCTGTGTGGAGAGGCAACCACTCACTGTGGGCTGTGTGGAGAGGCAGCCACTCACTGTGGGCTGTGTGGAGGCAGCCACTCACTGTGGGCTGTGTGGAGGCAGCCACTCACTGTGGGCTGTGTGGAGAGGCAGCCACTCACTGTGGGCTGTGTGGAGGCACCCACTCACTGTGGGCTGGGTGGAGAGGCAACCACTCACTGTGGACACTGTGGAGAGGCAGCCACTCACTGTGGGCTGTGTGGAGGCAGCCACTCACTGTGGACACTGTGGAGAGGCAGCCACTCACTGTAGGCTGTGTGGAGAGGCAGCCACTCACTGTGGGCTGTGTGGAGAGGCAGTCACTCACTGTGGACACTGTGGAGAGGCAGCCACTCACTGTGGGCTGTGTGGAGGCAGCCACTCACTGTGGGCTGTGTGGAGAGGCAGCCACTCACTGTGGGCTGTGTGGAGAGGCAGCCACTCGCTGTGGGATGTGTGGAGAGGCAACCACTCACTGTGGGCTGTGTGGAGAGGCAGATACTCACTGTGGGATGGGTGGAGAGGCAGATACTCACTGTGGGCTTTGTGGAGAGGCAGCCACTCACTGTGGGCTGTGTGGAGAGGCTGTCACTCACTGTGGGCTGTGTGGAGAGACAGTCACTCACTGTGGGGTGTGTGGAGGCAGCCACTCACTGTGGGATGTGTGTAGAGGCAGATACTCACTGAGGGATGGGTGGAGAGGCAGATACTCACTGTGGGCTTTGTGGAGAGGCAGCCACTCACTGTGGGCTGTGTGGAGAGGCTGTCACTCACTGTGGGCTATGTGGAGAGACAGTCACTCACTGTGGGGTGTGTGGAGGCAGCCACTCACTGTGGGATGTGTGTAGAGGCAGATACTCACTGTGGGATGGGTGGAGAGGCAGATACTCACTGTGGGCTTTGTGGAGAGGCAGCCACTCACTGTGGGCTGTGTGGAGAGGCTGTCACTCACTGTGGGCTGTGTGGAGAGACAGTCACTCACTGTGGGGTGTGTGGAGGCAGCCACTCACTGTGGGATGTGTGGAGAGGCAGCCACTCATTGTGGGATGTGTGTAGAGGCCGCCACTCACTGTGGGCTTTGTGAAGAGGCAGTCACTCACTGTGAACTGTGTGGAGAGGCAGTCACTCACTGTGGGCAGCTGTGTGGCAAGCAGGTAAACTCTGTGAGCTCTGTGGAGAGGCAAGCACTCACTGTCGGCTGTGTCTAGAAGCCGCCACTCACTGTGGACGATGTGGCAAGCAGGTAAATGTTGGGGACTGTGTGGAGAGGCAGTCCCTCACTGAGGGCTGTATATAGAAGCAGTCACTCACTGTGGGCTGTGTGGAGACGCAGTCAGGCAGTCACTCACTGTGGGCTGTGTGGAGAGGCAGTCCCTCACTGAGGGCTGTGTGTAGAAGCCACCACTTACTGTGGGCGGTGTGGAGAGGTAGTCACTCACTGTGGGCTGTGTGGAGACGCAGTCAGGCAGTCACTCACTGTGGGCTGTGTGGGGAGGCAGTCACTCCCTGTGGGCTGTGTGCAGAGATAGCCACTCACTTTTAGCTGGAGGCAAAATCAGCCACCCTCTGAGATGCTGGGGTCCCTCGATGGGCTTGCTGCCAAAGGACCATTTCCCATTTAGAAAACTTTGTACGCAAGTAATATCTCAGTTGAGACATTTATAGAGCAATATAAGAATCTAAATTCCTTGTAGACACTAGGTACAATACAATACATCGGCATTTGTAAACTGCAGCTGCTCGAAAGGAAGCGTCCTGGTGTTAGCAGCAGGATCACACAAAAACAGGCAGCCAGTCTAAGCAATACACAGATGAGTCTTCAAACCTTTCCTAAAGACCATTTCTGATGGTGAAAACCAGAGAGCAGTTGAAGCGAGTTCCACAGATTCGCTGTTAGTAAGGCAAAGGGTCTCTCACCAATCCTGGCCCTATGAACGCTGAGGGTATTTAAGGGCTTCAGTGAATTGGACCTTAGGGTCTGCCCTGACAATAGGCCCGAGTCTTCGTCTCAGATACTGCAGACCTTTCTGCTCCAGGGCTCTGTAGGCGAAGATTAATGCCTTGAATTTGATGTGGCTAATGACCAGTGTTAGACCTGGCAACCTTGGTGTGGTTTTCCCTGACTTTTTGCCTCTACCTCCTGTATTGTTGATGCTGTGCTAGTTTAGATGCTTTGAGCACTTTGCCACTGCTGATCAGTGTCAAAGTGCAAGCACTCCCTGTGTAAATTTATTTTGTGATTGGTTCTCCCTGATTGGCATATTTGTTTTACCAGTGAGTCCCTAGTAAACTGCATTGAGTGTGCCAGGGCTGGTAAATCAAATGCAACTAGTGGGCTTGCAGTGCTGATTGTGCCACCCACATGAGTGTCCCTGAAAAGAGGTCTCACGGCTGCCACCGCAGTGCCTTTGCGCAGTTTGTTAACTGGCTTATCAACTTGGCAAGTGCAACCACTTGCCATGCCATACCCTTCCCTTTTCTTACACATAGGGTACCCCCCTGGGCAGGGTACAGTGTATGTAAAAGGTAGGACATGTGCTGGTGTGTGTAACATGCCTGATAGTGAAATTCTGCCAATTTCGTTTTTTACTATTGAAAGGCTATCTTGCCCATAAGACAGAATGGGGAATGCTTTGTAACAGATTCCAAGCATATCTTCCCACAGGGATAAGATAGAAAAATTGATTTTAGTTTCCCTGAACCCAAGATTTAATAACAAATCTTTTAGTAAAGATGGTTTTTAAATTGTGTTTTAAAATACCACTTTTAGAAAGTGGCTATTTTCTTGTTCAAAGAAAAGCCAAAGGGGATGATGGACGGAGCGTTGACAATACAAACACTCACCCCCAGCCAACTGATCTGGGTTTCATCCATCACCGTTCTTTAGCTCACTCGGCCACCCCAGTTCAGAGTCTCTATTCTCTAGTACCCTGCTCACTTTGCCACTGGATTCAAGCAAGCTGGGCTGAAGACGGCTGAAATGCCAGAAACCGGTCCTCTGTAGCTTGTTTCCAGTCAGTTCGGGCTGGACTGTTCCCATGAGGCACAGGGTCAGACTGATTTGCATATGGCCATATCTGAACTGGGGTGGCGGAGTGGGCTAAAGAACGGTGATGGATTAAACCCAGATCAGTTGACTGGGGGTGAGTGCTTGTATTGTCAACGCTCCGTCCATCATTTCCTTTGGTTTTTCTTTGTTCACCATAAGTTGGCGGGGTATGCTCAGACATGAGTCCCTTGCTCACTTTGCCACTGGATTCAAGCAAGCCGGGCTGAAGACGGCTGAAATGCCAGAAACCGGTCCTCGGTAGCTTGTTTCCGGTCCAGGGAAGGCATGGCATGGCAGTTCGGGCTGGACTGTTTCCATGAGGCACAGGGTCAGACTGATTTGCAGATGGCCATGTCTGAACTGGGGTGGCTAAGTGAGCTAAAGAACGGTGATGGATTAAACCCAGATCAGTTGACTGGGGGTGAGTGCTTGTATTGTCAACGCTCCGTCCATCATTTCCTTTGGTTTTTCTATTTTCTTGTTCAAACATCCTGTGTGTCTCTGCCTGGTTGTGGACTGACTGTCTGGCTTTGGAGTGACAGGATCTGGGGAGGTGCAGTGGCTCCAGGAATCTGAATGAGTCAGCACTAGTCTGAATAGGCCTGATCTACATTTGGAGTGGTGGGTGGAGTAGCACCTGTACCTGAATAGGGCTGTGCCTCCCTTCCACAAGGCTGGCACTACCAGGGGGGGGAGCAGGGTTTATCTAAAGTGTGTATCCCCCTTACCCTGACTAGAAGCAAGGGACCCTATTTGGACAAAGGTACCTACCTTTGCCAGCTAGAGACCCCCATTTCTAACAACCGGTAACCAGCGCAGCTAACAAAGATGAGTAGAAACAGACTGACACATAGGTACCTTAAGAAGAAGGCGCTGCTGCATTTTGAGTGATCTGCAACTGATGCAGTAAGTAGGCTGGTAAGCCCAGATAAAGACTATTCACATAGTCCGAATTTGAGATAACCAGGGTATGAACAATAGTCTTCTGTGGCATCAACAGAACCAGATGCAATACCCTCCTCAGGGAGTTTAAGGTAGCAAAGCAGCTAGCCGAGACTGCTGTGACCTACAGTTCAAAAGCCAAGTGAGGGTCAAATGTGAACCCAGATTTCTCACACAAGAGGAGGAAATTGGAGGAGCCCCAGCCTCTTAGGGCCATCAGTTGAGAGAATGGGGGTGGGGCTTGATAGAGTCAAAGAGAAGAATTTTATTTTTTTCAGAATTCAGTTTAGGGCAGCTCTCATCCATGCAATTGGCCAATGCTTTCAGGCAATTCTTGGAAGAACTGAAGGCATCTGAAGCCTCATCAAGGGAAGGACAGAAGGTGCTGAGCGTCATAAGCACAGGAAATCACTTTCAAGCCCCAGGCTTCCACAAAGTTAGCCAGGGCCCCAATTACACATTGAAAAGAGTGAGGGACAGCCCTGGGGGAATCCATATTTAAGGGTCTTTGGACCCGAAGTAAAAGGAGCAAGGAAAACAGCCTTAGATCTGTCCTCAAGATATGATTTAAAACAGGACAGAGCTTTCCCTTCAGTTCTAATCTTCAACAGCCTTTGCCGCAGGATAGAATGCGAGACCGTGTCAAACGCTGATAACAAATCCAGTTCTACAACCGTAGCCGATGCACCCTGAACCATATTAGACTTGATAAATTCAGAGACCTCCAGTAAGGCCAACTCCGTACTGTACCCTGTACACTGCGTATCATGGAAAAGGGAGTTTGATTCCAGAAAAAGGGAAAGCTCTCTATTGGCCACCTTTTCCAGCATTTTGGCTACTGTGGGAAGAATTGAAATAGGTCTGAATTTGCTAAGAGTTTTGGGGTCAGCATTAGTTGTGTTAACAGTGGTACCAGGAGGGACTGTTTTCACCCCTTCAGAACAACAACAGACTTTGTGAAGCATTTAGCAGTTTGTTCAAAATGTGGTTAACAAACAGCAAAGCTGATTTCAGTAAGGTTTTCAGGGAGGTACCAGTCTCAGGGCAAGCCGAACTTGCAGATGGAAGAACATATAGGTCTAGATTTTTCATATATTACTTAATCAGGTTGTCATCCTATTTAGGGACTCACATTTCTGACAGAAGAGTGACACAGGGCCCAATTCACAGCACTAACTTAATTCTGGGAGTTTGTAAGGACCAGTTAAAGGTGAATTGCTAAATTACCTGTCTTGCTGATTAACGACCACACACGTGTCCTAACCACATCTGTTAGTTCGATCCAAATCTTTTAAGAGAGGAAATCACTTTAATCCTGTGGGCTAGATTCACAGAACTAACTTAAGACAAAATCCTAAACGTACTACTTTTGGTATTCACAGAACGTTCTTACTACTTTTGGTGGGATAAAGCCAGGTCTTCAACTTCTTCCTGAACTGCAGCAAGTTCTCCATCTGCCTGAGTTCAGTTGGGAGTTTATTCCAGGCCAGTGCCGCTGAAATACTAAAGGCCCTTCCTCCTGATTTAGCTCTTTTAAATCTAGACACAGTTACCAGCTTAGCTGATGAGGAGCGGAGGATGCACTAGGCAGCGTACTTTAAAACGGAAGCCTAGAAACATGTTGTGTTTGGTGTCAAACACCTTAGAATCCTACCTCCTGCGGGTGAGGTATGACTCCAACCTTCTAGAGGGACTTATGTGAAACACTGGTGCACCCGGTACCAGCTTTTTTGACCTGGGCATCACAAAATGGATGATGCCAGCCACAGACACGAGTCTGCCCTCCTGCTTCTGATCCAAGCCTGACAATAGGTTTCCTGTCTGGGAGGTCTGACCACCTCCCAGACAGGCCTTAGTGTATTGGGGCAGGGTGGATGCACTCTGAGAGTGCCAGAAAGTCTGCACTGGGGGCACATTTGGTGTTCCCATGCATAGTCCAGCTCAAACCGGTTGCAGGAGCCATTTGCACCTGCACTGGTGTGAAACTGGACAAAGGGCATGGGTGTAGCCTCCCCTCTGTCCTAACCCTCCCCTAGGAGGGTCCCTGGAGTTAGTCCAATGCCTTCCCTGGGTATAAAGTGGGAAACCTGACTACAGGACTTTGGATTTTACCTGGACTAAACTCTGCAAGCAGAAACCAAGTACTTCAATGGTCTACACTTTGCTGGACGATAGAAGAATCTCCCTTGAAGTAAAGGAGTTACTCCCCTGCATCAGCAGGCACCTAAAAGCATCTGAACGGTTTTCATCTCCCGAGCTCCTGAGGACTCTGAAGATTTCTGCAACACAGGAGGTGGTTTCCCGAGCATCTCTCAGATCGATCTGCTCTCTCAGCAATCCTGAGACCCGTATCCCTCGTGGGGACCGTGCAACCCGAACCCCTGTGCACTGAGTACTTTTTCAGCAGCATATGCTTTTTGGCAATCCCTGAGGCTGTGCATTGGTCCCAACCCTGAGCAGTATTTCCAGCCTCCACTCCACGAGTGCTCTGTGGGCTAGTGCTTTGTGATTCCCTTTGCGATCCCTGGTCGGTTGGTCTGTGGGTCCTAGCGAGGGTCACTTTGATTTTCCTTGGGCTTCCCTGGTTGCTCCAGATGTACCCTGACTCCCCATAGTTTGGAGAGTCCCCAGGACCTTGCTGGTCCTCACCGTAACCTGTTTCCTCTGACGGCGAGGGATGCCTTTGCCAAGGCTTGTTGATGTTCAATCCGGACACTGACCCCTCAGCACTCAACAGCTCACCCTTAGACTTTGGTCATCATCAAGATCTCCTGTTCCCCATGGCTGCAGAGTCAAGCATCCTATCTTCACACCTGAAGCTCCCGGCATCGGTGGGTATTTGTCTATCAAGCCCCTGGTCACCCTGAAGTGGCCCAGACTCTGTCCCCTCTGCTTTCAGCTTCTTCTCACCTCAGATCTAGGCTTGGATTCCACTGGACAGTTTTCATCTTCCTGGCAGCATCACGCCATTGAAAACGACGAGGGTTTCTGACACCACTTGACCCCTATGCACCTGGCTCCTCTGGGATAGGTAACACGGGTACCTCAGTACTCACAAGGGTGCTGGCCTTAGAACCTTGTATATTTGCAAAGGGTTTGCTTGAAGTCCTCTCCGACGTTTCCTTGAACTGTAATTTTTCAACCACGACTTTCCCATAGAGTTGTACAGAGCACGCGTCTGTGTTCTCATACTGCCCCCGCCGTTCATGGGCTCCCTGTGTCACTCCTATGGGTAGTTCCTTGGGGTCCCAGTGATTCTAGGTGTTCTAGGCACTGTGCCTAGTGAAGTTATTGTTGTTATACCATTTTTTTAGTATATGGTTCGGTCTCCCCTTGAAGCCTGCTGTGTATTGTGCTATTTACTGTTGTTCTATTGATTAAGTATTGTGTGTTTTTCTGCTCTAATCTCGTATAGAGGTTAGTAGAGAGTGTTTAGTAATACATAATACTTGTGTGGTTCTCGTTTCATTTGAGTACTCAGGAGGTTGTGATCTGGTAAAACAAGCTGCTGTACACTCCTTCAAGACTTAGCCTGAAGGCTGCTCTCCATAGCTACCACTAGGATAGCTTTCATAAAGGTTATCTTTGACCTCAACATCATAAGGGTCGTTTGGACTGGTGCAATGTGCCCACTTTAGCTAGTGAGTAATCAAAAGAAGAGTGTCTTTAAAGTAGGCTAGACCATGGTTTGGAGCACGAAAAAACAGCTACATTGACTTGCTTCATCATCGGGCCCCACCGAATAGACCGAGTGTCTATTCGATGTGCTGCAACGCCAGTTACTGCGGAGCGGGATGGTGAGTACAGGACGTGTTGAGTGCAATTAAATTAGTGAGTGGTGAAGGTAGTAAAATTGTCAGTAGTGTATCTGAGGTAATTGTTTTATTCTATGACCACTAAAGACAGAGATTTTTAAAATATGTTTAAGGAAACAGTCCACTTTATTTGAGTGGTGGGTTCCTATACGTTTGTCAACATGTTTCTTGCCATCGAAACGGTGTGAATTTACCCGGCAATTCTTCAGGACTGTGTGTGATAAACCCTGGCGGTATGGGTTCGCGAAGGCCCACCCTCACCTAGGGGCGTGAAAGTGAAAATAAATTAAAGGTGAAAAAGTGCAAAAATATTAGGAAGGAAAAACTCTTCCTAATTACTCCTGGTTTAGGAGGCTTCTACTTTTCGTATTCTGCACCTGTAAAGTAAAAGGACAGAGACACACGAGTAGGACAGAACAGACACTTAGTACTGGTACTGATTGCTACTATAGGTCTATGGTGCTCCAAAAGGTGAAAAAGAACTAGCTGTGGTAGGATAGCGCTATAGTATCACCACCTCTTATCCCAGGGTTCATAAAAGCTAGGAGAAGTGCTGTGCACTATTCGTGATATGAACTGGGATTGAATGTGAATTAAAAGAGAAGATCTTCAAAGAAAATCTTCAACTAAGCGATCAAAGTAAATACAATGGTCCGATCGCAAAAGATAAATTAAAATGTCTCACTTTATAGGTATTGGAATCAAACACCATGGGTCTCAGGAGGGGGGTGGAAGCGCATTCGGCACACCCTATAACATGTCAAAACATAGGGAGGAAGAAAAAAGCATGGAGTCACTATGACACCCATCGGTATAAAGAGCGTGATCGGTACTTAGCTTTGTAAATTTGCAAGGTTTCAACTCACGCCCTTGACGCTTGGCACCCTCGGTCTGCCTACGTCGCCCTCGAACCGGACCCCGAAGATAGTGGAGCCGACTTGGTTCGCTGGTTAAAAGCAAAGCGGCGAGGCGGCGAACACTTCTCTGGAAATCGTGCACATGTGAGGGTATAATGTGGAGGTGCCGGAGACAATTATGAGCGCTCTTATTAGGCATAAAGCCATTTTGATCATCATGCAGTAGTGTTCGGATGACATTATGTAATCTCAAGGCTATTACGTTTGTACAGGCTTTAGTTTCGATAATATTAAGTACTGAAATTGAATTATAGAAGGCACCGAGTTGTGGGGACTTATGCGGCTTCAGAGTAACTGAAATAACCGCCCCTCACAAGAAGTCAGAAAGCATGCAATTCCCAAAGGCCCCTTGAAACATCGACTTTAAATGCAGAATAAACAGAAAGACACATTTATTGAAGAATTTAATAGTACACCCCTTGGGACCTTGGACCTCCCTTGACAGTGCCCACACTGAAAGGTCTCTTATGATGGGATTTTTGAAGTTTAGCAGGAGGGGGATATACACAAAAATATAATATTTGGTAGTAATGGGGGAATGTCTCTGTAATATCTGTACTTGACCCTCAGTGGATAAAATTGAAGGGACAATTATTGACATATGGCCTTTGTTTAGAAGCCAGTACAAACATTCCCAGCCTGGTCATCCACTTCATACTTTGTGAATTTAACTAACCTGTCCATCCAGTAATATCAATCTTTAGTGTGGTTCTCGGATGTTAAAGGAGTTGAGCTGCTTTGGTATGGTTTGCATTCATCTCCCTCTTTTCTACCTGAATAACTTGGTCTTCTAGGTCAGTATTCTCCCTCCTCCAATTTTCGAGCTTACACCTAACCTGAGCCATGGTATTTCCTCTAGGCACTACCTTGAATGCTTCCCAAGCTGTATCTGCTGAGGAGACTGAACCTGCAATAATGTAAAAATAATCTATGATCTTATTCCGCAGATGTTTCAAAAGAGTATCATCTAACATTCAAACACCATTTAACATTCAACTCCCATTGTCGATGTCAGGAGGTTTATAGGACTGGTGAATGATCGGAGACCCCACTGGAGAGAATGACATGTTTAACTTTGTCGTCTACCTGAACTATCTGTACTGAAAATGGGAAGGACCTACAGAGGTGAATGGAGAATGGCGACCCCTTGTGGACCACTGAGTAAATCCTGGATGATTGACATGTGTGTATACATCCTACCCAAGAACACACACTTTGTACCTAGTAAATGAGTCTCCTGAAGTAACAGGATATCAGGGGTGTGACGATCAACAAACAACATAAAGGCCCCATCTCAATTTTAGTTTTTAAACCATTATCAGTCCATGACTTTATACTATATCCCATCTAAGTCTGACAACAATTTGTTAGTCATTAGAATCAAAGCGATCCTGTACAACTTGCGGGGGCATGTGCCTGGTAACATGAACAAAATGAAACTTTAAAGAATCTAACCTAAAATCCATCTCCCTAACACTCCCACCCTATATTTCTATCCCAGAAGAATTAGTCACCCCAAATAATATGTAATAACCACATGTGAAACTCAATGGCAAAAAGTGAAAAAAGAAACAAGCAAGCAAAAGGAGTGATGCACTTTGAATGAAGAGTCCCTTTTCTTATAGAGTCCCTTTTCTTTTCTCTTTCAGGGGCTTTGTATTGTGCAGAAAAGCTGAACATGAAGTCAGTTCTTTCATAATGGTCTCTGTTGCCACATGCGTGTTATTTCCCCTGAACCCCTGGGTATGGTGAAGGCTGTCTGCAGCAGGAGTAACCTCTACCCCCAATGACTTAAGGTGTGCTAGATTCTTTGATGCCGCCTCGGTTGATGTCGTGTTCTTTGCGGGATGAAGATATTTCATCAGACGCCCTTTCAATCGCCCGGATGTGTCAGCTTAAAACATTTCAAAGGAAATATCTTGACCCAGAACAGTGGAGCAGAGGTCCTATCCTCCACGCCCATTTGTAACACTAAGAGCATCTGTGAGAAAGAGCCTCGTTTGACATGGTTAGCCCTTGTTTTTTGCTGCCAGGTTTTGATGTGGTTCCAATTGCAGTGCACAGGGTCTCCTGTGCCAGTGCTTTTTCCCAAAACATATCCACAATTGGTACATCTGCCCCCTGTAAGTCCATAGTAAATGGTACCCTGGGTACTCAGGGCCTGGGAGCTGAAGAGGGTCCCCTCGTACCCTCCTCAATGGGACCATGCCACTGCCCTTGCAGCTTGCATGCCCCTGTGCGAGCGAAAACAACAAGGTTGACATGGCACTTTTCCTGGGTGCCGTGCCAGACAACACTGCCTGAAGGTATAGGTCAGTCACCGCTCTAGCCGATCTCACAGCCCTAAGGCAGGGTGACCTGTACCACAGGTGAGGACATATCTGCATGAGCAGAGACGCCCCGACAATATTAGGATCCATTCTTTAATATTGTAAGTGCCAGTGAAGCCAAACAGAGCACATGGGCTGGAAACTCGACAGCTCGATTTCCACAGCACCATGGTTGATTCCCTGAACACAGGGGTGTTTGGTACCAAACTACTCCTTTCGATATATCCACACCTATGCCACTGTGAGATTTATTGTACCATGTACTCAGAGGGCACCTCAGAGGTGCCCCCTGAAAACCTACCAATCCTGGTGTGGTTTCTGACCGTCTGTAGGCATTCAGCCTCCACCAGACATGTTTCCGGACCCCTGGGTGGAGAGCCCCTTCTCTCTTGGACCAGAAACAATGCACATCCTGGGCCAAGGTGTCACACCTCCTCCCCCAGGATGGGCCAATGCTGAAAGGGGAAGCTTCAAAGGCCTGCCACCTTTGTAATATTCAATCCCGTGCCTCTGCTGCTAACAGAAGATGGCAGCCTCCGGTTTACACCTTCACTTCATGTGGGAAAACCAGTGGAAAAACTTAGGAGAAGAAGAGATGTGCCCACCTCTGACAATCCACCTCTCAGGTGGGGGAGGCGGAGTGGAGCACATCTTTCGGTCCTTACCTTCTTGAAGATGGGTAGACCCGCCAATCAGGGCTAGGTCTGTGCACACTCCCACAGGAGGGTGGCATAATAGATGGTGTAGTCACCCCAGGCAAGGTGCCAATTGGCCCTACCTGCTACTCCCCTAAAATGCCCCTAGATTTAGTATTTAGGTGGCTCTACCAGTCCTGAAAATTGGATCTGCGATGACTTAAGAAGAAAGAAGAGGTCCCTGCAGAGAAGGCTGAATACGACGACTGCCTTGGCCCCGTCCCTACTAGCCTGTCTCCAGATTCTGTGAACCTGCAACCTGTCTTGCAGCCGGTGACCTCTGAAAACCCTGGGAGGACTGCTGCCTTTGAAAAAGACTCCAATCGCCAGCTGAGAGTGGACCTGTCCAGAAGAAAACAACCCCAAGGGCTCCGGATCCAGCTGGAACCGTGATCCCTGCACCCGACGCCCATGGCCCGAGTCTGAGTGGCCCACCTGCCCAGTGAAGTCTCCCCAGTGATTCAGACCTCGAATACAGTGTTCGCTGACCGCTCCCTCCAAACCTCCAAGACGATGCCTCTAGACTGAATCCAGAGGCTCTGCTTGACCGTGACTGGCTCAGGTAAGAAGACTTGGAAGTTGAAAGGCACCCCTGCACCCGGAGCCCCTGGGCCCTGGTGAGCTGAACCAATTGTGCCCCTATGACACTCTGCCTCTCTACTTACCTCTCTGTAGTTGGTCTCCCTCTTGCAACCTCCAGTGAGATGCCTGCAGCCTGTTTGTCAAAAGCTCCAAACTCCATTCAAAAGCATTGGGCACCCAGAGCTGATGTAGCATCCAGCTGCCCCTCTGCCCCTGGTGGTGTATGCTTGGGGCTGCATGGGGCCCCCCTGTGCTTGTGCTAACCCCCAAAGCTTAGCCTCTGCAACTGATCCACTTACCTGCAAGCAGTTTGGCTCCAGGCACCCCCAGTCTCTATTGAAAAGCATTGGGCCGAACTCTGACTCTGACCTCTGCACTTGGCCGCCCCCTTGCTGCTAGTGGTGCAGTGTTGGTACTCACCTTACCTGTGCTCCTTGCTGACCTTTGGGCCTGAATACTGGATTTGTAAGTGGGGAACTTACCTGTTAAACTGCATTATTGTTTTCACCATAGGGAACATTGAACTGCTTCAAACATATTGTGAATGGCAACTTTTAAAAGCGAAAAGTATTTTTATTTAAAAACGTACTTACCTTTTTGCGAAGATCTTGGTCACATATTTTTCCAAAAGTGGTGTGGATCTTCTTATCGAGCCGTGTGCCCATTATTGGTCAATGTTGTGCAATAAATGTCTTCCACTCCTCTGTGTGAGGCCTAAGGCTGCTCACCCACACTCCCACTAATAGAGCACTTTGGGTTTTACATTGAGCCCCGTACACTTTTGGGGAACCCCTGATCTCTGTGCATGGAATGACCACGGGCATACCATATACAAAGCCAGATTCGTACAGCGTCAATGTACATTTGGAAGGGCTTCTCTTAGTGAACCCACCTCGGCACAGAATTTGACTTTCTTCAGTCACATCCAAGAATCAGCAGAAACATAGACAGCGCCTTTAACCACTTTCTCCAGGAAACATAAATGTTACTTCTCTCTCAGAAAAGACTGTATGCGTTTTCGTGGGCAATTTAGTTGGAGAAACAGCACAGCATGAAAGTTAAGAGACTGAAGGTACTCGGAGGAACGCAAGTGAGGAACCACTTTGTGACCATTGTAAAGTTCAACAACACTGACATGAAGTGTAATGAAACTGAAACAAACATTTCATATCCTTTTGCAGAGATCAGCACCCTTCTGGTCTGAATGCTGGTAGCATAGCTTGGCAGGAACATGTCAGGGGAGCGCCTGTACTGCTTCCAGATGGTTTCATCTGTCAGCAAAGACCATGCTCCTCCCCCTTACTCAAAGGCGCAACTAGAGCCAAATTTCGAGGGGGGGGGGGCTACAAATATTTTCGGGGGGGGGGGGGGAAGAGACTAATTCTTCCAGCAATACGCAGAGTGGAGTTGCAGGAGCTCTAACATGGGATGAAAAAGCAACAAAGCCTCACTAACAAATAAATGGCCTTTTAAAGACCTGTGAAGTACTCATGTGCGGCGGCAATAAGACGGACGCTAGACCTGCTGGGCTACAGCAGCTTAAAAACTGTCTGTGTGAGTGCACGGGAAGCTGTCTCAGCCTGGGCTGACACCCACGAAGGGGGGGTGGGGGGGAGAGGGAGGCTGAAGCCCTTTGAGCCCTATGGGCGTTGTGTGCCTGCCCTTACTACAAATGAGCGCTCATGTATGTGCTTCACAGAGCTCGAATCTTTTACAATCTTAGGAGCCGAAATAAACTATCCTACTGATGACCTCACATGAATTGATGTCACATAACATTTGACTATGATAATGTCAGAGGAAGAGATATTAGTGAAATTATAGGAATGATGAGTACACAGGTAAAATCCTAATCATTAATCAGACATCAAAATTAACATTACATAGAATGTATAATCTGTGCAGCCGTCAAGGTGAAATATTGAAAAAGTAGTGATACCAAAATGTAGGACAGTGGGTTTGCTGAAGTGAATAGTGTCTCCCTCTTTAGTTGTAAGCGGCTACTCCGCACACAGTGGAAGTACCAGCAAAGTAACATATGGAGTACTAGGCCCGTCTCCCAGTGATAAGATTCAGCAAGGTGTGAGTGAGACTTCAGCACAACCTCTAAATGTGTGAGTGTCACTCATGATGAGTGAGACTTGAATGCTCTGATGTGTGCCTGTCGGATCTAATGTCACTGCGAAGGCAACAAATGCAACTTGCCTGACAGTGCTACGAAGCCCTCCTGCACCCGCACATTGATAGTGCGTGGTCGAGGAGTGACTTATGCCAGGAGAGAGGGTTACCACCTGGCTGGTATACTATAGGCGTGGCATGGCCAGTATTTTAATGTTCCGGCCAGTACAATAAGTAGGAAAATAACCTAACGCTGGTATTGTTTTCTTCAATAAGTGCAAAGTTAAAATATCAAATATAAGTAAAAATCACTTGTTCAATGTGTTCTAGAACTGCCTTAATGAATCATGACTCATAGTTAAAGTAAACAAAGACAGCAGAGCCATGTTAATAAATAATATAAACAATTTTACACAAAGTCTTATTGAAGAATACTATCCGAGCCTTTGCAAACTCTTAAAACATGACCAAGAGGTGGTACCTCTAATAAGAGCCTGTATGAAGGAGTCTGGCATTAGTTAGTGCTGGAATACCCTCTCATCCTCAGGCCCGGCACCGTTCACTCATTGCCATGGGACATCCACTGAGGGAGAAATCTGTGCGAGTCAAAACTAATTGTTCTGTATTATGAAGTTATTGTGCCTACAATCTTCTTAATCATTCTTTATTTTAAACGTGAAACTTTGAAGGGAGTGAGGTGGTAAACAACGCAGACAAATGAAAAACTTAATTTGGGGCAAACCGTTGAAATGCTGTTTGAGTATACACAGCCCTAACAAATATAAAGATTTACCCACAGAAACAGGGAAATTAGAAAAACACTGTCTGGATTTATTCTAGCAGTGAGTTGCATACACATGTTCATCTATTTAATGAAATTCAGGCTGTCATTTCAAATTCAGTCCTAGAGACTGGAGGCGGCGGTTCCATCTTTGTCCACCAGAAGGCGCTCCTCGCCTGCTGATGAAACACTGAGCTGCACATTGGATGAAAGGGAGAAGGGTTTACTCTTCTGGGTCAGCAGCGGCAGAGACAGCACCAGCAGCTACGGTGACATCACTTCCGGCCTCTGCAGAGGCGGAAGGAGCCCTGTCTGGTGGGCAGCTACCTTGATCTTCAGACCCTCACAGAACCCAGAGCTTCCCCCCCCCCGAGGTCCCCAGGGGGAGGAGAGAGCCTGGACACGTCTGCTCAGGTCTCTGCTCAGGTAGGAGATTGTCAGCACCTTCTGCAGTGTTTGTAGAAATAGACTGAATAATCCTGGAAGGAATCTCTGCAGGAGCCGGGCTGATCTGGTCTCCTCTTTCGGGGGCCCTGGGGCAGAGCTGGGCTCTTCTATCCGGGGCCCTGGGGCTGAGCTGGGCTCTTCTATCCGGGGGCCCCTGGGGCTGATCTGGGCTCTTCTATCCAGGGGCCACTGGGGCTGAGCTTGGCTCTTCTATCCGCGGAGCCCTGGGGCAGAGCTGGGCTCTTCCATTCGGGGGCCTTGGGGCTGAGGTGGGCTCTTCTATCCGGGGGTCCGTGGGGCTCAGCTGGGCTCTTCCATTTGGGGGCCCTGGGGCTGAGCTGGGCTCTTCCACTGGGGGCCTTGGGGCTGAGCTGGGCTCTTCTATGATGGCCTCCTTAGGTTGAGCTGGGCTCTTCTATCCGGGGGCCCCTGGGGCTGAGCTGGGCTTTTCTATTCGGGGCCCCTGGGGCTGGGCTCTTCTATCCGAGGGCCCCTGGGACTGAGCTGGGCTCTTCTATCCGGGGCCCTTGGGGCTGAGCAGGGCTCTTCTATCCGGGGGCCCCTGGTGCTGAGCTGGGCTCTTCTATCTGGGGCCCCTGGGGCTGCGCAGGGCTCTTCTATCCCGGGCCCCTGGGGCTGGTCTGGGCTCTTCTATCCGTGGGCCACTGGGGCTGAGCTGGGCTCTTCTATCCGGGGTCCCTGGGGTTGAGCTGGGCTCTTTTATTCGGAGGCTTTGGGGCTGAGCTGGGCTCTTCTATCCGGGGGTCCGTGGGGCGGAGCTGGGCTCTTTTATCCAGGGGTCCCTGAGCTGGGCTCTTCTATCCAGGGCCCCCTGGGGCTGAGCTGAGCTCTTCTATCCGGGCGCCCTGGGGGGCTGAGCTGGGCTCTTCTATCCAGGGGCTCCTGGGGCTGAGCTGGGTTCTTCTATCCGGGGGGCCTGGGGCTGAGCTGGGCTCTTCTCTTCGGGTGCCCCTGGGGCTGAGCTGGGCTCTGCTATATGGGGGCCCCTGTGGCTAAGCTGGGCTCTTCAATCAGGGGGCCCTGGGGCTGAGCTGGGCTCTTCTATCAGGGCCCCCTGGGTCTGAACTGGGCTCTTCTATCTGGGGGCCCCTGGGGTTGATCTGGGCTCTTCTATCCGGGGCCCCTGTGACTGAGCTGGGCTCTTCTATCTGGGGGCCCCTGGGGCTGAGTTGGGCTCTTCTATCCGGGGCCCTGAGGCTGAGCTGGGCTCTTCTATCTGGGTGCCCTGGGGCTGAGCTGGGCTCTCCTATCTGGGGGGCCCTGGGGCTGTCAATCAAAGACATTTATAGAGCGCACTACTTACCCGTAGGGTCTCAAGGCGCTAAGGGGGGGGGGGGGGGGGTGCCATTACTGCTCGAACAGCCAGGTCTTAAGCTTCTTCCTGAAGGAGAGGTGGTCTTGGGTCAGGCGCAGGTCGGCTGGGAGGGAGTTCCAGGTCTTGGCGGCCAGGTTGGAGAAGGACCTTCCTCCAGTGGTCGCTCTACGGATGCGTGGGACGGCGGCGAGGGCGTGGCTGGCAGAACGGAGGTGGCGTTTCGGAGCGTAGAAGTTGATCCGGTTGTTGAGGTAGCTCGGGCCTTGATCGTGTAGGGCTTTGTGTGCGTGGGTGAGGAGAGGGAAGGTGATTCTTTTGTTGATGGGGAGCCAGTGCAGGTCTCTCAGGTGTCCGGAGATGTGGCTGTTTCGTGGGATGTCGAGGATGAGTCTGGCTGAAGTGTTCTGGATCCGCTGGAGTCTCTTCTGGAGCTTGGCGGTGGTTCCGGCGTAGAGGGCGTTGCCGTAGTCCAGTCGGCTGGTGACGAGGGCCTGGATGACGGTCTTCCTGGTCTCCGTGGGTATCCACCAGAAGATCTTCCGTAGCATGCGCAGGATGTTGAAGCACGACGAGGAGACGGCGTTGACTTGTCTGGTCATGGAGAGGGAGGAGTCCAGGATGAAGCCCAGGTTGCGTGCGTGGTTCGTCGGTTTGGGTGCGGTGCCCAGGGCGGGGGGCCACCAGGAGTCGTCCCAGGCGGAGGGCGAGGAGCCCAGAATGAGGACCTCCGTCTTGTCTGAGTTCAGTTTCAGGCGGCTGGTCGTCATCCACTCGGCTACCTCTTTCATCCCTTCGTGCAGGTTGGCTCTGGCGGTGGCGGGGTCATTGGTCAGGGAGAGGATCAGCTGGGTGTCGTCGGCGTAGGAGATTATGTTGAGGTTGTGCTGGCGTGCGATGGCCGCGAGGGGGCTCATGTAGACGTTGAAGAGGGTAGGGCTGTGCTGGGCTCTTCTATCTGGGGGGCCCTGGGGCTAAGCTGGGCTCTTCTATCCGGGGGCCTCTGGGGCTCAGCTGGGCTCATCTATATTGGGACCTCTTGGAGAGAGGGGAGGGGGGCTTTCTTTCTGGCCCTGGTGGTCTTTGTGGTCATCATTTGTATTTAAGACTGTAAAAAATCTGCACACTGCGCTGCATCTTACTGCACTATGTGGAATCTGTTCACGCTACCCTGCATCGTTCTGCATAATGAGAAATCTGTGAACCCTGCCAAGGGATCTGCACACATTGGTCATCTTTTTACTACACTTTGTTTGAGATTGACAGAAGAGGGTGTCTGTGAAAACGGCACTGCTTTTTGTACCTTGGGAAAAATGTGTGCTCTGCTATATTACTAATCTCTGTGAACCGATAAAATCTGTACATTGCATTGCTTTTCCTTGCTCTATGAGGGCTGTTGACAGGAAAGCTAATGTGCACAGACTATACTGCTTTTTATTACACTGTGAGGGGGGTTTAAAATAAAAGAGAATATCTGTGCAGACTCCTCTGCCTTTTACTGCTCTGTGCAGGGTGCTCAGAGCCCATCTGTGGTCTGCAAACGGAATCACTTTTTACTACAGTCCGAGGGGCGTTTAAAAAAGAGAAACTCTGGGCGCGCTGCACCGCTCTTTACTCTTCACTGGGAAAAAGCTGTCCATACTGCACTTCCTTCTACTACACTTGGGGGCATATTAATCAAAAAAATCATGCAGCACATTCCTGTTTTTCCCTGCGCTGACGCACAATGTTCTACCTAACGCCAAAGCAGGCACCCCTGCACCATGGTGCAAGCGTGCGTGCGTTGTAAACCGGATTGTTTTTGTGCAGAAAGGGGCACCTTCCTGCACAAAAGCAATCCCCTGAAGCATTTCCCTCTTTCCATGTGTGCTGCAGAATCCAGCACACAACGAAAGCAAGGAACAGGGAGAAATACAGATATTCATCCTCGTTCCACCTCACATGGGAGGCGCGGCATTTTGCTGCACTCCCAGGTCTGCCAATGTTGGTGAATCTGGGAATGCGGCAAAATCTATGAGGCGATGCGTGGGAACGCCCACGCTCCACCCATGGAGCCCGTCACTGGGGCAGAGCAACGCAAAGCAGCGATTTGCGCTGCATATGACGCCACACAGGGCCGCGTAAGGCGGGTTTGCGTGTCTTGATAAATCTAACTTAAGAGTTGCGTCTCTCTTGCGTTCCATTGCGAGGGCCACACAGGGCCATGCAAGGTGGCCTTGCGTGGCTTGATAAATATAAGTTAAGAGTTGCGTCGCTCTTGCACTGCATTGTGTGGCTCAAGGGCGGCCCCTAAGTGTGGTATTTTCAGAAGTGAGGACCTGTGCGCGTTGCTTTGTTCTTTACTACATCACGAGGCTCGTTTACAGAAGAGGAAGTCTGAGCCCTGCACTCGAAGCAGTGTTAGAACCACAGGAGGAAATCTATTTTACACCAGAGTGAGGGGAGGTTACAAAAGAGTAGATCTGTCCACTCTGCACTGCTGTTCACTGACACTTTGAGGCACCTTTACAGAGAGAATCTGTCAGTACTGCACTGCTTTTACCCATACTATGAGGGGCAGTAACAGGAGGAAAGCTGTGTGCAGTGCACCGCTGTGTATTATACTACCAGGGACATTTACAGAGGAAACACAATGAGGGGTGTTTACAAAAGAGGAAATCTGTGTACAAAGCATTGCTTTTCACTATATTATAAGGGGTACCTATCGATCTGTAAGGTGCATGGATGTTTCCGTACACTTTGAGAAGTGTTTAAAGTACAGAATATATGTGTGCTGCTTTTTACTCACACTACGAGGGGCATTTAATGTGGGAACATTTATAAACTGCACCACTTATTACTGACAGCCATGGGTTTTAATTAAACAAGCGAATCTGTGCACATTGCACTGCGTTTTACTGCCACTGTCAGGATTGCAGAGGTCAGCATTGCTACTCTGCGCTACTTTTGACTTTACTTCACTTTGAGAAGGCGTTTGCAGAAGTAACCTCTCTGGTTTGGCTTATTGTAGAATCCTGCCTGTTGCACCTCGTATGGCGATGGAAGAGGGTGTGACGGACGTCATTTCACAGAAGAGCTCAGATCGGCAACTCCAGTGCTTGGTATCTGAAGAACCCATTTGAGCCCTGAGCAGAGGCTCCTTTGTGACCCAGTGAACTAGAGCCATGTCCCACCTAATGCCTGTCACAATAGAGTCCGTAAGACCAACAGTCGTGGGGCAGAAAACGTGTTGGCTTAAACAATGTAAAGAGACCATGACTTGGTTTAAATCTGTACCTATAGTGTACAGAGCTAGCCTCTGCACCTGAAATTACATTGTTTGCGTCAGATCCACTTAGGGCCTGGCCTGTGTTATAGGATTGTTTGTATCAGTTTCTCCTAGTACCTTGCCTGTGTTATTGCATTGTTTGTATCAGTTTCTCCTAGTGCCTGGCCTGTGATATTGAATTGTTTGCACCAGATTCTCCTAGTTCTTGGCCTGTGCTATTGCATTGTTTGCGTCAGATTCTTCTAGTGCCTGACCAGTTTTATTGCATTGTTTGTATCAGTTTCTCCTAGTGCCTGGCCTGTGTTATTGCATTGTTTGCGTCAGATACTCCTAGTTCTTGGCCTGTGTTATTGCATTGTTTGCATCAGATTCTCCTAGTTCTTGGCCTTTGCTATTGCATTGTTTGCGTCAGATTCTCCTAGTGCCTGACCAGTGTTATTGCATTGTTTTTTTATCAGTTTCTCCTAGTGCCTGGCCTGTGTTATTGCATTGTTTGCATCAGATTCTCCTAGTTCTTGGCCTGTGTTATTGCATTGTTTGTGTCAGATTCTCCTAGTTCTTGGCTGTGTTATTGCATTGTTTGCATCAGATTCTCCTAGTGCCTGACCAGTGTTATTGAATTGTTTGTATCAGTTTCTCCTAGTGCCTGGTCTGCGTTATTGCATTGTTTGCGTCAGATTCTCCTAGTACCTGACCAATGTTATTGCATTGTTTGTATCAGTTTTTCTAGTGTTTGCCTGTGTTATTGCATTGTTTGCGTTAGATTCTCCTAGTTATTGGCCTGTGTTATTGCATTGTTTGCGTCAGATTCTCCTAGTTCTTGGCCTGTGTTATTGCATTGTTTGCATCAGATTCTCCTAGTGCCTGACCAGTGTTATTGTATTGTTTGTATCAGTTTCTCCTAGTGCCTGGTCTGTGTTATTGCATTGTTTGCGTCAGATTCTCCTAGTGCCTGACCAGTGTTATTGCATTGTTTGTATCAGTTTTTCCTAGTGCCTGCCTGTGTTATTGCATTGTTTGCGTCAGATTCTCCTAGTTCTTGGCCTGTGTTATTGGATTGTTTGCGTCAGATTCTCCTAGTTCTTGGCCTGTGTTATTGCATTGTTTGCGTCAGATTCTCCTAGTGCCTGACCAGTGTTATTTCATTGCTTGTATCAGTTACTCCTAGTGCCTGGTCTGTGTTATTGCATTGTTTGTGTCAGATTCTCCTAGTGCCTGACCAGTGTTATTGCATTGTTTGCGTCAGATTCACCTAGTGCCTGGCCTGTGTTATTGCCTTGTTTGCAGCAGATTCTCCTAGTGCCTGACCAGTGTTATTGCATTGTTTGTATCAGTTTCTCCTAGTGCCTGGCCTCTGTTATTGCATTGTTTGCATTAGATTCTCCTACTGCCTTTCGGTTGTTATTGTATTGTTTGCATCAGATTCTCTTAATGCCTGGCATGTGTTATGGCTTTGTTTGCATCAGGTTTTCCTAGTGCCTGGTCTGTGTTATTGCATTGTGTCCATCAGATTCTCCTAGTGCCTGGCCTGTGGTATTGCATTGTTTGCATAACATTCTCATAGTGCCTGACCCTTGTTATTGCATTGTTTGCATCAGATTCTCCTAGTGCATGACCTGTGTCCTGTGTTATTGCATGGTATACATCAGATTCTTCTAGTACACAGCCTGTGTTATTGCATGGTTTGTTTCACATTCTCCTAGTGCCTGGCCTATGGTATTGCATTGTTTGTGTCACATTCCCCAGTGCCTTGCCTGTGTTATTGCCTTGTTTGCATCAGATTCTCCTAATGTGTGACCTGTATTATCGCATCAGATTCTCCTAGTACCTGGTTTGTGTTGTTGCACTGTATGCTCTGCATTTGTTATGTTATTATTCTAGTAGTTGCAGCTATTCTAACAAAGTACCTTTTATGTTATGTTATGTTATGTTATATCCACATGTAGCATGCAGGGATACTCGTGAGTGTCCCGGCGCGATGCCAGAGGGGTATAAGGAGAGGCTAACAAACAAAGAAGTGAGTCTTAAGTTTCCTTTTGAACACAGCTGTGTTCTGAATGGACCGCAAAGCAAGGAGGAGGGCATTCCAGGCTGCGCTAGCCTTCACCACAAGAGAGCTACCGCCCACCCTCTGAAGCTTAAAGCATGGAACCCGAGCCAGGCGCAGGGACATAGATCCGAGCGCACGCGACGGAAAGTAGAAGGAGAAGCGCCTCTGAAGATAGAGGGGGCCAAAGCCATGGAGAGCACGGTGGGCCAAAACCAAAGATTTGAACCTGACCCTGTCATCGACAGGAAGCCAGTGAAGAGATCGTAATAGGAGATTCACACTGTTCCTCACCGAAATGCCCAATAGTAGTCTGGCGGCCGCATTTTGGACCACCTGGAGCTTTTTAAGCAGGTAGCCAGGGGTGCCAGCCGAGAGGGCATTGGCATAATCCAAGCGCGATAAAATCAGGGCACATGTAACAGTTTCTCTTGCCGCTTGAGGGACAAGCGGAAAGAAAGTCTTCAGAGTCTTAAGGAGGCCGAAACAACATCCTGCCAGTTTCTTGATGTGAGTTGTAAAAGAAAGACTCTCGTCAAACAACACTCCCAGATTTTTGGCTGGCTGTCTCGATGAGAGGGGAAGAGGGGAGTCAGGTGGCCACAGCTGCTCGCTGAAGTCAGCAGGAAACTTGCCATAAAGCAAGATCTCAGATTTTTGCTCGTTGCACTTAAGCTGTGCATCGGCCAGCCATTTAAATATGGAAACTAGGCACTGTTGCGCTGCTGAAACGGAGTCCGATGTTTTGTCCCAGGTAAACAACAGCTGCGTATCGCCCGCATAGGCCATCACCTTAGCCCCAAGCTCCTCTGCCAGATATATCAGTGGCGTAACATACATTTTAAAGAGGAGCGAGCTAAGGGAGGAACCCTGCGGGACTCCGATGGTGACCAGCTGAGGGGAGGAGGAAAAAGGGGGGAGCCAAATCTGCGCCACCCGCTCCCAATAAAGTGCATCTTACTGCAAGGATACTGCACAGTTCCTGCAGCAGTAGTCCATTAACTATGTATGTAGAAACAGGCAGCACAACATGTCTACCGGAGATTTCTTTAGGTCAGAAATAGTATGCTAGAAATGGGGTTACCAATTCTACGGGGGGTAGCATGGAGCAGAGCGGGCAGGCCAAACTCCTGAGGACATGTGTGAAGCATCCACGCAGTATGCACAGATGACACACCAGGCACACCACAAAAGAGACACAACACCGCTTCTGGTTGGAAAAAGAATAACTTTTGTATTAGGTCCAACCTGCAAAGGTAAAACTCAGTAATGCACAGTAATCACAATAGGGCGCCAACGGGCGCCAGGGCAATGGATACCAGGGGGATAATTTACAGGGAAAATGGGCAAAGCAAGAAAAGGGTGAGTCCATTAGTTTCCAGGCTGAAGTAAAAAGAACGTTATCAATTGGCATGAAACATAGGGTCAGTATTGCAGGGAAAACACAGGCATTAATCCGAGGCATCACCTTAGCAGTAGGCTGTAAATATAAAATAAAACATTAGGCATAAACCCAGCTTGACTTGTATTAGCACCTCCTGCAAAAGGGAACAACAGGCACGCAATACTACCATCAGGCCTAGGCAGCAGAATCACCTTTAACATGGGGCATCAACTTAACATCTGGCATCACCCTTAAGAAAAGCACATTAGGTACATCAGTGGTAACAGGGAAACCCTAGGCATCAAAACCTTAGGCAGGACCTCCGGCAAATAAACTTCATAGCCTGACCTCCACTTTCAGCATGGGATCA
Source organism: Lissotriton vulgaris (assembly GCF_964263255.1). Classification (NCBI taxonomy): domain Eukaryota; kingdom Metazoa; phylum Chordata; class Amphibia; order Caudata; family Salamandridae; genus Lissotriton; species Lissotriton vulgaris. Next base: position 104,062,824 of record NC_141685.1, on the reverse strand, counting down.
GGCAAACTCTTTACTGCAGGCACAACCCTATCCCGGGGCGTAAAGCATTGAGGCATTTCAAACATAGCCCCCTTCCTAACAGGTCGGGTGTCCTACATGGGGTGGCCCTTAAATTATTAATGCCCCCATTCGCTGCCATTACCCTCTGTCCAGCGGGGCAGTGGTGCAAAGGCAGTCCTATGTGGGTGGCACGAGGGAGTCCCTCTTCTGGGGCTCCCTGAATACACAATGGTCCCCGGGGCGGGCACCGGCCCTGTGCCCAGACCCCCCCCCCACACAACAGTCTAATGGAGCCCCCACTCACCGGGCTCCTGATGTCCTTGCGGGGTTTTGCTGGGCTCTCCTCAGAGCATGAGAGCCCCGGGGCAGCTCCTGGGATCTATGCGGGCTACACGGGGCCCGCGAGGCCTCACTCAGGCCCCCGCAGCACAGCGCTGGACTCGCGGCAGCACTCAGGGCTCTCTATCCACCGCGGGGGCCCCAACAGCACTTCAGCGTCTTCCAGCGGTTTCCTCTTGTGGGGCACAGACCGGCGGGGTGGGCTCCCGCTCGGGTCGCTTTCCACCGGGCTCCCTCGAGACTCCGGGAGCCCTGCAACGTCTCCGCTCCCTTCCGGCTTCACTCGGATTCCCCCTCCATCACGGGGACCTGCCAATCTGTGTGCGGCGGCTGGGGTGCATGGGCGGTGACATCACCAGCGCCCCCAGCCACGTGATGCCGCCCGTCCCAGCTTCTGCGAGGCCCAGCGCGGCTTCCTCAATGCTGCGGCGGCCCTCTCCTGGCTCCAGGGGCCGCCGCGAGGGTCCAGTCACTAGCGGAACTTCCTTGATTAGCGAGCCCGAGGTCGCGGCGGTGATCCCAGGCACGGCGCTTTTTCAGACGGCCCAAGGGCCCGCGGTGGTGAGTTCAACTTCGGCGCCAGTGCGGGGTAGGCACCCGCTGATTAATTATTTAGGAAGCGGGGGTAGTTGATCGCGCCACACGCGGGGTAGTCACCCGCTGCGCTTTTGAGCCCACAGTTCTTCCTGACCCCGGGCTGCGGCGGTGAGTAGGGCCTGCAGCGCGACTTGGGCACAGCGCTATGAAGGGGGCAACATCGCTTAGAAGAGCAGCAAGGCAGTCCCGGTCATGGCGCTCCGGGAAATAGCGCTTCCACACACACACCGCTTAGGATTGTGGCGCTTAGGGGGCAGACAGCTACTCCAGCCCCAGCACTTGGAGGCTCAATGCTTCTTGCAGTCCCAGGCAGTATAGCGCTTGACAGGTGCACCACAGGCAGCAACTCTCCCGGCCCACAACACTTCTTCTAGGCACGGCGCTTTAGGATTGTAGCTCCTCACCTCCTGGGGGGGTCCAAGATGCTCCTTCCATTCTAGGCGCTTCTGGGCGCAGCGCTTTTGTGGTGCAGGGTCAAGGCACTTCAGGGACCTAGGAGGGCCCTCCTTCTTCAGGGGGCTGGAGGACAGAGCAGTAGGCTACTGTGTGGAGAAGTGTGGCTCAATGGTTAGAGCGGCAGACCCTGATGCAGAGGTCTAGCCCGGGACCAGGGTTCAATTCCCCGCCTTGGCTCAAAATTACACGGACCTGATAATTCTCGCCTCGGTGCCTATTCTAATCATGGAGTCCCACTCTGCAACTCTGGGCAATAGCTTGCTTAATCTCCACAACGGCCCCCACAACGCTAAGGATGCCTGGCCTTCACCCTGGGGGTGCCCAGGAGTGGACGCCTCACAGGGAAAGCCAGGACGGGTTCCACAGCGGTATTCGTACAAGCTCCTTGAGACCCTTGCGGGTAAGTAGTGCGCTATACAAGTATCAATTTACATTTTACATTTTACTGGGCCAGGTCAACAGCCAGTGGGGGCTTCATCTAAACAGGGCGGTAGGCTGACACCATCCTCCACTGCAGCGTGGCCCTCCTCCTAAACAGCAGCCTGAACTCCTGAAGTGGGGCTTCCACTAGCACTGGGGACAGTAGAGGGGTGATAGATGGTTGCAGGGTCCAGCACACAGGCCCAAGTGGCGGTCTCCCCTGGCAGCAGGTCCCCTCACGTTCCTGTCCCAGCTCTGTCTCTGCACAGGGTGGCACATCCCCTTTATTTATAACCCCCTCACCCTACCTACCAGACAATGGCAGAACCTTCTAGAATTCTCAGGCAAACTGCTTTAAACTGGCTCAGGGGGAGGAGTAGAGCACCCTGGGTGCCAGGCTTTCCCTCCAAAAGCAGGGATGGCTGGGTACCTAACAACTAGCCTGCTAACCTACTGCGGTCAGGTGGCACAACGCACAGCAATGGCATCCATCTTAAATGTGACATTTCATCAGGGTACATTTTACACAATGGGGGGAAAATACGTGTATACCATTGCATCACATTATCACATTAACATGGCGTCTCACACCACACATGGCCTATACAGTCACCTTTACCATGGGGGAGACATCCTTAAATTAGGGGGGCGAAAAGCGAAACATTTTGGTGGAAAAGAGCCAAGTCCAACATAGTAACAGCTAGGTAGGTATGATGCAAAACAAACTGGTAAGTGAGGTTTTAAATAACGGAGCTGTTTTTGATAAACACAGCAAAACGTCCATGTTGAAACAACAGAAGTAAGACAATGGTACATGTTATGAAAAAATGGTGGAATAATACAGAGTTCTGTGCAGTGTGTCATTATTTGCTCTTGTCTTCCAGTCTATTGGGATTTTATGAACTAACTTTGAGCGTGGAGCTTCCACGAATCTCAGAGACAGGCAGTTCCAAAGATGGTAACAGAGAACGCTGAAAGATTTGAGTCTGGATGCTGGTAGATGGTTTTAAAGATTGGAGTCTGGATTGGACTACCAAGTGCTGGTAGATCGATTGGTAGCTCCTGGAGGGTGTTTAGTTGGTCTTTGTGTTGGCACAGCGGTCCAGGAGGTCTAAGAAAATTTCAGCAATTTGCAGAGGGTTTGCTGAGGACTAAGACCGCCAAGCTTCATGCAATATTGACTTGAGGGTGTATGTCTGGGCAGGATTAATTTGATTCTTGTTGCAAAATGTATGACCTTGTCCAAAGAGCATTGATGTTACCAAGGATCAAAATCTTCTGTCACAACAGATAGAGAAAATAAATGTACCTCGAGGTTCTTGAAAAGCTCTCTGCACTGTGCTGGTACAGTCAGTATGTTCACTAGTTGCCATTTTCAAGGGGATGTTCAGAAAGAGTGGTTGGATTCATCCTTGGAAATATATTTCTGGCTTCAGCTCTTGGAGTCTTGCAGTATGTGGTGGATGCGGTAGAACTGTCTCAATTTTCCACGGAGCTTAGAAAATCCAGATTGTCCTTCATCTCACAGCTTGAGCGCTGTGGCTTGACCAGTAGAATTACAATAAAGAAGTTGACCTAGGCCAGTTGTACCTCACCCGACCTTTGAACTGCCTGGAAGGAAGATCTGCACAAGGCACCGCTGACAGAGGTCCTTGCTGGCGGTGGCCTCAAAGCAGTGAGAGACCCACAAACCACACGATCCTTCAAGCCCAGCTGGCCACCGTCACCAAAGCAACAACAAACTTGATCCAGGGCCCGGGAGCTGTAGTAACACGTTACCAGCAGAGCGTAAGTTTGACACAGTGATCATAGACTGATAGAATTAAAACAGGCAGACAAAGTACAAGCTAACAGAACATCACATCAGCGGAATAAGTATGTTGTCAAGTCGTTCCTGAAGCCACTATGAATTTACTGAGGGAAGGGTTGAATCGAGGGACAAAAAGAAGAAATTCAGTTTGTGATACCTGAAGGTCCTTCACCCTCATCCAACCCTCTGTAAGCGAGGACAATAGTTGAAACCTCATATCACTGAAGGTCCTTCACCCCCATCCAGCCCTCTGGAAGCGAGGACAATAGTTGAAACCTCATATCACTGAAGGTCCTTCACCCCCATCCAGCTTTCTGGAAGCAAGGACAATAGGTGATGCCTCAGTTCACTGAAGGTCCTTCACCCTCATCCAGCCCTCTGGAAGCGAGGACAATAGTTGAAACCTCATATCACTGAAGGTCCTTCACCCCCATCCAGCCCTCTGGAAGCGAGGACAATAGTTGAAACCTCATATCACTGAAGGTCCTTCACCCCCATCCAGCCCTCTGGAAGCGAGGTCAATAGTTGAAACCTCATATCACTGAAGGTCCTTCACTCTCGTCCAGCCCTCTGGAAGCGAGGACAATAGGTGAAACCTCATATCACTGAAGGTCCTCCAGCCCCATCCAACCCTCTGTAAGCAAGGACAATAGGTGAGGCCTCAGGTCACTGAAGGTCCTCCACCCTCATCCAACCCTCTGGAAGCGAGGACAATAGGTGAAACCTCATATCACTGAAGGTCCTCCAGCCCCATCCAACCCTCTGTAAGCGAGGACAATAGGTGAGGCCTCAGGTCACTGAAGGTCCTCCACCCTCATCCAGCCCTTTGGAAGCGAGGACAATAGGTGATGCCTCAGGTCAATGAAGGTCCTCCACCCTCATCCAGCCCTCTGGAAGCGAGGACAATAGTTGAAACCTCATATCACTGAAGGTCCTTCACCCTCATCCAACCCTCTGGAAGCGAGAACAATAGTTGAAACCTCATATCACTGAAGGTCCTTCACCCTCATCCAACCCTCTGTAAGCGAGGACAATAGGTGAGGCCTCAGGTCACTGAAGGTCCTTCACCCTCATCCAACCCTCTGTAAGAGAGGACAAAAGTTGAAACCTCATATCACTGAAGGTCCTTCACCCCTATCCAGCCCTCTGTAAGCGAGGACAATAGGTGAGGCCTCAGGTCACTGAAGGTCCTTCACCCTCATCCAGCCCTCTGGAAGCGAGGACAATAGGTGAAACCTCATATCACTGAAGGTCCTCCACCCCCATCCAACCCTCTGTAAGCGAGGACAATAGGTGAGGCTTCAGGTCACTGAAGGTCCTCCACCCCATCCAGCCCTCTGTAAGCGAGGACAATAGGTGAGGCCTCAGGTCACTGAAGGTCCTCCACCTGTATCCAGCCCTCTGGAAGCGAGGACAATAGGTGATGCCTCAAGGTCCTCAATCCCCATCCAGCCTCTTGGAAGGGAGGACAATAGGTGAAGCCTCAGTTCACTGACAGTCCTCCACCCTCATCCAGACCTCTGTAAGCGAGGGCAATAGGTGATACACCAGCTCACTGAAGGTTCTTCACCCTCATCCAACCCTCTGTAAGCGAGGACAATAGGTGAGGCCTCAGGTCACTGAAGGTCCTTCACCCTCATCCAACACTCTGTAAGAGAGGACAATAGGTGAAACCTCATATCACTGAAGGTCCTCCACCCTCATCCAACCCTCTGTAAGCGAGGACAATAGGTGAGGCCTCAGGTCACTGAAGGTCTTTCACCCTCATCCAACCCTCTGTAAGAGAGGACAATAGGTGAAACCTCATATCACTGAAGGTCCTCCACCCCCATCCAACCCTCTGTAAGCGAGGACAATAGGTGAGGCCTCAGATCACTGAAGGTCCTCCACCCCATCCAGCCCTCTGTAAGCGAGAACAATAGGTGAGGCCTCAGGTCACTGAAGGTCCTCCACCCCATCCAGCCCTCTGTAAGCAAGGACAATGGGTGAGGCCTCAGGTCACTGAAGGTCCTCCACCCCACCCTCATCCAGCCCTCTGGAAGCAAGTACAATAGTTGAAACCTCATATCACTGAAGGTCCTTCACCCTCATCCAACCCTCTGTAAGCGAGGACAATAGTTGAAACCTCATATCACTGAAGGTCCTTCACCCTCATCCAGCCCTCTGGAAGCGAGGACAATAGGTGAGGCCTCAGGTCACTGAAGGTCCTTCACCCCCATCCAGCCCTCGGTAAGCGAGGACAATAGGTGAGGCCTCAGGTCACTGAAGGTCCTTCACCCTCATCCAACCCTCTGTAAGAGAGGACAATAGTTGAAACCTCATATCACTGAAGGTCCTTCACCCCTATCCAGCCCTCTGTAAGCGAGGACAATAGGTGAGGCCTCAGCTCACTCTAGGTCCTCCACCCGCATCCAGCCCTCTGGAAGCGAGGACAATAGGTAATTCCTCAGCTCACTGAAGGTTCTCCACCCCCATCCAGCCCTCTGGAAGTGAGGAATATCATTTAGGACCCAGGCGATGGGTCTTAGAAGTCGTGTAGGAGTAGTGTGCGGGCACTAACATGTCAGGCCAGGAGGTTGGACCACCTTTGTACTTTGTAAGACGTCTGATGATTGAGACAGAGGAGTTTAAAGTTGATCTGTTTTTCATCAAGGAGGCAGTGATAGGACAGGATGATAGTTCTGCACCCTAACTCTATCCTTGCCAGCATATTCTGAACAGCATATTCTGAAAGTGTAGCTGTCTTCCCCGTGCAGCCTTCCACAAGTTGAGGTAGGTAGTCCTGCCAAGAGAGAAAAAGAAGCTCTTACCCCTCAGCTCTTTTAGGATTGGGTAGTAGTTTTGTTGAATCATTCCAGTAATCCTGTTGTAAAACTCAAGAAGACCAAACGTTTTTGAATTTGAGGAAGAAATCAGACATCGCTGTTAAATGTACTTCCAATGTTTTTAACCTATTCAGGCTCAACTGGTGTGGGACAAAGCTCTGGCTTTCCTGTTGAGAGTCCTCTAGCAATAAGAAGAACTTCCGTGTTAACTCTATTCATATTTATACATTTGATAGTCATCAGGAAGTAAATGACTGTCAAGCACACCCTCAGACGGCTGATGGAATTGTCAGAATTCCTGTTTAGCCTAAGGAACAGCTGTGTGTCATCAGCAAAGGATAATATTTTCAGACCAAAGGAGTGAACTAACCCCTCAGTGGTGCCACATCTGGTTTAAAGAGAAAGGATGAGCTATCATATCCTTTGGGTTCCTCCATAAACTATTGCCAGAGCAGTAGCAGTAGAACAAGCAGGCAGAAGAGCAACAGTGTTGGAACACCCTCGCGGAAGAAGCAGAACGATTGTAGAGCTGCCCTTGGTGCCTCCCACCGAAGGACATTCAAAACGAGAAGTAATTGTTCAACAGTTTCTAAAGTGGCCGTCGGATCTAGAAGGTTGAGGCCGGCCTGGAGGTCATCATCTTGACTCATTTGAAGCTCCTCCCGGAAGGCTAAAAGAACTGTGCCCGTGCAGGGGCCGGGCTGGAATCCTGGGTGTTATCCAAACAAGAGCACAGTCCCCTAGACTTTTATGACCTGATTTAGAGTTTGGGTAATCCTTTGCAAACACAAACGAATAAACTGCCTGGATGGCAGACCTTAAGGGTTTCAAGCTTCCTCTGACAGCCAACAGAGTAGGTGTCATCAAAGGAGGGGCATTACACTGCCCACCTTATTTAGGGTGGGTGATGTACTGTCCTTTTTAGGTCTCGCCTAGCGATGCAGCGCATTTGCTGCTCACTTGGCGAGATCTATTGTCGTCAATTTCTTTTTGGAAGGGGTCCAGGAGATGTGCACGCGCCCGGACAGGACATGTGCATACGTCAGCTGCTTCCATTTACCAGCTTGTGAACGGACAGCATTCTATTTGTCGCTGCGTGTTGTGGTGTGGCATGGTTAGGATTGTAGCTCCTTCCTCACGCCGCTGCCGGTTGCTTCCAGTTTACCGCGAAAGCTACATGTTGGTATCCTGCCCTCCTGCCCTCTACTGCTGGTACACAGTACATATGCAGAACAAACATTTTTATAAGATATGTGCAAAACGATGCAGTTTTAAAAAAAAACTGATTTAGGACTGATTTAGATGCGAGGCAGCGCCTTAAAAGGGAAGAACACTGTGCAGTTAAAAACTGGTATAAAACTAATCTAATAGTGAAAGTAACACCATATTATGTGCCTACTGAGGACGCAGCAAGTGTGTTGGGTGCAGATGTTTGTCTTCTTTTGTTTACTTCCCCTGTCCCTGTGAGAGGGCTTGCTCTCCTGCTCCCTTTCTCTCACCTAGGATTTTGTTTGCTAAAAGAAGTGTTGTGCAGGAGAGAAGGTCATAATTCCAGTAAAACCCAAACGACGTAATGTTGAACGCGGAATAAACAGTGCAACACAGATGTGTGTGTGTAGTGCTGCAGAACAGGCACCTCACACCCAGGTAGAAGCAGGTACACAGAAGAATGCAGGCAGGCAGTCACCGGCCAGCAGTTTTCTGAACAGGACTGCCCGCTTTATCACCCTTGCCCTCCCGGTATGCTATAATAGATTAGTAGAGTGCATACATGTTTTCTTTCGTTTAATTTTATTGTGTACATTTGAGTATGTATACATGCATATACCAATTGTATGTATGTTTAACATGTGGTGACTTGTGTGTGCCACACCTCTCATTCACTTTTTCACATTCTTTCGTAGTAGCGGCCACGCCTTCCTTTTCTGCACACACCACTTAATATTGAAGTTAGCAGCCATGCTTTTGTTTCATCCTGCCGGGCTCGCCTCAAAGAGCTTTTCAAGCCTACCACCCGGTCACAAATGCTATCTTACAGGAAGAACAGCGGTCGTTAAAGACAAAGTAACTGGCACAGCATCATCTGATAACATATTATAATATGTTCACTTTTGACTGTTTTCCTTTTCTTACATGTGCTTAATAGTTAAATACCTTTTGATTCTATTTTCATTTAACATTTACTTTTTATTTTACCTTTAATATGCTCAAGTTTACATGTAATATTTTTAAAAACACATAATAAAAACAAACCTCACATTTTATAGTTAGGTAAAATACTTTGCTATTTGCAATGCCCATAGCTCTAACTCTTGAAAATGCGAGACCTTTTGCATTGCAAATGCTTGTTTTTTTTTAGTCACCTCCAGGTAAAACCTGGTAGCGATGGACATAAAAGAAAATAATGATCCTCACTACCCGTGAAAAAACTCCCAGTGTGTTTTTCAGAAATAAACTCCACCTTTGTAAACATTTGGTGGATTGCCATCAAAATCGAATGTGGGCGTCCACCACATTTTTATGCTCTTAAAAGAACCCCTGTCAATGTACAAAGGTGATGAAGTTTCAACTGGACTAGTCAGGCCTTTCGTTCTGTGGTGAACCAAATACCAAAAGTGCCTCAGCACTAAAAGAAGTGTAAGTGCTACTGAGCTTTCACGATACTGGTAGCAAAGGCCCATTGAAGTGGACTCCGTAGACGGCATTGACTCAGTTTAGGTTCATGTCCCTTTGAGTACCATGACGCTATGAGTCTTGATGTGATACTAAACCCCGGGCCTTGATAAACTGGACATAGAGGGAAATAGCATTTACAATGCACCATTTACCACGCATGCCTTTTCCCCGCATGCCTTTACAACAAAATGCCAAGTATATATATCAGGTGTGTGTGTATATATCACCTACAGGCGGCTGCCAATAGGTAGTTCTAGTTAGGATGTAGTTTACATAGGAAGAACGTTTTTTCATTTGCCAATAACTTTGGTGTCATTTATCCTCGTGAAATTTTTAAAAGTAGTTTGCAACTCACTTTAGCTGCTGTCTTTTTTCGGGGTGATCTGTCAAGCGGGGGCTTAGAAAAAAGGGGGGGTCCCAAAACGCTTTTTCCCTGTGTTAATTTCCGTAGGAAATTTAGACATGGCTACAGCCCTGATCTGCTTAACAGAATGACACCAGATTTAGCAGGAAAATGGATATTGATTATGGGAAGTGCCTTTTAGTGATTTCTTTGAATATGTACAGTAGTTCCAGAGTTATTTAAAGAAATACCTTAGGGACACAGAGGACCCCCAACACCTCCCAATCTCGTACTGTGATCTGATTGGCTACCAACACTTCAAACCAGGAAGTGTTGGAAGCCATCTTGTGACTCTGCTTGATGCAAGTCACAGAAAAAAACATTAAAAAAAAGAAAATGGTGTCGGGTAGAAACACCCTGACCCCCATGGTCTCTTCAAGGGAGTCCCACAAGGACCTCGCATGACCTAAAAAGCATTAAAAAAAATAATTTCAGCAGGATCCGTGGACCCTGACGAATTTTTTGTTGTTAAACAAAGCGTGGTCTCCTGTGTTGGCCCCAGGTGGGCCAGGTCCTGAGGGCATTTCTAAAAATAATAGAGTGAGGGGAACACAGGTCCCCTCCATGAAGCTGAATATTGCCCCAGGGGCCATCACCTACCCGGGGCTTCTTTAAAAATGAAAGTGGGGGAGGCTCGCACAGCAGGGCTTGAAAAATCCGAAAAATTGTACTAGTCCTGCAGGTCTAGTACCTTGGGAAATCCCATCGACCTGACTGTAACCTACTTCACCTCCGTCTCTGAAAACAGAGCAAAAGTGACAAGATAATAAGATTTAAAGGCATCTTTATTGCTCATTCCCTTTGTGAGCAATAAAAAAGCCTTTAAATCTTGTTATCTTGTCACTTTTGCTCCGTTTTCAAAGACAGAGTACAAAGTTTAGTTTGTCTTCCTACTCGTCAGAAAGGGCGAGTAGGACCTGAAAATAGCTCGTCCTAATCAATTCTCCCTCTCAAATGCGAGCGGCCGAGTGGATTTGTCGAGTCCTGTACAGCCTCCCCCACTGCCCAGGAACCATCACCTCCCCGGAGGCTCCTTGACTCCCCACCTGCCCCGGTGTCCACCACCTCCGTGGGGCTTTCTCTTTACACAAAGCGTGGGTTGCGCGGACCCCCCTTCCTCCACCCTGGGGGCTGCCACCTTCTCAGGGATTTAATTTTAAATAATGCGGGGGCCACACAGAACCCCTGCCACCTCCCTGAGCCTTTTGTCAATTTGGAAGGGGGGGGCCAGCGTGGTCTTCCCGGAGACCCAGGGACCACCTCTCAAGGGCTCTAATTTTAATTGATGTGTGGGGGCCACACAGACCCCTCTGCAACCCCAGGGACTGCCACCTCTTTTTGTTAAATGTATTGCAGGGGACATATGCCCCCTCTGCAGCCCTGGGGGAAATATGAAGAACCTGCAGCCAATAATGGCCCTGGGCACCCCAGGCCAGACTCCTGCTATTTCCCGGGGTGCCCACCCCTGGGACATAGCTGTTTGTTGTGGCTTGGCGGGAGCTATACCGCTCCAGCCAAGCCACAGCAAACTGTGTTCCACTTCTAGCAAGCGAGAACAGAAAAAAAATGCTCTTGCTTGCTGAAAGCGGGGCATTAAGGGGCAGGATTCTAGAGTTTAGTGAATATTATTGTATTAGCTCTCAACTGAGCCTGAGAGCCTGCCCCCTGAGGAGGGTTTTGATATTGGATACTATAATATTCACTGCACTTTAGAATTTCGTCCCATAATGCTTTGCAGGGCCTTTGGTTGGGATTGTATTTTTGCCTATACCTGTGCTTGGGGTGGTCCTAGGAGGATGGGACCACCACCAAATCATTTCAGCATTGTGTGCTATTTGTGTTCAAGGATTCTGCTTGGACCCCAAAATCATCACTTCTCTCACTGCTTGCTGTATTTTCGTTTTCACTTTTGTGAGATGATTATATACATTTTAGCATGTAATAATGTTACTTGTCGTTTTCCCAAGGGTATGTGAGGATTCTGTTTTCTTAATTGTGGTGAGACGGAATGGAGTTGCGAAGCAGAATTCACTGAGTTTTTGATCAATTCCACAGAATTCGGTGTAGTGGTACTCCGCCAACTACGCCCACTCTTATCTGTGTGTTCATATTTTGTGTGTGTGTTTTTGGACCTGTGCAAACCTTTGTATGTGTATTTCTGGTAGGTACACCCTTTTCGGCTGTAGAAGATAGAAAGCCTCTTTTAATTAGGTATTCCCCAAGCCTGCCTTACAAATTAAAAAACACATTAAATGACATTAGCACACCCGCAATTTTCGATGTATTCACAATCACATTTATCCCAAACACGGATTGTTTTTCCTCCATTCCTACTTTCAAACTAGAGGCATAGCTTCCATTTGCGCAGCAGGTGCAGTGGCACCAGGGCCCACTGAACTCCTAATTATTGCTGTATTTCACAGTTTAACATGGGTCAAAGAGGGAATTTCTTTCTTGGACTAGAGCCCCTGACACACTGGCTACTGCTGTCACCTAGCCTTGCTGGAGAACAAATGTTATTTGCGAGAGGGATGCTGTATGAAAGAGTAAAGACTCGTTGGATATTGTTCTATTCATGAAATACATCTGCTTTCGAGTTGGAAATGATTATCAGCCCGTCAGTGGCAGGAAGTTCCATCGGGGAGCATGGCACTGCTTAACAGGACCGAATGTGAACACAGCTAAGTAGGGGAAGCTGCCCAGCGCATTACCTTTGCTTGTGTTCTGGGCCTTGTCATAAAGTTTGGCCAAATTAATTAGATATGGTGATCTCCTGTATGTGCTGCAAGCAAGTACACCATCCCGCTGAGATGTTAAGGCGTTAAGAGCCCTGTCCGTTGGGGAAGGTTACTTGCGAACCACAGAGACTTGAAGGTGGAGCAGCCATAAAGACAAGCCCAAGGGCAGTCTGGAGGTCAGCCAGCGTGTAACCCTTATTACGTATAATCTCTTTAGTTCGGATGGGGCCGGTAAAAGCAGTTATCTTCCCCACGTAAATATGAAATCTGGAAATGCAGAGCATATATATACTTTAACACTGAAAACTGCCAACATTTCTGTGTGAAAATGTGGGCGAAATGAGGAATTACAAGGGGAATTGGAGAAGTATATCACAAAACCTGTAATAGATGATTAGAGCAAAGCTATTTCCAATGGGAGGGCCAGCACTTTGCACAGTTGTCCGGTACTTCTATGGGCAGCTGTGCCGCGCCGGTCTACGCCAATGCCTTCATAAAATATTTTGAAGAAAACAATATACTGAACCTCAATTCTTGGAAGACACATGCCAGGATTTTCTGAAGGTACATTGATGACATCTTTGTCTTGTGGCAAGGAGACCATGAATCTTTGAACAATGCACTACTACAACTGAATCATATTAATGATCGCATTCAATTCACCCATGAGGTCAACCAAGAAACTATCATCTGGAAACTGACCTACACAGAAAATCCACTGATAAGAATAACACTCTGCATTACAAATCTTTTCACCAGACGGCTTTGAAATACCACCTACCACAGCAAACGAATAGTATCTGAAACTACCAAGTTTGAAGAACAGGCAACCACTATGATCAGACGGTTTGAACAAAGAGGTTATCCGCAAACCACTCTTAAAAATGCCAAAGAACGTTGTGATAAATTGAGTCGACAGGAGGCATTGACTTTTAAAATCAGAGACACCAGCAAAAGACCTGTGGTCGTATCGAAATATTCAGTCAATCCGAGATCATATAAGACATCTATACTCAAACATTGGTCAATCCTAGGTACTGAACCTGATTTCAAGCACATTTTTCAAGGTCCACCATTATTTGCCTACAAAAGAGGTCACAACCTAAAAGAAATTATCACCAAACCGAAACAAGTAACCTCCACCATCTACAAAGGCAATCAACCTTGTTTTAACTGTCAAAATTGTAACAACCTTATCAGAGGGTCAATCTTGAAACACCCCATGAAAGGCACCGACATCAAGCTGAAAGTGGAGAAGTGTGGCTCAATGATTAGTGTGGAGACCCTGATGCAGAGGTCTAGCCCAGGACCAGGGTTCAATTCCCTGCCTCGGCGGGTCTTGGGCTCAAAATTCCACGGACCTAATAATCCCCGCCTCGGTGCCTATTCCAATCATGGAGTCCCACTCTGCAACTCTGGGCAATAGCTTGCTTAATCTCCACAACGGCCCCCCCAACGCCAAGGATGCCTGGCATCCACCTTGGGGTGCCCGGGAGTGGACGCCTCACAGGGAAAGCCAGGATGGGTTCCACAGCGGTATTCGTACAAGCGCCTTGAGACCCTTGCGGGTGAGTAGTGCGCTATACAAGTATCAATTTACATTTACAAACTCAATGCCACATGTGATACCGAAAATCTGGTGTACATCATCAAATGACCTTGTGGATTGATCTACACAGGGAAAACTTCTCGCAAGTTAAAGACACGTATTAATGAACACAAAAGCAACATCAGGACTCAAAACCTTAAATCTTCTGTAGCAGCTCACTTTGAAGAACTTAGACACAACATCAGTCAATTACGATTTGCTGCCGTTGAAGTGGTGCCTAAGGGCGATGACAGAGACAATACTAACTTTATCTTGCAAAGGGAAAATTACTGGATAAAATTTCTGCAATCGTCAAAACCTTGATCGGATGGAATTTTTGTGTTACCTATGAAGTCATGAATTATCTGTATTTCTGGATATCTGTTTCTTACATACTGTCTACATTTTATCTACTTTTTTCATTTACTGGTACATTACTGGGCAGTATTAATCCATTCAGTTTCACTATTTGCCTTTCATCTTCCAAATACACTGTTACAAGATGGCCACCACCATATGTGTCCTCTTTCTATGTTTACATTTCTAGTTCACTTTCCCCCTTCACTATTTCTTTTTCAAGAACACACGCTTTGGTGCAAAGATAGCTGAACGGCGTTGACACGCTGTTCGTTTCTGAACCTCCAAGTAAGTTTGGTCCACTCGCCGCTAGCACATTCTTTTAACCGACCGCACTTCTCCACACGGTATATCCGGCTTGATTTATCTGGGCTCACGCTCTTTCTTTAACTTGGTACTATTTTCGACACACTTTACTTTTACACATTATCCCACTTGGTAATTACGATTTTCGTACACTGCCTATCATGTTTTCGTTTTTCATTCCAACCTCGAGCTACTTGCACTTTCTAATATTCATTTCTTACACCTCGGGTAAACGTGATACATTCATGGTTTATATCTGATCAGGATTTCTAGGGACTATCAACTTATCTTCCTCTTCATAGTGCTTGATATTTTGGTTTTATGCTACTCATTTTGTGTAATTTTACTTATGGTTTTTGATACAATTATGGTTGAATCAGTAATGATTTTGCAGCATGTGATTTATTTTATTCTGTAAATGTGTTTGTGCAATGTGACACTTGAAAAGATCCTACATATATTTTTTCTACATTATTTTCAGACTACCCCTGACGAAGGACTTTAAAAGTCCGAAATGCATTGGGTGAACTCTCAATGGTCTTTTTGAAAATCTTGGGAAATTTAAGGATGTTAAACTAGCAATCAGCTACATGATACATACAATTTCCTGTGAAGAAACATGGAATAAATTACGATGGAAATCATGATTTTTTGAAGTTTGAATATATTCTTCAAGACGTTCACACGTCAAATTGGATTTGCTCAGAGAGACGACACTCATTCCAAATGTCGTAACCTGTTTATAGATGATTAGAGGACAGCCGCGTTGGAGACCTTAAATGTGTAGTAATGTTTGTTTTAAAAACACTGTGGTTGTCGTACACTGGGTTGCACGGTTGAAGGCGTGAGTCGAAACGCGTAGGCATTGTGTGTTGAGTGTTGCTGCATTATAGAATTAATAAAACAGTAGTGAGTGCTTGGACAATGGTGTGTCGTCTTCGTGGGACACAGAGTGAGAGTGCGGATGATCGTCCTTTGAATGAAGTCGTTTTGAGGTAGTTTATCGCGGGCCATTGTTGTAAATCATTATGCGTGGTTAAGGCATATGCATGGTAAAGACTTGCGTGGTAAAGGTGTTACGTGGTCAAGGCATATGCATGGTAAAGACTTGTGTGGTAAAGGTGTTTCGTGGTAAAGGCATACGTGGTAAAGGCATTTGTTGGAATGTATGACATTACAATTATTCTAATCCTGCACTATCTCTTGACTTGAAACTAAACCCTGAGCATTGATAAACTGGACACAGACAGCCCAAAAAAAGTGTTCACCTCCTCAGTTAGGACCTCCCAGGTGAGCTTCTGAAATGAAGCTTGTGAGCTCCGTATTGCCAACCATGGCCTCTTCACTATCAGGCCATTATCATACATCTGCTGTGTGCATGCTTCAAGTGTGTACCCTGCCACAGCTAACAATGGAAAGGGGCGACCACTCGGTCCCCCCGAACGTATGGTGGAGTGCCTCGATCCCCCCGGGAAGCCATTTTTGGGCGGGAGGCGTGTCTCGGCTGGTATGCCCGAAGCGGCGTAGCCGGGGCGCGCTTTTTCCCGCCCTGGAGTGGGCTGGCCTAGACACCGACGTAGCCAGCCCCGCCCTAGGGGCGGGCAGGGGCGGGTTCTCGCCCGCCCTGAAGACGGATAAAAAGAGACGCAAGACCAGAAGACGTCCTCTTGTTCTTGTGCTCCGAAGCTGCACCTCCTCGCTACACGTGAGCTCGGGACAGAACGAAGAGCCAATTTTGAGCGTTTTGATCCTTTTCTTTGTCTTCTAGATACTTCCTCGGGGAGATGCCCAAGAAAGGCGCGAAGAGAATGACGACCGACCAGATGGTGCGGGCCCTTTGCAAAGAAGTGTCCGACATAAAGAAACGGTTGGCAGAACGGGACGGGGAGGAGGGTACGGGCCCTGCGCCGGCTGGAGGGAGACCTAAGAGGTCGAGAAGGGTTCCAGCCGGTGGAGACGTCCCGGTTCCCTCTGCCCCGCTCGAGGCGCCGACCCCAGTACCGATCGAGGGGAATCCAATCCCTGTTGTCGTCACCCCGACACCCAAGGGAGACATGCCCCCCGAGCTGGCAGCACAGCTAGCAGCATGGTTGGGGGATAGTAGTGATGGCGCCGCGGCTGCCGAGGCACAGGCGCTGATAAAAGGACTTCGTGAGAAAAGGGAGGCGGCTAAAGACAAGCCGCAAGCGGCGGAAGTCGCGTCCGGTTCAGGTAAGCGGCCATTGCCGATTGCAAGGGACGAGTCAGCACCCTCTCGTAGAGAGAGACTGGGACAACATGTGCCTTTGGCTATAAAGGAAAAGATCTGGTCTGGGGAGTATGTGAATATTTTTTCCTTGCTTGTTGACCATTATGATATGGAGCATGTTAAAAGTCAGAAGGACTTAATGCATCCGAGTGTTTGGCGCGCAAAAATGGCCGCCTTTAAGGTGAATGAGACTATTGGCAACTGGGGTAATGCGTGGGGTATTTTCACATCGATTTTGGGGGGTCGTAGGCCCGAGTTGCTTCCTGAGTTTCCCGTTTATCAATCACGAATTATGGGGTACTCGACATCGTATCAAGGTAACCATTGGTTTTGTTATGACAACCTGTTCAGGAAAGAGAAGGAACATAACAAGAGTTTGTCTTGGGATTGTTACGATTCTATAACATGGGATAAAATGAAAGAATCGGGAATGTTAAGAATGCCATTGGTTGGGGGCAATGTTATTGATTACTCCCGCCAAAATGTGGGGACGCCCTTTCGTCAAAGTGCGAGCACCGACGACCAGTCGAGGCCCGCAGGCAATACAGGGAGAAAGGGTTTCTGTTTTAATTTTAACAAAGGGAAATGTACCAGGCCTCCGGGATTGTGTAAATTCAAGCACGAATGTAGTACGTGTGGGTCGTCCCATCCTGAGTCATCGTGCAGAGCCAGAACGGGTGAGAATGGGGGTAAGGGGGGCGCCAAACAGGTCTAAGCTTGGCCGAGGGGCGCCGTTACCAACCCCGATTGATACCTTGGCAATGATTCCTTGGCTCAGCGAATACCCGGATCGTACTTCTGCCGGGGTGCTGCGGAACGGTTTTTCACATGGTTTCCGCATCCCGGTGGGGGACTTTCAGGGGGTAGGGATGTGCAAAAATCAACTTTCCGTGTTACAACATACATCTGTGGTGCATGAGAAAATTCAGAAAGAGGTTAGCCGGGGTCGGGTTGCCGGCCCGTTTAGTGTACCCCCGGTACCGAATTTTGTGTGTTCTCCGTTAGGGGTGGTCCCCAAGAGGGACCCAGGTGAGTTCCGTTTGATCCATAATCTGTCTGCTCCACATGGTCTTTCGGTGAACAACGCAATTGATCCGGAAATTTGTTCGGTGCGATACGCATCGTTTGATGAGGCAGTAGCCATCTTGAATCGCCTGGGGCCCGGGACGTTGATGGCGAAATCTGATATCGAGTCAGCGTTCCGGTTGCTCCCGGTACACCCAGACGATCAGCGTCTTTTGGGATTCGGGTTCCAGGGGTCATTTTACATGGATAGGTGTATGCCAATGGGTTGCTCTATATCATGTGCTTATTTTGAGCAATTCAGCACTTTCCTGCAATGGGTGTTTACTAAGAAAACGGGTTTTCGAAATGTAATGCACTACCTTGACGACTTTTTGTTCCTGGGCTCCGCCGGAAGTCCCGAATGTGCCCAGGCCTTAGATGAATTCTGTGTGTTGATGGGTCATTTTGGTGTGCCATTGGCAACGGGTAAGACTATGGGTCCCACGACTTGCCTCGAGTTTTTGGGGATCGAGTTGGACTCAAGGGAGGGGTGTTTCCGTTTACCAGCTAGCAAAGTGTTGACATTCAGGACAGCCCTCCAAGTATGTTTAAATGCACCTAAGGTTACACTGCACCAGTTGCAACAATTAGTGGGAAAGTTGAACTTTGCCTTGAGGGTGATCCCAATGGCTCGCCCGTTTTCCCGCTCGATTGCCCAATCAATGGTTGGCTTAAGAGAGGGGCATCATCGCACGAGATTATCGGCCGAAGTCCGCCAGGACATGCGGATTTGGTTAGCATTTTTGGCGGACTTCAATGGCCGAGTCGTCTGGAACAAGCCAGCCGTGTCCTCCGAAGAGCTTGGGCTATGGACAGATTCAGCAGGAAGTATAGGTTTTGGCGCCATCTTCGGCACAAAATGGTCTGCAAAAAAGTGGCCCTTATGGTGGCACGAGAAGGGGCTGACGGGTAATATAGCTTTCCTTGAACTATTTCCCATTCTGGTGGCCCTGAGAACATGGCCAGACGGGTTCAGAGATCATTCTGTCGTGTTCTGGTCCGACAATATGACCGTGGTAGAATGCATCAATAGTCAGGCAGCCCGTTGTAAATTGATTTTGAGGCTGCTCAAAGAAATTGTCTTACTGTGTATGCAACTGAACGTGATATTCAGAGCAAAACATGTCCCAGGGGTGATGAATCAGGCTGCTGATGCACTGTCTCGTTTTCACATGCAGGCTTTCTCGGGTTTCCTTCCTTCAGCGGACCCAGAGCCGGCACCCTTCCCCGAAGCTCTCTGGTCTCTCGGTGCCCCGAACTTCGTCACCTCGTGGGAGAGAGTCTAGCACCCAGGACAAGGAAGGCATATGAAGGGGCGTTTCAGGCCTATTTAGCCTTTTTGGGGGAAGAGAGAGGGGGACTGTGGGGGCAGGAAGAGTGTGTAGTACTTTTTCTGATGTCTTTACGTAGGGCTGGGAGATCGGTGGCTACGGCCCAAAGGCATCGTGCCGCCATTTCCTTTGTTGCCAAGGCCCACGGCATCCAGGACCCGACAGCGTCTTTTACGGTACAAAAAGCGCTGCGTGGGTGGCAACGCCTAGAGGGTCGCAGAGTGGACGTAAGACGACCGATAGGTCTGGATAGGTTGGCCCAGTTACTGGCCTCACTCCCTAACACGTGCTCGTCCCCTTTCGAGACCTGTTTGTTCCGGACTGCATTTACGCTGGCATTTCACGGGGCTATGAGAGTTAGTGAGCTGGTTGCAAAGAACAAACAGGATGTGTCGGGGGGCTTGTGCAGGGAACATGTCCGGATCAGGGGCGATGCGATGATTGTCTCCTTTCTCAGGTCCAAGTCCGACCAAGACGGGAGGGGGGACTGCACGATCATTCGCCGGACCCCCGGATCCTCCATGTGTCCGGTACAGTGCTTAGAAGACTACCTAGCACGAAGGGTGGCATCATGGGGGGGGACATTGTTGAGGCATGCAGACGCCACCCCACTGACGAGGTTTCAGTTTCAGCGGCTGCTTGCAATGGCCATTGCCGCAACGGGCTTGGACCCGGGCGAATTTGGGACCCATTCCTTTCGGATAGGGGCTGCCACTGAAGCTACAGCCAGGGGTCTTAATGTAGAACAAGTAAAACGTGTGGGGCGTTGGTCCTCCAATTGTTATAAGAGGTACGTGCGATTGCACATGTTGTGAAGCTGTAATCATGTACTCACGCCTCTTGTCTTTGTTTGTTTTCAGTTGCGCAAGCCTACGAGGCAGGGCGGACTGTGCAGTCGACCCAACACCAGGCCAGCGGTTGCACATCACAGGCTGTAAGGAAGGAGGTGTGGGTCGTGGGCCACTCATACGTGAGACGGGCCGCGGACGTATTCAAAGCAGGTGACATGGTTCACGTACCTGGGGAATACGGGTACAGAGTGTCCTTCTACGGAAGGGGCGGTCTCTGTATTGACCAGTTTCAGGAATTTTTTGAGGGTTTGTTAGAGCGGATGAGGTCACCGCCGTCCATAGTCATAGTGCATTTAGGGGGTAATGATTTGGTCACTACCGGTAGACGACTTCTCCTGGAGACGATGCTTTCCACGGTAAGTTGGTTAGCAAGGAGAGTTCCGGGGTGCATAATTGCGTGGTCTCATATGATCCCACGAAAAGTATGGCGGGGGGCTATCTCGATCCCTGCTTTAAATCATTCTGTTAGAAAACTGAATAACAAAGTGAGTAGGTTGTTCCGTTCCAAGACATTGCATTCGATCTCGCATAGTTGTATTAATGATGACAGTATGTATCTGGGGGATGGTGTGCATTTGTCGAGGGTGGGGAATGAGTTACTCATAGGAGACTTCTTAGCCTGGTTAAAATCATTTAAGACATGACCTTTAGGTAGGAGTTTTTGTGGGGGGTCCGGATAGCCGGTCAACTATCCGGACCTGTGGCGGTAAGGTCATGATCGGTGAGCACTAATTGGTAGATCCCTATGAGTGGGCGTCACCCAACACGGATGGGAGCGCTCGGGAGAGGTGGCCATTGGCCCCTCAGTGGGGAGGCGGTCCCGTCTAAGGGCGGGTCGCCGGAAGTAAAGGAAAGGCGGTCAAGGCCCCTTCCGTTGTAGGAGGGGTTACAGCCCCCTCCTGGGGAATTTCCCGGGGCCAGGGTCATCTGCGACGGCAGATGCGGTAAGTTGTGTGGGATGGGGGGAGGTCCACGATACCTTCTAGATACCACACACAAGTCTTCGAACGACCTTTAAATGGCGTCGAGTCTTAAGTGCCCCCGTCAAGTCAAGGGAAATTGTTAGTAGTTGCACTTGAGGTAAGCCTCTGTGCTGTCGCCCCTCACAAGTGGGAGGGGTAAGTCTGGTTAGGGATCTTGACACCGGTTATGACCTTGCCGTTGGCCCTTAGACGTTAGGATGTACAATTTCAGTGTTTCTAGAGAATGTTTTTGTTGGATGCTAGTTCGGCTAGGAGAAACTCTGTATTAGAGAATATGTTAAGGTGAGCCAAACATCGCAATGTGATAATGAAATTGT
Source organism: Lissotriton vulgaris (assembly GCF_964263255.1). Lineage (NCBI taxonomy): Eukaryota > Metazoa > Chordata > Amphibia > Caudata > Salamandridae > Lissotriton > Lissotriton vulgaris. Next base: position 104,041,514 of record NC_141685.1, on the reverse strand, counting down.
ACATAAAATGAAACGTTTAATGTTTAATTTTTTGTTTTAATAAATACGGCCGGGGGAGGGTCACTCCCTCCCCACATCCAAAAACTTCAAGAACTGTTTCCGGTTTCCCTTCCTTTTGGGGATTGTGTTGAGAGGGGGTGGCGGGTATCTCAGCCATATGGAAAGGGGCGACCACTCGGTCCCCCCGAACGTATGGTGGAGTGCCTCGATCCCCCCGGGAAGCCATTTTTGGGCGGGAGGCGTGTCTCGGCTGGTATGCCCGAAGCGGCGTAGCCGGGGCGCGCTTTTTCCCGCCCTGGAGTGGGCTGGCCTAGACACCGACGTAGCCAGCCCCGCCCTAGGGGCGGGCAGGGGCGGGTTCTCGCCCGCCCTGAAGACGGATAAAAAGAGACGCAAGACCAGAAGACGTCCTCTTGTTCTTGTGCTCCGAAGCTGCACCTCCTCGCTACACGTGAGCTCGGGACAGAACGAAGAGCCAATTTTGACCCACCCACCAGCCCCTGAGGACAGCAAGTTGTTGTGCAATAAAGTGAATTTATAAGTTCGTTTTTCCATTCCGTTTACAGGCTGCGAAAGTATCAGTTTGTTGTTGATCATAATAAAGTATGGTGAATATTGTGTAGTGTTTCGATTAAAATGATTTGATGTAGTGTTGTATTTTTAGCATGTTCCTTCGGTCGTAGCGACCAATGTTTTTTGTAGGTGGAATAAAATTGTCGTATTTATTTTTTGGTAGGCGGTAAGGTCATGATCGGTGAGCACTAATTGGTAGATCCCTATGAGTGGGCGTCACCCAACACGGATGGGAGCGCTCGGGAGAGGTGGCCATTGGCCCCTCAGTGGGGAGGCGGTCCCGTCTAAGGGCGGGTCGCCGGAAGTAAAGGAAAGGCGGTCAAGGCCCCTTCCGTTGTAGGAGGGGTTACAGCCCCCTCCTGGGGAATTTCCCGGGGCCAGGGTCATCTGCGACGGCAGATGCGGTAAGTTGTGTGGGATGGGGGGAGGTCCACGATACCTTCTAGATACCACACACAAGTCTTCGAACGACCTTTAAATGGCGTCGAGTCTTAAGTGCCCCCGTCAAGTCAAGGGAAATTGTTAGTAGTTGCACTTGAGGTAAGCCTCTGTGCTGTCGCCCCTCACAAGTGGGAGGGGTAAGTCTGGTTAGGGATCTTGACACCGGTTATGACCTTGCCGTTGGCCCTTAGACGTTAGGATGTACAATTTCAGTGTTTCTAGAGAATGTTTTTGTTGGATGCTAGTTCGGCTAGGAGAAACTCTGTATTAGAGAATATGTTAAGGTGAGCCAAACATCGCAATGTGATAATGAAATTGTACATAAAATGAAACGTTTAATGTTTAATTTTTTGTTTTAATAAATACGGCCGGGGGAGGGTCACTCCCTCCCCACATCCAAAAACTTCAAGAACTGTTTCCGGTTTCCCTTCCTTTTGGGGATTGTGTTGAGAGGGGGTGGCGGGTATCTCAGCCATATGAACCCTGTCGAGTGAGTACAGAGACCGAGGGGATTAGGGAGCTGAAGCACATGGAATGAGGTAAACCTGGATAAAAGAAATATGGGAATGGAGAATTGAGACTTCACCTGTGGACATCAGACACCTCCTCCCGCTCTACCAAAGCCCTGTTGAGTCACAAAGTAGCATCCTGGCCTTCAGACAGACAACAATAAGTCAAATATCTTGTAAATGTTGAAAAACAAAAACAAATATTAATATGCACACATCTGTTTGATGCTTGATATTTCAGTTAAATTATTGGTTGTGATGGATTCTCTATAAGGATTAAATGACTTATATCGTTGAATAATAAATTACATGATTTAATGTTTGTTTGCCAAATCTGTGTGCGCAACATAAAGTCGGGCCCATTCTAATACCCCTCATTCAATTTTTAAAAAAACCCTGGAAGGAGCTGCTGATTGAAATACAACAGGATCTTAACTTAACCCTTAACAGGTGAAGTCTGCACACATTTCTTCTAGTGCTTTGGGGTTAGTCATGGCTTTGAAAGCTTCTATTAATTTCTTTCAGAAAGTTCGAAATTAATGAAAAGGGACTTTTATTTTACCTTTGCCAAATTCACTGCTGTAGTTATGGTTGTAGAGTGTCTTGTTGACAGGAACCAAATTGAAGAACGATGAGGGCGACCGGTGCTGAGGTCACTGGTGGGGCTGATTACTTGACAGTTGGTTCACAGCAGTGCAGATAGGTAGATCCAGATGTATCCAATTGAAGTAGTTAGATGCAGGTTCTTAAGACCAACTCGTCGCCAGAATAAATGTAGTAACTTGGGTTCAGACTGAAGGTAGATTTCAGGTAGATTTATTAGCATAAGTTACATGCAGTTACAGAGAGGATGAAAGCCCCACCAGGAGCGCCTGGCTAGGTGCTCAGCCCAAGACCAACTGTGATGAATCCAATGATAACATTCTAAATGACATCACATTTACAGTATTCCACTGGTGGAGTCAAGGAAGAGATGTGGACATACATATTAAGATATTACAAACTAGTTTAGGAAGAACTAAAGTCTTAGGGGCAGATTTATGTCAGACTTGCACCACGTTTACACCGCCGTTGTGTCACGCAACGGCACAGAAACGTGGTGCATCCCTGCGACCTATTTACAGCGTGACGCATCTAGGCAGATGCGTCACTTTGTAAAGCCCTGCGACACATGGAACCTGCGTCAGGTTTCATGTGGGCGTTCTGTCGCAGGGTGGGCGTTCCCTCGTAGGAAAGCCCCGTAAAACTGACGCAGTGAAATCTACAAGATTTCACTGAGTCAGTTTTACGAGGCTGCTGAGTCAAATCCTTACGCCTGCTTGAAGCAGGCGTAAGGAGTGACGCACCACGTTATGTATGGGTGGCCTCTGTACATTGCAGGAGTTGCGTCGCACTTGCGACGCTACTCCAGCAATGCGCCGCCCGTACACCACAAGATGCGTCACGCATCTGCCCTTCCTTGCACCATGGTGCGCCGCATTTAGTGGTGCAGCAAGGAGGGAATTGCGTGACGCATCAGTTCTGGCGCATCCCTGCTGATTTGCAGAGATGCGCCAGAACTCATAAATCTGCACCTCACTTTTGTAAGTTGTCATTCAGTTCAGAATCAGGCACTAGTTTAAGGGAGATGGATATATATTACGCTGATAGAAAATCCACCTCAACTCAGGATAATGCTCCAGTCTTCTAGGTTACTAGGATCCAGAAATGCTTGAGCCAGGAGGGCTGTAAATGTGTTGAAGGGGACTTAGGGGCTTATTACGAGTGTGGCGGTCTTCCAATGGGACTACCACAGCGGAGGTACCAGGCAGACTGCCAAGCCCATTGAGAGCCCGCCGCCGGATTATGACCTAAATCCAGGGTGGGTGGGCGGTGCAGCAGCGGTCTCGCGGCGGCTGTATTAGGCTCATTGGAGAACCTAAACAGCATATAACCACCTTAAGAGTGCCTGCAGCACGTTCCTGGACCATGTCATGCATGCCACACTGTGCAGGAACAAGGGCGCAATTCCATGGGGTGGCACAACATGTGCCCCCCGCATGCAACCCCAGGAGCAGAATCGGCCGGGGCCCTGTGAGGGCCCCCTTACCTGCATGTCCTTTATCCTTTTCATGGCGGGGTCCCCGCCAGGGAAAAGGACGGTGGATATGCAGACCGTAATATGATCGGCGATGTCGGCATCGGCACTGCCAACATATTCGGGGTGTTTGCAGACCGCCTCCACAGCAGGATCCTTGATCCTGGCGGGGGGGCGGTCTCACCACCATACTCATAATACAGCGGACAGTCCGCCTGGATGGTGGCAGTTGGACCACAACCGCGAGTACGGCGATCATGAGGACCGTCGCACTTATAGAAAGACACTTAATAAGCTGCCAGGTAAAGGCAGGAGTTGACATTTGAGCTGATCCAGTATGAACAGGAAAGCATTGTGGAAAAAGGTGTCTGGAGTTACCTTTGTCATGTATACTTCCTAAAGAGCTACCTTTGTCATGTATACTTCCTGAAGAGTTACCTTTGTTATACACTTCCTAAAGAGTTACCTTTGTTATATACTTCCTGAAGAGTTACCTTGGTTAAATATTTCCTGCAGAGTTACCTTTGTTATACACTTCCTAAAGAGCCACCTTTGGTAGATACTTCCTGAAACTGAATTAACGGCAGCGCTTCCTGATTCCTCTCTTTTTCCACAATCTGTTCTGTTTAAATGAAATCTTGTCCATGTATATCTACCTAAAACTGTACCTGTAGCACGAGTGCTCTGTGACTGCCCTTTCTTTAGTAAGTTACTCAGTGAATATTGGTAAATCACTGCCTTTTCAGAAGTAAATACAATGTGACATGTTCAACCACAGTTTTAATGAAATATCCATGTATGGTAAAATGTTCCTTACTAAATTTCAAATATGGTAGAGAAGAGATGTCTTCTACAGCTGGTTAAATATTGTGTATTCACATTCTTTACGTTTGCATTTAGTAATATTGCATTTCTTTACATCCAACAGAAAATAAGTCTTAAATGCATGGAGTGATTATGAATAATGAAGATAACACATCAAACCTGCAAAAATTATCAAAAATAAGGAGCTCCAAAAACATCAGTGAAATCAGAGGCAGAGGACAGATCCAGGAAGAAGCAGTCAAAGGCAATTCAGTGAATACGAGTCTGAGCTCTGCACCTCAACACCCCAAGACAAAGAAATGACCTCAACAAAACCAAGACAACAGAACTGATAAACCACCTGCAGATCAGCTTTGATCATGAGGCCGGTATGAGAGTTGGAGGAAGGTCTAGTGTCTATTTGGGATCCATAGCTTGGAACAAACTCCCTCTTCAGCTTTGAGCTGTTAGTATCGTGATAATGTTTAAAAAATGTTGGAAACTTGGCTTTTTGTCCATGTTTGAAACAACCGGATTTACTTTCTTTTCAGACCTGTGCTTTGCCCCGGGACACTCTTTGGAGTAGCTGTACACATTACGAGTCGCTTCACCATCATGATATGGCTAGAGCAGTGCTTCGCTATCAAAACTAGTAACAGACCAGCATTCAGTGCTCTAGGTGTATTGCAAACTCTTTCTAGCCAAACCACAGGCACCAGGGAAAAGCACAACGAAGTGGAGCCTAACAACTGAAGGCTAAAGGAAAGCGGAGATCTACTCTCTGAAGTACAGAGTATTGTCCCAATTTACACCTACCGGAACAAAGATTAAGCTTTACCCGCAAGCATGTGAAGTCCTTTATCCATTCTAAAGATGCAATCACCCACAAGGAAGCCTTACTGATATTATGAATGTGGCAGGTATTTAGTGAGTCTTGTATTTTATTGTTAAATCGGAAATATCACACACATACAGGGAATGTGAAAATAACGCAAGTGGTTTATTAACTATGCTGACCCTTCAGGAAACACGGTCAGGAGAAAAATCATGCAATTCCACTGAATATGTCAAGAACTTTAGCCAATTAGAAACCATAAAAGAGCATCAGCGAATACAAACAGGGGAAAAACCATACCATTGCAATGAATGTATAAAGAGCTTCAGTCTGTTAACTGACCTCCAAACACATCAGCGAACACACACAGGGGAAAAACCATACCATTGCAAGGAATGTGTAAAGAGCTTCAGTCAAATTTCAAACCTCCACACACATCAGAGAATACACACAGGGGAAAAACCATACCATTGCAGTGAATGTGTGAAGAGCTTCTGTCGGTTAGCAGACCTCCAAACACATCAGCGAACACACACAGGGGAAAAACCATACCATTGCAGTGAATGTGTGAAGAGCTTCAGTCAATTATCAAGCCTCCATAGACATCATAGAATACACACAGGGGAAAAACCATACCATTGTAAGGAATGTGTAAAGAGCTTCAATCAAATTTCACAGCTCCACACACATCAGAGATTACACACAGGGGGAAAACCATACTATTGCGGTGAATGTGTGAAGAGTTTCAGTACGTTAGCAAAACTCCAAACACATCAGCGAACACACACAGGGGAAAAACCATATCATTGCAAGGAATGTGTGAAGAGCTTCAGTCAATTATCACACCTCCGCACACATCAGAGAATGCACACAGGGGAAAAACCATACCATTGCAGTGAATGTGTGAAGAGTTTCAGTACGTTAGCAAAACTCCAATCACATCAGCGAACACACACAGGGGAAAAACCATACCATTGCAGTGAATGTGTGAAGAGCTTCAGTCAATTATCAAACCTCCACACACATCAGCGAACACACACAGGGGAAAAACCATACCATTGCAGTGAATGTGTGAAGAGCTTCTGTCGGTTACAAGAACTCCAAATACATCAGCGAACCCACACAGGGGAAAAACCATACCATTGCAAGGAATGTGTAAAGAGCTTCAATCACATTTCACAGCTCCACACACATCAGAGAATACACACAGGGGAAAAACCATACCAGTGCAGTGAATGTGTAAAGAGCTTCAGTCAGTTAACAGACCTCCGGAGACATCAACAAATACACACTGGGGAAAAACCATACAATTGCAGTGAATGTGGAAGTAGTTTTAGGTCACAATCAAACCTCCATACACATCAGAGAAAACACACAGGGGAAAAACCCTACCATTGCAATGAATGCGGGAGTAGTTTTAGCGTACATTCAAACCTCCGGACACATCAGCGAATACACACAGGGGAAAAACCATACAATTGCAGTGAATGTGGCAGTAGTTTTACTTACTCTTCAGCATTAAGAAATCATCAGCGAGCTCACAAAGGGGAAACAAATCTTTTAAATGCCATGAATGCTTGAAAAGCTGAAGTCCATTATCAATCCTAAACAGGCATCAGCAAACAAACGCAGAAGAAAAGCCTTCAAGTGCAATGAATGTGTGAAGAAATGTAGTCAATTATCAAGCCTATGTAGACATCAGCTTGCTCTCACTCTGTAAATACCATACAACTGTAGTGAGTGTAGAAGTACCTTTAGGAAATCTTTCGCATTAAGGATTCATCAGTTAATGCACACAGAGAAAAATCCTTTCAGGTGCAGTGAATGTGTGAATATCTTATGTCACTTATAAAACCTACAAATACATCAACTAACATACACAGAGTAAAAAAGAGCATTGCAATGAATGTCAGAAGTGATTTTGTCAATTGTGAACACACCTGGGGTAAACCGTACAATTGCACTAAAAGTGTGACGAGCTTTTGTCAATTTCTGATCCTACAGAGCCTCAGCGAACACACACCTTCATTATAAATAATCCTAGAGATGCAGTGAATTCAGAAAGAACTTAATAACAATAGCAATAATTTTGACTCATCTGAGGCATTGACAGGAGCAGAAGAGTGCAGTTATTGTGAGATGAAGGAATTACAGGAAAAATATGTATAATTATGTGGGATATTCAAATACCAGATGAATAAAGACTCGACTAGATGAAAAGAAGAAAACCAAAGATTTGTAGAATAATAAAAGTGTCTGTTCCCAGTGATTGTTCACTTCGGTACACATTGAAAAAAACAATGTGATATAACAGGAAATCCACTGGGAGACTAGCACAATGTGGAATAAAAGAAAAGAAACACTGGCGGTTTTTATTTGGCGGTGAAGAGTTACAAAGAAAAACATCCAAGAGTTCCTGTTCATGCTACTTGTAAAAGTGTAGGGATGAATACGATTCTGCCTGCACACATTGCTATATTAGCATAAGTGAGTTAGTTGCTCAAACGCCATTTTGCTGTTTTTGCACATGACACTACATGTCTCTGTTTTTATAAAGACAAACAGCTTGCTTTTCCTTCACATGAGAACGGTCTGTTTTTCACATCTCTAGACTCACACTGCGACCTCAAGTCTGCACAAAGTGTTGAATGTTAAAATAACAATGTATGCTGTTGATGCAGGTTGATCGGTCCACGCTCTAGACACAACACAAACAGAGCTGCTCATTTTTGAAACTCAGGTGCTTTTAATATTGCACTGCATGCATGAGACTAGCACTTGGAAAAAACCTTTCAATCGACAAAGAGCTGTGCTGATCTGGGATGTGATTCACTTCACCTGACTTTGGAGGTATGGGGTTTCCCGGTTTTAACCTAGAGAACTTCTATTATTATAATACCTAGCTCCTAGCAAGGGGAGGGTGGTACACAAGGCGCTATAGACCTGGTTCCACTATCATTATAATATGATTTCTCCCGTTGTATTTTATGGAATTGTAACAATGTTGATTGTATTGATTTTATGCATCTTTTTACTTATGTTAGCAAAGATACTGCATCTTAGAGCACGTAGTTGAAATAAACATTTTAAACTATACATTGACTCTGATTACTCACATTGTGGACATTTATGAGAGTAAAACCAAAAGAGTGTTCTTGATTCCCACTATTCCTGAGAGGTCCCAAAGTCGCTTGTTCATTGGTAGCTTCGCTGTAGTACGGAGAATGAATGAGACACTGTTGCTAGTCGGATAGGGGTTCTGGGCACTGAGGTGGATTTTTGGTACACCACAATACACTGAGGTCCTGGTTTCCTACGCATAGTTCTGTGCATGAGCAGAATTCCCGCAACATGGCGCCCAAAGTCTTGATTAGTGCTCGTATCTGTCCACAATACCCTCAACACCTTTTCACGTTAACAGGCATGACGGATGAACCTACCTATACAAATGTGTTATAGGTTAATTCAAGCATGAAATTCATGAAAAGGTTCACATTTTGAATTACATCAAAATTATTATTATTATTATTGTGAATATTTACACACAGGTACATATTTTAGATTGTTTAGTGCAATACCAGAAAGAATAGAGGCTTCAAGGTAGATAATTAAAACTTTATTGTGTTTCTGCATTTTACACAGAAAAGTGACAAAGCCCTGATGACAGTCTGGGAACTGGTTTCCTCGGACTAGAAATGCGTCGGCACATCTGAGGGAGCAATCAATATCACTAAGCATTTGAACTAGCTCTGGCTGGTTGTAAAAGTCATCCTTATTTTAGGACATTCTCCTTCCTTTTGACTTTGTGTCTTCATTCTTTATTAATTCAGATTAACTTTTTTGAAAATTTCAATTGTTTGTGTTTGTATAGTGAATTTTTTGTGGAATGTATGATAATTGTGTATATGAATTGTAAATATTTTGTTTGTAAATAGTTAGATGCTGGAATTTAAATGTATTGAATGTACAGTTTTTTTCTTTTTTGAGAAACTTTCAAAAGAAGAATGAATTTTTTTCTCGAAATAGACAAGTATAAATAAATATACCGGGTCAAACTCAATAAGTTTGTGTTTCTCCTATGACCTGATATAAGTTTTTGGAAATTAATTGTGTGTAGACATATTCTTGTCTTTTCTGGTTTTGGATTATCGACATTTAAATTCATGTTGTCGTACATGTGCGGTACAGAACACCCACAGTTCAGCTCTCATTAACAGTCTGATGTGAAAAAGATTTAGGATCACTCAAGACATTTCAAATGGCTTTTTTAGTCATAACCTGTCCTCCGTTAGTAGTCAATGGACAGTGTTCACTTGTGGCGGCAAACAAAAACAATTTAAAAGAATGGCCATGGGCTATAAAAACAGCCCAGGTGTCTTTGCCGCACGTGTCGTCTCTTTGTTAGATGGCATTGATCCTAATGGGTACTCGTACATTGATGATATTTATCTAATGGACAACGAATTATGGCCGCATCTGTGTCGCATTGACTGCATCATAGTTATGTTTGCGGACTTCAGTTATAAATTTATCTTTGCAAAGTCAGACATTGCGGAGTTCACTGTTGAGCCAAGTGTTGTTCCTGGGCTCAACAATGAAGGTAGAGGTCTTGCACCTCACTTCCTGGAGAAATGCCCATGTTTATGGTCTCCTAAAACTCTGAAAAAACTACAATCCTTGCTGGGATTTTTTAATTTCGGGCGTACTTATATTCCCGATTATGCCCAGCGTATCAAACCTCTATATGCTTTGATACAACCAACTTTTACCAGGTCATGCTGGCTGCCGGGACATTCAGCTATTCTACAATTTTTGCAGTCTGATCTTCTTGAATCTAAGTACTTATTGACTCATGATAACCACACTAACCTGGTAATAAGAATTGTGCCTGGTGCCACGGGTTTCACGTACTTGACGTTTAATGAAGGAGACACAGTGCTTATCGCTTACAAGTCACACTTGTACGCTTCGGCTGAAAAGCGATTTTCTTCTGTCGAGAAAGTCTTGACAGCTGTACAGATGGCGATTCTAAAAGAGAGAGCGCAGTCACAAGGAAAACACATGTTGGTTATTACACCTTATACTGCATTTGAAGCAGTGATGAAAGCCAGTGTACCAAATTCTAAAGTTTTATATCCTAATTGGATACAATGGGCAACTTCGTTGACATCTCCAGATGTCACATTTATCTTTGCCCTTTCATTGCAAACTCAGGAGTTCTTACAGTATGAGTTTGTTAATCCTGCTCCTATGTTCATGCGCACGCTTGAGGATTACCATTGTACATTAACACTGACAGTTCGGTGCAACCGGCAATAGGATATAAGCATTCTTATTCAGTGGCCTGCGCAATCGTGGCTGGTACCATGGTGAATGGAGAATTCAAGTCCGATGTCGCAGACATTAGGTGACTGTACCGCCCAGTTGGCAGAGCTATGTGCTCTAGTGCTTGGGTCAGTGAGAATGAGGGGTAAAATGTCCCAACCCCTTACTAGCTGTTTATTGAGCAATGGTCCCTCTTTTCTGTCAAGCTTGCCCTCGGCATGGGGAAACCCCTAACCCCCTATTATAGCAAAGTTTGAGAAAGGTGTGTCAGGGCAAGCTTTGTTTTTTATAGTCTATTATGGAAAAATTCCAATTGCACGAGACGACTCGTTCCGGCATTACACCAAAATCAGGGAATCCCTATTTATCCACAGAAAAAAACGACCAGATATACTTCTTCAACCTGATTCGTAACACCCTGAGGAAGCCCCAGGCCGGATGGCCATGTAAGGGGTGAAACAAGTGTTGGCTGTTCTCCTACGTACTATTACGAATATAGTAACACCTTCATTAAAACAAAAAAATGAACCATCGTGTGATTGGAATTTTTCCATAATAGACTATAAAAAACAAAGCTTGCCCTGACACACCTTTCTCAAACTGTGCTCTAGTGTTTGCATTGAAGTTTGCTGACCCTCGTGTGACTACTTTAATTGTGAGTGACTCTTATTACTGTGTTCAGTCCTTCAATAAAAATGTATTCTTTTGGACTCAGAATAACTATCGTGATTCCAAAGGGGGCACAATTAAGCACAAGATGAAATGGGTTTGAGTCGCAGAAATAAAGAACGTCTGCTTCTTGTAAATGTAATTCATACTCTTGGTCACCGGCGTGTAGGAGTATACGCTGTTGGCAACAGTCTTGTTGATGAAGCAGCAAAGACCGCAGTAGCAACATATGTAGTAGCAGCAGTTACAAGGTCCAACAGTAAGAATGATGATGACATCTTGGCAGCTATAGTTGCTACAGAGATTGGTGATAATTACCCTCAGGGTTTCCCTTCTAAATACTCTTGTCATTTAATTCCTGATAAAGTTCCGTATGTGAGAATTAACAACGTTGGTGACAGGATGATTCCCGATGCGGACCGCAGGCTACCCTTGATAACAGTCTCTCACAAAGGCATAGCCTCGGTTCATGCCGACGTTTCAGCGTATGTCTCTATCTTACAGCAGCGTTACTGGTGGCATGGATTGTATAAATAAACTTGTAAATATGTCCTTTCTTGTTAAGTATGTCAGCAGATTAAACCTTCAACTGCTGCACGGCCGCCACAAACTCAGCTGTACATATCTAATAGACCACTTGGTTGTGTTTATTTAGAACAGTGCTGACGTTTTTCTGCTGATACTGCGTATAAGTATATCTTAGTTGCAGTGGATTCATGCACACGTTATCTCTGCAATTGGCCACAAAGGAGTGCTGATGCTCGAACTGCCATCAGGGATTTGCTTGTCTTTGTGGGAATTTTTGCATGTGGCACCTTCCATTCTGATCAGGGTTCAGCGTTCACCTCTAAGGCGTACAAGGAAGCCATGGGGTCTTTGGGGGTGCAGGTGAAATTTTTGTCTCCATACTGGCCTGAGGGCAATTCTGTTGTGGAGCGAATTAACTGTGACTTAAAGCAATCTTGGACAGCTAGGGTCTTAGGTACTACGTGCACTAAATAATCTTCCTAGAAGATCTCTGGGTGGGCAGACCCCATACGAAATGCTCTTTGGCATAAAAATGTTTTTCCTGGACCTTGATGGTCTAGACATGGCGGCGACAGCCGTAACTTTTGACGTAGATAATCATTCTGCTGTGTTACAGAACCTACAAGAGACTTGAGACAGTCTTGAAAAGGAACACTTGCCCTCCACATCTGGAGCTGAAGCTGATCTACAGATTCCGGTAGTTAGCTGGCTATCCCGAGTCGGTGACCTGATCCGTGAGAGGGTGGAGATTAGAACAAGAAGGAGTTCAGCCCCTCTCATCATGTACCCGTTCCAGGGAAACAGGTACGACTCCATTGACAATTTCAAACTACAATGAGTGGCCGATTCTTCTTAGTATGACTCCTGCTGTCTCTTGTCCAGCAATGCTGAGAAATTCTGTTTTGGCCTTGGCTGACACCAACAGGCCTGACCTTGCTATAGAGATGTCCACAGTCACTAATCCATTATTAAATCCGCCAGCTGGTGATCCAAATGAAGATACTGAGTATACATATCCCACGGATGTGTCTTTGCCTGGTGTGTAGACAAGTCCAGGTGACCAGTCATGTTTTTCCTTTGACTCTGACTCTATAACATCAAGCGTACCATTGAGGTTTTCTATTTGTGTTACTTGTTTTAAAAGACATGTTTTGGTTCCACCTTGGACTTACATCTGGTTGGTTCTCAACTCCATTTTTTTGTTTATGTCAGTTGGATTTGTGATGGTATTTTTTCGTCTGGTAAATGGACACTATATAACTGAACAATCAAAAATCATATTAATTGATGGGACTTTGGCCCCACACTCCTCATCACACATCATGAAAAGAGACCATACTTTTGTCAACATCACAGCCTAGCCCGTGCTAGATGTTATTGTATGAGATGCTGGAAAATTTCAAATTCATGGACCCACAGAGGTGGTTAATGTTCCTAATGTACTTCGTGTTTCAATGGGGGATGTTGTGAAACAAAACATACGTTCTGATGATTGGGATGTCCAAGCCATTGAAGCTCTCTTCTCTGATTTGAAATATTATGCTGCCTTTGATGCTGAGGATTTATATTTAGACTCCACAAACTACGCCGACTTGTTCTGTTACCAACACTATGGCCATCACTTTCTGCATAAGGCTAATACATTTGGAAATATGGTTAATTGCACCCAATGGGAACATTGTCCTACTCCCACAGAAGGCAGCTCAAATACCCTTTTGAATAAATTCACATATTTTACTGACTTTGATCGGTCTAACCCAAGCTCATTTTATTTTAAATTAAATTACAAATCAAATTCGAAAGTGAGACTTACTCACACACAATTGTTGTATTCCAAATCCTTTATGGATCAGTTAGCAGTGGATGGCTACGAGCTATGGAAAGATACCATAGATCCTAAATCTGTTTGGGGTTCTAGACCCTGGCAAGTGCAGGGCACTGAAGCTTTACACCAAGCATGTCTTATTCCGGGCCACATGTTGTTTTTAAATAGTACGATCTCACAAACAACTTGTCTTGGCTTGGCCACTTCAAAACACATGAATACCCCTAAAATTCCTAATCTGCATGCTTACCCTAATTGGAACAATCATACCGATAGGTCCCTTGATGAATTACAATCTTTAATTTCTAACTCCTCCTTTAGAATTTCGTCACTGGATCCTGTGGGTTGGCTGTTGTGGCCAACAAGTTCTGATTCTTGTCAACATGGCTTTCTGGGTTTAGCCCCTGGCCTCACACAGGACAGAACTGATCCCTTTTTGAAACTTCCCATTCAGTTACCACCTAGTCAGTGGGGAAATTATGTCAAAATTGGCTGAAACATTCCACCCTTTCGTCTGTTAAACATCATTTATCTTTGTTGACCGACAATGTTGATTTAACTGATTTTGTTAAGGGTCCTGTGAGTGGAAGATCTAAAAGATATATATATGTGCTATTTACAATGAAGTTTGGAAACTGTCGCAGGTTGAGGCTGCTTCCCATTTATGAGCAATCGACCAAGCTAATTTGGAAAAAGTGTTTGCTGTCATTGATAATAGCATTAACACACTCTCTTCCGGGATTTACACCTTGGATAATATTGTTTCATCTGTTGTGGATATCTTGCAAGATGATGTTTCTGTTTTGTTAATTGGTCAAAATCAATTGCGGTCCATCACGCAGTTTGCATGGACCTTACAAACTTTAAAATCTGGGAAAGTGCCTTGGGACTACATTAATATATTGTCAGTGTTTTTTCCGTTTAATTTAACTGAAAAACAACAGTTCATGTCCATGAAGGATGCCTCATATTCTCTATTGCATATAAAAATATTAGAACCATTACCATTTTCTGTAGCCGAATCTAATTCAGCTGTGTGGGTCATCCATGGTTTAATAACATTGCATTTTCCTCTGTTTAAGTTTAGTTCAAGTATGAAACACTATGCCCTGGGTAGATATGAACCACTTGGTACCGCTTTTCTCCATGAAGTTTGGTCTCTGCCCTTCTCATACAGATGTCTGAGGGATGGCTAAGAGGTTTACTTAAAAAGGCAGAAGTGCACTTCCACACCTGATCATTCACTCGTATGCAAGAATGTTTAATTGCACGACACGTGTAATGTGGAGACTCCGAATTTAGCTTGCATTATGAATGGAATTCCTGTGACAGCTATCGTACCAACATTCACACTATTAGCTAACGGTAGCTATTTGCTTTTAAATAATGAAGCTTGCTGCAGGATGTTGGCTGGAATTCTGTACATTGTCACTGTTTCACAGCGAGTAGGGAGGCTTGATATCTCGATTTGGCCTTTCATTCCGACCCTGAAAGCAGAGTTCAACAAGTTGATGGAAAGTTGTGACTATGAGGTTGTACACAGGTTCCTGTAGTACACATGTGAAACCGTCGTCAAAAAGTGCTAATGTTTAAGGTATTTATAAACTTTCTGTCAGACGACAGAATTACAGTGTGGTTTGTGGCCGCGGGCTGCACTGGTGGGGGTGGGGTGAGAGGGGGAGGGGGCTGAGTAAAATAAAATAAAATTTGTGATTATGAGGTTGTATACAGGTTCGTGCAGTACATGCCTTCATACATTGAGGTAGCAGACCGAGTATACAAATATCTCTTTCCCTCCTGCCGTTTGACTCCATCTTTATCTCCCTTCTGCTTTCCGTCTCCGTTGCCCTGTGTTATCTTACTGTGTGTGTGTCTGTCTGTGTCTGCCTTCAGTCCGGGCTGAAGAAGTTTGCTGTGGAGGCACACACAGATAGTCGCATCAAAGTACTTGGCAGGTTTTCAAAAAACTATTTATATAATTGAGATGCTTTTTTGAAGCGCTAGTGAATGTCTACTTTCACAATTACTGCTCGGTTGGCTCCACAGAGCAGAGGGTATGTCGTATTTGACTTCTTAGTGCTTCTGCATCTGCACTCTGTTCTCTGGTGGCTGGAGGAGAAGTGTTTGCTATAGTGCAGATGAAAGGGTGATAAGGAGTGAAATACGACATAGCGTCTCGTCTGTAGAAGTGGGGGAGCAGTGATTAACACTGAGTGAAGCGGAACTGCGGTGGTGTTTGGTAACAGTAATAAATTATTTTCTTACAGAGGTACGATTGTTTGCATGGTCCGCGACCCGCTAAGAAAGGCTTGACGGGCCGTCATAGGCCTGCGGGTTCTAGTATGAGTACGTCTGGTCGACAAAAGAAAACATGAACTTAGTACAGCTGAGGTTACGTGGAACACATGAATACTCTTTCAGTATACAATTATTTCAGTTCAGAATATGGATTAAAAGAGAGAACGTGTATATTTGAAATGTTTATTCAGAAATGCAGTGTTTTCAAGGCAAGTTTCTTATCTAATACGAGTACAGATATTGTAAGAAACAAAATAATCGGCATAGTCACTAGTACATTGAATACAAACGTTATAGTTGATGTAAAATGAATATGGTTTAGCAAAATTAATTCTACACCGTTATGAGGAAGTACATTATATTTTATTAAATGTAAGAAGGTGTCTTGCCTTTCAGTTTAGCAACAATACATGGAAATGCTAGTGGTTAGACATTAGCTCATTAACAATCAGGTCTCTGCATGCGAAGCACTATCAACTTTGTGTTATGCTATTGTGTGAGGAAAAAAAAACGCGCCAAAAGCGACAAGTTGGATGGAGGTGCATGTATGCTATCTGTTGGAACGTTTGAAAATTAGTGTTGAGAAGAGCTACTATATTGACATATCTTTTGAAGGTTTCAGTACTCCATCTGAAATACAGCACGAAAAGTAATGCAAATATTAGTGAAAGAACATATTTTTCTCTTATGAATTAATAAAAAAATTCAGTACATGGAAAACTAAAGCAGCAGAGGTGTGTGAGGCGCAAATAAGCAGTTGAAAGGAGAAATGGCGTTTACACTTATAAAAAACTCATGCTACCTTTACACATTAATTAGGGCACATGTAGCATATATTACCCTGTTTTGCTCCGAGTACGTTTGTAATAAGATAAGATAAGATATGCAACTGAATTGTTGAAATTAGAGTTCAATAAAAAGTTAAGTTCGAAATCGAATAACTGAGGAAAACATAAAACACGAAAATCTGACCAGCAGGAAATTGTAATGTCCACTGTTAGTAAAGCCAATAGGTCTGTTGATGTAAAAAAAAATCCAAGAAAACGTGAAAAAGATAGGGAGGCAAAACAAAATGTAGACGTCAATGGCTTGCATAAGAGTCATCCAATAACTGAGTAAGCGAAATAAGCAGCAACCGCTTCTAAAAGGAAGTCACTGTTATCATCCGAAAACATGTCAGCCATCCAATTGAAAAGAGGAAAAGAACATACATGGTCTTTAATTACCGGAGCCTCTAGTACCATCAGAGGGCAGCTCGGTGTCTTTTCTATGTAGCTGTGTGCCAAAAAATCTTGCGCCGCTGCGAATATATTCCAATGACCCAGAACTCCTTGTATCGCTGCAAAGGCCATAATCCCTCCGTTGGAACAAAGCTGTTCATGATCAATTAACGGATTCATTAGATGATTGTGATTCACTTCAGGAGATACCAAGTTGCATAGACATAAGTCCAGGGCCCACATGAAATCACAGCTCAGGCAATGAAATACAAGCTGCACACAGGTGAAATAGGAAAATCGAAATGATAATCGATATGACACACTCAAAGTCGAGAGTGGTAGGATGCCATAGTACTCATGCATCTTCTGGCGAAATAGTTCTAAGTGTTCTGGCTCGTTTGTGAAGACAGGAGGGACATCCATTTTGTAGTAAACAAAATAGGAACACAAAAGTCGCAGCAGTGGTAGTACAACAGGAAGTCCAGACAAATAGGTATGGAGTGCAGAGTAGCAGAATGAGTTCAAATTATTTCTGCAAGAGAAGTCACTAAACCATTGCTTAGTAGTTATAAAAAAAATAGGGCTCTCTTGAAGTGGAGGATGCATTAAAGATTATGGGAGTCACCTCAGCAAATTTTAAAGGAAGGTCACTATTTCTTAAGGAATGCACTTCTTTGTGAATATTAGCTAAGTGAAAGAGATATGTTTGCGAACAGATGGTAGGGTAACTTGTTTTTGTGACAATAAGGCTGTAGTTCATGTCTTGTGATTAAAGGGTGGAATTTGCCGCCAGATGGAAACATCAAGGTTCCCATGCGGGGGTAGATAAACTACATTCTTATATGGAAGCATATGCAGAGTGACTATTACCGCGTAAGCTTTGCTGTTTAAAAACTCATAGTAATTTTCATTACATGAAAAAAACCATAACCACTGTTGAAGAATAAGGAAAAAGTCGGCATTATAGCAGGCACTGGTGTATCTTTGAAAAGATATGCAACATTATAGCGCTTCTACTTAAATAAGTCATGTAATTAAAAAGTGCCTGCATGTGAACGACTAATTACATGTTTGAGTATACTGATTTCTATAAAGATTTAGGGGCAGATTAACATGCTCCATGCGGCAGTTTTGCTTCACTTGTCCCATGTTAAAAGTGATGCTAAAGTGGCGTAAGGGGATTGTAAATCTGCCGGACATTTTTTTGCCGTCTCAAAGGCATTTGTAAGTGATAGGGAGCAACTTGGTTTTATGACTGTAGGAGGTACTGAGCCGCTGGTATCTATTTATGTGAAGAAATTCAAAGAATTTGAACACTGAAAAAACGCGAAAGGTAGACTAATTAATTCGTGCATTATCCAAGTTGCAGTTGCGGCTTCAGATACTAAAAAGGGAAAAGTGTGTAGGCGTTGAATGTGGAATATTGAAAAAAACGTGTGTCATGGAAAGCAAACGTGGTTTGAAAATGAAATGTAAAGGTTTAAAGAGAGAGGATAAAATTAAGATAGTTTCAGGGCTTTAAGTTGGCCGGGTCTGTTCGGGTTTCAGCACAGGCAGTTTCTTAAAGGTAGGCTTGCTGTCTATCGGGCTGCACTTTTGAGGCCAGGCGTAAGCAGACTTTTTAGTTAACTTGTGCAGCTATTAATCTGTGTCAAAGGTATTAGTACTTAGTTCCTATAGGTATGATGTTACGTGTTCTACCATACTTACATGTAAAAATTTAGAGGGCAAAATTTACAGTGTGGTTTGTGGCCGAGAGCTGCAATGGTGGGTATGAGTTCAGAGGGAAAAGTGTTGGGGCTAAAGGGAAAGAAAGAGTTGTGAGTTAAGATTATACAGAGTTCTTGTAACAGATACGTTCTTGCACTAAGTTAGTGGAGTCAGTATACATATATCTGTGTTGCTGTTTTCGTTTTCTGAACATACCGTTTTTGTGCTGCTTACTTCATATATTTTAGTGTGTCTGGCTTGCCCTCTGTATCTCTGTCTACTGTGCAGTTTTTCTCCATGTTGCCTATCCTTTGATTTTTACCGTTCCTGTCTCTCATACATTTTCTCTCTATGCAGTTGTTGTTCTCCCTCACATGGGCCTTTAATTATGAAGGCCTTGCGCCGGTGGTGCGTCACTTTTAACATGGGAAAAAGTGATGTATCTCTGGCGCATGGCTTTCATAAATGAGAAGCTTCGTGTCCTATTCTTTTTGTTTTCCTTGCTCTCTCTGTCTTGGTTCTGCTTTTCACTATATTTATTTATTTCTGTGATTGTTTTATTTTCTGGCCTAAAAGCACTCTTACCTTCACTGTCCCTTGTGATATCTCTCTTCTTCTCGTGCTCCTTTTGTATGTTTATCTGTGTCGTGTTTTGGGGGGCATGGCTTGCGCGCCGGCGATAGAGGACGTCTCTCCCGTGAGCTCCGTCTCGGACAACCCGCGGATGCCGTGAGGAATCGCCTTACCGTCTTTCGGACGGTTTTTCTTGACAAATTGCGGTGTCGGAAGGTGGGAACTCAGCAATGCAGCGCTTTGCCAGCCGAAACGAGCGCAGTTTCGAGGACAATTTCCACTAGTAAACATCTCCTCACTTCAAAGCACGAACGGCCGCCATTTTGTATGCCGCCAGTTCGTATGTTTTATTTGCGCTATCACTGCTCTCTCCCCCTTCGCTTTGGCACTAGCTTGGCTCAGCCATCAACTTAGGATGCTGCATTATTTATAAAGTGCTGTGGACTCTTTTTCACTTCTGGCAATGTTCCTGCTTTCAATTTACATGCGCAGTTCTTTCTATGTGGTAAAGTGACCGCCATTTTGCTTTTCTGGATGCCTTGCTTTTTACTACTGATACATTCAAGGAATGTGCTGACTGCCTCAACGCCATTTCAAGTCTCTTGTTCTCCTGGCCTCCAATGACCATCAGTCTCCTCCATTTCCTCAATGCACTGTCTATGCTCACCTTTGAGTGGTTTGGCGCTTTCTTTCATCTAGTCTTGCTCTCCATATTAGCACGATGGTCTATCACAATATCAATATTCTGACCTGGTGGAAGCCTCTTTTATGATAATGTGTGGCTGTTAGTGAATCTTCGCACTGATAAATAGTGTGTCATTGGGCGACTCCTTTTCTCATCGTCCTATATTTGCCACAGTGTGTGCCCCTATCACCTTTGTGCATCTACATTCTACTTCATATTATACAGCATTATTGGACATAACTCCCTTTTGTCATACTGCATCATGGCTAATGTCTCTACTTCGCCGAAGTTATCGCAAACAGGAACCAAACCTAAAAGACCAAAAAATGATCCACCCTCCCCCATTAACTCTTCGACTAATCCTGTTCTGGACTCCATCCTTGAGGAGGTGCGTGGTCTCCAACCCTTTATGTCTGCTACCAATGCTAAACTTCAGCAGATTGAGGAGCGCTGGGTGGTTATGGAAAATAAGGTTTTGAACTTAGAACAACGTGTAAGCGATGTCCAGGACCTCTCAACTTGAATTCCACTTTTGGAACAAGAAATCCACAAACTCAAACTACATACTGAGGATTTGGAAAATCGCAATAGACGCAACAACCTACGCGTTTATGGTGTTCCGGAAAATTTGGAGGGGTCTGACATGGTCTCTTTTATTCGGAAACTTCTTCAGGAACTTTTGGAACTCTCACCATCGACTCATCCTCTCAACATCCAAAGAGCACATCGTCTTGGCCGCCTCAATTCCAATGCAACCAAACCACGTGGAATCATCATGTTATTTTTGGAGTTCACAGAGTTAATGGCTGTTTTGAAAGCCGCCAGGGCCAAACGTCGTCTCCAGTGGTCTGGTCACAACATCTTCATTTCCCAAGACCTCTCTTCTGCTACCAATGCTCGACGTAAGGAATTCCTGAGCCTTCGACCCACGATGAGACAACTCAACATTCAGTATGGAATTCTCCATCCCTGCTTCTGCAAGATCACACACAATGGTCGTACCAGGTCATATGATGATCCCCAGAAACTTCGCGACTTTTTGATGAGTGTCTCACCTTCCACCATGGACACTGCTAGCTAATGCCTTTTTGTTTTTCCATGTTTTTCTCTTTCTACAATTACTACTCTAACCTATCTAACTTTTCTTAACTTATCTTCCTTTACTATTTCGTTTTTAATATTTTCCTCACATCCTTGTGCTTATCCTTTCTCATGATATCCGTATCCGGTCTGCTCGTGGGACATGTCCTCTCCCAGGTGTACCCGCGTCTCACATGTTTTGGTTACTGTCTTCTTCTCAGATCAAGCCTTTGTGCCTTGACCTGTTTCCTTATGGCTGAGA
The DNA here is from genome assembly GCF_964263255.1 of Lissotriton vulgaris. Classification (NCBI taxonomy): domain Eukaryota; kingdom Metazoa; phylum Chordata; class Amphibia; order Caudata; family Salamandridae; genus Lissotriton; species Lissotriton vulgaris. The sequence goes on along the minus strand of NC_141685.1, from coordinate 104,020,100 downwards.
TACCCGCCACCCCCTCTCAACACAATCCCCAAGAATGGGAATACGGAAACATTTCTGAACTTTGGAAGGCGGGAGGGAGTTACCCTCCCGGCCGTATTTATTAAAATATGAAACAAAATTAAAACATTAAAATAACAGTTTCATATCATGTACAATTTCATTTCCACATTACGATGTTTTGGCTGACCTTAACACATTTCTAATACAAAGGTTCTCCTAGCCGATACTAACATCCTACAAATACTTTCTTAAATTGAAATTGTACATCCTAACGTTAAGGGCCAACGGCAAGGTCGTAACCGGTGTCAGATCCCTAAACCAGAACTACCCCCTCACTTGTGAGGGGCGGCCGCACAGAGGACTGTACCTCATGTGCACATACCAATTTCCCTTGTCTTGACGGGGGCCCCAATTAACTCGACGCCATTTTATGGTCGTCCGAGGACTCGTGTGAGGTGTCTAGAAGGTAGCGTAGACCCCCCTCCCCACCTCACACAACTTACCACATCTGCCGTCGCAGATGTCCTGGCCCCGGGAAATTCCCAGGAGGGGCCCGTAGCCCCTCCTATCCAGGGAGGGGCCTTGACCGCCTTCCCTTTCCTTTCGGCGTCCCATCCTTAGAAGGAACCGCCTCCCCGTTGAGGGGCCAATGGCCACCTCCCCCCGGGCGCTCCCATCCGTAATGGGTGACGCCCCCCCCATAGGGATCTTCCAATTACTGCTCACCGATCATGACCTTACCGCCCGACCGAAAAATAAATACGACATTAAACTAGAAAGACTAATTACAAAAAGACAACAGATGCTCAAAGTATGAACTATCGAAACATCACTGATCAACACTGGTGCAAATATTTTATTTGATAAAATATACTGTAAAGAATTATCCACTTTATTGCATAATGAATCACAACTTAATCAAAGCAACCTGTAAGAAAATTGAGTTACCACATCAAAACTTTATTTCAAACCACTTGCTGTCTCCAGGGGCTGGTGGGTGGGTCAAAAATTGGCTCTTCGTTCCGTCTCGAGCTCACGTGCAGCGGGGAGGTGCAGCTTCAGAGCACAGGAACAAGAGGATGCTACCTTGGCTTGTCGCTCCTTTTATCCTTCTTCGGGCGGGCGTCAACCCGCCTCCGCCCGCCTCCGGGGGCGTGGCTGGCAGCTTCGGTGTCTAGGACAACCCACTCTAGGGCGGGAAAAAACGCGCCCCGGCTACGCCGCTTCGGGCATACCAGCCGAGACTCGCCTCCCGCCCAAGATGGCTTCCCGGGGGGATCGGGGTACTCCACCATACGTTCGGGGGGACCGATTGGTCGCCCCTTTCCATATGGCTGAGATACCCGCCACCCCCTCTCAACACAATCCCCAAGAATGGGAATACGGAAACATTTCTGAACTTTGGAAGGCGGGAGGGAGTTACCCTCCCGGCCGTATTTATTAAAATATGAAACAAAATTAAAACATTAAAATAACAGTTTCATATCATGTACAATTTCATTTCCACATTACGATGTTTTGGCTGACCTTAACACATTTCTAATACAAAGGTTCTCCTAGCCGATACTAACATCCTACAAATACTTTCTTAAATTGAAATTGTACATCCTAACGTTAAGGGCCAACGGCAAGGTCGTAACCGGTGTCAGATCCCTAAACCAGAACTACCCCCTCACTTGTGAGGGGCGGCCGCACAGAGGACTGTACCTCATGTGCACATACCAATTTCCCTTGTCTTGACGGGGGCCCCAATTAACTCGACGCCATTTTATGGTCATCCGAGGACTCGTGTGAGGTGTCTAGAAGGTAGCGTAGACCCCCCTCCCCACCCCACACAACTTACCACATCTGCCGTCGCAGATGTCCTGGCCCCGGGAAATTCCCAGGAGGGGCCCGTAGCCCCTCCTATCCAGGGAGGGGCCTTGACCGCCTTCCCTTTCCTTTCGGCGTCCCATCCTTAGAAGGGACCGCCTCCCCGTTGAGGGGCCAATGGCCACCTCCCCCCGGGCGCTCCCATCCGTAATGGGTGACGCCCCCCCATAGGGATCTTCCAATTACTGCTCACCGATCATGACCTTACCGCCACAGGCCGGATAGTTGACCGGCTATCCGGACCCCCCACAAAACTCCTACCTAAAGGTCATGCTGTAAACTCTTTAGCCATGCTACGAGGTCTCCTATGAGTAAAGAATTCCCCACCCGAGACAAATGTACCCCATCCTCTAGATACATACTGTCCCCCCTAATACAACCATGTGGAATCGAATGCAATGAACTTGAACGGAACAGTCTACCCAATTTGTTATTTACCTTCTTCACTGAATGATTTATAGCAGACACAGAATTCGCCCCCGCCACACCTTTCGTGGAATCATATGGGACCATGCAATCGTGCACCCTGGAACCCTTCTCGCCAACCAACTTACTGTGGATAGTATTGCCTCGAGAAGTAGTCGTCTACCAGTGGCCACCAAATCATTGCCCCCAAGATGCACTATGATTATAGATGGCGGTGACCTTGTCCGCCCTAAGAAACCCTCGAACAAAGGTTGAAACTGGTCAATACAGAGCCCGCCCCTTTCGTAGAAGGTCACCCTGTACCCGTATTCCCCAGCCATGTGAATCATGTCACCTGCTTTGAATACGTCCGCGGCACGCCTCACGTATGAGTGGCCCACGACCCACACCACTTTTTCCTCAGCCGGTGATCTTTGACCGCTGGTTCCCAGGTGTCGGGTCGACTGCACAGTCCCCCCGCCTCGTAAGCTTGCGAAACTGTAAACCAAACAAAAACAAGAAGCATGAGTACATGATTACAGCTTCACAACATGTGCAACCGCACATACCTTTTGTAACAATTCGAGGACCAACGCCCCAATTGTTTCACTTTTTCCACACTCAGACCCCTGACTGTAGCCTCTGTAGCAGCCCCTATCCGGAAGGAATGGGTCCCAAACTCGCCCGGGTTCAAGCCCGCGGCCGAAATTGCCATTGCAAGCACCCGCTGGAACTGAAACCTCGTCAGTGGGGTGGCATCAGTGTGTCTCAACAAGGTCCCCCCCATGATGCCGCCCTCTGCGCCAAATATTCCTCAACGCATACGACGGGGCACATGGGAGATCCGGGAATCCTATGGACTACTACACTGTCCCCGATCGCACCCTGATCGGTCTTGGACCTGGCAAACGAGACAATCATCGTGTCCCCCTTAACTTGAACGTGCTCTCGGCACAGTCCCCCCCCCGTATCCTGCTTGTTCCTTGCCACCAGTTCGCTTACCCGCATAGCCCCATGAAATGCTAATGCAAAAGCGGCCCGGAATAACACTGTTTCAGACTGGGATGAACATGTCGCAGGGAGTACGGACAATAACAGGGCCAACCTTTCCAGACCTATCGGGTGCCTTTCATCTACTCTGCGACCCTCAAGGCGTTGCCACCCACGCAGCGCTTTCTGTACTACGAAAGATGCTGTAGGGTCCTGGATACCATGAGCCCGCGCCATGAAGGAAATGGCGGCCCGATGCCTTTGGGCCGTGGCTACCGATTTGCCTGCCTGATGTAAAGACAGCAAAAATTGTACGACAGACTCTTCCTGGCCCCAAAGCTCCCCCCTAGCAGAACCCAAAAAGGACCAATAGGAACGGAACGCCCCTTCATATGCCTTCCTTGTCCTGAGTGCTAAACTCTCTCCCACGAGGTTTTGTAGTTCGGGGCACCGAGAGACCAGAGAGCTTCGGGAAATGGTGCCGCCACCGGGTCCGCTGTGGGCAGAAAACCCCAGAAGGCCTGCATACGGAAACGAGAAAGCGCATCAGCAGCCTGATTCAGTACTCCTGGCACATGTCTCGCCCTAAAGAGCACGTTCAATTGCATACAAAGTAACACAATTTCCTTGAGCAATCTCAGAATCCATTTGCATCGTGCTGCCTGACTATTGATACACTCAACCACGGTCATGTTATCAGACCAGAACACCACAGAGTGATCCCGAAACCCTTCAGGCCATGCTTTTAAGGCCACCAGAATAGGGAACAGTTCGAGAAAAGCAATGTTACTCGTCAGTCCACACTCGTGCCACCATGACGGCCACTTTTGAGCCGACCACTGATTACCGAATATGGCGCCAAAGCCTATACTCCCCGCCGAATCTGTCCACAGCCCCAACTCCTCGGAGGACACCGCCGGCTTGTTCCAGACAACCCGACCATTGAAATCCGCCAGGAATGCCAACCAAATGCGCATGTCCTGGCGAATCTCGGCCGAAAGCCTCGTGCGGTGGTGCCCCTCTTTAAGACCGACCATGGCTTGTGCAATCGAGCGGGAAAAAGGGCGGGCCATTGGCATTACTCTAAGGGCAAAATTCAACTGACCCACAGTTTGCTGCAATTGATGCAAGTTCACCTTGGTCTCCCGAAGACATGTTTCAAGGGAGGCCCTGAATTTCCCTACCTTTTCTTTGGGCAACCGGAAGCAACCTTCTTGTGAATCGAGCTCTATTCCAAGAAACTCGAGCGAAGTTGACGGCCCCACAGTCTTACCTGGTGCCAATGGCACACCAAACTGATTCATCAGACCGCAAAATTCTTTTAAAGCCTGTGCACATTCTGGATCCCCGGCCGCCCCCAGGAACAGAAAATCGTCAAGATAATGCATAACATGCTGAAACCCCGTCATTCTTGTGAAAACCCATTGCAGAAAACAACTGAATTTCTCAAAATAAGCACAAGATATGGAGCATCCCATTGGCATACATTTATCCATGTAATAGCGACCCTGAAACATAAAACCAAGGAGACGCTGATCGTCTGGGTGTACCGGGAGCAACCGGAACGCTGTCTCGATGTCTGATTTGGCCATCAGCGCTCCGGGCCCCAGGCGATTCAACATGGCGACGGCCTCATCGAAAGATGCGTACCGCACCGAACACACCTCCGGGTCTATCGCATCATTCACAGAAAGACCTCTCGGGGCTGACAAGTTATGTATTAATCTAAACTCACCCGGGTCCTTCTTGGGGACCACTCCCAAGGGGGAACAAACAAAATTAGCAACTGGTGGCATGTCGAATGGTCCGGCAACCCGACCCCGGGTCACCTCTTTCCCAATCTTCGCCTGTACCACACCGTATTCTGCAGGACCGACAGTTGGTTCCTACAATGTGCCTTACCCTGAAAATTCCCCACTGGGATGCGGAAACCATACGAAAACCCGTCTCGCAACACCCCAGCGGAGACATGATCCGGGTATTCATTGAGCCAAGGAATCATTGCCATGGTATCAACCGGGGTAGGTAAAGGCGCCCCTCGGACTATTTCAGACCTGTTTGGCGCTTCCCCTACCTCCGTTATCACCCGTTTTGGCTCTGCACATGGTCTCAGGATGCGAGGACTGCCCACACCCCCCACAGTCGTGCCTAAACTTGCATGACCCCTGGGGCCTTGTACATTTTCCCCTGTTAAAATTCCAGCAGATCCCTTTTTTACCTGTGTTGCCACTCGACCTTGAGTGATGCTCGTTACTTGCACCCGCCTGAAAGGGCGCCCCAGATGAATGGCGGGAAAACTCACCCCCGTTTCCCCCCAACAATGGTGCCTTTAACATGCCTGATTTCTCCATCTTTTGCCAAGAAATGGAGTCGTAACAATCCCACGTCAGAGATGCGTCGAACTCCTTGGCCTTCCGAAAAACATTATCATAGCAAAACCACTGATTGCCCTCATATGACTGAGAAAACTCCATAATACGTGTCTGGTACACGGGTAACTCGGCCAACAGTTCAGGCCTTCGTTCCCCCATAATTGAAGTGAATATGCCAAAAGCCCTGCCCCAATTACCTATGTTCTCGTCGACTTTAAAAGCGGCCATCTTGGCGCGCCAAACACTTGGATGGAGAAACTCTTTTTGACCCTTCACATGCTCGATCTCGTAATTATCAGTTAGCAAAGAAAACATGTTTACATACTTCTCAGCCCATATCCTCTCCTTGATTTCAATCGGAATATGTTGAGCCACTTTCTCCCTTCTCGAGGGTACGGACCCCTCCCCCGCAATCGGCAGTAGCCGCTTACCTAAATTAGAAGCTGTAACCGTAGTCGCTGCCGAACTCGTGCCCGCTGCGGTTTCACCCACTGGAGCCTGCGTGGGAACAAAAGAACATGGTGCCTTTGCAGCCTCTCTTGATTGCCGCAACTGCCTCATTACGGCCCTGGCGTCATCTGCCGTGGTGCCCTCACTATCTTTCCCCAACCACGCTGCCAGCTGTGCAGCCAACTCGGGAGGCATATCCTCCCCGTTCGCAGGGGTGACTACGACGGGAATTGGTTGCCCCTCCTTCGGGACCGGGATCGGCGCTTCAGTTGGTGTATCGGGGAGCGCCGACGTCGCCTCGGGAACCGGGACCTCTCCCCCAGTAGCCCCCTTCTTGGCCCTTCTACCTCTCCCGCTAGGGACTACTCCCGGCAATGCTGGTCCGACGACTCGCTTAGGGCCCCCTACACCGTTCATTGCCGCCATCTGTTTCTTCATCTCGGCCATGTCTTTTACGAGCATGCGGAGCATCTGATCGGTACCGACCCGCTTTCCGACCTTCTTGCCCGGCATTCTCCAACGGTTATTCTCCGAAAGAACAAAGACAAAAATTACAACGCTCAAAAATTGGCTCTTCGTTCCGTCTCGAGCTCACGTGCAGCGGGGAGGTGCAGCTTCAGAGCACAGGAACAAGAGGATGCTACCTTGGCTTGTCGCTCCTTTTATCCTTCTTCGGGCGGGCGTCAACCCGCCTCCGCCCGCCTCCGGGGGCGTGGCTGGCGGCTTCGGTGTCTAGGACAACCCACTCTAGGGCGGGAAAAAGCGCGCCCCGGCTACGCCGCTTCGGGCATACCAGCCGAGACTCGCCTCCCGCCCAAGATGGCTTCCCGGGGGGATCGGGGTACTCCACCATACGTTCGGGGGGACCGATTGGTCGCCCCTTTCCAAATTCTCTTTCTCTCTTTATGTATCTTTCCTCTCTCTCTCTTTTCTCTCTCTTTCCTCGCTTCCTTCTTCTCAAGTTACCTCTACTGTTTTCTTTACTTCTCCGTTTATTCTTTCCTCGTTGTTTGATGCTTCTTTCTCTTCTTGAAATGAGCATTCTAAAATTCCAATGTTTAACTGTTATTTTTTGTCTTCCCCTATGTAGTGATCTCCTTGCCTTGTGTCGCTTCCACTCGTCGCCCATTTTTCCCTCCTCCCAACATGTGTAATTTTGTCTCTTGGAATGTTCGTGGTCTTGGTCATCCTGTCAAGCGTCAGAAGGTATTGTCTCACTTAACCAAATTTCATTCACAGGTTGTTTTTCTTCAGGAGACTCATTGCTCTGACACTGAATCCCTTAAGCTAAAGAGACATTGGGTGGGTCAGGTTGTGTTTTCTCCTGCGGTTAACAAAAAAGGAGGGGTTGCTATATTATTTCACAAGGCTTTAAATGCACAAATTATCTCCTCTCAAAATGATGATGAAGGTCGTTGGGCAATGGCAAAGGTTGTTATTCACAACAAGACGATGGTCTTATTGAATATATATGGCCCTGTACGTCCGGACCCCAAATTTTGGAAAGACATTAAATTGCTCATTTCATCTATTGATTGCCCTGATTTTATTGTAGCTGGTGATTTTAACCAATGGTTGGACCCTTTTTCAGATCGGTTATCTTCGAGTAAATTTCAACCTAACAAAACCCATAGGAGTTTTCAGTCTGCCATTGCCTCTCGGCCTATATATGACTCATGGAAAGTGTGTAATCCTGATTTATTGGAATATACTTTTTTTTCTAATGTCCATCATACACGTTCGAGGATTGATTATATTATGATTAGTAAGTCTCTTCTTCCCTCCATTCAAAAATCTGTTATTGGTTCTATTTTTATTTCTGACCATGCCCCGGTCTAAACTACCCTTGATCTTTCCCTTAGCTCCTCTAAATTTAGTCGTTGGAAATTTAACTCTTTTCTTTTATCTGATGCCACTTTTATGAAAAAATGTACTGCGTTTTTTAATGAATACTTTTCCTTAAATGACCCCGTTGATACCTCCATTCCTAACACTTGGGATGCTTTTAAAGCTTCTTTTCGAGCTTTTACGATTTCCTATGTTTCTGCTAAAAAGAAGCTTAATAAGCAAAAATATGAAGATCAACTTAAACAGATTAAAACCCTTGAACACACGTATTTCTCCTCCAAATCCCCATCTGCCCTTCAGGATCTGATTCTTGCCAAAACGACTCTTAATAACATTATAACTAATGAAGCCTGTCATACCCTCCTTAAAATAAAATCTAAATATCATGGGGGTCAGAACAAAGCAGGGAAAATGTTGGCCAATTATTTGAAAATCAAGTCTGAACGCAAAGCTGTCGGCCCAATTTTTAATGATTCACTCAACAAACTGGTTACATCTGATGAAGACATTGCTGAAGTTTTTCACAACTACTATCAAGCCCTATATACAGACGATACTCATCCTTCTGATGCAAACTTAACAACATTTTTTGAAGGCCTTCCCTCCCCCCCTGCCCTTCCTGTTGACTTTTCACACCTAGAACGTGAAATTACTCTCCAAGAAATCACCTCAGCCATTCATTCCCTCAAGAAATCAAAAGCCCCTGGCCCTGACGGCCTACCAGTTGAATTTTACTCCTCCTTTCATTCCTTTTTTGCTCCCAAACTCCTTCCGTTATTTAATTCTTTTATTTTGGAAGCTAAAGCTTCTGGGTCCTTTTTGGATGCCCTCATTGTAATCATTCCAAAACCTGATAAGGATCATTCCCAATGTAAAAATTACCGCCCTATATCCTTAATTAATTATGACTGTAAAATTTTTGCTAAAATTCTTGCCTCTCGCCTTGATTCCATTATTCCTCGCTTAATCAACACAGACCAGGTGGGTTTTGTTAAGGGCAGACTCGCTGCTGATAATGCCCGTCTTTTCTCCAATGTCCTTTCTCACAGTAAAAATGTCAAAACCCCGTTAGCAGCCCTATCCCTAGATGCTGAAAAAGCTTTTGATCGTATTAATTGGCAATACATGTTCCGAACCCTTACTTGGTTTGGTTTTGGCCCAAATTTTATATCGTTAGTTAAACTCCTTTATTCATCCCCCCGTGCCAGCATTTTTGTCAACAACCAATTCTCCAGATTTTTTTCTTTAACCAGAGGCACAAGACAAGGTTGTCCCCTATCCCCTTTATTATTTATTTTATGCCTTGAACCCTTTCTACAACACATTCGTTCCAACCCCCATATCACTGGTTTAAAATTCTCCTCTGTCGAAACTAAACTCTCAGCGTATGCTGATGATGTCCTCATCTACATGTCCAATCCCGAATCATCCCTCCCGCCCTTTTTAAATGAAGTTCAATTGTATTCTTCAATATCAGGTTATAAGCTCAATTTATCCAAAACGGAAGTGCTTCCCCTTAATTCATTGTGTTTTCAATATATGTTTAATAATACTGATTTTGCATGGTGTCCTTCTAAAATTAAGTACCTTGGCATATGGTTTTCTTCCTCTCTAAAAGATACCCTTAAAATAACATTTGATTCGTTGACTAAGAAAATTCAATCCCTTCTGCAGATTTGGTCCCCCCTATTTCTCTCTTGGTGGGGTAGATTAGATACCATCAAAATGATGATTACCCCTCATGTTTTGTATACAGTTTCTATGCTCCCTTTCAAAATCCCTAAATCCTATTTTTCTCGTATCAATTCTATATGCACAAAATTTTTGTGGAATAATAAACATCCCCTCATTGGGTTACATAAGTTGATTCGACCTAAAAATGAAGGTGGTGTTCGTTTCCCTGATTTTGGCTCTTATCATTCTGCCTTTTTGATCAAACAATCCTTCTCCTTGGCATATGACTTCCTTGATACTCCTGTTCCTAAGTGGGTTCTTCTGGAACGCTCTTTTTTAAAAGATTTCTCCTTTCAACACGTTCCTTTCATGTCAAATTGTACCTTTATATCCAAGTATCCCATTCTGAAATATTGCCAATCTACATTGCAAAATATTTTTTCCTCTACCCTTTCCCCTCTACAATGTTTTCTATCATCTGTAGTTTGGTATAACAAATTTCTTCGTTATAAAGGCAAATCATTTTATTTTAAGCACTGGAAGGAAAAGGATATAATGTTTGTACATCAGTTTTTCCTTGATTCCACTCTTCTTTCTTTTCCAGCTTTACAAAATATGTTTAACTTGCCTTCCTCATTTCTTGCTGAATATTCTATTATAATATCTGCTATTCAATCTCACTTATCCTCTTTATCTCCTTCCTCTGATTCCTTCTCTTCTTTCACTCCTGTCACTCCACTTTATCCTCTCTTTTCTACTCAACAACCAAAAGCTGCTCTTGTATATTCACTTTTACTGTCTAATTGTTCTGTTCGATCTAAATCTAAAGTAGAGACTGCTTGGGAAACTGATCTTGATGTCTCTTTTGACATTGCATTATGGGATCGTTTATGGTCTAGACTCTTCAAAGTTTCTGTTGCTGCACGCATTACCCAATCCTTACTTTTTATTTACCACAGAGTTGTTATTACCCCGGTTACTATTCATAAATTTTCTCCAACCTCTTCTCCTTTATGTTGGTCTTGTTCCAAAGTTACAGGTACTCTAAAACACCAACTATACCATTGTTCCCCAGTTTTATCTTTTTGGACTGATGTTTGGAATATATGTATGAAAATGTTATCTCTTTCTTCACAATTATCTTTTTTACGCATATTTTTAGGTTCTTTATCTGATGATATTGATATTGTTATACCCTCTTCTGCTAAGTTGTTGGACCTATTTATTGCACTTGCATTTAAAGTTATTTTATCGTGTTGGAAAGATAATTCAAAACTTTCGGTCCACACATGGTGGAATTATATTTGTGATGAACATAGAATTTCTATAGCCTCTTCTACCTCTGTCCCTTTGAAAATCAAATCTGACTTGTTATGGCTTCCCTTTACTTCCTATCTCTCTTCTAATCCCTCTCCCTTACCGCGTGCTCCTTGTCCCCTATGATCCCTTAGTTCTACTTTCTTATCCTCCTCTTTCTCTCCTCTTCTCTTTCCTTTCCTTCTGCTTTCCTTCCTTTCTTTTTTTTTTCTTCCTTCTTTCTTCTATCTCTCTCTTCCTACCCTTCCTTGTTATATATAAATTCCTATAGATTGATGTCTTTTAATTATTATTATACTCATATGTACTTTTTCTACTTTTTCATGACATGCTTCTTGTATCACTTTTCAATGCTTAATAAAAATTTCTTAAACAAAAAAAAATCTGTGTCGTGTTCTCATTCTTCCTCCTACATTGTCTCTATGGTGGTGTATATCTGTTTTCTTCTTATTCACTCTTCTTCTCTCTATCTTTCTCTGTCTTCTGCTTTGTTTGTCCATCTCTGTGTTGCTTCTGCTCTCTCTCACCCTATTGTAGTGTTTGCCTGCTGTCCTCTCTGTCTCTATACCTCCTGTTTTTTGTCTTCTTTGTTCTCTGTCTGTTATTTTTACTCTGTGACTCCGTCTGCATGGTCATCTTTTTCTTTATTGTACCTTCCCTTTCTTTCTTGACTTTTCAGTGGTGGTGTTATTTTTTTGTCTATCTATTTGTGATTTGAATGCTAGTCTGTCTCTGTATGTTCCTCTTCCTGCTACTGTCTCTCTCTTTTCTGTAGTCTGTATCTCTCCTGTCCTGTATCTATTTCCTACTCTATATTGGATATTTTATTTCATATTTATTTATGTCATGTAATCAATAAACAATTATTGAACTTAGTTAGGCATTAGGATATCTAATGGTAGAGAATCATAGGGAATTTATCTGTTAAGGTTATTCTTTGCTAAAATGGCTCTATGTTGTGTAATAAATATGTCTGTAATATGTTAATTAAATTTGATTACTTCTCTTTTTTATAGTGTTTGGTGCTGAAAAGCAACAACCTGCCTTCCATATCACAGAATTCCACGAATTATATTCTTTTTTTCAGGTGAGTTGGTATTTTTGAAAGGCAATTTTTTTGGGTGCACATTAAAATAATAAACAAGATTTTTAAAAATATTTGCAAAGTTTCGGTTTGGAGCATGATTTTATCTTCTATTGTTGCCATGTCTGTATCTGCTTGTACTAGATATGTATTTTGAGATATTTTTCAACTGACAATTGATATTAACTTTTTATGGGCCTGGTGCATGTCTTCTTTCTGATTGAGTTCTTGTTTATATATCATTATCTATAATTCTTTGCAGTTTCCATGGAATAATTCTTGCTAAGTGTTGATTATGTTTGGAAACTCATGCTGTATTATCTTTGGCAGTCTTTTTTCTTCCTTTACAGAGGGGTATTATGATATGGCTCTTTGTGTGATGGGCCTCTTTCCTGCACATCTGTGACTGTACTATCTGTATGCATTGTTTTACATATATTTGCAGAGCTTTATTATGATGTGGTTCTTCATGTTTAGCATGAAATTTCGTACATGCAATGAAATTCACATGCTGAGTATGCTGTTGAACAAAAAAACAACTGTCTCTGTAGGAAGTAGCAATCTGTTAAGTGAATGTTATGGTTTGTACAATGTGAGCCTCCCCTTCAGACTCTATATAGTTTGAATAGCACTTTGTAGTGGTGAACTCAGAAAATGGATCCCTAAAAATTAATTATAAAGTTTATTAATAGTTGTGATATCTAGAAAATCTAAAATCAAATTTTACAGTAAAATGTCTTTTTACAGCAGTAATTATTTCATGTAAAAAAAAGGAACAGTGTTAATGTCTAGGGTTATAGTGTCAATTTCTTTTCAAAACAAGAGGAAGGCACTATCTTATATATGTAGTTAATGAGTTAGAAAGTATAAAAATATATGTAGTTTAAAAATTAGTAGAGGTAGAAGCAAGATGGCGGCCGCTACTGCAGCCGAGTGAGGAGCTACGTGGCGTTCTGCCTGCACCCGGACCGGCTTTCAACCTGCGCCTTGACAAGCTGCCTCTGTTCAAGTACGGGACTCGTACTTACTTACTTGGGAGGAGGTTCTTTCTTCTCCGGAGCCGTGGCCGATTGAAGTATCACGGCGTGTGGCGAGCTTTCAGATTCTGCGAGTACGGGAGTGCAGGAGCGGGACGAGCGAGACGCCGAGTGACCACAGGTGTGGGACTGCTGAACCGGAGCTCAGATCAGCCCGGTGCGCGGCTTGGTCTGTGATAGTCGGCACCCGGCTCTCATTTAACAAGAGAGAAAAAGGATAGAGGAACCGGAAACACTGCAACATTGTTGCAATATCTACACGACGGCTGCTTGGAAATTTTCTTTTCTTTCGTCTGACAGACCAGCTGAGGGGTAAGAGAAGGGGAGAGCTAGTATATTCGAAACCCTACGCTGTGACTTTCTTTTTTCCTTCTCTCCTCGTGTGTCTGGGCTTAAACTGATACTGACCAGCCCTGCCTTCATTTCTATCCTCTTGATCCCTCGTGACTGTGTGCATTGGTACTGGTGGGACTTCCTACAAAAGTGAAATACTGGTACTGCTACAAGTGGAGTTCCTTGCCCTGTCTGGCTTTAACTTACTTAAAAGGAGATACGGAAAGTTATAGCACCTAAGGGTAGAGGGGGCAGAACAAAAACAGCTGTTAGTTTAGCTGATGTAGATAATCCAGTTAGCATGGCGCCTAGCAATGCTGAAAGCACTACAATAAGACCTGCACCAGTGCTTAATTCTCAAGATAGCTCCGCTCCAGAGACTCGTGCTCGCCAGCAAAACTTGGTCAGTAAGGAGTCTACAATACCTGATTTATTAAAAAAAAAAGTAACTATTCCAAATAAGAATACTACGCAGGCACCTCAAGTTCTCACCAAAGGAAGGCGCAAGGAGCACATGGAGCCGCTATATTTGACCCATCAGGAGCTGTTTCAAAAAATCGTGGCCTCAATTTATTTATTTATTTATATATTTCTATAGCGCAGGAATCGAGCCCGAAAGGGTTATCTCCGCACTTTGACAGCAACAGGTGGCAAAGATACTGTACAGATAGCCAGAGAATGCAAAAGGGGGCATCCTTTAGTTATGTCTCCATAAACAGATTTGTTTTTAACATTTTTCTAAAGGTGAGGTGATTGTAGGTCCGTCTTAAGCTGAGCGGCAAGTTATTCCACAAGGCCGGCCCCACTGATGAGAGGGCTCGGCCGCCTTGTCTGGTTTTTTTAATGAATGGTGGTTTGAGCAGGAGTTGGTTACTTGACCGTAGATCTCGTTCCGGTACTCTACTCACCCCTGCAAAATTAGGGGGTGCAGCTCCCCCCCCCCCCTTGGAAGAAGAAGACATTGATAAAGATGTTGCTGAACTTTGCCAAGCGGTTGGTGAAGTAAGAGTCTCACCACGAGTTAATGTAGGGGGGGATGTAGAGGAAAATGGGGCAGCTCTAACTACAAACTATGCTGAATCTATTGAATCAGGAGGCCAATTTTACTCTATGTCTGATGTCTCGCTTGTATCTGACGGAGAGAATGACGAGGATCTGATCAATGAAGGTCACTTATCTTCAAAGGATTGGGCTGACGAGGGCACTCAAAACTCTGAGGAAGAACTTCTGGGCTCTGACAACTTGACGAATGAGGGGACTCCAAACACAATTCGCAAGGTTATTGAATCCCAAAAGCCTCCCTTGAGTGATAATGTTGGCGCAGTCGCTCAACCGCAGTGGGAAGGAGCTGGAGCAGCTCCGGAAAGTCAACCTGAGCTTCAAGAATTTCTGGAAGGAGACGAGGAAATCACTCTTAAGTCTATTTACAATTGCAATTTTCCATGTACAGGCTAATCATGGCTCACAGAGAGGAGACTAAGGCGGAGGGGCTTCGCACGCAAGGGGCTGTGGGAAAACTGCAGAATGTAGTACGTCGCTTAGCTAAATCTAGTAGCGAAACCATCTTAAGAGTTAACGAGACTGAAACCCGTATCTCTGCTGTTGAGGATGAACTGTCTACACAGAACAATTCAATTAAGGACTTAACAAATACCAGGAAGGACATTGACTGGAAACTGACCGACTTGGAGAATCGAGCAAGGCGCAATAATTTGCACATTTTGGGGGTTGCAGAACGTTCGGAGGGGGGAGATATTTGTCGTTTTGTTGTGGACCTGTTTTCGGATGCTTTTCCAGATCTCCAGGGGTGGGTCTGGGATAAAGAGATTATTAGAGCTCATCGTTTTCCCTTTAATCAAAAACGTGATCAGGGGGGGAGAACAAGAATCCAAGAGCTATCCTTATTTGTCTGCAAAACTACTTACTCCGTGAGATTTTATATGACCTTCAAAGACTAGAAAGGGATTGGGGCATGAGTTTTTTGTAAGGCCAGATTTCTGTCCAGCAACAGTGCAACAACGTTGGAGGCTTAAGCAGCTAATGGCTCCAATCAAGTCTAAAGGCAGGCAAGTCTTTTTGCTAAACCCTGCAAAGCTCAAGGTGGTATACAAGTGGAAAACCATCTTTTCATCTGAGATCAAGGCACAGCATTTTTTAGATGAAATGAAATAGATGACAGGATAAAGGGCTTTTCTTTTCCTTTCTCTTAAGCGTATTAGGGAAAAGATATAAGATTATCAAGGGCCCGGGTGGATCAGGCAGAACCACTTAGCTCATTTTCACTTTCCATCATGGAGGGCTTTTGCCCTTAAGCTTCTGGTGGTGGGGTTTTGGGAGGAGGGCGGGATGGGAGAGGGGTCTGTGGGGGGGGCTGGGGGGAAAAGGGTGATGTGTTGGGTGCAGGGAAATACAGCTGAAGGATGCTTAGTTTTGGGATACTCGGAATATGTATGGCTGAGTTCAATTGTAGGAATTTTTTGTTTTTGCAAATGTAGTATTAACTGCGGTATTAAACTAATACAAGATAATGGCTAAATTTTCAATCTGTTCTATGAATGTCTGCGGGTTGAATGATAAAAGAAAAAGGCACATAACTGCTCAGGTATTCAAAGCTTTGCGAGCTGATGTAATCTGCATACAGGAGACCCATGTCTCCTGTTCAAATAGGGGATGGCTTAAGGACCTGGGAATGGAGGTTGTGGGATGCTCTTGTCAAAGTTCAATGACAAGGGGGGTGGCCATTTTGAAGAGGTTTGGTCTGGGGGATGTGAAGAGAGTCAAAGAAGACCTGCTGGGACGATGGATCATTGTGGAATTTAAACTTGGGGGGTCGCTCATTACTATTTGTTCAGTCTATGCCTCCACGGTTGATGACCCCACAGCTTTTCATCAATTAAGCTTAGAGCTGGCTTTATGGTCACCCAAGTTAATCATATGTGGGGATTATAATCTTCATTTGGATGAAACATTCGATATTTGTGGAAATACTGCATATATGGGGAGAAAAAAGAATGTGTTTAAAGCAGTTAAGGGGATTGTCCAAGAATACTGTATGATAGACGTGGGCTTTGAAAAGAATTGTGGGAACTTATGGATATACCTATTTTTCTGCCCCACATCGAAAACATTTTAGGCTGGATTACTTCTTAGTGGCAAGGAACTTTTTCAAGGAGCTGACCCAGATGGAATATAGAGTTTTACCTAAAATTGTATCAGACCACAACCCCATTATGCTTAGTTTTGAGTCAATCTACCATTTAATCCCCGGCCATGGTCTTTCGATCGTAAGCTTTTGTTCGATGTATCTTATGTTGAACACATGAATACTTGGATCCCGGAGTTCTTTGCTAATAATAAGGGTTCTGCCTCGTTAGAAACAGTTTGGGACGCATTTAAGTGCGGGGTTCAAGGAGAAACTCTGAGCTACTCTATAAAAAAACAGAGGGTGACTCAAAAGCATGAGGAATGTGAGATGAATAAATTGAGACTAATAGAGATTCGTCTAATGCAGGCTTGTAAGAAGGGGCTAGCCACAGACAATATTGTTAAGGAGCTACTGGCTCATAAGGTTAAGAACCATCAGGGATTTGCTACTAAATTTGCCCAACAACAGGCAGCTTTTCGAACAGAAGTATATGAGGTGGGTAAAAACTCAGGAAAACATCTGGCTAAGAGGGCAAGGCAAAAGGCTGTTTTGGCTAGTATTGATAGAACTAACGATATTAGAGGTATGACAGTTAACAGTTCTGCAGATATACTTAAAGTGTTCTGCGATTTTTATCTTCAACTTTACACAGATGATACGGAAGGAGACTGCACAGATCGAATAAATCAATTTATTGATCAGGCCTTGAATGATACTTTATCTATTCAGGAGAGGGAGAATCTGGATTTGCCCATTACTTGGGAAGAAATTGAGGGGTCATTACTATCCTTGGCCTCCGGAAAGGCGGTAGGTCCCGACCTCATTCCCTTGGAGTTCTTTAAACATTTTCGAAACGTATTAAAAGCAGAACTGGTGGATTTATTTCTAAGAGCACAACAAGGCCTAGCCCCTCAGTCCTGGCAGGATTCCATTATAACTGTGTTTCTTAAAAAGGGCAAACCTCCTCTGTTACCGTGATCCTTTCGCCCCATTTCCCTCATAAATGCCAATAGTAAAATTTTCTCCAAAATCTTTGCATCACGCTTATCTAATGTTATATCTTTATTGGTTTCCAAATATCAGCATGGCTTCATCCCTTCTCGAGACACCGCAGACCACATCCGATGAGTGATCACGTTTTTGGATTGGTCCCAAGCAACCCGGTCTAGGGTTGGACTCATTTTTTTAGACGCTGAAAAAGCTTTTGACCGATTTGCTTGGAACTATTTATGGGATGTGCTAGTTAGGAAGGGATTAGGCCCAGGGTTTCTAACAGCTTTAAAAACTATGTACACTGCCCCAAAAGCGTGTATTCGAATCAATGGCCAACTCTCCCCTTTATTTTTGATCACAAGGGGCACCCGTCAAGGATGCCCCTGCTCCCCCTTACTTTTCGCACTTTATATCGACCCCTTAATTAACCGGTTTATCATGGAACAAAGGATTAGCCCCATTTGCTTAGCGAATATGAATTATCGTGCACTGGCTTACGCTGATGACATAGTTTTAACAACCACCGATGTGCAGACTGCTGTTCCTGCAATTAACGAACTCGCTAAACAATTTGGGGCATTCTCAGGGTACAAACTAAATATAGAAAAGACACAGATTTTATGTACAGGAGACAATACACTTCTAAACATTCCTACTGTTTCAGAGGTCACATATTTAGGAATCAGACTAACTTTGCCCATAGAGAAAATACCTGAACTTAATATTAGTCTTGTGATATCTCAAATTAATAGCTTGCTACAACGCCTAGATAATCTACACCTGTCACTGCATGGTAGACTCAACATTTTAAAAATGTTGATTCTGCCAAAAGTGTTATACTTGTACCGTACCATACCGTTGGAATTTTCCCCTTCTTGTTTCAAAAGTTTAGAAAGGACTACATCTAGGTTCTTATGGGGCTACAAGCATCATCGGAAAGCTTTAAAAAAATGGTGCTGAGTAAGGAGTGTGGAGGATGGAATGTTCCATATTTCATCTTTTATTACTTAGCAGCAACGCTTCAATTTATCAGACCTCTCATAATTTGTGACAGAGCAGAAATTACCGAATGTCAAACTCCATCTATTAATGAATTGATTATGGGTGAAGAAGTGAAAGGCAGTTTTCTTAAGGTTGTAGAGCCGAGCTACCATAAAAAGACAAAGTATAAGATGATGAAGTCAGCCTTTGGAGCTTGGCAGAAAGTACGTAAGCTTTTGTCCATATCTAAACTAAATCCTTACGCACATTTAGCGTCTCCCAGGCTTCTGCCAAATATTTTCTGTAATCTCACAATTTACAGGTGGGAACAGAAAGGACTATTTTATCTAGGTGATTTGTTTAACAATGGTCAAATCGCATCTTTTTAAGAACTACAGACTAAATTTTCGTTGGCAAGAAATGATTTTTTCAAATTCCTTCAGATCCGCAGTTATCTACAGAGCCATACATTATTACTTCAGTGAGAATGATAAAAATTTCTTTATTTGAGCTTCTTTATAAAAAAATGCCTATAGGTCCTCTTTATACAAGTTTGATTCAAGAATGAAGA
Source organism: Lissotriton vulgaris (assembly GCF_964263255.1). NCBI lineage: Eukaryota > Metazoa > Chordata > Amphibia > Caudata > Salamandridae > Lissotriton > Lissotriton vulgaris. Next base: position 104,001,028 of record NC_141685.1, on the reverse strand, counting down.
CGATATGGATCAACGTCAGCTTAAATGGGTTACTAAATTAGGTCTCCCTGGTATTGATGTTTTGTCCTCAGTTAAATGTGCTTCATGGTGCTTAATCACAGGGATGATGAAATCTCAGCACTTTATGTGCATACACGATCTTTACTATACCCCCAGCAAGGTTGTCAAGTGGAGCTCTACCACTGGAACGACCTGTAGTCGCTGCGGGTTGTATGCAGCTAATGATTTGCATATGTTTTTTCAATGTCCTAAACTTAGGAGTTTTTTTCAACAAATTGAAAGTTTTCTTGCAGTTGTCCTTAATTGTGATATTTCAGTAAACATCGAGATGGTGTTGTTAGGAATGGACTCTTCTATTTCTAGATCAAGATCTGTAACTTACTTTTTATTTATTTGTATGGCAGTGGCCAGAGCATGTATTACTAGGGAGTGGATCAATCCAGACCCCCCTTCTTTTTTTACTTGGCGTGAAAAATTATTGTTTATGTATAATATTGAGTCTGCCATGTATAAGTTAAAAGGTATCAAAAGAAGAATTCTGGGGGAGAAAATTTGGGCCCCAATTGCCGATTGGATTTAATCAACCTCAGGACTTTTTTTATGATTTTCTTATGTTCTGTAAGCATCCAAAAAAAATCCCTTTTTCTTCTGCTGCTAGTTCATTTGTATTGCTGTATTTCCCTGTAATAAAACAATAAAACTTTAAAAAAAAAAGAAAAAAAATAGTAAAGATACTTTTAAGTTATATATTTATGAAAAAGATATAATTTAGTCTTTATATTTTTTTAAAAGGATACAGAAGAACGAAAACTAATAGAGATGCAGAATTATTCTGATCCAAAAGAAATTCATTTAGAAATTATTAATGATCTGATGGAGGACTTATTAGAAGCAGTTTTTGAGAAGGATAAAAACAATGAAAATGAGAACTTTATGGACATTTCATTGGACAGTGCATATTTAGAGATGGTGGAAGGAGGAGAGGAGTATTTGGAGGATGAGGACTATGAATTCAAGTCAAGTCAAGTCAAAAGATTTATATAGCGCGCTACATACCCAGAGGGTCTCAAGGCGCTTGAAGAAGGGTGGGGAGTTACTTGTCGAATATCCACGTTTTGAGTTGCTTTCTGAATGCTAGGTGGTTCTGAGTAAGGCGAAGATGAGTGGGTAGTGAGTTCCAAGTTTTAGCTGCTAGGTAGGAGAAGGATCTACCGCCCATGGTGGTTTTGTTGATGCGAGGTACAGTGGCAAGGGCTTGGTTGGAGGATCGTAGCTGGCGGGAGGGGGTGTAGAAGGATAGTCGTGTGTTGAGGCATTCGGGTCCGATTTCGTAGAGTGCTTTGTGTGCGTGGGTTAGGAGCCGGAAAGTGATCCTCTTATTGACGGGGAGCCAGTGGAGGTTTTTCAGGTGATCAGAGATGTGTTCTTTGCGCGGGATGTCTAATATGAGCCTGGCTGAGGCGTTCTGGATGCGTTGTAGTTTTTTCTGGAGTTTTGCGGTGGTGCCGGCGTAGAGGGTGTTTCCGTAGTCCAGTCGGCTCGTGACCAGAGCGTGGGTGACTGTTTTTCTAGTTTCGGTAGGGATCCAGCGAAATGTTTTTTTGAGCATGCGAAGAATGTTGAAGCAAGATGAAGAAACGGCGTTGACTTGTCTGTTCATCGAGAGTGAGGAATCCAGGATGACGCCCAGGTTCCGTGCGTGGTCCGTCGGGATGGGTGCTTTTCCAAGGGCCTCTGGCCACCAAGAGTCGTCCCAGGGGGAGGGGGAGGTACCTAAGATGAGGACTTCTGTTTTGTCTGAGTTCAGTTTCAGACGGCTGTGCTTCATCCATTCGGCTACTTCTTTCATTCCTTTGTGTAGGTTGGTTTTGGCCGTGTTAGGGTCTCTGGTGAGTGATAGGATCAGTTGAGTGTCGGCGGCGTAGGAGATGATGTTGAGGTTATGTTGGCGTGCGATGGCCGCGAGGGGGCTCATGTAAACGTTTAAGAGGGTGGGACTGAGTGAGGACCCTTGGGGTACGCTGCAGATGACTTCAGTGGCCTCTGACTTGAATGGTGGAAGGCGGACTCTCTGGGTTCTTCCGGAGAGGAACGAGGTGATCCATTCCAGTGCTTTTCCTTGGATTCCGATGTTTTTGAGGCGCTGTAGAAGGGTGCTATGGCAGACTGTGTCGAAGGCTGCGGAGAGGTCGAGGAGGATGAGGGCGACTGTGTCTCCATTGTCCAGTAGAGTTCGAATGCCGTCTGTTGCTGCGATGAGGGCGGTTTCGGTGCTGTGCTTGGCTCGGAAGCCGGACTGTGAGGAGTCGAGGGATTTGTTGGTTTCGAGGAATGCGGCAAGCTGGTTGTTGACAGCTTTCTCGATGACTTTGGCCGGGAATGGAAGGAGTGAGATAGGGCGATAGTTTTTGAGTTCGGTGGGGTCAGCTGTGGGTTTCTTCAGGAGGGCGCTGAGTTCGGCATGTTTCCAGCTTTCCGGGAAGGTTGCAGAGTTGAGGGAGCAGTTGATGACGTCTCGGAGATGCGGTGCAATAATGGAGTCTGCTTTGTTAAAGATGTGGTGAGGGCAAGGGTCTGTGGGGGATCCTGAGTGGATAGAGTTCATCAGACGGATGGTGTCCTCAGTGGAGATTGGCTTCCAGTCATTGAGGATGTTCAGGGGGGGTGAGGGTCCTGCAGGGGATTGGGTGGGTTGGTCTCCGGGTTGGTTGTCGAAGCTGTTGTGGATGTCTGCAATTTTGTTGTGGAAGAATGAGGCTAGGGAGTCGCAGAGGGCTTGAGAGGGGGTGATGTCGTTGGAGTTGGCTGAGGGGTTGGTAAATTCCTTGACGATGTTGAATAATTCCTTGCTGTTGTGGGCGTTGTTATCTAGACGGTCCTTGAAGGCTGCTTTCTTGGCATTTCGGATTAGTTGGTGGTGTATGCGAGTGGCGTTTTTGAAGGCGTCCTTGGTGCTGGTGGTTGGGTCTTTTTTCCAGGCTTTCTCGAGGGAGCGACAGAGTTTCTTGGATTTCTTAAGGTCATCGTTGAACCAGGAGGCCTTCTTGCTGCCTAGTTTGATTTGTCGTTTTTTCAGTGGTGCTAGGATGTCGGCGCTGTTGGATAACCATTGGGTAAGGTTGGTGGCTGCTTGGTCTGGGTTTGAGGAGTGGGCGGGGGGCTTTTGAAGAAGCGATGAGGAGATCTGGTTGATGGTGATTTTGTTCCAGTTTCTTTGCAGAGTGGGTTGGGGGTGGTTGTTGGATGTGGGATTGTTGAAGGTGAAGTGAACGCAGCTGTGGTCAGTCCAAAGGAGAGCTGTGGTGTGGCTGAAGGACACATGTTTGCTGGAGGTGAAGATAGGGTCGAGTGTGTGACCTGCGACGTGAGTGGGGGTAGTGACAAGTTGTTTAAGTCCGAGGTTTGCGAGGTTGTCCAAAAGGGTGGTGGTGTTGCGGTCGTTGTTCTTTTCAAGGTGAAAGTTGAGGTCTCCCAAAAGGATGTAGTCTTCGGAGGGGAGCGCGTGTGGAGTGATGAAGTCCGTGATGTCTTCACTAAATTGTGCGCGGGGTCCTGGTGGCCTGTAAAGGAGGGTGCCTCTGAGTGTGGTCTTGGGGTCGATGTGGATCTGGAAGTGAAGGTGTTCAGAGTTGGCAAGATTGACGTCTGAGCTGGTTGAGATGCGGATGGATTTCTTATGGACGATAGCGATGCCTCCTCCTGTGTGGCCGGTACGGTCCTTGCGAATGATCTTATAGCCTTCCGGGATGGCAATGGTGATGTCTGGGGCTGAAGAGGCATTCATCCATGTCTCTGTTAGGAAGGCGACGTCCGGAGAGATGGTGTCGAGTAGCTTCCAGAGGTCAATGGCGTGTCTGTGGACCGAGTGGGTGTTGAGCAGGATGCATTGTAGGTGGTTGGGATCGGGTATCTGTTGTGTGTTCGTAGATGAGGAGTTGTTCTTAGTGCCGTCGAACTTGCAGGAGTAGCAGGAAAAGGGTCCATGGGTGTGTCCAGGAGCGGCTTGGACGCAGATGGGGGAGCGGCCAGGGTTAAGGGCTAGGAGGGTGGTGGCATCGTAAGTAATGCGGGAGGGGTGGGCATTACGAGGACCAGGGGCTCTGGCACTGGGCGCGGTCCAGGCGCGGACGGGCGTAGACGGGCTTACCTTTGGCGCACCTTCGGCGTGGCCGCAGCGCGTGGACGCTGCGCGTTGGGACATCTGACATTAATGGATAGTGGAGGGGCGGAGCGTGGGCGGGTCAGCTGGGAGGCGGTAGCGGGGAGGCGGGGCAGGGGAAAGCACAACAACAAAATGGTGGGAGGGATAGGAATCGAAACCAACACAGTGCAATGCCAGCTATGAAGGAATGCACTGTAAGCAGTGAAAGCGCAAAGGACTGAATACTGCTACGAATATGTAAAAAGCGCTACCAAATGCAGCTACGTTAAAGCGCTATCCAAATGAGCAAAGCACATAGCACTATGAAATAAACACGAAGGCTGATTGAAGGTGCCTCAGCTGTGGGCAAAAGCATTAACTTTTAAAGCGCCACCACAATGAGCAAAGCACAGAGCGCTAAGAGCTACGATACCACACACGAGGGCTGATTGGAATCGCTTCAGCTGTGGGCGCTGGGAAGAGGATTGCAGGCAGGAGCCAGGGAGCGTGGGGGAGCAACCGTTCGGGACGAGGTCCAGGCGGTCGAATTGGACGAAGTACCTGATGATATTATGCTTGAAGTTCTTTTAGATTATAAACTTTTAAATGAATAAAATTATTTTTGATAGTAAAGTATTCTTCAAGACAGTGTTCTTGTCCTATTCGTCGTTTATCTGCTTTTTGAGAGTGACAAGACATGTTCTCATGAAGTGTATAAGAGATTATAGTAAAAAAGATTAAAGCACTAGGATGACCGACAGTTCTTGAAAAACAGTGTACTGTTTGTATGCTTTAAAAAATAGAATCAGAAAATACGTCTATAATGTTAAGACAGCTATGGACTGTCATAAATTTAGAACCAACATTCACTACAGGATTTCCTACTCTGTTCAGAGACTGTTTCTTTGTCTTTATTCTACTTCGAAAATTAATCTGTGGTTTTAATTTGTAGGTTATATGCTAGTAGCCAACTATAATATTTGTTATGGTTGTGTTTTACAGATTGTCATTTTCATCACAAACATAAATTAGTATGCCGACCAGAAGTGAAAACAGAAAGCTCTATAAACGGACATACCATTTGAAGAGGAAAGAAATACAAGATTTATCAGAACAAGAAAGGACGGATAAAAAGAAGAGTGCTCCTGGTAAGAAACCAAAGCTTTTTTAAGAAGATTATGTCAAAGGAAAACTATTAACGATAACGTTCAAAAGGAAAAACAGTTATCAGTATCTAGAAGGACAAATGGAACAAAACATAAAAATGTTTCTGGAATCAGCAGAGAGGAAAATAGATACAGCAAAACTCGTACGAATCAGTTAACGGAAATCAGGAAGCGTATGTTTTATAACAGAGTAGTTTCGAATTTATTAAAAAAGGAGAAAGTTTGTAAAAGAAGATCTGCTTTTTATAAGAAGAAAGAACATATAGAGGGTGTTGTTCAGCGCACGTTTGAGACAAAAAGAAAATTATTTATTTGAGTACTTAATAGAATAAATACACGAAATAGGGCAATCCGAGTTTTAAAAGCTAAAAGTAAATAGAAGAGACACATAAATAGAAGTAATTTTTGTTAAATGTTTTCTGGGAAGTGGATGCATACTTCAACTTCTGAGCCATTTTTTAATGAAGAGAGTTACTTTCAAAGTAACGATTTGTTGCATTCAGTTGACACCAGTGGTCGAGCATATGAGGCGAAGGATGGTTGTGCAATTGAGAAAGAGAAAATTGTGGTTAGAAATGCAGAAGAGGTGATGGCAGGAGAAGTTTTAGAGGGACGTCCTAATGTTCCTGTTTACAGTTGGAATTGTAGTAGCATTTGTAGTGTACGACAGGATACAATTGATTTCTTTCGCAATTTCTTATGTAAGTACACTAAGGAAAGTCTTTAAAAAAATTGTAATGTTGCAAGAATTAGATCATTGCAGAGTGTGAGAAAAAATAGGTCTGCAAGGCCATTCTCTGGCTTGTCTTTCTAAAAAAGTATGCCAGAGTGTGTTTCATCACTTCAGGATGTTAGCAGTATATCATACCAAAATGAGAAAATTACTGAGAAAGTTGTATTATGCAAAAAGTCCAGCACTTAAACTTAAACAGTTAAATAGTGCTCTTTTGCATGGATGTGAATTAGATGTTAAGAAGATTTGTGGAGAAGTTGAGGTAAGTTATTTTGGTCCAGAGGAAGATAATGCAGAAACTGATATAATTATAGAAGGAAATGTGTTAGAAAATGTTGGAAATTTTAATATTGAAAATTTTGAACAGGAAATAACAACGTTTAAGGTCATTGCAGTTGAGAAACCAAATGTTCCTTGTGTGTGTTGTCGACGCATTCATTACAAAAGTCAAACTAGGTTAGTTGATTTATATTTAAAAAGTGGAAGATGAAAGTAATAGTCAATGGAAAGATTTCACAACTAATTTGTTGGTGGAAAACTATTTTGATTTGGGTTTTGAGCAACGTATTTGTAAATATTGTTATAATAAATTAAATGAAAATAGAATGCCTGCTAGAGCTGTCCATAATAATCTTGAGTTGATAAATATTCCATCGGAACTGATGGATTTAAATACTTATGAGACTATTCTGATTCAATGTGTACATCCTTTTCATGCTATTGTTCGTATGGAGCCTAAGACTGGCAAATTAAATCCTTCAGATTTACAAAGAGGATTAAAGGGTAGAGTTGTATATTTGCCACTTGATTAAAAAAAATATGGAAACAATTGGTGTTGAAAATGTAGAAGAGAAACCTCTAGTTATTCTAGTTAATGGTGTACCTACAAAGAGTAGGAAAATCTGGCAATATTTAGTGGATGTTAGATAAGTCAAAAAGGCAACGTTGTATTTAGTCCAAAATAATAAGTACTATAAAGATGTATACGGAGAAGAAGAAGTAGTAAGTGAAGAAGAGGACAATGATTTGTCTATTGGACAAATTGAAAAAGTTGACTTATCCAGAAGTTAAGAAATTTATGAGCATTACAGTGTTTATCCACTGTATTCCAAAGAAGCAATAGGGAATGCTATTGAATTATTTCAGATGAAAAAAGCAAAAGGAAATCCTATTAGTGTATGGGAAGAAAGTTTGGAAGGTCGTTGTTTTCCACAGTTATTCCCTACAGGTGAAGGTACACGATATGATGATCGACCTATGCAGATTCCTGCAACTGAGTACCGGACAACAAGATTATATGCAGAAGATCCGAGGTTTCGCCAATGCATTCCATATTTGCTTCATCTTCTGTTTGAGAGTGACTTATCTGGTCTGTCTTATGCAGTAAACCATATCTTAAAAAGTGGAGTGCATCTGCAAAATATTTCAGCAAAGGAATTTATGGATAAAGTGCAACAGAAAGATAGTGTTTTGAATTAACACCTAATTAATTTAATAGCTTGTCAGCGTGGTACTAATGAGTATTGGTACCGTCGTCATGAAGATTTGAAGTGCATGCTTAGAAACTTAGGAGCACCTACATGGTTTTTAACTCTAAGCTGTGCAGGGTATGCTTGGGAAGATTTACTTGAATTTCTTCGGAATGCGAATGCAAGCATAGAAAATATAAACTACAAGACACCTGGAGAACTGTGTTAGTTAGATCCGGTTAATGTTTGCAGATATTTTAATCATAGATTTGAAGCTATGATGTCTTTTATTACAAACAAGAAAAATCGCCTCTTGGTGAAGTACTGGATTTCTTTTGGAGAAAAGAATATCAAGCAAGAGGTGCTCCTCATATTCATATGCTGTTATGGATCAAGGATGCTCCTAAATTTGGAACAGACTCGGATGAGACTGTACTGTCTTTTATTGAACAGTATGCCACTTGTGACATACCTAATAGTACAACTGATAAGGACTTAAGAGGAAAAGTGTTACGCTTTGAAAGTCATCGTTGTGGAAAATATTGTCGGCGAAAATTCAAATCAAAGAGTAAATTCTACACCAAATGTCGTTTTGGATTTGCACGACCGGTACTTTCAAAAGGAAGAGTCAACAATTTGATGTCATCTTTGCGACATAACATCAGAAGAAGGTCACCTAAAAATACGTACAATTTAAGAAGAGGTGAAGAATCCAAATATATTAATGACTATAACCCAGTCATTTTGTCCATGTGGAATGCTAACATGGACATACAAAATGTTGCAGACAACTCTATTGCTGTGGCTGGATATGTAACGTCTTACATCACGAAATCTGAAAAGACAGAACTGAAGGAGATGTGGGAAGACATTTCTCTTGAAAAGAGCCTAAGCAAGAAATTGTATACATACAGTTTGAAGATGTTGTCTCATCGAGAAATTGGAGCATATGAATGTTGTGATCGGTTAACATCAGCAAGTCTTTATGCAAAATCAAGGACTATCCTCTGGGTGAGTTGGGTCTTGCAGAAACACAAAACCGTGTTCTGAAACCTGTGCAAGAAATTGAACATTTAGCCCAGAAAGAACCAAACAGTACAGACATTTTGAAAACAAATATGTTGGATACATACTATCCAAATAGAAGTATTCTGCTTGAAAATATTTGTCTGTATGAAATACTTCAAAACTACACTTTTAAAAGGAATATTACAGAGAATATTGATAAAGGTGCACACGCTGTAATTGGACATGAAGGATGTCTGGTGAAACAAAGAAAAGGACACTTGATTAATCATCGAAAACTGAGTTGCGATACACCTGACAAAAGAGAATTTTACTATTTAGCTCTTTTGCAACTCTTTAAACCATGGCGTACAGAAGAGGAACTACTTGGTGACTTTGATAGTTATGAAGATTCATTCAACGCATCTAAAAGTAGTATCGAATGTCCTGTTTTTAGTAATTATCTCCAAATGTTGAATGATGAAATAGAGCAAGCACCAACAATTGCAGCAGAGATTGCTAGAGATAGTTCACAAGGTAGTCAAAGTTCGGCTTCATTAAGTCAAGATCCACTGGGACAACCAATTATTCAAAATGAAGCAGCCACTGCCATGGCTGAGGTGGAAAGAGCAATGCAGCAAGGTCAAGAGGAAGTAATAAACTTAGAAGAATTAAAGAAGCAATTCAATCTTGAGCAAAGACAGATATATGATGAAGTGACAGAGCACATTGAGCATGGCTTTCGTCATGAGAAAAAAGATTGCTCATGTATGTCGTTTGAACCTATTCGACTATATGTAAGTGGAGAAGCTGGAACTGGTAAAAGTTTCCTAATTAAAGGAATTACTACATATCTACAGCAAAGAACTCAGTCAACACTGTCGTGTGTTGTTACTGCTCCAACTGGATTTGCAGCACATAATATTAAAGGTATTACTTTACATCGTTTACTGATGCTGCCAGTTGAACATGAAAATAAATTACAATATCACAAGCTATCTGGAGAAGCTTGTTTTGAAGTTTCTAGAGTCCTTAAAAAAATGAAACTTCTTATTATTGATGAGGTAAGCATGGTATCCAATTTAATGCTTGCTTTTGTGCATTTAAGAATGCAACAGATACTTAAGACAGAGTATGATGTGTTATTTGGAGGTGAACATGTCATAGTTTTTGGATATTTACTGCAGCTAACTCCTGTGAAAGGACAACCTGTATTTGAAACCTTTACGCATGAGGAGACCAGAAAGTACCTGGGCAGTATTGGAAATGTTAATATATGGTCACATTTCAAATATACTGAACTGATTCAAAATATGCGACAGGCAAAGGATACTAAATATGGAAATATTCTTCAAGATATAAGGATTGGAAAACTAACTGAAGATGCAAAAGACACTCTACGAACACGATTACTTTCCAAACTGTTTCCTAATGAAGATAATGTACCTGAGAGAATCTATAGTAAAGAGGTAGCAGATAAGTCAGTCATATGCTTGATGCCAACTCTCAAAGAATGTTCAGTTTTTAATGTGAAAATGTTGAATTTAGAAAATCAAGAAATTAAGAAACTGGAAGCTAAAGATGGAATAGAGCATGAAGGTAGTACTATTGTTTTGTCTGAAAAGTTGAAGTTAAAATTGGATTCTCTTCAGAAATCTATATCTAAAACTGCTGGCTTAGAGAAAAATCTGTATGTATGTTTAAATTGTCAGATAATTTTACGGAGAAATTTACATGTAGAAAGAGGATTGGTAAATGGAGCAATGGGTAATGTTGTTGGTTTTGTCAATTATTCAAATAGAGATGAGATTGAATTTTTAAGAATAAAATTTGATGGAATTTGGGAAGTTCAACAAATTAGTCGCTGTTCAACTCGTTTTTTGCTTGTGAAAGACTTATATGTCCGTCGGAAGCAATTTCCAATTTGTTTGGCATATGCAGTTACTATTCACAAATCTCAAGGTTTAAGTGTAGATTGTGCTTTGGTAAATATTGGAAGCACTGTATTCAAAGAGGGTATGGCGTATGTTGCTTTATCTCGAGTTAGAACTTTATGTGGACTTTATCTAATTGATTTAGATGAGACAAAGATTAGTGCAGATTTAAATTGTGTGAAGGAGTATAATAGGTTAAGAAGAGAATATGCTCCAAGTTTACCTTAATATCCTTTAATTGAAAGGCGTATGGTTGGTCAGAAAAGGAGAAATTAGGAAAAATGTACCGAAGTAGTCGAGAAACAAAGAAAAAAAGATGTAGCTGTCGTTGGTAGGCGTAAGACAAAGGTTAGTATTAAAGAGATTGTTGGATTTAAGTTTGAAAACAGGTCTGGTGCCAACTGCTATGCAAATGTAGTATTTAATGTTGTTTTTTTCTAAAAAATGTTAAGCAACAGATTGTACAAAATCGGGAGCAAACATTTTGTTGTTCATTAAATTCTGTATTTGAAAAATGTAGCAGTGGTGATAGTGAAGTAGCAAGTGTTTCAGAACTAAGGAATGTTTTAGACATATGTGCAGGACTAAATCAATTTTCTCAGAATATTCAGCAAGATTGTCAGGAATTTATTATGTATATGTTTACAGTTTTGGAAGAAGAAGGTGTAGATATTGATAGTCTTTTTGGCCTTTCTTATAAATGGGAACATAAGTGTGATAATTGCTCACTTTCAAGTACTACTGATATACACAGTGAAAGATGTATATATTTAACATTACCAGACTGTAAAGAAGTGTCTTTTAATAAACTAGTTAAAGATGCGCATCAGAACATGGTCCTTTCTCAATGTAAGTCTGAAATGTTATCAACTTTATTTATCTCCAGAAATGGACAATAGGTAATTTTAATGTTTCAACGATGCAGAGCTGATGGGAGTAAATTGTCAACTTTAATTAAAAATGTTGTGGCTTCTCAAGTATCTATTTCTAGAAGAACATTTGTAACTGTAGCCATTATTTTTCATGAAGGGCCTTCAACATCATCAGGACATTACACAGCTTATTTGAAGTGTCCAACCGGCTGGACGCTTTGCAATGATAGTCAATTGACTTTTAAGAAACGTTTGCCTTTTGACTTAACTAACTCTTATCTGCTCTTTTTGTAACCCAAATTTCAGTAAAATGACTTAGTGTAGGAAGATTAATACTGTAAAGATATCAAACTCTGTTTAGAAATATCTTGTGACTGAGGGTGTGCAAATCTAGAAATGAAATTTGTATTTGGCATAGTGATAGCATCAGGTACAAGTTTACTTAATGTTTGATGGTACAGAACACGTTACAATTTTTAACTGGAAAGATTCAGAAAAGAATAGATAAGGCTAAGATTAAGAAATTTCAGAAAATAACTACTTAACTCATACTATTTGGCCACGCGGAAAAATATGAGACAAGAAAATGAGTACTTCAGATAATTATTTTAGAACATATATGGACACAAGTTTTTTGAGAGGTATTTAAAAGATAACGAGTTAACTTATACTATTTGGCCACGTGGAAAGGTATGAGAGAAGAAAATGTGTACTTAAGATAGATTTTTAAAGAAGATACTTGTACGGGGCTTTGTTGAGATGTATTTAAAAATAGGTGGTATAGTTTAATTAGTTTGTAACTGTGGAAGATGTACTGTGCTTACTCAAGAAATTGCAAATTAGTGAAAAACATTTAAGAGATGTTTTTTTCAGGTATTTATATTATGTATGGAGATCTTGTATGGGTTTTTGTGTGGATTGTGGGTTTTTTTCCCCGCTGTTACATGATGATTAATATTGAAATCACTGTTTATAGTGAAAATCAATGTATTCTGAGGACAGCAAAAATAAGCCATGTAATATGTTGTTTAAGTTATTTTGTTACATTGGATTTAGAAATATGTATTATAACAGATTTGTTTACTGTCTTCCACAGATTTTACATTTATAAGGTAAATACAACTAATAACATCCAAGAGTTTTGTCTGCCTCTCTCTTATCCTTATTGTTTTGATCTCCTTCCTTTCTCAGTACTGTTTAGTAACACTTATTCCGTTTAACTCATTCACATTTTGTGTTGTTTAATTTTTTCTCCTGTTTCTGTAACATCTTTTCTGTCACTATCTTATTCAGTCGATCTATCTCTTCAGTTTCTTTCTACTGTTGTCTCATGGTGACTCACCTTTATTGACCTTGCATCACCTTTGTTTCTAGAATCTTAATTTGTTTGTCTTACTGTATCTAATATTTGTTCCCTTACTCTGCTTTCATTAATTATGCTCAATTCTTACACTTAAATGTAAAGGGCCTCATTTATGAAAGCCTTGCTCCACCGATGCACCAATGTTTACCATGTTAAAAGTGACGCATGGGCGTTGCAAGGCCTTCATAAATAAGGCCCATACTTTACTTCTCTTACCCTACTTTATTTCTATTTATATGTGTCTTGGAGTGCTTGTCTATTTGTACTCCGTTTACCTTCTGTTACTCACCCTTTTTCACTCTGTTTCTCTTACTGTTTTTCCTTTATTTTATTTATCTCCTTAAGATATTTCTGTACTCTTACTGTGTTTCTTTAAGAGACTGTTTACTTCGTGTACTATCACTGATCATACTTTTATTTTCTCTCTCACTTTACTTTCGTTTACACACTCATTCCTTCAGTGCTATTATCTCTTTCAATTAATTATGTTACTTATTGATTTATATACTAGACATTCTGTCTCTGTCTCTCTCTCTCTGTCCCTTAGTCTTCTTTTTTTACTTTCTGTTTCATTCACTCCTACTTTTTTTTGTTTTATGAATTGTACATTATAATCTTATTTTTACTTTTCTTCCAGAGATACTATGTTTTTAAAAGAAATTTACTTTTACTTTGTTACTATTTCTTAGGTAAGTATAAAAAATAAAGAAACTTTTCCATCACTGTGTCATTTCTTTGTCTATCCTGGTTATACCAGTGTCATGTTTTATATAAGCACTTCCACACAGGATTGGGTGCATTCTCATAAGGAGTGCCTTAAAAGTGATTTAATGAAATCAGCGACATTTCACTGAGTGAGTTCAGCAACACTGATATATGAAAACATTGGTGGTAAATGATATTAAATGTTAAATGGTGTTGTTTCCAGGACTTTAACTCCTTTGCTGCGGTGGCAATTCCGCCGCAGCGCTTGGGGGGCGGGGGGCTGAGTGGCGCTCGTATGCTCATGATGGAGCCACTCCTTCACGAGCCGCGGTTGAGCTGTTCTCATGACAGAGCGGTTCCATCATGGCCCCTCTCACTCAATAGAACACGCTGTGCAGGCGCAAAATTAGCGCCGTGCAAGCACAGTGGCAGGGCCATGACGTAACCGCTCCGTCATGAGGACAGCTCAGCCGATGCTCATGACGGAGCGGCTCTGTCATGAGCATGGGAGGAGTTAAGAGGTGTTAAAAAAACTAGGGGGTCTCTTCAAAGAGAGTGTTGGTTGTAATTTAGAGGGCAGTTTAAAACATATAGGGGCAGATTTATGATGCCCTTGCGTGTCTTTGCGCCACAATTCCGTCACTTTATTTGACGCAATGGCGGTGCAAACAATGCACCATATTTACAACGTGATGCATCTAGGAGATGCGCCACGTTGTAAAGCCCTGCACCATAAGGAAGCGTTCCTGTGCAGGGGGGGACGTTCCTGTGCAGGAACGCCTCATGAAAGTGGCTGAGTGAAATCTATGAGATTTCACTCAGTCACTTTCAGGCCAATGCTGCTTCAAAACCCTGCATGTGCTTCAAGCAGGCGTAGGTCTTGACACAGCATTGTCAAGATGGGGTACCGTCGAGCCTTGCTGGAGCTGTGTCACACTTGCTATGCAACTCCAGCAATGCACCACCTTTCCGGCACAGATGCGTCACGCATCTGTGCCGTTTTTGCACCATGGTGCTAGTGTTATGTTTTTCTGTCATTCTATGTAGATATGTAATATTGCAAGTTTTTTGTCAGGAAAAAGAAGCCATGACTATTGGCTTTGTGAATGATTGCTAGATTCTTAAAATAAAAAAGCAGCAACCATGGCATTGTTCAATATAGTATTGTAAATACTTATGTTCAAGAATGATGAGAGAGTAAAAGAGGGTTAACCTGATCTTTTAAACTTATTCACAGGCTTCTTTAAAGGAAGTGTTCTATATCATTGTAGCTTGGGTGTTTCACTTTGTTATACCTAACACAATTCATTCTGTATGCTGTAGCAGGAGGAGTGCTACATACTTGAATATCCTTCAGTGCTTATTTTCATTCAGTAAGTGGAAATGAGACCGACAAAGAACTTCAATAGGCGGGAGGGGCTGCTCCTGTGCTCCTGGAAGAGTGCGAGGCTGCTGCAGCAGTGGGAGTGAGGCCTCTCAGAGGGGAGCAGCGCAGCTCCTTCAGATGGCCACAATTGCAGATAACAGGGTATGAATGTCCGTGGAATTTATGGACGGTTAGTCACTCTAGAGTGTGCGCGGCGCCCCTGGCACCTCATTACGGTGCACAGGGGAGCCGCGGTGCATAGTTTCAGAATCATAGACCTAGGACATAAACTTTCATAATAGCAAGGCTCCTAAGAGATAAAAATCGCCGCTGCTCGGCGTTCTAAATTTCGACGCTATGGGCGGAATTTTCCACGGTGTTAGTGCTTTAATATCAATGGGAACACATGTGTGATAGTAAATGCTGTAACAGCCGCGGTACTTAACATTATCGCGTGAAAACAAACGTTGTTTTCACACAGTAATGTGTGCCTTGTAAATAGGGGGCGGGGTGGATTTTGTTTTATTTTCTACACTCTTATGTTAACGATGCCGAACGTTTGATTAGAGCAGGATTTAACAGTCCTGCGATAAACAAGTTTATTCCACCTCTTTCTCTCGCAACGCCTCTTTACGTGATAGGGTGCTTTCCCCTCCAACCACATTTTGCATGTGCTTTGACCTACGCCCACTTTGCATGTCATTAAGTTACTGTGCGCAAGATATGCAAAGTGGTCTTACGGCAGGCGATGTAATGCCGTTTTCAAAAAGGTGCAGCAGAATATTTTCAAGGATAGGTAAAACATTAAAGTCGCTTTTATCGGCAGAAAAGTGCAGATATAGCGCCGATAACGGCGTTGATAATATGCTCTATGAATTGCAATTGAATCTAATGTTAGATGTAAAGACAACTAACGTAGGTTTCGGTTGCAATTCATAGATCATATTATGAAGGCTAATATCGTCGTTTTATCGGCAGTGTCCTGTCGAAACCGACGATAATGTATTACGTCTCCTTCATAATATGCCCAAAGTATCGTCGCTTTTTTGCATAATTATCCCGAAAAAAAGCGTCGATACTTCAGCTTGTGAATAGAGCAATTTTTGGTACAATGAGTTAGTTCTGAAAATAACTTTTTTTTTTAACAAGTGTTATATTGTTTTTGATTTTTAAAACTTGCACCGAAATTTTTAAGTGTAAAACTGTGACACAGGATCAAATTGAAATGAAAAAAATGATTTTCTGTCGGAGCATTGATGATTATCAATTTTCATTTTAATAAGAATGAGGCTCTGTTCTCCGTACAGAAGAAGTTCTCCACACTCGTTGCATTTCATATGCACCTTTGACAAATATGGTCTCAAGTCCATCTCTGCACTGGATGGAGAAAGAGGTCGTCCACCAGAAGATGTGCTTGCCACCTCTGATGGTAGTTGCATGGCCAGAGCTCTTGTCGATGCCTGTGCAAATTGCACAGGGTGCACTTGTCTCACATGCCTCATCAAGGTATGTATGGAAAAGGAATACTTTTTCGACGGATTTCCTCTTGAAAGAACTGCTTCACATATTGTGCAAGTAACTTTGGGCGCATTCACTTTTTTTGGATCCTTAGGATAAGTGAAAAATTGCCAGATGAAAGATTCCTTCCTTTTTTTTAAAGGTAGTCGATAATTTTCCTCAGATTCGGAAGATGAATTCTGTGCGGCAGCCATTTCACCGAAGTCTTCGGAAAGATGTAAAACGTTGTTCTCTCTTCAGAGTACAAAAGATAGTGAGGGAACTGGTTGGAGTGGTCCATGAAAATTCCAGAATAGAAACTACTAAGAACCAATTTGAAGTGTTGTTTTCGAGTCACATGACTTCACATACAAGCATTAGGACGTGTACGTGCTGAGGGAGGGAAGTGGGTGGGATCTGTGAAAATTCCAGAACAGAAACTACTAAGAAGCAATTGCAAATGTTGTTTTCAAGTCACATGACTTCACATGCGCTCATATGGCTGGGATGCTCGCCACCCCCTCCAAACACCAATTCCCCAAGGGGAGGAGACAGACACAAGTTTGAGCTTTTGGAAGGCGGGGGGGAGTTACCCCCCCCCGGCCGTATTTATTAAAATATGAAACAAAATTTAAAACATTAAATTAAAACGTTTCATAAATTATGTACAATTTTACTTTCATTACATTTTGATGAAGACATGTTCTTTGGCTAACCTTAACAGATCTCTAATACAAAGGTTTCCTAGCCGAGTCTAGCATCCTGAAAATGCATACATTCTAAAATAAAATTGTACATCCTAGCATTAAGGGCCAACGGCAAGGTCTTAACCGGTGTCAGATCCCTACTACCAAACTCCCGCCCTCACGGTGTGAGCGGCGCATGCGCAGAGGACTTTACCCTCGTTGCCAACTGTAACTTCCCTTGTCGTGGGGGCCCCCTTTCACTCGACGCCATCTTAAAGGTCGTCCGAGTTCCCGTGTGAGGTATCTGTAAGAAGGACAGCGTGGACTCCCCCCCTTCCCCACACTCTCTTCCGCCGGAGCGGATATCCGGCCCCCGGGAAATTCGTAGGAGGGGCATCTAGCCATCTCACCCTGGGAGGGGCCTATGGCCGTCTCCCCCTAGGAGACCCATCCGTAGTGGGTGCCGCCTCCCCATGGGAGGGGCCAATGGCCGCCTCCCCCCGGGCGCTCCCATTCATTCTGGGTGGCGTCCCCCCTAGGGACCTTGAAATTATTGCTCACCGATCATGACCTTACCGCCACAGGCCGGATAGTTGACCGACTATCCGGCCCCCCCACACCTCCTAAAGGTCATGCCTCCTCAATCCGACTAGCCATGCTATGAAGTCTTCTATGAGTAAATCATTCCCCGCTCTGGACAGGTGAACCCCATCATTCAAATGAAAGTGATCACCCTGAATACACCCATGGGGAATGCTTTGTAAATGCGCGGAGCGAAACAATTTCCCAATTTTATTGTTGACCCTCTTTACCGAGTGGTTCAACGCCGTCACAGAGAAACCCCCCCGCCAAACTCTCCTGGGGATCATGTTGGACCAGGCAATTGTACACCCCGGGAGCCTCTTAGCCAACCAGCTGACTGCCGACAAAATGTGTTCCACTAACACTCGCCTTCCCAGTCTTACCAAGTCATTGCCCCCCAAGTGTACTATGATTATAGATGGCGGTGACCTTTGCCGCCCTAAGAGACCCTCCACAAACGATTGAAATTGGTCAAAACAGAGGCCTCCCTTCCCATGGAAGGTCACTCTGAACCCGTATTCCCCAGATGCGTGAGTCGCGTCACCTGCCATGAATACGTCCCCGGTGCGCCTCACGTATGAGTGGCCCACGACCCATACCACTTGCTCTCCAGTCGGTGATCCTTGACCGCGGGTCCCCTGGTGATGGGTTGATCCCAAATTCTGCCCCGCGTCACAGGCTTGCGAAACTGTAATTCAAACAAAAGACAACAAGCGTGAGTGCATTTCATCAGTCTTTTACAACATGTGCAGTCGCACATACCTTTTGAAACAGTTTGAGGACCAACGGCCTAGCTGTTTCACTTCTTCCGCACCCAGACCCCGAGCCGTAGCCTCAGTAGCGGCCCCTATTCTGAATGAGTGGGTCCCAAAATCGCACGGGTTCAAGCCCGCCGCAGCAATCGTAAGCGCCAGCACCCTCTGAAATTGAAATTTCGTCAACGGGGTGCCATCCTTGTGTCTAAGCAGACTCCCTCCCCATGTTGCCGGCCTCTGTGCCAGGAAGTCCTCTACATACCTTATCGGACAACTGGGGCTCCCTCGAGCGCGCTGCACAACAACACTACTCCCTATAGCATCCTGGTCTGTCTTGGACCTGGCTATTGAGACTAGCATAGAATCACCCCGTATTTGAACGTGATCCCTGCATAGGCCTCCCTCCATATCTTTCTTGTTCCTCGCTACGAGTTCACTCACCCGCATAGCCTCATGGAATGCCAAGGCGAAAGCCGCTCGGAACAGAACTACCTCGGAAGGGGAGGAGCATGTCTCATCCAGTTTTGCTAGTAGCAGAGACAATCTTTCTAAACCAATCGGGTACCTTGTATCTTGTCTGCGACCCTCAAGGCGTTGCCAACCGCGGAGTGCCATCCTGACTAAAAAGGAACCCGTCGGGTCCCGTATTCCGTGGAGCTGTGCCATGAATGATATGGCCGCCCTATGTCTGTTGGCCGTCGCGGCTGATCGGCCTTCTCTATGAAGCGCCACTAAGAACCCCAGGAAGGATTCCTCCTGCCCCCAGCTATGTCTCCCTGCCGGCCCTAAAAAGGCGCAGTAAGAACGAAACGCTCCCTCATAGGCTTTTCTCGTCCTGGGCGCTAAACGGGCTGCCATGAGGTCCTGTAATCCGGGGCACCGATCAGCCATAGTGCTGCGGGGAACGGTGCCGCCACTAGATCCGCTGTAGGTAGATAGCCCCTGAAAGCCTGCATGTGTGAACGAGAGAGTGCATCCGCTTTATTATTCAGTACACCCGGCAAATGCTTTGCCCTGAACTGTACATTCAATCTCATGCAACGTAATACAATTTCCTTCAACAGTCTCAAGATCCACTTGCAGCGTGCTGCCTGCTGATTAATGCACTCGACCACTGTCATATTGTCTGACCAAAACACAACTGAGCGGTCCCTAAAATCTTCTGGCCATGCCAACAGAGCCACCCAAATGGGAAATAGCTCCAAGAACCCAATGTTACCTGTTAGGCCACTGGAGTGCCACCACTTCGGCCATACTTGCGCCGACCATCGGTTACCAAAGATGGCGCAAAATCCAACGCTCCCGGCTGAGTCGGTCCACAAACCCAGTTCGTCCGACGATGCTGGGGGTTTGTTTCACGCCACTCGACCGTTGAAGTCCGCCAGGAATGCCAACCAAATGCGCATATCCTGGCGAACCTCTGCCGACAGTCTCGTGCGGTGGTGTCCCTCCTTGAGGCCGGCCATAGCCTGCGCAATGGAACGTGAGAAGGGGCGAACAATCGGTATTACTCTCAAGGCAAAGTTAAGCTGACCCACTGTTTGTTGTAACTGGTGCAGGGTCACTTTTTCTTTGCCCAGGCATTGTATTAAGGAAGCCCTGAACTTGGCCACCTTCTCCATTGGCAGACGGAAGCATCCCTCCACTGAGTCGAGCTCAATTCCCAGAAACTCCAGTGAAGTAGATGGCCCCACTGTCTTACCTGGTGCCAATGGGACTCCAAACTCCTGCATGAGAATGCAGAAGTCCTGCAGTGCCTGTGCACATTTCGCAGTGCCGGCCGGCCCTAAGAACAGGAAGTCGTCTAAATAGTGCATCACTTGTCTATGCCCTGTGGCCTCGGTGAATGCCCATTCTAAAAAACAGCTGAACATCTCAAAATAAGCACAAGAAATTGAGCAGCCCATGGGCATGCATTTATCCATGTAATACTTCCCCTGGAATGTAAATCCTAGCAAGCGCTGGTCCCGCGGGTGTACCGGGAGCAACCTGAATGCTGATTCGATGTCTGATTTCGCCAACAGAGCACCGGGGCCCAGTTGATTCAGTAGGGCAACGGCATCGTCGAACGATGCGTACCGAACTGAACAGACATCCGGGTCAATGGCTTCATTCACCGAGGCGCCCCTCGGGGCCAACAGATTGTGAATGAGTCTATACTCCCCTGGGTCTTTCTTCGGAACCACTCCTAGAGGTGAACACACGAAATCCGCCACTGGCGGGCATGGAAAAGGTCCTGCTACCCACCCCAAGCTGACCTCTTTGGTAATTTTCTTGGCTGCCACTTCCGGGTTGTGTTGAATGGATTGCTGATTTTTACAAAAGGGGCTCCCCCGAAAATTCCCCGCCGGGATGTTGAAGCCATATAGGAAACCATTCCTCAAAATCCCGGCGGACACATGATCAGGGTATTTGTTCAGCCAGGGAGTCAAAGCCATGATGTCGATGGGGGAAGACGATTGCTTCCCAAGCATCACTTCAATCCTGCTTGGATCCCCCCTTTCCTCCCGAACTACCGCTCTTGGACCTACAGCTACTTTCCGGGTGTGAGGAGTTCCCACAGCCCGCACAAGCATGCCGGAACCTACATGTTCCCTGGGGCCTGTTACAGTTACCTCTGTTGAAACCCCAACAAACCCCGCGCTTGCCCCCATTTCCGCCGGTCTTGGGCTGTGATTCCCCACCGACGCTTGCTCGAAAGGGCTGCGCCGGCCTTTGTTGAACTGTCCCAGACCCGCTCCCGCCCGGCGAGGACGTACCTGCCGATCCAGGCATGAGCTGTTTGTGCCACGATACCGTGTCGAGGCAATCCCACGTTAAAGTTACATCAAACTCTTTAGACTTTCGAAAGTGCACATCATAACCTTTCCACTCATTCCCCCCGTACATGGTATAAAAATCCATGATCCTGTTCTGGTAACAGGATAGATCGGGCAACACTTCAGGTTTACGTTCCCCCATTACTGCCGTAAATATAGAGAAGGCCTTCACCCAGTTCGCTACGGTCTCGTCGATCCTAAATTCCGCCATCTTGGCCTGCCATACGCTGGGGTGCCATTAATCTTTCTGGGTCTTTGCGTACTCTATCTCACGATGGTCGGTCAATAATGAAAACATATTAACATATTTGTCCCCCCATATCATTTCCTTCGTGGCCGCTGGGATGTGCTGGGCCACCTTCTCGTGCCTCGAAGGCACTGAGCTTTCCCCTACCATTGGCAATGGGTTCTTACCAGGTTCAACCGCCGTGTCTGCTGTCTTTTCTCAGCCAACCGTTGTCACTCCCGGTGCCACCTGTGGGGAAATAGAAGGAACATTCGCCGTCCCGGCTTCTCTTGACTGCCGTAACTGCTCGATTATTAATCTGGCTTCCTCAGCCAGATCCCCCGCAGCCACTGCCCCCCCTGTTTTCTTCTTAAGCCAGGGCAATACTGCCGCTAACTGAAGGGCCAGTTCTGGGGGCATTTGATCATCATCAACCGGAGTTATTACAACAGGGATTGGTAAACCCACGTCTGGACTCGGTACCGGGCTGTCCACCGGTGTGACGGGGCCTGCTGGGGGTACCTCCGGGACCGGGCTCTCCCCAGAAACTGCCCTCTTCTTACTACTCCTCCCCCTACCCTCAGGGGCGACTCCCGGCAAGGTATTGTTCTGGGCTGCTATCTGCTTTTTAACCTCTGCTAAGCCCTGACCGATCGAATCTACTTTACCCAGTTTTCGGTCCATGACCGCCATTCGATTCGACAAAGTGCGCAGTATCTTCTCCAACTCGGAGCTCTTTCCTGCTTTTTTGCCGGACATGGCTTCGTTCACTCCGTTCGAGTTGATCGTCGAGGTCCTAGATCCTTCACACGCCTGATACTGAAAGAGAAACAACAAAGATTACAAGTTCTCAAAATTGCCGCTTGTTCCGTCGAGGGCTCACGAGCAACGAGTGGTGCAGCCTTCAGAGCACTGGAACAAGAGGACGCTTCATTGGATTCCCGCTCTATTTATCCGTCTGCGGGAGGGCGGGGACCCTCCTCAGGTACGCCCACTGGGCGCGGTCTTCCGGGCAGGTGTCTAGGACAACCCCTTCTGGGCGGGAAGGGTGTGCTCCGGCTACGCCGCTTTGGGCATACCAGCCGAACCACGCCCCCCGCCCAAAATGGTTTCCCGGGGGGATCGGGGCACCCATCCATACGTTCGGGGGGACCGAGTGGTCTTCCCTTTCCATCAGGACGTGTACGCGGTGACAGTATCTGGTCACGTACGTCATTTGGAAGTAGCGGTCTAATTTACTGAAGTTTCAAAACGTGAAAAGGAGTAAACCTAAACACATCCTGATTTTGTATATCTTCTGAGGAGGATCCAAGCACAAAATTGTTAAAGTATAAAACGTTTTATGTCTTTGAAAAATACCGGGGTGTGTGCATCCGGTCACTCACGAAGTTTAAAAAGACGTTCGGCTCCATTTACTGAAAAGTTTCACAATAATAAAAAAGAAGGCTAGGTACAGTCTCTTTGACCTACTATAACTTCTTTGAGGGGTCTATGAAGAAACTCGATGAGTTGGAATTGCAATGTTTTCCCGAAATATATAGGAGGGTGCGCGCACCCGGTCGCGCACAAAATTTTACAAAGGCGATCTCCATTTGCTGACAAATTTCAATATGTTCAAAATAAGGCAAAGTAGAGACTTTTTAATCCACTAGCGCTTTACAAGGAGTCCCTATACAACTCTGACAGTCAAGAAAACTGTCTCTTTCTGAAAAAAAATATTTGCACATATTCATTGACAAAACTATAGGTTGCATTCACAATATAGTTCAAAATTAGCATTTAAAAAACCTATGAAATTCACTGAAAAAACCATAGGTTTTAAACCTGTTATAGTTAGGAAGTAGCATTAAAAAAACCTATGAAATTCACTGAAAAAACCATAGGTTTTAAACCTGTTATAGTTAGGAAGTAGTATTCAAAAAACCTATGAAATTCACTGAAAAAAACAAAGGTTTTACACATGTTATAGTTAGGAAGTAGCATTTACAAAACCTATGAAATTCACTAAAAAAAACATAGGTTTGACACATGTTATAGTTAACTGGACATTTTACTCATATAAAACCAATTAAATTCCCCCGTTATAGTTACTTCAGCTAAGTATAACTCGCGCGCCCGCAATGCACTGCTGATGATGTTACATATTACATCACTTAGTCATGACATGGTCAGTGACATCACTTATGACATCACTGATGATATCTGGAATGACATCACTGATGATATCACTGATGATATCATCTTTCTGAAAGAGTGGTAGACTTCCACTCAGCGTAATATAACCTTTGATACACACATTCAAAAATAGAAACTAAAATGTTCAAAGCATGAGTGAAGTACTATGTGACATCATCAGCAGTGCATTGCGGGCGCGCAAGTTATAGTTAGCTGAAGTAACTATAACAGGGGAATTTCATTGGTTTTATATGAGTAAAATGTCCAGTTAACTATAACATGTGTCAAACCTATGTTTTTTTTAGTGAATATATATATATCTCTCTCTCTCTCTCTATATATATATATATATATATATTACCTACTGGCGGTCGCCAGTAGGTATATATAGTTAGGATTTTTTCTCTATGGGATTTTTGAAAATTCTATGTCTAATAACTTTGGCGTTTGTGGACGGAATTGGCTGACATTTTCAGGAAAATGGAACATTTTGTTTCTGAGCAGCACCTGACAATTTGGGGGGGTTTCATCAAGGGGGGGCCGAGAAAAAAGGGGGGTCCCAAAACGCGTTTTTCCCATGTTAATTTCCATAGGGCGGTTGGCCTCACTTTTAGCTCGAACGGCTGAATGGATTTGCACGAAACTTGGCAAAATTGTAGGGACTGTTATCCCGATGTGCCTTTGCTAGGTCTCAATATATGTGCTCCAGTGGATTTTGAGTAATTTAGGTTCAAAAAAAGATATATATCTGGGCGGAGCCTAACCACACATCTGATCTGATTGGCTGTCAGCACTTCATCCAAGAAGTGTTGGCAGCCATCTTGGGACCAATATACATGATAGCACCTCATTAAAAAGCATTGTAGTTAATAGAGGGTTTTAGGACTTTAGTTACATTATAAATCATTTGTTGATGGTACCATACTCGTTTTACGAATTGTGGTGGGTTCTAAGGTGATTTTACCATGTGAAAAAACCTTCTGCTGTGATATCATGAATATTGTTTGAAAGAAAACTAATATCTCATGATTTTCCCACAGTAGTTTGGAAGGGGATCTATAAGCTAAACTGAAAGCATATTTTCTGTAAATTCACATTATCTTTCTCAGTCATGTGAAAATGAAGTCTGACATTCTCAGTAAAACATGTACATCCAACAAGGACAGAGACTGTCAGTTGATTCCTTTGTGTTCTACTGCAGCCTCCTAGAGTGTTCTAAAGAACAACTAGAGCGCTCACAGTCCTACTTATTACAAAGGTATGGCACGCCTGAAGCCATCTTGATTGGAATAAAGTGGTAACTCTTAAAACATTTAATTTAAAAAGAAACAACATGAGGGGGTATATTTTGCCATAGAAAGTATGATTAGTGCTGCAGAATGAAAAATTAGGGCACATTTTGAGTGACTTCTCACATCCTTTTCTATTTCATTAAAACATTCTGACATGCAGTCTCCCAAAATGGCCACCAGAGACAAAAGAGCCCAAATGTAGCCCAAATATCACCCAGATGTAGCCCAAGTATAGCCCAATGACAGAATGTCCCAGAGTGTTCTAAAGAACAACTAGAGCGCTAACAGTCCTACTTATTACAAAGGTATGGCACACCTGAAGCCATCTTGATTGGAATAAAGTGGTAACTCTTAAAACATTTAATTTAAAAAGAAACAACATGAGGGGGTATATTTTGCCATAGAAAGTATGATTAGTGCTGCAGAATGAAAAATTAGGGCACATTTTGAGTGACTTCTCAAATCCTTTTCTATTTCATTAAAACATTCTGACATGCAGTCTCCCAAAATGGCCACCAGAGACAAAAGAGCCCAAATGTAGCCCAAATATCACCCAGATGTAGCCCAAGTATAGCCCAATGACAGAATGTCCCAGATTGTTCTAAAGAACAACTAGAGCGCTAACAGTCCTACTTATTACAAAGGTATGGCACACCTGAAGCCATCTTGATTGGAATAAAGTGGTAACTCTTAAAACATGTAATTTAAAAAGGAACAAAATGAGGGGGTATATTTTGCCATATGAATTATGATTAGTGCTGCAGAAAGAAAAATTAGGGCACATTTTGAGTGACTTCTCAAACCCTCTTCAATTTCATTAAAAAATTCTGACATACAGTCTCCCAAGATGGCCACCAGAGACAAAAGAGCCTAAATGTAGCCCAAATATCACCCAGATGTACCCCAAGTATAGCCCAATGACAGAATGTCCCAGAGTGTTCTAAAGAACAACTAGAGCGAACAGTCTTACTTATGACAAAAGTATGGCACACCAGAAGCCATCTTGATTGGAATGAAGTGGTAAGTCTGAAAACACTCAATTTAAAAAGGAACAACATGAGGGGGTTAATTTTGCCATAGAAAGTATGATTAGTGCTTCAGAAAGAAAAAGTAGGGATCATTTTGAGTGACTTCTCAAATCCTCTTCTATTTCATTAAAAAAATTCTGACATGCAGACTGAAACATGCACTTTGAATACCAGCAGCAGACGTCCCTGGTGAGCAGTAGCTTTACTACAGTGATCTAATGTGCAACTAGAGTGCTAACATTCAGAATTTATGGCACATGTGTGACACATCTGAATGCCTTCTTGATGGAACCAAAGTAAACAAGCATTGAAAATGCAATAGATCTTGCCCTCGTTTAAGTTAAAGCCATTCTGTTTGTAATGAGGTGGCTTTTTAGCTTTGCTTTTATTAGTGTTTTTTCAACTTTCATGTAAATAACATGCATCTGTATGCATATAAGTATATGTATGCATGCATTTATGTTTGTATTTATATAGATATACAGATGATATATGTTTATATATGTATGTATATATATATATTCACTGAAAAAACCATAGGCTATAGACCATATATAGTTAGGAATTAGCATTTACAAAACCTTGAAAATTCACTGAAAAAACCATAGGTTATAGACCATATATAGTTAGGAATTCGCATTTACAAAACCTTATTATACTCACACAAAACCATTGAAATTCATTATATAGTTAGGTGCACTAACTATATATCGCGCACCCGCAATCCACTGCTGATGATGTCACATATTACATCATTCATGACATGGTCAGTGACATCACTGATGACATCACTGATGACATCTCAAATGACATCACTGATGACATCTCAAATGACATCACTGATGACATCACTGATGACATCTCATTTGACATTACTGATCACATCACTGATGATATCATTCATGTGATAATACGATGAACCTCTTCAGACTCTAATATAACCTTAGATACAATCAGTGTAAACAGACACTCACAGACTGTCACTCATCCATGGAGTTACTCACACACCTAGTCAGTCATGCAAAGAATCAATCACACCTCCATTTCCTCAACTATACAGTTATACAAACTTTACTTATTCAAACATATACTAACACATATTTACTCTCTTATACAATCCCTGATACAATTTCACAATGATCCATACAGCCACTCACACATTCACTGGCTCTTATGCACAGTTATTTATATATGTCAACTCTCACATGTACTGTGTTTTACATATGTACTTACTTTGACATGTAGCACTGAGATATCCATGCACTCACCAATACACTCATGCACACAGTCAACCACCCATACAGCTGTTTCCACATGCACTTTTGAAACCATACATCTAGTGAATCAACTGCTCACACATCTATGCACAGAGTCATACACCTCCCAACCACCCACACACACACTCAGTCTCCCATACAAATACTTGGGCAACCAATCAATAACCCATATAGTTAGTCATATAGCTACTTATCAACACATGCAACAGTTTACAGAACAACAGACATAATGATGCACAAATTAAGACAGTTTAGTCACTAACCCATGTACTCAGTGAGACACATTTAATCCCTCACTCATACAGTCAGTCATGCACCTACTAAATCCTTCATCCAGACACTTATACATCCACTCATTCTTCAATATGTAAGACATATTTTAACTTTACAGAAACATACAGTCACTGGATGTTGTCATCAGTGATGTCATCAGTGATGTCATTTGGGATGTCATCAGTGATGTCATCAGTGATGTCACTGACCATGTCATGAATGATGTAATATGTGACATCATCAGCAGTGGATTGCGGGTGCACGATATATAGTTAGTGCAACTAACTATATAATGAATTTCAATGGTTTTGTGTGAGTATAATAAGGTTTTGTAAATGCGAATTCCTAACTATATATGGTCTATAACCTATGGTTTTTTCAGTGAATATATATATATATATATATATATATATATATATATATGTATATGTATGTATATATATATATTATTACTATTGACTTAGATTTTATGGGGATTGTGTTACTTCTACTGTACACCAACAAACGATATGATGAGGAAAGCAATGGAGATTTTCACTGTAGTAGTAATTTGTGTTTAATAGCCCATCCAGGGCGTAATCAGTTTTTAACACGATAATAGTAAAGTTATGAATGTTCAGTTTATTTACTTTCATTGCTTGCAAAAGAAAAAAGCGAAATGTTAATTGTAAATAGCGCGATTTCATCGTTACAAGATGGCGCTTTCATTTGACCCTTTGAACCTTCCTTTGTTTCAATGACTTTTGCCTTATCTATTGCTGCACTGCCGACGCCAGCTGACACTGACGAAGGCAAGTGCTGAAACGCGTCTGACCTTATTCTTTTTGCGCTAAATAAACCTACTTGGTTTACACCTGCTGTGAGTGCCGTCTTGTTGCTTTCTGCTGCCGGTCCTCGGTAGCAGAGTTGCGGAGCTCGAAATATTTAAACGGCACGCCGCCGTTTTTTCGGCACCCACTCGGCTGAGTGCGGTCTCCATTGGCGTTCACTGGGAGCGGCTGACGGAGGAAAGGGAGAACGCACCGCCCAGGAAATCGGCAACCTCGACATCAGTCCCGCTGTGTTCGGATTTGGGAATACAACCGGAGCCACGGGGACGGAAAGACTGAGATCGAGATCGAGGTAGGAGATGCCGACTTATTCCACTCTAACGGGGCACGAGTGAAGCAGGAAGCGCACGACATTAGGAAGTTCAAAATTCACAATTCTAATGTTCAGCGACACAGCGCGCCGGGAGGCAGCAACAGGCATTTTTAAAGCGCGACCGGAGCCCAGGGCACGGAACGCTGCACAGACAGAGGATGTGGTTCAGCCAACCCTCAAGAGTAAATACCAACAATTAGAGAGACTATACGAAAGGGAAACAAGGAAGTGGTGGGAGGCCACTTCGCTGCAGCACTACGTGGATGCCAAGAGAGTCCCACGGGGTCTACGTATCTACACGATTCCAGCTTATGAGAATCCCGACCCGGAATTATTAAGTGAATGGGCTACTCTGACAGCACATTCCTCGGAAGGGATGTTATGCCTTCTAATCAAATTTGCCTGGAAAGATAGGGAGAAGGCTTTACAAGACATTGAAGCTTTGGAAAAAGAGATTGTAGACCTGGCAGACCAGGGACAACTGGATACAGAGAAAGAGTCCATGAAAAAAAGGCTAACAAGCTACGAAAAGAAGATCCAACTAAGAAAACAACAGAAATTCGAACGTGATGCTCGTGACTATGAGCAGGGAAGAATTTTGACCTTTGCACGCAAGTACGATGCGCCTCGCCGAGCTCTAAAGGCTAGAAGGCAGAAACCAACAGTGCAACAAGAAACCTCTGAATCTGAGGTGACCAGTGCAGAGCAATCTGACGACGAGGCACAGAACCGAGCGCAACAAAGAGCACAAGTTGAAGAATCGGCTTCTTTTCACGAGGAATGCGATTTAATCCGCTCCAACTGGCTAAGGGGAGGGAAAAAGCGCCCCCCGGAAATCACCAAAGAAAAAAGCGGAGACGCATCACAAGACGCGGCGGGAGGAAGCGGAGAAGGGGAAATCAGGAAACAGAGGCCTCGGCAATACAGGTCCAAGAGGAATTGATGGAAGATCTTAATATCATCAACCTCTCAGATAGAGTCCTTAATAAGGACGAAGAAAATGTCCTCAAGCTAGGACTCTCTTTTTGTCCGACAGGCCGCTATGAATATGTACAAACAAGAATAGATCTATTCCTGTTTATCCGCAAACTTAAACTTTGGAAGTATTTCAAACAGAAAGCGCTCAAGGAGAAGGCACAAGGTCCACCAAGGGAGTCCGCTACAACTCAAATTGATCCAACGGAAATGAGCATCAATGACTTGGAGGGCCTAGCGGTACTTGAAGACCTTTTGGAAGAAGGACTAAATCAAACCACTCCTCCAACAGACACCGTTGGGAGAGGTATGTCCATGGGTATAACCCAGATTGGAGAACCAAGTCACTTCAAACCAACCTCCCGCTTTCTCCCACAGACACCAATGGATGCTTTGGATATCTTTTCAGACGCCGTTAACCAAGACCTACAAAAGCTTTCGCAAACTGAAGAAGCACGGAAGAAGGATATACATTGGAATTTGTCATTCCAACAACGTAAAGCAATCACAAGTCTACAACAGGATGACTCTATAGTAATAAAGCCCTCAGATAAGGGCGGGAACGTTGTTATCCTAAAGCGTGATCAGTATTGCAAGGAAGCCCTCTCTCAATTACAAGACTGTAACAACTACATGCCGGCAACGGAACGTGAGTATCAGGAGAGTATCCGGAATTACCACTCCTTGGTTGATCAATGGTATGGAAAAGGCATACTAAACAGGGAGGAATACTCATACCCACAGAACAAACAACCGAGACTACCGAGTTTTTATCACCTCCCCAAGATTCATAAACACCCCACGCAACCACCAGGGAGGCCCATCGTGTCATCTATAGGTGGGCTAACTGAGAACATGTCGAAGTTTATCGACTCATTCCTGGCTCCTTGGGTTACTGAATTGAGTTCCTACACTAAGGACTCCAAGGATTTTTTGAGGCAGATACAAGACGTGGAGTGGGAGGAGGATTTCTTGATGATTACTATGGACATCTCGAGCCTCTACACGAGCATCAGTCACCATGATGGTATTGCAGCTGTTAAGACATTCCTGAATCTACGACCCGCCCGATACTTGCAACACAGTCAGATGATTCTAGACTTTATATTGTTTTGCCTGAATAACAATATTTTTGTTTTTGAGAATCAACGATACAGGCAAGTAAGGGGGACTGCGATGGGAACCTGCTTCGCCCCCAGTTACGCAAATCTTTTCGTGGGCTGGTGGGAGAAGCAGGTGGCCTGGGCAGACGACAAAACCCCTTGGGTGGAGAAGGTGATATGCTGGAGGAGGTATATTGACGACCTCTTCCTTATTTGGAGGGGGTCGGAACACTCAGCTATGGATTACATTAGGATTCTGAATCAGAATGATCTTAACCTGCATTTCACCTGTACAATAAGCAAGAGTGAGGTTAACTATTTAGATCTCAAAGTTTTCGTTGACGCAGGCAAGATCCAGACCGCCCTCTTTAGAAAAGAGACAGCGGGTAACTCTGTCCTCCACGGGCGCAGCAGCCACCCGACCTCCCTGATTAAGAGTATCCCCTACGGGGAACTGTTAAGGATTAAGCGTAACAGTTCTCTGGAGAGAGATTATACAGACGCCGCTCAACAAAGTGTTAAACGCTTTAAATTCCGCGGCTATTCCGTATCTACCCTCCTTCAAGCTGAGAAAAAGGCAGAGAAAGTCAACAGAGATACCCTCCTACAGGACAAGAAGATAGATAGCCCTAAAGAAGGGAGTGGCATTATTAGACTGATCACTAATTATTCAGTGGCAGCTAACAAGGTCAGAGCCATCATGGCCAAGAACTGGGGGATCTTGAAATCCGATAATGTAATCGGGAAAGATCTGCAACAACACCCCATGATTACCTTTAGAAGATTAAGATCTTTAAGAGATACACTAGTCACTAGCCATCTACCGAAGGGCAGATCCAAAGGAGAACTGCAGGCGATGCATGGCTCGTATCCATGCGGGAAATGCAAAGCCTGCAGTAACAGTCACAGGGTACTGAGCTATCAAGTGCCACACAGGGACTCAAAAGTTAAAATCAACAAGTTCATTACTTGTTCAACCACATTTGTGGTATACTGTCTTAAGTGCCCCTGCGAACGTATGTACGTAGGCAGCAACACGAAAGCAGTTAAGTTGAGAATCCTGGAGCACCAACGAGCCATTGCAAATAAGGATGAAAATTATCCAATGGCTCGGCATTTTGCTAGCCACCACGACAGCGACAGGACAAAACTCAGCTTTTTCAGCTTAGACTGCATCCCTCAAGATGTTAGGGGTGGAGACTTGAAAAGGCGACTCAGACGTTTGGAGTCTCGGTATATTATCGACCTCCAAACGAAGTCACCAGGAGGACTTAATGCAGGGGAGGAGTTATTATCACACCTATGAAAACTTCCACTTGTTTCTGAACCACGACACTGTCTGTTGTAATATCCTTTGTTCACTTTAGAGTAGACGTAGTTATCATTTGGTTTCAGAAGAACAGCACCCCCCCACCCCACACCCCTTTCCTTTAGTTAGGGTTTATGTTGTGTGGATTTGTCAATACTAGTATGTGTGTTTATGGCCATCCAGGCCCCAATTATTATTACTATTGACTTAGATTTTATGGGGATTGTGTTACTTCTACTGTACACCAACAAACGATATGATGAGGAAAGCAATGGAGATTTTCACTGTAGTAGTAATTTGTGTTTAATAGCCCATCCAGGGCGTAATCAGTTTTTAACACGATAATAGTAAAGTTATGAACGTTCAGTTTATTTACTTTCATTGCTTGCAAAAGAAAAAAGCGAAATGTTAATTGTAAATAGCGCGATTTCATCGTTACAAGATGGCGCTTTCATTTGACCCTTTGAACCTTCCTTTGTTTCAATGACTTTTGCCTTATCTATTGCTGCACTGCCGACGCCAGCTGACACTGACGAAGGCAAGTGCTGAAACGCGTCTGACCTTATTCTTTTTGCGCTAAATAAACCTACTTGGTTTACACCTGCTGTGAGTGCCGTCTTGTTGCTTTCTGCTGCCGGTCCTCGGTAGCAGAGTTGCGGAGCTCGAAATATATATATAAAAAAAAAAAAAACGGGATATTAAACGTGTGA
This sequence comes from Lissotriton vulgaris, assembly GCF_964263255.1. Lineage (NCBI taxonomy): Eukaryota > Metazoa > Chordata > Amphibia > Caudata > Salamandridae > Lissotriton > Lissotriton vulgaris. The sequence goes on along the minus strand of NC_141685.1, from coordinate 103,968,424 downwards.
ACCACAGGTTCCAGAATGCAAAAGGAATTGTTTCCATACTGGGCGGAGCCTTCAGCAGAAGGTAATTTAAAACTTTCCTGAACTCACCTGTGGCAAACTAATGATGGATTGGTAGCAGGCACACCTCGAAAAAGTTTCCTGGAGAAACGAAACATGTTGGTGCAAATGCCGTATTTTCCTTGCTCTGCATGAAATAAAATCAATTGAAAGGTCAAGTTCGTGTGCGGCTCGCCTATCTCCTGAGGGGGGTGTTTTTGAAATAAACATCGGCTTGGTTCTGCCGAAGCAAGGAGCAACGCACAGCCACCCTGCAGCGCCATACATCCCCGCACTGAACCACGTCATGGTAACCGACAAACGGACTAAGGGGAATGTCGGTGCTCCCGGGGACTGGACTCCGGTATGTGGCCCTTTTTCAGCCCTGAAAGTTGGTTGTCATAGAGGGAACTTGTATCGACCCACTGGAGGGTCTTAAAAAAACGGAATACTAAACGTGTAAACCACAGGCTTTGGAATCAAAAGGAATTGTTTCTATACTAAGTGGAGCCTTAAGCAAAAGGCAATTTAAAACGACTGTAAATCCACCTGTGGCAAACAGACTATAGATTCAGAGCAGGTATACCCACTGGAGGGTTTTAAAAAAACGGGATATTAAACGTGTGAACCACAGGTTCCAGAATGCAAAAGGAATTGTTTCCATACTGGGCGGAGCCTTCAGCAGAAGGTAATTTAAAACTTTCCTGAACTCACCTGTGGCAAACTAATGATGGATTGGTAGCAGGCACACCTCGAAAAAGTTTCCTGGAGAAACGAAACATGTTGGTGCAAATGCCGTATTTTCCTTGCTCTGCATGAAATAAAATCAATTGAAAGGTCAAGTTCGTGTGCGGCTCGCCTATCTCCTGAGGGGGGTGTTTTTGAAATAAACATCGGCTTGGTTCTGCCGAAGCAAGGAGCAACGCACAGCCACCCTGCAGCGCCATACATCCCCGCACTGAACCACGTCATGGTAACCGACAAACGGACTAAGGGGAATGTCGGTGCTCCCGGGGACTGGACTCCGGTATGTGGCCCTTTTTCAGCCCTGAAAGTTGGTTGTCATAGAGGGAACTTGTATCGACCCACTGGAGGGTCTTAAAAAAACGGAATACTAAACGTGTAAACCACAGGCTTTGGAATCAAAAGGAATTGTTTCTATACTAAGTGGAGCCTTAAGCAAAAGGCAATTTAAAACGACTGTAAATCCACCTGTGGCAAACAGACTATAGATTCAGAGCAGGTATACCCACTGGAGGGTTTTAAAAAAACGGGATATTAAACGTGTGAACCACAGGTTCCAGAATGCAAAAGGAATTGTTTCCATACTGGGCGGAGCCTTCAGCAGAAGGTAATTTAAAACTTTCCTGAACTCACCTGTGGCAAACTAATGATGGATTGGTAGCAGGCACACCTCGAAAAAGTTTCCTGGAGAAACGAAACATGTTGGTGCAAATGCCGTATTTTCCTTGCTCTGCATGAAATAAAATCAATTGAAAGGTCAAGTTCGTGTGCGGCTCGCCTATCTCCTGAGGGGGGTGTTTTTGAAATAAACATCGGCTTGGTTCTGCCGAAGCAAGGAGCAACGCACAGCCACCCTGCAGCGCCATACATCCCCGCACTGAACCACGTCATGGTAACCGACAAACGGACTAAGGGGAATGTCGGTGCTCCCGGGGACTGGACTCCGGTATGTGGCCCTTTTTCAGCCCTGAAAGTTGGTTGTCATAGAGGGAACTTGTATCGACCCACTGGAGGGTCTTAAAAAAACGGAATACTAAACGTGTAAACCACAGGCTTTGGAATCAAAAGGAATTGTTTCTATACTAAGTGGAGCCTTAAGCAAAAGGCAATTTAAAACGACTGTAAATCCACCTGTGGCAAACAGACTATAGATTCAGAGCAGGTATACCCACTGGAGGGTTTTAAAAAAACGGGATATTAAACGTGTGAACCACAGGTTCCAGAATGCAAAAGGAATTGTTTCCATACTGGGCGGAGCCTTCAGCAGAAGGTAATTTAAAACTTTCCTGAACTCACCTGTGGCAAACTAATGATGGATTGGTAGCAGGCACACCTCGAAAAAGTTTCCTGGAGAAACGAAACATGTTGGTGCAAATGCCGTATTTTCCTTGCTCTGCATGAAATAAAATCAATTGAAAGGTCAAGTTCGTGTGCGGCTCGCCTATCTCCTGAGGGGGGTGTTTTTGAAATAAACATCGGCTTGGTTCTGCCGAAGCAAGGAGCAACGCACAGCCACCCTGCAGCGCCATACATCCCCGCACTGAACCACGTCATGGTAACCGACAAACGGACTAAGGGGAATGTCGGTGCTCCCGGGGACTGGACTCCGGTATGTGGCCCTTTTTCAGCCCTGAAAGTTGGTTGTCATAGAGGGAACTTGTATCGACCCACTGGAGGGTCTTAAAAAAACGGAATACTAAACGTGTAAACCACAGGCTTTGGAATCAAAAGGAATTGTTTCTATACTAAGTGGAGCCTTAAGCAAAAGGCAATTTAAAACGACTGTAAATCCACCTGTGGCAAACAGACTATAGATTCAGAGCAGGTATACCCACTGGAGGGTTTTAAAAAAACGGGATATTAAACGTGTGAACCACAGGTTCCAGAATGCAAAAGGAATTGTTTCCATACTGGGCGGAGCCTTCAGCAGAAGGTAATTTAAAACTTTCCTGAACTCACCTGTGGCAAACTAATGATGGATTGGTAGCAGGCACACCTCGAAAAAGTTTCCTGGAGAAACGAAACATGTTGGTGCAAATGCCGTATTTTCCTTGCTCTGCATGAAATAAAATCAATTGAAAGGTCAAGTTCGTGTGCGGCTCGCCTATCTCCTGAGGGGGGTGTTTTTGAAATAAACATCGGCTTGGTTCTGCCGAAGCAAGGAGCAACGCACAGCCACCCTGCAGCGCCATACATCCCCGCACTGAACCACGTCATGGTAACCGACAAACGGACTAAGGGGAATGTCGGTGCTCCCGGGGACTGGACTCCGGTATGTGGCCCTTTTTCAGCCCTGAAAGTTGGTTGTCATAGAGGGAACTTGTATCGACCCACTGGAGGGTCTTAAAAAAACGGAATACTAAACGTGTAAACCACAGGCTTTGGAATCAAAAGGAATTGTTTCTATACTAAGTGGAGCCTTAAGCAAAAGGCAATTTAAAACGACTGTAAATCCACCTGTGGCAAACAGACTATAGATTCAGAGCAGGTATACCCACTGGAGGGTTTTAAAAAAACGGGATATTAAACGTGTGAACCACAGGTTCCAGAATGCAAAAGGAATTGTTTCCATACTGGGCGGAGCCTTCAGCAGAAGGTAATTTAAAACTTTCCTGAACTCACCTGTGGCAAACTAATGATGGATTGGTAGCAGGCACACCTCGAAAAAGTTTCCTGGAGAAACGAAACATGTTGGTGCAAATGCCGTATTTTCCTTGCTCTGCATGAAATAAAATCAATTGAAAGGTCAAGTTCGTGTGCGGCTCGCCTATCTCCTGAGGGGGGTGTTTTTGAAATAAACATCGGCTTGGTTCTGCCGAAGCAAGGAGCAACGCACAGCCACCCTGCAGCGCCATACATCCCCGCACTGAACCACGTCATGGTAACCGACAAACGGACTAAGGGGAATGTCGGTGCTCCCGGGGACTGGACTCCGGTATGTGGCCCTTTTTCAGCCCTGAAAGTTGGTTGTCATAGAGGGAACTTGTATCGACCCACTGGAGGGTCTTAAAAAAACGGAATACTAAACGTGTAAACCACAGGCTTTGGAATCAAAAGGAATTGTTTCTATACTAAGTGGAGCCTTAAGCAAAAGGCAATTTAAAACGACTGTAAATCCACCTGTGGCAAACAGACTATAGATTCAGAGCAGGTATACCCACTGGAGGGTTTTAAAAAAACGGGATATTAAACGTGTGAACCACAGGTTCCAGAATGCAAAAGGAATTGTTTCCATACTGGGCGGAGCCTTCAGCAGAAGGTAATTTAAAACTTTCCTGAACTCACCTGTGGCAAACTAATGATGGATTGGTAGCAGGCACACCTCGAAAAAGTTTCCTGGAGAAACGAAACATGTTGGTGCAAATGCCGTATTTTCCTTGCTCTGCATGAAATAAAATCAATTGAAAGGTCAAGTTCGTGTGCGGCTCGCCTATCTCCTGAGGGGGGTGTTTTTGAGATATATATATATATATATATATATATATATATACATATATAGAGACAGAGAGAGAGAGAGAGAAAGAGAAAGATATTTTCACTGAAAAAAAACATAGTTTACAGAGACGTTATTGTAGGAAGTAGTATCAAAAACCTTAGAAATACACCGAAAAAAACAAAGGTTACAGAGACGTTTACTTAGGTTCAGATTTTACATACTCAAAACCGTAGAAACTGAGCAGTTATAGCTACCTGGGCTAACTATAACTTACACTCCCCCCAATGCACAGCTTATAAAGCCGGCAGAGAAACACATGGAAAAATTGTTCCTGCCCGTAGAGCACAGTATTTTAAGCTGCTCCCTACAGGTAGAAACAATACTGGCTCCCGCTGGCGTCATGGGGACTTTCGGGGCCCTCAACATTGATAATGTGGGCTTCCTGGATGGTCTCCAGTGTTGCGCTTTAAAGACCCCCGCTTTCTCAAGTGGCCCTGTTCACGCTGGATCTCTGCTTGCAGCTGTTACTTCTCCGGGGTACCGGAACCAGCAGGGTCCACCACCAGCCATGGAAGAAGTATGACGGGATGATTGCCACTGCGCACCATGTTGGGCAGGTAGGACTGCCTTGCCTGCCCCCGACAGAAAGGATTCCGTTGCTGAGTTGGTGTAAGCGGTTGGGGACTGGAGGAAGCGCCGCTGCTCTGGGGTGTTTGTGGACATTGGGAACAATTCACTGACTTTGGAGCATCATATTCCTCCCCCACTTTCCCTTGCGATACTTACCAGGTTCGTGCTATTGCATGCTGGAACCTGTAGGCGCCGATGACCGGGCGAACTACAGGAAGTATATGCGGTGATGACATCGTTGTGGGAGGAGCTGCCGTCCGTGAATGAGGAGAAGCAGGTCAAATATAAACTGCACCCACACCCCTTTCCACAATCACTGGCACCTGGCGCTGAAGAGGCTTACCACGCCGAAATGCATCCGCCATAGAGGGTGACAGAACTTTGCTCTGTTTGGGCAGCTCATTAAAGCGCTTCCGAAGATTTCCCCAGTTGTGGTCTTTTCTCTTTCTTTGAAGGAGCATGTCTTGGATATATATATATATATATATATATATATATATATATATATATATATATATATATATATACATATATAGAGACAGAGAGAGAGAGAAAGAGAAAGATATTTTCACTGAAAAAAAACATAGTTTACAGAGACGTTATTGTAGGAAGTAGTATCAAAAACCTTAGAAATACACCGAAAAAAACAAAGGTTACAGAGACGTTTACTTAGGTTCAGATTTTACATACTCAAAACCGTAGAAACTGAGCAGTTATAGCTACCTGGGCTAACTATAACTTACACTCCCCCCAATGCACAGCTTATAAAGCCGGCAGAGAAACACATGGAAAAATTGTTCCTGCCCGTAGAGCACAGTATTTTAAGCTGCTCCCTACAGGTAGAAACAATACTGGCTCCCGCTGGCGTCATGGGGACTTTGGGGGCCCTCAACATTGATAATGTGGGCTTCCTGGATGGGCTCAAGGGCACCCACCCTTTACTGGCAGGGCCATTTTTGTAAATCCTTCATTATGCATGGTCAAGGCATATGCATGGTAAAGGTGTTACGTGGTAAAGGCATACGTGTTTAAGGCATTGCAGGGTAAAGGCATACGTGTTAAAGGCATTTGTTGGTATCTATGACATTATAATTAGTCTAATCCTGCACTATCTCTTGACTTGAAACTAAACCCTGGGCCTTGATAAACTGAACACAGACAGCTCAAAAAAAGTGTAAAAGCAGGTTTAGTGGAAATGTCAGGTCACATTGTCATAACACAAAAGAGAGGGGAGGGCCCAAGGGGATGTTTAAAGACCCCACAATACTACAACCCCTTATTACAAACTATCACAACAGAAAGTAGCAGTGGGTCTATCAATCAGTTGACTCAAATATGTGTCCGGAATCTGGAGGTAGACTTAAACTACTTCAAAAATGAGCATCTTTCCTACGTGGAAAAATACCCATCAGTTATCGATCCTGGGCGCCCTGTTCATCATTTGGGTTTCCTTCACACCGGGAAGGTAGGTTTCAAGCCAATATTAATGATGGAAATGGAAACCTTTTGTTGTTCTCATATGTCAGGGTGTGGATTGAGGAATGGCAAGAAAATTCCCCAGGAGCAACCGGGAACGTCAACGACACCAGCCTCGTAATTAACCTAAGCTCCCATGTATTGACTCAACTTGAAGAACAGGTGCTTAACAGAGGCCTGGGCTTTGTAGCAACAAATAGAGGAGATCCTTTTCTCACACAAATAGAGATGAGAAGATTCTTTAGAAAGGTTTGACTACACTTTCTCTTTTCGAAGACTAATGGAGATACTCAGTATCTGTGTGAAGAGGTGAATACAGGCCTAAAAAGACCGTCAAAATGTAATCCTACCACGATAGGGCTGCCTGCAAAAGTCACAGCCTTCGAGGAGGCAGTGGACCATGACCTTAAGGTCTTGTTTGAACAGCACCATAATCCCTTTGTCAATTTCACTCGAAAGGAACAGGAAGCTCTTAAACGTTTGAAAGAAAATGAAGCACTAACAATAAAACCTGCAGACAAAGGGGGTGCTGTAGTTCTGATGGACTCTAGTACATACAGAGAAGAGTGCCTCCGACAATTGAATGATGTGAGATCATATCACAAATTGAGCGAAGATCCAACTGATAGGCTCTCTGTAGTGATTGCTACTGTGATAGAAGAAGTACTTGCAGAAGGTTGGGTGACAGGAAAAGAGGCACAATACTTGTGTGCAGAGAACCCGGTGGTTCCATATTTGTATGTACTACCAAAAGTACACAAACCACAACGTCCGCCACCTGGCCGTCCCATAATATCGGGAAAAGGTTCTCTGTTAGAGCCTCTTTCCTCCTTTGTTGACTTCTTTTTGAAACCAATTGTAAGAGAAATGCCCACCTTTTTGAAGGACACAAAAGATGTCCTCAGGATCTTACCAGAGATTGAGTTTGACAGGGATCTGGACCTACTCGTCTCTTTTGATGTAGAATCCCTGTATACCTCCATACCACAAACAGAAACTCTAGAAGTGGTGGAGAGGCTTTTAACAACTAGGGAACTCAATTCCATCACACCAGTGAACCTAATTATGACTTTGGCTACAATAGCAATGACAAAAAATTATTTTCAGTTTGAAGATGCGTTCTATTTGCAGGTTAGCGGGACTAGCATGGGCAGCGTTTTTTCCCCTAGTCTCGCTAACCTGTATGTGCATTCAATTCAATTCAATTCAATTAATTTATATAGCGCGCTACATACCCAGAGGGTCTCAAGGCGCTTGGAGAAGGGTGGGGAATTACTTGTCGAATATCCAGGTTTTAACTTGCTTTCTGAATGCTAGGTGGTTCTGAGTGAGGCGAAGGTGTGTGGGAAGTGATTTCCAGGATTTGGCTGCCAGGTAGGAGAAGGATCTACCTCCCATGGTGGTTTTGTTGATGCGTGGTATAGCAGCAAGGGCTTGGTGGGAGGAGCGTAGATGGCGGGAGGGGGTGTAGAAGGAAAGTCGTGTGTTGAGGCATTCGGGTCCGAGTTCGTAAAGTGCTTTGTGTGCGTGGGTTAGGAGGCGGAATGTTATCCTCTTATTGACGGGGAGCCAGTGGAGGTTTTTCAGGTGATTAGAAATGTGGTCTTTCTGCGGAATGTCTAGTATGAGTCTGGCTGATGCGTTCTGGATGCGTTGAAGTTTTTTCTGAAGTTTTGCGGTGGTGCCGGCATATAGGGTGTTTCCGTAGTCCAGGCGACTTGTAACCAGTGCGTGGGTGATCGTTTTTCTAGTTTCGGTGGGGATCCAGTGAAATGTTTTTTTGAGCATGCGAAGGATGTTGAAGCAAGATGATGAAACGGCGTTGACCTGTTTGGTCATCGAGAGTGAGGAGTCCAGAATGACGCCCAGGTTCCGTGCGTGGTCCGTCGGGATGGGTGCTTTTCCAAGGGACTCTGGCCACCAAGAGTCGTCCCAGGCGGAGGGGGAGGTGCCTAGGATAAGGACTTCAGTTTTGTCAGAATTCAGTTTCAGGCGGCTGTGCTTCATCCACTCGGCTACTTCTTTCATTCCTTTATGTAAGTTTGTTTTGGCGGTGTTAGGGTCTTTGGTGAGTGAGAGGATCAGTTGAGTGTCATCAGGGTAGGGATGATGTTGAGGTTGTGTTGGCGAGCGATGGCCGCGAGGGGGCTCATGTATACGTTGAAGAGGGTGGGGCTGAGTGACGATCCTTGTGGCACGCCGCAGATGACTTCGGTTGCCTCTGACTTGAATGGTGGGAGGCGGACTCTCTGGGTTCTTCCGGCAAGGAACGAGGTGATCCATTCCAGTGCTTTTCCTTGGATTCCGATGTTTCTGAGGCGCTGTAACAGGGTGCTATGACAGACAGTGTCGAAGGCTGCGGAGAGGTCGAGGAGGATGAGGGCGACTGTGTCTCCATTGTCCAGGATAGTTCGAATGTCGTCTGTTGCTGCGATGTGTGCAGTCTCAGTACTGTGTTTTGCTCGGAAGCCAGATTGTGAGGAGTCTAGGGATTTGTTGGTTTCGAGGAAGGCGGCGAGCTGGATGTTGACCACCTTCTCGATGACTTTGGCTGGGAATGGTAGGAGCGAGATGGGGCGGTAGTTTTTGAGTTCGGTGGGGTCAGCTGTGCGTTTTATCAGAAGGGCGCTGAGTTCGGCGTGCTTCCAGATTTCCGGGAAGGTGGCGGAGTTAAAGGAGCAGTTGATGACATCTCGGAGGTGGGGTGCGATGATGGAGTCAGCTTTGTTGAAGATGTGGTGAGGACATGGGTCTGTGGGGGATCCTGAGTGGATGGAGTTCATTAGGCGAATGGTGTCCTCGGTGGAGATTGGGTTCCAGTCATTAAGGATGTTCAAGGGGGGTGAGGGTACGGCAGAAGTTAGGGTGGGCTGGTCTCCGGGTTGGTTGTCGTAACTGTTGTGGATGTCTGCGATTTTGTCATGGAAGAACGAAGCTAGGGAGTCGCAAAGGGCTTGAGAGGGAGTGATGTTGTTGGAGTTGGCAGTGGGGTTGGTAAACTCTTTGACGATGTTGAATAATTCCTTGCTGTTGTGGGCGTTGTTGTCAAGTCGGTCTTTGAAAGCGGCTTTCTTGGCAGTCCGGATCAGTTGGTGGTGTATGCGGGTGGCGTTTTTGAAGGCGTCCCTGGTGCTGGTGTTAGGGTCTTTTTTCCAGGTCTTCTCGAGGGAGCGACAGAGTTTCTTGGATTTCTTAAGATCATCGTTGAACCAGGGAGTGTTTTTTCTGCCTGGTTTGATTTGACGTTTTTTCAGGGGTGCTAGGTTGTCGGCGCTGTTGGTTAGCCATTGAGTGAGGTTAATGGCTGCTTGGTTGGGATTCGAAGATTGGGCAGGGGGGTGTTGAAGAAGCGATGAAGAGATTTGGTCGATGGTGATTTTGTTCCAGTTTCTTCGCAGAGTAGGTTGAGGATGGTTGTGGGTTGTGGTCTTATTGTAGATAAAGTGAACGCAGCTGTGGTCCGTCCAATGGAGAGCTGTGGTGTGGCTGAAGGAGATATGTTTGCTGGAGGTGAAGATAGGGTCGAGTGTGTGACCTGCGTAGTGAGTGGGGGTATTGACAAGTTGTTTGAGTCCGAGGTTGGCGAGATTGTCCAGGAGGGAGGTGGTGTTGATGTCGTTGCTTTTTTCCAGGTGAAAATTGAGGTCTCCCAGTAGAATGTAGTCCTCGGAGGGGAGGGCATGTGGGGTGATAAAGTCAGTGATTTCTTCACTGAATTGTGCACGCGATCCTGGTGGTCTGTAGAGGAGGGTGCCTCTGAGTGTGGTATTGGGGTCGGTGTGGATCTGGAAGTGAAGGTGTTCGGCGCTAGCGAGGTTGACGTCTGAGTTGGTTGAGATGCGGATGGAATTCTTATGGACGATCGCGATTCCTCCTCCTGTTTGCTTGGTGCGGTCTTTTCGGATGATCTTGTAGCCTTCCGGGATGGCAATGGTGATGTCTGAGGCAGAGGAGGCGTTCATCCATGTTTCTGTTAGGAAGGCGACGTCCGGAGAGATGGTGTCTAGTAGATTCCAAAGGTCGATGGCGTGTCTGTGGATCGAGCGGGTGTTGAGCAGGATGCATTGTAGGTGGTTGGTGTTAGAGCTCTGTTTGGTGTTCGTGGATGGGGAGTTGGCCTTGGTGCCGTCAAACTTGCAGGAGTTGCATGTGAAGGGTCCATGGGTGTGTCCAGGTGCGGCTTGGGCGCAGTAGGGGAGTCGGCCTGGGTTAAGGGCTAGGAGGGTGGAAGCGGCGTATGTAATGCGGGAGGGGCGGGGGCCAGGGGGTCTGGCGCTGGGCGCGGGCTTGGCGCGGATGGGCGTAGATGGGCTTACCTTTGGCGCACCTTCGGCGCGAATTGGGCGCGACCGCTGCGCGAGAATGCTTCTGTCATATATGGATGGTGGAGGGGGAGGGGCGAGGGAGGGTCAGCAGGGAGGCGGGGCGGGCTGTGGGGGCCGGTCTCTGGGGCACTAACAACAACAACAACAAGCGTAAGATGGCGGCAGCTATGTATAAAGCGCTACTTCCGGTCCTCGGATGCTTGATTCCGTTCTGGGAAGGACATGGCTTTTGTAGTTCGGACTGGACTGTTCCCATGGGGCAACAGGGTCAGAGCTGATTTGCATATCGCCATTGTCTAACCCAGGGTGGTGTGGAGTGCAAAAAAACGATGGATTTGGGCCCAGATCTTTTGACTGGGGGAGTGTGTGACATTGATCCACATTCAGTCCATCACTTGTTGTTTTTGCAATTGCCGCCCTAAGTGCGCTGGGGATGCCCAGACGTGGGTCCCAGGCACTCCACACCACTTGGAGTCAAGCTAGCCGGGCTGATGAGAGGTGTTACCTCGAAACCGGTCCGGTCCTCGGATGCTTGATTCCGTTCTGGGAAGGACATGGCTTTTGTAGTTCGGACTGGACTGTTCCCATGGGGCAACAGGGTCAGAGCTGATTTGCATATCGCCATTGTCTAACCCAGGGTGGTGTGGAGTGCAAAAAAACGATGGATTTGGGCCCAGATCTTTTGACTGGGGGAGTGTGTGACATTGATCCACATTCAGTCCATCACTTGTTGTTTTTGCAACTTTCTAAAAGTGGCATTTGAAAACACAGGATACTAAAATAAACTTGACTACAAGAAATATTTTATCATCCTGAGTTCAGGCATACTAAACATGACTCGCTACCATGCTCCTTGAGCCTGCTGGGATTATACCGTGTAATAATTCCAGCAGCTCAGTCTGGCCTAATGGAGCAGGTAGCCTTCAATAGTGAGCTACGATTTTGGTTGTAAGTCACTACTAGGACATGCCACACACATCAGGGCTTGTCCTACCTTACACCTACAACGCACCCTGCCCGCAGGCCTACCATAGGGGTGACTAATATGTAGTCAAGGGAAGGTTCGGGGGCTGGCAAGTGGGTGCACTTGCCCAGCTAGCGTGACAGTACGAGACCGCACGCGGGTTCTGCGGGCGCAGTTCACAGACACATCTTTACGGCTGCTACGGTGGGTGGCGCAACCAGCGCTGCAGGCCCACCAGCAGTATTGGCATCTACAAGCCCCGGCACTCTCTAGTGCGCGTTACTAGGGACTAACAGTAAATCCAATGCACCAATCATGGATACCAATCGCATGTACAATTTACAGTAGGGAGCACTTGCACTGCGGCACGGGTCAGCCATGGCGCAGTGCCCTGAGTATCGGAAAACCAGCAAAACATCGGAGGCACATCAGCAAAAAGTGGAAGGGAAACTCACGCCAAGGTGCCAGGTCTAACATGTGTCCCCTCCAGCTGAAATGTGGGGGGAACTACCCTTCCCCAGGGAGTTCCACATCACTAAGGCGGAAAAATCTGGACAGACCGTCAGCGTTGGCGTGATCGGTGCCAGGGCGGTGTTCCACCGTAAAGTCCATACTCTGTAGAGAAATGGACCACCTCAACAGTTTCGGGTTCTCACCCCTCATTTGCATCAACCATCTGAGGGGCCTGTGGTCCGTCTGAACTCGGAAGTGAGACCCAAACAAGTAGGGTCTTAGCTTCTTCAGCGCCCAGACGACAGCAAATGCTTCACGCTCTATTGCACTCCACCTACTTTCCCGTGGAAGTAACCTCCTACTTATGAAGGCTACGGGTTGGTCAAAGCCCTCCTCAGACATCTGTGAAAGAACAGCCCCTACACCATGCTCTGAAGCGTCTGTTTGCACTATGAATTCCTTGGAGAAATCAGGAGCCAGGAGCACGGGCGCCGTGCACATGGCAGTCTTCAGGGTGTCAAAAGCCTTCTGACAGGTGTCAGTCCAAATCACATTCCTGGGCTGCTTTTTCGAAGTCAGCTCTGTCAAGGGGGTCACAATCGTGCCATACCCCTTGACAAACCTCCTGTAATACCCAGTGAGCCCCAGGAAGGCTCTCACTGCAGTCTGGGTCTTGGGGGGTTCCCAAGCCAGGATGGTTTCGATTTTGGGTTGCAAGGGTGCTACCTTGCCACTCCCAACTTGGTGTCCCAAGTACACCACTGAACCCTGCCCAATCTGGCACTTGCTTGCCTTGATTGTGAGGCCTGCTCTGCGCAGGGCCATCAACACTTCCCAGAGGTGTCGCAGGTGTTCTGGCCAGGTGCCACTGAACACCGCGATGTCATCCAGGTAGGCTGCACTGAACTCGTCCAGCCCAGCCAACACCTGGTTGACCAATCTATGAAAGGTGGCAGGGGCATTCTTCATCCCAAATGGCATAACCCGGAACTGGAAATGCCCATCTGGGGTCGAGAATGCCGACCTCTCCTTTGCCCCATCGGTCAAGGCGATCTGCCAGTACCCAGACGTCAAATCAAACGTACTGAGGAACCGGGCAGCCCCTAGCCGATCAATGAGCTCATCAGCTCTGGGAATGGGGTGCGCGTCAGTCTTCGTGACTGAATTGAGTCCTCTGTAGTCCACACAGAACCGTAGTTTGGGTGTGGCTCCCGGCGCAGCAGCCTTTGGGACCAAGACCACGGGGCTGGACCAAGGACTGCTGGAAGACTCAACCACCCCGAGGGCAAGCATCTTGGAGACCTCCTCCTTGATGCAGGCCCGGACCCTGTCAGTCACCCTGTAAGCCTTATGCTTCACAGGTAAGCTGTCTCCAGTGTCCACATCATGGACGCACCAATCCGTGACACTCGGAACCAGGGAGAACAGGTCTGGAAACTGCCCCAGCAACTGGCGGCAGTCCTCCTGTTGTTCGGGGGTCAGGGTGGGTGAGAGGTTAACTCCATCCACTGACCCGTCCTTCTCACAGGCCACTAAGAGGTCAGGAAGAGGCTACGACTCCTCTTCCATTCCGTCATCAGTTGCCAACAACATGCCCACTTCGGACCTTCGTAAGTGGGGCTTGAGGCGGTTGACATGTAGGACCCTCAAAGGGTTCCTGGGCGTCTTCATGTCCACCAGGTATGTCACGGGGCTCTTGCGCTCCACAACCTCAAATGGGCCTGTCCACTTATCTTGAAGGGCACAGGGCTCCACTGGGGCCAGGACATACACCTCTTGTCCAGGCTGAAGCTCGACCAGAGTGGCATTCTGATCGTACCACCGCTTCATTTCCTCCTGGCTCGCTTCCAGATTTGCCTCGGCAAGTTGTCTGAAGCGTCTGGTCTGGTTTCTGAAGGCCAGCATGTAGCTATATACATTCTGGGGAGGTTTCCTGGGAGATTGCTCCCAGCCTTCCTTTACCAAACTCAGCGGTCCTCTCACGGGGTGACCGTACAGCAGTTCAAAGGGGCTGAACCCTAGAGACTTCTGTGGTACCTCGCGATATGCAAAGAGCAGGCATGGTAAGAGGACGTCCCACTTACGCCTCATCGGACCTTCTAGGCCCATGATCATACCTTTCAGGGTTCGGTTGAATCTCTCAACCAACCCGTTACCTTGGGGATGGTAAGGCGTGGTGAACTTATACGTTACGCCACACTCTTGCCAAAGGGACTTCATATACTTGGATATGAAATTGGTCCCCCTGTCGCTCACCACCTCTAGAGGGAATCCTACTCGTGAGAAAATTCCCATCAGTGCACGTCCCACCACGGGGGCCATCACTGTCCTCAGAGGGATGGCTTCAGGGTACCGGGTGGCATGGTCCACCAAGACCAGGATGAACCTGTTGCCCATGGCTGTCTTGGGGTCCAGAGGCCCAACGATGCCAATACCCACTCGCTGGAATGGCGTACCGACCACAGGGAAGGGTTGGAGGGGAGCCTTCTTCTTCCCTCCGGTCTTCCCACTTGCCTGGCAAGTCGGACAAGTTCTACAATGAGCGTCTGAGCTCTTGTGCATTTGGGGCCAGTAAAAGTGGGTGACAAGCCTGTCATAGGTCTTGTCCATCCCCAAATGTCCTGCTAAAGGCACATCGTGAGCCAGACCCAGTAGGAAGGCTCTGAACTTCTGGGGTACCACCAGCACACGGGCTGACCCAGGTTCAGCAGCCTTAGGCTCTGAATACAGGAGGTCGTTCTCCCAGTACACATAATGTGTTTTGGCCTGAACACCATTGGCCTGGTCTGCAGCCTGCTGCCGCATACCCACGAGAGAAGGGCATTCTTTCTGCTCCTTGCAGAATTCCTCCCTGGAGGGTCCTCCTTCTTGCTGCCAATGGGTCAGCTCAGGCAGGTCTCCCAGTTTGGCGATCTGTTCCCCTGTAGGCTCCAGGGCATCCCCCTCAAGGTCTGCTTCCTCCTGGACCGTGGGAACTTCAGGGACCGGTTTCCCGCGCCCCCTGCACCTTCTCCCTAAGGCCGGTTCCTGGGCCTCTCCTTCAGGCCCCAGGACCTCTTGATCACCCCTACTGGCTGCCATTGACCGGGTGGTCACGCACGCCCAGTCAGGCAGACCCACCATCCGCAGGTGAGTCGTTTTCTCCACCTTTTCCCAAGGGGAGTGCTCCAAGTCATTCCCTAGCAAACAGTCAACAGGCATGGTTTTTTTCACACAGACCTGCAGAGTACCAGAGACCCCCCCCCACTCGAAGGGAACTTGAGCCATCGGACACTGACTCTCAGAATTATCAGCGTTGATAACCCTACAGTAGGCATGGGGTACAACCTGCTCTTGAGACACCAGGTGCTGCCTCACTGCAGTCACACTGGCTCCTGTGTCTCTAAGAGCCTCAGCTTCCTTGCCATTGATGATCACCACCTGCCCATACTTCTTAGTGTTAGAGGGCAGGTAGTTCGTAGGGATCATCTCACTGTCTCCTAGCGAGACCAGGGTCATGTGAACGGGATCTCCACCCCCCGGGACCATCATTTCTTCTCCCAAGTGAACGCTAGTCACTTGTCGGGGCGGAGCACCAGTGGGTGCGGGTTTTCCAAACAGGCGACACTTGGGGTCACTGGATATGTGCCCAGGCTCGCCACATTTGTAACAATTGAAGGGCCCCTTTGGAACAGGTTTACCTGTCGGGCCCCATTCTGCTTCGGGGGTGGGGGAGGCTGAGAACCTTGCTGCTGGTTCCCCTGGGAACTACTTTGGGGGCCTTTTTGGAACCCTTTCTGTTTTCCCCCTTATCCCCCCCACTCTTCTGCTGGGGACCCTGCCCACTCTTGGCGGAGTCTCCCACGGGACCCTTGTGGACCCTGGTGCTGAGCCAGCGGTCCGCCTCCTCAGCAAGCTTCCTCGGGTTGGACAGCTTGCTATCGATCAGGTGTTGGCGTAACTCAGGAAAACAGTGATCAGACAAGTGCTACGTATTCCCAGGCCGCTTAGTACATCCCCTAAACTTCTGTCTATACATTTCAGGGGTAAGCCCGTACCTGTTCATTAACGCTTCTTTCATGTGGGAATAGGATCTCTGATTTTCAACGGGCAAATCTAGCAAGGTATCTCGACCTTCGCTAAGGAACCTTCCCCACAACCCCGCTCCCCAATCCTTGTCAGGGACCCGGTGGGAGGACATGGCTACCTCGTATGCCCTAAACCACTGTCCTATGTCATCCCCCTTAAAGAACTCCTTAACTACGTCCTTCGGGATGTGCACTCTTGACTCTACCTGCACTGGCGATGTGCTGCCACCAGAGGGAGGATGATCCAAGCCTCTTTCTTTCAGGCTCATCTCCCTCATTTTCACTTCGTAATCCATTTGGTGCTTTCGCCCTTCCAGCGCCATTCTTTTGGTTTCAAGCTCCAGTTGGATTTTTAATTCTGCCAGCTTCCTTTCGTGATTCCTCGTTTCCTTCCTGTCCGCCAGCTCCTCTGGCGACAGGCCTTTTCCAAAGCTGTGCACGCTGTCCTGCCTTTCGAGGTCAATCAGATCCCCAAGTGCATTCTGCTCCTCAGTCGCATCTTGCTCCGCGAGGGCGTCTTGATCCTCCGGGGTCTTTCTGGACTCTATCCAGGCTTTCATGGCCTTGTAGAGCTGTGGCTTGTTTTTGCAACCAGCGTGCGGAACCTTGAGTTTCTTGCAAAAGAACTTCAGTTCATCCTTGGTGTATGTATCCAGCTTCGCGGCGTCCCACTCCACCTCCAACACCTCGGAGGTTGTGGATTCCGCTCCATCCAGGCTCTTTGTGCCCGGCATGGTTCTCGCACTCGGAATCTTCTTTCGGCAAAATTCAAAAAGCAAAGTCTGTGGCTAAGTAACTGGACTGTAATCACTGTGCAGTGGTCAGAAGCTCAGGTATAGATATCGCAAGTGTAAATTCGAAAATCCTCACCGCTGCGTCCAATGTAGGAAGGGGGAGTCTCTAGTTGGCGCAGTGCAACACTAGCGACAAGCAGGGACTCTCCTCTTCCTCGTCAGGGCTGAGGGTTACCTTCCAGACAACCTCTGCTTACCCTCTAGGTAGTGTGGCTTAAGCAGTCGTAGGCTAATCTTTGGGGCACATAGGGTTAAACACTTGCAATATTACACCTTCACAACCAACCCACCACACAATGAGACCAAACTGTATTCTGTAAAAATATATATCTTTATATAGATTTTAAGCAGGCTTATGAATACAGTTAACGCGCTTTCAAGTATCGGTTCCAAATTACTTAGTTCAAGTTGCCACAGTTCTTTCTAGCAATAAGCGTTCTTTAGGGCCCTCAGGCCGGTTCAACAAAGTTCTTGTGGAGCGGGCGGCTTCCAGGGGAGCTGTCCCACGTCGCGTTGCCTTCCCGGGGTCGCTGTTTGTTGCGGCTCTCAGCCGAGCAGGTCACGGGTCATCCGGGGCAGCGGTGCTCTGTGGCGGCAGGGTCCTTCCGTTGGCGTTCGCTCCGACCCTGGAGGCGGTGGCTGTGTGGTGGCGGCAAGTGGCAGTACGGTCCTCAAGTGCAGGACGTACCCAGCCAAGTGCCGGTGCAGCTGTGCGCTCACAGCTGGGCTGTCGGGCAAGATACCGACTCAGTGGACTCTCACAGGACAACTGTCCGTCTTTGCAAGTGGATTGGCTGCTCGTGGCGCAGTCAACTTGAGAGCTCGGACCGGACGGGTCCTCCTTCGCTTTGCTCTCGGGCTCCCGGTGCAGTTGCGGGCCAGCGGCGGCTGGACCTCACTTTGCTTTTGCTGTTTCTTTGGGCCCCGGTCACGGTGGTCAGGTGGATGTCGTTGCCTTGGAGGAGATTCCTCCGTCGGTACTGCAGCGATAAGCAGCACACACAGTCGCTTTCTTCAGGGTGTAGCGCCCACTGGTCCTGGGGCGCTGGTCAGGGGGCAAGTTCACCGCAAGCCCTTGGAGATCTCTTAGCAGAGTTTGGCACAAAGTCTTGTAAAGCAAAAGTCTCTCGTAGTCTTTCCTTTCTCCTCTCCTTCGGCAGCAAGGCACCAGACACAGGCAAGAGACAGCACCCTTCCTTGTCCTTCACGGTCCTTCTCGTCGGGCAGAGTTCCTTCTGTAGCCCAAACCGGATCTAACTTTCAAGGAGCAGGGCTCCTTCTTTTATAGGGCATTTCTTTTGTTCTCCCAGGCCAGGGGGGCCTTTGCATAGCCACTTTCAGTCCTTGAGTACTCCGGCGGGTGTAATCCGGCTTCTGCTTTCAGTGTGAGGGGCAGGCGCATCAGACGCCCCACAGGAGGTGGAGCCAGCATTGTGCGGACAGGGGCAGCCAGAGTACCTTGTTGATGGGGCTTCGCCCTTCCTGGGCCAGATGTCGGCTGAGTCATCAGTCGCTCCCCAGGAGGGTGGAGCCAGCATTGTGGTGGCAGAGCACAGCAAGTTCCAGAGTCAAGAGCCACTCCTGCCTCCCACTAAGGTGTAATCTGCGCATTCACCACCTGCCCTCTCCCCAACCCTGTCACTCACACATCCCAGACAGTCAGATACACATACCAGCAGAGGCGGGCCGAAATGGTTAGGCAAGCAAATGCTAACTTTCTAAAAGTTGTAAACAAAACGGAGTTTGGTCCTGGGACAGAGGGGCAGCTGGACCTAATTAAAGTAGAAAAATGAAAATGCTAGCCCTCGACCACTTATCTCACAATTTTTGTGAATACAAACAGACAAAAATGTTTTGTTTGTATGGGTGAATTTATTTTACCCTTTTCATAAATTTTAGTCTTATTTATAGAAACGTTTTTTGGTGAGAAAAGGCACAAAAATACAAACATTTACAATATTTACAGCTCACATGCATACAACTTTCATCCCACTATGACAACTAACATATATACAAGTAATCCACATAATTTTACATACTATATATACAAGCTTCTTTGTGAAGAAGAATTTCAATTGTAAACAACCACAAATAATAATTCTTTGTGGAGAGTCAAATTATTACGACGCCCAACCAGGGTCAAACAACAAAAGAGGCAACAAGAAAATAAATTTCAGATTCAGTAGTTGAAATTAGTGAATCAATTACAGAACAATGTTAAATCAGGGATGCCTAATTTGCTGTTATTTGCCAACGCGTTTCGAATCTGAGTCTGATCTCAGATTCTCCTCAGGGCTCTTTAAATGTAGATTCTGAAAAAGAGAGAGTAAGCTTGCTTTAGCCACTATACATCTACCTATTTTGTTCCCCTAGATAGAGAGATTGTTAAAACTTTTACCTCAAAAATGGAAGACGCGGTCCCGCGGTGCCATTTTCAGGAGAGGGCTTTAGTTTAAGCAGGGATTCTGTTAAAGAAATTGTGGTGGTTAAACAACCATCCAGAGACACACAGGATTTGTGGCTTCAAACCTTCAAAGCATGAAATGTCCTACCTTTAAATATGGCAAGTAATGTAGCTAATGTTTCTTTAAGCGCTGTGTTTATTTAGCTGTTCCGGCAGAACTGCTGCAGCCTAGAACATATAAACAAGAGCGGCACTGAGTATATGTGGGATTTTAAATTAACAATGACAAAGTATGCGGCGGAAGGAGGTTAAATCGTACCTGGTGACTGTGTTTTCGAGCAGAAGACTCGCTGCTCCGCCAGCCCGTAGCTCCTTCGTTATCGCGCGGGCGGCGAGCCGGGACCTAAGCACAATGTTCCCAACAGTTGGTGTGATTCACGCTGGTTTCTGGGGAAATATCGGGTATAACATTTAGCGCTGGGGCGCACAAACTTGCTCATCTAGATAACACGTTATGGTGCACAAGGACTAACCTTCCTCTCCAACTATTGCATCAGGAAATGCGAACCCATTGGTGTACTCAAACCATGTGGGCTTCCTACTAAATAACTATCCACCGCTAAGCATTATGGTCATTGTAGTGACTCCGAAAACATTTACAGGCGCAAAACTTCTGATAATGAGTTCAGTCCTGTTTGTGTGCTATTGAATTTTAGTATCAAATATGCTTCTTTTTGTAGAAGCAATTGTTCACTATTGGTGCCTGAATTCAATTGGTTTACATTAAACAGTACAGTCCATTTGAACTCATTTTCCCCATGGCTTTTGTCAATGAAATGTTGGACAAGTGGCGCTGTGAGAACTTTGTTCTTAATGCGTGACCTATGTTGCGTCATGCGTGTATTTACTTGCTGATTGGTCTTTCCGATATAGATTTTTGGGCAAGAACAAACAATGGCATAGACCACATTTTTGGTTCTACAGTTAGTAAAATTGGAGTGGGTCCACGTTGTGGTCGTATGTCCCTAGAAGGGAAAATCTTCCAACATACGACCACAACGTGGACCCACTCCAATTTTACTAACTGTAGAACAGTTAGCCTTCAATAGTGAGCTACGATTTTGGTTGTAAGTCACTACTAGGACATGCCACACACATCAGGGCTTGTCCTACCTTACACCTACAACGCACCCTGCCCGCAGGCCTACCATAGGGGTGACTAATATGTAGTCAAGGGAAGGTTCGGGGGCTGGCAAGTGGGTGCACTTGCCCAGCTAGCGTGACAGTACGAGACCGCACGCGGGTTCTGCGGGCGCAGTTCCCAGACACATCTTTACGGCTGCTACGGTGTCCCTCACCACCCCTTGTTGTAAATATTTGTGTCCACCCTAAGCGTGGAAGGGTATGCTCAGATGTGAGTCCCTTGCTCATTGCACCATCAGGATTCAAGCAAGCCGGGCCGAAGAGGCTGAAATGCCAGAAACCGGTCCCCGGTAGCTTGTTTCCTTCCCAGTGTAAGAATTGGCTTTTGTAGTTTGGTTTGCCCTGTTCCCATCATGCACTGGGACAGGAACAGACTAATTTGCATACAGCCAGGTTCTGAAACTGGGATGGTGCAGTGAGCTAAAAAACGGTGTTGGATCTAGCCCTGATCTCTTGACTGGGTGAGAGTATTCTGTTTAATTCAGAGACTCTGTCCCTCACCACCCCTTGTTGTAAATATTTGTGTCCACCCTAAGCGTGGAAGGGTATGCTCAGATGTGAGTCCCTTGCTCATTGCACCATCAGGATTCAAGCAAGCCGGGCCGAAGAGGCTGAAATGCCAGAAACCGGTCCCCGGTAGCTTGTTTCCTTCCCAGTGTAAGAATTGGCTTTTGTAGTTTGGTTTGCCCTGTTCCCATCATGCACTGGGACAGGAACAGACTAATTTGCATACAGCCAGGTTCTGAAACTGGGATGGTGCAGTGAGCTAAAAAACGGTGTTGGATCTAGCCCTGATCTCTTGACTGGGTGAGAGTATTCTGTTTAATTCAGAGACTCTGTCCCTCACCACCCCTTGTTGTAAATATTTGTGTCCACCCTAAGCGTGGAAGGGTATGCTCAGATGTGAGTCCCTTGCTCATTGCACCATCAGGATTCAAGCAAGCCGGGCCGAAGAGGCTGAAATGCCAGAAACCGGTCCCCGGTAGCTTGTTTCCTTCCCAGTGTAAGAATTGGCTTTTGTAGTTTGGTTTGCCCTGTTCCCATCATGCACTGGGACAGGAACAGACTAATTTGCATACAGCCAGGTTCTGAAACTGGGATGGTGCAGTGAGCTAAAAAACGGTGTTGGATCTAGCCCTGATCTCTTGACTGGGTGAGAGTATTCTGTTTAATTCAGAGACTCTGTCCCTCACCACCCCTTGTTGTAAATATTTGTGTCCACCCTAAGCGTGGAAGGGTATGCTCAGATGTGAGTCCCTTGCTCATTGCACCATCAGGATTCAAGCAAGCCGGGCCGAAGAGGCTGAAATGCCAGAAACCGGTCCCCGGTAGCTTGTTTCCTTCCCAGTGTAAGAATTGGCTTTTGTAGTTTGGTTTGCCCTGTTCCCATCATGCACTGGGACAGGAACAGACTAATTTGCATACAGCCAGGTTCTGAAACTGGGATGGTGCAGTGAGCTAAAAAACGGTGTTGGATCTAGCCCTGATCTCTTGACTGGGTGAGAGTATTCTGTTTAATTCAGAGACTCTGTCCCTCACCACCCCTTGTTGTAAATATTTGTGTCCACCCTAAGCGTGGAAGGGTATGCTCAGATGTGAGTCCCTTGCTCATTGCACCATCAGGATTCAAGCAAGCCGGGCCGAAGAGGCTGAAATGCCAGAAACCGGTCCCCGGTAGCTTGTTTCCTTCCCAGTGTAAGAATTGGCTTTTGTAGTTTGGTTTGCCCTGTTCCCATCATGCACTGGGACAGGAACAGACTAATTTGCATACAGCCAGGTTCTGAAACTGGGATGGTGCAGTGAGCTAAAAAACGGTGTTGGATCTAGCCCTGATCTCTTGACTGGGTGAGAGTATTCTGTTTAATTCAGAGACTCTGTCCCTCACCACCCCTTGTTGTAAATATTTGTGTCCACCCTAAGCGTGGAAGGGTATGCTCAGATGAGAGTCCCTTGCTCATTGCACCATCAGGATTCAAGCAAGCCGGGCCGAAGAGGCTGAAATGCCAGAAACCGGTCCCCGGTAGCTTGTTTCCTTCCCAGTGTAAGAATTGGCTTTTGTAGTTTGGTTTGCCCTGTTCCCATCATGCACTGGGACAGGAACAGACTAATTTGCATACAGCCAGGTTCTGAAACTGGGATGGTGCAGTGAGCTAAAAAACGGTGTTGGATCTAGCCCTGATCTCTTGACTGGGTGAGAGTATTCTGTTTAATTCAGAGACTCTGTCCCTCACCACCCCTTGTTGTAAATATTTGTGTCCACCCTAAGCGTGGAAGGGTATGCTCAGATGTGAGTCCCTTGCTCATTGCACCATCAGGATTCAAGCAAGCCGGGCCGAAGAGGCTGAAATGCCAGAAACCGGTCCCCGGTAGCTTGTTTCCTTCCCAGTGTAAGAATTGGCTTTTGTAGTTTGGTTTGCCCTGTTCCCATCATGCACTGGGACAGGAACAGACTAATTTGCATACAGCCAGGTTCTGAAACTGGGATGGTGCAGTGAGCTAAAAAACGGTGTTGGATCTAGCCCTGATCTCTTGACTGGGTGAGAGTATTCTGTTTAATTCAGAGACTCTGTCCCTCACCACCCCTTGTTGTAAATATTTGTGTCCACCCTAAGCGTGGAAGGGTATGCTCAGATGTGAGTCCCTTGCTCATTGCACCATCAGGATTCAAGCAAGCCGGGCCGAAGAGGCTGAAATGCCAGAAACCGGTCCCCGGTAGCTTGTTTCCTTCCCAGTGTAAGAATTGGCTTTTGTAGTTTGGTTTGCCCTGTTCCCATCATGCACTGGGACAGGAACAGACTAATTTGCATACAGCCAGGTTCTGAAACTGGGATGGTGCAGTGAGCTAAAAAACGGTGTTGGATCTAGCCCTGATCTCTTGACTGGGTGAGAGTATTCTGTTTAATTCAGAGACTCTGTCCCTCACCACCCCTTGTTGTAAATATTTGTGTCCACCCTAAGCGTGGAAGGGTATGCTCAGATGTGAGTCCCTTGCTCATTGCACCATCAGGATTCAAGCAAGCCGGGCCGAAGAGGCTGAAATGCCAGAAACCGGTCCCCGGTAGCTTGTTTCCTTCCCAGTGTAAGAATTGGCTTTTGTAGTTTGGTTTGCCCTGTTCCCATCATGCACTGGGACAGGAACAGACTAATTTGCATACAGCCAGGTTCTGAAACTGGGATGGTGCAGTGAGCTAAAAAACGGTGTTGGATCTAGCCCTGATCTCTTGACTGGGTGAGAGTATTCTGTTTAATTCAGAGACTCTGTCCCTCACCACCCCTTGTTGTAAATATTTGTGTCCACCCTAAGCGTGGAAGGGTATGCTCAGATGTGAGTCCCTTGCTCATTGCACCATCAGGATTCAAGCAAGCCGGGCCGAAGAGGCTGAAATGCCAGAAACCGGTCCCCGGTAGCTTGTTTCCTTCCCAGTGTAAGAATTGGCTTTTGTAGTTTGGTTTGCCCTGTTCCCATCATGCACTGGGACAGGAACAGACTAATTTGCATACAGCCAGGTTCTGAAACTGGGATGGTGCAGTGAGCTAAAAAACGGTGTTGGATCTAGCCCTGATCTCTTGACTGGGTGAGAGTATTCTGTTTAATTCAGAGACTCTGTCCCTCACCACCCCTTGTTGTAAATATTTGCTACGGTGGGTGGCGCAACCAGCGCTGCAGGCCCACCAGCAGTATTGGCATCTACAAGCCCCGGCACTCTCTAGTGCGCGTTACTAGGGACTAACAGTAAATCCAATGCACCAATCATGGATACCAATCGCATGTACAATTTACAGTAGGGAGCACTTGCACTGCGGCACGGGTCAGCCGTGGCGCAGTGCCCTGAGTATCGGAAAACCAGCAAAACATCGGAGGCACATCAGCAAAAAGTGGAAGGGAAACTCACACCAAGGTGCCAGGTCTAACAAACTCCGACAAAGCTGGTCTGAATGAAGACATCCCATAGATGTCACTCTAGGTTCCCAGAAACGGTGCCCCAGTTGAGGTCCGGCCTATACTGTAATGCGGAGTAGATGTTCATGTAGAAGAAGGGCTGGTTTTACCCCCTATAGATCAGCTGTGCCAGTATGATAAATACTCTCGACCACATGAAGACATATGGGATGTTTTATGATTAATAGGGTGCAGAATTTTTCTTCCCCTGGTTGGTGTCCCTTATGTACCAGTGTCGTGTACCAACACTTTATACACTACATGCAAAGCGATCCAGAGTTAAATAGACTTATCTTTCTCATTCTCAGCGCATAAGCACTAGGTATATGCGGTCATCGCTAAAATCATTTCACCACTATACATTTGTTTTGTGATCATCCATCAACATTTAGCAGGGCTTTAATAGCCAACAGTATTCTGATCCGGTGCTGCCATTGTACTTGCGATATGAGCCTGATGGAAAATTGTTGGATCCCTATAGGAAATCTTTATTATATAATAAAATGTGCCTGAAAAGTAAAAAATTCTTGTGTCAAATAATCAGGGCTACGAGCCGAATTCAAAGGGCACAGTGTAAATGTGAGCGTGAGCTCGTTCAGGGCTCGTAACTACATTTCCCGTGAACAAGTGCGAGAGCGCTTAGTGATGACGTGCTTGTCGCGACCCACGCTGGAGGTTCAAAGGTCAACACTCCATTCCGGTCTGCACCTCCCCGAGACAGCCCAGAAGGACGTCTGGAGTACCGACCGGACGGTGAGTGAAGCGCGCGGTAAGCGGATGTTGCTTCGCAGACAGGCCGCCCACTGGACTGCTGGTTTGCGTTTAGCGAGGGAACGAATCTGCTCTTGTACAAATGTAGCTGTTGCTACAATAGCCAGCGCTCGGTCCATTAAACAGACAAGAGAGAGCGAACAGAGCCGATTTCAGTAATGGGGCGTTCTAGCTCAGGACGCCGTTTTTTCCGATAATAATTTGCTACCAACAACGATGGGATACATAAAAGCAGCGCTAAGATATTCATGGTCAACATACAAAGAAAAGTCATTGTGAAGCACACTAGAGCATGCCTGTGTTCAGATTATCACGAACATACTTAGGTGAAGTCACAGGATATGTTTGCTGATTCCTAGGTGGTAAAATGAAGTCAGTTTCCTGACATGTCATACTAACCCGACATTCAATATGTTTTCCTTTTTTATGCTCATCAGTGCGGGGCTCCATGTACCTGAGCTGTGGCCAAGTGGGGTGGAGCGTTTCTCTCCTACAACTTTGGTGAGTGAGAGCAACCACTTTAAGCTTTGGAAGTGTGGTGTACTCTGTGAGGCACTAGATTTCGATTTTGTGACGAATCATCTAATGCATATAATTCTGGTATATTGTAACCAAACTGACTGACTGATCTGTTGGTTGTTGTCTTTTTGTATGTGTCTGCATGGGCATCACATCTCTACTGGGATCCTCTGGATTTCACTGAAGGTAGGAGAATGATGTACTACTGAAATACACAGGTGATAGTTTTCTCATTTTTTTCACTTTTCATTGAGCAGTCGCGAATTAGGTCCTGAAGAAAGCAGCAGGATACCTGAGAGGATCCATAATTTAGTCTGCAGAAACATGTTGACCATATACAAGGTTTAGTGGCTATTTGTTAAAACCACTAGTATCACACGCTTTTTTACATTGGTAATAGAAAGGTGTTTATTAAAATTATCTGTCCATTCTATTACCCAATTTTATCTGTTCACATCACAGTTCACACCCTTTCACTCTACACATGCACTGCTCTAGAGTTGTCTATCCACACCCTGACATATGAGAACAACAAAAGGTTTCCATTTCCATCATTACTATTGGCTTGAAACCTACCTTCCCGGTGTGAAGGAAACCCAAATGATGAACAGGGCGCCCAGGATCGACAACTGATGGGTATTTTTCCACGTAGGAAAGATGCTCATTTTTGAAGTAGTTTAAGTCTACCTCCAGATTCCAGACACATATTTGAGCCAACTGATTGATAGACCCACTGCTACTTTCTGTTGTGATAGGTCACATTGTCATCACATGCCATTTTCCCAGTGCATTGTACCATTTCCACAGTTTTCCCCAGATAAATGGTGCTATGAACCGTATAGCACTACTCGCCACCACGTT
Organism: Lissotriton vulgaris; assembly: GCF_964263255.1. NCBI lineage: Eukaryota > Metazoa > Chordata > Amphibia > Caudata > Salamandridae > Lissotriton > Lissotriton vulgaris. Next base: position 103,941,801 of record NC_141685.1, on the reverse strand, counting down.
TAGAGGGTGATCTATTTCTCTTCCTACCCTGGAAAGAGAGTTACTCCAGCATTTTGTTGAAGGGAAACTCTAACTGTTTCCAGTGTCAGAAATAGTCAGATTGGGGTCTGTGAATGCTCACAAACTGACAAGGTGAATCATGCATGCAGTACAGTTACTAGTGTGTGATTCAACACATGCAAAATATGTACATCTGGCAGCTATCATCTGATTAGTTTTGTTTTCAAACATTGTTGAAAGAGCTGAGGACACAGACAAGCCCACTGACACCAAGAGAGAAACAGTAATAACAGTTAGTCACAGGCCCTGGCAAAACCCCTAGGCCTGCTCATCATGAGACCAATCTCCCTCCCAAACATTCTTGCTAAACTATTCACAGGCATTCTGGCACACAACATAGTCCGTTCATAATGGCCTTATGACTGCAAGCCACAGCAGTGGTGGGTTAATATTGGGCTGTTAATAAAATTGATAATTTCCAACACTGAGAAGACACTGGGTGTAGGAAGGTGGATATCTAACTATATGGTTACCCCAACTTTTTGCCTTGTGTTTTGCTGGTTTTCGACTTATTTGGCCTGGGATCCTGCTATTCGGAGCCCCAGGCTATCTGCTCTGCCTATAAAATGGACTCCGTGTACTTTAGGTACATACCAGATTGGGTATTGGGTCACCTCTGTGAGCCCCTGTGTAGTGTGCCATAGGTACCCAGGGCATAGGTGCATCCAAGGCCTACCATGGGCTGAAGCATGTATTATGCCACCCCTAGCTGGCCATCCAAACTGACACCACAGGTTGAAGGTGGTGTAATCACCCCTTACTTAGATATAGTATACCTATATCTACCTTTATATATAGACACATATGCACCTATAAGTCACTCCCATCGTAGGCCTCGACAATCCTCAAGGCAGAGTGCTTGGTTTTATGTGAGGGGGTGCCCTAGCATGAGCTGAGCCCCTCTGCAGCTTTCAGAACCATGTCCTTATAGCTGTTCTATGATATAGCCATACCATATACTCTTAAGTGCATTATAATCCTCGCGGTTAAATGCTAACTTTCGTGTGGCTTTATCAAAACATGTGGTGTAAGGTGTCAAACGCTTTGGAATACTACCCTCTCCCACCAATTCCGGCGGCGGGGTAGCATTCCACCCTTCTAGAGGGAAAAGACATGTATGTTACTGCTTTACCCGGTTAGAGTTAAACAGAGCTTCAGCATCACAAAATGGATGCTGCTGCCACAGACACCAGTCTGACCTCCTGCTGCTGGACGAAACTCCAGCAAGGGAGGCCTGGACAATGGTTTTCCTGTCGAGGGAGGTGCTAGGACCTCCCCAGACAGCCTGTAGTGTATTGGGGCAGTGTGGGTTGAATGGAACAATGCTTTTCCAGACACTGCCTGGGGCACACAAGATGCTCCATGCATAGCCCGGTTCAAACCAGTTGCTGGGGCACTCCAGCCCTGCTCTGGCACGATACTGGACAAAAGGTAAGGGGTGTAACCACCCCCTTCTCAGGTGCACCAATAGGAGGGACCTAGTGGGTAATCCAGCCCATTTTCTTAGTGTAAAGATAGGTGCTGTGTCCCCAGGACTTTAGATTATCCTGGAACAAAACTCTGAAATGAAACTCTTGGACCTTCGACATTCTATACCGACTAGAAGACTGAAGACATCTCCCTTGTGGTCAAGGAGTGACCACCCTGTGTAAACAGGGACCCCTGTCTTTAGTAACAAGCAAGGTAAATGCGGCAGTTGGCATTTGAGCTGATCCAGTGTGAATAGGAAAGCATTGTGGAAAAAGATGTCCGGAGTTACCTTTGTCATATATACTTCCTGAAGAGTTACCTTTGTTATACAGTTCATAAAGAGTTACCTTTGTTATACACTTCCTGAAGAGTTACCTTTGTTATACACTTCCTGAAGAGCTACCTAAGGTAGATACTTCCTGAAACTGAATTAACGGCAGCGCTTACTGATTCCTCTCTTTTTCCACAATCTGTTCTGTTTAAATGAAATCTTGTCCATGTATATCTACCCAAAACTGTACCTGTAGCACATGAGTGCTCTGTAGCTGCCCTTTGCTTAGTAATTTACTCTGAACAATGGTAAATCACCGTCTTTTCAGAAGTAAATACAATGTGACATGTTCAACCATAGTTTTAATGAAATATCCATGTATGGTAAAATGTTCCTTACTAAATTTCAAATATGGTAGAGAAGAGATGTCTTATCCAGCTGGTTAAATTTTGTGTATTCACATTGTATTACATTTGCATTTAGTAATATTACATTTCTTTACATCCAACAGAAAATAAGCCTTAAATGCACGGATTGATTTTGAATAATGAAGATAACACATCAAACCTGCAAAAATTGTCAAAAATAAGGAGCTCCAAAAACATCAGTGCAATCAGAGACAGAGGACAGATCCAGGAAGAAGCAGTCAAAGGCAATTCAGTGAGTGTCCGAGTCTGAGCTCTGTACCTCGACACCCCAAGACAAAGAAATGACCTCTACAAAATTAAGGCAACAAAACTGACAAACCACCTGCTGTATAAACAAGCGTCCAACACCAGCTTTGATCATGAGGCCGGTATGAGAGTTGGAGGAAGGTCTCGTGTCTATTTGGAATCCACAGCGGGGGAAAAAACATACCACTGCAATGAATGTGTAAAGAGCTTCTGTCAAATTTCAAACCTCTACACACATCAGAGAATACACACAGGGGAAAAACCGTACCAAAGCAATGAATGTGTGAAGAGCTTCTGTCGGTTACAAGAACTCCAAAAACATCAGCAAACCCACACAGGGGAAAAGCCATACCATTGCAAGGAATGTGTAAAGAGCTTCACTCAATTATCAAGCCTCCATAGACATCAGAGAATACACACGGGAAAAACCATACCATTGCAAGGAATGTGTAAAGAGCTTCAATCAAATTTCACAGCTCCGCACACATCAGAGAATACACACAGGGGGAAAACCATACCATTGCAGTGAATGTGTGAAGAGTTTCAGTACGTTAGCAAAACTCCAAACACATCAGCAAACACACACAGGGGAAAAACCATACCATTGCAGTGAATGTGTGAAGAGCTTCAGTCAAATTACATGTCTCCGCACACATCTGAGAATACACACAGGGGAAAAACCATACCATTGCAGTGAATGTGTGAAGAGTTTCAGTACGATAGCAAAACTCCAAACACATCAGCGAACACACACAGGGGAAAAACCATACCATTGCAGTGAATGTGTGAAGAGCTTCAGTCAAATTACATGTCTCCGCACACATCAGAGAATACACACAGGGGAAAAACCATACCATTGCAGTGAGTGTGTGAAGAGTTTCAGTACGATAGCAAAACTCCAAACACATCAGCGAACACACACAGGGGAAAAACCATACCAATGCAATGAATGTGTGAAGAGCTTCAGTCAAATGACATGTCTCCGCACACATCAGAGAATACACACAGGGGAAAAACCATACCAGTGCAGTGAATGTGTAAAGAGCTTCAGTCAGTTAACAGGCCTCCAGAGTCATCAGCGAATACACACAGGGGAAAAACCCTACCATTGCAGTGAATGTGTGAAGAGTTTCAGTACGTTAGCAGAACTCCAAACACATCAGCGAACACACAGAGGGGAAAAATCTTACCATTGCAGTGAATGTGTGAAGAGCTTCAGTCAAATTACATGTCTCCGCACACATCAGAGAATACACACAGGGGAAAAACCATACCATTGCAGTGAATGTGTGAAGAGCTTCAGTCAAATTACATGTCTCCGCACACATCAGAGAATACACACAGGGGAAAAACCATACCATTGCAGTGAATGTGTGAAGAGTTTCAGTACGATAGCAAAACTCCAAACACATCAGCGAACACACACAGGGGAAAAACCATACCAATGCAATGAATGTGTGAAGAGCTTCAGTCAAATTACATGTCTCCGCACACATCAGAGAATACACACAGGGGAAAAACCATACCAGTGCAGTGAATGTGTAAAGAGCTTCAGTCGGTTAACAGGCCTCCAGAGACATCAGCGAATACACACTGGGGAAAAACCCTACCATTGCAATGAATGTGGCAGTAGTTTTACTTACTCGTCAACATTAAGAATTCATCAGTGAGCTCACATAGGGGAAACAAATCTCTTAAATGCCATGAATGCTTGAAAAGCTGAAGTCCATTATCAATCCTAAACAGGCATCAGCGAACACACGCAGAAGAAAAGCCTTCAAGTGCAATGAATGTGTGAAGAAATGTAGTCAATTATCAAACCTATATAGACATCAGCTTACACACACTCTGTAAATACCGTACAACTGTAGTGAGTGTAGAAGTACCTTTAGGAAATCTTTCGCATTAAGGATTCATCAGTTAATGCTCACAGAGAAAAAACCTTTTAGGTGCAGTGAATGTGTGAATATCTTCTGTCAGTTATTAAACCTACGAATACATCAACTAACATACACAGAGTAAAAATGGGCATTGCAATTAATGTCAGAAGTGATTTTGTAAATTGCAAACACACCTGGGGTAAACCTTAGAATTGCACTAAAAGTGTGACGAGCTTTTGTCATTTTCTGATCCTACATAGCCTCGGCGAACACACACCTTCATTTAACTCTCTTAGAAATAATCCTAGTGATGCATTGAATTAAAAAAGAACTTAAGAACAATAACAATAATATTGACTCATCTGAGGACATAGACAGGAGCAGAACAGTCCAGTTATTGTGAGATGAAGGAATTACAGGAACAAGTATATAATTATGTGGGTTATTCAAATACCAGATGAATGAAGACTCGACTAGAAGAAATGAAGAAAACCAAAGATTAGTAGTATATTGAAAGTGTCTGTTCCCAGTGATTGTTCACTTCGGTACACATAGAAAAAACAACGTGATTTAACAGGAAATCCACTGGGAGACTAGCTCAATGTGGAATAAAAGAAAAGAAACGCTGGTGGTTTTTATTTGGCGATGAAGAGTTACAAAGAAAAACATCCAAGTGTTCCTGTTCATGCTACCTGTAAACGTGTAGGGATGAATATGATTCTGCCTGCACACATTGCTATATTAGCATAAGTGAGTTAGTTGCGAGAACGCCATATTGCTGCTTTTGCACATGTCACTACATGTCTCTGTTTTTATAAAGACAAACTGCTTGCTTTTCCTTCACATGAGAATGGTCTGTTTTTCATATCTCTAGACTCACACTGCAACCTCAAGTCTGCACAAAGTGTTCAAAGTTAAAATAACAATGTGTGCTGTTTATGCAGGTTGATCGGCCCACGCTCTAGACACAACACAAACACAGCTGCTCATTTCTGAAACTCATGTGCTTTTAATATTGCACTGCATGCATGAGTCTAGCACTTGGAAAAAACCTTTCAATCGACAAAGAGCTGTGCTGATCTGGGATGTGATTCACTTCACCTGACATTGAAGGTATGGGGTTCCCGGTTTTAACCTAGAGATCTTCTATTATTATAATACCTAGCTCCTAGCAAGGGGAGGGTGGTACACAAGGCGCAATAGATCTGGTTTCACTATCATTATGATATGATTTCTCCCTTTGTATTTTATGGAATTGTAACAATGTTGATTGTATTGATTTTATGCATCTTTTTACTTATGTTAGCAAAGATACTGCATCTTAGATCACGTATTTGAAATTAACATTTTAAACTATACAGTGTCTCTGATTGCTCACGTTGTGGACATTTATGAGAATAAAAACAAAAGAGTGTTCTTGATTCCCACTATTTCTGAGAGGTCCCAAAGTCGCTTGTTCATTGGTAGCTTCGCTGTAGTACGGAGAATGAATGAGACACTGTTGCTAGTCCGATAGGGGTTCTGGGCACTGAGGTGGACTTTTGGTACACCACAATACACTGAGGTCCTGGTTTCCTGCGCATAGTTCTGTGCATGAGCAGAATTCCCGCAACATGGCGCCCAAAGTCTTGATTAGTGCTCGTATCTGTCCACAATACTCTCAACACCTTTTCCGGTTAAGAGGCGTGACGGATGAACCTACCTACACAAATGTGTTATAGGTTAATTCAAGCAGGAGATTTATGAAAAGGTTTGTCGTGTTCTATCTAGGACCCCGATCAATATGGTGACCTTTTGCCCCTATACGGCTATAATCAATCCATACCCATATAATGGCATAAACGATCAGAACCATATTTCAGCCATATTTCAGAAACTCGCCTCTGCAGCTCATTACAGTACATGACACAGCAGAAGCCACTATCTTAGATTCCTAGATTACACTCCGAGTTCTTCAACAAGATAAACCCCCAGCAACCTGGGAAAGCCCCGCTTGCTTTGTTTTTATTAGTAATAGAACTCTAATGAGCACTGTAAGAACGACCAGTTCCTGGTGACATCTTTATTGACGTCTTATATCCAAAAACTTACGTCAAACAAGGCACCTTTCAGGTATAAATATTACCAACGTTGCCTTAAGCATGCGCGATGATGTGGTGAATACAGGAGCAGAACAGCTGTCCCTTGCAGAGCCCAGCAGATGCGAGTGGCCCACGGACGCTGCCCCTCCTCCTCCTTGACGCGCTGAGAAAGATGCTGTTTTTTCTCTTGCCGAGAAAATCCAGCTCCGGCGTTTCCAGCCTACCCTTGCGGGTGACTGGAATATCGAGTCCTGAGAGAAGATACCAGCCCTCCAACATTCTATTCCAGAGGTATGGTGTTGACTAAACCCTTAGAGAGAATTCTTGAAGCAAATCCTTGGCAAAACCAACTTAACTTAAACTGCTACTTACTCCCTCCCAAGTATTTGGCTTAGGTCAGGTACACCGGGGTAGGCGTAGTTGAAGCACCAGTTGAGTACGTTAGCCAAATGTATATATTAATGTATATATCTTATTCCTTTTAACTATCGTATGGCTAAGAAACCATATCAATTATTTTACAGTATTATTTCGCAATACTCATTTTACTGTACGCACTTTATATAATAACGAGTCTTGCAATTGTGGCAATTCATTTCTCTTGTATGAGAAGAAAGACTGTTCAATAAATAATACCTTTTATTGAAAACGCCTGTCTCTCTACTCTCTGCATAATGGTAAAAGTAATTCTGCACAAACTGACTGAGTGAAATAGCTGTCTATTGTTTCACACGACTCAAGTCAAAGTCAAAAAGCTTTATTTCGATAAAAGTAATTATCATAAAAGCAGATCAATGTATAAAAAATTACAGTTAATTACAATTTTAAAAAGATTCTATATCTCTGTTCCAAGCAATAGTTTCAATAAATGTATGTTCAGTTAAACATAGCCAGCTAGTTTGTTAAATTATAAAGGTAGAACAATTATAGCAGCATTCCCAGTTTAAGAAGTTTTTCTAAAAAAGAATTAAACAGATTGTTTTAGCTTTTTGGCTCGAATAGCCCAGGCCCAGGATAGGGCACAAGCATAGGGTACGTTACTGTCCGAAATAAGTATCCTGATTGCCACATCATGACTCCTAGTCCCCAGCTGCCGGCATAGGTTTTTGAGCCAGACCCTCCTTGGAGTAGCATATTCGCCGCAGACAAACAGAAAATGTGCTAATGTCTCCGGTTTAGCAAGGCACGATGGGCATAGATCAGAAATTTCTATACAAGATTTCCATCTTTTAGTGAAGGTGTTAAGTGGTAAGGTTCCCGTTCTAAATCTGAAATACAAGGCCCTATCAAAGGGTTTTCCAATTGTATCCAGGTATAGTTCCCGCCTGGGACAGTCTTTGAATATCAGAAAGTCCTCTGTTAGCCTGCCTAGGGATGTGCTAGAGTGTCTTTGAGAACAAATCCAGTTCCAATAAAGCTTTTTAAGTGTTTGCTTTGGGGGTGAAGTTCTACTTAGCCATGATTCAAGTTGGCCTAACTTGGTTAATAGGCTTTTCATGTCTTTTAGCCATTTGATTTTGTGCCAGCTTGGTGATGACATAATTTCTTTAAGGCCTCTGGCATATCCACTTAGTTCTTCTACCCGCCAAATACGGGCCCATAGTAGTAACGGGCGAAATTTCGCAATTTCGCCAATCTGGGTACAGCCAAGATCCATGAATAAAGGAAGTGTCGGGGTGCCTTGTGGAAGGGACATTATTTCTCTGCAAAATTTGTTCTCAGATCTTTGCAGAGCGTTGGTGGACGAAAAGCCCCAAAGTTCCGCTCCATAGAGGGCAGAGCTAACACCTTTAGCTGAATAGATCTCAAGGGCTGTTCCTATAGGCCTTGTTGTACTGGAACGTTGCTCTCTCAAAAGGGCGCCTGTAATCCTTTTGTGGCTCAACAGCATTTTGTCTAGGTGTGGCGTCCAATCCATTTTGTCCGAAAGGCGTATCCCAAGGTAATCAAAGACTTTCACCCTTTCCAGGAGCTCAGCGTTTAGGGTGGGGGAATGCACATGTTGTTTCGATGGATTGAGGACAAGGTACTTCGTTTTGTTTGTATTTATAACCAGGCCTCGATCGGTACAAAATGATTGGAGATTGTCCAAAAGTCTCTGGAGTCCCATTGGGGTTTTGGAGATTAAAAGCGTATCATCCGCGAAGAGGAGGGTCGGTATGCATTCGCCAGCCAGGGATGGCTCGTCAGATGGATGTTTAAGGAGATGCTCGACCACCCCATTGATGTAGAGAGAGAAAAGGGTGGGAGCCAGAACACATCCCTGGCGGACTCCTCTCTCTACCGGAATACTGCCCGTTTCCTCCCCTCCAGGGCCCCACCTGACTTGGGCAAAGCTGTCCTGGTGTAGTCTGGCTAATAGGGATAGTAGATAATGTGGCAGCCCCATGTCAGCCAGTACTTTCCATAATAGGTCCCTAGGTACGAGGTCAAAGGCAGTCTTTAAATCGATAAATGCGAGATAAAGACTGCCCTTGCCTATTACCACAACCTTCCAATATACCATCATGAGCCTGAATGCTTGCTCAATCGTTCCAGTGCCCACTCTAAAACCCGCCTGGAAGTCGGAAAGGATTTTATTTTCTTCTACCCAGTTGAGGATTCTGAGTAACAGGACTTTGCCGACAACTTTTTGGCTGGTATCTAGCAAGCTGATCGGCCTATAATTAGATGGGTCATCCCTAGAACCTTTCTTATGGATGGGGACCACCTCCGCCCCCTTTCACGATGAGGGAATAGGGGCACCGCTACAGATGGCAACAAGGAGGGAGTGAATCAATTTACCCCATTTAGCGCTATCGGATTTTAGCAGATCCCCGGGAATCCCATCAGGTCCGGCCGCTTTTTGTGGAATGATAGAGCTTATTGCGTATTCCACTTCCTTTAGCGTAAAGTCGAAGTCGCTGGGGCAAAATACATAGTTAGTGGTAGGCGGGGATATGGCAGGCCCTCTCCCGTTGGAGCCGTCGTGACAGGAGTAGAGTTTAGAGAAGTGATCCTCCCACACCTGGCTTGGGATGTTGCAGGTTAGCAGATCACTGTCTGGTCTGTTACGTGCCCTTATAGTGTCCCAAAAACATTTAGAGTCTTTTTTCAAGCTGGCTTCTTTAAGGGTTAGCCAGTAGGCATCTTCCCACTCCCTTTTGGCTAACCACAAGACCTTTTTATGTTCCCTTCTAGCTATTTGAATTGATAAGGGGGACTTCCCTTTAACTGCCTCAATTAGACCTGCCTTGGCCTTTCTGCATGATGCAGAGTACCAGTCATGTCTGCCTTTGGGTTTGGTTAGAGGTTTGGATTTCCCTATAGTCCCTTTTACCCAAAAAAGGTCCCCTATAGTTTTTATGGCTACTTCATAGATAGTTGTTACCTTATCTGCTGCCATAAGTAAATCTATGGAGCTGATTTCATCTTGTGTGCCTTTAATCACCTCTTCTATAGTGGACAGTTTATCAGTATTACACAAGATTTTATTCCACTTAAGGCGTCTTCCACAAGAGGAGACAGTAATCTCCTGTGGGCAGCTCAGTGGTGCTAGCGGCGCTCCAGTGGACCAGAAATTCATTAGGGTTAAGGAAAGTGAGTTATGATCACTCTCTATGGTAGGAATAACAACCATATCGATGACCGAACTCCAGAGCCCCCGGTCCAACAGAATATAGTCTATCCTTGTGGAGTGACCAACTCTGTTGAACGTTGGGGCACCCATCTGGTCAGAGCGTGTGCGGCCATTGGCTGCTCTTAATCCAAACTCTAAGGTAAGTGCATTGAGCTGTATTGCACTGCGAGTCCAGCGCTTGATGGGTGGAATAGAGAGCATGGGAATACCCCACCTACTGTCCTCTTCTCCTAAATCAGGTATTCCTTCTAGGGGGAGTGGCTCATATGTGCAGTTAAAGTCTCCTGCTATTATAATATGGCCAGGTTCGCTCTGGTCCCCTAGTTGGGCCTCAAGCTCCGCTACTGTTGGTGAGATGCACCCATTTTTGAAACCTCTAGCGTAGACATCGTAGAGATCTACAAGTAGTCCCCCACGTTGGCCCGATAGAGAGATACCAAGGATATCTGGGTTTCCTGCCTTCTTTATGGTTATCCGACAGTTGAGCGAAATGCTTGCCCAGATGATGAGCCCCCCTGATGGCCGCCCCTTCCCTGCCTTAGGTTTTACTGCTGGTGTAAAAAATGTGACAAACCCGACACGGTGCAGTGGCTCGGTGATCCAGGTCTCTTGGAATACACAAATCTTGTGGGCGTCAATCAGGACGTTCCACTCCGGGAGGCCTAATTTCCTAGAGATCCCCGCAAGGTTCCAAATAAGGATTTTTATCTCGCCATGTGTTGGATCACCGTCGGGGATGACAATAATTTTAGAATTTGGTGGGTCTACACTGTCCCTAGTTAATGTGTGGGGAAGTGATATTGGGGGTGTCAATGTTGGAGATTCGGGGCATATGGGGAAGGATGTGGCTGGCGGAACATCCTCCATATCGTTATTGGTGGTAGCGAGATTTGTATCTGGACCTTCCATAAAATTGAGTCAGTCTACCTCATCTAACACACAGTATCTATTTGGATGGGCGAATTGTGAATATGAGGGGTCGAAAGAAGGGGCAAATCCTGCCATGGCTGTTGCCACTGGTGGTTAGCAGGTAGTGGGGGCTGAAGGGATTGCTGCCACTGCTGATCAGACTGATATAGGGGTGGTGGGTGCTGGAAAGTTTGTTGCCACTGAAGGCTAGCATGGTGTGGGAATAAAGATAAGAAATGTGATGGCTGTTGCCAGTGTTTAGTGGTATGTTGCGGGGGATACACAGGCCCTCTATTATTTGGAAAAGCAAGACGATGGGGATTTAGTCTTGGCGGCATGGGAAGGAAGTAAGACAAGGGGAGTGGGTTGATTTGGGTAGTAGGACCACTGTTGGGTGTGTTACATATGTAACTGGCAGCCCCTATATCCCTAAAGTTAACTGTGATTACATCCCCTGGTATTGTTTTCTTACTCCTGCCCACCCAGTCCCCTCTACGCACAGTAAGAATTTCACCACTCATATTATTAGGTAAGGGTTTGTGTAATTGAAGCCACTGGGCACATTTGTTTCTTAGCTCTACAAAGGTTTCTTTTACTCCCTCCTTCAGTGGGGGACCGGCTGTCAGCACAACCACAAAAGGAGAGACTTCCGGTGGCAGGCTGATTGATTTATAACGTGCCTGCTTTTGCTTAGAGCCTTCGGGCTTGTTTGTAGAGTGAGGAGCTGCAGGGTTAGTAGGCTTTCCTGTGAGATCTTTCGCTTGTAAGATTGTAGTTTTATTTCCACCAGCTGATTGTTGCAAGGTCGAAGTAAGACCCACCGCCTTCGGAGTAGATAGGAGTGGGGGTTGAGCAGAATTATTCCCTGGATGGGACAAGTGTAGTACGGCTGGATCCTTGGTGACTGATGGTATTTTGGCCTTGTTAGATGCATCTTTAGGGAGCTTGACGCAAGGTGAAAGCTTGGGAAGCGTTTCTTTAATCCCTTGTGGCTGGACAGACCCAGGCCCATTCATCTTATTAGGCCATTTCGAATTTATTAGCGACGTGAGTCTGTCAAGTTTGGAGATTAGAGGCTTTATTTGTGCTGCTATTTTGGCCTCAAGGTCCTGTTTGAGATCTGTTACCATGTTTTCAACCCAGCAGGGTATGCCTGGCGCCAGGTGCGGAGTAGGCGATATCAAGTTGTGGTTCCTGGCTTTAGCTTTGGGTTTTTCCTTAGACTTAGTCTTGGACGCTACCTTTGTAGGAATAATAACCCTTCCCCCAGAGTCGATAGGTACAGGAGGTGTTACTTTATCCATTTGCCCATCTAGGCTTGGCTCCGTCTCTTCAGATGTCTGACAGGCTTCTAGATCTGGGGTAGCCTCAAGATCAACAAAGGACGGATCCGAGTCAGATTGGGTGACTGACAAATCGACAGCATTCGGTACTGTGACTGTGCCAGCGGTAGTCAAGGGTAGGGGTAGGGAACAATTATTCAAGGCTTGTTGGGAGGGTGAATTTGCGTTTGCGAGAGAGCCCAAGGAAGAGCGCTTAGCGTTCATGAGGTCCAGGGAGACTCTTTTTTCCAGCAATACAATACTTTTATCGATGGTCTCATTCACCCGTGAGATGAAAAGATCTATAGGACCAGTCACTTGTGCTACCCCCATGGCTTTTTTAGTACAGCTTCTAGTTCTATTGCGCATAGTTGACATCTGTGGTGCTGGGCCAGATGCAAAATGGGGCCTCAAAAAAGCGGTAAGTGATAGGGCTAGGAGGCGGCCACTATATGTTTATAGAGAAGTTGGAAATCAGTGCCGCCTACCTTGCTGATGGATTAAGGGCGAAGATGCAGGGGTTCAGGGCCAGGGCCGTCCTCTGCCGTCCTTGAACGGCCTTAAACGGCCCGCTCTTTGCCCGGTCTTCGCCCCGGCCTTAGCCCCGCGCGTCCCGCGTGCGCGTTGTTGCCACAGCTTATCTAAGGAGAGGTCAAGTGAAGGGGGCGGGAAGAGGACCAGCTGCGGCCGATCCGCGCCGCTAGGCACGCTGGTCCTCGCAGTCCCGCCTCTGCCCTTGCTGGTCAGCTGTTGGTTCCTGAAGCCGCGTTGGTGCTCAATGCACGTCGAGGGACAGGAGGCTAAGTCCACAGATACCAAAGTCTTTGCCTATGAGCGGCACCCGCGGAGCGGGGGCCGCGAGGCGTGGCGAAGTGGCCGGAGAAGAACGAAAAGCAGGAGCAGCACTCCAAACAGGTAGGGACCCAAGGCGCACTCACTCCGTTCTGATTTTATTGGGAGGAAGGGGCGGGAAGAGGGCCAGCTGCGGCCGATCCGCGCCGCTAGGCACGCTGGTCCTCGCAGTCCCGCCTCTGCCCTTGCTGGTCAGCTGTTGGTTCCTGAAGCCGCGTTGGTGCTCAATGCACGTCGAGGGACAGGAGGCTAAGTCCACAGATACCAAAGTCTTTGCCTACGAGCGGCACCCGCGGAGCAGGGGCCGCGAGGCGTGACGAAGTGGCCGGAGAAGAACGAAAAGCAGGAGCAGCACTCCAAACAGGTAGGGACCCAAGGCGCACTCACTCCGTTCTGATTTTATTGGGAGGAGGGGGCGGGAAGAGGACCAGCTGCGGCCGATCCGCGCCCCTAGGCACGCTGGTCCTCGCAGTCCCGCCTCTGCCCTTGCTGGTCAGCTGTTGGTTCCTGAAGCCGCGTTAGTGCTCAATGCACGTCGAGGGACAGGAGGCTAAGTCCACAGATACCAAAGTCTTTGCCTACGAGCGGCACCCGTGGAGCGGGGGCCGTGAGGCGTGGCGAAGTGGCCGGAGAAGAACGAAAAGCAGGAGCAGCACTCCAAACAGGTAGGGACCCAAGGCGCACTCACTCCGTTCTGATTTTGTTGGGAGGAGGGGGCGGGAAGAGGACCAGCTGCGGCCGATCCGCGCCGCTAGGCACGCTGGTCCTCGCAGTCCCGCCTCTGCCTTTGCTGGTCAGCTGTTGGTTCCTGAAGCCGCGTTGGTGCTCAATGCACGTCGAGGGACGGGAGGCTAAGTCCACAGATACCAAAGTCTTTGCCTACGAGCGGCTCCCGCGGAGCGGGGGCCGCGAGGCGTGGCGAAGTGGCCGGAGAAGAATGAAAAGCAGGAGCAGCACTCCAAACAGGTAGGGACCCAAGGCGCACTCACTCCGTTCTGATTTTGTTGGGAGGAGGGGGCGGGAAGAGGACCAGCTGCGGCCGATCCGCGCCGCTAGGCACGCTGGTCCTCGCAGTCCCGCCTCTGCCCTTGCTGGTCAGCTGTTGGTTCCTGAAGCCGCGTTGGTGCTCAATGCACGTCGAGGGACAGGAGGCTAAGTCCACAGATACCAAAGTCTTTGCCTACGAGCGGCCCTCGCGGAGCGGGGGCCGCGAGGCGTGGCAAAGTGGCCGGAGAAGAACGAAAAGCAGGAGCAGCACTCCAAACAGGTAGGGACTCTTATCTGAGGAGCAAAGTTGTCATGTTTATGCGGTTGTTGGAAAACTGAATCCCTTCTTGTCTATGCCTGCGAAGCTGATCACTTCCTATTCAGTCAAGAAAGTTTCCAGTGACCTCTGAGCTAGCTGGTACAAAACCAATTAAGTTTAATATAGTCAGTAGAGACCTAGAAGACCACACTTCTACGTCTACTCTGCTGGTTATGTTATTCCAATGCGCAGGGCCTATAGGGAAAATAGGAACTACACTACAGGTTCACATTTTGAATTACTACCCTTTGTTGTACTATTGAGATAAAGGCTGAACTCCCAGGAGCCCGGGGGGAACACCAAAAAGCGGAAAAGCTCACCTGACACGCCAACGTGCTGGACAGGGCCGTGAGGTGAACGGCGGCAGTCTCCCTTACCGGCAGCGGCGGCGGAGCGCTGGGAGAACCACAGCCCCCAGCAGCCTCAGGGGCGGCGCGCCTGTGACGCGATTGGAGCGCCCGGAGGCGCGAGATAAAGGCTAACCTCCCTCTCGGCCACCGCGAGTCGCGCGCGGGAGGCGCCCGGGAGAAGCCCGGGACAAGGGCGGGGCCGTCTGTGGCCGTCCGAGGCAAGAGGAGGCTGGGCCGGGCCAGAGACCCTGTGCAAATATTTCGGTGACCATCTTCTGCACGGTAAAGTGACTGTAAGGGCTGAGGGACTATTGTGTAATTACTGTGTGATTAACATTGGGAGCTGAGTACTTTGGCTTACTTGTGAATAGGTTAACCCTCATTAAAGCACAACTACACTCATGTCGGGAACAAAGAAGGACAAGGCTACTGTGGGGACAGGTCCCATTGATAACTTCCTAGTAAAAATGGTAAACAAGATCAACAATGACAGAAGGGCCTCACTGGGTAGAGGTAATCTATCAGATCACGAACTATCCTTAGTGGGTCTTTTCCCAATGGAGGCTCCTCCAGAGACCGAAAATGGCATTGATTCTGGGCCGGAGGTAGTCAATGCAGTAGAAGCACGGACCCACCGGGCTCTGGATATAGAAATTCTTGACAAGTCCCTTTCGGACCCGGAGGAAGGGGTGGCACCAGTACATAAAAATACTAGACCCGTCAGAACCTGCAGAAAGCAGCAAAGTAAAAGGGGGGGTAGGAATGCTCATAAAAGAAGGGTAGACACTCATCTGCCTGACATCCATACCTCCCCGGAGGTAACTACGATCCTGGAGGGTAAGAACGAGGCAAATATAACCCTGAGCCCTGAGCAGTTTGGCCTGCTAATTCGAACTCTAGAAGCCAAACTTGAATTAAAACTCGAGGAATCTCTTCAATCCCTGGTGGCCAAACTGGATACTGCTACTGCAGAGATAAAAAGCCTAGGAGGCCTGCTAGAGAAACAGCTAGCCCATACAGTCAAGGTTAACCCCCCGCCCCCCTCAACTACAATGGTTCACCCAGAGTCTGTTGGGAAAAATGTAGCCAAGTTGGATAAACAAACGTATACCTCTCAACAGTCTACTGGAGTTGATACTGACTCCCCACTCCTTCAGCCCCATCCCCCCTGCCATTAGCTACTTCAGTAGTACACCCTAAACCAGGACTTGCTAAAGATCCGATTGCCTTCCCAAGTAGGTGTAGCAATTTTATTAACTTACCCCCGGATTGTTCCACCTATGTAATCGTACTGGCAAATGTTCCGACTCAATACCTGGATGTAGCCGAGTCTCACGAGGAATCACATGATTCTCTTAAAAATAAAGTGGTATCTTGGCTGAGCTCAAACTGTGGGTTCCCTACAAAATTTGCAGGAGAAATTATTACAACCAGGAGGGTAAATTGGATTGGTCCCACACGTAAAAATTGTTGAGGGGACTGCGTAGTAGTAAATTTTAAATATCCACAACACGTGGCCACAGTTTTGTTAAGGGCAGCATCAATGATGAATGACGGCAACAGCATCCAAGTGCACCCTTTGGGATATTTCTACAATCATCCTCCTGTAGCCTCTACCCCTAGACAAGGATTGAGTCCCTTTACTCCATTTGGGCCACGGTCCACTTGTCAAAGTCATGGACCAGAAGGGAGAATCTTTTCAGATTAGGACCCCCCATTCTAACACATAATAGGTTTGACGCACTCTCAGGACTCGAGTTGTGCGACAGACGGGGGGCCGGAGAGGGTATAGTTGATGAAGTTATAGTGGACTTTACCCCTATGGCTCCTGTACCTTCTTCTGCTGATGATGGTTATAAACCGGTAGTGGGTATTCCTGGCAAGGGGGATACTGTTAGGCTGTCAAAGAGAGGAGACCCCAACTGGATAAACCTTGTAAAGCTTTATGACATTGGCGCCATGCAAGAGACTTAGGACACGGAATCCGATCTTTGGTTGGATGGCTTTACTTCATTTTTTGTACCTGCCCTGCCCTCCCCAGCAGGACGGAATAGAGGGGGTCTCCTGATGTTGGTCTCAGTGAATGTAAAGGGCAAAATTACAAAGGTTGATTGTGCCACGCATAATTTTCTTGTTATAGAGGTAACCTTGGATGACGGTTGTAAAATACTTCTTGTAAACTGTTACAATTCACCGCATGGCTACCCTGCAAACGTGCACTTAGTATGGTTAACAGATTTTTAACTTCATATAAGGAAAAGCAAACCACTTATTGTCACTTTATTTTGATGGGTGATTTTAATGTACATTTATGTTTAAATTGTGCTCTAATTTACTCAGATGGGCCGGACAGTATTTCCCCCCCCCCGCATCTCGAACATACCCAGAAGGGACAGGTTCTTGAAAATCTATTAACTGGAAATGATCTGTATGAGGCGGAGTTTTATGATAATAGCACACGGGTTGCCACAGACACGGGAAGGGACTGTGATTCGATAATTGATTTCATTTTTTTATCATTAGGTCTCCTTAAATATGTGATCTCTTATAATGCTGTAGTTATGCCGTTGAGTGATCATAACCCGGTGGGGATGGAGCTAGCTAACGGTTTTTTGCTGCTAAATACATCTGTTACCCCCCAGGCTATAATGTCAGTCAAAGCTAAAGATCAGGGGAGAAGGATGAAATGGGGACAGGTAGTTCCTGATGATTTTTTAGTAAAATTAACATCTATGGCTGCTGAAGATTTGAATGTTTGTGCCAATCCCCACTCTAGGAGCGAGGAGGTTTTAACTTCCTTTGAAGGTGTCTGTCGGACAGTGGCCATAAACATAACAGCTAAAGGCCAGGGAGGTAAAAATAAACCAGTAATGGGCTGGTTTGATGGCAACTGCAGTAAAGCCCATAACCTCCTTAAAAAAGCACTCAATACCCGTCCGAGGGACAAAGCCCTAGTGGTGCAGCTTAGAAAGGATTATACCAGGGCAATTAAAACACGTAAAAATGAATTAAAGAGGGATGCCTGGGCCGAGCTCATGGATAAAGCCACCTTAAAAAACAGTGCTAAGTTTTGGTCAATTATTAATACCCCTTTGTTTTCACATGACCAAAATACTGTGCTGGAACTTAACATCTCCGCGGAAGACTGGCTTAGCCATTTTGAAAAAATCTACGGTAGCAACATGGAGCAGGAATCCTTTGTAGTCCCTGCGTCCGAACTCCCCCTGGCGCCTGTTAGTTTCGATATAGTCGAAGTCACTAGAGCAATCGAGGGCACTGCGGGCCGAAAGGCCCCGGGCCCTGATGGGGTTCCAGCTGATATGTTTAAGGCTAATCCGTTGTATTGGGCTAATATTTTAACCAAAGTTTTTAATGCCTCAGCAACTGTGGGATTTCCTAAATCCTGGTCCTCAGCTACTATAATCCCAGTGTTCAAAAAAGGTCAGAGGGGAGACCCTAGATGCTATAGACCTATATCACTGTTAGACTCCTCGGTTAAAATCCTAGGGAAGGTTGTCCTGCCGAGAATAGCATCTTGGGCCAAAGGGCATAACATTCTGACAGAGGCACAAAACGGCTTTAGGTCGGGGAGGAGTATGGAGGACCAATGCCTCAATCTTCACCTTATAATCTCCAAATATACGAGGGCAAAAGGGGGATCGATATTTTTAGGCTTCATGGACCTATCCACAGCCTTTGATCTAGTTAATAGATCAAGGCTGTTAACTATGCTCCTGAAGTTGGGCCTTAACTGCTCCTTGGTACATTTCCTAGCTGAGCTCCATAAAGATCTGAAAGCCTGCATTAGGATGACAACAGAGGGGAAATGTACGGCAAGTTTTAGATCAAGTAGAGGTGTGCGCCAAGGCTGCATCTCGGCCCCAATGTTATTCACGTTATACGTGAATTCATTGGAGGCTGACCAAACAGCTGTCACTCAGGATATTCCGTGCATGGGGGGTGAACCAATCCCGGTGCTCCTCTATGCCGATGATGCGGTGCTGATAGCCAGGACCCCAATTGCCCTGCGAAAGCTGCTTGATTCTTTTGGAAATTTTATGTCCAGTCTAGATCTGGTGATCAATAGCAGTAAATCCCACACAATGTCAGTAGGCTGCTCTAAAAATAAAGAAAAAACCTTCTTCTGTGACGGCGAGGTTACCTCTAGCGTTAAGGTTTTCACCTACTTGGGTGTAATTTTTGACCAAAGGGGTACTTGGACAACACAGTTAACATCTAAAGCGAACGCGGTGAGAAGTTCAGCCTCCGCAGTCTTGGGGTTCGCTTAAAGACTAGGGGGGAAACCCACAGAGGCTATCTTGGCCATTTACGAAGCAAAGACAGCCGCTATTGCAAGATACGGGGCTGCAATTTGGGGCTTTGCAAAACCCGACCGCATCCAAACAGAGGAAAATAAATTCCTGCGGGCATTGCTGGGCCTACCTCAGTCAACAGCAACTTATTCCCTACACCTTGAGCTAGGTCTTGGTTATATTATAGACACGATAAAACTAGCCCCGTTCCTGATGTGGATCAAGCTCTGGCTAAATCCGAACCTTAGCCTTAATCACAAGATCATAAAAGATTGTCTTAAACTAGACCACAGGAGGGATATCCAGTGGCTGTCCTATGAAGAGTCTCTGGCTGTGAAGCTAGGACGCCCTGAGATCTTTGACAGCCCAGAATCCCCGTGTAAGGCAGATCTAGTGTGGGTGAAGACCAACTTTACCAGGCTCTGTGTCGCCGAGCGTGAAACGGTCGAGCTATGCAAACCCTCTGTGAGGGTGCATGTAATGATAACTACATCCGTCGAGCTGGCTCCTTATTTGTCAGTGGTTACAAATTTCTTTCAAAGGTGGCTACTGACTAAGTTCCGTTTCAATCAAATCTATATGGTCCTCTTGGACGAGAAAGATTGGTGTAGGCTTGAGGAGTCGTCCACATGTAAATGTGATGGTTTTTCCACCCAGGACAACGCGCATTTCTTCTTTTTTTGCTCCTTTTATTGTGAACCTCGGATTCGATATTTAAAACCAATATTGAAGGAGGTGAGATTTACGCAGTACAAGCCCGCACTGTTATATTTATAGATGTTGGATTCTCCTGTAATTATGTATTGTACCGCTAGTTTCCTGGCAGCATCTGTAAGAAGTAAGAGACTAAGATTAAGATCGGATTTTTAATGTTGAAATATAATCAATTTCTGTTCAATGTACGGTTGGGCTCAAACAGAAATGAAATCGTGTAATTACCCTTTTAAACTGTGTTTTAACTCTTGCCATGTTTAATACTGTATTAATTGATTTAAAAAAATGTTTTAATTATCTTAAAATGTCTAGAATACTTTTATGATTTTAACTAATCGAATAAAGTGGTTTTGACTGACTGACTGACTGGCTCCCAGCAGCAGGGAAGTTGCGTAGTCCAATCGGGAAA
Organism: Lissotriton vulgaris; assembly: GCF_964263255.1. NCBI lineage: Eukaryota > Metazoa > Chordata > Amphibia > Caudata > Salamandridae > Lissotriton > Lissotriton vulgaris. Next base: position 103,921,571 of record NC_141685.1, on the reverse strand, counting down.
GAACCGTGGACTGGACTATCAGCTGCCTTGTAGATGAGTCAAAGAACTTTAAAATAGGTCTTAGACCTTGTAGAAAGCCAAAGCATGTAGCAGCAACTTTTTTTGTCTGCAAGCAAAAATTAAGGGAGGAATCCAGCCAGACCCCCAAGTTTTTGACTTCTGTTTTGGGTTCTGGGGCTTTACCCAGAGCATTGGGCAACCAGTGATCACCCCATAGGTCTACGTTTTTTCCAACCAGTAGCACCTCTGTCTTATTTGCATTTAGTTGCAGACAGTTAGATGTCATCCAGTCTGCCACGGCAGTCAGGCCGCTTTTAAACCTGGAGACATTTGGGGCCGATCCTTCCATTAGGGCAACCACTAGCTGCGTGTCATCAGCGTATAAGACGATGGCAAGGTCCCATTGTTTGGCGACAGCAGCTAGCGGCTGAACATAAAGATTAAATAATGTGGGGCTCAATGCCGAGCCTTGGGGGACACCCTGCTCAATAGGATTAGCCTGAGATAGGAAAGGATGGTTGGAAACACGAAATGACCTCTCGGTCAGAAAAGATCTGAACCAGGCAAGGGCCATATCAGTGATCCCTGCCTCCTCAAGCCTGTGGAGCAGAATCTTGTGGGAAACAGTGTCAAAGGCGGCACTGAGATCTAACAGGATCAGTGCCGCCGTTTGACCATGGTCAAGGATAGATCACAGGTGTTCCGTCATGGCCAAGAGGGCGGTCTCGGTACTATGACCAGCGCAGAAACCATGTTGTGTTTCATCCAGAATGTTATTGGAGCTCAGAACGTTGGTAAGTATAGTATTAACATGTGATTCTGCCACCTTCGCTATCCAGGGAAGAAGAGAGATAGGCCTGAAATTTTCAGGCTTCATAGGGTCTAAATTAGGTTTTTTAAAGATGGGAGAGACCCACGCCTGTTTTCATTTCACCGGAACAATGGCGGATGAGAAAGAGGCATTAATCAGCTGGTGTAGCGGGGCCATACAGGGCAGAGAGGATTCTCTGAACTGGGCAGCTTTGAGTGGATCAGCCGGAGAGCCGGACTTAATTTTCACAGTCAATGTGCTAAATTCTTCCCAGGAAATCTCAGGAATAGCCGTCAGATTAGAGGCTAAGGCTGGTCTAATGAAAGGAGATGGACCGGGCATAGTCATGGAAGAAAAAGATTGATAAATAGCCCGTATTTTCTCCACGAAGAAGGAGGCCAATTCTTCACATTGGGATTCTGACGTGGGAATAGGCGCTGGAGATTTTTTGGCACTGAGATCTTTGAGAATTTTGAAGATGACTTTAGCGGGGTTGGAGCTCAATTTAATCTCAGAAGCATAGTTCTCCGCTCGAGCCCTGCATACAGCTGTATGATATGTTTTAAGTTCGGCTAGATAGTAAGCTTTTTTTTCGGGAGCATAGTCTTTCCTCCACTTGCGCTCATACCTTTTGCATGTCTTCAGGGAAGTCAAGGTGTCATTATACCAGGGGTTAGAATCCTGTGTGCGACCCTTAATCCAGGTTGCCGGTATAAGAGTGTCAAGTGCCCGGGTGATCCAGGCACAGAATGAATCATATCCTGTCTCGACAATTACTAAAAGGGCCTAAAGGGTCCGCTCCTAGGAGTGCGTGGAAATCTTCAAGTCGAAACTTGCGCCACTGTCTTTTAAATACCGAACGTTGAGTATTGTTGTGTGAAGATGCAGGTGTGGGAATGGTCATTTCAACTAGGAGATGGTCCGACCAGGCCATAGGAGTAAGGGTAATCACAGTGGCCATCTCAATGTTTGTAAATATGGGGTCTAACAGATGACCTCCTTTATGTGTAGGGCTTTTAACTATTTGATGGAGCTGAAATGCGGCTAAATCGGCAAGCATAGTGCGAATAGTCTGATCCTGGTCCAGATCAAAGTGGAGGTTAAGATCGCCAAAAATGCTAAAATTAGCCGACTCCACGGCAAATGCTCCAACTGGCTCTAAGAAAGCATTGTAAAAACCGGAGGCAGGTCCGGGAGGCCTAAATGTTAATAGACCGGAAAGGGTAAAATGAGTGCTCACAGAGATACTAAAGTGAGCACATTCACCTCCCTCCATATTAACTTTATCAAAAAGACAGGAGTAGCTAGACCTGGTGATCACAGCGATACCACCTCCCGTAGTCGCTCTATTCACCAAAGAAATCGAGTATTCAGGGGTAGCGCCAGATTTGGTGTGCCATCATCACTCAGCCAAGTCTCAGTCAGAAAGAAAATATCAGGAGTTTCATCAATGATACGGTCATATATTTCCGCATGGTGTTTAGCTAATGACCTTACATTTAACTGTAGTATTTTTAGCCGATGTTGAGGGAGTATGACAGGAGAAACAGAAAAAGGCATAGGTTTAGAAAGTAAAAAAGTGCCACAGGGACAGCATAACGGGCCACTCAGGGGATGAAGTGGGGGAATGCTACAATGGTGAGATGGAGGTCGCAGATTTAAGAAAACCTCTCTGGAGTAAAGATAGCTACCTGGCAGATTTTGGCCAGCGTTTCTGGCGAGAGGTGACCTACTGGCACGGACGGGCGCAGACGGGCTTGCCATTCTCCGCGCCATATTGGATATAAATAGTTGGCAGGGGGCGTGTAGCAACTAGAGCGCCGACCAAAATGGCGCGCTCCCGGCAGTGTGTGGTTCCGGTCTTTGCTCTTGTCTGTGCCCTCCACATCAATCAGCCACAGGGCTGCGGTGCACCGGGGCGCAAGAGTGTATAATAAGTCAGGTGGGTGTTCAGGGTTATTCACGCTATTTTTAAAACAATGACGAAATAAAATAAATCTTCCCTCCACCCACTGAACCTGAAGTCAAAATGCAGGAAATAGCCTTAACGATGTTTCCCCGTGTCAGCAGGATCGAAGAACTGTGTTGTGAGATGGCAAATGCTGCAATCGCCACAGGGGTAGTGACCCGTGACTTTGGGGAGGTTCCATACTAAATGTAGTGTAGGGTTGGAGGTGGTTTCCGTGGATCTAGGCCGAGTAGAGATGAGTTGATCCCGTAGGCTGTTCGATTTTTTGTAGGCAAAGAGGGGCAGGTCCCAGTCTCGTTTGCCTGTGTTGATGATTCTCCAATTTTTCATGCTGATTTTAGCCACTGAATTGGAGATAGGGTTGTACGTTGTGACACAGGTCAATGGTGTTATTGTTTCTGGACGGGTCGGTGTTTCCAGGAGGGCATCTCTATTTTGTTTTTTTGCCTGTTTCTTGGTCCTGTCGATGATCCTTCTTGTATAGCCCCATTGTTGTAGTCTGTGGGAAGAGTCTGTGGCCTGTGTGTTGTAGTCCTCCTTATTGCTGCAATTGCGTCTTATGCATAGAAATTGGCCGTAGGGCAGGTTCTCCCTTAGTGGTCGTGGGTGGAAACTTTCAAAGGCCAGTAGTGAATTTCTTGCCGTGGGTTTGTAGTACATGGTGGTTGATAGTTTGCCATTGGTGGCCTTGATAAGTAGGTCCAGGAAAGGTAACTTGTCTTTGCTGCTGGTGTACGTGAAGCGTAGGTAGGGATCACGTGAGTTGAGCCAGGTCAGGAAGTTCTTCAAGGACTCCTCCGAGCCTTCCCAAATCATGAGGACGTCATCAATGTATCGGCGCCAGAAAAGTATTGATTCCGTGAAAGGGTTGTTGGGTTCGAGGATATGTGACTGTTCCAGGTGGTGGACGTATAGCCCCGCCACACTGGGCGCAAAAATACTGACCATGGATGTTCCGTTTGTTTGGAGGGAGTATGTGCCCTCAAATTCAAAAAAGTTCTCTTTTAATGCCAATCTTGCGCAGTCTAGGACAAATTCCCTTGGTGTGGTGTGTTCCCATTGTGAGTTGGTCAGGGTTTCTTCTAGGACCTTGAGGGTGACATCTTGGGGCAGGCTTGTGTACAGGCTTTCAATGTCCAGTCCCACAAGTAACTGGGTTGTGGGGTCAAAATCCAGGTCTAGAAGGAGGGACAGGAGATGTTTGGTGTCCTTGATGTAAGTGGTCGCTGCCTGTACTAGAGGGTTAAGAAAAAAGTCACAGAACCTTGAGAAGGGTTCAAGGAGTGAGTTGCAGCCTGAGACAATCGGTCGTCCTGGGGGTGGTCTCGTTTCCTTATGTACTTTTGGTACTGTGTAAAAGTACGGTATCCAGGCTTGTGTGTTGCAGATGAAGGTAGCCTCCTCTTTGGAGATGTGGTTGTTGTCTGCCGCTGTGGTCACCAGGTTGGTGATTGCTAGCTTGAGTTGATTAGAAGGGTCGCCATTGAGGCGTCTGTAATTGCGGTTGTCATCGAGGACTCTCTGGCACTCCGCTCAGTAAGCCTCGGTGTCTTGTATCTCAATCCCACCGCCTTTGTCGGCGGGCTTAATGGTAATGTTGTCGTTGTCTCGGAGGGTTTTCAGTGCTGCCCGTTCTTCTTTTGATAGGTTGTTATAAGTCTCTGATTGATTGGTTTTCTCTACTTCATTGTAGACGGCCTGCTCGAAGGCAATGATCTCTACAGGTATACTGGAAGGTGGAGGCATGAATGTAGATTTGGGTCGTAGACCAGTCTCATTGGTTTCCCTTGTGTCATTATTGGTGTCTTGTCTTTCAAAAAAGGCGCGGAGCTTCAACTTCCGGAAGAATTCGGCTAGTTCGGTATGCAGGAGGAATTTGTCAACTCTCTTGGTAGGGACAAATATTTTGGTACGTCAGTATGTGCGAGTGAGGAAACCAGGCCTAGTGGAAAAGGGGGCACCTCGTTGGTCTGATCCATTGAGGATCATAAAGGTGTTGGAAGGTGCAGTGAAACTTGAAGATGGGAGAGTGCGGAATTTATGCCATGTAAGTGAGTGCAAGGAGGTTAGCGGATGTAGGAGTGTAGGGTCTGCTTCCTATGGTTACCCCCACTTTTTGCTGTGTTTCGCTGGTTTATCTACTTTAGTCTGGCTTTGGCCCTGCTAATCAGGACCACAGCCTAGCTGTTCCCTCTCTAAATTGGTTACATGTACTTTAGGTACACTCCAGATTGGTTACTGGGTCACCCTTATGAGTCCCTAGTATATGGTACCTTAGGTACCAAGGGCATAGGTACCCCAGAGGCCTACCAGGGGCTGAAGCATGTGTTATGCCACCCCTGGGAAGACTTCAATAATGGCACCACAGGTCAGCACGTGCAGCCTGGGTAAGGTGGTGTAAGCACCCCTTACTTAGATATAGTATACCTATATCAATATTACCTACTGGCGGTCGCCAGTAGGTAGTTATAGTTAGGATCTACTTTCCATAGGAAATCCGCAACATTCTATTGGGAATAACTTTGGCGCCGGTGGACGAATCTTCGCGAATTTCTCAAAGTTCGTGGCCCGCTCTGCTCCGCTTCTTCTCTGAAAATGTGGGGGGGGGGATTCGTCAAATAGGGGCCGAGATAAGAGGGGGGTCCCAAAACGTGTTTTCTCCATGTTAATTTCCATAGGGCGGTCGAACTCACTTTTAGCCCGAACGGCTGAATGGATTTCCACCAAACTTGGCAAATTTGTAGGGACTGGTAGCCCGATGTGCCTATGCTATGTCTCAAGATATGTGCTCCAGTGGATTTTGAGTAATTTAGGTTAAAAAAAAATATAGATCTATAAGCGCGCCCCGGTACGCGCACCGGGCGTGCTACGCGACTTGCGCACGGAAAGCTGATTGGCTCTCGGGTGTCTGTAAACATTCCAAACAGTCCGGAGCGGCCGCCATCTTGTGTCTCGGTAAAATTGAGACACAAGAGGTGGCAAAAACAAAAGGAGAAATGACCATAAGGGGGCTGAGTAGACCCCCCCTGACCCCCTAGGTTTGATGTGGGGGCCATAAAAAGGCCCCGCGGGGCAAAATACATTTTTTGCGCGGGGGAGCGCCTGGTACGCGCACCGGGGAGCGTACCGGGGAGCGTACCATACGGAAAAAAGAATGACAGTTTTCAAAAAATGTAGCATTTTTTTATAAATTGGAGGTAGTTTTAAAAATAACTGTTTTTTTCTTCTTTTTGTTGTTTTATATTTTTTTATTGTTTTTGGAACATTTTTTACTTTTTTTGGCTTTTCTGAACACTTTTATATTGTTTTGTATTTTTTATGGGGAGAAACAAAAAACAGGGAATTGTAAATGGCTCAACTGGAGCAAAAAAAATCAGGAACATTTAGGGTTTTCTTGGACACTTATGGTTATCACCAGCAACCATGATAAGTTTGATACTTTGCTCACCATAGCAAAGTGTCTTGTTACAATATTTGCACACGATTTTGTAATCGGCAAACTTAGGTTGAATAGTAGCCAATGTGTCTCTTGCCCCCAGACCTGATGGAGTGGGTTGTTTTGATGTTGAGCGTCTAGACGTTGATGTGGGGTAGCTTACTGCAGAGGTCCCTTAACTCTGCATTAGAATAATTGTTTGGATACAATCATTGTATGATTCCCGAAGGAATACTTTTTGTTAGGGGTCCCCCTGGACAACTCAGCATCACAAATTAAACAAGTCACCTTTGCAGCGTTGACTTTTTTAAAACCCCTTGGGATTTTGTAGAACTCCCAAATAAAGTGCTCTTTTGGTTGGTAGGGCTGTTTATTTTCAGGCAGGAATTCCCTTCTCTGTTCCTCCTCTTCATCATTCTCCTCCTCATCCTCTTGACCACAAATGTAACCTTCTGGTGGTCTTTTAGATGGTGGTGGTGGTGGTGGTGGGGCAGATCCTCCAGCTGCTGCTGCTAATGTAGCCATTTCAAACTAGTAAAGAGTAGAGATAGAACTCCAAAAAGGTCTTCCTCAGTCAAAAGACAAAGTCAGAATAAGGAAAAAAAGGTGGGGGCTTTCATCATTTGGAAAACAAAACTGTTCTGGACCAATGAAAAGTGTTATTTTCAAGTCACATGACACAGGCTTTCATCATTTGGAAACCAAAACTGATCTGCACCAATGAAAAGTGTTATTTTCAGATTACATGACCTGACGTGCTTACGCTACGTGCCCCGGGGCACGCGGCGTAAGCGCATCGAGACGTTGCACGATCGTATGCGATTGCGTGCTTCCGGGTGCGCTTACGCAGTTCGTCATATGACGCATCACGCGACTGCGCGAAACGTCACGATGTTGTTTTCATTCGCGGCAATAGCGCTAATGGGACGCTCTCCGGTACGCGCCCTGGGGCGCGCAGCAAAATTGCGCTGACCGGGAGCGCTCCGGGGCAACAAAAAAAAATGTAAAAATATAAAAAATGTTATTACATAATTATACAATATAAAATTCGTTATGAAAAATATTACTTTTCATACCTATAGAGATTTGCTATTAAAAAACCATTGAAATTCACTGAAAAAACCATTGGTTTCACACCAGTTATAGTTATCTGGAAATGTTACTCGCATAAAACCATTGAAATTCCCACGTTATAGTTAGTTGGACTCACAATAACTTGTGCGTGCAATGCACTGCTGATGACGTCACATATTACATCACTCATGACATGGTCGGTGACATCACTCATGACATCACTGATGACACAATCCTTGTGACAGAGTGACAGACCGCCTTTCACTATAATGTAACTCTTGAAACACATATTCAAAAATAGAAACTTAAATTTACAAAAAAATGGACATACCGATATCAGTTACAACAACCAATTCAGTAATTCCACCATCTATATACACATCCACTCATTCACCAACAGTTCTATATAATCACTCATACGTATACTCACTCATCATATGTAGTGATACACCTATACATCCTGTTACACACCGACAGTCATCCATAAGTTACTCACACACATACTCACACATGCAACTAAACTATTGAACATCCATTTATTTGCATATAGAGCTGTACACACACTACCTCCTTACTTCTATGGAAATTTACACATATGTATTCTCTTAAACAATCACTTATAGAAACATATACTTATTTAAACAGGAACTCTTACAATCTCTTACTCTCACATATACTCACTTATATGCATCAATATTCACATATTCTAGATTAAAACATATGTAGTTACTGATAAAGACACAAGTGAGACAGTCATCCACTCACTAACATACACATATACACACTATTCAACCATACAGTCCTGCACATATGCAGTCTTTAAAATACATACAAACAGAGAGTCAGTCACTCATGCATCAATGTTGTAAGTAATACCCACACTAAACAATACAGACACTCATACTGATACTAAAAAAACATCTAATAACTCATATACATACACATGTAGTTACTCACCAACCCATGCAGCCACTTATATACAAAGTGAAACACTAATACATATATTTAAATATTTAAACATTACTCACTAATATTTATTTTTCAGAAAGACACACATTCACTGGATGGTGTCATCAGTGATGTCATGAGTGATGTCACTGACCATGTCATGAGTAATGTAATATGTGATGTCATCAGCAGTGCATTGCACGCGCAAGTTATAATGAGTCCAACTAACTATAACGTGGGAATTTCAATGGTTTTATGCGAGTAAAATTTCCAGATAACTATAACTGGTGTCAAACCTATGTTTTTTTTTGTGAATTTAATAGGTTTTTTAAATGCTAATTCCTAAGTATAACTGGTGTGAAACCTATGTTTTTTTCATATATATATTCACTGAAAAAAACATAGGTTTCAGGCCTTATATAGTTAGGAATTAGCATTTAAAAAACCATTGAAATTGCTCCTATATAGTTAGTTGTACTAACTATATTTCGCGCACCCGCAATCCACTGCTGATGATGTCACATATTACATCATTCATGACATGGTCAGTGACATCACTGATGACATAATTCATGTGATAATATGATGCACCTCCTTACACTCTAATATAACCTTTGATACACCCAGTGTTTTATATATATATATATATATATATATATATATATATATATATATATATATATATATATACATTTTAACCTATAAGTCACTCCTATGGCAGGCCTCGAAAATCCTGAAGGCAGAGTGCTTGGTTTTGTGTGAGAGGGTGCCCTAGCATGAGCTGAGCCCCTCTGCAGCTTTCGGAAACCCTTCCTTATAGCTGTTCTATGATACAGCCATGGTCGGCAGTCAGAGATGTGCATTCTATGGAACAGTCATTGACGCCAATTAGTTGAATTATAACTAGTGAGGCCTGGGTGAATCATTTTACAACTATTTACTGTGCCCCACCGGAATCTGAATTGACTCCTATCTCTGGCGACCCTAAACCACTAGATATTGACATTGCCGAGGTAACGGAGGCTATAGACCAAAGTCTTGGCAATAAAGCGCCTGGTCCCAACGGGCTGCCGATAGACTTGATTAAGTGGATCCCGGCATTCTGGGCCACCTTACTTTTGAACATTTTTAATAACCTGATTTAGTAAGGATTCCTGATACATGGGCCAGAAGCATATTTGTACCAATTTGTAAAAAAGGCGACAGATCACTACCGTGTAATTATCGCCCAATCTCCTTAATAGACAACACCCTTAAAATATTAGGTCGAGTTCTTTAGTAGAATTCCACCCTTCTAGAGGGAGAAGACATGTACACACTGGTATACCCGGTAAATGTTTAAAAGAGCCTCAGCATCACAAAATGGATCCTGCTGCCACAGACACGTGTCTGACCTCCTGCTGCTGGACGAAACTCCGGCAGGGTAGGCCTGGTCAATAGGTTTCCTGTCCAGGGAGTTGCCTGCACCTCCCCAGACAGGCTTTAGTGTATTTGGGCAGGGTGGGTTGCATTCAGTGAATGCTTTTCAGACACTGCCTGGGGCACACAAAGTGGCCCATGCATTTCCCAGTTCAAACCGGTTGCAGGGGCACTCAGCCCCAGCTCTGGCGTGAAACTGGACAAAGGGGGATGGGAATAGCCACCCCTCCCCAGGTCCTCCCATAGGTGGGACCCTAGAGTTAGTCCAACCCCTAAACTTAGTATAAATATCGGAACCCAGTCACTGAGACTTTAGATTACCCTGGACGAAACTCTGAAACATATATCTTGGATTTGTGACATTCCATATCGACTGGAAGATGGAAGAAATCTCCCTTAGGATCAAGGAGTGACTCCCCTGTTCAAACAGTCACCAAAGAAGCATCTTGCCGGTCTGCATTTTCAAGGCTCCTCACGGATCCCGAAGAATCTGTGACACAGGACACAAACTTCCAGACATTTCCTGAAGTTGTGCATTGGGCTACTTGTAGTCCAAGCCCTGAGCACCTTTTGCTTTGAAGATTGTGGGCCTACACTCCACGAGTGTTCCGTGGGCCCGCTTTCAGCATTTCCGCTAAAGGTGCATTCATGATCCCTAGTCCGTTGGCTAGTGGGTCCCCCTGAAGGAATCTACTTTGTTTCTACGGCTTCCCTTGTTGCCCCAGATGTGCCCTGACTCCCCTCCAAAGGGTGAGTTCCTCAGACCTTGCTGGTCTGCACCGAAGCCAATCTTGTCATCTTGTCATCTTGCGTGGGTTGCTGTTGCCAAGGCTTGTTAGGTTCAATCCAGATTTGTTGTTTGTTTCTTTACTCCTGGGTGGAGTAAACCGGAGCAATGAAATTCTGACATATCAATTTCACTTATGATTGGTGATCATAACTAGCTCACTCTCAATAACTCACTCGCTAACTCTCTCACTCTCACTAACTAAATCTCACTCTCTCTCTCACTAACTCAATAACTCTCTCTCACTAACTAACTCACTCGCTAACTCTCTCACTCTCACTAACTCTCTCACTCTCTCTCACTAACTTAAAAACTCTTTCTCACTAAGTCACTTGCTAACTCTCTCACTCTCACTAACTAAATCTCACTCTCTCTCACTCAATAACTCTCTCTCACTAACTAACTCACTCACTAACTCTCTCATTAACTCTCTCACTAATTTTATCACTCTTACTAACTCTCTCAATTTCTCACTATCTCTCACTAATTAACTCACTAAATCTATCACTCTCACTAATTAACTAACTTTCTCTCTCCTGTTATTTATACCCACCCCTTTAACAATAAACACCATAAAAAGCAACAATTAGAACAGGCAGATACAAGTTGCCAGCATTCAAACATAAAAAAACCTCAAATCATTACTTCTAATTAATAGTTTTTTTATCATTGTCATTTTGTTGTACATTATACATCATAAGTAACAAAAATGCTTCCCACACTTCTTTATTATAACATTTCAGCATACTGCAGACTTCTGCACAACACAGCTTAAAAACAAACACAAACTCAATATCTCTGCCTTAATACTTATTAGTTCCCAAAGGCAAGACCTATTGGCTCTGCCAATGCTTGTTTTGTTTATTCCAGCAGCATTACTTCTAGTGGGTCTTCTAGTGTCACCTTTTGTCACTATTGAATTAGCTTCACACATTCCCTTTATTGCTGGATTTTGAGACTCTTCACAGCCTGGATCCAGAGCACAAGTCACCATGGGGCTGCTGCAGGAGCCTTGCTGTCACTGAGGGGGCGTGCCTAAGCACCATCATTTGCATACCCAGAAGCCTCTGCGGCAAACTCTCGATTCATTACTACAGGCGACACAGGCGTCTGTTTAACAGGAGAAGGAGCGCGTGTAGCTGTGCACCAAGAAACATTCATGAGAGCGACTGACACGTCACCGGTGTAAAGTCACCCTACTAGTAGTAAGTTATATTTTTTGTCGTGAATGCGCGAACCACCCTCAACTGTAATGTTTCAAATGAACTCGTTTTCGCTGTTCACGCGCACTTCGTGGGGCCGTGAGAAGCGGAGCTTTCATCAATTTTTTGAGGGTTTCTACACAAGAAACTCAGTACTTTGGTAAAATGTGAGTTTACTGGGACGATTGGGCCTCCTCGGCCGCTGAGGTGAGGTGGAACCCGCAGGCGCCACCGGAAGGCGTCACATGGTCACGTCACGCAGTACGAGGCGCCTGCGCGAAGGAGCGGGAGGTGCAACGCTCCCTCCTGTCGCTAGAGGTCGGGAGGCTCGAAGGGAAGAGTCAGCGCATCATTCCTAATCTGCATACCCACAATCCTGTGCGCGCTTCATAATGCTGCTTTACTCTCATTCTAAATGCAGGGCTCTTTGTGGCATTTGAAACGATAAAGAGCGGACATTTAAGAACGAAGAGGCCAGAGTATCAGTCTTCTAGTGGGAAGGCATGAATCATAGTCAGGCACACTACTCTTCTAAGGGAAGTTAATGGGTAATTAGCTTGCACAGCTCCTGCCCTTCATTGTACAGATGGGATTGTTCCTGGGCTGGTTGCTTGGCTGGCTTAAAAACCAGAAAGGAAAGTTTCCCATCCTTAGCAGAATGGTGGGAAGAGGTAAAAAAACAAACAAAACTTTTTTTCAGAAAACAGAGCATGATCAAAAGCAAGGAAAAGTTTCAAAAATTTGATGAAATACAACAAAGAATAATCACGCTAGAAAACCTGGAAAGGGGTGGAATGGAAGTAGGGGAGGAAAGAGAAAAAACAAAAACGGAACTGAAAGAATGGCTGAAACAACGAGGGAAAGAACACATTTTTAACTCCAGGGTCAAGATCTTTGAGGAAGATGAAAAGTGCTCAAGGTTCTTTTTCAAAAAGGCACAGCAAGTGCATAAGGTAATGAATGAACTGAAAGACACAAATGGACAAACACAAAAGGGCACAGAGAAAGTAGGGAAAATAACAACAGCCTTTTTTTCCCAATTGTACAAAAAAGAGCCATCAGATATAAGTGCATGTGAAGAATTTCTAGGGTCTTTGCAGAGCTCTTTATCCCAAGAGGAACAACAATTTCTAACCACCCCCATTTCAGGAGAAGAACTATTCCAAATCATTCAGGAAGCCCCAAAAGGATCAGCCCCTGGGCAAGACGGCCTTCCATGGGAGTTTTACAAAACTTTCTGGGGGCTTATTGCAAAGGATTTTTGGAGTCTGTTGAAAGAATGCTTGGAAAAAAATGTTTTACCCCCCTCCTTTCCACAGGGCATCATAAAACTGCTGGAGAAAAAGGGGGACAAGCTGGACATCAACAATTGGAGGCCAATCACCCTCTTGAATGTGGACAGTAAGATCCTAAGTAAAGTCCTGGCAGGAAGATGCAGAAAGGTGCTGGCCTCCATCGTGCACCCAGACCAAACATGTGCGGTCCCAGGAAGGAAAATCTGGGACAGCTTGACCATTATTAGAGACACCTTGTGGTTAGCGAAAGACAGGGGGAATCCACTAGCTATCTTGGCCCTTGATTTCCAGAAAGCCTTTGACTCCCTAAGTCATGAATACCTTTTCAAAGTGCTCAGGAAAATGGGATTCCCAGAAGGTTTCATCAAAACTATTGGCTTAATATACACTGGATGTGAAAGCCAGGTCCTTATAAATGGTACACTATCTGAGGGGTTCCACATTGAATCGGGGGTCAGACAAGGATGCCCCTTATCACCGGCACTCTTTGTATGTGCAATTGAACCTCTCCTATGTGCCATCAGGAAGGACAAGTGCATAACTGGCCCTCTGGTACCGGGCAGCCAAGGCAAACAGGTCAAATGTGTAGCATACATGGACGATGTCACCATTGCTTGCACTGATGCTAGATCCATGAAAAGAACTTTCCTTATAACCCAACTCTTTTCCCTAGCAGCTGGGCTACAGGTGAATGTGGAGAAAACACACTGCATGACGGTGGGACAATGGGACAAACTGTCTCAGCTCCCAGTGAAACCTTCCAAAGACCCAGTAAAAATACTGGGGATTCTTTTTTCACAGGACATGAAGGGAGAAATAAACTGGGAGAAGATCCAGACAAAGCTCAAGCAGAAAATGGCGCTCTGGACGACAAGAAAACTTTCCCTGGAAGGGAAAGTCTTGGTGCTGAAAGCAATATGTCTACCAATCCTGATGTTTATTGCCATGATTTTCCCTCCATCATACAGGTGGACAAAAGTGACACAAAGACTTTTTGCAAACTTCTTTTGGGGGTCAAAAATTGAAAAACTAAAAAGAGACACAGTTGTCAAACTACCCACAAAAGGAGGGAAAGACCTGCCAAACCTCCATGACTTCCTGATGTCACATTTTGTTAAAAACATACTGGGGAATGCAAAGAAAGACTCACATGTGGCTGCCTACACTCTGTTTGCTACAAGTTTCATCTTATCAAGAGAGGGCATATGTAATCTGGACAATACAAAGCCTTTTTTACTAGAACCACCCCCTGCGTACAAAGGCATCAAGCCTTTCTTCAAGAAGCTGGAAGAGAGACAAATTCAAGCGAAGGACATCACACCCCAGATGGCCTTAAGCAAAGAACTGAAAGAAACTGACTCAGTGACAATGGTAAACAACTTATCAGAGAAGCAATCAGGGAAGGTTTGGGAGATGGTGAACCACAAAGACTTGACAAACTCCCAGAAAGACTTGGCATGGATGATGGTATCCAAATGCCTACCCGTGAAACAATTCCAACATGCAAGGAAACTGGCAAAAACAGCAAGATGCCCAACACCAGGCTGTGCAGCAGATGAATCCCTGATGCACTTCATTTGGAACTGCGGAGGAGCACAAAGCATGTGGAAGGCAATGGGACAGCTCATTAAAGAATTAACAGGACAGGCATCCCTGTCCTATGAACTGGTTCTATATGGGTTGGGCATGAATTGCAATGCAAATAAAGAAAGGACACTATGGAGAATAATAAACTGCGTGAAAGAGGCGATGTGGGAAAACAGGAACCTTTCCTTGTACAAACACCAAGCAATCACGGAAAAAGAATGCCAAAAACTTGTTTTCACTAAAATGTTCTGTTACATGTGCATAGACACCCATAGATTTGGACAAGAGTGGGCAAAGGAAACCTGGAAAATCAGGAGTTGGTCTGGATGGGTAAAATGAGAAATCTTGATGGAAAACCACCAAAGATAGCCTAATGCGCTTCTTTGAGAATGGTTAAATGTACAGCACCCAAATATAAGGGACTGCTTAAAATGTAAACCTGACAAATAATTTTAAATAAAGTATATTTTTACAAAAAAAAAAAAAAAAAAAAGGAGGGCTAACACTCGTCCCGGGATTTGGAAGGATCAACAATGTCGTTAACAGGAGGGGCTCGGAGTCCACTATGGCCTTAAACAATTAGGATTAGGTTTTTGATGGAATAAACTTTTGTAATTTTAATTTTAATTTCATTATTTCAAAAGATTTTATTAGAAGTATGTTGTAAGTAGGCGGCGTACTTGCAATTGGCATTGTGATATATCACCCTCAAAAGGGAAGGAGGAAAGTAAAGAAAGAGAGAAGGAGTAGAGGACAGGGAGGATGGCGCAGACAACTTTCATAGTCTTCATTCTGGGTTATAAACATGAAGCCGGTAGGATCTGTCGTCTCAGCCTCAGTCTCTTTGACACTTATAGGTAGATTTACAAGGCACTTGCGCCACGTTTATGCCGCCGTTGCGTCACGCAACGGCGGCGTAAACATGGCGCATCCCTGCGGCCCATTTACAACGTGACGCATCTAGGCAGATGCGTCACGTTGTAAAGCCCTGCGCCACATGTTAGCGTTCCGGCGCAGGGTGGGCGTTCCGGGGCAGGAGCGCCTCGCAAAAGTGCCTGCGTGAAATCTACAAGATTTCACGCAGGCACTTGTGCGACGCTGCTACGTCAATTCCTGACGCCTGCTTGAAGCAGGCATAAGGACTGACGCAGCACATTAAGTATAGGGCACACCCAAGCATTGCTGGAGTCGCGTCGCAAGTGCAACGCGACTCCAGCGATGCGCTGCCTTTACGTCACGAGATGCGTCAAGCGCCTGCCTACTCTTGCGCCACGTCGCGCCGCATTGTAAATGCGGCACATCTGCCGTGACGCAAGGGTAGTTTTGCGTGATGCATTTGTTCTGGCGCATCCATGCTGATTTACAGAGATGGGCCAGAACTCATAAATTGCCCCTTACGTCTTTCATGCGGCGACTTGATTGTGGGTGGGGGTATTGGTACCGCACCGTGTTTGTACAACATGGCACTACAACCTGCAAAGACACCGCTAGTTTTAGCCTGAGTTGTGAGCTTTCATGCAAATTGTGTAACATTGTTCAATGTATGGGCATTCTGTATTACAAATGAACTGGAACTGCTATTTCGGCTCCTTTCCATGCGTTGAGGTGCAATGTTTTTGATACACTAAGGGGCGGATTAACAAGCCCCTTGCGCCACTTTTGCATCACTTTGAACATGGGAAAAGTGAAGCAAAAGTGGCGCACGGGCTTGTAAATCTGCCCCTAAGTCTTTGATGATTTATCAGTACATTTCCTGAGTATGACGGATCGTTAATTGAATTGTGACGCCGCCGAGCTGGACCCCACTGGAAGAGGCAGCAGTTGAACTGATTCCACTGCGTCCACCCTTGCTTGCTTCCTGGGCCCTTATTTATGAGGCCTTGCGTCAGTTTTGCGCCGCCGGTGCGTCACTTTTTGTGACGCACCAGCTGCGTAAAATATACGCCTTGTTGCGCCATATTTAAAAAGTGACGCATCTAGGTAGATGCGTCACTTTTTAAACCCCTGCGCCACATTATACCTGCGTCAGGTATAATGTATGCAGAGGGGGCGTTCCCCCGCAAAAAGGCTCGTAATAGTGACGCAGTGAAATCTATGAGATTTCACTGCGTCACTTTTAGGATGCTGTTGCGTCAAAATCTTGCACCTGCCTCACAGCAGGCGTTAGACTGACGCAAGCCCTTTCACATGGGGCTTTCCCCATGTGAAAGGACGCATTGCTGGAGTTGCGTCACTTTTGTGACACACTCCAGCAATGCGTCACTTTTGCGCTTACAGATGCGTCAGAAATACTGACGTATCTGTAAGTCCTTGCGACATGATACGTCATACATTAAATATGACGCATCATTGGTGTCGCAAGGAGTGCGCAGTGAAAAGTGACGCATCGCTGTTTTCACGCAGCGATGCGTCACTTTTCATAAATGAGGCCCCTGTTGTTCCATCCCTGAAGGGTCTTCACTTAAACCTTTCCACAGACTGTTGCGAGTCCCCATAGGGCCCACTGTAATTTTCCCCTATGGTAGCCTGACTACACATGTTGTCGGCTGCTTTTGCTTTGCACACGTTACAAGGTAACACGGTTGTTTTTGTGCCTTTCTGTTATTTTAGAAATAGGCTGCACATGTTTTATAAGCCAGCTCTTCTGCTGGGAGTCAGTCTGAACGTTTCGTCCAAGGCCGAGACTTGCCATTTTCAAAATAGAGAGAAGAATTTCTAGCAGGTGAAAGGTCCAGGGACGAGCTCACAAGCTCTGCACAATTTGAGATGCAGACCAGCTAACGGCAAATGCCAGGTATGACGCGCAGTATCATCCGAGAGATTGTGTGGCCGGCTTATGCAGATGCATCGTTAACCATGACAGGCTTTTCATTGGGTACGGTTAATTAGTGATGCTAATTACACTACTAAGTTTTGTTTGCTTTCTAGTTGCAGCACGGGTGCTTCATAATAGTGCACAATAGTTTCAATAGATATTGTAAACTGTTCTTGTGTCTTATTTTTGTTTATTATGGACATGCCGGAGTGAGAGAATGAGAGGTGATGCCCCGGTTACTTACCGGTAATCTTCATTACTCCGAGTATAGTCTTCCTCGCCACATGAGTTCCCTCCCCCCCTCCCTGTCTGGCTATCGGCTTCATTGTTTGCTTGGTAGATCAGGCTGTTGGTTGGGCCGGTCCGCCTCTTATAGAGGTCAGGTGGGACTGGTCGGCCATGTTGGGAGGGGGTGGGAGGTGGTTTCTTTTTGCTTTGGAGGGTTCTGTTGTGGAGCTAAAGCTCACTATGTAACTCAGGGGGCGAGGAAGACTTACGAGGAGGTAATGACCTGTTACTCTGTGTCCCTGAGGGGACTAGAGTGTTGTGTGCTAGGGTGCCAACTTACCTGTTACTCTGGGAAGGTTAGGAGGGCAGATGAGGCACTATGGGCTAGTCTGGATTGAGGCCCTGAGGTACTGATGTGGTATGGAGACTCATTCCTACATACTGACGTTCTGTGATCCCAGGCACAGTTCTGGTCCCAAACAGAATCCCTGCAACAATACCAGCACCTTACATCACAATATCGATAACAATATGCATTTCATATGTAATGCCTTTACCAGGCAGAGGTCATGGTGTATGGTTCTAGTGCCAAGGAGCATCAGTCAATCAACGAGTCTGGGACCTGGAGGTATCCGGGTCTGACATCATCAGTTTTGACAGGGTCTAAACTCTGTGTACTCGTTCGAGCCCTCGCACTGTGATTGTACCCACTGGTTGCGCGGTAGTGAGAACTGAGTGGGAGCACTTCCTGATGACCTATGCTCTATGTGGGCTAGATGCATGCCAAGATGCTTCTGTCGTCCCTCAGAGTGGAAGCAGCTTCCGCAGCACCCTGACCTCCGTCAGTCCATCTGAGAGGCTCTTCCTTCACCAGCAGAAGCTTCTCCAGCCACAGATATTTTTTGCATCAGTGACTACCCCTCCGTTTCCAGCTAAGCGAGGTCCAGATAAGGCTTCCGTGTGCGGAATCTACCGCTTCAAAACAGGAGGTTTATGGTGCACCTTGGATCAGAGAAGGGTGAAGGTGCTGCCTGTACTAGGACAAGGAGAAGGACCCCTCTATGAGGACGGTATCTATCCTGAACAAGACCCCCTGACTGAGACCTCATGGAGGACTGCTCAAGGGAGACAGCCTGACAAGCAGCATTGTGGCTCGGCTGCAGCTGTCCATCGGAGGGTGAGGGCAGGAGACCCATTGGGTCCAGAGTGTAACGTGATGCGATCTCCGCTGCTACACCTACGTGTTGGCTCCTCCTCTCCTCGATGAAGCCTACATCTCCTACCCTCACCCTCCTATGGGGCTCTTGGTCCCATCCTTAGGACTTTAGTTACCAAGGCCACCTCGCAGTGGAGTGTGATCCTGTTCACCCCGCACAGTGTATACCCTCTCACCACAGTTTGGTAAGAGTGGAGCCCGCAATATCTCTCACTTAGGTCCTGATGAATGCTGCGGACCCTACTGGGCCACCAGGCAGAAACATGTCGACCCTTTGACATCGGTGGGGGGACAATTACATCCCAAACACACCGACCACGTTTTTAAAACACCATATAGATGCAAGCAATATTAAACTTAATTTGACATCTGTAATGGTTTTTTAACTCACTTTTTTCTCTAAGGGCCCCCACTTAGAATAGAAGTGCATCTTTGTCTCCAGGTGTATGCCCGCCATCTATCAAACTGAGGGACATATTATCAAGACTCGGCAATATAATTATCGCCGCTTTATCGGCAGGAAACTAGCTAAAGTGGCGATAAGGGGCTTGATAATATGCCCTTGTGAATTCCCATAGAAGCCCAGGTTAATACCAGACCCTGGGCGTCTTTGGGAATTCACAAGGGTATATTATCAAGCCCCTTATCGCCACTTTAGCAGCAGTTTCCTGCTGATAAAACAGCGATAATTTTATCGATGAGTCTTGATAACATGGCCTCGAGTTTCTAGAGGGCGAGGACTGATCTATGATAAAGCATGACACCAGGTGGTGAGTGAGACAAGTCCTTCACTTTTTGTGAGATGCCTGCACTCACGAACTAGGAAACACTTGCACCTATTTCCCCCTCACTGGGAGCAGCTCCGCTGTGTTTACACTGATGAGAGATGATACCTGACAACAGTCCAGGGAGGACCTGGCCTGGCAGTTCTGTCTGGACTGTTCCCATGAGGCACAGGGTCAAGACTGATTTGCATATGGCTGGGTCCAAACTGGAATGGCATGGAGAGCAAATAAATGATGGATGCAGACACAGATCTGTGTCCTGGGGTGAATGTATGACATTGTTTTGAATTCCATCTGTCATTTGCCCATTTTGCACTCGGTGAGGGGACCAGGTCTCCAATGCTCACCTGAGGGAGCCCACATGGTAGCACTCCCTCATTATCAGTTGTTATGTTGGACTCCATTGCTCCTCCTCCTACTGCCCCAACACCCTTCCCCACCTCAGGCATGGAGTCCAGGGCCCCAGATAGGGCCTGGCGAGCAGTGGCAGAATGTGAGGCATTCATCCCTCCTCTTACCCCAACCACCCCCCGCCCCAGATAGGACTTGGTGAGCAGTGGCAGGATGTGGGGCATTCATCCCTCCTCTTACCCCAACATCATCCTCCAACCCCTGGCAGAACCTGGCTAGCAGTGACAGGACGTGGGGCATTCATCCCTCCTCTTACCCCAACATCATCCCCCAACCCCTGGCCCCAGGCAGGACCTGGTGAGCAGTGGCAGAATGTAAGGCATTCACCCCACCCCTCCTACCCCCAACATCCTCCCCCACCTCTGAGGTAGCACCTGGTGAGCAGTAGCAGGATGTGGGGCATTCAACCCTCCTCCTAAACCACCTCCACTACCCCCGCCCCAGACAGCATCCGGGTGAGCCGTGGTGCAAGACGAGCTGCTCTGAGAGCCTGTCCCCCCCCCCCCCGGTGAGCAGTGGTGAAAGAGCTGCTCTGGGAGCCTGTCCCGCCGGGTGACCAGTGGTGAAAGAGCTGCTCTGAGAGCCTGTCCCCCCCCACCCCCAGTGAGCAGTGGTGAAAGAGCTGCTCTGAGAGCCTGTCCCCCCCCCCCCAGTGAGCAGTGGTGAAAGAGCTGCTCTGAGAGCCTGTCCCCCCCCCCCCCCAGTGAGCAGTGGTGAAAGAGCTGCTCTGAGAGCCTGTCCCCCTCGGTGAGCAGTGGTGAAAGAGCTGCTCTGAGAGCCTGTCCCCCCCCCCCCAGTGAGCAGTGGTGAAAGAGCTGCTCTGAGAGCCTGTCCCCCCCCCAGTGAGCAGTGGTGAAACCCCCCCCCCAGTGAACAGTGGTGAAAGAGCTGCTCTGAGAGCCTGTCCCCCCCCCCCCCCAGTGAGCAGTGGTGAAAGAGCTGCTCTGAGAGCCTGCTCCCCCGGTGAGGAAGTGGTGAAAGAGCTGCTCTGAGAGCCTGTCCCCCCCAGTGAGCAGTGGTGAAAGAGCTACTCTGAGAGCCTGTCCCCCCCCCCCGGTGAGCAGTGGTGAAAGAGCTGCTCTGAGAGTCTGTCCCCCCGGTGAGCAGTGGTAAAAGAGCTGCTCTGAGAGCCTGTCCCCCCGGTGAGCAGTGGTGAACGAGCTGCTCTGAGAGTCTGTCCCCCCAGTGAGCAGTGGTGAAAGAGCTGCTCTGAGAGCCTGTCCACCCCCCCCCCCCCCGGTGAGCAGTGGTGAAAGAGCTGCTCTGAGAGCCTGTCCCCCAGGTGAGCAGTGGTGAAAGAGCTGCTCTGAGAGTCTGTCCCCCCGGTGAGAAGTGGTGAAAGAGCTGCTCTGAGAGCCTGTCCCCCCCTGGTGAGCAGTGGTGAAAGAGCTGCTCTGAGAGTCTGTCCCCCCGGTGAGAAGTGGTGAAAGAGCTGCTCTGAGAGCCTGTCCCCCTCAGTGAGCAGTGGGTGAAAGAGCTGTTCTGAGAGTCTGTCCCCCCGGTGAGCAGTGTGAAAGAGCTGCTCTGAGATCCTGTCCCCCCCTGGTGAGCAGTGGTGAAAGAGCTGCTCTGAGAGTCTGTCCCCCCCGGTGAGAAGTGGTGAAAGAGCTGCTCTGAGAGCCTGTCCCCCTCAGTGAGCAGTGGTGAAAGAGCTGCTCTGAGAGCCTGTCCCCCTCAGTGAGCAGTGGGTGAAAGAGCTGCTCTGAGAGCCTGTCCACCCCCCCCCCCCCGGTGAGCAGTGGTGAAAGAGCTGCTCTGAGAGCCAGCCCCCCCATGAGCAGTGGTGAAAGAGCTGCTCTGAGAGCCTGTCCCCCAGGTGAGCAGTGGTGAAAGAGCTGCTCTGAGAGTCTGTCCCCCCGGTGAGAAGTGGTGAAAGAGCTGCTCTGAGAGCCTGTCCCCCCCTGGTGAGCAGTGGTGAAAGAGCTGCTCTGAGAGTCTGTCCCCCCGGTGAGAAGTGGTGAAAGAGCTGCTCTGAGAGCCTGTCCCCCTCAGTGAGCAGTGGGTGAAAGAGCTGTTCTGAGAGTCTGTCCCCCCGGTGAGCAGTGTGAAAGAGCTGCTCTGAGATCCTGTCCCCCCCTGGTGAGCAGTGGTGAAAGAGCTGCTCTGAGAGTCTGTCCCCCCGGTGAGAAGTGGTGAAAGAGCTGCTCAGAGAGCCTGTCCCCCTCAGTGAGCAGTGGTGAAAGAGCTGCTCTGAGAGCCTGTAGGAGAGTAGGGTCTGCAATCCTATGATCACCCAGATTTTTTGCTTTTGTTTCACTGGTTTACGACTTTCTCTGGCTGTGGGCCTGCCAATCAGACCCACAGCCTGGCTGTTCTCTTTCTAAATTACCTCATGTACCCTAGGTGCATCTACCAATTGGTACTGGGCCACCTTATCAGACCCTGTAACTCAGGGCATAGGTGTACCCAGGGCTGCCAGGGGCTGCAGCATGTATTATGCCACCCCTGGCTGGCCTCCTAAATTTGACACAACTGGCTGCATGACAGCTGGGGCAAAGTCGTGCAATCACCCTTTGCTGTAGGTGTAGTATACCTATACCTAACCCTAAAATGGACACACAGATTCCTATCAGTCACTCCTATGGCAGGCCTTAACAATCCTGAAGGCAGAGTGCCTGGAATCGTGTGAGATGGTGCTCTGGCATGAGCTGAGCCTGTCTGCAGCTTGCGGAACCAAGTCCTAATAGCTGTTCCATGATATCGCATACCATATACTCTTAAGTGCATTATAATCCTCGCGGTTAAATACTATCTTTGGTATTGCCTTATCAAAACATGTCGAGTAAGGTGTCATACGAATTGGAATACTAACCCCTCGCCAATTCTGGCGACGGGGTTAGCATTCCACCCTTCTAGAGGGACACGACATGTATGTAACTGTGAACCCCGGTTAAAGTTAACTGAAGCCTCAGCTCCACAAAATGGATGCTGCCACCACAGACACGAGTCTGACCTCCTGCTGCTGGGAGTCCTTCCAGCGAGGGAGGCCTGGACAAAGGGTTTCCTGTCCGGGGCGGTGCTAGCACCGTCCCAGACATGGTTTTGTGTATCCTGGGTAGGCAGGGCTTTTCAGGAAGGTGACTGCTGAGTGGCACCCCGGTGCTCACTACGCATAGGCCAGTCAGAACCAGTTCCAGGGGCACACCAGCCCCTGGCCTGGGGAAGTCCGGCAGGGGAGAGGGGTGTAACCACCCCCCTCCTGGTCCCACCCATAGGCAGGACCCAGTCACCGGGTCAGCCCCCTTTTTTAGTATAAAGATAGGAGCGGGCCCCCTGTTCAAATTAGATCATCTTTGGAATCAAGATACCACTTTCTTCGAAAGGACTTCACGATTTCTTCTTCAAGATTCTCCCTTGTGGCTAAGGAGTAGTCACCCTGCATCAAGCGGGCACCATCCTAAAGAACACTGCGGTCTGCTGCAAGTCCTTCATCATGAATCCGACGACCCAGCTCGACGAGACCCGGCTTCCCTGGCACCTCTGACCTCTACTCACCTCTACAGCCAAGCTGAGAACCGTGAGTGCGACGAGACCTCGAGGGACCGACGATCGCCAAGACTGCACGACATCTTTACTGCAAGCCCACCGTGTCCTCCACTGGTGAGTGCTTTGGGGCCCGAGAAGCCCCGACCCTGCGCAGCTCCAGCACCCAAGGTCAGCCTCCCTGCATCTCCACGATCTGCGTGGGGCCCTTCTGCTGTTTGCTGTGCACCGCGTTGTTTGGCTACTAGCCGGCTGGCTTGTGGCCTTCTGAACGACGCCCGACGACATCTCTGCTGCTGGTCTGGTTGCTCCAGGCTGGCCCTTGCTTCCTTCTTCGAGAGAGGCACCCCGGACCCTCCTGGTCCACTCCAGACGCCATTTTAGGTCCACCGCGTGGGCTTGAATTTGCCAAGGCTTTGTTGCCCAATCCTGGGTCCAGCGACGCCGACAGCTTCTACCTTCGTGGGACAGCTCGATCCTCCATCCTGGTCGCCGACAACGCCTCCTGGTCCGTGAGATCTTCGAGCTCAAGCGTCACCCACTCACCTTGTCGAGGTGGCTACCATCCGGTGCCCTCCTGGTGCCCACTGACTACTGGCTAGTAGTCTCGAACTTGGTCCCCTCTGCTTTCAGGTGTCATCTATCTTCGAGATCCAGGCTTGGATCCAACTGAACTTTCTTCACTGGTCACCGGCCAGCATCTTTTCTTCCGGCTCCTGGTCCGTCTACGAGGATTCCCGAATCCCGACGTCTTTACAGACCTATGCAGCTGCAGCCCCTGGGCTAGGTAACTTTGGCATTTCGGTGCCCCAGCATAGCCTCACTATCCAAGGGTCAGAATCTACTTTCGTTTTCTCCCTACCAGGTCGGGTTCGCCCGAGAACACTAACTTTCTACTTCCTAGCTACCATAGACTTTTGTCCGCATCTCGCGTGAGAGTGCACACACTGCACCCGAGTCCCCTAGGCCTCCTAGAAGTAATCTAACGATTCCCTAGTCAAGTCCTAGCGATTCCAAAAGCTATTAGTACTGTACTTACCTGCTAGGAATTTCACATTCCACTTTCAGAGTATATGGTTTTCCGTGCCCCTCGGGCATTTGTATATACTGTGCTAACTTAAGTATTTTTGTAAGAGTTTTGGTTTGTGCTTAGTACCCTGTCCTCATAAAGAGTACAGGGCTGTTGTGATTCTTAATAAATAACTGTTTATTTTCATAACACTTGTGTGGTGTCCTTTCACTGGGTATTCAAGGGGTATATGTGTGGTAAACAGCTGGCTTAACACGCCCTCTCGAGTCTTTAGCCTTAGACTGCTCGTATCCATGCTACTAGGATAGCTGGTCTATAAGGTTGACTTACAACCAATCATCAATAAGGGTTGCTGGACTGATACATAGTGTTCACTAGAATAGTGAGCACTGCATATCAGGCCACCTTCTCACATTGGTGAGCAGCGGTTGGGATTTGAGCTTGCTGTTGTTTTACCACACGTATCCTAAGAATATCTTGTTGAAAGATCACATAAGTACTGTTAGGTACATATAACTAAAGCTTAGAATACTCTGAGTTCTACTGAACCAGCTGTTGTAGCTCCTCAAGGCTTAGCACACCTTGGCTGCAACTCTAGCAAGGGATCAGTAGGTAACACATAGTGTAGGTAGGTGCATCACTTACACCACACTAGAAGCAGTATGTCGGACAAAGGAGGAAACACTGAGTCTCCCCTTGTGTCAGTGGACCCTCCACAGGTCATCCCTTCAAGATATACTGCACTTGGCTTCCATGAGTTACGACAAGTGTGTACTCTCAGGAAACTAAAACAGGGGTCTAACCCCACAACTGCTTTTCTGATTGGTCTCTTAGAGACTTATGATGCAAGGAGGGCTGGTAACCCAGACCCTTCTACGTCAGAAGGCAATATGCCCTCCCTACAGGGACCCTTTGATAGCCAGGACCATCCCCTTCAGGAAGCAGATGATGCTGATGATGAGGATGAGGACTTGGAGTCTGGGGGTGAGGCAGACAAGGGACAGGTAGAAGTCGTTAGACTAACCAGGACCAACTTAAGCAGACATGAGATGGATTCTAGGGGAGCCCTGGGGCCACTCTCAGGTCAGCTTAACATTGGGAATGGACGAGTTAGGTCTCTATCAAGAGGCTCTAACAGATCCCTTCATACCAATGGCTCTCAACGTTCCTCTCAAAGGGGAATGACATCTCCCCAGAGGAGAGTGTATGAAGCTAAGGAAAAGGCAGCCAATCTGAGGATTGAAAGGGAAGAACTTGCCCTGGCCAAAGAAAGGCTTGCCTTTGCTAGAGAGCAACAATTGAGTGGGACAGTCCCCACTGGTGGCAGCATAGTACCTAGCAATAGGGAAAGGAGTTTTGACACAAAACACCTTGGTAAGATAGTGCCCCCCTTTAAACAAGGGGATGACATCCACAAATGGATTACTGCTTTGGAGAGGGCCTGCACTGTGCAAGGTGTTCCCCCAAGTCAGTGGGCAGCTATCTTGTGGCTCTCCTTTGAAGGAAAAGGTAGAGACAAGCTCCTCACCACAAGGGTAGAGGATGCTAATGATTACCACGTCTTGAAAAATGCACTGGTTGATGGGTTTGGCCTAACCACTGAACAGTACAGGGTGCTGTTCAGGCATACCCAGAAAACTCAGTCTCAAGATTGGGCTGACTTTGTAGATTGTGCCACTAAGGCTTTTGAGGGCTGGTTGCTGGGCAGTAAGGTTACTGATTATAAAGGATTGTACAATTTGATGATGAGAGAACAAATTTTAAACAATTGTCAGAACCAGTTGTTGCATTAGCATCTTGTTGACTCAGATCTGACCTCTCCCCAAGAATTGGGAAAGAAGGCAGACAGATGGGTTAGAACAAGAGTTAAACAGAACCAGGGCCAGAATCAAGGTGGTCAGAAGAAAGCAGACCAGAAGGGTAAAGATTCTAAAGGGGAACAAAATGACCAGAAGTCTTCGACAGGTCCCCAACAACCCAAAGAGGGTGGGGGTCAGGCTCCCCAAAAGAAGAAAGAAGGCCAATCTAAAAGGTGGTGCCAATACTGCAAAAGTAAAACTCACTGGTTTAGTGAGTGCACCAAGAAAGGAGGAGGGCAGACTCCTGCCACTGCAGCCCCTAAGGCACCTGTGCCCCCTAGTACAGCCAGCAGTGGTAGTGCACCTCCCAAGGGTTTAGTAGGGTTAACCCTGGGTTCTGAGGGGAGTGGCAACTTAGTTGGCACCCTTACTCATGCTGTCCTTGTCAGTACAGGGGATATGGATATGTCCCCTGACATCAGTCCCAATACTTTGGGCAAATACAGACAGACACCTTTCATTAATGGAAAAATGGCTCAGGCCTATAGGGACACTTGTGCCAGTGTCACAATGGTGACACCTAGCTTTGTGGACCCTGGACAGATCATGCCAGGTACAGAATTCCTGGTGACCAATGCAAGCAATGTCACTACCAATCACAGTATGGCAATTGTAGCTTTCTCCTGGGGAGGGGTAACTGGCCAAAAGAAGGTTGTAGTTAGTTCAGACCTCCCAGTGGATTGTTTGTTGGGCAATGATTTGGAGTCATCACAATGGTCAGAAGTGGAGCAGAGGACTCATCTGGAAATGTTAGGCTTGCCAGCACATGTGTTTGCTGTGACCAGGTCACAGGCCAGAAAATGCCCCACTGAACAGGTGCTGGATCCTGGAACAATGGACCAGACACCTTCCAAGAAAAAGAGCAGTAGGGTTAAGGCTGTGCCTTCCCCCTTGCCCCAGGTGGTGGATCAAGTCTCAGAGGAGGCTGACCTACAGGAATTGAGGGAAACTGAGCCTAGGGAGTTTGAACTTGATCAAGTTGAATTCTTGGGCTCAGGGGGACCCTCAAGGGAAGACCTGGGGAAGGACCAGTTAGACTGCCCTTCTCTTGAACCCCTCAGACAGCAGGCTGCTGCTGAGGCTGCTGGGAACGCCACAGGTACCCACAAGGTATACTGGGAAGATGGACTCCTGTACACTGAGTCAAGAGACCCCAAGCCTGGCATGACCAGGAGGCTGGTTGTACCCTTGTCTCAGAGAGGTTTCCTACTTACCTTGGCCCATGAGATTCCCTTAGCAGGTCACTTAGGCCAGACAAAGACTTGGGACAGGCTTGTCTCACACTTTCACTGGCCTCACATGAATGAGGATACCAAGGAGTTTTGTCGCTCCTGTGTCACTTGCCAAGCCAGTGGTAAGTCAGGTGGCACAACAAAGGCCCCCCTTATACCAATGCCTGTTGTGGGGGTGCCCTTTGAAAGAGTGGGGATTGACATTGTTGGTCCAATGGAACCCCAGACAGCATCAGGGCACAAGTTTATACTGGTGGTAGTGGATCATGCCACCAGGTATCCTGAAGCTATTCCACTTAGGACCACCACAGCACCTGTGGTGGCAAGGGCCCTAGTTGGAGTGTTCTCCAGAGTGGGCTTCCCTAAGGAGGTTGTCTCTGACAGAGGTGCAAACTTCATGTCAAGCTACTTAACTGCTATGTGGAAGGAGTGTGGTGTCAATTACAAATTCACTACACCCTATCACCCACAATGCAATGGGCTTGTTGAAAGGTTCAACAGGACCCTAAAAGGGATGATTCATGGACTACCTGAAACACTCAGGCGTAGATGGGATGTCCTGATGCCCTGCCTTCTGTTTGCTTACAGAGAGGTCCCACAAAAGGGGTTTGGCTACAGCCCTTTTGAACTTTTGTATGGGCATCCTGTGAGAGGCCCCTTGTGTTTGGTGAAGGAAGGATGGGAGAGACCTCTCAAAAAGCCTGCAACCAACATAATGGACTATGTACTTGGTCTCCGCTCCAGGATGGCTGAGTATATGGAGAAGGCATCTGAAAACCTTAAGGCCAGTCAAGAACTTCAAAAAGCTTGGCATGACCAAAAGGCTGTCCTGACTGTTTATCAGCCTGGACAGAAGGTGTGGGTGTTGGAGCCAGTGGCCCCAGCAGCACTCAAAGACAAATGGTCTGGGCCCCACACAATTCTTGAGCAAAAGGGAGAGGTCACCTACCTGGTGGACCTTGGAACTCCCAGGAGTCCCCACAGGGTACTCCATGTCAACAGGCTCAAAGCATATGTCGACAGGAAGGACATGAGCTTGCTCATGGCCATTGATGAGGGACAGGAGGAAGAGAGGGACCCTCTCCCAGACCTGCTCACTCAGAATCCTGATGATGGGTCAGTAGATGGTGTTGTCTTTTGTGGCAGCCTCTCTGAACATCAGCAGAAAGACTGTAAACAGGTTCTTCAGTCTTTCAGACATATGTTCTCTCTGACACCCAGTCAGACCAATTGGTGCACCCATGAGGTTGACACTGGTGACAGCCTACCTGTCAAGAGTAAAATCTACAGGCAGCCTGATCATGTTAGAGACTGCATAAAAACTGAAGTGCAGAAAATGTTGGAGTTGGGAGTCATTGAACCCTCAGATAGCCCTTGGGCTAGTCCAGTAGTTCTAGTGCCAAAGCCTCACACCCAAGATGGTAAGAGAGAGATGAGGTTTTGCGTAGACTACAGGGGTCTCAATGCAGTCACTAAGACTGATGCCCACCCAATACCAAGGGCAGATGAACTGATAGATAGATTGGCTTCTGCCAACTACTTAAGTACATTTGACTTAACAGCTGGGTATTGGCAAATCAGGTTAGCTGAGGATGCTAAGCCCAAGACAGCATTTTCAACCCCTGGTGGGCATTATCAATTTGTGGTAATGCCCTTTGGTCTGAAAAATGCACCTGCCACCTTCCAAAGGTTGGTGAATCAAGTCCTTACTGGGCTGGATGACTTCTGTGCAGCATATCTAGATGATATTGCTGTCTTTAGCTCCACCTGGGAGGATCACCTGGTCTACCTGAGGAAAGTGTTAGAGGCTCTGCAAGCAGCAGGCCTCACTATCAAGGCCACCAAGTGCCAGATAGGGCAGACACAGGTTGTATACCTGGGCCACCTTGTAGGTGGAGGCCAGGTTCAGCCACTGGAGAGCAAAATACAGTCAATCAGGGACTGGGCTCCTCCAACCACCCAGACTCAGGTTCGAGCTTTCTTGGGCCTGACTGGATACTACAGAAAGTTTGTCAGGAACTATGGTTCCATTGTGACACCATTAAATGAACTGACAAGTAAGAAAATGCCAAAAAAGGTTCAGTGGACAGCAGGCTGTCAAAAAGCATTCGATGACCTAAAGCAGGCCATGTGCACAGCACCTATCCTTAAGAGTCCAGACTACTCCAAACCATTCATTGTCCAAACAGATGCTTCTGAGTTGGGTGTGGGAGCTGTTCTTTCTCAACTGAATTTTGATGGTCAGGACCAGCCCATTGCTTTTATAAGCAGAAGGCTGACCCCCAGAGAGAAGAATTGGTCAGCTATTGAGAGGGAGGCCTTTGCTGTGGTCTGGGCCCTGAAGAAGCTGAGGCCATACTTGTTTGGCACTCACTTCAAGATTCAGACCGACCATAAGCCCCTCTTATGGCTAAATCAGATGAAGGGTGAAAACCCCAAACTGCTTAGGTGGTCCATTTCCCTACAGGGGATGGACTTTACAGTGGAACATAGACCTGGTACTGATCATGGCAATGCCGATGGGCTCTCCAGATATTTCCACTTAGAACAAGAAGACTCACCTGGTCAAGGTTAGCTTATTGTCCCAAAGTTTGGGGGGGGGTCATGTAGGAGAGTAGGGTCTGCAATCCTATGATCACCCAGATTTTTTGCTTTTGTTTCACTGGTTTACGACTTTCTCTGGCTGTGGGCCTGCCAATCAGACCCACAGCCTGGCTGTTCTCTTTCTAAATTACCTCATGTACCCTAGGTGCATCTACCAATTGGTACTGGGCCACCTTATCAGACCCTGTAACTCAGGGCATAGGTGTACCCAGGGCTGCCAGGGGCTGCAGCATGTATTATGCCACCCCTGGCTGGCCTCCTAAATTTGACACAACTGGCTGCATGACAGCTGGGGCAAAGTCGTGTAATCACCCTTTGCTGTAGGTGTAGTATACCTATACCTAACCCTAAAATGGACACACAGATTCCTATCAGTCACTCCTATGGCAGGCCTTAACAATCCTGAAGGCAGAGTGCCTGGAATCGTGTGAGATGGTGCTCTGGCATGAGCTGAGCCTGTCTGCAGCTTGCGGAACCAAGTCCTAATAGCTGTTCCATGATATCGCATACCATATACTCTTAAGTGCATTATAATCCTCGCGGTTAAATACTATCTTTGGTATTGCCTTATCAAAACATGTCGAGTAAGGTGTCATACGAATTGGAATACTAACCCCTCGCCAATTCTGGCGACGGGGTTAGCATTCCACCCTTCTAGAGGGACACGACATGTATGTAACTGTGAACCCCGGTTAAAGTTAACTGAAGCCTCAGCTCCACAAAATGGATGCTGCCACCACAGACACGAGTCTGACCTCCTGCTGCTGGGAGTCCTTCCAGCGAGGGAGGCCTGGACAAAGGGTTTCCTGTCCGGGGCGGTGCTAGCACCGTCCCAGACATGGTTTTGTGTATCCTGGGTAGGCAGGGCTTTTCAGGAAGGTGACTGCTGAGTGGCACCCCGGTGCTCACTACGCATAGGCCAGTCAGAACCAGTTCCAGGGGCACACCAGCCCCTGGCCTGGGGAAGTCCGGCAGGGGAGAGGGGTGTAACCACCCCCCTCCTGGTCCCACCCATAGGCAGGACCCAGTCACCGGGTCAGCCCCCTTTTTTAGTATAAAGATAGGAGCGGGCCCCCTGTTCAAATTAGATCATCTTTGGAATCAAGATACCACTTTCTTCGAAAGGACTTCACGATTTCTTCTTCAAGATTCTCCCTTGTGGCTAAGGAGTAGTCACCCTGCATCAAGCGGGCACCATCCTAAAGAACACTGCGGTCTGCTGCAAGTCCTTCATCATGAATCCGACGACCCAGCTCGACGAGACCCGGCTTCCCTGGCACCTCTGACCTCTACTCACCTCTACAGCCAAGCTGAGAACCGTGAGTGCGACGAGACCTCGAGGGACCGACGATCGCCAAGACTGCACGACATCTTTACTGCAAGCCCACCGTGTCCTCCACTGGTGAGTGCTTTGGGGCCCGAGAAGCCCCGACCCTGCGCAGCTCCAGCACCCAAGGTCAGCCTCCCTGCATCTCCACGATCTGCGTGGGGCCCTTCTGCTGTTTGCTGTGTACCGCGTTGTTTGGCTACCAGCCGGCTGGCTTGTGGCCTTCTGAACGACGCCCGACGACATCTCTGCTGCTGGTCTGGTTGCTCCAGGCTGGCCCTTGCTTCCTTCTTCGAGAGAGGCACCCCGGACCCTCCTGGTCCACTCCAGACGCCATTTTAGGTCCACCGCGTGGGCTTGAATTTGAAAAGGCTTTGTTGCCCAATCCTGGGTCCAGCGACGCCGACAGCTTCTACCTTCGTGGGACAGCTCGATCCTCCATCCTGGTCGCCGACAACGCCTCCTGGTCCGTGAGATCTTCGAGCTCAAGCGTCACCCACTCACCTTGTCGAGGTGGCTACCATCCGGTGCCCTCCTGGTGCCCACTGACTACTGGCTAGTAGTCTCGAACTTGGTCCCCTCTGCTTTCAGGTGTCATCTATCTTCGAGATCCAGGCTTGGATCCAACTGAACTTTCTTCACTGGTCACCGGCCAGCATCTTTTCTTCCGGCTCCTGGTCCGTCTACGAGGATTCCCGACGTCTTTACAGACCTATGCAGCTGCAGCCCCTGGGCTAGGTAACTTCGGCATTTCGGTGCCCCAGCATAGCCTCACTATCCAAGGGTCAGAATCTACTTTC
This sequence comes from Lissotriton vulgaris, assembly GCF_964263255.1. Taxonomy (NCBI): domain Eukaryota; kingdom Metazoa; phylum Chordata; class Amphibia; order Caudata; family Salamandridae; genus Lissotriton; species Lissotriton vulgaris. Next base: position 103,889,253 of record NC_141685.1, on the reverse strand, counting down.
GTTTTCTCCCTACCAGGTCGGGTTCGCCCGAGAACACTAACTTTCTACTTCCTAGCTACCATAGACTTTTGTCCGCATCTCGCGTGAGAGTGCACACACTGCACCCGAGTCCCCTAGGCCTCCTAGAAGTAATCTAACGATTCCCTAGGCAAGTCCTAGCGATTCCAAAAGCTATTAGTACTGTACTTACCTGCTAGGAATTTCACATTCCACTTTCAGAGTATATGGTTTTCCGTGCCCCTCGGGCATTTGTATATACTGTGCTAACTTAAGTATTTTTGTAAGAGTTTTGGTTTGTGCTTAGTACCCTGTCCTCATAAAGAGTACAGGGCTGTTGTGATTCTTAATAAATAACTGTTTATTTTCATAACACTTGTGTGGTGTCCTTTCACTGGGTATTCAAGGGGTATATGTGTGGTAAACAGCTGGCTTAACACGCCCTCTCGAGTCTTTAGCCTTAGACTGCTCGTATCCATGCTACTAGGATAGCTGGTCTATAAGGTTGACTTACAACCAATCATCAATAAGGGTTGCTGGACTGATACATAGTGTTCACTAGAATAGTGAGCACTGCATATCAGGCCACCTTCTCACAGAGCCTGTCCCCCTCAGTGAGCAGTGGGTGAAAGAGCTGTTCTGAGAGTCTGTCCCCCCGGTGAGCAGTGGTGAAAGAGCTGCTCTGAGATCCTGTCTCCACCAGGTGAGCAGTGGTGAAAGAGCTGCTCTGAGATCCTGTCCAGCCCTGGTGAGCAGTGGTGAAAGAGCTGCTCTGAGAGTCTGTCCCCCCGGTGAGCAGTGTGAAAGAGCTGCTCTGAGAGCCTGTCCCCCCGATGAACAGTTGTGAAAGAGCTGCTCTGGGAGACTCCCCCCCCCCCGGTAAGGTACAGGCCAAAAAATTGTCTGGGACCTGTTTCGGGATGTTACTATTAGAAAAATCATATCCCTACTCCCAGAGGACGCAAGGAGGACTATAGTCCAGGCCTTAGTTATATCGAGACTGGACTACGGCAACTCTCTCTTTCTGGGCTCTCCTAAATATGTAACAAACAGACTACACATTGTTCAGATTGCTGCTGCCCGACTGCTTCTGAACATACCCTGACGTCAATCAGTCAAATCAGGATTGAGGGAATTGCGTTGGCGCCCGATCCAAGCCAGAATCAAATTTAAGTCCTTAAGCCTTGCCCATCGAGCCAAGTATGGGAGGGGCCCTGCCCTTATCCAAAAGCTGGTCGCTCACTATTCGCCACACCGACATCTCAGATCACCACCTGGGCCACAGTACACTATGTTGCGATGTGGCATGTACCAGGAGGGCGGGCCCGCCGGGACAGGGACATGTAGGAGCGCGAGCACGCTTGGGTTCTTGGCACATGCATGCCAGGTGTCATGTGTATCAGTCTTGCAGATGCTTTGTCTTATGCCCGGCCTCATTCGCAGCGCGATCCCAGTCAGCCATGTGCTGAACATCTGTGTACGAACCATTGGCCTACACCCAAGTGGGTGCAAACCTTCGAAGGCCAACGTTATTGTTGGCATGGTGCTGGAAATGCACAGACGGACATTAGAATGGTGTCCAATAGGAGTGCCTGTGATGCAACCGTGCATCGCACACAAGTGTGGGTGCCCGTGGCACGGAGGTGCAGCTGTGTGGCAATGTGACACATAGAGTCCGCTCATGTGCATCGTGCTGGGCATGTCATGCATAAATACGAGGGTCACAGATGTTCCACCACACCCACGACCGGCCTCTGTACGTCTCCGGTATGCATGCAGCTCTTGAAGTTATTGTAGGGTTGAAAAGTCCTTTGTCGGTACTATCAGGCGGTAGCACATCTCCAGCTCTGAGTAGAAACTTGCATGTGCCCAGCACCCCCGTGACAGATACGATAGCATTTGTCTGCAAATCACACACTTCGCACTGCCCGACACGAGTCCAAGGTGAACACATCCCACATGCAGTAGTCCTTGGTCATTGTTGGTGTGCGTGAAATGGCCTTCACACGTACTCCCACCCCAACCAAGGCCTGCACCCATTGCACACAGACACTGCTCATTGCACCGAGCTGAGCCATTTCATCCACTGGACTGTCTCAGGGCAAGCCAGTGCCGCTTCAAGCAGAGCCACAGATGCAATGGCAGACCATCCCGGACACATGCTCGACTACAGTCACGTGGAGTTGTACTATGCACGTCTGCTGCATGTACTCGGGGCACTGCCGTTAGCAGTGCTGCATAACAGTTACCGGCTGAGCTGCCTCCTTGCGCACGTCACCTGCGTCTGCCTCTCCAACGTAATGGTAGCTGACCTGGATTACTAGGTGAGTGTGAGCCCCCTGTAGGCCCACGACCAAGAGTGTCACCAGGATGACCGTTTATGGCATGCATGTATCTTTGGCATGCAGGCAGAAAACTGGACCTGGGAGATTGCACGAGTTGTAGTGTGCAGGGAACACATTAAGCCACTACCCGATTGGGCTTTGGTGCACAATGGGTTCAGTGGTTGGAGTCAGCACCTCTGTCCGGGTCAGCTGACGGATTATGTCGCGAAATGTCAGATGTGGTGGACGATGATCGCTCATTTGAGATGTTGGCCTACGCAGCTGCAGTTGCGTTCATGGATGAGTGACAAGGTACCTGCAGCCACAACTGGATGTGAGCCATTGCATGTGTCCAGACACATGGTTGCATGTTGTGGGTATGGTCATATGTCCCAAGATGACAGTGGACATGGCTGCATTGGCCAGGATTCATGTTCCAGGCACGGACAACCAACATGGGTTGGCACTGACTTGTGTTGGTGAGTTACTCCCCCGGGGTAGACATGGGCGCTTTCCTACATTCCTCATTCTGACATTCTGCTGCTGTTGTCTGCATATCGTGGCACTTCTCATAATGTAGAGTAGTTTGATTGTTTGTTTATTTTATTTTTCAGTTAGTTAAAACCATAACAATATACCAAATTCAAATTTTAAGTCTGAGTTACATAAAAATTACATCTCTGTAAAAGCATAAAATCCTAGAAAGTTATATAATTGTAAAATGCGTATCATATTATTACTGTGATTTAACATTCAGTTCGTGCCTGTGGATTCGTAAAAATGTAATCAATTTGCAGTTCATTTGGGGGTCGTTGGAGTCTAGTCCACATATGATAGCTGACCTGCACGATCTTATGCCTCTGACCTGAATTGCTCGCCGCAATATTGTGGTTCGGGCTGGTTGCAATGTCTCACAGTGACATCCAAGAAGAATCAAATCTTCTTTTTTATAACCGCAATGCCAGCAATTTTCGTTTTCTTTTAGTTTCCAGTGAGGGGCTTCCGCAAGAGTAGGGAACTGACCGAACCTTAACATTATTAATTTCCTCTTTATGTAGATGGAATAAGCAGAGTCCAGATAGGCTGCTTGTTTCAAGGTTTCATAGGTGTTGATCAATGTCCACAAGTGACTTCTTGAGCGAAAAATATCTTTATCGGTCAGTAATGAGTGGAACCTTGCAGTTTATTTATTATTAATTTGAATGTTTGGTAAGGCATTTGTTTACTCCACAGCTCCATTGTGCTTGTGATCTTTAAGGAGTGTTCAAGAAATTTGTGTGCTGGCGAATATTTATCTTGATCCATTTCCTGTCATAGGGATTCATTAAGGCCGGTTTTTCTACATTTTGTTTTATTTGATAAGGCCGTTTTTTTCTACATTTTGTTTTATTTGATACCATACTTCAATGTATGAGTAGAGCCTACCCAATGTTTCATTCATTACCCTGAACTCCAAGCGCATCTGAGCTGGGGAGGCAGTCTTTGGAAGTAGAAGATCCTTTTTGTAAAAGCGCGTTATTAGACTGTTTAGGGTTTCTGCGTCGTTTCCATGCATTGCAGCACTGGCGTATGATAACGTTGGCAGCGCTTTGTCTGACATTATCGTTAGTAATAGTTTCAAGGACGGACCCTCCAACTTCGTTGCCAGGGTTTTGAGGGCAAATGTTAGGGCCCCTTCTCATTGTTTCGTGTACGTTTGACGGATCATGAAACAAAAGTTTATCGTCAATGAAAAATCCCAGATATTTATAGCATGATACTTTCTCCAGCTGGTTACCCTTTAGTCTAATTCGTTGAGTCGTAGCTGTCCGATTTGTAATAGGCATTGTTTTGGTTTTTGAGAGATTTAATTCCAGGTTGTTTGCCAACAGAAAATCGGAGCGTTCATTTAATAGCCTTATCAGACCTACCTTAGTCAGGCTTAAGAGAACATACAGACCCCCCAGGATATAGCGGCATGGATTAGCAAATTTAGCAGCACAAATATGGAAATTTAGCGGCAATTTTGCGGCATTTCATTTGGCCCTGGACCTTCATAAAGCGGCCTCCAGTGACCCCATCCGTCACCCGCCCTTCCTTACACTCTTTCTGCCTCCCAATTCTCCCTCTCTTAGTTGTGTTTTGCCGCTTTTAGCTCCTCTATCTTCATTCCTAATTCACTCTTTCCACTGTCCCATTCAGCTTTCTGTTTCTCATGCCCCCTCCTTTCTGTGCCTCATTCACTCATCCTCTCTCTCACACACACACACACATCTTTCTCTCCTTATCGATATCTCTCTCATCAGCCCAGTCTCTTCTCCCCCGTCCCTCTCTCTTTCCATCTTCATATCTCTCTAGCAACCTGCCTCTCTAGTTCTCTCTTGTCGCCCTCTCTCCCTTCCTAGCCCTCTCTTCTCTCTCTAACTCTCATACATTCGTTCTTCCAGACACTGTCTTTCTTCCCCTTCCTCTCTCGCCCTATTTCTCGCGCATTCACCCTCCCTCTTTCTCTCCTGCTCACTCCTCTCTACTTTTCTCCACCTTTCACTTTCATTCGCCCAGTTTCTCTCACCCCCTACTACCCTTTACTTCTTTCCCACCTGTGACTTCTTTGCTCACTCCCCCTCTCTTTCACCCCTTCTTTCTCGTCTCACCTGCCCCATACTCTCAGTTTTCATTCTTGCTCCCCCTCTTTACCTTTGCGCTCCACTGCTACTGGATAGGGCAAAAGTAGGCACAGGCTGCTATAGGCTGTCTTCCATTGGCTGGAGGCTACTCACATCGGTGATTACTCAGGCTTTTAAGTGAAAGTGACACACTTTTTGATGCTAGATAATGTGCAATTTGAAAGTAGCACTTATTCCGATGTGCTACCCTGTAGTTGCTGACGTTGCAACGTGATTTGTTGATAGTATCAAGACTGTCTTGAGGATATCTTCAAGGGGCCGGTAGAAATTGTAGCATGGCTTTATCGTTTAGGACACTTGAACATTTGACTCTAATTATCGTTTATCCATAATGAGCGTATTTCCTTTTGAAGCTCATTACCTGCCTTTGCATTTCAGACCTAGGTTTACTGCCAATTTTATCTGTGAAGCAAGAGGAGTTCAGTGCTGTGGGTTCTCTGCCGTATGGGGGGCGGTGGAGGTGCGAGCCCCTGCTTCCTGCTGGGAATCCAATCCCATCACAATCCTCGTGTTTGTTTCATTTCCCTCCCGAGACCCCCCGGCTCCAGAGCTCATTACCGAGAGGAATGTCGGAATTACACTGAGGCTTGTCTTCAGGGTGGGGGGGTCGGGTGTCCACTTCGAGCCCCCCCGGCCCGCCCTGCAGCGGTGTTCACGCTCACCCCACATCACAGGCAGCGCAGTCTGTACACAGGGCAGACACACACACACTGCAAGGCACAGCGCTCCTCTCCAGCAGACACCCCCACCTTGTCTCTACTCCCCCACCCGCCCTCTGGAAGATAGATGCCCCCGAGCCTCTGGCCACCTGCAGCCCCCGGCCCGCCCTGCAGCGGTGTCCATACGCACCCCACATCACAGGAGCGCAGTCTGTACACAGGGCACACACACACACTGCAAAGCACGCCGCCCCCCTCCAGCAGACACCTCTTGCTCTCTGCCCCGCCCCCTCTGGAAGATAGATGCCCCTAGCCTCTGGCCACCTGCAGTCCCCGGGTCGGTCTGTGCGCTTCTATCGATTGTGAGCTGAGTGAGCTGCTAATGCCCCATTAAGCCCGGAATGTTATTCTTTCGTGCTTCTGTGTCCTTCCCGCCCGCCCCAATAAACAAAGTAAGTCAGACCCCCCCAGGATATAGCGGCTTTTGTAAAAATGCCGCAATTTCTACGAAAAGTGCAGATTTCGCGGGCACTTTTGTAAAAAGCGCGGCATTTTTACTAAAGTGCCGATTTCGCGGCAAATCGCGAAATCGCGATATCCTGGAGGGTCTGAACAATATCATCTGCATAGGCCAGGTACGATGATAAAAGTTTTCCAAATTTAGGTGGGTGTGAGTTAATTCCATCTAGTTTTCTTGAAAGGTCTGAAATAAATAAATTAAAAAGGTACGGTGCTAGTACCCACCCCTGCTTTGGACCCATGTGGGTGTACACTTTCCTTGATAGTCTGGCTCCATTTCCAAATTTCATACGTACCCAGGTATCTCAATAAAAAGTTGTAGACCTTTCAATAGCCTTTCAGGTATACCCCAGGATTTTAATTTGGACCACAAGAGTTTCCGATCGACACTGTCGAAGGCAGCTTTTAGATCGATGTAACATAGATGGAGATCTTGTTTTCTTTTTTTACATCTTTCTGCGATCAACGAAAGTGACAATATATTTGTAGGGATTCCGATGCCCTTCCTAAATCCAGTTTGATTGATTGGTATTAGGATACTATCACTAGGCCATTCAGATAGATCTTTAAGGATTAATGAGGCAAAATATTTGGCTTCAACATCCTGCAAGGCGATTAGCCTATCGTTTTTGGACTCGATCTGTCCCCTCCTTTGTAAATGGGAGTAATGATTGATCCTTGCCAGCTTTCTGGGATTTGATTGATTAATTCTACATCAGTGTATAGTTTCCCTAGTATTGGGCTCCAGTACTCCGAATCATATTTAAAAGTAGCCTGGGAAATGCCATTTGGACCGGGAGCACCATCACTTTTGCCTTTCTTTATTATGTTTGTTATTTTTTCTGTTGAGTAGTTTACTCCAGTGATCTGCGATTTTATTCCTTTTTCACCAATGTGCTTCACAGTTGGTAAATGGAAGTTGTCCAGGTCATGTGGTTGTTCTTCTTTAAATTTTTCCCTGAGGAAATTAACCCACTCCTGCTCCGGTATATGTGATGTTGCGATATTTCGAGGTTTCCACAGGTTGTTTATTGACTTCTATTGGCCGTACACTTTTTGATAAAGGTTCCGCACTTTCACTTGTCTCCAACTGTGTTGTGTCTTGATTTGTATGCCAATGTGTGTGTTACGGACTCTCTGGCTCCCTGCCATACGTGCATTGCTACCCCATCAGGACTGTGTGTTTGTACTTGTGCATTATCATGTCCCTGTTTCATGGTTTGCCAGTTGCGTATGGACGTTTACCGGCCACAGGCGGGTGCACTTGTGTCCTGTGTTTGTTTGTGCAAAAGTTGGTGTTTGTACCACATTGTGTTCGATGTTGGGGTGCTTTGCTTACTATGTATGTGTGCTGCATTGTGTGTGAGATGTTCCTTCCGCTCTGATGTGGCTCACCCTTCTTCCTTTCAGGTGATGTTGTCTTCACTTCTGTGCTTGTTCAGTGGTGGACATTACCCTGTTGTGAGACTTTTGCTCCTGGTTGGTTTTGTTACTCTTGGGCATGGTTTGTCTGCAGTTGTGCTGTGCTTAGGTGTGCATGTATGCCATTGTGCCCACCTCCCCCTTACCCCAGTCCCTGCTGGTTCTTCTCCCTGTTGCTGTTGTGTCTGTTGTTTGGTGCAGTTTCCTGTCCCCGAGTCCTGCCACCGTCTCCAGACTGATGTGGTGGGCACCATTTCCTCCATGTCATCCAGTTCCTGGTGTGGCGCTGGACTCCCACCTCCAGTGTGCATTGCTGCCTTCTTGTTATTGGCATGTTTCTGCTTGTTTGTGCCTTTTGCATAATTTCTGCAGTTCTTGTTTTCTGCCATTCTCCTCCTCCGCTCTCAGGCTGCATTCATCTTGTCCAAGATGGCCTCCAATGTACAATGTTTTGTTGCCAATGGGTTTGGTGGGGTTGTCTGCTGACTCAGGTTGCCTCCATTGTGTTTGGCAGTTGTTTTCTATTTGGTCTGCCTTACTTTTTCAGGCGTTTGATGTGCTTATTTCCACCTGCCGTGTGTTTTGCGGTCCTGGCGGTGCTTATTCCTGCTTTCCTCATCGTGAATGGGCTCATCTCACAAATTCTGGTGTTGTGGTTAGTGTTTTTATCTCCGCCAGGGTGGTTGTATTGCTGACATTGGCAGCGTTTTCGGCGGACTATCGCATGCTACCGCTGGTTGTGAATTCTACTTTAACACAGGGTTATTTTCCTGCGATGGGCTGCGATGTTTAAATCCAGTAGTTGTAAAGCGCACAGATACCCATGGGTGTCCCGGCGCTGGGGGCCGTTGGGAAGATTAAGCAAGCTATTGCCTAGAGTCACATGGTGCTGGTCAGATTCCTGCCGCCGGTGCCAGGGATCGTACCGTGATCCCCAGCATCCGGCGTCAGTCACCCTGGCCGTTGCACCACACCTCTTCCCAAGTTGCGTCAGCAATTTTTGGTGATATTTATCACACGTTCTTGTGAATATACCCTTGAATTTTAGTCCTAGTGCAGCGCATTCTCGGCACCGCTCTTAGCATGGTTTGTTTCTGCTCAGAATTTTCTCAGACTGCCGCAAATCCAGTGCATTACAGAGAAGGGAACCCAAGCAGGATATCCGCACAGCCCCTGGCCCCCACCGCAGCCAAATATTGGGCGCACCTCACCCAGCCCTTCAGCATATCGTCGCTTATTGAGTGCTCTCGATTCATCACCCACCATGGGCGTGTGCCATGCTGTATCACTATGGTATACACCCGTTACAACGCATCTTTTACTCCGCACTACCATTACAACGCGACTTTTACAACGCATACCATTACAACGCATTGCGCTGGGGGGCGCTCTAGGATAGGGAATAAGTATAATTTACTATCCAACACCTTCCCTAGGGTCCACGGGGACTGGAGTTAGAATAGTAAATTATACTTACCACTATCCAGCACCTCAAAGCGCTATGCGTTGTAATGGTATGCGTTGTAATGGTCGCGTTGTAACGGTAGGTAGTTGTAATAGTATGCGTTGTAACATGGTACATCCATCACTATGCGTGGCCAGTGTTTGTCATTGCGGGTCTATGTCTCCGACGATATTTGTAGTCTCCCTTTTTGCCGGTGCTGTGCTGTTTTTTGACTAGTCTGACTGGGATCCTGCTAATCAGGACCCCAGTCTATATGTTTTCTCCTTAAAACTTTTATGCTATATACTAGATACACTCCAGATTGGAAACTGGGGTATCCTTGTCAGTCCCTAGTATATAGTACAACAGGGCATATGTACCCCCAGAGGCCTCTCATGGGCTGAAGCATGTATTATGCCACCCATGAGAGGCCTTGCAAAATGGAAATACAGGTCTGCCATTGCAGCCTGTGTCAAATTTTACAAAAGATATAGGTTTACTATATCTAGAGGTCACTACGCTTAAAACCTATCAGTCACCCCATAGCAGACCTTGATAATCCTGAAGGCAGGGTGTTGGGTTTTACATGAGAGGGTGACCCTGCATGAGCACCCATGCAGCCTACGGAGACCCTTCTCCGTAGGCTGTTGGTGACGTAACCAAACATATACATAGAGGTGCATCATATGCTCGTGCAAAATGCTATCTCGAAAACAGCTGCAACAAATCATGTCGTGTTTGGTATCAAATAGCTTGGAATCGTACCTTCACTCCAGTAACCGGTGTTGGAGGTATGATTCCACCCTTCTGAAGGGAGCTTTGTGGGGTCCCTGGTCTTCCTGGTACCCCTGGGAGGATCCCCGGAATCTGTCCAACCCTCTCCTGTGGGTACAAAGGGGCTTACCTGGCTGTAGGACCCTAGATTCGACGTGGACAAGATTCTGAACCAAAAACCACTTGGATTTCGCTGGACTTTGTTTGGGCCTGACTTCATCTCCCACTCAGTCTGCTGCATTGGCTGTGCCCGTACACCATACAGTACCCATTTCTAGCATTCCAGTCATCTTCAGCTCGGCTTGCTTGAATCCAGTGGCAAAGTGAGCAAGGGACTCACGTCTGAGCATACCCTGCCACACTTATGGCGGCCAAAAGCGGTACAAAAGGGGGTGGTGATGGACGGAGCATCTGAATCAATCAAACACTTGCACCCAGTCAAAAGATCTGGGTTTAATCCATCACCGTTCTTTAGCCCACTCTACCACCCCAGTTCAGACATGGCTATATGCAAATCAGTCTGACCCTGAGCCTCATGGGAACAGTCCAGCCCGAACTGCCAAGCCATGTCTTCCCTGGACCGGAAACGTCTGAGCATACCCTGCCACACTTATGGCGGCCAAAAGCGGTACAAAAGGGGGTGGTGATGGACGGAGCATCGGAATCAATCAAACACTCACACCCAGTCAAAAGATCTGGGTTTCATCCAACACCGTTCTTTAGCCCACTCTACCACCCCAGTTCAGACATGGCTATATGCAAATCAGTCTGACCCAGTGCCTCATGGGAACAGTCCAGCCCGAACTGCCAAGCCATGTCTTCCCTGGACCGGAAACAAGCGTCCGAGGACCGGTTTCTGGCATTCCAGCCGTCTTCAGCCCGGCTTGCTTGAATCCAGTGGCAAAGTGAGCAAGGGACTCACGTCTGAGCATACCCTGCCACACTTATGGGGGCCAAAAGCGGTACAAAAGGGGGTGGTGATGGACGGAGCATCTGAATCAATCAAACACTCGCACCCAGCCAAAAGATCTGGGTTTAATCCATCACCGTTCTTTAGCCCACTCTACCACCCCAGTTCAGACATGGCTATATGCAAATCAGTCTCACCCTGTGCCTCATGGGAACAGCCCAGCCCGAACTGCCAAGCCATGTCTTCCCTGGACCGGAAACAAGCTTCCGAGGACCAGTTTCTAGCATTCCAGTCATCTTCAGCTCGGCTTGCTTGAATCCAGTGGCAAAGTGAGCAAGGGACTCACGTCTGAGCATACCCTGCCACACTTATGGCGGCCAAAAGCGGTACAAAAGGGGGTGGTGATGGACGGAGCATCTGAATCAATCAAACACTCGCACCCAGTCAAAAGATCTGGGTTTAATCCATCACCGTTCTTTAGCCCACTCTACCACCCCAGTTCAGACATGGCTATATGCAAATCAGTCTGACCCTGCGCCTCATGGGAACAGTCCAGCCCGAACTGCCAAGCCATGTCTTCCCTGGACCGGAAACAAGCTTCCGAGGACCGGTTTCTGGCATTCCAGCCGTCTTCAGCCCGGCTTGCTTGAATCCAGTGGCAAAGTGAGCAAGGGACTCACGTCTGAGCATATCCTGCCACACTTATGGCGGCCAAAAGCGGTACAAAAGGGGGTCGTGATGGACGGAGCATCTGAATCAATCAAACACTCACACCCAGTCAAAAGATCAGGGCCCAGTTCAGACATGGCTATATGCAAATCAGTCTGACCCTGTGCCTCATGGGAACAGCCCAGCCCGAACTGCCAAGCCATGTCTTCCCTGGACCGGAAACAAGCTTCCGAGGACCTGGCTTCTGGCATTCCAGCCGTCTTCAGCCCGGCTTGCTTGAATCCAGTGGCAAAGTGAGCAAGGGACTCACGTCTGAGCATACCCTGCCACACTTATGGCGGCCAAAAGCGGTACAAAAGGGGGTGGTGATGGACGGAGCATCTGAATCAATCAAACACTCACACCCAGTCAAAAGATCTGGGTTTAATCCATCACCGTTCTTTAGCCCACTCTACCACCCCAGTTCAGACATGGCTATATGCAAATTAGTCTGACCCTGTGCCTCATGGGAACAGTCCAGCCCGAACTGCCAAGCCATGTCTTCCCTGGACCGGAGACAAGCTTCCGAGGACCGGTTTCTGGCATTCCAGCCATCTTCAGCCCGGCTTGCTTGAATCCAGTGGCAAAGTGAGCAAGGGACTCACGTCTGAGCATACCCTGCCACACTTATGGCGGCCAAAAGCGGTACAAAAGGGGGTCGTGATGGACGGAGCATCTGAATCAATCAAACACTCACAGCCAGTCAAAAGATCTGGGTTTAATCCATCACCGTTCTTTAGCCCACTCTACCACCCCAGTTCAGACATGGCTATATGCAAATCAGTCTGACCCTGTGCCTCATGGGAACAGCCCAGCCCAAACTGCCAAGCCATGTCTTCCCTGGACCGCAAACAAGCTTCCGAGGACCTGGCTTCTGGCATTCCAGCCGTCTTCAGCCCGGCTTGCTTGAATCCAGTGGCAAAGTGAGCAAGGGACTCACGTCTGAGCATACCCTGCCACACTTATGGCGGCCAAAAGCGGTACAAAAGGGGGTGGTGATGGACGGAGCATCTGAATCAATCAAACACTCGCACCCAGTCAAAAGATCTGGGTTTAATCCATCACCGTTCTTTACCCCACTCTACCACCCCAGTTCAGACATGGCTATATGCAAATCAGTCTGACCCTGTGCCTCATGGGAACAGCCCAGCCCGAACTGCCAAGCCATGTCTTCCCTGGACCGGAAACAAGCTTCCGAGGACCGGTTTCTGGCATTCCAATCATCTTCAGCTCGGCTTGCTTGAATCCAGTGGCAAAGTGAGCAAGGGACTCACGTCTGAGCATACCCTGCCACACTTATGGCGGCCAAAAGCGGTACAAAAGGGGGTGGTGATGGACGGAGCATCTGAATCAATCAAACACTCACACCCAGTCAAAAGATCTGGGTTTAATCCATCACCGTTCTTTAGCCCACTCTACCACCCCAGTTCAGACATGGCTGTATGCAAATCAGTCTGACCCTGTGCCTCATGGGAACAGTCCAGCCCGAACTGCAAAGCCATGTCTTCCCTGGACCGGAAACAAGCTTCCGAGGACCGGTTTCTGGCATTCCAGCCGTCTTCAGCCCGGCTTGCTTGAATCCAGTGGCAAAGTGAGCAAGGGACTCACGTCTGAGCATACCCTGCCACACTTATGGCGGCCAAAAGCGGTACAAAAGGGGGTCGTGATGGACGGAGCATCTGAATCAATCAAACACTCACACCCAGTCAAAAGATCTGGGTTTAATCCATCACCGTTCTTTAGCCCACTCTACCACCCCAGTTCAGACATGGCTATATGCAAATGTCAAGTCAAGTCAAGTCAGAGAATTTATATAGCGCGCTACATACCCAGAGGGTCTCAAGGCGCTTGAGGAGGGGTGGGGAATTACTTGTCAAATCAGTCTGACCCTGTGCCTCATGGGAACAGCCCAGCCCGAACTGCCAAGCCATGTCTTCCCTGGACCGGAAACAAGCTTCTGAGGACCTGGCTTCTGGCATTCCAGCCGTCTTCAGCCCGGCTTGCTTGAATCCAGTGGCAAAGTGAGCAAGGGACTCACGTCTGAGCATACCCTGCCACACTTATGGCGGCCAAAAGCGGTGTAAAAGGGGGTGGTGATGGACGGAGCATCTGAATCAATCAAACACTCACACCCAGTCAAAAGATCTGGGTTTAATCCATCACCGTTCTTTAGCCCACTCTACCACTCCAGTTCAGACATGGCTATATGCAAATCAGTCTGACCCTGTGCCTCATGGGAACAGCCCAGCCCGAACTGCCAAGCCATGTCTTACCTGGACCGGAAACAAGCTTCCGAGGACCGGTTTCTGGCATTCCAGCCGTCTTCAGCCCGGCTTGCTTGAATCCAGTGTCAAAATGAGCAAGGGACTCACGTCTGAGCATACCCTGCCACACTTATGGCGCCATACAGGATCTGTGCCGGTCCTGTGGAGCATCAAGGACAACTAAAGACATCTCACTTGGTGGGAAGGAGTCACTCTCCTGCATCCACAGGCACAGCATCCCAAAGCACCAGTCTGCTGTTCCTGGGCTCCTATGGACGCCAAAGATCCCAGCAACACAGGAGGCAGGTCCCTACATCTCTTAAGGCCCATGGTACCCTTTCACCACGTTTCTGGTCAGAATCCCTTGTTGAGGCTGTAAAACCGGAACCCCTGTGCACTGCATACTTTGGAAGTGCATATGCTTGTTGGCTGTTGCCAGACAAGTGCGTTGGGCTACTGATAGCCCCAATCTCTGGGCACATTTCTTGCCAAGATCTTTGTCCTCCTCACACAGAGTGCTCCATGGACTGTCATCTTTGGAATCCACCTGAGGTCCTCTCGTGACTCCTGTGCCTCTGGCCTGTGAATCCACTTGAGGGTCAACTTTGTTTTCCATTGGCTTCCCTAGTTGCTCCAGGCTTGCCCTGACTCCCCTTCCTTTGGTGAATCTCCTGGACTTTGCGGGTCCAAACTGTTACTCTTTTTGACCTTCTGCGTGGGTTGCCATTGCCAAGGCTTGTTGGTGCCCATGCAGGACACCGAACCCCCAAGCATTCGACATCCTTCATGGGACAGCTCTCATCCGGCTCCTGGTTGTCTTCGACATCCATGGGTCCCCGTGGCTGCAGATTCAAAAACACTGTCAACGCAGCTGAAACGCCCAACATCAGTGGGCATTCATCTACCGTGTCCCTGGTCACTCCCAGTGACCCAGACTCTGTCCCCTCTGCTTTCAGGTACACTTCATCCTAAATACATGTTTGGGTTCCACCGGACGTTCTTCATCCTTCCAGCAGTGACTCTTCTTTGAAGTCTCCCACTGAGAACGATGGGCGGTTTCCAACGCCACTTCAGACCTATGCACCGGCTTCCCTGGGATAGGTAACTCTGGTACTACGGTATCCATGGATTGGGTGACTCTCCAACCTCCTAACTTCCACTGGGTTTTTTCGAAGCACACTCTAATTCACTCTGTCTGGTGCACAGAGCGGTACACGATCGGGGCTCAGTCCCATTACAGGAAAAGTTTACCTGGTACCTCCCTAAGAGGCAGCTTAGCTCCTCCAGCGCAAGTCTGCTGGTAATTCCTAGATTCAAGCGTTCTAGGATGGGGGAAGGGGGGAAGGGCTTTCAGCGTGGCTGCTGCTCACCATTGGAATGAGCTGCCTCAGAGTATTAGGCAAATCAACTCTCTAATAGAGTTCAGAAAGAGCCTGAAAACTTGACTCTTCCCCAAGGCATGACCCTCCGTCTTCAGTTGATCTGGACCCTCCGCTTGACGGTTACTTCTTCTAGTCTGAGCGCCAGGATACCCATAGGGTGGCAGTTTGCACTATATAAGAACTTTTTACATTACATTACACACTGGGAAGGGTCCTTAAACTTTAGAACTTCAACCTCAACTTCCCCATAGGATTGTACGGAGCACGCAGTCGTGTTCTGACACTGCACCTGTCCTCCGTGGGGGTTCCTACTTACTCACCTTGGGTGGTTCCTTGGGGTCCTAGCGATTCTACTTACTCTAGACCTTGTCTTGACTCGAGTTGTGTTTCTTATACCACTATTTTAGTACATGGTTTGGTCTCTCTCTGGTCCCACTGTCTTTTATTGCTACTTACTATCGTTTCTGTGCTACAGTATTGTTTGCTTTGTGAATATCTTCGTGTAGAAGATATTGTGTCGTACTAGAGAGTGTTATATAAATAAATACATATTTTTATAACTACTGTGTGGTTCTCCTTTCATTTAAATAATACAATAAGATTGCATTCTGGTAAAACAAGCTGCTTAACATTCCTTCAAGACTACGCCTGAGGCTGCTCTCCACAGCTACCTCTTGGATAGCTTTCTAAGGTTATCTTTGACCTCTTAAATCAGCCTAAGGGCTGTTTGGAGTGGTGCGAGGTGCCCACTTTAATTAGTGGACAGCATGTACCAGGTCAACTACTCACAGGGAGGCTACTGTATTCACTACAATTGATTTGGCCAGCGCATACCAGACTCTAGGCATTGCACAGTTTTTATAACAACTGAAAGCAGGATCCAGTATAGAAGAATGCCTTTACGTTCGGCAGGTGCACCTACTGATTTTCAGAGGGAGATGTCCAGAGTATTATCAGGCATGACAGGTGGGAAGGTGTTTAGGATTACATTTTTATATTTGGAAAGGACAAAAAAGAGCATGATGGGACATTGAAGGAGGGTTTACATGCTCTAATGACAAATGTTCTGAGTGTGAAGGATGAGAAATGTGGTTTTGGAAAACGGCAGGTGGAATACTTAGGGCACATTATATCTAAGGAAGCCGTACATCCAACATCAGTCATGTTGAAGCTATCGTGAATGTTCCTAAGCTCAAGCCTAAAGAAAAATTAATGTCTTTTTTGGGGCTCACAGAGTTTTATGCCCATTTTGTGAAAAATGATGACTCGATGGTGGAACATTTATGAGCGTTATTAAAGAAAAATGCAACATTTGGTTGTTGGCAAGGAGGAGTTTGTAGCAATCAAGAATGAGGTTGTAAATGCGCCATGGGGTTGAATTTACTATATCTGTGGATGCCAGCAGTTACGGAGTAGGAGCTGTTCTATCACAAAAGAAGGATGGTAATGAGTGGGTGGTTGCATATGCATCTCGCACCCTGACACAAGTCGACAGAAATTATTCAGTGATAGGGAAAGAATTACTCGCTTCTACTTGGACTGTAGAGTGTTTCAGGATGTATGTTCGGGGCAGGAAATTCAAAATCTGTGCAGACCATAACTCTTCAGTGAATATTTCAAAACCAAGAAGTGGGAAAAATATAACAACACAGTTAGCACGATTGGTTTCAAAGTTGCAAATGTATTATTATGATATTGTATGCGTTCCAAGCAAAATTAATTGTGTTGCTGATAGGTTGTGTCAGTTACCAGTGTAATTGTGCACAGCACAGGCAATGGATGAGAGTGGACATGATGTTGCGTAAACATATGAAGTGATGCGTCATAGGAATAGGGATGTGGCGAATGTGTTAGAGTTGTTAGAGGTAAAAGGGATAGAAGAAATGGAAAAAGATGTGGTGCTGCTGGGTGTAAAAAAATCATTGTAAATGTGTGGCCTTTGCAATGGCAAGTGCAAACTGAATATAACCCATTTTGGAAGGTAAAGGAGGAATTATCCTTTTGTAAATGTATTGTCCTTAAAGGAGGTAGATTTGTACCTCCTATTAGGATTCACAAGAACATCATCAAGTTAGGACATGAAGGCAATTGCAGGATGTCAAGCATGAGGCGGAAAGTTTAGGAACAAAATTAGGTGACCAGATTTGTACGGTATGGTGGATAGTTGGGTGAGGGAATTTAATGCATGCATGTCAAGTGACAAAGTGATTAAACCAATCATGGTCCCTTTGCAAACTGTAGATTCATCTGATGGGCCATGGTGGAAAATACCATTTGATATTATGGGGCACCTTGCCACGTTACCATCCAAAAAGGCATATGTAATTGATCTCATTGGGCATTACTCTAAGTGGGCGGCAGTTCATATGGTTGGTAGTGTGACCACGGTGGTGGTTATGGATTTTTTGGAAGATGTTTTTTCCAGGAAAGGTGTACCAGAGTTGTTGGTGTCTGATAATGGGGTGGTGCTTGAATCAAGTAAGATGCAGTCATTTTTGGAAAAATGAAATCATGTAAGGGCTTCGTTGTATTATCCCAAAGGTAATGGCCTGGTTGAGCGGTTCAATGAAATTGTCAAAGAGGCAATACAATTGGCACTTAAGTCTAGGTTATAATGGATGAAAGCTCTTCAATGTAAGTTGTTATCGTACACGATTACACGTCATTCAGTAACAGGTAGAATGCTGTTTGAGGTGTTAAGAGGAAGGAAACCTTCTTCAGAAATTGTACGTTGGTTGTTGAGGATTAAGAAGGAAGAGAAAGGGAAGTCAGAGGCTGAGCTTCAGATGAATAGGAATGTGGAACGTAGTCAAACTCAGGTCATTAACAGAATCAACATTATTATTATTATTATTTGAAGCTTGTAAAGCGCACAGCTACCCCCAGCGGGCGTTTCCCGGCTCTAAGACAGGCGGCAGGTGCGGGTAATCATAGAGGGCGAAGCGTTAGAAATTAGCCAGATCTTTAAGTGCCATTGGAAAATAGATTCAGATTCAGCCATCTGCAAGGACATTGGCAGGCAGTTCCAGGCTTTGGCCGCCATCACTGCGAAAGATCTGCCACCCATTCTGTAGAGGCAAAAACGGGGAGCCACCAAAAGGCGGAGATGGTTTGATCTGAGTGAGCGGTTAGACTGAGCATGCTTAGGTCAGGCTCTAAAGTAGGTCGGTCCCTGACCCAGCATTGCTCTAAAAGCTAAAACCAGTGACTTAAACTGAATGCTCCTGGTCCCTGAAAGCCAATGAAGCTTCTTCAGTTGGGGAGAAATCGAGTGGCAATTTGGGATGTTATCGATCAACCTGGCCGCCGCGTTCTGAACAATCTGTAAGCGTTTGATCAGGGAGGCAGGAGCCCCAGCGTACAGACTGTTTCCATAGTCCAGATGTGAGGTGATCAAGGCGTGAACAATGATCCACCGAGATTCCCGAGGAAGAAAAGGGAGAATTTTGCGAATCATGTGCAATTTACCGAAACACACTGAGGAAACCTGGTTGAATTGAGATTTACAGGATAGCTCGCGTTGAACCAGAATCCAAGATTCCTGGCTGAGTCCACAGGTTCCGGAGGGGCGTTCAACTCCAATGGCTACCATCAAAGAGGTGGAGGAGGGTTTTTTGATGAAAAACAGCACCTCAGTGTTCTGAGAGTTCAGCCTAAGCGTGTTTGATGCCAACCGGGTGGAGATGTTGCACACGCAGTGTCTAAAATTAGAGGAGGTTACTTCAGAGTGACCCTTAAATGAGAACACCAATTGTGTGTTGTCAGCATTAGAGATCACTCTGACACCACAATATTCTACCACTGAGGCCAGAGGAGAGACATATACATTAAAAAATAGCGGGCCCAGGGTGGAGCCCGAAGGGACTCCCCAGTTCAGGGGTTTCTCCTCGGACACAAATGGCTGAAGGGAGACCTGTTGAGTGCGGCGATCTTGAAAGGATCTGATCCAGGATAGAGGGGTACCCTGACTCTCGAGACTGTATAGACTCTCAAGCAAAATATCATGAGAGACCGTATCGAATGCAGCAGACAGGTTGAGAAGCACCAGCATCGCTGCTTCACCTGCGCCCAAACATTGACAAATGGTTTCAGAAACCTCCAGCAGCGCAGTCTCTGTGCTATATCCAGATCTAAACCCGGATTGTGAGTTGTGTGAATGATGGCACATCTCAAGATAGCTCGATAATTGCTCCTGAACTACTTTTTCCAGGACTTTGGCTGGTTTAGGTAGCAGGGAAATGGGGCGGTAACTTTTAAAAACAGAAGGATCTGCATCCGTTTTTTTCAAAATAGGTATTAGCATGGCCTGTTTCCAGGTCAAAGGGAAAAAATTACTGGCGAAGTTCATTTTCTTGACAAAATACTCTCACATTTCTGAGCGCTTAAGTTTGTGAAAATTCTTAATCGTGGCTCTGTAAATTGATTTAGCCTCTGTTTCATAGGATAGTCTCCAATTCTGTTTGAGTTTCTTGCACTGACTTTTTTCAGTGCGCAGAGCGGGGGTAAACCAGGTGGCAGATTTTTTTTTTCTAGAGGAGACAATAAGTTGCTCTGGGGCACCCGTATAAAGGGCAGAGGCGAGCCAATAATTAAAGTTAGATACATCTAGTTCCAAATTCCCCCCCAACTGCAGATGGGTGCGAGAAAGGGCGGAGCTAATAACTAATAAAATCCAGGAGATCTACATCTCGCTGGAAGCTAGAAAGCCCCTCCCCACTCCCCATCTAGTATCCCCCCCTTCGGCTTCCTTCGTCCCTCAACATACTCTTCCTCCTTTCTCTCACAAAAATCTTGATTCCCTGGCCACTAAGGTTAAAACCGGATCTCCTCATGACCCTGTTAAACCCAACATCTTCCGGCTCCTCCAGGACTCCATTCTGAAAGAAGGACTGGTTCTGATTAATAGATCTCTCCAGTCCTCCATCATTCCTAAGTCCTGGAAGCATGCGAAAGTTGTTCCCCTGTTGAAGAAGCCTTCTCTTGATCCCTCGCACCCTGAAAATTTTAGACCTATCTCCCTCCTACCATATTTGGCCAAGATCATGGAAGCTCATGTGAACGCCATCCTGACTGACCACCTGGAGTCTAATAGTATCCTAGATGACTCCCAAAATGGCTTCCGGGCTAATCATAGCACTGAGTCAGCCCTCCTGGCCGTCTCGGAACATCTTAGAGCCGCACAAGATCTAGGAAACACTTATGCCCTGGTCTTGCTGGACTTGAGTGCGGCATTTGACACGGTCTCTCACGAGATGCTACTTAAGTGTCTCGGGGAGATCGGGGTCAAAGACGGGGCCCTGGCTTGGTTCGCCGCCTTTCTCTCTGACCGCTCCTTCCAGATCCATGCCCCACCGCACTCATCCAGCAGAATCCCTCTGGTATGCGGCGTCCCTCAGGGATTTGCCCTTAGCCCCACCTTATTCAATGTGTACGTCCGCCCACTGGCCCTTCTGGCCAGGGAACGAAAGATCAAAATGATATCTTATGCGGACGACACACAACTTATTTTTACTTTTCCCCAGGATACCTCGCCTGATCAGAATAAACTGCATGAAGACATCCTGGCCATCTCTAACTGGATGGCGGAGAACCATCTCCAGCTCAACTCCTCCAAAACAGAGCTACTTTGGCTGGGAGGTGACTCTCAGAAGTGGGACCATCAGTGGTGGCCCCCTTCGATGGGCCCCCCACCTACCCCTAAAGAGGCCATCAAGAACCTGGGTGTCCTAATGGATAGGTCTCTGTCCTTCGAGCTTCATGCTAAGAAGGTCGCAGGCGCCTGTTTTGGGCGCCTCCACTGTATTAAACCTATCCTGGGCTTTTTTGAGCCATCCACCCGCCAAGTCATAGTCCAGTCCCTGGTTCTCTCCCACCTTGACTATTGCAACAGTCTCCTGCTGGGGGCCAATAAGTCAATAGACTTCAGAGAGCTCAGAACGCCGTGGCTTGAATTATTTTTGCTCTCCCCAAACACTGCCACGCTTCCCATCTTCTTCACCGGCTTCACTGGCTACCGGTGAAACAGAGAATCGAATTTAGGACCCTCTGCCTCACCCACAAAATTCTACACGGCAAGGGCCCCAATATACTACAGGATCTCTGCACACCCTATGTCCCCACCTGAACCCTACGCTCTGCTGATCTCCACCTTGCCCGGACCATCAGAGTTCGCAAAAGCAGAGCGGGTGGTCGCTCCTTTAGGTCCCTTGATCCTGCCCTCTGCCTATTGAGGCATGCGCCACTCAAAACCACTGGCACGTCCGGAAATGTATCAAAACCTGGCTGTTTGCTTCTACCCTGGGGTCCAATTCTTAGGCCGCTCTGCTGTACTCTATCGTTCTTTCTGTCTGGTTGTCTGCAAGCGCTGGGACGCCCCGTTGCTGGGGCAGCCATGCGCTATACAAGCCCATTTAACATAACATAAAGTGTTACAAGTGATTTTAAACCATTTCCTACTGTGATCCCGGGACAAAGAGGAATTAGTTGATTGAGACAGAGTAGCCACACTAAACAGGATTAAAAAATTGTCTGACCATATAAGAGGTATAGGCGGAGCCGCGGAGAGATTAGGGTAAACAGTAAATCAGGAGTATGGCCGGCCCGATGGGTAGGGCCTCTAACCCGCTGGGTTAGATCAAGGCCTTCCAGGGTTTCTAGATGCTGTCCAGCTTTAGTGCACTGAGTATCATCCACATGTAAGTTAAAATCACTAAGGATTATAATATATGTATGTTTAAGCGACAGATCAGCCGCAATATTATAAAAATCTGTAAAATGTTGAGGCGGGAGGTAGGGAGTCTGTAAATAAGAATTCCAGCCATGGCTATATTCGATACAGCAGAGATGCTGAAATACATCGCTTCTGAGGGGCTGATGTTTGGGATTTTCCAAGCCTGAACGTCGGATCACAGCAATCCCACCACCCACCTTGTTGTTAGGCCTATTTATTCCCACAAAACGATATTCAGGGGGGATGCCAAGATTGAGGTCGGGATTAGGAAAGTCCCTAACCCACGTTTCCCAGGCATGAGTTGCAAGGGACAGCAAAATGTCATCCGAATGCCGGGGTAGCTATCTACAATTGAGTAAACAGGCTTCAATGGGGGTGAAGACCAATTTGCCCCTTTGCGGGTCCACAGCGCATAGGGTGTAGTCTGGGAGGGGCTGCGGGATCTAATTTAAAAGTGAATAGACAAGCGGCACAATTAAATTGAGACAGGGGCCCAGAAAACTCACATAAGGTCGGGGCACCACAGCACTTATCTCGCACTTCAAGCAGTTGCGGCCTAGACCAAAGGATTTGGGCACCGGAGGGGCACCCAGCAGCATTGCTGGCACTGGCCCCGG
This sequence comes from Lissotriton vulgaris, assembly GCF_964263255.1. Classification (NCBI taxonomy): domain Eukaryota; kingdom Metazoa; phylum Chordata; class Amphibia; order Caudata; family Salamandridae; genus Lissotriton; species Lissotriton vulgaris. Next base: position 103,866,837 of record NC_141685.1, on the reverse strand, counting down.
AACAGGCACTGAGTGGCTTGCTTTTGGTGTGCCTTAAGTGTGCCAGTGGCGCGTCCGTTGCACGCGTCTGCTGCGCACGTCCGCTGCACAACGGAAATGCTAGGTTTAAGTAGTAAGTGGGTGCTAGTGCGCTAACCCGTTGTTGCACCTCCAGAAAAAGCCAGAAGTAGAGGAGCCGGTTGTCCTCTACACTCTCCACTACAAACGGGCACGCCCGCCATGGACCGGAGTAAGAGGAAAAGAGGCAAAGAGCGGCTGAGGTAGCGGCCCAACATACAAGATAACCAAAAGTGCAATGTGCCTGCAATTGCTTTAAAAACAGTTAAAAACACAAATATTAGTTTCAATTTCAAAATTAAAATGCAAATAGCGCGAGTGCCTTACATCTACGAGCGTCGGGTAATAAGATGATGTTGAATATTTTGGTACGTCAGTATGAGCGAGTGAGGAAACCAGGCCTAGTGGAAAAGGGGGCACCTCGTTGTTCTGATCCATTGAGGGTCGTAAAGGTGTTGGAAGGTGCAGTGAAACTTGAAGATGGGAGAGTGCGGAATTTATGCCATGTGAGTGAGTGCAAGGAGGTTAGCGGATGTAGGAGAGTAGGATCTGCTTCCTATGGTTACCCCCACTTTTTGCTGTGTTTCACTGGTTTATCGACTTTAGTCTGGCTGTGGCCCAGCTAATCAGGACCACAGCCTAGCTGTTCTCTCTCTAAATTGGTTACATGTACTTTAGGTACACTCCAGATTGGTTACTGGGTTACCCTTGTGAGTCCCTAGTATATGGTACTTTAGGTACCAAGGGCATAGGTACTCCAGAGGCCTACCAGGGGCTCAAGCATGTGTTATGCCACCTCTGGGAAGCATTCCAAAATGACATCACAGGTCTGCACTTGAAGCCTGGGTAAGGTGGTGTAAGCACCCCTTACTTAGATATAGTATACCTATATCTACCTAAATATATAGACACATATAAACCTATAAGTCACTCCTATGGCAGGCCTTGACAATCCTGAAGGCAGAGTGCTTGGTCTTGTGTGAGGGTGCCCTAGCATGAGCTGAGCCCCTCTGCAGCTTTTGGAAACCCTTCCTTAGAGCTGTTCTACGTTACAGCCATACCATATACTCTTAAGTGCATCATAACCTCGCAGTAAATGCTAACTTTGGTTTGGCTGCATCAAAACAAGTTGCGTTTGGTGTCAAACACTTTAAATCCTACCCCCCACCAGTTCTGGCAGCGGGAGTAGAATTCCACCCTTCTAGAGGGAGAAGACATGTACACACTGGTATACCCGGTAAATGTTTAAAAGAGCCTCAGCATCACAAAATGGATGCTGCTGCCACAGACACAAGTCTGACCTCCTGCTGCTGGACGAAACTCCGGCAGGGTAGGCCTGACAATAGGTTTCCTGTCCAGGGAGTTGCCTGCACCTCCCCAGACACGCTTTAGTGTATTGGGGTACGGTGGGTGTCATTCAGTGATTGCTTTTCAGACACTGCTTGGGGCACACAAGGTGGCCCTTGCATTTCCCAGTTGAAACCGGTTGCTGGGGCACTCAGCCCCAGCTCTGGTGTGAAACTGGACAAAGGGGAATGGGTATGACCACCCCTCCCCAGGTCCTCCCATAGGTGGGACCCTAGAGTTAGTCCATCCCTTAAACTTAGTATAAGTATAGGAACCCAGTCACTGAGACTTTAGATTACCCTGGACGAAACTCTGCAACATATATCTTGGATTTGTGACATTCCATATCAACTGGAAGATGGAAGAAATCTCCCTTGGGGTCAAGGAGTGACTCCCCTGTTCAAACAGTCACCAAAGAAGCATCTTGCCGGTCTGCATTTTCAAGGCTCCTGATGGATCCCAAAGGATCTGCAACACAAGATACAGACTTCTTGACATCTCCGAGGCTGACACGAGTCCCCAGCTATGATCGGAACTCCTGGACATCCTGCACGTTTGCTAGTGCATCAACTTCCCAAGCTTTCCCAAAGTTGTGCACTGGGCTACTTGTAGTCCAAGCCCTGAGCACCCTTTTGCCTTGAAGATTGTGGGCCCACACTCCACGAGTGTTCCGTGGGCACGCTTTCAGCATTTCCGCTCAAGGTGCCTTTGCAAGTCCTAGTCGGTTGGCTAGTGGGTCCCCACGAAGGACTCTACTTTGTTTCTAGGGCTTCCATGGTTGGCTCAGATGTGCCCTGACTCCCCTCCAAAGGGCGAGTCCCTCAGACCTTGCTAGTCTGCACCGAAGCCAATCCTGTCATCTTGCGTGGGTTGCTGTTGCCAAGGCTTGTAAGGTCCAATCCGGATACCGACACTGCAGCTCTCGATACCCTTTGTGGGACAGCTCAAATCCAGCTCCTGGTTGTTGTCGATGCCTCCTGGACCTCGTGGCTGAAGAGTCAAGCTTCACCTGCTTCCCTTGAAATCACACGACATCGGCCGGCATCTTCCTGTCGCCATCCTGGTCACTGGCTAGTGACCCACACTCTGTCCTCTCTGCTTCCAGGTTCTTCAGATCTCTGATCCACTCTTGGATCCATCCGGACACTCTTCACCTGGACGCCTGCAGCATTTCTATGCAGCTCTCTCTCCAATGGAATCGGCGACGAACACCCGATATGAAAAGACACCTATGCACCTGGCTTCCCTGGGTGAGGTAACACGAGTACTCCGGTGCTCCTGTGGGTCTTAACTCTCAAAGTGTCCAGTTCTGAATGGGTTTTACGTAGTCCACTCCTAAGTGTCCTTAAACTTTAAAACATTAGCTCTAACTTTCTCCATAGAAGTCAATGGTGATTTGCGGCCATGTTTAGACACTGCATGCGTCCTCGTGGGTCTCCTGCGTCCCTATCATGGGTGGTTCCTGGTTGCTCTAGGCCTGGTCTCCGTGTTGAGAGCGGTACTTATACCACTTTCTTAGTTTATGGTCCGCGAGGCCCCTAGGGCAAACCGTATACTTTGCTACTTTACTGTGTGCTATTTAAGTTCTTGTATTGTACTTTTGCCTCTAGACTCATAAGGAGACGAGAGGGGTTGTGTATAGAATAAATACATGTATTATATATATATACCTTGTGTGGTATACTTTCATTTGATTATTCCAGAGATTATCGACTGGTAAAACAAGCTGCTTTACATTCCTTCAAGACTTAGCCTGAAGGCTGCTCTCCACAGGTACCACTAGGATAGCTTTCTAAAAAGGTTGTCTAAACCTACTATCAATAAGGGTCGTTTGGACTGGTGCAAGCATATGCCAGGCCAACTTCTCGCAGCGGACATAATGGTCAGGAGTGTGGCATGCATGACACTGTAAGTGGATACTTGATGGGTGATGAGGTGTATTCAAGGGTTGAAGCAATCGCTAGAGTGAGTGAGATGTGAGAGTACTTCAAAGTGCGAGAGAGAGAAAATTGCCTGGTCATATTACAGAGTTTGTGATGGAATAATATTATATTTTAGTTATTTACAGTGTGCATATTTATTTCCTGGTAGTTGGTGTTCTAAGGGGTGAAAGGGCATGTGTCATTCATCTATTGTTGTTTTGTTGTGTTTGTTATTCGTATTGTGTGTGGGACATTGAAGTGTTGTGAGTGGAAGGTTGGTGAGGGACATGATCGGTATTAGAATAGGAACATTGGGGGCAGCAGTTGGCCAGGAGTAGCTGTTGTGCTGGGTCTTGCTGGCATGGCTCTCTATGTATGAAGAAACAGGAACTGATGAATAAACACTTTGAAGTTGATCTTACCTATCTGCGGTGGAGTCGTTGTTAACTTGCAGTGTACCGTTTATTATCACCACAGTATGACACGAGTCTGCACACACTGCACTCTTGTACGTGTTCAGGAAACTGTTAATAGTGTGTTTAATGTGCACCCACGCATAAGCCCGCAGCACTGCGTTGCTCAAGGTGAGTGCGTGGTGGAAGAGGAGACGCAGACACGCTGTAAACAACACATTATTCTATTATTAAATGCAGGGGTAACCAGCAAACACTGCCGAGCACATATCTTGTCCTTGGTGACAGGAGATGCATGGACAGAATGTAAAGGTATGGGTGTATCACTCACAGGGCCTGCCTGAAATTTATCAGGCAGTAATAAGCCACTTTTTTTGGCTTAATGCTACATGACAAATATCAGTCCCTTTAACGAAGTGTTCTGCGTTAAAGGGGCGTGCAATGGGTGTTGCTGGGGTCGTTCCCAGCAACACCCATGGCCTTTTCACATTGTCCCGATTTACAAAAAATCGTAAATCTGAGGCAGTGCCAAAAGCTTACGCCTCCCCAGGGGAGGCGTAAGGTAGGCGCAACGGGGAGAAATATCTTTATTTCTCCTCGTTTTTCCTTTTTCCATGTGTGCGGCATTCTGCAGCACACATGGAAAGAGGAAAAGCCTCTTGTGATTATTTTTGTCCAGAGAGGTTTCCCTTCCCATACAAAAATAATCATCCCCGCAAAGCAGACACCCTTGCACCATTGTGCACAGGTGCCTGCGTTGGCGCTCGGCAGCCCACTGTGCGCCGGCTCAGGCAAAAAGGACCGGAATGTGCCGTATCTTATACGTACGGCGCATTCCTGCCCTTTTCTTTAGCCTTAGGGAAGCGCAGTTGGAAGGCCTGCTGGGCTTCCCTACGGCAAAACCTCATAAATGAGGCCTGGAGTGTTTTTGCAGTGTTTACTTACACGCATCCATACATCTATGGGGGACTTAAGATTTGAATGATGGATTTGGCAATATGGTGGTATAATAGTAAATATGCCTGTGCTTGGGCCTCATGGTATAATCCCCTAGTTGCACTTGCTATGCTATACCATCAAATTTCCTTTTTAGGATAGGATAGAGCGTGGCCTTGAATGATCAGACCAATGAGATCATCTTCTGAGCAGCTGTAGTGCCCCCTGCCTTCTGTGACTGAGAAGTGCAGTCTGTCTCTGCCTATTGCCCTTCCATTTCTGGTGCTTTGCAGCAGTTTTAAGATCTTCTTGGAGTTTCTTGTTGCTCAAATGGGTGTAACGTCTGATATTTATATGTTTTTCCTCATCTTCATTGCTTTTGAGTAAGTGTCACGCATAGTTGTTGAAATTTCACTCATAACTACACTGAATTTATTTAAAATTACTCATAGCGATCTGAAACCCTCAGCAGGTAGGCTTCAGTCTGGCGTTGGTGAAGGCCGGTGATTTCTGGACTTAATGTGCTGTTGCGGCAACTTAAAATAAAGCTGCTGCCTGGAGGTGTCTGACTCTGGTCAATCAGCCCGTGCGAGGTCACAGTGGGGCGGGTGCATTGCGGGGAATGAACAACAGGCAAGGTGCTGCCGCCAGGATCCATGTCTGGAATATTTACTGACAGAGACACCTGCCCTCTGATTGATTGATTGATTGATTGATTGATTGATTGATTGATTCTCCACAGGGCACCGGAGCGCCTTCATTAGGAGGCACTGCAGTGTGTAAACATTACAACAAGTGAGGAAGCATGCTGCACTAGCACAGCGCATGCCAGTGCGATCGCTCAGGGCTGTGCAGCTGAGTTCCTCGAGCACGGCTCCTGCAGTGTTCCCCGAGCGCTATAATTGCGTGACTTATGCATTTTAGTCTATTGATGCGGACACCGGCAGTAAAATGTGTTAGTCTCACTCCTGATGCGTGGTACTGGGCAGGGCTAGATGCAATAGACCTGATTCAGGCGGGAGACTACAGATTTTTGAAGCCACAAATGCCTTTATTTTAGCCGTCTCTCGCCTGAAATTGCATTTTCTCCAACAGAAGTCAACGGGGGATTTTCATTCTCCCGATTTTCTATTTTAAATCTCCCCCTCCCTGTCCTGAAATGTTGCCTGTGTGATTATTACTGGATTTGAGACTCTTCTCAGCCTGGACTCAGAGCACAAGTCCCCATGGGGCTGCTGCAGGAGCCTTGCTGATACTGGAGGGGGCGTGGCTAGCCACAAACATTTACATACCCAGAAGCCTCTGCGGCAAACGCCCGATTCATTAGTACAGGCGACACTGGCGTTTGTTTAATATTATAAGGAGTATCTGTAGCTGTGCACACAGAGGCATTCATGGGATGACTAGCACGTTACCGGTGTAAAGTCACCCCACTAGTAGCAAGTTAACATGATTGTGTGGATGGCACAACTTTCTTGTCATTATCTTAATCTTTTGTTTAATACTCCGCGGGTCACGCGCACTCCGAGGGGCCGTGAGAAGCGGGATTTTTCTTAATTTTTGGAGGGTTTCTGTGCAAGAAACTCCGTGATAAGTTGGAATGAGAACAGCCGCGGTGTGGCCTCGCTGAGGAGAGGAGCGGCCGCTGCTTCCCTCAAGAGGGCGCCGTCGCCGCGCGACACTGGATGACGGAGATGAATGCTGGGCTCTTGGTGGCACTAAAAACGATAGAGATGAAGAGCGGACACTGAAGAACGAAGGGGCAGAGTATCAGCCCTCTAGTAGGCAGACACGAAACTAAGGGAAATTCCGGGTTATGAGTATATTGTACTATATGTCATTAATAACGAAGCATTGGTAAAGCCAATAGTGCCCAATAGAGGGACCTTGATATAGTAAGTGTTACAGAGGGGTCGGAGTCAGAGATGCCGCCCAGAGAAGGAAGGAACAAAGAAAGTGTATCATCACCCCCCCCCCATTGATGGAAACCGACTCTAGGCGAAAATTATGCATTTGGGATCCAGAGCACAAGACCCCATGGGGCTGTTGCAGGAGCCTTGCCGTCACTGGAGGGGGCGCGGCCAGCCACAAACATTTGCATACCCAGAAGCCTCTGCGGCAAACACTCGATTCATCACTGCAGGCGACACAGGCGTTTGTTTAATAGGGGAAGGAGCGCCTGTAGTTGTGCACTAACATAAGGGTGACTGACACGTCACCGGTGTAAAGTCGCCCTACCAGTACAAAGTTATATTTTTATTGTGAGTGCTCGGACATTTCAGTTGTAGTGGCATATTGCGAGTCACGCGCATCTCGAAGGGCCGTGAGAAGCGGAAGTTGTTGAAAGTTTTGGAGGGTTACGGAATAAGAAACTCAGTGATTGTTGAAAATGTGAATATACGGAGGCGGTTGGCCCGCGCTGAGGAAAGGAGCGCCCGCTGCTTCCAACAAGAAGGTGCCATTCAGCGCGTGCGTCACTGGGTGACGGAAGGCGACACAACGTCACGTGATGCAGTAGGAGGCGCCGTGCTCCCTCCTGTCGCTAGGGGTCAGGAGGCTCCAGAGGAGGAGTCAGCGCGTCACCAGCACTCTGCATACCCACAATCCTGTGCGCGCCTCATAATGCTGCTTTACTTTCATACTTAAAGCAGGGCTCTTTGTGGCATTGAAAACGATAAAGAGCGGACAGGCTCCGTGGGGTTAGGGTACTTCCACAATGTACTCTTGTGTATACAGGACAGTCCAGACTGACACTACAGCTTCTACAAAGTGTAAATGAATCTACCCCTGCCAAGCGCCACGCATCAGGAGTTAGAATACTCGTCCCAGACACTGGGAATTGGAAGTATGGAGTTCTTTCTGAATTTGTTTCAACAATATCTCCTTCAGGAAGGGATCTGAATCCAGGAAGGCCTCAAATAATTAGGTTTAGGTTCTTGATGGAAAAGACAACTTTTTTTTATTACAAAAGATTTTATTAGAAGAATTTAGTAAGTACAGTACAGATAATTTTATTAGAAGAATTTTGTAAGTACAGTAAAGATAATTTTATTAGTACAGATATGGTGACGGCAATTTGGGTGTCGGTGTACGCCAGTGAGGTTCAGAAGGTGTCACGATGTCCTGCTTGGTCCTGCGATCGTTAGATAGACAGTGTCGCGAGCCGGGCGTACTTGCAATTGTTATATATCGCCCTCAAAAGGGAAGGAGGAAAGTAAAGAAAGAGAGAAGGAGTAGAGGACAGGGTGGATGGCGCAGACAACTTTCATAGTCTTCATTCTGGGATCAAAATAAAGCCGGTAGGATCTGTCGTCAGCCTCAGTCTCTTTGACACTTATAGGCAGATTTACAAGGCACTTGCACCACGTTTACGCCGCCGTTGCGTCACGCAACGGCGGCGTAAACGTGGCGCATCTCTGCGACCCATTTACAACATGACACATCTAAGCAGATGCGTCACGTTGTAAAGCCCTGCGCCACATGTGGGCGTTCCGGCGCAGGGTGGGCGTTCCGGGGCATGTGCGCCTCGCAAAAGTGCCTGCGTGAATTCTACAAGATTTGTTGTGTGCTAGGGTGCCAACTTACCTGTTACTCTGGGAATGTTAGGAGGGCAGATGAGGCACTGTGGGCTAGTCTGGATTGAGGCCCAGAGGTACTGATGTGGTATGGTGACTCATTCCTACATACTGACGTTCTGTGATCCCAGGCATAGTTCTGGTCCCAAACAGAATCCCTGCAACAATACCAGCACCCTACATCACAATATCAATAACAATATGCATTTCACATGTAGTGCCTTTACCAGGCGGAGGTCATAGTGTATGGTTCTAGTGCCAAGGAGCATCAGTCAATCCCCGAGTCTGGGACCTGGAGGTATCCGGGTCTGACATCATCAGTTTTGACAGGGGCTAAACTCAGTGTACTTGTTCGAGCTCTCGCACTGTGATTGTACTCACTGGTTGCGCAGTAGTGAGAACTGAGTGGGAGCACTTCCTGCTGCCCTAAGCTCTGTGAGAAGTTGGCCTGATATATAGTGCTCACTATTCTAATGATCACTGTGTAGCACACCAAACAACCCTTATTGATGATTGGTTGTAAGTCAAAGCTTATAGACCAGCTATCGTAGTAGCGTGGACAAAAGCAGTCTTTAGGCTAAACTCTAGAGGGCGTGTTAAGCCAGCTGTTTTACCGTCACATATACCCCTTGAACACCAAGTGAAAGGACACCACACAAGTTGTTATGAAAATAAAGGATATTTTTTATAACAAGTCTACCCTGAACTCTTTATGAGTCAGGGAGCTAAGCACAATACAAAACTCTTAAGAAAATACTTCAAGTTGCACAATTTACACAAATGCCCGAGGGGCACGAAAAACCATATACACAATTTAAGTGGAACGCGAAGTACTAGCAGGTAAGTAACAAGATCCAGCGGCTTCAGGATCGCTAGGACTACACTACTGAACCCTAAGGTTAGGAGCAGGAGGCCTAGTGAGATCGGGTGCAGAGTGTGCACTCTCACGCGGGATGCGGGACAAAGTCTATGGAGGCTTGTATTTCTAAAGTTACTTTTTTCGGACGAATCCGACTAGGTAGACTTAAAACGAAAAAGGATCTGGACACTTAGATAGTGAACCTGCGTTGGAGCACCGAAATGCTCGGGTTACCTAGCCCAGGGGCTGCGGCTGTATAGGGTTCAAAAGACATCGGGAATCCTCGTTGTAGTCTATGGAGCCTGAAAGAAGAAGTTGCAGGCAGGCGACCAGTGAAGATGTCCGGTGTGATCCAAGCCTGGATAGGTGATGGAGACGACCTGAAAGCAGAGGGGACTCAGTTCTTAATCACTAGCCAGTGATTGTGTGGGCACCAGGATGGCACTGGATGAAGTCACCTCAACCAGGTGAGTGGGCGACGCTGGACTCTGCAGTCACACTGCCTAGGAGGCGTTGTCGGCGACCAGGCTGGAGGTGCGAGCTGTACCATGAAGGTGTCTGCTGTCGGCGATGCTGGACCCAAGATGGGGGCAACAAACCTTGGCAAAGGCAAGCCAACGCGGTGGAGTCAAGATGGTGTCTGGAGTGGACCAGGAGGGTCCAGGGTGCTCCTCTTTTGGAAGGGAGCAAGGGCCAGTCTGGAGCAACCAGACCAGCGGTGAAATCGTTGTGGTACGTCGTCAGGAGGGCCACTAGCCGATGGGCAAGTGACCGGACAACGTGGTGAGCAGCAAAGAGCAGAAGGGCCCCACGCAGATCTCGTGGATGTTGGGGGGCTGGACTTCGGTGCTGGAGCTGCTCAGGGTTGGGGCTTCTCAAACCCCAGTGCACTCACTCGAGGATCCCTCGGCGGTCGTGCTGGTTTAAGCGTCGTGCAGTTTCAGAAGATGGCCGGTCCCTCAGGTCTCGTCACACCCACGAATCTCAGCTGGGCTGATGATGCAGGTAGAGGTCAGAGATGCCAGGGAATCCGGGTCTCGTCGAGCTGGTCAGTCTTGATCCGGAGGATGGATGTGCAGCAAATCGCGAGTCATTCAAGATTCAGGATGATCTAATTTGGGAATGGGGCCCGCTCCTACCTTTATTCTAAGAAAAGGGGCTGGCACGCGACTAGGTCCTGCCCATGGGTGGGACCAGGAGGGGGGTGGTTACACCCCTCTCCCTTGTCCGGACTTTCCCCAGCTCAGGGACTGGGGTGCCCCTGAAACTGGTTTGAGCCGGCATATGCACAGTGAGCACCGGGGTGCCACTTGCAGTCACCTTCCTCTCAGCCCTGCCTACCTGGGATACACAAAACTCTGTCTGGGATGGTGCTAGCACCGCCCCGGACCGGAAACCCTTTGTCCGAGCTCTCCTTGCTGGAAGGACTCCCAGCAGCAGGAGGTCAGACTTGTGTCTATGGTGGCAGCATCCATTTTGTGATGCTGAGGCTCGAGTTAACTTTAACCGGGGTTCACAGTTACATACATGTCGTGTCCCTCTAGAAGGGTGGAATGCTAACCCCATCGCCAGAATTGGCGAGGGGTTAGTATTCCAATTCGTATGACACCTTACTCGACATGTTTTGATAAAGCGATACCAAAGATAGCAAATAACCGCGAGGATTATAATGCACTTAAGGGTATATGGTACACGTTATCATGGAACAGCTATTAGGACTTGGTTCCGCAAGCTGCAAACGGGCTCAGCTCATGCCAGAGCACCATCTCACATAATTCCAAGCACTCTGCCTTCAGGATTGTTAAGGCCTGCCATTGGAGTGACTGATAGGAATACATGTGTCCATTTTAGGGTTAGATATAGGTACACTATATCTAAAGCAAAGGGTGATTACACCTCCTTGCCCCAGCTGTAGTGCAGCCAGTTGTGTTAGATTTGAGTGGCCAGCCAGGGGTGGCATAATACATGCTGCAGCCCCTGGTAGGCCCTGGGTTCACCTAGGCCCTGGATACTTAAGGTAGGCTGGACAGGGACTGATAAGGTGGCCCAGTACCAATTGGTAAATGCACCTAGGGTACATGTGAGTCAATTTAGAGAGAGAACAGCAAGGCTGTGGGTCTGATTAGCAGGCCCACAGCCAGGGAAAGTCGTAAACCAGTGAAGCAAAAAGCAAAAATCGGGGGTGACCATAGGATTGCAGACCCCACTCTCCTACACGCTCTATGTGGGCTAGATGCATGCCAAGATGCTTCTGTCATCCCTCAGAGTGTACGCAGCTTCAGCAGCATCCTGAGCTCCGTCAGTCCATCTGAGAGGCTCTTCCTTCACCAGCAGAAGCTTCTCCAGCCACAGATGTTTTTTGCATCAGTGACTACCCCTCCGTTTCGAGCTGAGCGAGGTCCAGATAAGGCTTCCGTGTGCGGAATCTACCGTTTCAAAACAGGAGGTTTATGGTGCACCTTGGATCGGAGAAGGGTGAAGGTGCTGCCCGTACTAAGACAAGGAGAAGGACCCCTCTATGAGGACGGTATCTATCCTGAACAAGACCCCTGAATGAGACTTCATGGAGAACTGCTCAAGGGAGACAGCCTGACAAGCAGCATTGTGGCTCGGCTGCAGCTGTCCATCGGAGAGTGAGGGCAGGAGACCCATTGGGTCCAGAGTGTAACGTGATGCGATCTCCGCTTCTACACCTACCTGTTGGCTCCTCCTCTCCTCGATGTAGCCTACATCCCCTGCCCTCACCCTCCTATGGGGCTCTTGGTCCCATCCTTAGGACTTTAGTTACCAAGGCCACCTCGCAGTGGAGTGTGATCCTGCTCCCCCCACAGAGTGTATACCCTCTCACCACACTTTGGTAAGAGTGGAGCCCGCAATATCTCTCACTTAGGTCCTGATGAATGCTGCGGACCCTACTGGTCCACCAGGCAGAAACATGTCGACCTTTGACATCGGTGGGGGGACAATTACATCCCCAACACACCGACCACATTTTAAAAACACCATATAAATGCAAGCAATATTAAACTTAATTTGACATCTGTAATGGTTTTATAACTCACTTTTTTCTGTAAGGGCCCCCACTTAGAATAGAAGTGCATCCCTGTCTCCAAGTGAATGCCGGCCTTCTATCAAACCAAGGGCCATATTATCAAGACTCGGCAATATAATTATCACCGCTTTATCGGCAGGAAACTGCCGCTAAAGTGACGATGAGGGGCTTGATTATATGCTTAATACCGGAACCTGGGCTTCTATGGGGATTCACAAGGGCATATTATCAAGCCCCTTATCGCCACTTTAGCGTCAGTTTCCGCCGATATAACATTTATCATTTTATAGCCGAGTCTTGATAATATGCTCCCGAGTTTCTAGAGGGCGAGGACTGATCTATGATAAAGCATGACACCAGGTAGTGTGTGAGACCAGTCCTTCACTTTTTGTGAGATGCCTGCACTCACGAACTAGGAAACACTTGCACCTATTTCCCCCTCACTGGGAGCACCTGGAAAAAGAATGTGTGTATGCGAAGGGGGATTATAAGCCTCAATAGCATCTTGAGCTCTCTTGTTTAGGACTGGCGTGACAAGGTAAGGATACAACACACATCCGTAACTGTAGTATGCACAGGGCACTCCTCCACACTGACCAAAATAACATGAAAGATGAGTGTAATAAGACTACACCTAGTAAGACCTCAGTCACCCAACTGAACTCATTCAGCACCAAACAGAGCTAGATAGGTGCGCACTGATCAAACTGAACTCGAGAAAATGCACTTTGTGCCCTCTTGGTGTTGTTTGATTTGATGATCACAAGACCTTCCTCTACCTTAAGGCTTGGTATTGATGGAATGGTCTCAATGCCTCACACCTGCCTCAGGACTCTGCACCACTAGGGAATACCAAGGTCTCAAAGAGGTCTCAGGAACAGGAAAGAGCTGCCAAGAACCAACCTCATACCCAACCTTCCAGACCTTCCTCCACCTTAAGGCCTGGCATTGATGGAATGGTCTCAATGCCTCACACCTGCCTCCAAGACTCTGCACCACTAGGGAATACCAAGGTCTCAGGAACAGGAAAGAGCTGCCAGGGACCAACCTTGGTTGCAGAGGATAATCAGGTCCTTCCCTTCCTTATCAAACACAGGAACTGTTGAGGCCATTTTAGAGACAAGATTATAAAACTGGAGAATTGATTTTTGTTTCAGTCGTTGCTTCCTTTGATGTGCTTATGTCCTTGAATGAGACTGGAAGTATGCACTGAGTGAGACAGGAAGTATGCACTGAGTGAGACAGGAAGTATGCAGAGTGAGAAAGGAAGTATGCACTGAGTGAGACTGGAATTATGCACTGAGTGAGACAGGAGGTATGCACTGAGTGATACAGGACGTATGCACTGAGTGAGACGAGAAGTATGCACTGAGTGAGACAGGAAGTATGCACTGAGTGAGACGGGAAGTATGCACTGAGTGAGACGGGAATTATGCACTGAGTGAGACAGGAAGTATGCAGAGTGAGACAGGAAGTATGCACTGAGTGAGACTGGAATTATGCACTGAGTGAGACAGGAGGTATGCACTGAGTGATACAGGACGTATGCACTGAGTGAGACGAGAAGTATGCACTGAGTGAGTATGCGCTGAGTGAGACGGGAAGTATGCACTGAGTGAGACAGGAAGTATGCACTGAGTGAGACAGGAAGTATGCACTGAGTGATACAGGACGTATGCACTGAGTGAGACGAGAAGTATGTACTGAGTGAGTATGCGCTGAGTGAGACGGGAAGTATGCACTGAGTGAGTATGCGCTGAGTGAGACGGGAAGTATGCACTGAGTGAGTATGCGCTGAGTGAGACGGGAAGTATGCACTGAGTGAGACAGGAAGTATGCACTGAGTGAGTATGCGCTGAGTGAGACGAGAAGTAGGCACTGAGTGAGTATGCGCTGAGTGAGGTGGGAAGTATGCACTGAGTGAGACAGGAAGTATGCACTGAGTGAGACAGGAAGTATGCACTGAGTGAGACAGGAAGTATGCACTGAGTGAGACAGGAAGTATGCACTGAGTGTGACAGGAAGTATGCACTGAGTGAGACAGGAAGTATGCACCAAATGAGACGGGAAGTATGCACTGAGTGAGACAGGAAGTATACAGTGAGTGAGACAGGAAGTATGCACTGAGTGAGATGGGAAGAATGCACTGAGTGAGACAGGAAGTATGCACTGAATGAGACGAGAAGTATGTACTGAGTGTGATGGGAAGTATGCACTGAGTGAGACAGGAAGTATCCACTGAGAGAGATGGGAAGCATGCACTGAGTGAGACAGGAAGTATGCACTCACTGAGCCAAGGCTCAAAAGTAATACCCAGTAAAGCTGCTCCCCCATTCCACTTCAAAGGGGAACAAGCAGCGTGAATTCTCTAAAGTGGACGGAAGTGTGAAGGCAGCGGGAAGCTTCGCCCCGGGGAACTTTTTGGGGCAATAAAGTCAAACTGAGTCAAATCAGTTTTATCATGTTTTTCGTTTTGATAAAAACACCAATCAGAAAAAAAGGGGGGGCATTAGTCAACGCTATTCAATATAATATTACATTTTTGGAGAAAATTACTGGTGTTCTTATGTTTGACAATTCTCACATTGGCCTTCTCAAAGAAAAAGCAACACATTTCTGAAATTATCTAAAAACGCCTCTTGTCTTTCTTTCTGCGCCTTAATGCTTGTTCAAAAGGAAACTTAAAACGTATTTTAAAGATTTTAAATATTTGTTTCTTTTTTTTAAAACTTGCTGCCACATGCATCAACATTAAGATTTGCGATTTCTAAATAGCGATGTTTAAGGAATGGCTATTTGAGAATCGCAATTCCATATGCATGTAGGAATCGCAAAATAAATTGCAATTCCATAATATTATCTAATAGCGATTCACAAATTGCCACTCGCTATTAGGTAATGATACTCCATTCATTCCTATGGCCTATTGGCCCATAGGAATGGATGGTAATGCATTCGCAAATTGTGATTACCAAATTGGTAATGGCAAATTTCGAATACAATTCCAAGGGAGCCTGGCGTACTAAGGCTCCCCTGATGCACCCCCCAAAAAGGTAAATGTACACACGTTGCGAACACACATGGCATGTGTGTGCCAAATGTCACTTTGAAAAATAAATTTTTGTGCATTTTTCAAGGCATGCACAAATTACCATCAACTTGAAGGTGAAGGTAATCAGCGTTTTCTAAATTCACAGTTTGCATTTAGGCTATGTGCATCAGCATTAGGGAATGACAAATTGCAATTCCATAAATACATTCGCAGTATAGGTAATCGCAAAACATTGCAAATCCCTAATTTGCAAATGCATGCTTCAGAAAAGTCCTTTTTGCCCTTGTGAGGGCAAAAATTCTTGATGCTTAAGGCCCTTGGTCTTCTAAAGCTATAAAACTGAAGCTTGACCTGTGTGATTTCCGACAGGCCCATTGAGAGTGTTTTAAGTAGCATCAAAGGTAATTATCCATAACATAATGTTCAGAACAGCAGTAAACTGCATGTTTTCATATGTGCTTAAAGTGCTATTCCCAAAACGTGTGCACAGAAAATAACAAAAGGCAAAAAAGGGTTCCAAGTCCCCAAATAGCAAAGAAAGCTTTGGGGATTTGTGGCTAGGTTAACAATAATATAAGCTCTTCGTAAGGAAGAAAGAAAGGAAAGGTCCAGAGGCAATACTCCATAGGAGTTAACTTGCAAGAAAAGGTGGGGCATGTACCAGCCATTAACCAATTGTAGGCTATGATTTTGGAATGACACAGACATAAGCCAATCCAAACCGGTGGGATGGGTCAGACCCCACAAACCACATACAACAGATCACCTGACAGCTGCGCTGCCTAGGCTCGACCTAAAAAAAAGAAGGAGCGATGGCAAAAACTCACAGCCGAGACAAAATAGTAACCTTCAGAAGAAGCCCAGATAACGATGCCGTCTTCTAAGGAGACAAGCATTTGCAAAGCAATAGGTCTCTCGTTTGCAAGAGTTTCAGCTATAGGCATTGTAAATGACAATACTTTTTATTTATGTGCTGGTTTTGAAAACATAAATGAAAAGCATTGTCGTTCATAATGCCAGTAGCTTAAACTCTCGCAAATGCAAGACCTATTGCATTGCAAATGTTTGTGATTAGTATTGGAGTCAACCTGTGCCGGTTTCAGTGGGCTATTGATTATCAGAATGGAGGGAGCATAAAGGTATGGGAACCATGCCCGAAATTTTAAGCCGTTCCATAACCATTGCACACAGTCAGTCGTGGTAACTTCTGTGCTTCTGTACGGGTGATACAGTGCCATGAATAGGGGGTGCGATGTACCAGGTCTCCCTCCACCACCACATGCGGTTGAAATTTGATGGGATATGTCCAGTAGTGGGCATATAGAGCCTGTGCACATAGTGCATATAATAATATTAATAAAGTCATTTGTAAAGCGCCTGGCTACACCGACCGGTGTGTCCCTGCGCTATGGAAACGGTTATAAGCGGGAGACAAACCGGGAGGCACAGCTTATAACTGGTAAAGCCAGGTTTTTAGACCTCTGTGAAAAATGTTCTCATATTTTTATGCATGCAGCAAAGGTAGCAGAATGTTCCAATTTGTGGCTGCCGGATAGCCAAATGAGCGTGTACCCATCCTTGCCCTTTTGATTTTTGGTACTTTGAGCAGATGTGCTCCTGTCGATCTCAACTGCCGAGTAGGCTTGTAGTGGGTCAGGAGATCATATAGGTAGCTAAGCATGGGCCATCCGCTACGCTCGCGAAATTTGCGGATTTTCGTGATCCGAGGAATTACCGAAAATTCGCATACTCGCGAGCGGCGGATTTTTTTGGGGGGGATGGCTAGCTTACTCAAGGGACCCCTGCGCCCTTCAGAGCGATGGCAGTAACACACACATGGTCACTGGAGACAACTCTTCCGGCACTTTACGCAGCTGTAGTGTAGGAAAAGCAATATACATTTACTCAACGAGGTAGCACTTACTGATTAGCCTGTAGAAAGTACTCTAGGTGATGAGAGGTATCATACAAAACGATGGCGTCTTCTTGGATAAATATGAAGGGCAGGGTTCAGTATGGCACGATGCTCCTGTAACAAAAATTAAACCTCAACAGGAAGCGCCTACAGATATAAATAAAGCAGGTGCCAGAGTTGCTTACTTGCAACTATTCTCTGACCCTGGCCTGACCCTAAACAGGTCAGGCAGGGTCAGAGAATAGTTACAG
The DNA here is from genome assembly GCF_964263255.1 of Lissotriton vulgaris. Taxonomy (NCBI): domain Eukaryota; kingdom Metazoa; phylum Chordata; class Amphibia; order Caudata; family Salamandridae; genus Lissotriton; species Lissotriton vulgaris. The sequence goes on along the minus strand of NC_141685.1, from coordinate 103,849,458 downwards.
ATGGCGCCGGCAAGCTGCAAAAGTTTAAGTTGCTTACTTGCAACTATTCTCTGACCCTGTCCTGACCCTAAACAGGTCAGGCAGGGTCAGAGAATAGTTACAATAAGCATGTGCCCGAGTTAAAGGTCAAATTCAGTAACACATTCATCAGCCCAAAAACAATCGTGAGCTTTGTCGAGACTGGGCAGGTGTGCTTTCTCCCCATATCTACCATCGAAAACTAGCTTTGATGCTGGATAGAGGCCTCCCCAGACAGGCTTTAGTGTATTGGGGCAGGGTGGGTTGCATACAGTGAATGCTTTTCAGACACTGCCTGGGGCACACTAGGTGGTCCATGCATTTCCCAGTTCAAACCAGTTGCTGTAGCACTAAGCCCTAGCTCTGGCACGAAACTGGACAAAGGGGAAGGGGTGTTAGTACTCCCTCCCCAGGTCCACCCATAGGAGGGATCTTAGAGTTAGCCCAACCCCTGATCTTGCTATCATGGAGAGGTTCTGTTCCAGCCAGAAACCCAGACTCTTAAGCTCATTCCTGGGTTGTGGGAGGGGTCCCAGGCATGAAGGCCACATAGCAGTGGGGAGGGATGGTAATTGATGTCCCAGGAGCATGAGCTCGGTCTTCGAGCCGTTAAGCTTAAGCCTTGAGTTGGACATCCAAGCGTGAATTCCTTCTAAGCAGTCATGGAGGTTTTTGAGTTTGTCCTCTTCCAGTGAGAATGATACAATCATTTGGGTGTCATCAGCGTAAGTGACAGCTTTTATCCCAAAGGGGGTGACCACATCCTCCAGGGGGGCCATATATGTGTTAAACAGTGTAGGGCTCAATGAAGAGCCCTGGGGAACCCCACACTGGAGTGGGAGGATATGTTGAGGGCATGTTCCCTTCACAGACCTGAAAGGTTCGACCTTCCAGGAAGGATGAGAGCCAACAAAGTGCTGTGTCCCTCACTCCCAGCCCAAGTAGTCGCTGGATCAGGATCTTATGGTCCACCGTGTCAAATGCAGCGCTTAGATCCAGGAGGATCAGTAAAACTGATCCCCCCGAATCCAAGATGCATATGGCCTCCTCTACCACTTTCAGGAGGGCTGTCTCAGTCCCTTGACCTGGACGGAAGCCTGTCTGTGAGGGGTGAAGGAGATTGTTGGATTCGAGGAAGGCTGACAATTGCTGGTTGACCGCCTTCTCTGCGATCTTGCTCAAGCCTGGTAAGAGAGAGATTGGGCGAAGGTTGGACAGATCTGAGGGGTCATGGCCTGGTTTTTTCTGTAGTGCCTTGACCATGGCATGTTTCCAATTGGGGGGGACCACTCCTTGGCTCAGGGAGGCGTTAATAAGGTTGGAGGCCAGGTGAGAGATGGTAGGTCCGACTTGTTTAAGGATTCGGATGGGAGCAGGGTCGTTGGGGGAGCGACTTTTCAAGTCTGAGAGGGCTTTCAAAAAGTCCTCATTGGACAGCTGATTAAAGCTATCCAGGGTTGGTCTCGGGGTGGGGGAAAATGAGGCAACCGGGGGATTGTTATCAGCTTTAGGTGGGAGTGATTGCAGAATATTAGTGATTTTGTTTTGAAAGAAATCAGCTATTTGGTTGCATCTGGCAACTGTGGGTTGTTGATATGAGGGGGGGTTGGGTATTTTAAGAAGCTCTTTGACTATTTTGTAAGTCTCTCCGGATGAGTTGGATGCAGCTTTGATTTTCTTGTCAAAGAAGGAGGCTTGGGCTGCTTTTCGCGCTGCTTTGTAAGTCCTCATTGCTGTTTTATACTCTTCCTTAATAAGAGGGTCCCATTTTTTCCTCCACTTTCTCTCATGGATTTTGCAAATTTTTCTTAGGTTCCTGAGTTCTTGTGAGTACCATGGAGATTTAAAGGCGTTACTTCTTTTCTTTAGGTCTTTTTTGGGAGCGATTATATCCAGAGTGGAGGTGAGCCAACTGGTGAAGTTATCGTCTGCTTTTACAGGGTCGGGGTCTGGCAGAGGAGCGGAGCGTGTTAGCTCCAGGGTCCAGTGCTCAAATGATAGTCTGGACCATATTCTATCGTGTTCTCTGGGGGTTGGTATATGGGCAATTTTTAATGGAGTTTGCCAGGTGAATGGGATGAGGAAATGATCAGACCAAGGGAGAGGGAGTGAAGGCCGAACTTCAATTTTTGGCAGGTGAAGAGAGGGTCCAAAAGATGTCCTTTGATATGAGTAGCCTCTGAGTTGATTAAATGAAGATCAAGTACTTTTAGTTCTAAAATGAGGTCCCCAGCAATTTTGTCTGTGCTGTCCTCAAAGTGTAAGTTTAAATCCCTGAGCAAGAAGAAATTAGGGGTTGAGGTGCAGGAGGAAATGGTGGACTCTAGTAGTGAACTCACAAAATTTCCTGGGCTGCCGGGTGGACGGTATATAAGGATACCTGAAAGGGATTTATTGGGGGTTATTTGAAGTGAGAAGTGGATGCTTTCGCAATCATCAATTCCTCCTTCTTGTAGCCTGCATATGAAGGAGTTGTTATAGACAATCGCTAGTCCACCTCCTTTTCCCTCCCTTCTGTTCTGGTGTTGTATAGGGTAGTCCTGGGGTAGCATGTTGACAATGTCAGCTTCGGAATGAGGCATTAGCCAGGTTTCCGTGAGGAAAAGAATATCTAATTTTAAGTCTTGGATCAGTAATTTAATCTCAAGAGCGTGTTTAGGAGCTGATCTACAGTTCAGCAAAGCCAGGCTAATACCGTTGGGTGACTGGTGAATGGATATCCCTGAAGACTCACCTTGGGGCTTGGATGAGGGGTAAGGTGTAGGGTAAGGAGCTGCCGTGCAGAATTGTAAGAGATAGTCACGTGAGTGTCTGATCCGGTGACTATGTGACACAGGCATAGTGGGTGGCCCTGTGCCCGGCCTGGCCTGGACGGGCCCAAATGGGCTTGCCTCTGGCGCGCCTCTGGCACGCCATCGGCGCGCCAGCTGCGCCCGCCCGCTGCGCGGACGGGAAGGAGGCTCCATTTTATAGTGGATTGGGCCCAAATCGCCCAGCCACTAGAGCGCTGTCCAGGCCCCGATTCAAGATGGCGCCCGTGGATTCCTTGCCTCGAGGGGATTGTTTGTGAGACCGGGAGCCTAGAAAATGGCTTTGTGCCTTTTTAATCTTAGGTACAATAAGAGCGGCTCAAATACGGTCGTCTGGGGAAGTTTCCAAAGGGAATTACACAGAATTACACAGATCACAAAATACACAGTAAAAGCGGTGATGGCAATTCAATTTTAAAAAGCGCTAGGGCTGGTATAAAGTGCTGACCTGTGCTTAAAGCAAAGCTAAGGCCTGTGGCGAACACAAGAGACGTGGGACCGGAACTCCTTGACATCCTGCATTTTGCAACCTGCACCTACTTCCTGAGGTATCCTGAAGGTGTGCATTGGGGTGCTTGAAGCCCCAGCCCCGAGCATCTTTTGCACTGAAGCTCAGAGGCCCACACTCCATGAGTGTCACGTTGGCCCGCTTTGTGCATTTCAGCTCGATGCTTCTTCATGGTTCCTAGTTCATTGGCTAGTGAGTCCCCAAGAAGACCAATCCTTCAATTACTTAGCTTTCCTGGTTGCTCCAGGCTTGCTCCAAATTCTCCCCAAAATAGAAGTTCCTCAGACCTTACTGGTCTGCACCGAAGCCATTCTCGACATTCTGCGTGGATTGCGTTAGCTGCCAAGGCTTGTTGGGTCCAATTCGGAATCCAACACTGAAATCAACTAGATCCTTTATGGGACAATTGGAATCCACCTCCTGGTTGTCATCGACGCTTCCTGGACCACGTGGCTGAAGAGACAAACTTCACCTCTTTCACCTGAAATCACCCAGCATTGGCTGGCTGCTTCCCATCGCCATCCTGGTCACTGGCTAGTGACCCAGACTCTGTCCATTCTGCTTTCAGGTTCTTCAGATCTTCGATCACCCTTGGATCCACCTGGACACCTTTCCTCTGGTCGTCTGCAGCACTTCTTCGCAGCTCTCCATTGGAATCGACGGTGAAACCCAACATCAAAAGGCACCTATGCACCCGACTTCCCTGGGTGAGGTAACACGGGTACTCCAGTGCTCCCGTGGGTCTTGACTCCCAAAGTGTTCTAGTCTAAAAGTATATGGTTGGTGAGGCCCCCAGGCCATAAGGTATACTGAGCGATACAAAAGGGGATGATGGACGGAGCGTTTGAGCAAATCAAACACTCACCCCCAGTCAACTGATCTGGGTTTAATCCATCATCAGTCTTTAGGTCACTCAGCCACCCCAGTTCAAACATGGCCATATGCAAATCAGTCTGACCCTGTGCCTCATGGGAACAGTCCAGCACAAACTGCCAAGCCATGTCTTCCCTGGACTGGAAACAAGCATCCTGGGACCGGTTTCGGATTCATAATCCTCATCAGCCAGGCTATCATGAATCCAGTGGCCAAGTGAGCAAGGGACTCACGTCTAAGCATACCCTGCCACACTTAAGGCGAACAAAGCGTATACTGTGCATCTTATTACATGCGAATTAAGGGGCATATTATCTAGATGTGCGTTATATAACGCACAACGCACATTTCCATATCGCCGGGTTTTTTCGACATCTTAGCGCGTAATTATCAATGCGCAGCACGTAGGCGAAATTAAATCCGGCAATAGTCGGCGATATGGAACATTAGCGCATGAAAACAAACGTTGTTTTCACGCTCTAATGTGTGCCTTGATAATATGGGGGGGTGGTAGATGCAGCGTTATGATCCACACCCCCATGTTATCAATGCCTTAACACCTGGTCAGAGCAGGCATTAGGAGACCTGCGATAAACAAGTTTATCACAGTTCTTCTTCTCCCAACGCCTGCCTTGGTAATAGGGTGTTCCTACCTCCAACCACATTTTACATGTGGTTGGACGTGGGAACGCCCACTTTGCATGTCATTAGCGATGTTTCTCGCTGACATGCAAAGTGGGCTTGAGGCAGGCGTTAGCATGCCCTTGTTAATAGGGCGCTGGAAGTATCGCCGCTTTCTCGGCACAATTCGCCAAAAAAGCGGCGATACTTCAGCTTGCTAATATGCCCCTAAGTTCCTTGTATTGTACTTTCACCTCTGACCTCATAAAGAGTGCAGAGGGGTTGTGTTTAGAATAAATACATATATATTTGATATATACCTTGTGTGGTGTGCTTTCATTTGATCATTCAAGAGATTACAATTGGTAAAAACAACTTGCTTAACTCATCTCCAAGTCTTAGCCTGACAGCAGCTCTCAACAGCTACCACTAGAATAGCTTTCTATAAGGTTGACTTTATAACCTACCATCAATAAGGGTCGTTTGGACTGGTGCAAGGTGCCCACTAGAAAGTGAACATCATATACCAGGCCAACTTCTCACACACACTACATACCCATGAGGGTCTCAAGGCGCTGAATTATGTGTAACCATAGAGACGCTGTTGACAGTTGAGAGGTACCAGAGCGTCTATTCTGCTCACTTTGGAACCATAACTGACCTTTGAACTCCTGCCATCCGTGTGACCTTCTGTCACTCCTTTTTTAGGTCTTGCCTAGGCAGCACGCATGCGCTGCTCTAGGAAAAATGGCCTCTTGGAATCGCTCTGGACTTCCGGCCTACGGCTTGCTGTTACGTGCATCGGCTCGCAAGTGCTCCTGCACCACTCGTGGGATTTCCGGCCTATGGCTTGCTGTTGTGTGCAGCATCTCGCAAGCGCACGTGCACCACTCGCGGGACGCTGCAGTTGTATTCGCGGCTGGTCTTGTTTTAAATCAAATATGTGAATTGTTCCCACTTTGCTGTGCCTTTCTTGTCTACGTGTGTAAGTGCATGCATTTCTCAAGCTAGGGAGGGCGGGCGTGTCCCTTCTCACTCTTGCTTACACAATGGGTATCACCGGGTCAGTATTCAGGGCTGGCTAATCTTCACACTTCGGCGACACTGACCGATATGTACAAGTCGGTACATGTTGAACCACCAAGTGTCAACAGATGCTGGAAGGCCGCCGTGCTTTGCTGTCCATTGGCTCTCTCAAAGATGACCTGTCCTGACCAGGGAGTTACTTTTGTCCAGTGTGAGTGGTATGTGTGCTGGAGCTCTTGTTATGGGTGTTGGGATATGCGTGTCCTATCTGTGGGAGACTGCAGCAAAGAATACAGTTCTGTCCCGGGAGCTGGGCGCTCTGTGAGCAGAAAACGAAGTCCCCTGATAACACGAAACCCTTTATCCAGACTCTGTTCTGATTACGCACAGTTTGTTTTATTTTCTGACGTGTAAATGGCACATTTGGGATGCCCTGACTTTGCACTTGTGTTCTTCAGTGTAGCACAACTAGGCAGTCATAAAGTTCAAAAGAAATAGCCAACTTTTGCCATTGCAAATGGTACATGTAGAGGGTGGCTTGGCAGGTGGTAAATACTGTCTAGGTGCTCCAGTGTGTTTTTTTTTTTTTTGCATCTGGGAGAAGTGGGGGCTGGGAGATAAGCTCTTTGCTCCGAAGCCCATATTTTGGTCATGTGGAGATGAGTGGATTGGAGTCTAGATGCCCTTCGGCAGTCTTCAGTGTGGCCACTCCACTCACTGCCTTTCTGTGTAGCCCACACATTGGTGCATGGCAATGAACCCTATCTCCATAGGCAGACCATGCAGTACGTGCCCCAGTTTTTTTGTCTCTTTCAGGCACGCAACACCAATTGGGCTCACGGGACTTCAGCCCCCCCGTCGTGCCTGTCAGCCTGGGCTGACACAGCTTCGCAAGCTGGCAAGCATGTAATTGCAGTCACACCTCAGTACTTAACAGGTCTTTAAAAGACCATTTAGTTGTAAATGAGGCTTTTGTTGTGTGGTCACCCCTAAGCATGGGCAGAAAATTCATTTCGCTCGCGGATTTTCGGTAAATTCGCAATCCGCGAACTCTCACAAATTTACCGAAAATCCGCAAATTCGCACGCAGCGGATTTTTTTTCTTGGTGATACAATATTGCGGCGTGCGGCGTTCACTCACCGCCATTCAGCATTTGCCGAGTTGTTTTTCTCGATATTTTGCGAGTGCTGCGCCATTTTGGATCTTGCTGCGGCATCCCGCAGGAGTTTGGCAACCGCGATTACGTAATCGCAGCTTGCCACCTTGCACAGCACGCATCGCGAGAGTTCGCAATTGCGAACACGTAGATGCGGCGGGCAGCAACAATCTCGCAGTCGCGAAATTACAAAATTTGAACTTCTGCACAAGAAATCCACCAGCAAGCAGCATAAACCTTCTGAAAATGATGATTTTTATCAGAATAACTCCTCAGGTTGACATTTGCCTGCACTTTTTTTTGCAAGGAGTCTATTTTGAGGGGGGGGTGGGAGGGAGGAAGGAAGTGCCCCACAGTCTCCAACTTCCTGTTCCTGTCCAGCAGGCTCCTCCCAGTGCTTTCTTCATGTGCTGGTCACTTTCATTCGGATTCTTGACCTGGAAGGATTACTTTTTGTGGATGCTGCTGGATATTTGGATTTGAGGCCTTTTTGACTTTCTTTGGATCACTTTTGGATTAGAAATTTCACAAGTAAGTTTGTTTGGGGCATTACAGTTGCTGCAACTACAATTTTGGAATTTTCGATTTTTGGGCTGTTGTTGGGGCCTTTTGACCAGGGGTAGTGAGTGGTACATGGGCCTAGTCTTTCTGTGGGGTGTCTTGAATTTAAACATCATGGAGGGCATGGATGGCATGGGATTGTGCAGATTTTTCTGTGTTTTTCGATTTTTGGGCGGTTGTTGTAGCCTTTTGACCAGGGGTAGTGAGTGGTGCATGGGCGTAGTCTTTCTGTGGGGTGTCTTGAATTTAAACATCATGGAGAGCATGGATGGCATGAGATTGTGCTGATTTTTCTGTGTTTTTCGATTTTTGGGCTGTTGTTGTGGCCTTTTGACCAGGGGTAGTGAGTGGTGCATGGGCCTAGTCTTTCTGTGGGGTGTCTTGAATGTAAACATCATGGAGGGCATGGATGGCATGGGATTGTGCTGATTTTTCTGTGTTTTTCGATTTTTGGGCTGTTGTTGGGGCCTTTTGACCAGGGGTACTGAGGGGTGCATGGACCTAGTCTTTCTGTGGGGTGTCATGAATTTAAACATCATGGAGGGCATGGATGGCATGGGATTGTGCTAATTTTTCTGTGTTTTTCAATTTTTTGGGGTGTTCATGGGGACAGGCCATGTGGGTGGGGGCCATTTTGAGTGCTAGTACAGGCAGGTACTGGCCATGTGCTGGGAGGCAAGGGGCCATTTTGAATGCAGGCAGTGTTCTTAGGCCTGCAACCATTTTGCCTAGCTTTCAACCATTATGCCCAGGGGTAGTGAGTGGTGCATGGGCCTAGTCTTTCTGTGGGGTGTCTTGAATTTTAACATCATGGGTGGCATGGGATTGTGCTGATTTTTCTGTGTTTTTCGATTTTTTGGGGTGTTCACGGGGACAGGCCATGTGGTTGGGGGCCATTTTGAGTGCTGGTACAGGCAGGCCCTGGCCATGTGCTGGGAGGCAAGGGGCCATTTTGAATGCAGGCAGTGTTCTTAGGCCTGCAACCATTTTGCCTAGCTTTCAAATATTATGCCCAGGGGTAGTGAGTGGTGCAAGGGCCTAGTCTTTCTGTGGGGTGTCTTGAATTTAAATATCATGGAGTGCATGGATGGCATGGGATTGTGCTGATTTATATGTGGTTTGCGAGTTTTTGGGCTGTTGTTGTGGCCTTTTGCCCAGGGGTAGTGAGTGGTGCATGGGCCTAGTCTTTCTGTGGGGTGTCTTGAATTTAAACATCATGGAGGGCATGGATGGCATGGGATTATGCTGATTTTTCTGTGTTTTTCGATTTTTCGGCTGTTGTTGTGGCCTTTTGACCAGGGGTAGTGAGTGGTGCATGGGCCTAGTCTTTCTGTGGGGTGTATTGAATTTAAACATCATGGAGGGCATGGATGGCATGGGATTGTGCTGATTTTTCTGTGTTTTTCGATTTTTGGGCTGTTGTTGTGGCCTTTTGACCAGGGGTAGTGAGTGGTGCATGGGCCTAGTCTTTCTGTGGGGTGTCTTGAATTTAAACATCATGGAGGGCATGGATGGCATGGGATTGAGCTGATTTGTCTGTGTTTTTCGATTTTTGGGCTGTTGTTGGGACCTTTTGACCAGGGGTACTGAGTGGTGCATGGGTCTAGTCTTTCTGTGGGGTGTCTTGAATTTAAACATCATGGAGGGCATGGATGGCATGGGATTGTGCTAATTTTTCTGTGTTTTTCAATTTTTTGGGGTGTTCATGGGGACAGGCCATGTGGGTGGGGGCCACTTTGAGTGCTAGTACAGGCAGGCCCTGGCCATGTGCTGGGAGGCAAGGGGCCATTTTGAATGCAGGCAGTTTTCTCAGGCCTGCACCCATTTTGCCTAGCTTTCAACCATTATGCCCAGGGGTAGTGAGTGGTGCATGGGCCTAGTCTTTCTGTGGGGTGTCTTGAATTTAAACATCATGGAGGGCTTGGATGGCATGGGATTTTGCTGATTTGTATGTGGTTTTCGAGTTTTTGGGGTGTATAACTGAACTGATGTTCCTCTGTCTTCCATTGCTTTTAGGTGCACAAGATTCAAGAGAACCACCAGTGCCAGGAAGAAGTCCTGCAGCGGTGTGTGTGTGCAGCATGACGTCACGTCTGGCCACAGACAACTCTGCAACTCGTGCAACTGCGGCCTTCTGTTCTGACCTCTGAAGAAGATGGCCCCAAAAAAAAGTTCCCGGTAGCTCCTCTAGCAAGAAAGTTGCCAGTAAGGAGCAGAAGAAGCAAGTTACCAAGGAGACTGGTGTGCCGCCCGCCACATTTTTTGGGAGTAAAAAAAAATGCACGCCTGCAGCAGCAGCGGGATCTGCTGGGGACCAAGCAGGGAGCAGTACCCCCGCACCATTGGACTCAGTGCCACCACCACCACGCCAACTTAAGTCCAAGCCCTTGAGTGCTGCAGAGGCACTTAGTCTAGTTGTTCAATCACCATCGACCAGTGATGTTGGCTCATCGCAAGAAAGTAGCAGCAATGTCCCTCAATCAACAAAGGTTGTTGTAACTCATCTGACGAGTGTTGAACAGCCACAGCCGCAACAACAACAACCACATGTGCAAGTACAAGCCCAAGTACTTGTGGAAGGAGAGGCAGCGCAAGGAGATGTGCAAGCAGAGGTGCCTGGAGGGTCACAAGTGCCCACAATTGTTGTTCCTCCCGAAGTAGGGGCACATCAGGAAATCGACAATCAAGCTGAGGTATCCGTTGAGGAAGCCACTCCTCCTGATGATCATTCATTGTCTTCCACATCCCTAGCAAGGAAAAGATCAAGGGTGGTTTCTACATCTTCTTCAAGCCCACCTCCTTCTGATGATACGGATCTAAATTGGGAACCATTACTGCCGTCTGAGAGTGAGGCACACCATGATCTGACAAAGGTAGTTAAGCGTAAAAGGAAGATCGTCAAAAGTCTCATAGTTATGGAGTGTGATGAGGCTCAACAAGAAGTGGCGGATACTCCTGCTGATGAAGACTCTCACGACGAAGACGCAGTCATCATAAAGGTCACTGCAGCCCCAGCAGGCATGCAGCAAACAGACATTTTGACCCTAGCCTGAGAAGCTGCTGAGTGTGATGATGTTGTCGACAGGAGGCAATGGAAACACCACAATCATTGGAGTTAACTAGTACACCAACACCTACCACTTCCATATTTCTTCCTCGCCAGAAGGGACCTCCATCCACCTCGACCTCAATTAGTGGTGGTGAAAGTGCAAAACGTAGTAAAGTTCGGCAATCCACATCCTCTACTTCATCTGGCATTAGCAGCATGACCACCACCAGTATCGCCACCTCCTCCGGCCCCCACAGACATTTCAAGTCCGCAGTTTGGGACTTCTTTAGTGTTTGCCCAAAAAAGGAAAACGATTTAGAAAAGGGGGTGGTGATGAACAGAGTGTCTGAGTTAAACAGACCACTCTTACCCAGTCCAAAGATCAGGGCTTGATCCATCACCGTTATTTATCTCACTGCCCCATCCCAGCTCAGAACCTGGCTATATGCAAATCAGTCTGGCCCCTGGCCCAGTACATCATGGGAACAGGGCAGACTAAACTACCAAGCCAATTCTTAACCAGAAAGGAGACAAGCTACCGGGGACTGGTTTCTGGAATTTCAGCCTTCTTCGGCCCGGCTTGCTTGAATCCTGATGGAGCAGTGAGAAAGGGACTCATGTCTGAGTATACCCTGCCACACCTATAGTGGCCAAAAACGATTTAGAAAAGGGGGTGGTGATGAACAGAGTGTCTGAGTTAAACAGACCACTCTTACCCAGTCCAAAGATCAGGGCTTGATCCATCACCGTTATTTATCTCACTGCCCCATCCCAGCTCAGAACCTGGCTATATGCAAATCAGTCTGTCCCTGGCCCAGTGCATCATGGGAACAGGGCAGACTAAACTACCAAGCCAATTCTTAACCAGAAAGGAGACAAGCTACCGGGGACCGGTTTCTGGCATTTCAGCCTTCTTCGGCCCGGCTTGCTTGAATCCTGATGGAGCAGTGAGAAAGGGACTCATGTCTGAGTATACCCTGCCACACCTATAGTGGCCAAAAACGATTTAGAAAAGGGGGTGGTGATGAACAGAGTGTCTGAGTTAAACAGACCACTCTTACCCAGTCCAAAGATCAGGGCTTGATCCATCACCGTTATTTATCTCACTGCCCCATCCCAGCTCAGAACCTGGCTATATGCAAATCAGTCTGTCCCTGGCCCAGTGCATCATGGGAACAGGGCAGACTAAACTACCAAGCCAATTCTTAACCAGAAAGGAGACAAGCTACCGGGGACCGGTTTCTGGCATTTCAGCCTTCTTCGGCCCGGCTTGCTTGAATCCTGATGGAGCAGTGAGAAAGGGACTCATGTCTGAGTATACCCTGCCACACCTATAGTGGCCAAAAACGATTTAGAAAAGGGGGTGGTGATGAACAGAGTGTCTGAGTTAAACAGACCACTCTTACCCAGTCCAAAGATCAGGGCTTGATCCATCACCGTTATTTATCTCACTGCCCCATCCCAGCTCAGAACCTGGCTATATGCAAATCAGTCTGTCCCTGGCCCAGTGCATCATGGGAACAGGGCAGACTGAACTACCAAGCCAATTCTTAACCAGAAAGGAGACAAGCTACCGGGGACCGGTTTCTGGCATTTCAGCCTTCTTCGGCCCGGCTTGCTTGAATTCTGATGGAGCAGTGAGAAAGGGACTCATGTCTGAGTATACCCTGCCACACCTATAGTGGCCAAAAACGATTTAGAAAAGGGGGTGGTGATGAACAGAGTGTCTGAGTTAAACAGACCACTCTTACCCAGTCCAAAGATCAGGGCTTGATCCATCACCGTTATTTATCTCACTGCCCCATCCCAGCTCAGAACCTGGCTATATGCAAATCAGTCTGTCCCTGGCCCAGTGCATCATGGGAACAGGGCAGACTAAACTACCAAGCCAATTCTTAACCAGAAAGGAGACAAGCTACCGGGGACCGGTTTCTGGCATTTCAGCCTTCTTCGGCCCGGCTTGCTTGAATCCTGATGGAGCAGTGAGAAAGGGACTCATGTCTGAGTATACCCTGCCACACCTATAGTGGCCAAAAACGATTTAGAAAAGGGGGTGGTGATGAACAGAGTGTCTGAGTTAAACAGACCACTCTTACCCAGTCCAAATATCAGGGCTTGATCCATCACCGTTATTTATCTCACTGCCCCATCCCAGCTCAGAACCTGGCTATATGCAAATCAGTCTGTCCCTGGCCCAGTGCATCATGGGAACAGGGCAGACTAAACTACCAAGCCAATTCTTAACCATAAAGGAGACAAGCTACCGGGGACCGGTTTCTGGCATTTCAGCCTTCTTCGGCCCGGCTTGCTTGAATCCTGATGGAGCAGTGAGAAAGGGACTCATGTCTGAGTATACCCTGCCACACCTATAGTGGCCAAAAACGATTTAAAAAAGGGGGTGGCGATGAACAGAGTGTCTGAGTTAAACAGACCACTCTTACCCAGTCCAAAGATCAGGGCTTGATCCATCACCGTTATTTATCTCACTGCCCCATCCCAGCTCAGAACCTGGCTATATGCAAATCAGTCTGTCCCTGGCCCAGTGCATCATGGGAACAGGGCAGACTAAACTACCAAGCCAATTCTTAACCAGAAAGGAGACAAGCTACCGGGGACCGGTTTCTGGCATTTCAGCCTTCTTCGGCCCGGCTTGCTTGAATCCTGATGGAGCAGTGAGAAAGGGACTCATGTCTGAGTATACCCTGCCACACCTATAGTGGCCAAAAACGATTTAGAAAAGGGGGTGGTGATGAACAGAGTGTCTGAGTTAAACAGACCACTCTTACCCAGTCCAAAGATCAGGGCTTGATCCATCACCGTTATTTATCTCACTGCCCCATCCCAGCTCAGAACCTGGCTATATGCAAATCAGTCTGTCCCTGGCCCAGTGCATCATGGGAACAGGGCAGACTAAACTACCAAGCCAATTCTTAACCAGAAAGGAGACAAGCTACCGGGGACCGGTTTCTGGCATTTCAGCCTTCTTCGGCCCGGCTTGCTTGAATCCTGATGGAGCAGTGAGAAAGGGACTCATGTCTGAGTATACCCTGCCACACCTATAGTGGCCAAAAACGATTTAGAAAAGGGGGTGGTGATGAACAGAGTGTCTGAGTTAAACAGACCACTCTTACCCAGTCCAAAGATCAGGGCTTGATCCATCACCGTTATTTATCTCACTGCCCCATCCCAGCTCAGAACCTGGCTATATGCAAATCAGTCTGTCCCTGGCCCAGTGCATCATGGGAACAGGGCAGACTAAACTACCAAGCCAATTCTTAACCAGAAAGGAGACAAGCTACCGGGGACCAGTTTCTGGCATTTCAGCCTTCTTCGGCCCGGCTTGCTTGAATCCTGATGGAGCAGTGAGAAAGGGACTCATGTCTGAGTATACCCTGCCAGATGTGAGACCCTTGCTCATTGCACCATCAGGATTCAAGCAAACCGGGCCGAAGACGGCTGAAAAGCCAGAAACCGGTCCCCGGGAGCTTGTTTCCTTCCCAGTGTAAGAATTGGCTTTTGTAGTTTGGTTTGCCCTGTTCCCATCATGCACTGGGACAGGAACAGACTAATTTGCATACAGCCAGGTTCTGAAACTGGGATGGTGCAGTGAGCTAAAAAATGGTGTTGGATCTAGCCCTGATCTCTTGACTGGGTGAGAGCTTTCTGCTTAATTCAGAGACTCTGTCCCTCACCACCCCTTGTTGTAAATATTTTTGTCCACCCTAAGCGTGGAAGGGTATTCTCAGATGTGAGACCCTTGCTCATTGCACCATCAGGATTCAAGCAAACCGGGCCGAAGACGGCTGTAATGCCAGAAACCGGTCCCCGGGAGCTTGTTTCCTTCCCAGTGTAAGAATTGGCTTTTGTAGTTTGGTTTGCCCTGTTCCCATCATGCACTGGGACAGGAACAGACTAATTTGCATACAGCCAGGTTCTGAAACTGGGATGGTGCAGTGAGCTAAAAAACGGTGTTGGATCTAGCCCTGATCTCTTGACTGGGTGAGAACTTTCTGCTTAATTCAGAGACTCTGTCCCTCACCACCCCTTGTTGTAAACAAAAAAGGAAAACTTTGCCATTTGTAGCATTCGTAAGCATGCAGTTAGTCGTGGTAAGTTTGGTACCAACTATGGTACCGGAGGCCAGAGAGGTCATCTTAAGAGACAGCACGCTGTCCAATGGTTTGCGCACCTAAAGGAGATCAAGGAAGCCCGAATTGCAAGTCAAGAAAACGTTGATGTTTCATCTGATGATGACGAGGAGGAAGAAGTGTCAAACACTTCAATTACACCCAGTATCCCTGTCAGCAGCACACCCCCTGTGAGCCACACTAAGAGTGTGGGAGAGAGTGAGATACCAATGTGAAAAAGTTCATCAGCGAGCGTAACTGGGTCAAAGAAGTCATCATCATCATCATCCCGTAAAAGCATGGTCCAGGGCAACATTAGAACCATGTTGTTTTCAGCAGTGCCATATGATCGCAACCACCCACTGATGCGTCTGTATAACACTAAGCTGGCTAAAATGCTAGCTCTGGACCGTCTCCCTTTTTCTTTTGTAGAAGGGGTTGTTTTTCTAGAATTAGTGGCAGCGCTCTGCCCTAAATGGAAGGTTCCTAGCCGGTTCTATTTTGCCAGAGTTGCGGTTCCAGCACTACATGAAGATGTGCTGTAGGTGATTGGGGCAGCTTTGCAGAAGAGTGATGTTCACACTATACATCTGACAACAGACATGTGGACCAGTGGCGCAGGCGCTGATTACATGTGCATCACTGCACACTGGGTCTCTTTTTCAGGGGTTAAAGGAAAGCTAAACGCAAGTTTTAAAGCTGCTCGGAAACATGCAACACTAGCCATGTTTGGCTTGGAGAAACGTCATACAGCAGAAAACATTTTGAATGAGTTTAACACAAAGGTCTTTCACTGGCTGTCCCCAAAAAATCGCCAGATTGGTTATGTTTCCACGGATAATGGCGCCAGTGTAGTTAAGGCCATGGATCTGGGTCACTATTTCAGAGTGCCGTGTTTGGCGCACTGTATAAACCTGGTTGCTAAAAAATTCTTGAGTGCGAGTTAGTGGCCACCTGCTGAAGAATGTGCAACCATTTCAGCCATTCTTTTAAGGCCCGGAAGCATCTGAGGAACCTGCTACATGAACGTCGAATGCCAGTGAAAGCACTCATCCAGGAGGTGCCAACACGTTGGAACTCAACCTTCTACATGTTTGAGCATCTGTATGAGCAGTATATGGTACTCGATCACTATTTATTAACACTTGGTAGAGCTCAGATGGACCTGAGGCTAGATGCGGCGCAATGGAACCTAGTTAAAAGCCTGACAGACATGCTTCGTCCTTTTGAGGTCTTCACGCGTGCAGTCAGCAAGGAGGACTGTAATTTGGGAAAAGCTATCCCATTGTTGCGCATGCTGGAGCACCAACTGAAGGCGGTGTCTTCTATGTTTCAAAAAGATGAAAAAAAGCAAGACGCTTTTGTTTTGGAGGAGAAATTATTAGAGCGCCTACTTGGCGATGAACGTCTTAAATTGATCCACGCAGAACAGCATTACATTTGTGCTACTATTCTGGATCCACGCTACAAAAAGGCGCGGGCAGGTCGAGCATTCTTTCCTTTTGATGATGAAGATGTTACAAAGTGCAAACGTTGGCTAGCCTTGTCAGCCATGAGGTTTGAAAGAGAACGGCAGCAAATTGAAGGAAAAGGCATTACATCAGCATCAGCAGGCCATTCCCAGTCAAAAGAATCCACTTCTGCACATGTGGCTGTGGCACAAGTGACCTCTCAGCCGTTAAAGACACCAGCAACCGGATCATCTGCACCAGACACAACAGTAACATTGGGTGAAGAAGAGGATTGGCTAACTCGGCTTGGGTTTGGTTCTCAAAAAGTCCCAGCAAAAAGTAAGCAAAGTGGAGGGACCTTGGAAGACCTTGAGTCGATGGTGCAGAACTATCTGAATGACTCAACAGAGGTCTATGTTAATGCTGACCCATTGGCGTATTGGCAAGGGAAAAAAGAATTGTGGGCACAGATCTCCAACCTGGCTATAAACTACTTGTCTTGCCCACTTGCAAGTGTGTCTTCTAAACGTGTTTTCAGTGCTGCTGGTGGCATTGTAACTTCCAAACGGACCCGCCTCTCTCCCAAAAATGTGGAGAGGTTAACAATGATCAAGATGAATCAGCACCTCATACCACCAGATTACAACGTACGAGAACACACGCCGGATGAAGACGAGGAGGACAGCAACTTAGATGAGGGAATTTGTTCTCTGTTAGGTGACACTGACCTACTCCTGCCTGAATTCGCAGAGTATGAGGACAAACTCTTATTCTTATTCCCTGACACCAAGCTCTGAAAATGAGCCAATGAATCAATAACTTTCTTTTTCGTCCTTTTTCACTTTTATTCCTAATCACAAAAACAAGCCCATCAGCAGAACTGTCTTCACTTGTTTGCTTATTGATTTGAAGGTGCCGCAGTCTGCATTCCTCAGGTTCACAAGTTCACAAGAACATGCTCCTCTATCCTCCCCCTCCAGACTCCTATTTCCCTCAAAGCAGAGGGCTGGATTACGCCCAATGAAGAAAGACTCTGCACTTGTGGGGGTGTTCTACTTTTTTGCGGGTGAGTTGGCGGGTCTTGGGGCATTGCTGGGAAGCTCTAATACCGGGTAAAAGTGGTTTGGACCAAATCGGAGGTGAATTTATTTTTGCGTTTTTGCTGACTTGCTTGCCTTTGAGGTGCTCTTTGGGGGGTTCCGGGTGTTTGTGGGTGAGTTTTGGGGTCTGGGAGCACTGCTGGGACAGTCTAATTTTGATTGCATTTGCTTTTCAGGAAATCCGTGGTGGAAAACGGGAGTTATGACCTAGCTGCACAGCGCGTTTGGACCGAAGGACGATAAATGTTGTAAAAGTATGAGATTTTCCTTTTTGGCTGTTTGGGGGTGTTGTGCTTTTTTGCGGGTGGGTTGGCGGGTCTTGGGGCATTGCTGGGAAGGTCTAATACCGGATAGAAGTGGTTTGGACACAATCCATGAGGAAAAGGTTTTTGCTATTTCTGACATTTCGCTCAATGTAGCGTTTTCGGGGGCCTGTTTGGGGGGCTTCCTGGTGTTTGTGGGTGGGTTTCGGGGTCTGGGAGCACTGCTGGCTATTGATACTTTTGATTGCAAGAGGTTTGAAGCAAATCCATGGTGGCAGAGGGGAGTTAGGGCCTTGCTGCAGAGCCCGCGCGGAGTGATTTTGGAAATTGCCAAGAAAATGACTAAGTCCCCATTTTTGTACTTTTGCTTTTTGGCTGTTTGGGGGTCTTCTACTACTTTTCGCCTGGGTTGACGGCTCTGGGGCCATTGCTGGGAAGCTCTAATACCGGATAAAAGTGGTTTGGACCAAATGGGAGGCAAAATTCTTTTTGCGTTTTTGCTGACTTGCTTGCCTTTGAGGTGCTCTTTGGGGGGTTCCGGGTGTTTGTGGGTGAGTTTTGGGGTCTGGGAGCACTGCGGGGACAGTCTAATTTTGATTTCATTTGCTTTTCAGGAAATCCGTGGTGGAAAACGGGAGTTATGACCTAGCTGCACAGCGCGTTTGGACCGAAGGCTGATAAATATTGTAAGTATGACATTTTCCTTTTTGGCTGTTTGGAGGTGTTGTGCTTTTTTGCAGGTGGGTTGGCGGGTCTTGGGGCATTGCTGGGAAGGTCTATACCGGATAGAAGTGGTTTGGACAAAATCCATGAGGAAAAGCCTTTTGGCACTTTTTGTAACTTAGGGTTTGTTAGGGTTAGCCCTAGCAGCAGGATTGCATGTTTTTTGGGGTGTTCTAGATTTTTGCAACTGAGTTCTGGGGTCTTAGAGCACTCGTGGGAATGTGTAATTTTGGTTGCAAGTGATTTGAAGAAAATCCATGGTGGGAAAGGGGGGATTTGGCATAGTTAAAGAAAGCGTTTGCCACTATTCTTAACTTAGGGCTCGTTAGGGTCAGCAGTATTTGTATTGCATGTGTTTGGGTGGGGGGCTGTTTGTGGGGGGGTTTGCGAGTCTTGGAGCGATGCTGGGTATGGATACTTTTGATTGCTTGCAAGTGGTTTGAATACAATCCACGGTGGGTAAGGGGGTATTTGGGCCTACTTTTACTTTCAAAGTACGTTTTGTCACCAGTTTTCTACTAGGCCTCGTTTTTTGAGATCTGATTGGGGGTCTTCTACATTTTTGCGACTGGCTTTAGTAAGGGACTGGGTGGGAGCACTGCTGGGAAGGTCTAATTTTGTTCTAAAACACAGTTTACAGTACACCTAGCTTGAGGGGAAAGATCCGCTAAATTAATTTGCCCATACTTTTTTATCCTTTAAAAGGAGACTCAGACAGAGTACGCACTTTCAAAAATATTGTACTGTCTATTAGGAAACTCAAAGTGTGACTTTTTGCACTACACAGCGTACATACCTTATATTTATTTATCAGTGGTGTTCTAATTTCACTTCCTGTTTTTCCATCAATAATTACAGGCCGGGTTTCAGTCTGTGCAATGGGAAAAAAAGGATGAAGTCAGGCTTCACATTAGCGAGCAGCAATTCAGCATCCGCCAGGCAGGAAGTGGACAGGGTGTCTTCTGGTCACCAACATTGATGGACGAAGCGTCAGCTGGAATGGAAGAGTGCCGCTAATAAGAGGAATGGTTTGAAGCGTGAAACTTACTTACCAAATTCAACAGGACAACTACAACAACATACAGATACAGTATCCATTGTTTTCAAATTATTTTTTAAGTAATGTTATTGCTGTGAACGTCTATGAGTGTGACTCTGCATTTCTTGGATCTCTCTCTGCTTCTAAATTGATCCCTACAGCCATTCTATAGGTTTTACTTCGGCTATTTTTTAAACCTAATTTAATGTAAGAAGTGTTTCTCTGAGTGCAGAAATAGGCAAGTGAAAACGCTGCAGCCCTGTACTGTTGCATTCTGTCATTCACGGTTGTCGAAAGTACTACTTACTTTTCAGTAACCATGCATGCAGTAGTTCATGCACTTCCTTTATGTCACTTAAAAGATTTATGGTTAGCTTTGTACCCAAAGATTTCTTTATCTTCAATTATTGTTTGTTCATGCTGTGCTTTTTTTTCTTCTCTCAACAAAACTTACCCAAAAAGAAACCCCCATTCCCATCCATTTTCCAAACCCTAACCCTCTTCCCCCGGGCTGTGTGGTTTTGATTGATGTGTGACTAAATGACAGCAATAATTACACACACTTGCTAGGGAGGATAAGGTCATAGCAACAGGCTGGCGAAGGAATCCAAGGATATATTCTAGACTTACTCAGCTTCAGTACTATTTCTTGTAGTAGTAGCCAATGTCAAAGAAATTCAATGCAAATACTAGTTATACTTTCAATACTTTACCATTTGTTAGGCTACATTGTGGCACTGTTCTAGTGTACTGTCACCTGCTATATTCTCTATCGTACCGTTGTAATGCTCCAGTAAGGACAAAGCAGGTTTAATTTTCTTTTTTTTCCATAGGCATGCAACTGCCACTGTGTCACACCACTAGTACCACCGCAATGAGGACATTTCATCCGCCCAGGATTGCCAACCTTAATTGCCATTTGCCGTGGAGCCAGCCCTGGGCCTAGCCCTACTTTCAAACACAAATTACAGGTAAGATAAGCGTTTGGTGGGAGGTAGTATAATGGAATATTAGGAGAGACGAGAGATTGACGGTAGTACTACTAAAGTCCTAGGACTTTTGAATTCACTTACTCTGTGAGAGGCACTTAGTGTTGAAAACATTTAGCCATTTACACTTAAAGGAAGAAAATGACACAGACTTAAGTTTCAGGAAAACAAACTTACTGTTAAACCCTCACCCACCAGACTCAAAAGCAGTAAAAAACAGGTATGCTCAGATAAAGATTCAAAAAGTATATTTGTGTAGCCCTAACAAAATAATCTCCCGCAAGACCCTCCCTAACCCCAACAATTGTCCTTCAAAAGTCCCAAAAACAACCCAACTCCCAATTCCCACCCCCCAAAAGTCTCTAAAAAAAGGGCAAGGGACACTACAGCAGGATGCTGTTCACTTTAGCGGCCTGGGCATCATACTCCTTGCGGAGGGTGGCATGGTCGGAGCGGAGGCCCTCCACCAAGGTCTTATATGTTAGGACCTCCTGCTCCAGGTAGGACACTCTGAGGCATAAGCGGTGCTGGCGTGCCTTGCAACTCCTGACGGGGGCAGCTTCTGTCTTTGCTGCTCGGCGGTGGCGGTTGGCTTTGGTAGCCCGGCTCCGCACCGCTGGAGCACTGCGCTGGCTGGCAGCCCGTGGGGGCACGGAGGAGGATGCAGCTGTCCCAGTGGATGTACCAGTAGACTGCGTGTCCTCCTCCTCCAGGGCCACCAGCCGCCGATATTCGGCGACAGTGGCATCCAGCCTCCGTTGCCGAGCCATTCGAGCCAGCTCCTTCCTTGTTGGTTTGTTTGATTTGGAAGGAGCAACTATATGAAGAAAGAAAGACATAGTCTGTAACCAATGCTCCTTAAGATTAACACAAAATGATTGAGCAGAAAGTTGTGTCACAGTACAACTACCAACTTGAAAGCACAGTACATAACTATTGAGGCCAGTATCTATCTAACCTCCCACTTCTTCATCCTTGCTCTAACATTAGTGGGAGTTTAAGGAACAAATTCTACGAGCACTATGGACTTCCATTACAGTCGACTAGGACAGTACACCAGTCTTATTCTTAGTCTTCTCTCTTGTTTAGGAAAATTGGTACGTTATCTTATGCAAACCGGCATAATGCCAGCGCAGTGAACTTGCACCCGAGAAAAACAGACGCACACCACGATGAGTGAGACAGACTTGCGTTACTGTACCGGTCCAGTACATGCAGGTGGTGAAGCTCTTACTTTTCTATTGCGGGTGGCACTGAGAATACTCTATTAAAAGGGCTACTGCTTAATTAATTTAACATTCACCCTACAGTGCAAATGAGTACTATAAAAGGAAAATGAAGAAGCTAAATAATCTGATTATCTATCACTTCACATGGGATGTATTTGATTACATATGGGATGACTTTAGGTGCTTTGCTTTTTATTGAGTGAACAGTGATACACCCACACATGAATGACGTACTACTACTAAACTAAACTTATTAAGAGAGGTGGCGGGGGGATGTGGCTTGCAGCCGACGAAAATGGCCGCTGCTAGGAGAGCAGTGAAGTGACCCTCCGGAAGAAATCCGAGCACTTATCCTGTACGTTTTTGGGAGGAGACGGCCCAGTGACCGCCCGTGGCCGACCGGCACCACTGACAGCAATTCCGGGCCAAATCCACGACCGTAGTCCGATACTGCCCGAGAACGGAGGAAGAGGGCCTACCACCACCACAGAAGCCGGGGCCTCCAGTGATACGAAGGCCCGGAGACCCGCCGAGGTGCAGAGCTTCGGAAACGCCGCCCAACACCGAGCGGCGAGCTGAGTACGGCAGACGACAAGGATCATCCCACTTGGCCCCTAACAGCGGCGTACCCACGAGCTGAGGGCGCAAAGTATATCCCACAGCACAGGACGGTGGCTGGTGGCAGTGAGGCGATCCGCAGGCTCGGACCGGACGCCAGCAGAGAAACACACGGTGAGGGACCCCCACCGGTGCGGAGTACTACTGCACACGCGGAAAACACTTGCGACAGCCCCGACTCACACGGCATATCCCGGCAGCCACCAGATGCCGAGGCCTGTACCGGAGATAGAAACCCGGGCCCTGGGCACCTGCACAAACCAAGTGCACTCCGAAATAGGCGGCATAACTGCGGTGCACCCCGTATCAGGGACTCATATCGGCGCCATACGTCAGGCCCAGGTGGAGAAACCATATCCAGACGACTGAAAGGTGGGTTCAGTGTAAAGTCCAGACACGTCCCACACTCTTCACGCAAGCCAGGCGCTAAGGGGACCCTAGGGGACCGATCATACAAGTCTCCTGGAAGCACCGGTATCTGACGCCCACGCCATTAGCAAAGAGCAGACGCACTACCAAGGCACCAAGCCCCGCCTGTGTGAGCCGTGAATATCGACGCACCCTCTCACTACCACCGACCCAGTGTGCCGGGATGTCAGGCAGGGGCCCCAGAAACCTCACGACGCAGGCTAAACTGGACAAGTATTCCTACAATAAAGACTTTCCACCATTGCAAGAGGGGAGGACCTCATCCAGCGGAGCCCACGGTGGAGGGACGCCCAAAAAAGTCACACTGGAAGACATCATGGCGACGCTGAATGAAGTGCAAACTACTGTGGGCTCTATTTCCACGGATGTTTCATTACTCCGCGCAGACTTTCAAAAAATCACTGCCAGAGTGACGGAGGTGGAGCAAACCACAAAATCACTAGTAAACGACACGGCGACGCTCGCAAAGTCGGTCTCCCGACTAGAATCTGAGAACAAAACGCTGGCCGAGAAGTTGGACGACCAGGAAGGGCGCGCAAGACGCAATAACGTACGAATTCTAGGTATTCCAGAAAGTGAGGGCGCCCAGGTGATGGACTTATTCGTGGAGGACCTGATAAAAACTAGGCTACAACCCAAGGGGCTTTCCACATTCTTCTCAGTAGAAAGGGCGCACTGGGTGCCAGGTGGAAGGGCTCAGCCGGGGGCGCCCCCACGACCTGTGCTAGCCCACCTCTTCAATTTCAGAGACAGGGATGTTATCCTCCAAACAGCACGGATATCCCCGCAAATCCGGATCCAGAACTCATCAATCTCCTTCTTCCCTGACTACACTGCCGCGGTGTCAAAACGATTCAGAAAAGAGGGTGGTGATGAACAAAGTGTCTGAATTAAGCAGCCCACTCTTACCCAGTCCAAAGATCAGGGCTTGATCCATCACCGTTATTTAGCTCACTGCATCATCCCAGCTCAGAACTTGTTGTTAAATATTTTGTCCACCCTAAGCGTGGAAGGGTATACTCAGATGTGAGTCCCTTGCTCATTGCACCATCAGGATTCAAGCAAGCCGGGCCGACGACGGCTGAAATGCCAGAAACCAGTCCCCGGAAGCTTGTTTCCTTCCCAGTGTGAGAATTGGCTTGGTAGTTTGGTTTGCCCTGTTCACATCATGCACTGGGACAGGAACAGACTAATTTGCATATAGCTAGGTTCTGAACTTGGATGGTGCAGTGAGCTAAAAAACGGTGTTGGATCTAGCCCTGATCTCTTGACTGGGTGAGAGTATTCTGCTTAATTCAGAAACTCTGTCCATCACCACCCCTTGTTGTTAAATAAATGCGGTGTCAAAACGGCGCCTAAGCTTTCTGGAAGTAAAAAAAGTCCTGCGGTCCCGTGAAATACCCTACTCCATGCTGTTCCCGGCGAGACTCCGAGTGGCGGCTGAAGGAAAGACGTGGTTTTTTGAATCTCCGGAGGAGGCATACGACTGGCTCGAAGGATGGAGGAAAAAGGATGGACCCCGGCGTACTGGGAGAGACCGCGGCCGACGCACAGATGAAGCGGAGATGAGTAGCCCTGAGCTCTTCACTCCTACGGAGCAGGGATCACAGAACCCGGACCTATGAGGCTCAGACCTGGAATACATCAGAAGGACCAAGTGAGGACTTTCATCTATGGGCCTCCAGATGTAGTAAGACGTTGGGAGAGGCCGGCTCTGGCCACGGAGCAGAAACGGGCCCACCAGCGAAGGAAGGGTCACGTTCACCTCGGACTTCATACCCCTGCACGCAAGTAAACTGTTGGGACTTGGGATAGAGCAC
Organism: Lissotriton vulgaris; assembly: GCF_964263255.1. Classification (NCBI taxonomy): domain Eukaryota; kingdom Metazoa; phylum Chordata; class Amphibia; order Caudata; family Salamandridae; genus Lissotriton; species Lissotriton vulgaris. The sequence goes on along the minus strand of NC_141685.1, from coordinate 103,825,047 downwards.
TCTGCTGAGTTGGGGTGGCGGGCAGTTTTGAGTCAGTCGGGCAGGGAGGCAGGGAGGGGGGAGGCGTTATGGGATGGGGGAGTTAGTATTGTAGAGTTTTATGTTCAATTATTGCAACACAGACACCGTTTCTTCATCAACCACTTAGGCACATTGCCCCGGCCGAAGCAACCAGCTGTGGCCCTCTGGTCACGACCTCCTCGGCGAAACACTCACTACATGTGCTCACAGCTAGACATGCGAGAAAGCATCCTACACTTCTGCATGCCTCGGACCTCGGTCCACAACTTGAATCCGATGACACTAATGCACAAGCTTGCTGATGATCATGGCTGATCACGATACCTCTTCACCAGCCCCCCAAGCACAACCACTAGTTGCCCCCACGCTCACAATCATTTCATGGAACGTCAATGGTCTAGGCCATAAAATTAGGCGGGGCCTAGTCCTCCAATATCTTAAGAGAAAAGCACCCACGCTAGCCCTGTTACAGGAAACACATTTGGTGGGGACTACCTCTAAGGCTCTTAATCGGTGGGGCTTCAAGATGGTTACACACGCAGACTTCACAGCGGGTTCCCGTGGGGTTGGAATCCTGGCCCAAAAAGATGCTCCACTCCTCATCAAACATACCTGGGCGGACGATCAAGGGCGATTCGCGGCGATACACTGTCAATGGGAGGGACGGCCATATAACATAATCTCAGTCTACATCCCCCCTACATCATGGGACTTCAATGCGGTATCGAATGCTGCGATTGATCGGCACCCTCCTCGTGAAACCACCAGACGTAACCAAGTCTTTAACGATTTCCTAGCAGCAATGGGATTGGTGGACATGTGGAGGCTTAAACACCCCCATGACCGCGATTACACGTTTCATTAGGGGGCACAAAATAGCCTCTCCAGGATAGACTACATACTGACCCCAAGGATTCCCCCGGAAAAGATCACAGCTCAGGAACACCTGCTGAGAGGGATATCAGATCACTCCCCTATACAACTCACCTACACGGCACAACCCACCAGACGACAAAGAATATTCCCTATCTACCCCGGCTATCTCAAAAACAGAGCCATTTTGAAAACACTAAAGACTACTACCATACACTACTTTGAGGAAAATCCAGACTCAGTGGACTCGCCCTCGGTTTTATGGGAAGCATTCAAGGTGGTGCTCAGAGGACAGGCTATCTCTGCCATTTCCAGGCACAAAAAAGAACAGCGGGCTACTGTTGAAGCACTAGAAACAGCAGTTCAAACGGCGGAACTGGCCCATGCCTCTGATAGCACAGAAGACACGGCACATGCACTAAAACTAGCATTACAGGAGTACCAGGCCTATGTAGAGGACGTAACCAAGACGAAACTGACAAATACTTTGCATAGGATCTATGAGCTGGGTGATAAGACTGGAAAGATGCTCGCATGGTTGGAACGTAGGGAAAGGGCCAGTAGATGGATTGCCACAATAGAACGCCCAGATAGTACACACGTGACGGCCCCCCGCAAATAGTGGAGGAACTGGCCACCTATTATGAAGCTGTTTACACTGCCCGGGGTGGGAAGACAGAGGACGAATGCTCGCAGTAGCTGCAAGACATACCCCTACCCACACTATCACAAGAAGAGACACAGTCACTCGAGAGTGACTTTACAGGGGAAGAAGTGGGGAAGGCTATAGCAGCTCTGCACCCGGGGAAAGCGATGGGGCCAAACGGCTTACCCGTTGAACTTTACAAAACACTAGCACGACACGTAATCCCCTACATGCTCCCAATGTATAATGACTGCCTGTCACAGGGAGAGCTCAAACATGACCAACGACTTGCTACCATCGTCGTAATACACAAACCCGGTAAGCCACCCGACCAGACATCTTCTTACAGGCCGATCTCCCTAATGAATGCGGAGGCTAAAGTACTTGCAAAAGTACTGGCGCTACGACTTCAGCCACACCTTACAGAACTAATACACCCGGATCAATCGAGCTTTATGCCTGGTAGAAATACATCACTTAACCTAAGGCGTATTAATGGTGTCCTTCATCGTATTCCCCTCTTGGGAGAAGACGCGGCCATCCTCTCCCTTGACGCGACAATGGCCTTCGACCTAGTAGAATGGCCATTCCTGTTCACGGTCCTCAGAAGGATAGGCTTTGGCCCTAAATTTGGCAGTTGGGTTAAACTGCTTAACGCCAAACGATTGGCACAAGTGGTAGCCAACGGCCACACTTCCCGCACATTCACACTGGGTCGCGGAACGAGACAAGGATGTCCTCTATCCCCACTACGTTTCGCACTCATACTTGAACCTTTGGCGGTGCTGGTATGAGTAGACCCTATAATCAGAGGGATCACATGGGGGACAGGATGGGAAGATCGCATCTCCCTCTACGCAGACAATGTACTGGTTTATTTGATGTCCCCCTCCCAATCACTGACTGCGTTGATGGACCTGCTCAGGGCCTACGGTGAGGTATCGGGATACAGCATCAACTGGACCAAATCGCTTCTTTATATTCTGCGAGGCCACACACCGACGCTGCCCCCGGACTGTACCCTACAGACGGTCACCAGGGGATTCAAATACCTGGGGATCTACGTCACGCCACAAGAACACTTATTCATGGAAGAAAACTTACTGAAACCACTACAGAGGCTTAAATCCAATGTCACTCACTGGCGATCATTACCGCTTACGCTGCTAGGGAGGGCATCGCTATTTAAGATGCTATCGCTCCCCAGATTCCTTTATGCTTTACAAAACACACCATTTCCAGTCCTTCTCACCTATTTCAAGTCCATAGACACAGAAATCTCCACACTCCTGTGGGAAGGAAAGCCAGCCCGCATAGCGCAGGCCAAATTACTCAGATCCTGGTATGATGGAGGGATCGCCCTACCCTTTGTTAAATTTTATTACTGGGCAGCACAACTACTAGCAATTAATCAATGGATACACGCCCCACAAATGGACCCGGCATTCCGCCTTGACAGAACTGTGCTGCCGCCTGACCAACTCATGCGGGCACTATACACAAACAAACGTCGCCACACCCTTACAGGCCCAACAGCCCACACGGTTCGGATCTGGCACGCAGCGCAGAGAGCCTTGGGATGGGAGGGGGTGCTCATGCTAGCCACGCCACTTTGGGACACTCGACGACTAGGTACCCTAGCAAACACAAAGGGCTTCCGACAATGGGACCTAATTGGTATCTCCAAAATCGGGGACTTATGGAAAAAAGGTGAAATAGTACCCTTCACGGGCCTCAAAGACAAATACGGAATGGCAGACACCGAACAGTATCGCTACGCACAAATCAAGCATGCACTACAAGGGGCGATTCCGACAGTCACCCAACTGGCTGAATCCTCCCCGTTGGAGGATAGACTCCTTACCGAATATCTAGACAAAAAGGCAATCTCCCTCACATATTGTAAACTTATTAATAACAAGCCCGACCCTACGGCTGTCCTTCGGAGCAAATGGGAGATAGACCTGGGGGACATAGAGGATGAAGATTGGCTATACGCACTGGCATCTCCCAGGGAGGCCTCCATCCCGTCACGCCTCAAGCTAGTACAATTGAAAATATTGCACAGAATAAACTACTCCCGCATACTCCTACACCGGTTGGGCCGTATCCCAGAACCTATATGCTTGCGTGGGTGCGGTCTTCCGGGCACCTTTTTTCACGTACTATGGGATTGCCCCAAGATCCAATATTATTGGGACCAAATACTCTCCGAAATCTCAGAGGCAGGCGGGGTTGTATTACCAAGAGAATCTAGATGTTGTTTACTCAATATATGGTCGCCCACTGACATGAATCGGGGAATGCAGACATGGGCTACACTGGGCCTAGTACTTGCTAAACGAAACATTGCCAAGAATTGGGGCTCCGGGATAAGACCCACTTGCACACAATGGGGGAGAGATATGGACACAGCCATGTTGGCAGAAAAGGCAGTGTATACGCATAGAGGATGCCCCAAGAAATGGACTAGGGTATGGGGAAAGTGGAACGAATACAGAGGTCAATTGTGTGACCCACCTCAGGACTTATCGGATCTTGAAAGTACTCCATGAAGGGGAGGCACTGAACTGTTATTGAACATTGCCATGGAGATTCAGTCGCCGGAGGGAGGGATAGAGACATTATGTACCCTTAGAGAGGCCTAGTGAGAGGGTAGCAATAGTAGGTGCCTAATGGATAGCGCTCCCCTATGCAGATTTAATGTCAGAAACACCTGTGCCCGATAAGATGGAGAACCTCTCATCCTAGCCAGAACATAGCAAGGACTAATTGATGTATGAAACGGGAAGTTTGTTGCAACGGAGCTATGCGTGTAACCTATAGCTAACAGAAATGCAAAGTGTTCGGCATATTAGGTAAGACGAATTTTACACTCATAGCTGCTTATGTCATTTATTCTGTCTGATGCAATTTCAACAAGTTTGTTTTAAAAAGAGAAAAACCAAAGACCTATCCAGATTTTTACTCATGCTGTAAATTGTGTACCCACGTGGCTACTGAACGCCGCCGTACCCCTGGGTTATAGGCACAAAGGCTGTGTTATACTAATATTGCTGAAGGTTAATGTTTACACCACAGCCGGCCCAGATGGCTGTAAGCTGAAAACTGTATACTGTATTAGAGGTACAATAAAGGTCTTAAAAAAACAAAAAAAATAGAGGTAGGGAGTGTCCACCGTAATAACACGATATATGCTGTGCTTGCAGTTGCAATACAAACTACTGCTACTATTAATGGTAGTATTTGGACAAAATTACAACTTCTTTTCCTTGCCTTTCCTACACTGGAACGGACGTGTGGGTGCGGTGTTACATGCTCTTCAAAGTAACACTTAGTTCATCCAGTGACCGTCTACTCTCTCTAGATACACATATGCTATCTAAGAGTCAGATAGTACCATGATCCAGGCATCCATCCATTCAAAGTATATGCACACATACAGTTTCTGTTTCACCCACCCAGGCTGTTCTCCTTCCACCCATCCTTGCTTTATCATTCACCCAGCCATGCACCATACCATATTCTTTCCTTCCCAGCCACCTCGGGGACCAAGCAAACACATATCATTCTTCTTTGCCAGTCATCATAAAATTTCTCGTCCTTCCACACTTACTTACACCCTTCTTTCGCTTTTCGTTCATCCCATCCATCAAGTTCATCTCAGATCTGATTGGGATTCTTCTCGCCAAAAACTTCACAGCTAAGTCGAAGTACATTTAGAGGAGGCTACTACCTGGTTGATTTATAATACACCCGTGCAGAAAGCACACTCTGCAGTCTTCAATCTCAATAAGTAAGGAATATATAGCTTACCTCTGCCCGCCACCACCGTGTGAACCCTCACAGGCACATTGGTGTCGTCCGGCACTTGCACCGCCTCCTCCCCAGAACTTTCCTCCTCCACCTCCGCGCTGGGCCCAGCACCAGATGTTCTACCTACAAAGTACATTTAAGAATGTTAGAATACACCACTCACTACTATATAATATTTGGTCTAGGAATAAAGAAATGTGAAAAAAACAGAAAACAATGTAATAATTTGTGACTGTCTACTCTAAAGTAAAAATGTCCCTTTTTCCAGGGAAGGCTGTTGTCTTGCTGCACTTTTTGGCACAACTGATGAATGCTTGCTTTTTATTTTTAACACTCACCACTTTTTCTCCTAACAGACAGAAGCTTGACTTCTAAGAACACGAGCAAGATCAAGTTCAAACCAGGTGAGAGCTCGGCTCGACCACAAGAAATGTGTTCAATTAATCGTCAGCACTAAGCACTTTTCCATTTTCAGTTAAACGTTTAGTTTTATGACAAACTTGATTTTTATAAATGTGTTTACTTTTAATAAAGCTTTTAAACCTAAATAGACTCTGTGGTTTTTGGTCCTCCAGACTAGAGTGACTGAGCTAAAGGTTTTGTAATTTTTGCAAGCATGAGTCCGTGCCTCTGACACTTCTTGACTCTGACTCCGTACTCTTGTCCTGCGTTGGATAATCATCATTGGGGATCAATCATCGGTGACTTTGGGAGCTAAATGACTCTGCCACACTATCTAGTCAGTAAGGAGATTGGGGGTTCAACTACAAAGTCTGTTATCACTGAGGTATGTGGAAAGTCTAACAGCGCCTATTATAATTGATAAGCTAAGCAATGCATTATTTAGTGTCCATAGTTCTGTTTGTGCAGATTTGTCCCTGCAACAGTAGTAGAATGGATTGTCCTCCTATCCAAACCAAAAGTAAAGTAGTATCTTATTCTTTCTTGGTGGTCATTCACCTTTTTATTGTTAGCTACACAGACAAACTAATAAGAATAATCTAGTAATACCACAGGGAGCCATAGTCGAGGCAGAATTTAGAAACAGTCTACAAGAAGATCAAAGATGATTTAGAAAAAATCGAATGAGGAACGCTAGGAAAAAGTAGGTACTCTATATTAAAATTAAAACTTACCGGGGCCAGCAAAGGAGCCCTCGCCTGACCAATCCTGTTCAGCAGCAGCAGCAGCAGCAGCAGCAGCCTCCTCCAATGCCCTCTTGCCCCTGGGGGGAGCTGATGTACAACATGAAAGAAAGAAAGACCAGAAAACATGGATGATATTTGTCAACCAAATCAAACATTTCAAAAGAACAATAACAAAATATTTTGGCGAAATAGCAAATAGACAACTATTCCATGGGATATATTGACCGATCTCATGTGGTCTTCTACGTTATTAGTATTGCTTGATTTGCGGACCGTCGACTTAGAAAGTTCTTATGTAACTCACTAAACAAACTACTAAAAAGGTTCGCCGAGGACTGGCAGGCAGCAGTCCGCAGCACGCGAAGTGACAGACAAAGTCCATCGTTATTGCAGATCAGCGACAACACTAAAAAGTTTCCTACTACATTAACCAGCCATTAAAATACTCAAACTATCAATCCACCACCACTATTTCTTCTCATCGCCATGTGTACAAAGGAAGGACTGGACTTGAGTCTGTAGGGGCTGATTTAGAAGCCCCTTGTGGCTCTTTTGCTCCATTGTTGCGTGACTTTTGTGACGCAGCGGCAGAACAAAAGAGGCACCATGGTGCGGCGTATATTAACAACGTGACGCATATGGGAGATGCATCACGTTGTAAAGCCCTGCGCCATCGGCGCAAGGGAGGGCGTTCCTGCGCAGGAACGCATCCTAAAAGAGGCTGAGGGAAATCTACCAGATTTCAATCAGTCACTTTGAGGACAATGATGCGTGACTCAAACCCTGCGCCTGCTTGAAGCAGACGTACGGCTTGACGCAGCATTGGGGAGATAGGGCACCCCAGAGCATTGCTGGAGCTGCGCCATCGTTGCGACGCAACTCCAGCAATGCGCCGCCTTTACGGCACAGATGCTTAACGCTTTGGTGACGTTTTGGGCCCATGGTGCACCGCATTGTAAATACGGCGCACCATGGGTGGTGGTGGCGCATCCCTGCTACTTTGCAGGGATGCGCCGGTAATTAAAAATCTGACCCTTAGTGTCTAGCATTACGCATTTCTTTAAACTACACTCATACATAATTTCACAGGCCAATGAAATGAACACAAAATCGAAAACAAATAAGCATAGTAGCAACGCTACTGAGAAGGAGAGCAGTGCACCTGAAATGCACAGAACATTTTGAAATATAATTTACCTACAATGTAATCAGCAGCATTTATGCTCTTGGTAAAAAACAAAAAATTGCAATATAATAACACACAGAGCAGGAGAAAACAGAGTAGTAAAGAAATAGCTACTACTACTCACCAAGCCCGGGGATCTCAAGGCCAAGCAGGTCGAGCAGATCACGTTCCCGGTCTAGGACATCCGTCCAACGGTGGGTGGCCTGGTTGTAGGTGCGCCGGACCCGAGAGTGTTGGTACATGGCCACCGCTTCCGGCGCTCCTGGATCCCGTACCCGCTAGCGATCTTGCCGCCTGCCATGGTGGTCCTGAGGAGGCGGCGCTGAACATAAAAAATTAGTGCGGTCACCTCCTACGGGCTGAAGATCTCCCGGGGTGCGACCTGCTCCCCCCTCAAACGCCGCGCATGGGAGCCGGGCACGGGGTGCGGGACCCTTCCCTTCTCAGGATGCTTCCCGGCTCCCTTTACCATGGTCTGGGCAGAAAGGAAGCTAAATAATAAAGAAAAAATAGAATAGGGAAGAAGAAAAGAAAAGTTAAAAAAAGTAGTTTAAAATTAACCAAAAGTAGCAGAAAACACAAAAATATAGAGCTAGAAAAATAGAGGGATAGATAATAAGTAAAATAGATAAAAAAACTTCAAACAAGCAAAGGATGGCAGAGATTCAGAGAGGATACAAAAAGCATACCCAGAACCATAGCAATGAATGAGAAACAAGATGGCTGCGCCCGTTCACGACCGCGTGGGTAAGTTCGCGCGAGATTTTCCTCGCGATCACACGCAAAATTATACTAGCGAGCCGCACACTTTGCGAGATTACACATCACGCCCGGGAACGGAAATACGTCATGCAAACAAGATGGCCGCGCCCTTGAACGACCGTGAGGGTAACTTCGCGCCGTTGCGCTACAAGCGGCTCGCTAAAACGCACAAAACCTTGCAAACTAACACGCCGCAAAAAAATAAATAGCATATTCGCACGAATTTGCGGCTTCCGAATTCGATCTCGCGCAAGTTCCCGCCGCGCGAATCCCGCGAAATTGAAGAAAAACGAGTTTTGCAAAACTGAAAGCACTCAGCAGGTGCAAAAGTTCAAACTCATCATTAGTAACCATTCCCTGTAGTGCTTCCTGACTGGGGCCCCTCCAGAGTTCAGTTGCTAGTTGCAACAATTCTATGACCCTGCTTTGACCCTCACAGCAGGCTCATAGAATAGCTACAAGTGGGCCACAAAGGTCCTGGAAAAAAAATGCACTGCAACAGAAAGCAAATTACAGATAAGGAAGCAGGTGCCAGACTGGAATTTTAAAACAGTGACACATTAATAAATCAACCCCAAATTAATTCATGTCAGTTGAAGCAGGGCAGGTGTGCTTGCTTTTCCCGCGCATAATCTACAGTGATGAACTAGAGGGTGGCATTGATGTACCAGAGGGTGGCATGGGTGAAACAGGGTGGCAGTGGTGAAACAGAGGGTGCTGTGAACCTGTGATGATGAACCAGACGTAGAAACAACATAGTTGCGACCATTGCGAGCCGACAAGTAAGTTCGCAATTGCGAACTGGTACAAAACCCTCGCAAACTGGCAAAAACCATTGTGAACACACAAAAAAAAAAATCCACAAATTCCCCTTCGCACAGCCACTTTGTCCGTGGTTGGAAGAATTACCCCCCCCAAAAAATATTTTCAGCCCCCCCCAAAATTTGGATCTAGTTGATCGCCTGGTCTCTTTTAATTTCTGAAACTGGGTTCTTTAGATATATATTGGCAACCCCGTTAGCTTGTGTCGTAGGTGACTTTTGCGTCACTTTTAACATGGGAAAAGTGACGCATTGTGGCGCAAGGGGCTTGTAAATCTGCCCCTCAGTGCTTAGTGTGGTATGCACTGAATTCAGACTAATGGTAGCAGCTTGTGCAAAATACAGAGACAACTGTGGAATATTGCAAGAGCACTTCAGTTATTTAATAGCAGCTGTGCAGAGCTATATGTGTCTTTTTTGGGTCTGGGCTCTGAGACGCCGCACTCTGCCAGCTTCTGTCTTTGCCTCACTCCTCGTTGAGGGGTCGTCACTCATGACTGCTGCATGTTGGAGAGTGTAGTGTGTTGTCTTTCAGTTTCGTGTTCCTGCTCTGCTCTGCTCCCTCGAGGACGTCCTCCTGTGACGCCCTTGTGCGGCCTCGTCGTCCTACATATATGGTCCTGGGCGAGGGCCTCAATCCTGGCCTCATAAATATCTCCCAGTCTCCACTGTTTCATGTAGGCACACTGCGCACCGTGGACCACACACAGCATCATATATAGCGCTGTATAAAGCGCCTACTGGTTATACGTCTTCAGAGTCTGTTTATGAACTTATGGTGATGTGAAAAGCCTCTTGCGCCGTGCTCTATGTAATTTTACTACGTCATCTGATTCAATGCTCCCCAAAAGCAGCACAAGATCCCCCAAAAGTATTTTATTGCTGTTTTATATAGTGCAAACTCCACCCAAAGGCATCAGAGCGCTTTACATTAGCTCCAGTTGAGTTACAGACAGACACATTCATTTTTAGGCATGGAGAGTCCATCATGCTTTTGAAATGGTGCCATTGTTCCAGGTGGCAGCCCCCTCCTTTGGGTGGGAAGGGTGCAAGGGAGTGCAAGGCAGAGGGGAGAAGGGTACAAGGCAGAGAGGAGAAGGGTGCATGGTAGAGAGGAGAAGGGTGCAAGGTAGAGAGGAGAAGGGTGCAAGGCAGAGGGGAGAAGGGTGCAAAGAGGAGGGGAGAAGGGTGCTGAGCAGAGGGGAAAAGGGTGCAAGGCAGAGGGGAGAAGGGTGCAAGGCAGAGGGGAGAAGGGTGCAAGGCAGAGAGGAGAAGGGTGCAAGGCAGAGAAGGGTGCAAGGCGGATGGGAGAAGGTGCACGGCAGAGGGGAGAAGGGTGCAAGCCAGAGAAAAGACGGGTGCAAGGCAGAGAGGAGAAGGGTGCAAGGCAGTGGGGAGAAGGGTGCAAAGCAGATCGGAGAATGGTGCAAGGCAGAAGGGAGAATGGTGCAAGGTAGAAAAGGGTGCAAGGGGGAGGTGGAGTAGGGTACAAGGGGACGGGAGAAGGGTGCAAGGGGGATGGTGATGAAGTTAAAAATGTGCCCCCCCGGAAACATTTCTGCGGACGCCCATGATCAGAGCCCACCCCACGTAAAGTTCTTGTAACGCCACAGAGCTCCTTGAGCCTTTCTCTAGCCTGGTTACTTTTAGTGGGAGTGCTTTAAACTACTCTATGATGGTGTTGTATGCATTGAGATGTGCTTTATAAGATCTTTGTGATTGCAAATAAAGTTTTATGATAGTGATGGCTACTCTCTGAATCCTTCATAACGTTGAGGCTTGATTCTTCATGTAGAACAGTGGTTTCCAAAGGGTGCGCCTCGGCACCCCGGTGCGCGGGTAAAAAATGGTGGGCAGCCACGGCCAACTGCCAATTAGATCAAGGGAGCCACGGCTCAAAAAAAGTTTGGGAACCACGGCTGTAAAGACCTGGGATTTCAGTTGTCACAGGCGTGAATGTTTTTAAGGGTCAGACAGTTCAAGTACAGGGCCTCACACTTGGCTGCTGCTGTAAAAAAGCATTTGTAGCTTCACTTGAGATGAGCATCTTCCAAACACTGATGTAAAGGACTAAAGAGTATTTACAGAAAAGTGACAACTGGAAGCGACAGTCTGTATTTCAATGAATATATCTGTATTTCAATGAACATACCTGTATTTCAATTAATATATCAGTCTTTTAAAGAATATATGTGTATTTCGGTCAGTTTACAATTAAACTGGACAGCTTATTTATTTTTCTAAATAACTTATTTGCAGGTTTTTCAAATCCACAGCGTGGTACATAGGAAAGTAAACAGGAGAAAATACCAAGGAGTTTTAAACACCAGATCAAATAAAATTTGGCATAGGTCATGTGTCAAAGCGACAATTAAAGGAACAGTTTATTTCCAATTTTCCTGTGTCTGTCGCTTATTCCTTATATTTGATACAGTTTATATCCTCAAACAAGACTGAATTGTAGGTTCTAATTAGGTTTTGAGTTTCTGATTTCAGAACACAACTGTCTCCTAAAATATTAAGATACCGGCCTCTTCCAGGCTTTGTTGTTTTGTTTACAGTAACCCCCTCCCTCTCTCAACAAAGAATCACTGACAAAAAATTGCAATTTTTCTTTGAAGCAATTAATTCCTAAGATAGAGATATCAAGTATGAACCAGAATTTTCTCACACAGTTTGCATTGTATTATAAAAAGGGTATTACTGGTCTGAAGAACAGCGGAGGGGAATTTCACTACTCTAAAATATTGTACTCCTTCATATAAGCCGCTATATCATAGTACGCTCGTCATCAGTACACCACTGACTAGTGAGTGCGTCAACTCTTTGTAGCATTGTCATGCAAGCAGCCTTGGGTGCCTCGACAGCAACATTAATTCAGACGTGCATACATCAGAGCCCTCAAGCCTCACTCATCATGAGTGACACTCACACATTTGGAGGTCGTGCTGAAGTCTCACACAAACCTGGCCCATTCTTCAAAATTATGGGGATTAACTAGAACTTCACACATGACTTCTGATGTGTGCTGAGTAGCATCTCCAAAACTGTTCTACACAGAGCAGACTCTCTGTCCCACATTTTGGTGGCAAAACCTTTCTCATATTTGACCTTGAACACTGCACATGTTACACTTCAGAAGAATGCCAATTGAATGTCTATTTTAGTGAGACTTGGTTGTTAATTGTATCACTTTAATGTTAATGTTAATGTTAAGCCGTACTTTTTGAGCGCACGGCTACCCAAAGAGGCCTGAGAGAAACCATGAAATCAAAGGCAGACACGCTACAGTCACGATGATTACTTAGTGAAGAGCAAAGTCTTCAGCTCCTTCCTAAAAGCCAGAAGGTTATTCGCTTTCCGGAGAGAAAGTGGAAGCTCGTTCCACAAGCAAGCTGCCACATGTTGGAAGGATCGGCCACCCATCCGGGCACGTTTGACCGCAGGCACCTCCATTTTGGCCAAGTCAGCTGACCGCAGCATCCTCCGTGGCACATAGAAAGCAATACGCTTCCTAAGATAGTTGGGACCAACAGAATGAAGGGCTTTAAACGCCAATGTAAGGAGTTTAAATCTGATTCTGGCAGAAATCGGTAGCCAGTGCAGTTTAGCTAGTAGCGATGAGGCACTGGCTCTCCTAGGCAGGCCATAGATGGCTCTGGCCGCCGAATTCTGGACGATTTGCAGTCTGGATAAAAGATACTTTGGTAGGCCTGCAAAGAACGCATTTGCATAATCCAGACGAGATCCCACAAGAGCCTGGACTACATTCCTACGATACTGCAGGGAGAGCAGTGGGAGGAATTTCCTAAGCATCTTAAGGATGCCGAAACATTTCCCTGATAATCCCAGAATGTGTGGACGGAACGAGAGATCATCGTCGAACACAACTCCAAGATTTTTCACTTGAGCAGATGGTTTCTCGGGGGGGAACATGTCCTGGGGCCACCATGTCTTCCAACCAGGATCTGGGGCACAGCCGAAAAAGAGCAGCTCAGACTTGTCTGAGTTGCATTTAAGGCTGTGCTGCTGAAACCACGCAAAGACTGCGCTCAAGCAGTCTTTGATTCTGCCGCCGTCGAAGACCTCTCCCTTCCTGCAGGTGAACAGGAGCTGGGTGTCATCAGCGTATGAGATGACCCGGGCCCCAAACGCCTCCGCTACCTCCGCCAGAGGGGCCATGTATATGTTAAAGATGGTGGGGCTCAGAATGGACCCTTGAGGCACCCCCACCTCCAGCGAAGGCATTTCTGCAGAGAACTTTACATGTGTTCTCATCATGTCTATAAATTCAGTAATGTCTCTAATAGCCTTTTTATAATATCTCAATTCTTTATTGATTTTCCTTATATAATCAGCATATAACAGGTATGAAAGATTATCGATTAAGCAGAGTCCAAGATACTGTGTAAACTAGAACTTGTGAGAATACATTGATAACAGGAAAAACAATAAATAGCATAACCCCTCCAGATAGAGGTGATACGGCCCAGAAGATCGGACAGATGGTCAAGGAAGGAGGATGTGGGAGAACGCGAGGGGAAGGAACATGGGGAAGGAGAGAAAATTCAGGGTGCCAGGCCACCTGGCAGTCCCACAAGAAGCCAACTCCCACCCCCGAAGTAGTCAAGGGGCAGGTACAGAGGACGGAACCAGGCCGATTGGTGTCAGCGTATATCACTACCCATGTAGTAAGAGACCCCAAATTTCTGCAGTTGGTCTTTCAGCTTACACATTTTGTAAGTGGCCATGTTGTGCATGTCAAAGAGCCATGTACTATGAGACGGTAGCGTGGTGGATGACCAATGGCATAGAATTCCACCTCTGCCTCTATGAAGGCCGTAGCCAGCCAACTCTTATCATGATGGATTAAATCCGGGAATATTGACATTTTGTGAAGCAATGTCAGACGAGTCATTATTTGCGGTGTCACCCCTAGGTTGGTCATCAAGGTATCCTAAATGGAGCCCCAGTAGCACAAAAGTACTATACAGACCCATAGGGAATGCAAAATGTCACAGGCCGGTGCACCACACCTTCAGCACCTCCAGGACTTGGAATACTCTGCCAAATATGCTTCATAGACCCACTCCGGCATCCAGTGCCAGTGGTGTAGGAACTTGAAATAACTGAATTTCGACCAGGCCTCCTGGAGGAAACTGCCATGGTCTTTCCAAAGGTCATGGGAGCCATCCCCAGAGAGTGAGAGGCACAGTAACAAGTGATCAATTAGTTCGACGAGAACAAGCAAACACAAATCGTGATGCAATCCAAACAATTGATTGAACTACTTCTGGCTATTTCATTAATTTTGATACGTTCTCTGAGGATCCAAGAGAACCTGGAACAACGCCAGTCAAAAAATCCTACAAACAGCAAGCCAAAGATATTCTTCATTTTCTTCATTGTTTAGAGCATGCGGGAAGCATGGAGAACTGTCAGCACGCTTCCCGGTGAAACAGGGGGAGCGCTAGGGGTGCGTCATGGCACCTACTCTATTTTGCCAATATATTAATGGGCTTATAGACCACCTACTTGGAGTCAAGGGTAGTGATGCCCAAGGCTGGTCTCGGAGAGGGTGCCCGTGTTGATGTTTGTGGACGACACTTTGTTGTTGTCCAAGACTTCAACGGGTATCCAATGCACCCTGGGCGGCTTCGGGGGACTTCTATAAAATGAGAGGTTTGGAGATCAACCTGATTAAAACCAAATTCATGATCTTCAACCTTCCTAGGTTGACCCGCCCGAATCCACTTCTGGACGAGACTCCCCTCGAGAGAATGAATAATTTTGAGTATTTGGGCATTACCCTATCGGAACACTTCGCAAAGGCATCTCTAAAGTTAACCCAAGAGGCGGGTGGGATACTGAAAATGCACAGAGTGTCGGAATTCAAGCCAGCTGCCCCTGTCATTGAAATGTATAAAGTCCAGGCTAGGGCGGCTACCCTCTATGGGGCTGAACTGTGGGGGCATATTAGGCCTGCCAACCTCATGAAAGTAGAGCATACATTCATGAGGGATTTGGTGGGACTCCCACTCCCACCTAGCACACCGCTAGTGCCCCTCCGTATGGATCTAGGGCTACTTCCCATAGAGGAGGAAGTGGCACTAAGGCTGCTTATGTATTGGAGAAGGCTGTGGTCAGTCCCTGAATTAGCTTCTTATAGAAATGAATTTAGGGAGGTCTGGTTAACAATGAGCAGCAAGAAAACGCAGTGGCTTATTCCTATTAAGGCAACCAGCAGTCGGATAGGAAGGCCTGAGCTTTGGGAAACTCCAGACGTAGCATGCCCGTTAATATCTAGGGCAGATCTGGGTCGATATTATAGGCACCATAATCTGCTATCCCTCCACGTAAGTTCTACAGTTGGTCGGTTGACAATTGAGTTTCTTAGAGTAAAAGAGGAATACAAAAAAGAAGAGTTTCTAGACCTGGTTTACCCATCATCGGGCAGGAGATTATATATGCAATTCAGATTGGGCACTCTCCCTCCTATGTCATTTACTAGCAAATGGGACCGCCAAAAAATCACTGAGTGTCCAGCATGTAAATACAAGCTAGAAACAGAAATTCATGTCTTCTTTATCTGCCCTGCAGATTATGCTTCACGCAAACGCTGGGTGATTCCGATTTGCAGAAATGTAGGTTTTAGACACTGCTCTGAAGCTTTTAGAGTTTTACAGTATGATACCCATCCCCCTATTGTTTTTGTTCTCTTGCGTTTTTTAAACGGGATATGGCACAACCGCAGGAGTTTTTTAAAATAATCACTTTTGGTGCTGGAAAAATTCTTTCTTTTCTTTTTCCAGGCTAATAGGAAAATATTCAGGTATTGATATATCTGGATAGTTGGAATCTTAAATAAAATCAATGATTATAGTCGACAACTCTACCGAATTCTGAGCCAGTTTT
The DNA here is from genome assembly GCF_964263255.1 of Lissotriton vulgaris. Lineage (NCBI taxonomy): Eukaryota > Metazoa > Chordata > Amphibia > Caudata > Salamandridae > Lissotriton > Lissotriton vulgaris. The sequence continues at coordinate 103,808,859 of NC_141685.1, read as the reverse complement.
TATTTTAGGACGGGTAAATGTATAGTTTTAATTTGTCAATAATGTTAAATATATGATTGTTTTATGTTATTTATTAACTGCATTGTTGTTGTATATATGTATTTTGTAACCTTTCTTTATGGTCCATTGTGACCGAAAAAAAGTTTTCAAATGACTGAGAGTCAATGGGACCATTGTCCTCCTCCACTGAAGGGCAATTTAAAAACATTTTCACAGATGATTCCATATTTTTCAGGGTTCAATACCACAGATCCAGCATTTTTATAGGACAGCAAACCAAACAACACAGAAAAATATGTTAACTAACACCAAACAGATCTACTCTGCAGCCTTCATTGCCCAGCTGTCTAGACAAGGGTTTGACTTTTGGAAGAACACTATAGACACAAAATCAGTCTGGGGTTCTAGAGACTGGCAAGTGCAGGGGACTGAAGCCTTGTTTAGAGCATGCCTCATCCCACAGCAAATAATATTTTTGAATGGCACTGTGCAGCAAACATTTTGCCTTGGACTAGCCAAAATCGAAGACATGCACACACCTCGTGTACCAACACCTGCAAATATAGAGGGTAATACTGCATGACAAGAGGCAGTTACCATGGATAACATACTACAATACAACAGATCAGACCCCAATTGGGAACAATGGTTTATCTGGCCCACAGACACAAACATTTGTCAAGAAAGATTCCTGAACAAAACACAGGGTATTACCATCCATAGGCCAGACCCACTTTATGTACAAAAACAACATCCGGGGTAGTGACTACATATAGTGTAGGGAAATTGTGCCTTCATTGGCTACAGACATCCTCACTAGACCAAGTGAAAGAACACTGTTCTGCGGTGAAGAATGCATGCTGGACATCTGTCTGACACTTCCATCGGTCACGCCAACGGATATCGATACTTTGCTGGACCCGGTAAAGGCCCGTGCTCTGTGTTGTCCCCAGCGGCTTCCAATACTGATGATGGCATTCATTGAGAACTCACAGATGCAGTCTGCCCCTGCTGAGGTACGAGATGGATCCACAGGCACACAGGTAAGAACGAGCGCACAACTTGCTGAGGCATCCAATTCTGAAAGTAACGAATTTCATCTTTGGGCTGTAGATCTACTGAGCGATGTGTTCCCACTGTCACCGGTAGCAGTAGAAGATTCTATGTTTGACGATTTTCTATTTTCAGCAGTAAACAATCTGATGTTTACACCCAGCCCAGACACTGACTCTTGAACTGGCTCAAAGTGTGCTGAGAAAATAATTTGGCTTCCATATTTTTCAAAGTAAACAAACAAAATTGGAACTCTGCCTAAATTGGCACTTTTTACTTTTTTAAAGATATGGCGCTTCTTTCTGCTTCAAGTAGAACGATTCATATCAAACAAAGTGTAATGAATATATTCTAAGGAACAATTCTAGAACTCTTTTAATTACTTTTCTACATTTTCTGCATTTTTAAAAAAAGAACTTGTTTAGATTGGTTTTAGATTCATTTTAAATGTTTTTACATGACAAGTTTATATGTGCGGTACTTATTTAATAATTAGCACTTAGTAATATCGTCCATTCGAAAGAGGAGTGGGTGTTGTATTCCGTATAGGTGTCCTAATCTAGGCATTATCAATACAATCAATCAATCAATCAATCAATCAATCAGAGTACTTGTAAAGTGCGCTACTTGCCTGTGAGGGTCTCAAGGCGCTGAGAGGAGGGGGTGCCGCTACTTCTCGACGAGACAGGTCTTTAGGAGTCTTCTGAAGGCGGGTAGGTCTTGGGTCTGCCGTAGGTGGGTAGGGAGGGTGTTACAGGTCTTGGCGGCGAGGTAGGAGAAGGATCTACCGCCGGAGGTTGTTTGTTGGATGCGGGGGACAGCGAGGGCGAGGACAGCAAGGGTGAGGCTGGTAGAGCGGAGCTGGCGGGTCGGGGTGTAGAAGCTGAATCTGCTGTTAAGGTAGGCTGGCCCGGCGTTGTTTAGTGCTTTGTGTGCATGGGTGAGGAGCTTGAAGGTGATCCTCTTGTCGACGGGGAACCAGTGTAGGTCTCTCAGGTGGGGGGGATGTGGCTGCGGCGGGGGACATTGACGATCAGTCGGGCGGAGGCGCTTTGGATGCGTTGTAGTCGTCGCAGGTGTTTGGCTGGGATTCCTGCATAGAGTGCGTTGCCATAGTCCAGTCTGCTGTTGACGAGGGCCTATGTCACCGTTCTTCTTGTTTCGGTTGGGATCCACTTGTAGATCCTGCAGAGCATGCGGAGGGGGTTGTTGAAGGAGGAGGAGACGGCATTGACCTGTTCAGACATGAGGAGGGAGGAGTCGAGGATGAATTCCTGGGATTTTCCCCAACACAGGTTTATTGATCGTTTCTCCACGAACTCATAACTTATTCATGAACCACTATTCCCTAGGGTTTATTCCTGACGTCTTCCTCAATCCGCCATTATGTAAATGCTAACCATCCATAGCACCCTCTGGGTATAAATATACCACCTTTTGCCCATGCAAGTCAGAGGAGACCTCTATTCCAGAGGAGCTCGTGCTTCTCAGTCTGACGCACTGACAAGAGATGCTGTCATCCTACATGCAGACTTCAGCTCGCAGTGTTCTAACTTCCTTCACTGGGTGTTAGAATTCGAGACCAGGACGGAGATTTCACAACTCTCTCATTCTCAGGCATGGAGCTGATTAGAACCTAGAGGGGCACGTGGCATGACCAACTGTAGCATATCATCCTATAGCTTACAGCACCTACCTTTTACATTGTACCTACACTCAGGTTAAGTACATTGGGTAGACTTTGTTAAGGACGCATTTTGGGAGTACTCACACTTTTATCATTGTATTTTATGTATACTAATGTATTCATAATTATTGAACAACGCTAGAGCAATACTATTTCTTTATGCTTGTAATGCTGTGCATTCTATATCTTGCATACTGTCTTATGATTGTAACAACTCATATCTCTTACACGAGAAAGACAACTGTTTAATAAATTTTTATTGAAACGCCCTCTGTTATTTCTGTGTAACTCTGAGAACCGAAGCAGAAACGACTAGCTGAGCGAAACGTTCTCTTACAGTTTCCACGATTCTGAGGGATCAGGGTTGTCGTGTTCTGTGGTTGCCAGAAACTATTCCCTTCTTGCCTCCAAGAAGTTTCTTGTGGCCCTGTGAGTTAGCTGGTACATGGTAACAAGGTTAGCATACGCGATATCGGCTTATCGACTCCATCCTACGCCAAACCATAGTATCTGTTATCCAAAAGCGCAGAACATATTTAGGGAAATAGGAACTACACTACAACAGGTTAGGACCATATCCGGTTTTTATTTTAAATACCTAAATTAATACGTTAAATAGAAGGCAGTTTATCTCCTTTTCCTTTGATAGGAAAAAATAATTGGCTTGTTGAAGAGGAGAAGAGTTAGATTAAAAGCTGGTATAAAGAGAAGAGAATTATTATAAAGAGATAACTCCAAGTGCCCCTCTAGGTTCTAGTCAGCCCTTTGTAAAGAATCCAGTAGATTTTGAGAGATTATATCCAAGTGTTGTGGGAATGAACTTAAATCTATCCTAATACCAATTAAGACAGTTCGACAGGTTTATTAAATCTCTGTGCTCCATGCCTCTAGCCATACGAATGAGAATGTTTTCAGACATGTCACAAACTCCTTAGATTTACAATTAAAATATGGTCATGCCACAAAGGTAAAAATAGACAGTTTTTTTGAAGAATCATGTCGTCGAGAGCTATGGGACCAGATGAGATCCCCATATGTGTGATAAAGAGGGAAGCCACATTATGGTCAATTTTATTAACTCCATCATTTGACTATCATTACTAAAACTGTTTAATCCCCCATATTGGACCGGGAGTGTTTTAGTACCGCTCCATAAGAAAGGATCGTGTGAGCAACCTAATGACTATTGGCAAATATCTCTTTTAGATGCGGTCAGACAGAATTTGGCAAAACGTATTCTGCAACATTATCATACCTGGGTAGAAGCAGAAAATATAATTACAATTGAAGAAGCAGGGTCTAGAAAAATGATTGCTCGCTTGATAACATTGCAATGCTCTAAATAAATACGGAAAAATATATCTCCATTCGGGAACAACCGGTCGATGTAGCATTCATAGACGTTTACACAGCGTTCCATCGAGCAGATCAACTAAGGCTCTAGAAAAACAGCAAAGGTTAGGAATTCCAGGGAATTTGTTGCGATGAATTATTGCCTTACATTCCTTGACCTGGCGGCAAGAACTTTTAGGAGGGGACGCGGCCTCTCATCCGTAATTCATACTAATAATGGATTTAAACAGGGATGTCTCTAGGAGGTGCTACAGCGCGGCTCCAGAAATCATTTCTAATCAATACTCACCATTTCCCTGAAACCCTAAAAACGCACAAATCATGCATCAGTGGGGCCCATAACACAGCGCAATTGCCCTGCTCACTTACACTGGGCTTCAAGGCCTTGGTGAATCATAATGGAGAAATGCTGTAACATTTGGTGGAGCGTCTAATCCTATTTACCTATTCATTATTTACAGCTGCAGATTTAACATTTATCCATGGACTAAATTATTCAGGCACACCACCATAGTGGCAATGGATCTGCTAGAATGAAAATTAGGCGTAGGAAGAATTAAAGACCAGCTTTTACTTCTTCATTTTCTAATCTTTATTCAAAGCAAAACTTTATCATGTCTGTCATTTATGCATTAGTAAATCTTTATTCAGTAAAACATTAAACTTTATTTTAAAATGATCATTTTATTTGAGCTCAAGAAAAATCGCTTTATTTAGAAGACAGTTAAAGATTAGCAAAGAACAGATAGTTCCAAATTCATTTTTCTCCTAACATCCCTAACTAACACCCTCATCTTATCCTTCACTCCTGCAAAGCAAACAAGTGAAGAAAAGTTAAAGTCTCTTACATCCAGGAATCGGTCAGCAATCAGGCAGCATCTCCGATGGAAATGGAAAAAGCGACCCCAACTAGACAAAACCAGGGGTTTGTGTACCCTAAATCCATAACTTAATCTATCTAAAAAGTATCCAACATCTCTTATTCAGAATTTCATTGGACAATTTCGGGGTGGGTGAGCATCTCCTCACCATTACAGCATCCTTTTTTCAACATGTCAGCAAGAAAGAATGAGTAATTGTTTAAGTTAGTCCGTTGCCTAGACATTTCCGTGTACTGGTAACATCGACAAACTCTCCCAGGCTCTGACCATTACATCGTCCAGGGTTGGGACCCATCCTAGGTTCCGGGCTACAGCAGCCTTGAACCTCCTGGAGCACAGGTAGTTCAATCTGACTTGCAGGTTTTGGCGCACCTGCGCAGTTCAACTCTTGCTCACAGTTTACCCGACCGTCCATTTTCTAGCTAGGCCTCAAAGCCACTTTTGGAACTATACTGAAAACAAACACTGATTTACATTAGTTATTGAATTTAAACCCATTCGGTTTACCTCCCACCTAACTAATGTTTCCCAGTTAGTTGTTACTTAGCAAATAAGCCACATAAATGCATTTTATACTTACATTTCGACCTCTCCACCACATAAACAAATACAATAAGCACATTTAAATTGTGTTTATTTTCGAATAAGCTGCACATTAGTTCACAACACAATAACAATACATATTAGCTAGATTTTATTTTGCACCATGCAAGCAAGTTAGTTCTCCCCATGTGTAAATAAAAATAATGTGTGTACTTTACTCTATGGTTGGTAAATTTCGAAAAGCATGCAATCAGTACTTATTACATTATGGGGCATTAACTTTACGAGGAGTACACAAAATGTTGTGTTTGCCACCTCGCTCCATCAGAGGCACCATCTGTCATGTTTACTTCACACAATGATATTGTTCTCTTGGATTTAACATCTAAGGGTCTCAATAACCTCCAGTTTTCTCTCCATCAGGTTGCCGTTTCCCCCTTTTTGAAAGTTATTATTTCCAAGAGTAAAATTTTGATTTTTAAGGGATATAAGCTTCGGAAACATTGCAGCTGTGATTGGTACACTGGTAAAGAGAAGCTGGAAGTAGTGAAGCCGTATTCTTACTTGGAGAAAATATCTTCTGATACCCAGAATGAAAATGAGCACATATTAAACAACTCCTCATTGCGTAGGTGGGTTAGAGGCTTATTACAATGTCCATAGGTACTTTCTACATTTATCACCTGTATATCGAGCAAAGTCTCTTAGACTCTGCTGGATGCTATAGAATGCATAGATATTTCAAAATGCTACTTTTGACATAAAATTGAATGGCAATTTTAAGGAAAATATGTAATTTGAATACACTTCTGGCAGTACAAGCACTTAGACTAGACTTCTGGATAATTAATGCTTTTGTGTAAAACCTGGCAGCGGTAGTACGGTGGGGGCACTGGCTGCAGATGAACAAAGAAAACACAATATGATATCTTTCACATAGAGAAAGTTTTGATATGAAAAAAGAAAAGTGTGCATTCTATAGAAATTTTAAATATGCAATAAATATGTTTGAGTGAAATGAGGAAACACTTATCTCATGTTTAGCTTAACAGCTAAAACTATTTTTAAAGACATCCTTGGGTGCCCTTAGTTTATGTTAGGATTCTTAATGTTGTACAAATAAGGGAAAATTTGATGTAATCATTTCACCCTTTCCTGTGACAAAGCCTAAAAAAATCTCTCTTGGAACCTTGATGACAGAATCCAAAGCTTTTTGATATTGTACGGTAGGAATCATTTTGTAGTGATCACACAAGAGCAGGTAAGTGTGAGAGCAACTACTTTATTGACTGTTCATCTCCACAGCTTCCAGGACCTGCCAAACTCCTGGTATTCAAAGCATAGCATTCCATTGTCATGACAATGACATCATTAGAATACAGCAGGCATGGGCAGCAAGCTACAGAGAAACTACTACAACATCTCCTCTCTTTCCATTAATGAGCAAAGGGAAAGGAAAAATAATAAAGAAAAAATAGAATTGAATAAATGCAACACAATTTAGAAGAAAAAGATAAAACAAGAAAGATTAAAAATAAAGGTTTCATCAAAACACACATCAAATTCATTAAATATTTAAACATTTTGGCGGGACATTCGTCCTACCACTCCTTAAAAGAAGGAACATATCTCAAATCAACATGAAGATCAGATTTCTGTGAAAGTGATTCATTATGCATATTCTTGTTTGTCTCCACACCCATTTGTAGAACAACCTTTTCAGGAATCTTATAAATCCTAGAAAGATTCCACCAGTTTTTTCCATTGACTCTCATAGCAAAGCGACAAACAGCATCCACTTTGACAGGAGAACCAAATTTTGACAGACCCTTGGAGACATTGACAGGGGAAATAACTCTGACCCAATCTCCCGCAGAAACAGAGGACTAAAAATAGGTCACATTTTGAACAATTCATTGTTTCGGAACCATGTCCCCCGGGTCTCTTGGCATTGTTGTTTTGAAACCATGTCCCCCTGTGTCTCTTGGCACCTTGAAACCAAACCCCACTTCTTCATCCAAGCAGGGTACATATGAAAAGAAACTTGTCTACTCCGAAGTAAAGCAAAAGGAATTGAACCAGTGATAGAACTAGGGGTAGTGCAATGTGCCCACATCATACTTTGGACAGCTTCCTTGATGTCAACTCTGGACGAAATAGCCCATTGAACACAATCAACCAACAAGCGGTTGTTGTGTTTAATGAAACCATTAGCTTGTGGGTGATATAGTGCAACGCAATGGTGGGATATACCACACTGAGACAAAAAGATAGACCTTTCCCTAGAGGTAAACTGTACCCCATTATAGGATGCAATCTCTTTAGGGAAATTTTATGACCTCCTGTGAATTAGGATCAGTCATGAAACAAAACCTCCCACCACTTACTGAAACAGTCAGCAACTATAAGTGCAAACTTGTACTTGTTCCCCAACACATTAAAAGGACCCACAAAGTCTATGGCCAATCTCAAACACGAAACCTCTGGCGCTTTGATCTGTTGTATTGGAGGAGAAACAATTTTGGCAACTTTATTTATTTTATTTAAAGAGATTTATATAGCGCTGTCTAGACCTGAAGGTATCAGAGCGCTTTACATGAGAATCAGCAATGCAACAGAAAAAGATCAACAATTACACAATACAACTGAGAGAGCGCAAATTAAGTAAAAGGTATAAGTGCACCACATGTACAACCCAGTTTCACGAATTCAGTTAAAGTATCTAAAGTGTTGAAAATATATAACCGCATATGCTCATGAGTGTTTAGTTAATATAGAAAACATTTAGAGTGTGGAACTAATGTAGGAATGTGTGGAAATGTTTAGAAATGTTAGAAGTGTTAATCAGATTCCATGTTATGTAGCTGCTACTGAAGAAAATGTAATGCTGCAAAACGTAGAAATGTGCAGGCCTCATGGCAATGTATGAAGAACGAAAACGTGCATTTACATCTTTCACATGACATGGATTTACTATTATTTAGTAATTTCTGCTCACATGTTAAGAATCATGTTTTATAGAAGTGTTTCATATAATCAGAGCGTATTAACAAGAATTGTTTTAGTTTTAGAAATAAAGGTCCATAGAGTGCAGGCCGCTTGCAAGATAATTTAGTAGGCCTGGAAAGATAAAGTGGCTTCTTTGATCTGCACGTGTTAGTTAGAATTGAGTCTCGTTAGGCATAAATTGTCATTCTTGGTAGAAGTTTTATGGCCCGAAACAGATAAGTGGAGCCTGGAATTTGGGGCCCTATTCATGGGTGTCTGTTTGCAGGTGTGAGGGGGTTCGAATCAAGAGCGTGATGAATAGAGCTCTGTCCAGGGAGACAGGCACAGGCCTGGAGGAGGGTTCAGGAATGTTCTGGGGGTACCGGTGAGCTGGAGAAGAAGCCTGGGAAGCAAGGTCAACGCTAACGAGAGGCCCAGGGGAGTGCCATCATGGAAGAAACCAGAATCGAAACCACGTGAGATGTGTACGTGAGGGGCGTCTCTGAGGGGCGTTTCAACTGCAACTGTGATTTTGTATTAGGGACAGCACCCTGGGGTGGAGAGAGAGCAGATGGCCTGAGGACCCTTAGAGAGCGGATGGGTAGGCAGAGAGGGCATGACTGCAATGCACAGATTTTCACCAAAGACTAAGAAGAGTGAGTGAACTTCTTTGGAAGTCACCACAAGCTGACACCTTTTTAACTTAAAGATTCTGTTAAGTAGGGATGTCACTTAGTCTAGTGTAGGGACAGTCTAACCTGATCTTTTCTTTTCTGTAAATGACACTCAAGTTACAACTAGTGTCCATTCTTGTGAATTTACTGATCTTGGAGTTGGTTCTTGTAATATTTTTCTGTTGCTTAAGATCATTCAGACAATTCATGTTCGTTTTAGTGCCAGTATACCTGATGAACCTTTTATTGAGATGTTTGTATATCGAGTTAACTTTGGCTTTATAATAAATCTTTAAAACTGAAAGGTGGTAAGTGGTTCTTCAGAGTCGTGCCAATTATTGGTTTAATTAACCTGGTAGTGGATTACTTTTACTCAATGACAGGCAACAAAGATTCAGTCGACCTGATTGGGGATTTAGATCTAGAGTGATCAGATAAGAGATCGAAAATCCCGCCTTCCCACATCAAAAAATAGGCAATACATTAGGAGAGGAGAGAAAGGAGAGAGAAAAGTAGTGAAGGGGTAAGGGGAGGTGAGAAAAGGAGGATAAGCGAATATACAACAAGGAGAGACGAAAGGAAGTCTTTCTAAAGACCTACTGGGTAGGTGACGGGCATGGAGGTAATCCACGGCAGTGTTCCCTCTAACGTGCGCGCGTGCGCGGCCGCCCACTTAGTGACCCCCTAGCGCGCAGTGTCCCTATTGAAGCGCGCACACATCACAGGAGAGTGTTCGCGCCGCCGGTTTTTAATGGCGAGTGGCGTGAAAAATGCTACTTTCCTGATTTCGGGGACGACTTCAATATTAAGTGGCTCTTGCTACATTTGTTCCTCAATAGGAAACGGCTGCAGGCTGTTTATGGGTCTTTGTGGAAATATGTGTTAATTGCAGCACGGTCATGCGCTGCAATTAACATAAATATTTTCACACTGGCCACTCAGTCACAATCAGCCCCCAGCCGCGCTCCAACAAAAGACAGCATCAAGGTAATAAAAACGGTCATTGGCAGGGCGGGAGGGGGGGGAGCGGGTGTTCTATAGGTGTTGCAAGCATTCAGTTGCCTCCTGACGATGGCCCTGGTACTTTTTTGTGTGCAAAATAAGCACTGCTTGCTCAATTGTGCGCTCTTTTTATAGTGGACTGGGGCATTTCTTGCCTTAATCGGACTGAGTACGTACTGTTTTGGCTATTCATGTTGGCATGCTTTCAATCAATCTATGCAAATGGGATGGGCGAGTCACAATCAGCCCTTAGCCGCGCTCGAACAAAAGACAGCATCTAGGTAAAAACTTTAATTTGCTCCTTGATAGAAGTAAAAATGTAAATGTAAAATGTCTTGCTGTAGTGCTCATCCTGTGTCTTTCCCTGTAGTGTACATACTGTGTCTCTTTCGGTAGGGCACTCCTGTGTCTTGCTCTACTGTAAGTGCAAAAGCACTCGATTACACTGCATTAAAGGAGTATCGACATTACTTAGCTAATTTTGCACACACGACACAGTGAAGACGACCTGTAACAGTGATTTCGAGGTATTGGTTTTCTCCACTGATGTAATCACACTGTTTTAGTCACCTTTCTCTTTTCGTTTTTGTACATTGCGAGTTTGTGAGGTCTATTCATACTAGAGTACACTTACTTCACAGTCTAGAGCGCAGTCAAAGAGACCATAATTTAAGAAGAACGTTTGTTTTTAAAGTCTATTTGTTGATAGGCAGGTCGAGGAGCGAGAGCGCTGCAACTAATGCGAGCGGTTTGGATGCAAAATATGACTTTATTTATTTTACAGTGAAGTAGTGATGTATAAGCAAGTACGAAATATATTCCTAGAAAGAAGCAGACTCCTTTTTGTTTTTCACACAGTGAGGACAACCGGACAACCGTGGCAAACTGTATTCAGCTTGACAGGCAACGTCCATCCACCTGCCTTCTTATCTCACATCCATAAAAGCAACAAATTAACTACTTGAGCCAAAACTATTTCTGCCCATGTTTCTATAAGATACCTCACCAGCCGGACTAGAGTTTTTCACCAAAACTGCTTCTTAAACAGCGTGAAGAGAGAAAAAGATTAGGAACAACTGTGCTGTGTAAAGATGTGTAAGTGTTTGAAGTTCGTAATAGCTATTGAGTAGATTAATCACCCACATACATCAGCAGCTCTCGCCACCATGACCCCACAATTTATTATCTGCACCGAAACTTTGAACATGTCTGCAGCTTCATGGCACTACTGGCAATCCTGAACGGCGTGAAAGTGTACCGAACAGGGTTTACGCTGAATGGGAAAATAACTCCTCCAGCAAAAATTCAAGGTGTGTCCCTCACTTCCTGAAAAACAAGCAATTGCAATGCAATAGGTCTCGCATTAGGAAAGTGTGAGCTATTGGTATTGTAAATGACAATTTCTTTTAAATATGTGTTGGCTTTGAAAATATATAAATTAATGGCATTGTTATTCACAAAGCCAATAGCTTACACTTTCCTAATGCGAGTCCTATTGGCTATTGCAATGCTTGTTTCTAGCAAGCAAGGACAGTGCTGTTGTGGTGCTGAGTGATGATGTGGTTGGGTTGAGTGATGTGGTGGTGTCCCCGAGTGATGTGGTGGTGTCCCCGAGTGATGTGGTGGTGTCCCCGAGTGATGTGGTGGTGTTCCCGAGTGATGTGGTGGTGTCAGTGAATGGTGCCCCTGAGTGATGTGGCGGTGCCCCTGAGTGATGTGGCGGTGCCCCTGAGTGATGTGGCAGTGTCCCTGAGTGATGTGGTGGTGTCCCTGAGTGATGTGGTGGTGTCCCTGAGTGATGTGGTGGTGCCCCCAAGTGATATGATGGTGCCCCGGAGTGATGTGGTGGTGCCCCCGAGTGATGTGGTGGTGTCCCCGAGTGAAGTATCCTCTTAATAGACCTGTAAACAAAACCCTTGTTATGTATATAACATTGATTAACAAAGCATGGGATGTGTTATGAAGAGAGAAGAGTAGGCACAGATCAATACTGCAATGATTTTCTTAGCCAAGAATGGAAGTATGTCTGCGAAATGAAGAGAGGGTTGTAAATTGGATAAGGAAGATGAATGAATAGGAGACAGGAACAGTAAGCGCGGGATAGGCGAGGGAGAGAGGAAAGAGGAGGAAGGGGCCGAGATCCAAAATCAGTGAGCGAGGAGGTTGTGGAAAGGCCAAAATTCATGGGAGCAAAAGCAGCGAGCAACAGAAGTGAGCCTGTATGGAAGAGAAGAGCCAGGGCAAAATCAATATGAAACAACAAGGTTGAAAGCGAGAGAGAGGGGAAGAAACAGAGGTAAGGAGAGAGAGAGCTGGGTGAAGAACAGACCATGAAAACAAGTAAATAAAAGCTCACGAGAGCGAGGCCAGCAAGTTCGGGAGCGCATGCCTTTAAAGTCTGATGGGGGAGGGGGGCGGGGGAGCGGCTTCCTTTGAAGTCTGATGCCGAGGCTCAGACAAATGGTGGTGTGTGAGCGGCTTCCTTTCAAGTATGATGGGGGGGCGTGTTGGAGCAAATGGTGAGCCCGCGCCTGGCGCATATGCACTGGCCATAATCCGCATTCCAAGCCCTCTAGCAGGCTTTCTTGGAGCCCCTACATGAGATCAGAACGCCCAAGGACACATCATTTCTATAGAAGATATTTTTGTATCATTTCCCTGAAAAAAATGATCTACACCTCACCGTCAGCGTTAGGTGGCACGAACACAGCAAGAGAAACGTGCTCTTTTTTGTTTGCCTCCCATACAGTGAGACTGTTGAAACCATGCCTTGTCACTATGAGACCCAAATTAGATTGTTACAAGGCAGGGGGGAATGCTTTGAAACCCTGAAGCAAGAGGCACCAGGGAAGCTACCAATGCTGGGAAATAAAACAATACACAGTGCAGTCCTGTTTACAGTGGCAAGATCAGTGCTCGGTCTGTGATTGAGTTCAACACACAGCAAGCCCTTATCCCACATATACCTCTATCTTTCTCTCTCGTAAAATATTCAAAATTATGTTTTTTTTTAATTAACTAACCCAAAATAACTAAACTGCAGGATGATGCATACTATACACAGGCGGATCTCGCGAGCAAAGTTTACTAAGGCGTTGTCGCACTGTCCATTCGAATGCAGTGATACGGACAGACCCGGCATAATATCAGTCCGGTGGTACACTATGCGATGCACATATTTTTAGCCTAATTGCTTTTAAGCCAAGCCCTTAATTGCATTGGTTACGCCCCTTTGAAAGACCCCATAGTTTTTTCATCCCACTCAAAGCCCTGGTCGACACGCACGGTCAGGTTTATGGCGCACATAGCCTTCGCTGCAGCGCTCAGAGACTTTACTCTGCCGCACACAGAGGAAAATAATTAGAGGGAACATTGATCCACGGTCCATCTCCCCTATAGCTAAACCAGGCAGCTCCATCGGGCATCAGACAAAATAGTTCAGTCCCGATACATTGACAGAGGAGAGACGGAGAGATATAACTAGAGGGAGGATGCGGGAAGAGACGACAGGAGAGACGAAAGGAAGTCTGTCTAAAGACCGACTGGGTAGATGACGACCAAGGAGGGAATCCCGACCTGTCTCCCCTATATCTAAACCAGGTAGCTCCATCGGGCATCAGACAAAATGGCTAGATCTCAATTGATGAGAGAAAGTTCATAGATAAACAGGGTGCGGATTAAGGACCAGGACAGGTGAGGGCAAAGGACAGTAGCAGAAAAGTGGAGAAGAGTAGAGCGGGGAGGGGTAGGGGTATCCGGGGTTCAAGAGTGAGGCTTGTAAATTAGACTTGATTCACTGCCAGCTGTAAATGGTATGGAGTTGGGTACACTGAGTCAGGGGTAGGCACCCCTGGATCAGGGCTACAGTGTCAAAATAAGGCGCAATGGATCTTCCTTCTGAGATCAGTCCCGGGGGGTGGCCATCATAAGGTCAGGCATCTGGGATTCCTTAGCGAGACGGTAAATGGCCAAGATTTAGAGTCTGAGGAATCCAAGGTCGGGCCTCCTTAGATCCAGGCTGCATGTATAAATGGGGTGCTATAGATATTCGGGGCTGGGAGCAGGCCATCTTGAAGACAGGCACTACGGAGTTCTTCCTTGGCTCTCACCTCGCTCCCAGATGTCGTCTGTGCTTGTTTCAGTCTCGGGTCCTGGGTCGTGTGTTGGAGGGGCACTTGCGGGACGAATGGAGCACTTCCTGAGGTCGCTGCTAGAATCGCTGGGCTCCGGTCCCTCAGAGGCATCTGTTGCAGTCCAGGTGGAGGCGGGAGCAGCGTGTTGTATCTAAGCCTCCTGGAGACGGGGGAGCGAGAACCCGGCTTGCACCTCTCTGGTCTAGAGCCCGGTGAGTCCTCATTCTTTGTTAGAGGGGAGATGGCGGGGGTCAACTGGGATTTACACCGTGTAGGTGATCCCGGTGTCCGGAGCTCCGATGGAGTGCTCCCTCCTCGAGTTAGACACATCTCCACCACATCATTTATTTGACTGTCTATGGAAGGCCACCAATACACACTGCAGATCCTTTTTTTTATGTTTGTCTGTCCAAGATGTCCCTCATGGCCAAACTCAATGATGCGTGCTCTGAGATATTCAGGAGGAACAAACTTATCCCCTCGCATGATTATGCCTCCTCCTTCCAAAGTAAGCTCATCTGCAACTTTGGCGAAAGCATGTAGATCACCATCAAGGTGCTTTTCCTTTGGCCAAACTTTAACAATAAACTCCTTAACTGTTTTGAGCAGAGAGTCACACTCCATACCACGAAACCAATCACATTCAGAGAAAGAACTTACAACACAAGCATCCACTGCAGCAATAAGACAATCTTCATCAGCATCATTGTGATGTTCAGATTTACCCAGAGGCAAAGGAGATCTAGAAAGATAATCTGCACGTGTTATCTGCCCACCAGGAATATGTGCTACTCCGAAATTGTATTGCAGCAGCTTCAAACTCAACCTGGCAATCCTGGGAGTGTGATCTTTGACAATCTTACCCTCCAAAATGGGAATGAGGGGCTTATGGTCAGTCAAGAGTGTGAACGTTTTTCCCCACAAAAAACATTTGAAACGTTCAACAGATCAACAACACACAAGCAATTCTCGCCAATGACTGAGTAATTCTTCTTACTCAGGCGTAGAGCCTGTGAAGCAAAACCAATAGTGAACTCCTTTACTTGCTTGACTTGGGAGATCATACCACAGAGTCCATTAAGACTAGCATCGACAGACACCGTAAATGGAAAGGAAGTATCAAAAGGAGTAAGAATGTTGCAAGACCCCAATTCCTTTTTGATTTGTACAAAGTCTTCCTGACATGAGTTATCCCAAAGAAACACAGATTTTATTTTGAGTAGGTCCCTCATGTGAACAGTCTTAGCAGCTAAATTAGAAATAAACTTTGTGTAAAATTGGCACAAACCCAAAAAGGAATAAACTTGCTCCTTTGAAATGGGGCATGGAGCATTAGAAATAGCCTCAATAAAACATTCTCTAGGTACAATACCATCTCCTGAAATGTGATGTCCCAAATAGTCAATGGAATCAACACCAAAAACACATTTAAGTTTGTTAGCAACAATACCTTGACTTTCTAATCTTCCTAAAACCTCAGCCAGATTCCTGTTATGCGACTCCTTGTTATTTCCAGCCACCAAAATATCATCCTGAAAAACAACAGCATCTCTGACACCCTCCAAATCTTTTTCTAAGACACGCTGGAAAACTGAGGCTGCAGAGGCCAACCCGAAAGGAATCCTCTTAAGTACCAACTTGTGATACAAAAGCAGTCACATGCTTGCAAACAGGATCCAGTTCAACATGACGGTATGCCGAAGCTAAGTCAATTTTGGAAAACAACACAGCACCAGCAAATTTTGAGAGTATGTCATCAATGCGGGGAAGAGGGTGAGAATCCATCCAAATCTCTCTGTTGAGACTGTGCAAGTCAGTACAGATTCTAAGAGTGCTATTCTTTTTGCGCGCGACCACTAAGGGAGATAACCAAAGTGAGGATTCAATCGGTTCAATAACTCCAGACTCACACATTCTCTTAAGTTCCAATGAAATATCATCCCTGAAACTAAAAGGTCATTGAGTAACTTGTGTTTGATCGGGAGAGCGCCATCCTTGACTTTGATTAAGTGTTTGAACCCTTTAGCACAACCAAGCTTGTCATGAAAGACATTGGGGTATTTCATGGACCAGGTAACAAAACTCTCCCCTTGAGTTTGTTCACTCACCACCGACACCTGTTCAGAAGTACCAGGCATAAAAGTCATTCCGAACAACCCCTGGTGGAACCAACTCAAAATGTTGAGCCCCTTTTTGGGCACATACACCTTCCCTTGGATGTGCCTATCCTTAAAAACTAGTGATGTCACAAAAAACCCTGATAGATCAATTTTCCTCCCTTCCTAGGAGACAGGACTTCTATCAGGAGAACTGAGAGACATATTTCCCCAAGTACTCTCAAACAACTCATCTGTGATTAAGGTCATACGTGCCCCCGAATCCACCAATAGTTGTAAACATTTTCCATCAACCAACACATCTACAATGGGATCAATGCAATGTTCAGAATCTTCTTTGACAACAACTACAAAATCAGTGAGAGAACTGATAACTTCAGAAATAGAATCACCCTTGGGTACCTCGGAATAGACAACATTTATACTCCCACGTAAACCACACATCTTAGCATAATTACCTCGCTTCCCACATTTGCGACATGATGCTTTCTTAGCTAGACATATCTTTGAGTTGGGAAAGTGCGAAGGAAAACCACACTGATTACAAACATTCTTTGAGTAAGAACCTTTCTTCTCAAACCTATTGGAAACAAATATGTTCCCTCTTTGTTCATATTGCATTTTAGTTTTGTCAAACTGACTTTTTTCACCCTGACTTTTTTCACTCTGATCTTTAAGTTCCTTCACTGAAGACATCACATTCTTTTCAGATCTAATTTCTTTAGATGCCTTTTGAGAAAGTTCTATACTTTTGACGATAGTAATCGTTTCATCCAAAGTTGGATTCTTTAAAGTTAATAATTTCTCTTGAACTTTCTTCTCCCAACAATGCACAACAATTTGATCACGAATAAGTTGGGCAGTAAAGTGTTCAAATTCACATTCCGAAGCGAGAATGTGCAAGGCAGCAACATAAGACACAATGCTTTCCTCACACCCTTGCTTCCTAGTTAAATATTTGTGCCTAGCAACCACTATGCTGCTCTCTACATTGAACTGTTTCTCCAGCATGCCCACAGCTTGATCAAATACATTCAATTCCTTTTCACCCAGAACAGCAACTAGGGGAGGAAGATGTTCTAAAACAGCTTGACCCTCGAACCCCAAATTGTGCTCTAAAATAAAACGCTTCCTTACGGCACTGAACCTCGAACCCCCTATAACTCCTAAATATTTTTCAAAAGCTCTATACCACAACTTCCATTTGACAGCCGGGTCACCTGGAAGCTGTAAAAAGGGAGGAGGAGGTAACACGTTTTGCATAATGGGTACTCAAAAGAAAAAAAAACAACTAAGTACAATGGAATAGGACTATGTAAATTGGTAATCTGTTAAATGAAACTTAATTATTACAAGACCTGAAAAAATGTGTCAGCTAAGTACCTGTGAAGAGAAACACAATTAACTGAAAACACAGAAATTGACAATCAGCTACATTAACAGAAGGAAAAAATTGGTTAATGAACACTTAGAAGGAGAGCTTTCACTTTGTATGTCCACTAAATAACACGTGGGCAATAAGAGTTAGTGCAAACAAAATTACTACTCTGTTCCCTTCCTGTTAATCAAAAAAACCAGTACTGCAGCATATAAATGAGGTCTGGAGAGTGCACATAGGAAATGAGTGAGCGAAGAAGATGTCTTGAACGAGCGAAAAATATCTCTTAAACTCGTGTCATTTGCTTTTCCTCAGAAAAAAAACAAACACTCACTTCCTTCCTCCTTACACAATGGTCCTTCATATGCGTCACGTATTGTCCTTTTTGTTCGAAAAACTGCTCACGGAGCTGACTGTCACTTCCTTTCTAGTACGATGACCTCTGAACCCCGATGACGCGCCTCCCTTTTGTTGTGGATCACCCTGGACACTTTTCCTGTTGCGATGACTTTGCTAACGTAATGTTTCCTGTTACGGTGATCACGCAAACCTGATGACACGCTTCCTTTTTTTTCCTCAGGCTAAACGCTAGCACGGACTGCTCCGCAGATGCTGTGCTGGCCGTCACCTTGGAAACCTGGGGTGACACGCTGAAAGCACGGACTGCTTTTTTTTCCAAAACTTCCAGTTGCCCAGGAAACAGAATGAAGCATTGACTAAACACATAAGCCTGTGTTGACGCCTAGTTTGTCTCCACTGTCACTCAGAAACATTCCAAGAGGTCATCACTCAGAGAAAACCTTGACGAGTGAAAGATCACTTCTCCTGCGAATCCCAACGGTCAAAGACTCAGGGTATGAATGGAAACCCACTAACACTTTGCAGCACACTGAACCAGTTACATAGTTCCAAATTTGTCACACGACCATTCCAGCACTCTTCTGACAGTCACTAAAATAATTCTTCCAATGTTGACAAAACAGTCTATAAATAAACACAGAGCTGGCTTACCAGGAATGTCAATCAGCCAGATGGAATACTTGTAATATCCTTTTAAAATTGGTTGAAAAGGAATCTTACTGATGACATCCAATCAAAGCAGCTCTCTGCTGTTCTGTCATAAACCAGTCACAGGCTTAGACCCACGAAGACTAGAAAAACTGGAAACAAGGCTGGAAACGCAGGAAACAGTGCTGCACATGTGGGTGGAGTGAGGAACAGTCCACCTCGTCGCCAATTTTGTAGTGATCACACAAGAGCAGGTAATTGTGAGAGTAACTACTTTATTGACTTTTCATCTCCACAGCTTCCAAGAACTGACAAACTCCTGGTATTCAAAGCATAGCATTCCATTGTCATGACAATTACATCATTAGAATACAGCATGCATGGGCAGCAAGCTACAGAACAACTACTACACATTTCCTTTAAAATCTGTTACTGCAAATTGGTCTCGGATGAAAGTTAGGGATGGAATATGTGACAGTTCTCGGGACGTGGATCCAAGATGGCGGAGTGAGGATCTGCGCTGAGCAGCTCACCTGGAGGCTTCTCTCCCTCCCCCTTACGGAGTAACGAGTAACGAGTAACGATAACGAGTAACGATAACGATGCAGAAGTTGTGCTGAGCCCCGTGTTTGACCCCCGAAAGGCAGCAGGGTTTTTTTTCGCAAAAAGAGAAATCGCTTGAAAACGGCTTCTGGAGCTTTAACGCAGCGCTATTGGTGGCGTTCCTTACCGATGCTCCGGCTCCCGGAAACAGCTAAGCTCTTCAGGCGGACGATTCACGGCCTGCTTGGGAGCTCAGGGCTCGGCTGGTTTGGTCTCAATCTTCGTGCATCGCACACCTGGTGGCTAAGGAGGATGTCTCCGAAGAACCCTCCACGGAAAACACGGAACAGCAGATAACCGGCAGGAGCCGCAGCGCCTTCCCTCCCTCCCCTGGTCGTAGCCTCACAAGCCACGATAACAGCAGCGCTCTCCTCAGCCACTGCGATTACAGGGGCTGTCGGTAACTCCACACTGGAGAACGCTTCTAGCGCTGCCGCGGAGGGAGAGAAAATGGAAAAGAAAACACCTTTCTCATTAGCTGGGCCGATGGAACCTGCCATGGTGCCTAACGCGATGGGAGGTCTGCACCAGGAGAATGGAGACATTGGCAGACAGAGACCATTTAATTTACCCCCGGTCGCACACACTAAAAAACCTGGTCAGACTGCAACCAAAGCTATAACCAAGTCGGTGGCCAAATCAATGGCAGGAAGGGGGGGGGGGCGACTGGGGGTGAAATAATAAGTGCGCCTCACGCCCTAGAGATCGAAAAAACATCTGATACAGTGGGGCACAAAAGATTAACTTCACAGAGAAGCAATACTCCTGTGGTTTTGGAAGGGACTCATAGTAGCTCCTTAATAGAGAAGTCAACGAGACAGACTAGCGAGTCAGTCGCTGCCGAAAAGGTTGGAATAATGGATAACTTGTGTCCTGATATAAGAACAGACGCACAGATTTTGACAGGAGAAGGGAGTGCTGACATCACGGGATTACTACTTCCAATCGAACCAGCTATCTCTGTCCTTGTAGTTGAGACAGAAGGGCAAGTGGAGGAAAGTGTGGAGCCTATTAAAACCGTAGAACCTATGGAACATATTGAGTCTATTGAATTCATTGAGCAAGGCTCTTTTGAGGATTTTGACGCTGAAACAGAAGATGAGCAGGGCGAGAAGGGGGAGAAGGATGACCACATAGATAACCTGACAAAATCACGAGCAAAAAGAGGGCGCAAACATAAAAGCAAGCCCAGAGCAAAGAAAGGTGGCAAGGCTGTCGCCATTTTAAACAGGCCCATCGCAAATAATAATCAAATTTCGAAAAAGATTCTTTTGGACAAAATTCCTTTGAGAAAATGGATTGAAATAAAAGGCTTAGTTAAAAAGATGACACTGAGACTATCTGGGGCCAGCCCCACAGAAACAATGCCTACTATAGCAGTGCCCTGCATTACCGCCAGCCCTATCGCTCTGGAAAGCAGTGCCCCAACCATCTCACCTAACCCGTCATTGGAAGGATTAACCGATCAAGCACTGCTTTCGTTGCAAGAATTTGGGGCTGACTCACCAATATTGGAAGCTGAAGCTCCACAACCTAATGCAATCGCCACTACTTCAGCGACAGATGCCACCCTTCTCTCCCCTGGGGACTCTTCTTTTGTATCAACACCTCCTTCTGCCAATCTAGAGATAGGTAAACATCTGTTAAAGATAAAGGGAGGGTGGGGGCCTCTTAAGGTGACTTGCTATGCAGGCTGCCTCTCCAGTGGCAGCAGACGCAGAAGGGTGGTTCTTCCCCGGTTGGGGTAAGAGCCAGAGGGGAGGGGGAGGAGGGGTGCTTTTCTCCGCAGGATGGGGGGCCGGGGGGGTGGGAAAAATTAGAAAAATTTGCTTTCAGGCTGATCGGGTATATTGTGGCGAGGACATTTTAGTTTTCTTTGTTTTGTATACTAATGGCATGAGAAATAAGGAACTTACTAGGACACTTGGACACTTTGGACACTCAGAGATAGGTTTAAGGTTTTATCTTATTTTCAAATGTATAAAATCAAGTGCTTAGCCTGGAATGTAGCAGGGCTAAATAGTAAAAACAAGAGGTGTTTGATAAAAGAAGAATTAAAACTACACAACCCTCACGATGCTTTCTTATCCGAAACGCATATTGCGGGGAAGGATAAAAAGCTACTTAAGCAATTGGGATACGACATTGTAGTTTGCTCCACCTTTGGGTACTCCACAAGAGGTGTTGCTATTCTTAAGGATAGGCAATTTAGGGCTGAAGTAATACAAACCTCCTGTGGCAAGGGTGGCAGATGGGCAGTAGCGCAGATCAGTTTCGAGAACTACAAATATGTTCTATGCGTGGTTTACGGCTCCAATACAGATGAGCCTATTCTTTTTGATCAACTGAACATCAAACTTTTGGATTGGGAGGGAGAACTTATCATCATGGGGGATTTTAATTGTATCATGGACTACAGAATATACACAACTATGTCTGGTAGCTATCAAAGGATGCACAAAACTAGGGCGTCCATTCTTGACCTATGCCATATCCACAACATTAAAGATGCTTGGCGGTATTTATACCCAAAAACACCGGGGTATACTTACTACTCCGCGCCTCATAAACTGTGCTCAAGTTTGGATATGGGATTAATAAGTGACAATCTATTGAAGGCTAGCTCCATGGTTCTATGCCCCCGAATCTCTTCTGATCATAATGCAATAATGCTGATATTTACAACAGCAAATACCAGGGCTTCTCCCAGACCATTCTCCTTTCCCAGACATTTAGTCTCAGATATACTTTATGTGACGCAGTTAAAATCACATCTTACAGAATTTATAGATATTAACATAAACTCCGCTACACTCTGTATGGTATGGGATGCCTGTGAAGCAAGCATTAGGGGTTTCACTGAGGCTTATGTGATTAGACAAAACTTAGAACGCAAAAAACACAACGACATGCTGATCTAAAAAATAACCACCCAAGAAGAGCTACTGGCCTCAGCACTCCGATTAAATCTATCAACCACCATAAAAATTGGCCTCAAAGTTGGTTTATTAAAAAGCGAAGTTTAGACTAAGTTTATACAAAAAAGCAGCGTCAATATACATAAGTTTAAAATAGCACAATACGAGGGGGGGACAAAATTGGAAAAATCTTGGCCTATAAAGTTGCTGAGGACAGAGCAAACTCCACGATTACAAATATTCGGGGGGCTGGTAACAAGATCTATATTCAGCCACTAGATATATTAGAACACTTTGCTGAATTTTATAGAACATTATATACCCCAGAAACTGAGTCTAACCCAGACGATATACAGGAATATGTTGAAGAGCATTCAATTACCACTCAGAACATTCCAGAGAAGGACTCACTGTCTGATGACATAACTATGGCAGAATTACATCAGGCCATTGCTCTATTACCTGTAGGAAAAGCGGCAGGGGAAGACACAATACCTTTGGAGATATACAAAGCATGCTCAGAGGAGCTAGAACTTCTACTGCTGAAGGTTATCCAATCTGTAGGTTCAAATGGAAAAGCTCCCAAATCTTGGAATAGGCCGAAAATAATATTCTTCCTGAAGAAAGACAAGCCGAAGGAAGAGAGAGGGTCATATCGCTCTATCTCTTTGATAAATACGGACGCAAAAATATTTGCAAAAATTTTAGCATTAAGACTAGCCCCTATCATGCCTCAAATTATTAACCCACAGCAACATGGGTTCATAACTGGGAGAGATACTACAATACACGTCAATATGACCATCACGGCATTCGACGTAGCGGAGACTGAATCCACCCCACTCGGCATGATTCTATTAGATGCCGAGAAGGCTTTCGACCGAGTGGGGTGGGACTTTCTTTGGTGAGTACTGTCCAAAATGGGGTTCGGGGGACAATTTTTGCGGGGCATACAGGCACGGTATGACAATCCAACGGCCTGCACTAGCTATGGAGGGCTTACCTCTCCAGACTTCTCAATCCAATGGGGAACTTGCCAGGGATGTCCCCTATCACCTCTTTTATTTGCCCTCTCATTGGAACCTTTTTTGTTTGCTCTTCAGTCCCAAATCTAGATTGTACCCTTTAGATCAGGCTCACAGGAGCTAAAAATAACAGCATACGCCGATGACATCGCGGTTTATTCAGAAGATATTGCTGAGGCACTAAAGGGAATTGCCCTAGAGGCTGGAAAATTTGGGAAGGTGTCTGGTTACAAACTTAACCTACAAAAGACACAAGTTATATGTTAGACCTGGCACCTTGGCGTGAGTTTCCCTTCCACTTTTTGCTGGTGTGCCTCCGATGTTTTGCTGGTTTTCCGCTACTCAGGGCACTGCGCCATGGCCAACCCGTGCCGCAGTGCAAGTGCTCCCTACTGTAAATTGTACATGTGATTGATGTCCATGATTGGTTCATTGGATTTACTGTTAGTCCCTAGTAAAGTGCACTAGGAGTGCCAGGGCTTGTGAATGCCAATACTGCTAGTGGGCCTGCAGCGCTAGTTGTGCCACCCACAGAAGCAGCCTTAAGATGTGTCTGGGGTCTGCCATTGCAGAACCTGCGTGCAGTCTCGTACTGTCATGCTGGCTGGCTGGGCAAGTGCACCCACTTGCCGGCCCCTGAACCTTCCCTTGACTTCATATTAGTCACCCCTATGGTAGGCCCCTATGGTAGGCCTGAGGGCAGGGTGCATTGTAAGTGTAAGGTAGGACAAGCCCTGATGTGTGTGGCATGTCCTAGCAGTGAATTACAACCAAATTCGTATTTCACTATTGTAAGGCTACCTGCTTCCTTTAGGCCAGAATGGGCTGCTGGAATTATTACACTCTATAATCCCAGCAGGCCCAGGGAGCATGGTAGAGAGTCATGTTTAGTATGCCTGAAATCAGAATAATAGAATATTTATTTTAGTAAAGTTTATTTTAATATCCTGTGTTTGCAAATGCTACTTTTAGAAAGTTAGCATTTGCTTGCCTAACCATTTCAGTCCGCCTCTGCTGGTATGTGTATCTGACTGTCTGGGATGTGTGAGTGACAGGGCTGGGGGATGACAGGTGGTGAATGCGAAGATTACACCTTAGTGGGAGGTAAGAGTGGCTCTTGACTCTGAATCTAGCTGTGCTCTGCCACCACAATGCTGGCTCCACCCTCCTGGGGAGCGACTGATGACTCAGCCGGCACCTGGCCCAGGAAGGGCGAAGCCCCATCAACAAGGTACTTCTGGCCGCCCCTGTCCACACAATGCTGGCTCCACCTCCTGTGGAGCGTCTGATGTGCCTGCCCCTCACACTGAAAGCAGAAGCCGGATTGCACCCAACAAGGTATTCAAGGACTGAAAGTGGCTATGCAAAGGCCCCCCTGGCCTGTAAGAACAAAAGAAATGCAGTATAAAAGAAGGAGCCTTGCTCCCTGTTTGTGCTACAGAAGGAACTCTGCCCGACGAGAAGGACCTGGAAGGACAAGGAGGAGTGCTGTCTCTTGCCTGTGTCTCGTGCCTTGCTGCAGAAGGAGAGGAAAAGAAAAGACTACAAGAGGACTTTTGCTTTGTAAAACTTTGTGCCAAACTTTGCTGAGAGATCTCCAAGGGCTTGCTTGTGAACTTGCCCCCTGACCAGCGCCCCAGGACCAGTGGGCGCTACCCCCTGACAGAGGAACCACCGCGAGACGCTGTCTCCCCTCTGCAAGCCTCTCCAGGAAAAGCGGAGCGCGCTGTGACCATCGCGCTCTTCAGCAACGCTCTGGAAGCTGCCCTCCCTCTAAACAAAGTGACCGCCGCCTGCTTGGCCCAGAAGCATCGTAAAGATCAGCCCAGCCGATCCGAGCACAGTGACTGACCCGAGCCGCAGCTCGCAACGTGAGGAGAGGTGGCGCCCGGTGCCTGCTGGCCCCCCTTTGTGTCTTGTACCCCTGATCGCGCCGCCGCTGTCCGAGAAACAGCTGTTGCGTGGGGTGCCTGAACGTCGCCTGGATTGATAGAGGCCTGCGCCGAGGAGCGCTGTCCCCTAAGTGCGCCCTCCTGATCAGGACACCCGGAGGCGCCGGCCCCGTGCAACCCGGCCCGCAAAGCAACGTCAACCCACGAGCCAGAGCCGAGCTGCTGCTCGCTCCAAGCACCGGACGGAAGACAACGCGACGCGGACTGCCGCATTGACCTGCGCCCCACCAACTCTCCCGCAAGGTACTGTTTCCTTCCCGCTGCCTCGCCCAGCCCTCGGAGCTGCGTGCGGAGCGCTCCCAGGGCCCCCGCTCTCTCTCCCTTGTCAACCGCGCCCCGCCGCGCAGAGAGACCAGCGGACCGCTGGAGGAATCCTGGTAGACCGCCAGGACCGAGAAAAGTACCGTAAGGAGCCCAGAATCCCCATGCGGGGGATTCACGCTGAACAAGAACTGTTCTGAATCACTAACTGATTATTGCTAAAGATAAGAACTGTGGCAACTTAATTGAAAGTACACTGGAACTGTTTTCGCATTGAATCAAGTCTGTATTTACAAGCCTGCTTGAAATTTATATAAAGATATATATTTTTACAAATACAGTTTGGTGTCCTTGTGTGGTGGGTTGGTTGTGATGGTGTGATATTGCAAATGTTTAACCCTATGTGCCCCAAAGATTAGCCTGAGACTGCTTAAGCCACACTACCTAGAGGGTAAGCAGAGGTTGTCTGGAAGGTAACCCTCAGCCCTGACGAGGAAGAGAGAGTCCCTGCTTGTTGCTAGTGCTACACTGCGCCAACTAGAGACTCCCCCTTCCTACATTATAGCTAACTACACTCCAGCCGTGATGGTACCTGAGATCTGCAAAATTGCTACTTACTTAGGGGTCAAAATAACGGCTAAACTACAGGAAATTAACAATATAAATTACAATGAACTAACCAAATCCACTATTATATTATTAAAAAAGTGGCACAGACTACCCCTGAATTTAATCGGCAGAATCAACCTAATTAAGATGAAGGTATTGCCTAAATATGTGTATTTATTTCGATCTATCTCATTGGCACTAAATAATCAGTTCTTCAAGAAAGTCGACGGCGCACTCAGTAGCTTTATCTGGGGTTATAAAAAAGCGAGAAGGTCGCTGAATCTTATGAAAAATAATACGAATGAGGGAGGGCTTAACTTTCCTGATTTCAAACTGTATTTTTGGTCTCCTTTTGTTATTCGTCTCCGCTCTCTACTCAATAGAGGAGGGGCTTTATTCTTCCACTCTTTTATGTTAAAATTCGACTCAAATATGTTTTTGTTTAGAACAAACAACCCCAATTACTACAAAAGGATTAGATTCAAGACCGCAAGGGACATAATAAAGATCTGGGGCAATATACTAACCTTTTGTAAAACCACTCAAAGCTACCGCTGTGGGGCAATCCGGGTCTTCCAAGTATCTTTAATGATAATATCGCACATGGCTGGCTCAGGTCAGGAATTAGCGTTTATGGGGATCTATATGGCACACAAGGGTTCTTAGACTTCAACACTCTTAAATTGCTATATGACCTACCTGAAAACATGAGGTATAAACACTTACAGCTACATGATTACCTGATTAACAAAAAACAAGTTCTGGAGGTTTTTGACTGTGATATTTGGACCTGCTTATATTCTTTAAAAAACAAGTCAGTAATAAGCGAAGCATACAGACTCCTAATCGATCTCAAACAAACAATTGTACTAAATTAGCTGACAAATGGAGTAGATTGTTGGGTTCAAATGTTACATCAAAACAAATAGAGTGCTCCCTGATAAATATCAATAAGCGAGTACGGTCATCTAGTCTAAGGCTCCAATAATTTAGAACAACCTGCATGTTATACTATACCCCTGAAAGAATTTCCAAATGGTCTTCTAATAGTTCCTACAGCGACTGTACAAAATGCCCCAAATGTTTTGCCGTTGCAGCAGATTTGGCACATATGCTGTTTTCCTGTCCCAATCTTAAGGCCTTCTGGGGCGATATTTGGAAGGTTTTTGAAAATGAAGCAGATCCAGCTGCCTATACTCACGGCTGCTTCTGTTTTGTTAGACACTTATCCAGTCTTTCTCCCACATGCAGCCCTGGTTACAATACTTATGTTTTGTGCCAAGCTAACTTTGGCCAGAGCTTGGACCTGCTCCGAATCACCTACGGTCTGGGACTGGTGGGCACTTGTAACTGAGATTCACTCAATGGAACTAGCCTTTGCGGATATTAGGGGAACACGCTCATTGAACAAACATGAAAAAAATTGGGGAACATTTGTGGAACGATGATGTTCTATTTCTTTAATGGGTATAGGCAAATATCATGCTTTAATGAATTGATAATCAGCGTCTCTAGGACAACATATTTTGTACGATTATCGAAAGAAACTGTTATAATTCTTTTAAATTTGTATTAGCGAATTAATTTATGATTCTCTTTTCTTTTGTATTTTTCCTTTCTTTTCTCATGTTCTGTTTGCTTTATCGTATCACATTTCCATGTCCGTTAACATATGTATTAATGATTGAATGTATTTCTTCCTTGTCAGCCTGTTAACAATAAAAAGTAAAAAAAAAAAAAAAGGAATATGTGACTGTTGTAAGCTGGTATATAGGATACCAACCATGTACTCTTTGTTTGCACTGCCTCGCGCTACCAGCGTTGTTTATTATTGAGACCTTTGTTTTTAAAATACAATATAAGCACAGTAGAAAAAGCTCCAAATCTGATATTTTCACCTGATAATGAACTGTTGTGTCAAAAAGTTTTGATATTTTTTAAATGTTTTTAAATTTGTATTAAAGTATATTTTAAAACTATCTTGGGAACCTATTCGTTGATCCAAATCTATCATGGACACCGCTACCAAACATTGAGGATCAGGGCTACAATTTTGTTTTTATTCCAATGTAATCACCAATATGATATCCCAACATCTTTCCAATGTGGACATGCCCATATCTTGGGCATCCAGTCGCTTTGCGGATATTCCACCGCGGGGAAAACCCTGACACACTCTCGACACCGGTGTTTGCTCCGCAGTGATTGCTGTTTTTGGTTTCTTTTTTCATGAGGGTGCCCCTCTCACCCCTGCTCCCCTACCTACTTTGCCCACAGTATTTCGCCACCTCCAACTGCAGCTCTGTTTTACTAGGTGCTGCAGTGCAGTCTCTGTCAGCAGCTAAAACGTGGCACAGAATTCGCATACCCATCCAGTCACCTATACTGTAGCACCAGGGGCATTCGCTAGGTATATTCTCGTTAAGTTTGTGGAGTATATGGACTGGCTGGAGGAGTCAGATCCATCATTACATGAACAGGCGCCTCTTGAGTGAGCTAGGTAAAGATGCCATATCGCAGACCAAAAAAGCATTATTAAATAATACCCTGAAAGGCTCTTAGGGAACAATGGTACAGGATTTAAGGAGTTTGTGTGCCCAGATACTTGTTTTCTTTCCAATTCTTCTTGTATCTCACACATGCAAAGCTCTGTTATGTCATCCAAGGTGTATTTGTATAGCGCAGCTTATCACCAGTGAGGGTATCCAGGCACTAAAGCAGGGGCATGGTTGAGGAGTGGAGTAGCAGTTCTGATGTGTAGAGGGAGTTTGTTCCAGTTTTCATTGGCGATGAAGGAGAAGGCGCCCCCTCCTGTCCTGCTTCAGTGGTTGTGTGGGATTTGTGCGAGGGAGAGAGAGATGGAGCACAGTTGGAGTGGTTGTTGAGGTAAGCTGGACTTGTGTTGTGGAGGGCCTTGTAGGTGTGGATGAGCAGCTTGAACTTGCAGCGTTTCTGGATGGGCAGCCAGCGGAGTCCGGTGAGGCACAAAGTGATGTGGACCTTTCTGAGGATATCAAGGATGAGTCTGGTTTCGATGTTTTGGATGCCGACAAAGAGTGGAGTGCATTGCATTAACTGAGCCTGCTGGTAATAAATGCTTGAGAGACTGTGCTTCTTGTGTTTGTGGGTAGCCAACTGAAGATCTTGAGGAGCATTCTGAGGATGTTGCTGCAGGAAGCGTTCATGGCCAACCTCGGTCGGTAGTGGGAGTAGCTGCTGGGAGGTGATGTGGGGAGAGGGATGGGCAGGGTGGGGCTAGTAAACTATGGATTACGGAGGTTTTTAGGTAAGTAAACATAAATAAATAAAACACATTTCGTTGAGTGCACAGCATCGCATTTGGGGATGCAACGAAATTCGTTTTATTTATTTATATGTTTACTTACCTGTTACCCCCCACCCTGCCCCTCCCTCTCCCCACATCACCGCCCGGCAGCTACTCCCACTACCGACCGCTGCTGTTCACGGCGTTGACCTGTTTGTGCATTGTAAGTTTGTCTTCTAGGAGGATGCTGAGGTTTCTGATGCTATGCAACAACAGTTGGTTCTGCGGGGAGTTGTAATTCTTTCACAAAAGCATTACTTATTACACAAATAATTTATGTTCGTCTGATGACTCAATCATGCTTTCATATAGACGATAAATTATATGAGACCAACAACCAAAATTAAGAATCTTATGGTATATTAATAATCATTTATCATAAAATGCTGAAAAGGATAATGAATGACAATAAATTACATAGGGGCATATGTAGGTAGGCGTTTGCGATTCACAAACGCCAAAATTCGGCGAACTTCGCCGTTTGCGAATCGTAAACGGTGCTTTGATTTGTAGGTGCAGATTAGCAAAATAAGGAATCGCAAAAATTGCGATTCCCTATTTTGCTCAAGCATTTAAGGAATCGTAATTTTGCGAATCCTTAAATGGTATGTAGGAGTCAATTTTAAAATGCGATTTTGGCTTAAGGAATCGCAAAATATAACCTACTCCAAGTAGATGGTATTTTGCAATCCCCTTTCTAAATGCATTTTTTTTAAAAATTCAAAGTGCCTTGTGGCGCACAGACATGCCCTTAGGGCATGTATGTGTGCCACATGTACTTAGAGGCACATTCCAGGGGTGCAACAGGTGTCCTTTGGAAACCCTGGCACCCTTGAAATTGCGATTCTCAAATTGCGATTTTCTCATAGAAAATCGCAATTTGAGAATGTATACCCATTCATTCCTATGGGCCTCTTCGCCCATAGGAATGAATGGGACACTCATTCCTTAATTGTGATTCTCAATTTGCTAATCGCAATTAATGAATTTTAGAGATTCGCAAAAAAATTGCAAATTTTTACCTACATTCCATTTTGCTATTCTCAAATAGCGATTCCTTAAAAATCACTATTTGAGAATCGCAAAATAAATTACCTACATATGCCCCTTAATAACACAGAACTGTTAAGGGACACACACATTGAAAAAACAAGGACTGGAAACATATACAAAAGAATGAAAGTACATTCAGATCATGGACTTAAAACATACACCAATTACAATGATACATAAATTATTCATTTCCGGAGTATCCCGTCGGAACAGATGCCAGTCCAAGTCAGTGTTCTATCAATATTTACACGTGGGACAAGCTTGGCAGGTTTGCGGGAATACCAGAGAATATCGTCCACGTTTTGACCCTTTTATGTGTGCAAATCCTAATCATCACGTCGGGTCTTCATCAGGACTGGGCCTGAATAACAGCCGGTGTAATAAAGAATATGTTTTGTTGTCAAGTGATAATAATGAATAAAAACTGGACAAGGAGATTACTCCGTGAGTGGCTCACCTGTGGTGACAACAAGTAGTAGCCTCAATATTTCTTATCAGATTTGCAACTTTAATGGGGTGTGGAATAAACCGCTAAGGAAATTGCCTAAATGTGGAAGGAAGAAATGGGAGAAAGTCCATCAGTCCCATGCAGATTAACGAAAATGGATTGAAAGCTTAGTCTAGCAAGGGATTTTACCAGAGGAACCTGGGAAACAATCTACCGGGGAGTATAAAGCTAGCTCATAGAGTAGCTCTAGGATGGATCAGTGATTTCTGGTGATCCAGTTAGGATTCTCTGTGGGAACACCGCCAGGGAATCAAAGCTCAATGCTTCGCTGGTCATAAGTAGTTGAGCACAGGTATATTCAAATGTGCATGTTTTTAGAAAAATGGGTGTGCTGTGGATAAATAACTTGAAAAAGGTGGATGGATACCCAGAAAAGTCCAGCCTAACAAGCGGGCGTCGACCTATGGACCGTATTTAAAATTCTGGATAAACCATTCGTGAGAATCAACTTAAGTCAAAGATGCCAGAACCAATCTAATAGACATACTCTCCAAATATCCTGTGAGATTATTATCTAGAAAAGTGCATTTATACAAAACGTTTTAGAAAAAAATGCCCCGATACTCAAGCCTAAACGCGGGCGTTGTTGATATATAGCTCCAGTCCAAACGTGGGGGTAAATAAGCTAATGGACATCTTGATTGTGCATATATACAAAAATGTTTAGCAAAAGAGTTTTAGCAAAAAAGACCCGATACTCGAGCCTAAAATACGGGCGTAGTTGTAATACGGCTCAAGTCCAAAAGTGCGGGTAAATACGCTAATGGACATCGTGATTGTGATTAAAAGAGACGTCCCTGTAGAACAGGGTACGGCTCGTTCACGCACCTGTAAGGGAGATAATAAATCTAATCTCCTTCAATGCTGGATAAGTCAATGGAAAGCCATCCAAGCGAGGAGACACGAGGATTAAAGGAATTGGCAAGCGTCCGCGTGCATGTGTCAGCATCAGCATCCGTTGCTATGGAAACTAAGCTGACGGCAACGGAGCAGATGAAATATGCTCAGAAGAGTGTCTGCAAGAGCAAATTGCAGCAAGGGCTATAGAAAATAAGTAACTGGTCAGAACCCTGTATAGTTCGAAAAACGTCAAGCCCGAAAGGGTCAAGGACTCGAGGCTGCAAAGAGTTTGTTTGAAAGAGATGTATCTTACCGCCTAAAAATAACAGATTCATGTAAACATCCAATAGATCATGATACACAAAACCTGATGTGGGTAATAGAAAGGGATGTAACTAAATTATACTCACTGTTGTGAATTGCACTTGGTTATGTAAAATGTGTTTTCCATGTCCATTGTAGTGCGAGGCATACGTCATCTCCGAATGTTCGGAGATGATAGATGTGACGTCACACCTGTCACTGGTATCTTCCCTTATCGCTTCCCTTGTTAGCGCACTGCTGTTCCCTGGCTCCCTGTGGGCCCTGTTAACTGAATAAAATTGCGGCTTATCATCAGGTGGTTTGAGGTTCCGTGACGATCGTAAGCGGTGTTTTGGACTCGCACGAATATGGTCGAGTCTGGTATCTATGAACCCCAAATGACGAGTTTAGTGGGTGTACGCGTTTTCGCTGTGCTAGCCTAAACCGTTCGTTTGTTTCGTGGGTTTCTGCATTCGAGCCCACGGGTTCCATCTTAGATGCGGCATCCATTTTGTCTCTTGCCCTCAAGTAGCCAGCGAACGGACGCTGTCCGCTTTGCGACCCTGGGATTCCCAAGACTCTTGCGGAAGACACGTTTCCTCTGAAAGTGTCTTTATGATGAGTGGGATGACACTGTAAGGCAGATGGCCCCGCTCGAGGCACATCTTGCCGTGTCGCTCTATTGTCTCAGCCGTGCATCTCATTAGGCACGTCCCTTTGATGCCTGTAGCTCGTGTTTCCCGATACCACCCCCTTTTACACCCTTTCCGATCTCCCCACTGTTTCTGTCTTCCTCTGCACCTGTTTCTGTTCCTTCTTCGATCTGTTTACTGCCGATTGGAATGTACTAATGGTGGGAAGATGGATTTTTACAGTTGGGAACCACCAAACGTTTCCGCACTTATGTTCCGGGCCTTGAATACATGAAAGCAACCCCTTATGGTTTTGATGATGGGAATCAAGTTGTAAACCTTTGTGTATCATGTTAACCTATGAGGACAAACTGTATAAAAGGAGCGACCCACAGTAGCAATTCGAATCAGGCTCCGTGAACTTACATGATTTGTACTTCTCGTGACTTCTGTGTTCCCTGCAGTAATAAACCTCGAATCTTTGACGCCGAAGGAAGTGTCCCGTGTCTCTGTCATTTGTACGCCGGAACAGGTTACCCACAAAGGTTTTAGGTGTTATCCCTGGCACCGCTGGGTCTTAGCAGAACCCAGTCCTTCAGTTGGCGCCCAACGTGGGGCTGCATCAGTGGTACCGGTCCGAAGCCCGACGATCGTGAGGAACTTCGTGTGAAATCTCAGAGGGAAGGTGCACCCCGCTTCATCGATCCTGTTGTCGAAACAAGTGGCCCGACGACTTTTCCCGCGAAGATTCCCGCCTCCTGACGGCTGCGACGGACTGCTGCCCTGACTGTAGACCTGTTTTGGCGCCTGGCGTAGACCTTGGTACAGCGAGACGATAGACGGGCCTTCCTGGTGACGCCATCGATCTTTGAGTTAAGTATTTGTGGGTCGCTTCCAGAGTCCTTAGTTGTGGGTGCTTAGTTGTTGCATGGTTCCATTGCATTTGTGGTTCTTAGTACTTGGTTCTTTGTTGTGATATTTGACGTCTGCAGTCGCCAAAAACCGAGGGTTTTTGCTCTTTGCAGGGACTTTGTTAATCCTATAACCCTTGAAGTTTGTGAAACTCGGTTAGTGTGTAAGATGCCTAGCCGTAGTACTTTGTTCAGTTGTTTTAGACGTTGTGGTGCGGATTCCCAATTGGAGGACTCGCGTCCGATACCTCCGATTGGAACTCCAAATTATGAGCTGTATAGCAAGCACGGGTTAGGTCCGATTACATTCAATGAGTGTTGGATGCGCTATACTAAAAATGATGGTGCCCTTAGTTGGCCACCTCATGGTAGTTTTGAGACCCCGATTCTAGATAATCTTGAAGCTAAATTGTTTAAAAGAAAATCAAGGCCGGCCATGTTTGATTCCTTTCGGTTGTGGCGTAAAGAAGCCAAACAGAATGAAATCAGACAGATTAAACGTAATCAGAGAGATGGAGTTGTTACCACGGTAAGAAAAGCAGAGCAGTTTCAGCGAGATAAGGAGGAAAAGGAAAAGGAAGTTTTCGATAGATTGCAGCGTATGTCTATAGATAAGTGCTATCCTGCCTTACCGGCGGATACAGATAAAAAGGAGGAAGGTACCGAGGACCCCTTAATGTCTTATCTTATGAAGTCACTACCTCCGTATGTACAGGGTACCACCGCTCCTGTGGTTCCCCCTGTTCCTGTTCCCCAACCAGCTCCTGTTCCTGTACTTCCAGCTGTTCCTGCTCCTCTACCTGCTTCTGTCCCTACTGCTCCTCCGCTTGTACTTTCTCATACTCCTGCTCCCGCTGCCTCTACTGTTCTGG
This sequence comes from Lissotriton vulgaris, assembly GCF_964263255.1. Lineage (NCBI taxonomy): Eukaryota > Metazoa > Chordata > Amphibia > Caudata > Salamandridae > Lissotriton > Lissotriton vulgaris. The sequence continues at coordinate 103,774,230 of NC_141685.1, read as the reverse complement.
ATTCTCCTGCTGTTCCCTCTGTTCCTGGTACTTCTCTTGTTACCCCATTGGGATATTCTACTACCCCGTCTACTGGACGTCGTGTCCCTTCTGTAGCCGCTAACTTCTTTAATTCTCTTGGACCTATTCTTTAGACCGCTGGTTCTGACGGCCCCCAGAGACGAAGTCAGCTTCCCGGTAGTCGGGAACGTGACTGTCTATATGATATGGCGATAGCTTGGATGAAATATCCCCTTAGGAATCCACCACGTGTGGTGCTTGACACGTTCTCTCAGTTCAATATACCGACGCAGAGGTTCGTATTTGAGGAAATGTGCAAGGTTTTGCGAGATCAAATATCAGATGATGCATCTGCAGAAACGATGTCTGCTCTAACTGACCTTCAGCTCCAGTTCTCAAGTGGAATGGTAGTAGGTAGCAATGTTCGACGTGCTGTCGAGCAGTTGCTGTCCTTTCATCCTTCTATAATGCCTCGAGCATTGTTTGTAGAAGACATTGAGGGACCGCTAGGAGCACCTGGTCAGTATCCCATGCGCGAAGTTCCACCGGTGTGGATGCCTGGTGATGCACAGGCTGTTCCTATTATTCTGCCACATTTTCAGAGAGTATGGATACATCTTCCATGGAAAAGATCGGAAGTTTTGCAGGTAAAACAATCTTTGCCTGACCCTCGCAAAAATCCTGCAGGTTACTATAAAGAATTATCGCAGCTTGTGGATGCTATGATAATGAATCTTGCCGATATCGATATGCTGTTTGGTAATGTCGTGCCGCAACCGGTATGGGCAAAGATTCGTCAGGAAAACCATGTGGCAGAATCAGGTGGTGATTGGGCTGCTCTTATAGCGGCGGACACCCGTCAAATCGGTGGGGCTAAGCCTGAACAGTTGATCACGGATCTTCCTCAGAGAATTATCACTCTTATGAAAACGCTTATGCCAGCTATGAAGGTGAATTGGGACAAACTATCTGCTTGCAAGCAAAAGAAGGATGAGCGTGTCTCTGATTTCTTTACGAGATTTGAGGAGGCATTCATCGATCATAGTGGTCAGGATATGGGTACTGAGGGAGGACAGCGATTGTTTGTGGATAAGTTTGTCTCAAATTTGCTGCCTGACTTAAGCAATAAATTGCGTAATTCAGAAAGTGCTTGGGCTGTTTCTACTTCTGCTCAAATATTGGCCACAGCACAATATTACGAGAACAGAGAGAAAGAAGAGAATGATCGCGCTGATAAAAAGACGAAAGAGCTCAAAACAAAAGTGTTGTTGCAGCAAGCGTATCCTCCACGTTCGAATCAGAATGATTCGCAACAGCGAAATAGGCCACAGTTTCAGTCGAACAGATCGCATTCTCGAAATGACTCCTCTTCTGATAGATCTTCATTGGGGTACAATCAGTGTGCCTATTGTCGGAACGAGGGTCATCTGAAATTCGATTGTCCGGTTTTGCGTGATCGAAACAGCGGTAATTCTTCTAGAGGAGGTCGTAGCGGCCCCCAACAAGCATCACGTGGTAGAGGTCGTGGTGTTCAAACTGATCGTTCCAATAATTCTTCCGATTCTAACAATTGCTTTGATCAGCGTGGATCATCGCAAAGCAGATCTGCTCAGTACAATGTAGACGATTATTACGTTGATCACAATATCGACGATAGTAATTACTAGGACAGCCATGAACAAAGAGAGGGAGTAGTATCAGTTCTGGTTGATCAGAGAGGGCCTTACGTCGCAGTTGCCACCTCGGGCGTCGTTGAGCCTTTTCTGTTGGACACTGGTGCAGCGAAAAGTTCTATCATGCATTCGAAACTCCCTGGCGCACCTTTGTCTGGCTTAACAAATGTTTCCGTTGGATTCTCTGGCGCCCCTGTTAGCAATCCGGTTTCGTGCCCTTTGCCTCTTACAATTGGGCCTCGTGAGCTGCAAGCTCCGTTGATTTCGACCACTGGTTGTGGTGAAAATCTCTTGGGCCTGGATTTGCTAAAACGTCTGTATGCGACTTTGTATTGTTCTCCTGCGGGAGTAAAGCTTACGTTGGGTGAGAGAGTTGTCTCTCCTATGTACTTGTCTCTCGACAAGCTTCCACCGGAATTGAGTTCTCTTCCTGCATCTTTGTGGGCGACAGGTCCCAATGACGTGGGCCTGCTTGACATCTCCCCTTAAGTTGTTCACTTGAAATCTAATGTGCGTTTGCCTCGTATTCCCCAGTATCGTATTTCCCTTGATGGTGAACGGGCACTGTTAGCTATCATCTACGATTTGATCGAGAAAGACGTTATTGAGGAGACTCGGGGAAACGTGTGCAATAGCCCTGTACTGCCCATTTTGAAGCGCACTGATCCATCAAAACCCCCTGTTTATCGTTTTGTTATCGGTTTACGGGAGGTGAATAAGATTGTGATTCCTCAGTTCCCTGTGGTGCCCGACATCACGGCGCTACTCACTCTGATTCCAGCCTCTGCATCTTGGTTCTCAGTGATCGATCTGAAAAATGCGTTTTTCAGTATTCCAATTGCTGAGGAGAGTAGAGACCTTTTCGGTTTCTCTCTTGGTGGCCGCAGCTTCAGGTTTAAACGTGCTCCTCAGGGCTACTGTGAAAGTCCATCGATATACAGTCAAGCCTTGAAGGGTCAACTTGATGCGTTTGTGTTGCCGGCCGGTGCGGCCTTAATCCAATATGTCGATGACCTATTGGTAGCTGCAGACACTCAGGACATTTGCAGAATTGCTACGGTATCGTTGTTGCAACATCTTTGTGACTTGCATCACAAGGTGTCACCTACTAAACTACAATATTGTTGTCAAGAAGTAACCTATCTAGGTCACTTATTGTCAAAGGAGGGAAGAAGGTTGACCCCAGAGAGAATTGCAGCGATTGCTCGAATGACTGTACCAACAACTCAGAGAGATGTGCGTGCCTTTTTAGGTATCACGTCATACTGCAGGCAATGGATTCCAAATTTTTCATTGCTAGCGAAACCTTTGGTGGCTCTTACATGCAAGGATGTTCCAACTCCTTTGCCATGGACGGAAGAATGTCAGAAAAGTTTTTCAGAACTGCGTGACGCATTGTGTTCGGCTCCTGTGTTAGGTACCCCTGACTACAGTAAGACGTTTACACTATACGTTCACGAAAGGGAAGGTTGTGCGTTGAGTGTTTTGACACAACAATTCGGCGGTAAGCAGCGTCCATGTGCATATTTTTCCTCGACCTTGGACCCAGTAGCAAGAGCATTGCCGAGTTGTCTGAGGGCAACAGCGGCAGCTGCGGTGTCCATCCGACAATCTGCAGGATTGGTCATGGATAATATGCTTACGGTGATGGTTCCGCATGCAGTAGACACTCTCTTGAATCGTACGAAAACTCAGCTCTTGACGAGTGCAAGGTTGTCTGGGTATGAGTTGACGCTTTTGGCAAGTCACATTCAAATAAAACGCTGTAACGTCCTGAACCCGGCGACTTTGTTGCCAATCAGTATGGAATCAGATGAAGTAGCAGCCCATGACTGCTACTTACGAACTGAGGAGGAAACCAAGGGTCTTGTGGACCTGAAAAATACTCCTTTGGAAAATCCCGATGGGACTTTGTATGTGGATGTGTCGTGTTTTAAGTTGCCGAATGGTGATGTAACGACCGCGTATGCTGTAGTGACATTGAGTACGGTTGTGGAAGCTGCGAGATTGAATCAGAATTCTGCCCAGGCGGCAGAGCTGATTGCCTTGACTAGAGCGTGTGTGTTGTCGAAAGGGAAACGGGTGAATGTGTTTACCGACAGCCAATACGCTTTTGGCGTCGCACATAGCTTTGGACGATTGTGGCGAGAGAGAGGTTTTATGACGTCGCATGGCACTAAGATTCAGCATGGACAGCTTGTGAATGATCTTTTGGATGCACTGACTTTGCCTGAGCAGGTGGCAATTGTTAAATGTAGTGCGCATCGTAAGGTGACGGATGACGTTGGTCGTGGGAATGCGTTTGCAGATGAGACTGCTAAGGGGACTGCCTGGAATCTTAGCACTAGAATGTATGTGACGAGTTCGGTAAGGTGGCCTACAGAGACTGGTATGTGTGAGGATACCATCGAGAGTGTGAAAGCGATACAGAATGAGGCCACCGAGACTGAAAAGACGAAGTGGAAAGAGAATACGGGAAAGCTGGATGCGAAGGGCTGTTGGATTGATTTGTCGGAGCATAAGAGATGGATGTTGCCAGATGCGTATGTACTAGCTGTTGTGACGATGGCACACGGGTTAGCACATATTAGTGCGAAAGGTATCTGCAAGTTGTTGTCCCCTGTATGGAAGAATGACGGTATCACTAAATGCGCTGAGAGATTGGTTAAGAATTGTATGATATGTATAATGTACAACCCTGGAAAAGGAACCCCTACACCTCCTGGCTATTTTGCTCCCCCTTCATGTCCCTTTGAAGTAATTCAGCTAGACTTCATCCATATGGAGCGATGCAATAACCTGAAATACGTTTTAGTTGTGGTTTGCGCATTCTCCCGATGGATTGAAGCCTACCCTCTCAAAGACAACACTGCTTTGTCCACTGCGAAAATCCTACTGAAGGAATACTTTCCTCGGTACGGAATGCCACGGATTGTATGGTCTGATAACGGAAGTGAGTTTGTGGGGAGTATGATGAAGAATGTGTGTAAGTGCCTTGGAATTACTCAAAAATTCCATAGCGCCAATCATCCTCAGTCAGCGGGTTTGGTTGAGGGTTACAATGGCACGCTCAAATTAAAGCTGGCGAAGATTCAGGCTACAACTGGTCTTTCATGGCCTGACGCTTTGCCTCTAGCTCTGTTGTCGACTCGGGCGACTGCACACTCCCGAGTAGGGCTCAGTCCCTATGAAATAGTGTTCGGCCGTCCTGCAAATGTTTGGGGGGTCCCTAGACCGAGTGTGTTCTCTCATCTTGAGTACCCAATGTTGATCGATTATCTGCATTATCTGACTGCTAAACTGAGGTTAATTCACCAACAGGTCTTTGAAGCACTGCCGACGCAGACGGAGGGTCCAGGCCACCAGCTCCAGCCTGGAGACTGGGTGGTGATTCGTAATTTTGGAAGAAAAAGAAATCTCAAACCCCGCTTTACTGGACCCTACCAAGTGTTACTCGCCACGAGGACTGCAGTTCGTTTGGAAGGACGCAAACACTGGGTGCATGCCACCCACACCAAAAAGGTACCTATACCTTTATCAGCAGACTCGTGGGTGAGAAAAGGCATTGCTTCATCGGAAACAGAAGTTGCACAGACTTTCGTCCCTTTTAGCGACGCCCAGCTTGTTGGAGAACCCTCAGTGCAGCAGAAAGACATCGTTGAACCCTTACCATCGAAAAACTTAAGATCTGAACAATTGACTGATCAGCAGAACTCTGTCCCACCATCGGATCAGTTGTTTGACGAACAGACCCGTCCCGGGAAAAGCCGATACTTTTTGCGATCTAATCCCAAGGACAAATAAAAAAAAGCTTTTTGCTTTCCCCTCTTTTTGACATCCACATTACCCCATTGATACCATTCAGCCTGAACACACTCGTATGATTTTGGTTTTTGTAAATATTGTGAGTTTGTTTCCATATATGTTTTTGCTTCCACAGCTAGGAGATTTTGTATATACTTGTAAAGTACCTTGCATTCGGGTGAGCCGTAGGGCCGCGCGTGTACTTCCTTCTGGTTAGTAGGTCTTGACACTAGGTCGAAGGCCGTCGGTTCCTGGGAACTCCTGGGGATTGACTACTGCTACACAGAACGAAGTGCGTCAAGAAACGTTGTGGACGGTTTTAGAGGATGCCGTTCTCTAAGCTAGTGGATTTGGAAAAAGCTCAGGCCCAAAGATTCAAGCTGCAGCAAATTACTCATACCAAATGCTTCATGTTTCAAGTGTTCCTTCTGTTCTTAACTGTTTCTTCGCTATTGGTGGGTGGGGTGTATTATCTGATATTGACGTTCTTGCCTTCCGCCTCACCTACCCCTTCTCCTGAGCCTAAAACTACCTCTACTGTTTCTCCTCATTCCTTCCATATCTTACCCCAACACGAACAGGCTAGACGTGCGGAATTTATGAACAATTCCTTCATTCAGCTCCTCCATCAACATCAGTTGGTGGTTAACACTACCAATTGTTGGGTGTGTGGGTTGATGCCACATACCACCGATAAGGGAATTCCGTACTTGGTCCTTCCTTATAGTTCCCAGGGTTCAGCTCGAGCATTCCAAACAATGTTTCGAAGTGCACTAGATTCCTACCCCAATCGAGAGCCACGTCCTCCGCATTTTGGTCCCGGTCCGTACCACAAGCCTTTGGCTATAGCGATCGCTGATCTAGATAGGGATATCTATGAGCAGTCGCTCATCCCAGAGGAAGAGGTGCGAGCCTATAGGGATCTGAGTGAGGCTGAGTATAGTGCGCTCGTGGGCGAAAGACAGTTTAGAAGCTCGTCTCCAATATGGATCGTACCCCACCTTGGTAATTTCTGTCTAAAAGGTCGTGGTCGAAGACCGAGAGCACATCTTGGAGAGAGTGCTTGCTCTGAGACGTATGTCTTACCGATGCTCTATTCCCCTGTGTTTTTAACTGCCAAGGGTACGTACTTTGTTTGTCATGATCGTGCGTACACGTGGTTGCCCTCCGACTTTGCGGGCACATGTTACATTGCAAATTTGTTGCCACCGACTTTTACAGTCGCCTCCGATTACCACAAGACTCGAATTGTGAGGGGCGTGATTAGCGAAGAGGACACTGCCGGTCAAGAGGCAAGAGACTTTTTCAAGGGTTTCTTTCCGTTTTGGGGACCTATGGTCAATAGTAGGAACCTGAGACAGTTGACTCGAGTGGTGGAATCGACAGCTAATATCACTGCCAGTGCCCTTGGCAACATTACAGCAGAACTTCAGACGGATAGGCTTATGACGTTACAAAACCGGATGGTTTTAGACGTTGTTTTAGCAGATCGAGGTGGAGTATGTAAGGTGATCCATTCGAGCTGCTGTATTTTCATTCCAGATAACGCTCCGACTGTCTATCAAGCCATTTCAAAGTTGCACAAGATCTCCGAGTCCATACACGTGGACGTAGGGGATTGGACGCTACTTGGATGGTTTTGGGGCCTAATGTCGACTTGGGGTTGGAAGATTCTGATGATCATCGGGGTTGTTGCAGCATTCCTGTTCACGTGTTGCCTTTGTGTGCAGTGTGGTCCTGCCTTATGTGGCCTCTGTGCTACGACGTGTATAAGACAGCCGCCTGTTACCAAAGGAGCTCAGATGGACAGAATTATGTTGCAGCAGCATCTAGATGGTCTAATAAATATCGAGTATGATTCCGACTAGTGCTTGCCTACATGAGGGCAAAAGGAGCGTCTGAGGTTCCGTGACGATCGTAAGTGGTGTTTTGGACTCGCACGAATATGGTCGAGTCTGGTATCTATGAACCGCAAATGACGAGTTTAGTGGGTGTACGCGTTTTCGCTGTGCTAGCCTAAACCGTTCGTTTGTTTCGTGGGTTTCTGCATTCGAGCCCACGGGTTCCATCCTAGATGCGGCATCCATTTTGTCTCTTGCCCTCAAGTAGCCAGCGAACGGACGCTGTCCGCTTCGCGACCCTGGGATTCCCAAGACTCTTGCGGAAGACACGTTTCCTCTGAAAGTGTCTTTATGATGAGGGGGATGACACTGTAAGGCAGATGGCCCCGCTCGAGGCACATCTTGCCGTGTCGCTCTATTGTCTCAGCCGTGCATCTCATTAGGCACGTCCCTTTGATGCCTGTAGCTCGTGTTTCCCGATACCACCCCCTTTTACACCCTTTCCGATCTCCCCACTGTTTCTGTCTTCCTCTGCACCTGTTTCTGTTCCTTCTTCGATCTGTTTACTGCTGATTGGAATGTACTAATGGTGGGAAGATGGGTTTTTACAGTTGGGAACCACCAAACGTTTCCGCACTTATGTTCCGGCCCTTGAATACATGAAAGCAACCCCTTATGGTTTTGATGATGGGAACCAAGTTGTAAACCTTTGTGTATCATGTTAACCTATGAGGACAAACTGTATAAAAGGAGCGACCCACAGTAGCAATTCGAATCAGGCTCCGTGAACTTACATGATTTGTACTTCTCGTGACTTCTGTGTTCCCTGCAGTAATAAACCTCGAATCTTTGACGCCGAAGGAAGTGTCCTGTGTCTCTGTCATTTGCACGCCGGAACAGGTTACCCACGAAGGTTTTAGGTGTTATCCCTGGCACCGCTGGGTCTTAGCAGAACCCAGTCCTTCAGGTTCTGACAGAGAACAGCAGGAAACTAACCACCTTTATAACTCCATTTGGGGCGTACAGATATGTACGTTTGCCCTTTGGGTTAGCTTCATCATCTGGAGTCTTCCAAAAACTGATGGATATGCTATTCAGTGAAGTGTCAGGGGTAGAGGCATTCCAGGACGATATCCTGATACACTCTAGAACTGAGAAGGAGCATCTTGAAATCCTAGAAAAAGTATTAAACATACTGAAAAACAGAGGGATGACGATCTCCAAAGAAAAATGCAAGTTCATGGTCAACAAGATAGAATACTTGGGACATGTGTTGACATCTGAAGGTATCACACCAAAGGATGACTTAGTCAGAGCAATAAGAGATACCCCAGAACCCAACGACAAGGAGACACTAAAATCGTTCCTGGGGCTCAGCGAATATTATTCGAAATTCATAAAAGGATATGCTGATATGGTTGAACCATTGAGGAAATTGTTGAGGAAAAATGTGAGTTATAAGTGGTCTCATGAACAAAGCCAGGCTTTCAACAAAGTAAAAAAGAACATTGCAGTTGCACCAGCACTAAAGCCTTATGATCCACAACTAGAAAATGTGATCACCGTGGATGCTAGCGCAAGAGGGTTGGGAGCAATATTCTGCCAGCAAGAAGGGAAAAATGAGAATACAATCGCGTTAATATCCAGAAGACTGAACGAAACGGAACGAAACTACAGCACAATTGAGCGCGAAACCCTTGCTTGTGTCTGGGCAGTGCATAAACTAAAGGATTATCTGTGGGGCAAAAGATTCACAATAGTTACTGACCACAAGCCTTTAGTCTATATGATGGACGGCGAGGGGCGTGGAAATGGCAAAGCGAGTTCCAGACTAATAAGATTGTTGTCTAAGCTTCAAGAATACAACTTCAGCATAAGACACATAAAAGGCGGAAAGATCTGCAGGGCTGACTGTATGTCGAGGTTGCCTGTGTACGACCAATCAGAAGACACACTGGATGATACTGAGTGCGTAGTAGCATGGGTAGATGCGACAATCATGTGTGATGGTTCAGTCACTGAGGAGGAATGGACGCAAAATCTAGAAAATGACACAGTCTTGAAAAAAGTGATGGAACATGTCAGAACTAAATGGCCGCCCATCAGGAACCTTCAAAACGAATTAAAAAGTTATCAGCAAATCGAAGAGGAACTGACCATTGAATGCGGATTTCTAAAAAGAAGGGATCTGTTCATACCACCTGCGGGGTTGAGACGCAAAATCGTGACACTCGCAAACAAAGGACACCCAGGCAGCACAGCCACAAAGAACATTATTAGAATGCACTACTGGTGGCCAGGACTAGATAACGACGTAAAGGATCACATAGACAATTGCGAGAAGTGCCTCAAAGCAGACAAATACTGGAAAGCCCGAAAAGGAGAACTGCAAATGGTAGAAATACCCAACGGTCCATGGACAAAGGTGGCAATAGACTTTGCGGGGCCTTTCAGTCTGTTACAAGACGAGTGTAAAAACTACTACTCCAAGTGGGTGCACTTTAAGTTTGTGAACAATGTGACTACAAGTGTGGTGATTAAGTTTCTGAAGAAAGTGTTTGCTTTGGAAGGCCAGCCCAAAATTATTGTGTCAGATAACGGTACCCAGCTAGTGTCTTCACAAATGTCAGAGTTTTTGAACACAGCGGGAATCAAACAAGAGAAGACACCTTTGTATAGTCCTAAAAGCAATGGATAGGTGGAAAGGATGAACACGTTCATTAAAGAAGGAATCCAACTAGCTATAGCATCAAACCTGAACGTAAAAGAGTACATTTGCGAAAAAATAAACACATACAACAACACACCTAATGAGACAACTAAGAACACGCCTTTCTATTTGATGAGGGGCAGGAAAGGCAATGATATGCTTACCCCAAAATTCGGTGATTGGTACAAGGGCAGTAGCACAACTCATGAAATAGATGAGAATGAACTCAAAGTAAGAGAGAAAATTGTGTGTAAGCAGGAAAAAACTAAGAAGTATGCAGATATGACAAACAGAGCAAAAGACAAAGAAATAGAAAAAGGAGATTGGATCCTAGTGAAAAAACCTTGCAAAGTAACAAAAGGAGAATCTATGTATGGTGACCCGGTAAGGGTTTGTGAAGCATCAAGAGTGTCAGTGTGCATTGAGGGAAAAGGTTGGAGAAGTAAATTAAAGAAAGGGCAAGAGAAGATTATAATGAAAGGCAAGGAAGGGAAAGAATCTGGTCTAGATGAAAGCATACTGTAATGGGAAGATGTCTATGAGGTGCGAAGTCCAGCAGGCAATGAGGACTGTCTGGGGGACACCAAAAGTCACAGTGGATGGCTAAATGGCTCCAGAGGTGAAGACAGTTTGAATGAGACTGACCTGAGAAGTTCAGATTCAGTTCCATCCAGTAGGCATAACGCACTCTCAACGGCGGAGGTCGTTAATGCTGACAACTTTGATTCTGTGTGTACCAAGTCCAAATCCGCAAGATTAGTTAGAATGCCCAAACGTTTTGATGATTATGTTGTAGGGTAGAGGTTGCTTTGCATTTTATCCTCTTTACGTTTTTGTTGGGGAAAAAAGGGAGATGTTGTGAATTGCACTTGGTTATGTGAAATGTGTTTTCCATGTCCATTGTAGCGCGAGGCATACGTCATCTCCGAATGTTCGGAGATGATATATGTGACGTCACACCTGTCACTGGTATCTTCCCTTATCGCTTCCCTTGTTAGCGCACTGCTGTTCCCTGGCTCCCTGTGGGCCCTGTTAACTGAATAAAATACTTTTATTCCGGAACCTCTTCTGGTGTCATCTATCGCCCCCACAACACTCACACATTTCAAAAAATGTAAACGATATATACAACGTATTTATAAAACATGCCATACAGGTTGTGTCACTTGTAGAGGAACACTGCAATGCCCTGCCTGGCAATGTATAGTTAAATAGGTACATGTCCATAGGTCAGCTTAGTTTCCATAGCAACTTTGCTGTTTCATTCTCTGCTAGAATACAGAATTACCAGGCTCCAAGGAGCGAGCTGAAGGCTTTGCTGGATGTTCTGAATGAAATGTATTTTTTCAAGGCTGAGTTTAGTTGTCTGAGACTGAATAACATACTGTATATCAGTCGTGTCCTCATGTACTGGAGGCCGTGAGCACAGCATCCCATGTCGTACAATAGTCAGAAAGTCCTCAAACATATTTTATTAGAAATGTTTCCCTTAGCTTGAGTCCTATTGGTCCTGAGAATCCTATACTAATGTAGCGAATGCATGAATCTTTGTTTAAAATCCGATAAATGTGTGTGGTTTTACGATTTTAAGAGGAGTCCTGTCCCCACTCGTAGAAGGTGAATCTCTGTCAGTTCTGTCTCCATCTCCTAAGTTTATAATTCTCTGTATTTCTGACTTAGCACTCAGTATGAATTTCTATTTGTTTATCTTCAATTTGTGCCTATGAACTTTGAATATTTTCAAAGTAAATCTTTAAAACGTCACACTGTTGTGTCTGCCGTTCTTAAAGACTCCAATGTGATCAAGAGACAATGCTCTACTGAATTTTCATTACAGGAGAGATGGTTGCATCAGGGGGCACCAAATTCTGTATAGGGGCGTCACCGCTCCTGGCCCGAGAAAATCAACATATGCAGCGGAGAAGAGAAAGATGTGGGGTTGCGTGCTGTCTATTGTGTCGGGAAGACACCATTGATGGTTCTACAGCTATCATTTAAGTACTCTGCGGATCACTACCTTCCTTGGCCAAAGAGAATTTGAACCTGAAACAGCAGGTATTTTCTTCACAAACTTTCATGGACATAGAGAATTTGAATATGGAGCAGCAGGTGCGTCACCAGCTCGTACTTCTGTACAGTCAACGCATGCACGGGGTATGGATTTTCTGTCTGCACTCTCAGAACTCATTTGGGTTGGTTCTTCCCCAACTCAAAGGAAACAGGGGAGTGCCATCATTTTAAAAAGGACCGCTCTACCCAATAGACTAAGGGGCAGTGTCTTCCAGTGCTGCACATCAGCCTGGAGGCGATGCAGGGAAGGCAGGAGATTCTTCTGATAGAAAACGTCCTCGTTCCTTGTGACGTAAATATCCAGACAGCGAAAACTGCCCGTGACTATATGGGCTCTGCAGCCCGGAGGACCAAAGCAAGGCGGGGGAGTCAGAACCCTTGTGGCAGGCTGCAAATATTGCCGCTGTAGCGTTCAATCTGTGCTCACTTTTAGTTGTCATCAGCCCCTTGTAAATCAAAATGGCACGTATGGCTCACTGTCTACTACTACACAGTCACAGGCCCCCCAAGCCCTAGCGCGGTCAATGAGCCAGGATTAGGCGCCGAATGGTGCGGCACGGATCGTTGGTGAGGCAGCCGCATCTGCGGCCACGGAGATCAGATGGTCGCCCGTTGAGCACGCAGAGGAGGAAAGTGTCCACAGAGGTTCATTGCCGACAATGGGTTCCAGCGCCATGTGGGGTGCAGCGGATGTAACCACCAATGGGTGCCTCTAATTGTGGCCCACGAGGGCAGACACTGGGAAAGCACTTCAGGCTGCCGCATGTCGCAGGCACCCCAGGCGGGTTGATCTGAGCGCCGCGGGTCTCATTAAATTGCTGACAGTTCGCGGAGGCCGGTACGGACCTCCATCCTCGGAAAGCTTAAAGCGGCAACAGCTGCGAGGAGGACCAACTCTCACCGGGTGGCCTCCAGGGCCGACGGGCTTGCCCCCGATGTGCCTGGGATCCTCGCTCCTCTCCCAGCCAGCAAGGTTGAAGGCGATTGCGCAGATTTACTGGGTTGGATTCACACCAGTGACAGACCGGACAAATCTCATGACCGTCACTCTTCTGAAGTGAAATACTCGGCCGGGCTATCACACAGCTGCAGCTCTATTTGCGCAGAGGGCAGCATTCACCAGCGGGGTTTATATAAAATGAGGGATTCTTTTTGCTTGTAAACACAAAGCCAGAATATCATTTCAGTGAAGAATTTCATTCACATTCCTTCTGTTCTAAAGACAGATTTATTTTCCAAGCCAAGGGTCCAGAACTGTTAATTAAAGTTCTGAATTCTATTGTTTAAGTGCTGGAATTCTTTGCTGTTCAAGATTCAATATTAAATTGAGCGTCAAGCTTTCAGAAACCTGTTAATAACCAAGGGCCTGATTGAGATCCAGGCGGACAGGTTACTCCATACTCCATCACAACGGTGACTAATACCACCCCCCCCCCCCCCCCGAAATATAAATCCAATAGGATATAATGGAATGCATATTTCGACGGATGGAATATCTGTCACCATTGTGATGGAGTAACCCGTCCGCCGAGATCGAAATCAGGCCTTAAATGTTTCAACTTCTCTGTCTCCTCGGATTTGATTTAATGATGATGGAAATGATCAAATTCAAATTCAGTTTTATTGTGCGATTACTTACAACTATAACAATTTTACAATTAGTGCAAAAAAGGTGCGCTAATCTTGCTAAAAAATAAGGTGTAGTTAAAATGTCCGGCTCATGACTGATTGCCTAAAAAGTTAACAGCCTTTGTTGACAAGACAATCATAGCATTTCTTTAAAAAGCTGGAGAGGGAGGCTTAGACTTACATTTTCAAGCTTAAAGTAAGTAAGACAATTAGTATCAGGTAAATAAAAGTAATGGTCAAATAAACTATACTGGGTGATCAAATGTTCATGAGTTCATCGTGGGGCTGCATAACGGTATAACCAGAGAAAGGGAGCCCCGTATTTGCCCAGTGATTTGGCCGCTCTGGTGGCAAATTGGTGAACCGAACGTTCAGCTCTGTATCTTCAGAGCTCATGTCGGCTATTATCGCCTGGCGACATGTACGAGCTCCGAGTTTGTACCATTTGTCACGCAGTAAGTTCCTCCTGTCATTGAGCAATGTGGGACACGAGCAGGCTATGTGCTCCATTGCTTCAGAGTGGTAACCGCATTTTCTACATTCAGTACTGACATTTGGGCACTGCCATTTAAGTAAATGCTCTAAAAAAGGCCATTCTCCTAATCTCAGGACCATACATTTTAACTTCTAAAAGAGTGCAAACATGCATGATAAATAAGATGATTCAACGCCCAGTTTGAAGTCAGAAATAACCTCCCAGGCATGTTTCCTTCTAGAGAGATTTGCCCTGTCTGAATGAAAGGACCATAGCCGGACACTTCTCTTAATAACAGTCTTTTTCGCTGGCTGTGATGGATTTTTTCCCCAGTATTCCTTGACGCCGAGCAGCTGCAAGGAATGGTTGAGTTGATGCCGATGTTTTCGGCTGGATTGGCTGATTAATTTTTAATTTGAAAGTCTAACCTCCAAGCTGCCTTCCCGGGAATTGCGCAGTCTATTGCAAAGCTTGATAAACGTGCCGGCCGCGACACCATGATGGTCTAAAAGTCCAAGTTCAAGTCTGATTTGGACAGGCAACGAGGACCTTGGCAGAAGCCAAGCTCATTTAAACATTTTGGTGATTAATTTGTTGAGAAGGGTACATAATGTGCCCATCATGATCTCATGCCCATATGATAGGGAGTTGGTTATCTTTGCCTTCATCACCTTTAGCAATGGGGTAAGGCTTGGGCCAAGTAGTTGTTTCGAAAGTTTCGCTGAGGCAACCTCGCGTGACCAGGCTTTTGTCCTTACTTCTTCTTTCTGCTTTAACCCCTTCCACGCTCATGACGAGCTGAGCTCGTCATGTAACGCGGCTTTTTAAACAACGCCGCACAGTGTGAAAAAAGCCGCCGCGCGCATGCGGTTAAAAAGGAGCCTCTGGCATCCCAAAAAATTCCCAGATATTTGCAATGAGATACTGTTTCAATGTTTTTATTGATTTGATTTGATTTGATTTGAAGACTTATAAAGTGTGCGAATGCCCATGGGCGTCTCGGTGCTGGGTGAAGTAAGGGACCAGAACCTGCTAAACATTTAGTGTACTAACCAGAAGTGAATAGTCATATTTTTATCTCTTTCCGGAAAGAGAGCAGCGAGGGGCTGTTTTTAATTGCAATTGGGAGCAGATTCCATGCCTTTGCTGCGTACAACAGGAAGCTTCTCCCCTCCACCTGACCTGTTTATATCATGGGACCTCGATCAGTTTTAGGTAGCTAGATCTTAAGGTCCTGGTTGGCTCCTAACTTTTCAGGTGGGTTTTCAGGGACTGTGAACCCGCCCCAAGGAGGGCTTTATAGGCCAGGCACAAGGATTTAAATTCAGAACAAACAGCAGCAAAGGTGCACCACAAAACATAAAACAGTAAGTGCAAACGACGTTTATGCAAAATAAGGAGATATTCCTCAGAGATGTTGCAGTTCTTCTTTGAATCTTTATTTTCAAAAGGCAATAAAACACATACAGCCGACGCGTTTCGTCCCAAACTGGGACTTCTTCAGGGCTGTCGGTGAAAAAAACATATATACATACAATCAATCTTTATGTACAAGACTCGACTTACAATTAAAAAACATTTTCAGTACCAAAACATATTAAAAGCATTGCTATCATAGACGTGGAGCCTATGCATGCATTTGATGTTGGGGCTTTAGCCCATCGTCAATCTTTTACAGGGAAATGCAGGATGGCCTGAGAATATGTACAATTATTACAAATCAAATATACAAAGTTGATGTTATTAGGGTCATTATACTTTGCCAACCTGTTGTCTATTAAACACAGTAACATAGTACGGTATTGCTAAATAGATATCCCTTGTCTTTTCATATCCCAGTCAAGAATTCGTCTTGTATAATCAGCCTCTGAGAGAACAACTATAGAACAGGATTACATTAGCCGGGAAGGTGACCCCTGGACCCCGCTTCCTCACATGTTCTTCCCCACATGCGACGTCCAACTGACTTAAAAGGTAAATGGGCATTGGACCATTGGTATGATTTGTCAGGCAAAATTAGGCTTATATACCTTGCTTGGTCTCTCATTATTTAAGACGTTTTTTGTGCTAGCTTTATCCACAACACCAAACTGCCCTCATGGAGTTACTTCAACCCCAAAATGGGCTGCCCGTTCTGAGCTCCCCTGTATTCCTTTAAATTCATACTAGTTCTCTTTTTCACCTCTCACTTAGTGTCATGGTCAGATACATGGGCCTTATGCCATGAGTACACTTTCGCTTCCTTTTTTGGAAACCGTAAGATATATGTGGAATCTCCAACTATGTATATTTGTATTATAACTTTGTATATTTGATTTGTAATAATTGTACATATTCTCAGGCCATCCTGCATTTCCCTGTAAAAGATTGACGATGGGCTAAAGCCCCAACATCAAATGCATGCATAGGCTCCACGTCTATGATAGCAATGCTTTTAATATGTTTCGGTACTGATAATGTTTTTTAATTGTAAGTCGAGTCTTGTACATAAAGATTGATTGTATGTATATATGTTTTTTTCACCGACAGCCCTGAAGAAGTCCCAGTTTGGGACGAAACGCGTCGGCTGTATGTGTTTTATTGCCTTTTGAAAATAAAGATTCAAAGAAGAACTCCAACATCTCTGAGGAATATCTCCTTATTTTGCATAAACGTCGTTTGCACTTACTGTTTTATGTTTTGTGGTGCACCTTTGCTGCTGTTTGTTCTGAATTAGAATTCCCTAGGGAATAGGCACGGTGATGATGGGTGCCATTCAGTGTGCACACAACCCCCTTGATTAAACTTAAGGGTTAAGATACCTCACGGGGGAAAGTTAGTCAGGTGCTTACTCCAGGCAGGGTCCATCGTTTATTCAGTTTTTCCACAAGGATTTAAATTGTATTCTTTTTCTGATTGGGAGCCAGTGTAGAGAGCTCAGTCTGTGTGCTATTGGCTCATGCCTGGAGCTGTCCAGTACCAGCCGTGCTGCTACATTTTGTAGGCGCTGGAGCTTAGCCAGATGCTGGGCCTGGATTCCAGCATATAGCGCGTTTCCGTAGTCCAGTCTTGATAAAGCCAGCATTGTTACCCCTGTTTTGCAAGACTCATGAGGAATAAATGGTAAAAGCTTCCTGATCATTTTCAGGATATACCAAATCGATGATGATAACTTGTTTGACTATGCTTCATAAGACAGTTTATTGTCCAGGAGCACACTGAAGTTTTTTACCTTGTACACTGGGGACGGGCGGTTTCCTAGGCTGTCTGGCCACCCATCCTGGGACCAGGTTTGCATGTCTGAACCCAACCGCATGTCTTCGCTTTTGTCTCTGTTCAATTTTAGGCAGTTAGTCTGCATCCAGTGATTGATCTGTTCCATACAGTGTTTGAACCTGGTGGCTGTCTCTTTCGCATTGTTTGCAATTGATACCACTATTTTGGTGTTGTCTGCATACGAAACTGGGAGAAAGACACAGTTCCTTATTATAGCTGCAAGGGGTACCATGTATAGATTGAATAGAGTGGGACTTAACGATGACCCCTGGGGTACCCCGCAAGGGGATTTAAAGGATTTGGATTTGGTCCCTCACAGCTCGACTGTGAAGGTCCTATTAGATAGATATGAAGCTAACAGAGTCCGAGTTCTCTTGTGCACTCCAGCTTCAGCGAGACGGACCTGGAGAGTGTTGTGGTTTACCGTGTTGAAGAACCACCCACCTCTCTGCTGCTTCCGCTTCCCAAAATAAATTATTTTTGTTTTTGGCAAATTCAGTTCAAGGGTGTTTATTGTTGTGTAGGGTAGCAGCTGATCAAGTAACCTCTGTACTCCTACTTTTGTATGGGTCAGTAACACAAGGTCGACAGCATACAACAGATTGCTAATTCGGGATCCGTCTATTTGAGGGGGATGAGAATGGACATTGGTAAGTAAAGGAGATAGGTCTGAAATAAGCAAGTGAAAAAGGAGTTGTACCAACACGCAGTCTTGTTTGACACCGCTATTGGTCAAAATCTTCCTTAAGACATGGCACCCATCTCTCAACTTTATTCTAATCCAGGTTTTCGAAAGAAATTGAATTATGGCTGTTAAGAGGGCCGGAGGAATGCCCCAGCTCTCTATTTTTTTGCCACAGACGGCCCGCAGCACACAGTCAAAAGCCGCTTTGAAGTCCACAAAGCAGCAGTGAAGTTGAATACCTTGGACTCTCGCTTTCTCCATCAAAACAGATAATGCAAGTAGGTTACTATTCGTTCCGGAGTTCGCCACGAAGTCGGTCTGGTTGAAGGGAAGGCGCTTTGTTTTGCCAGTAACCTGTCCTGGGAAGCTTGATTCCGGACCAGGGAAGACATGGCTTGGCAGTTCGGGCTGGACTGTTCCCATGAGGCACGGGGTCAGACTGATTTTCAAATGGCCATGTCTGAACTGGGGTGGCGGAGTGAGCTAAAGAATGGTGATGGATTAAACCCAGATCAGTTGACTGGGGGTGAGTGTTTGTATTGTCAACACTCCGTCCATCATCACCTTTGGTTTTTCTTTGTTCACCCTAAGGTGGCAGGGTATGCTCAGACGTGAGTCCCTTGCTTACTTTGCCACTGGAGTCAAGCAAGCCCGGCTGAAGACGGCTGTAATGCCAGAAACCGGTCCTGGGAAGCTTGCTTCCGGTCCAGGGAAGACATGGCTTGGCAGTTCGGGTTGGACTGTTCCCATGAGGCACAGGGTCAGACTGCTTTGCATATGGCCATGTCTGAACAGGGGTGGCGGAGTGAGCTAAAGAACGGTGATGGATTAAACCCCAATCAGTTGACTGGGGGTGAGTTTTTATATTGTCAACACTCAGTCCATCATCACCTTTGGTTTTTCTTTGTTCGCCCTAAGTTGGCAGGGTATGCTCAGACGTGAGTCCCTTGCTCACTTTGCCACTGGCGTCAAGCAAGCCCGGCTGAAGACGGCTGTAATTACAGAAACCGGTCCTGGGAAGCTTGATTCCGGTCCAGGGAAGACATGGCTTGGCAGTTCGGGCTGGACTGTTCCCATGAGGCACAGGGTCAGACTGATTTGCATATGGCCATGCCTGAACTGGGGTGGCGGAGTGAGCTAAAGAAAGGTGATGGATTAAACCCAGATCAGTTGACTGGGGGTGATTGTTTGTATTGTCAACACTCCGTCCATCATCCCCTTTGGTTTTTCTTTGTTCGCCCTAAGTTGGCAGGGTATTCTCAGACGTGAGTCCCTTGCTCACTTTGCCACTGCAGTCAAGCAAGCCCGGCTGAAGACGGCTATAATACAAGAAACCGGTCCAGGGAAGCTTGATTCCGGTCCAGGGAAGACATGGCTTGGCAGTTCAGGCTGGACTGTTCCCATGAGGCACAGGGTCAGACTAATTTGCATATAGCCATGTCTGAACTGGGGTGGCGGAGTGAGCTAAAGAACGGTGATGGATTAAACCCAGAACAGTTGACTGGGGGTGAGTGTTTGTATTGTCAACACTCCGTCCATCATCGCCTTTGGTTTTTCTTTGTTAGCCCTATGTTGGCAGGGTATGCTCAGGCGATAGTCCCTTGCTCACTTTGCCACTGGAGTCAAGCAAACCCGGCTGAAGACGGCTGTAATGTCAGAAACCGGTCCTGGGAAGCTTGATTCTGGGCCAGGTAAGACATGGCTTGGCAGTTCGGGCTGGACTGTTCCCATGAGGCACAGGGTCAGACTGATTTGCAAATGGCCATGTCTGAACTGGGGTGGCGGAGTGAGCTAAAGAAAGGTGATGGATTAAACCCAGATCAGTTGACTGGGGGTGATTGTTTGTATTGTCAACACTCCGTCCATCATCCCCTTTGGTTTTTCTTTGTTCGCCCTAAGTTGGCAGGGTATGCTCAGACGTGAGTCCCTTGCTCACTTTGCCACTGCAGTCAAGCAAGCCCGGCTGAAGATGGCTGTAATGCCAGAAACCGGTCCTGGGAAGCTTGATTCCGGTCCAGGGAAGACATGGCTTGGCAGTTCAGGCTGGACTGCTCCCATGAGGCACAGGGTCAGACTAATTTGCATATGGCCCTGTCTGAACTGGGTGGCGGAGTGAGCTAAAGAACGGTGATGCATTAAACCCAGATCAGTTGACTGGGGGTGAGTGTTTGTATTGTCAACACTCCGTCCATCATCGCCTTTGGTTTTTCTTTGTTCGCCCTATGTTGGCAGGGTATGCTCAGACGAGAGTCCCTTGCTCACTTTGCCACTGGAGTCAAGCAAACCCGGCTGAAGACGGCTGTAATGTGAGAAACCGGTCCTGGAAAGCTTGATTCCGGTCCAGGTAAGACATGGCTTGGCAGTTCGGGCTGGACTGTTCCCATGAGGCACAGGGTCAGACTGATTTGCAAATGGCCATGTCTGAACTGGGGTGGCGGAGTGAGCTAAAGAACGGTGATGGATTAAACCCAGATCAGTTGACTGGGGGTGAGTGTTTGTATTGTCAACACTCCGTCCATCATCACCTTTGGTTTTTCTTTGCTCGCCCTAAGTTGGGAGGGTATGCTCAGACGTGAGTCCCTTGCTCACTTTGCCACTGGAGTCAAGCAAGCCCGGCTGAAGACGGCTGTAATGCCAGAAACCGGTCCTGGGAAGCTTGATTCCGGTCCAGGGAAGACATGGCTTGGCAGTTCGGCTGGACTGTTCCCATGAGGCACAGGTTCAGACTGATTCGCATATGGCCATGTCTGAACTGGGGTGGCAGAGTGAGCTAAAAAAAGGTGATGGATTAAACCCAGATCAGTTGACTGGGGGTGATTGTTTGTATTGTCAACACTCCATCCATCATCACCTTTGGTTTTTCTTTGTTCGCCCTAAGGTGGCAGGGTATGCTCAGACATGAGTCCCTTGCTCACTTTGCCACTGGAGTCAAGTAAGCCCGGCTGAAGACGGCTGTAATACCAGAAACCGGTCCTGGGAAGCTTGATTCCGGTCCAGGGAAGACATGGCTTGGCAGTTCGGGCTGGACTGTTCCCATGAGGCACAGGGTCAGACTGATTTGCATATGGCCATGTCTGAACTGGGGTGGTGGAGTGAACTAAAGAACGGTGATGCATTAAACCCAGATCAGTTGACTGGGGGTGAGTGTTTGTATTGTCAACACTCCGTCCATCATCACCTTTGGTTTTTCTTTGTTTGCCCTAAGTTGGCAGGGTATGCTCAGACGTGAGTCCCTTGCTCACTTTGCCACTGGAGTCAAGTAAGCCTGGCTGAAGACGGCTGTAATGCCAGAAACCGGTCCTGGGAAGCTTGATTCCGATCCAGGGAAGACATGGCTTGGCAGTTCGGGCTGGACTGTTCCCATGAGGCACAGGGTCAGACTGATTTGCATATTGCCTTGTCTGAACTGGGGTGGCGGAGTGAGCTAAAGAACAGTGATCAATTAAACCCAGATCAGTAGACTGGGGGTGAGTGTTTGTATTGTCAACACTCTGTCCATCATCACCTTTGGTTTTTCTTTGTTCGCCCTAAGTTGGTAGGGTATGCTCAGACGTGAGTCCCTTGCTCACTTTGCCACTGGAGTCAAGCAAGCCCGGCTGAAGACGGCTGTAATGCCAGAAACCGGTCCTGGGAATGGTTTTGTTGTATAGATTCTGCACATACAGAACTATGCACAAGAAAATAGACCATTAGTGCATGATTAGTTGTACCACACTTACACCTAAGATCCCACAATCCCTAGACCGACTAGCTATAGAGTCTAATTAGCTCCCCAGACCTTCCGAAGATACCTAATGCTTAGACAAACCCAGAACACGGACCTCCCGACCTCTCAGTCGCGGTAGCAATGCACACCCTTTTGCTCACTCACCCGTTCTTGTCCACACCAAATAATGCAGAGTCTACGTAAAGTTTAAAATGTTTTTTTTAACTAACAAACTGTGCGTTGTTCAATAATGCAGTAAACGAGCTATTACCAGCAGAATAATACATAAGATAAAAACAATGATCAAAGTTACAATACCATAAAATAAGAAGGGGGAGATCATTCTGATTGACCAGTAGATATTACGGCTATAACGTCTAGACCACCCTCCCCTGGTAGGAAAATGTATATTATATAAAAGAAGATCTCTGGGCCAATTCTGGGGAACCCCTCACCTTCAAACGTAGGAGTAAGGTTACATCGTAGGCTCAGCAAGGCTCTAGTTCGTAGAAGGAAATCTTCCATCTTTCTTGAGGAAGCTGCTGCGTGTTAGTATAATGCAAGCATTTCTCAATCGTGCCAAGAACTGCCTAATGTTATGTCTAGGTAGGATGGACTGACCAGAACTGGAAAGCACAGTGGCTTGTTTTTCGACCTTGTACGCTGTGAGCAAACTATAACAATATGAGCTCATGTGGGCACAAAGGTGTCTTGCACAAGAAGATACAGAGTGTGGTGTGCAAAAATAAAAAGACACGCAGCTAAGATGGTTGCCAACTCAGGCTAACTTTAGCAAAGAATAGCGTGACCCTAAGGGCTACACTACAGTTTTTCCCCAGTGAGTGCTCGCTGATGCCGTTTTAGGGTTGATAATTGAAAAAAGCTGTTCCCTTATTCATTGCACTTTAATGGTTTTTCCCCAGTGTGTGTTTTAAGATGCTGTTTTAGGCTTGATTTATTTATTTTATTTATTTTTAGAGTTTTCTATAGCGCGAACTTGAACCGATTAGGTTATCAGAGCGCTTTACATAGCACCAGTTCCGTTACATGTTATCACAGCAGTTTACATAGAATCAGTTACGTTGCACATTTCAGGATCTTGAACCGATTAGGTTATCAAAGCGCTTTACATAGGACAGCCTTCGATGTCCAGTGCCCTCCTCCGCCGTGTAGCGGGGGACCTCTTCCAGCCCTCCGAAGTCGTCGAGCTGTCGGGACTAGGCTCCTGGAATTTCAGCTGCCCCTTTACAACTAATTCTAGGGGTCACATAGGGGTGGTAGGGAATACATAGGTCCACTGCAAACACTAGTGATAGATATATTGATAAGCGACAAAATCTCTTCCCACATTAACTGCAATGGTATGGTTTTTCTCCAGTGTGTGTTTGCTGATGTCTATGTAGGACTGATAAGCGACACAATCTCTTCCCACGTTCACTGCAATGGTATTGTTTTTCTCCAGTGTATGTTCGCTGATGAATCCTTAATGGTGAAGATTCACTAAAATGACTTCCACATTCACTGCAATGCTTTGGTTTTTCCCCAGTGTGTGCCCGCTGATGTCTATGTAGGTCTGATAAGCGACATCATTTCTTCACACATTTATTGCACTTGAATGGTTTTTTCCCCAGTGTGTAATTTCTGATGCCGCTTTAGGTGTGATGATTGACAAAAGCTCTTCACACATTCACAGCAATGGTATGGTTTTTCCCCGTTGTGTGTTTTCTTATGCTGTTTTAGGTGTGATGGTTGACAAAAGCTCTTCACACATTCACTGCACTTGTATGGTTTTCCCCTGTGTGATTTCTCTGATGGTATTTTAAGCCTGTAAATTGACTAAAGCTCTTCATACATTCACTGCACTTAAATGGTTTTCCCCCTGTGTGTTCGCTGATGATTCCTTAATGTTACCGAATTCCTAAAACTACTATCACATTCACTGCAATGGTATGGTTTTTCCCCTGTGTGTGTTTGTTGATGATACATTAATCCTGAAGAGGAACTAAAACTACTTCCACATTCACTGCAATTATATGGTTTTCCCCTGTGTGTGTTTGTTGATGATACATTAATCCTGAAGAGGAACTGAAATTCCTTTCACATTCACTGTAATGGTATGGTTTCCCCTGTGTGTGTTTGTTGATGATACATTAATTCTGAAGAGAAACTGAAACTCCTTCCACATTCACTGCAATGGTATGGTTTTTCTTCCAGTGTGTGTTCGTTGATGAACCTATAATTTTGATGAGTCACTAAAACTACTATCACATTCACTGCAATGATATGGTTTCCCCCCTGTGTGTGTTTGTTGATGATATATTAATCCTGAAGAGGAACTAAAACTACTTCCACATTCACTGCAATGATATGTTTTTTCCCCTGTGTGTGTTTGTTGATGATACATTAATCCAGAAGAGGAACTAAAACTACTTCCACATTCACTGCAATGATATGGTTTTCCCCTGTGTATGTTTGTTGATGATACATTAATCCTGAAGAGGAACTGAAACTCCTTTCACATTCACTGCAATTGTATGGTTTCTCTCCAGTGTGTGTTCGTTGATGAACCTTTAATGTTGATGAGTCACTAAAACTACTTCCACATTCACTGCAATGATATGGTTTTCCCCTGTGTATGTTTGTTGATGATACATTAATCCTGAAGAGGAACTGAAACTCCTTTCACATTCTCTGCAATGATATGATTTTTCTCCAGTGTGTGTTCATTTTAGGTATGATAATAGACGAAAGCGATTCAGACATTCACTGAAATTATATGGTTTTTCTCCAGTGTGTGTTCTCTGATGCCGTTTTAGGTGTGATAATAGACGAAAGCTCTTTAGACATTCACTGCAAGGATATGGTTTTTCTCCAGTGTGTGTTCTTTGATGAACCTTTAATGTTGAAGATTCAGTAAAGCTACTTCCACATTCACTGCAATGATATGGTTTGACTCCAGTGTGTGTTCGTTGATGAACCTTTTTATGTTGCGGAGTTACTAAAACTACTTCCACATTCACTGCAAGGATATGGTTTTTCTCCAGTGTGTGTTATCTGATGCCGTTTTAGGTCTGATAAATATATAAAGCTCCTCCCACATTCATTGCACTTGAATAGTTTTTCTACAGTGTGTTCGCTGATGACTCATGAGTTTAGATGATTACGTAAAACGACTTCCACATTCACTGCAATGATTTCCCCTGTGTGTGTTCACTGATGCTTTTTTAGGCCTGATATTTGACTAAAGCTCTTCAGACATTCATTGCATTTGTATGTCTTTTCTCCTGTGTGTGTTCTCTGATGCAGTTTTAGGCTTTGTAAATATACTCTGTGTTTTATATAGCAGAACCCCCATTACTTTTAACTTTCAGTTAACTGTACTTTTCGCTGGTTGCTGTGGAATGACCTGAATGAGTTTACAGTACACCTCTAGCACTGAATGATGGTCTGATATCACTTTAGGAAGCAGAGTACTGGCGTAACCACCTCATGATCAAAGCTGGTATTGGACATGTTTACACAAGAAGTGGTTGATCAGTGTTGCCTTAATTTTCTAGAGGTCATTTCTTCATCATGAGGCACGGAGGTGCACACCTGAGACTCGAAGAACCACCAAATGTTTTCCTGAATACTGGAACTAAATGTTTCGGACTTTGCTTTTGCAGATTCACAGTATTATCTTCATTATTCTTAAACATTTTGTGCAATCAAGGATGGTTTTCTGTCGGATGTAAAGATTTTTAAATTACTTAAATGGAAAATACCAGAATGTGCATGTACAATTTTTAATTGATTGTAAAAGGATCTCATTTATTACTATTGTTGAAACTTATGAAGACATATTTAAGACACATTTAACCATACAGAGATATTTTCATAAAAGTTCCTTTGAACATGCCACAATTTTATTTATTTCAGCAAAGGTGTTCTTAGAGTAACTTAGCAAAAAAAGGGCGCTTGCACAATACACATACACTAGTTACAGCTTTAGGTAGATGCATATGGTCAAGGTTTTGTTAAAACAAGAACAGCTCTTGGAGGAAGAGATGGATCAGGAAGACTCAAGATAGCAAGGCGGACATCAGGATGTTGTGCCATACATCAAATCTTATTGTTCACAGAGATGCCTGGTTTCATTCACTACTAACTCTTTTTTCAGGAGGATTTCCCTTGCTGTTGCCTCAAGGCTTGATTACGGGGCCTTTTGTGCGCTGATTGTGTTTGGGGCCCTTGTGGCATAAAGGGGCTCTCTCTGGGCCGTGTAGGGCCTGCATCATGTAGCGACTCTCTCCCTTCTTATGGACATGAAAGAAGGACTATCATGTTCTATAGCTTCAAAATATTTCCACAGTGGCGGCCATCTTAGAATGATGTTGATTACTCATTCTGCTTAGATTTCCAGACTGGCTCGGTCTATTGAATTTCCAAGTTCATCCTAGTCCACTGTTCATCCTATACCCACTATCCCTCTAATCTGGATTCTATCTTCCTAATTGCATAATCTAGTTTGACCTAATGTATTTCAACTTCCCTTTTTTATATTCACAGCTGGGCCCTCTCTTCAGGATTTGCTGTTTTCTACCTAGTAATCGCATGCATATAATGCTGGGAAGCCCAAAACAGAAACTGTATCTTCTTCTCTCTTGGCATCTTCTGTCATTATGCTGCTGTTTAATGGGCTGTCTTTGAAGAACGGAGTCATGGAACTTTTCTTCAGCCACCCCATGATTTGCTTCATCCCTTCCTTCTTTCCTTCTTCTGGCCATACCCCCTTCTCCTCAACTCCCCTCAGCTTCCCCCACGTGAGTATGTAGTACTCCAGTCACCTCCCTTCTGGAAATTTGGTGCCCTTAGCCACGGATTACCTTTCTCGAAGATCACTGGACTCCAAACTTGTTCCACACGTCTGAAATTCCTACACTATCATATACCTCTAAACGATCTAAAAGCGTGTTCAAGAAATACAAACACATGCTTCTCAAATTTCACCCAGAACCCTTTATTTCCACCCCCTATGTCTGCACGAATAAAGGAGCTACCATAAGTGACCTTATCTTTTGCACTAAAAGACCAGCACAATGGAGGAAAGCCCTAGTTTAGGACACCCCCCGCGCCGCACGGCCACCAGCTGCTGCGTGTGCCTCCCGCCTGCCTGCCTTGCTGCCCCGGCTGCTGCCGCGTGACCACGCCCCCTGCCATCGAGGGACGTGGTCTGTGCTCGCCTGACCTGCTATCTTGCCTTGTACCCCTGTATTTATTGTATTGAAAAGTAATTTTGTTTTTTTTGTGCCTGTTTGCCTGTTTTTTGTTGCCCCCGTCTCATCCCTCCCCGCTTCCCGCCACCGCCGCTAACCCCGCCCCTTTTTTCCTTCTGTACCCTCCCCGCTCCCGCCTCCCAGCTGCTCCGCCCTCCCTCACACTTCGCCATATATGGCGACCGTGCGAACGCGCAGCGGGTGCGCAGCGGGCGCGCCGATTGTGCGCCGAAGGCGCGCCAAAGGTAAGCCCGTCTGCGCCCGTCCACGCCTGGACCGCGCCCAGTGCCAGGACCCCTGGCCCCCACCGACGGATGACGACCCGACTGTCCTACAACGCCACCAAACTCATCGCACTCAACACCCGCGGGATCCCTGGATGCTACAGAGCCACCCCGAAGCACACCCACGGACCCTTCAGCTGCAACGCCTGCAAGTTCACCTGCATCCGGACCTGCCCCACACCAGCACCCGCCAAGCCGATCACCAGCAGCAACCACCTCAAGTGCATCCTGATCAACACCCGCTCCGTCCACAGACACGCCATCGAACTCTGGAACCTCCTCGACACCACAGCTCCTGACGTCGCCTTCCTCACGGAAACCTGGATGAACGACTCCTCAGCGCCCGACATCGCCATCGCCATCCCAGAGGGCTACAAGATCACCCGGAGGGACCGCACCGCCAACCAGATGGGAGGAGGCATCGCCATCATCCACAGGGACACCATCCACATCACGACCAACACCGACGACACCCTGAAAACCGCCGAACACCTACACTTCCAGATCCGCACCGACCCGAGGACCACCCTCAGAGGCACCCTGATCTACCGACCCCCGGGACCACGCACACAATGCAGCGAGGACATCGCCGACTTCATCAGCCCACATGCCCTCCCCTCCGCCGACTACATCCTCCTGGGGGACCTCAACTTCCACCTGGAGAACAACAACGACCGCAACACCATCACCCTGATCGACAACCTCGCCAACCTCGGACTCAAGCAGCTGGTATCCACCCCCACCCACCTCGCCAGACACACACTCGACGCCATCTTCTCATCCAGCAAACACATCGCCTTCAGCCACGCCACTGGACTCCACTGGACGGACCACAGCTGCGTCCACTTCACCTTCAGAAGAACGACGATCCACCACCACCAGCAACCGGTTGCTCGAAGAAGCTGGAACAAGATCACAGCCAACCAGCTCGCCGCTTCCCTGAGCCAGCACCCCCCGCCAGCTCAGCGAACCCTAGCCAGGCCGCCGACAACCTCACGAAGTGGATCATCAACTGTGCGGACGAACTCGCCCCACTGAGGACCCCGCCTAGCAGACCCGGCAGCAAGAAGGCCCCTTGGTTCACCGACGAACTCAAGAGCTCCAAGAAGAACTGCCGAGCCCTCGAGAAAGCCTGGAGAAGGGAACCAACACCGGACAACATGACCGCCCTCAAGCTTGCCACCCGGAAGCACCACCAACTCATCCGCGCCACTAAGAAAACTGCATTCAAGGACCGGCTGGACAACAACGCACACAACAGCAAGGAACTCTTCAACATCGTGAAAGAGCTCTCCAACCCCAACGCCGGAAACAACGACATCACCCCATCACAAGACCTCTGCAACTCCCTCACCTCCTACTTCCACAACAAGATCACGGACATACACAACAGCTTCAGCACTCAACCGACGCACGCCACAACCGAACCACCGCCCCCCACCACCACCCTCCGCACCTGGACTCCGATCAGCACCGAAGACACCATCCACATGATGAACTCCATCCACTCCGGATCTCCGACCGACCCCTGCCCTCACCACATCTTCAACAAGGCCGACGCGGTCATCGCACCCCACCTGCAGGACATCATCAACACCTCCTTCGACACCGCCACCTTCCCGGAGAGCTGGAAGCACGCCGAACTCAGCGCCCTACTAAAGAAACCTAAGGCGGACCCCACCGAACTCAAGATTTACCGCCCCATCTAGCTCCTCCCGTTCCCAGCCAAAGTCATCGAGAAGACCGTCAACAAGCAGCTGGCCGCCTTCCTCGAGACGAATGGATCCCTGGACCCATCACAGTCTGGCTTCTGAGCCAACCACAGCACCGAGACCGCCCTCATCGCTGCCACCGATGACATCCGAGCCCTGATGGACAACGGAGAAACAGCGGCCCTCATCCTCCTAGACCTCTCCGCGGCTTTCGACACTGTCTGCCACCGCACCCTAGTGCAGCGCCTCAGCAACGCCGGAATACAGGAGAAAGCACTGGAATGGATCATCTCCCTCCTGGACGGAAGAACACAGAGAGTCCGCCTACCACCGTACAAGTCAGAGGCCACCGAAGTCATCTGCGGCGTCCCTCAAGGATCCTCGCTGAGCCCCACCCTCTTCAACGTCTACATGAGCCCCCTCGCAGCCATCGCACGCCAACACAACCTCAACATCATCTCCTATGCTGACGACACCCAGCTGATCCTCTCCCTGACCAACGACCGCGCCGCCGCCAGAGCCAACCTTCACGAAGGGATGAAAGACGTAGCCGAGTGGGTGACGACCAGCCGCCTGAAACTGAACTCAGACAAGACGGAAGTCCTCATCCTGGGTTCCTCGCCCTCCGCCTGGGACGACTCCTGGTGGCCCCCGCCCTGGGCAGCGCACCCAAACCGACAGACCACGCACGCAACCTGGGCTTCATCCTGGACTCCTCCCTCACCATGACCAGACAAGTCAACGCCGTCTCCTCGTCATGCTTCAACATCCTGCGCATGCTACGGAAGATCTTCCGGTGGATCCCCACCGAGACAAGGAAGACGGTCACCCAGGCCCTCGTCACCAGCCGACTGGACTACGGCAACGCCCTCTATGCCGGAACCACCGCCAAGCTCCAGAAGAGACTCCAGCGACTAGAGGTCACTATAGAATTAACGTCTTAGGATGTGAATTTGTTGATTAGAAACATTTTTACTTCTTTTTTGAAGGCGGTAAAGGAAGAGATTCCACATATCACTGGAGGTTGGGAGATCCACATTTTTGGTGCAATCCCTGAGAATGCTCTGCAACCAGTTCTCTTTTTATGGAAGGATTGTGGTTTCAATAGTAGTGAACTCGCACTTCGCAGTTGTCTGCATCCTCCCGATCGCTCTAGCTTTAGAGCTAAGTAACTGGGGGTAAAACTATGCAGGGCTTTATGGGTCATGCAAGCGATCTATAGTTGTGTTCTTGCCTCGTAGGGCAGCGTGTTCAGAACTTTCAAGGTCGGAGAGATGTACTTATTTCTTTTAGTACCTGATACCAGTTTGTGAAAGTCAAACGCGATTTGTAATATATGTCATTCACCCCTAAAGAAGGCCTCCTGAGGCAGAAAAATGGCTCGGCTTGCTTTGACCTGAGGATCCGAGTAAATTCCGAGCTGAGCTAAAGCCAGGCACCCTTCACTGGCTCGCCCACCTCTATAAAATAATGGAAATTAAGGGCACAAAGACATAGTAAGGATGTTATTTGACCAACTACAAAAAATTGATGAAGCAGGAGTAACAACACCACGGAGTAGAAATCCTTCTTTCAAGATTCATTACTTTCTCACTACATCATATTTTAGTGAGTGTATTCTGAGACTGGGTGTTCTCTCCCCAAGGGTCAAATCAAATGATCATTGTTTTACAGTGCAGTTTTATCATCACATACTTACTAACAGTGTTTAGTTTGATTTAGTTTCCATCTGGGTCACCACACAAGGGGGTTGTGAGTTGTTCTGATGGTTGGACTCAGGAACTCCTCTCACCAAGAGATATGCCACTGTGCTGTGGAAACTGTCCAGGCTAAGTATAGATTTCACAAACAGCATATTTTGGTAAAACGGAGATTAAATGCCAAGCCTCATCGTGAGATGGCTAAAACTTTTGCACTGCCCATGTTGTGCGGTGCAGGTTGGGTGTGAGAGTCTGCCCACCACAGAATAGAATAGGATTAGAGTGTGAAAACAAAGGAGCATAAAGCTTCAAAACCAAATTCGAGCAACAGAACTGCCCATAAAAAGTAGTTCATAAGACTGAGCCGACCCCTGACCTTTTGTCCTTGAACTGGCTGCCATATGAAGCTCGGATACAATTAAAAATTGCATGCATAGCACACAAAGCCTTCACTTCAACACCCCTCTGTACCTCACTCAGAAACAGGAGCTCACACGCGGTGCGAGAGCCTCCAGAAGCTCCAGCACACTATTGCTCAAACAAACAAAATTCAAGAAGAAAAAACCTACAATCGAGCCTTCTCGGGTATAGCACTGAAGATTTGGAACTCCCTCCCCCCTGAAGTCAGGGTGAATCCTTCCATTGTCTTCAACAAAAAGGAAGTCAAAGGGCTCTTGGTGAAGAAATCTCTGCTTCGGACTGGCTATTCCAGTGCACACAGAGGTAACAGTTGCTGATCTGTGGCCCAGCTTCTATGGTGGCGAGAATCCCATGGCTCTTCATTATTGTGTATTTTTTGCTTTGTTGGTTCTGTTTCTGATTGCTTGTTTCCCTCTTGTTGTGTAAACTGTAAAGCGCTCAGATACCCGAGTTGGTCATGTTTGCACTACAGAATACTTTCAAAATAAATAAATTGTAACAGGCTTCTTCCTTCACAGGCCAAAAGGATGGCAGGATTCTTCAGTAGCAGACTCAGTTCCACCGTTCCCAAGTAAATACAGGCAGCTACAGACAGTCTTACGTAGTTATATAAATCCAAAACTACCTCAGCACTAACAGAGCACAAATAGAAGGAGCCGCAATAAGACACTGGAAGAAATAGGGGCATATGTACAAAACTACTCACAGAAAAAATACAGAGAACACGTGCAACTAGCAATCAAAGGTACCTCAGCCCTAACAACGCATGTTGTGTTTGAATGGTCAAGGTAAGAGTTTGTGATAGAAAACATGCTGAAGCCGGCAGACTGTGAAGTGATGATAAAGAATCACAACTGCGATTGTCCAAGTGGATTTTTGCAGCTATTCACATCTATAAACAACTCTTGTCTGCATTGAGACACCTGTATTCAACAAGAAGGTTCCATTTCTGGGGCAGGAATTGATCATTCATATTTTCACCATCGCAAGGACTGGCACTTCTGACAGACAAGGAAACAGGGAGAGCAACAGCCATGTTATGGATGCTCAATCTTTAATAAAGTGTATGCGACTATTTTTTTTGCCGTCGTTCTCTTTGTTAGAGTTAGACTGAATGGCTGAAAAATTGTCTAAAATACTCACATATTTCCAAGGAACGTGTCCAGCGCACAGTGACCAAGCGGATTACAGCTCTTACCTGAACTTGGCCCTGTTGTAACATACCCAAATCCTTTAGCATTAAATCAAATACAGATTACATTTTATTCAGGGAATAATGGTGTCTACATAAAGTATTAATGCTGTTGTCAACCATGTTGAAAGCCTTTTCTAAATGTTCTTGATCAATCTGCCTAATTCTTTCAGCTACTTCCTGCTGTGAATCTTTCCATTACTGTTTATAAAAAATATAATTAATGCTTTGTATTTTAGGAGCAGGCCATCCCAAAATAAAGACAGGGATATCTAGGTTCTCCCTGATCTGTGATAAGGAAAATGCTACTTACCAGTATGCATCTATTCTTGGCATGTAGAGCTGCAGAGTCTCACACTGAGCATTAGAGCATTAGATTGCCACCTGGTGTTGGGCTCGGATGATTGCATGTTGTTGTCGTCTTGGAAGAAGTCTTTGTAGTCACGAGATAGGTGACTCCTCCCTTGGACGATAGTGCACATGGGCATTGACTCTATCCTTAGATTGTTTTTTTCCACCACTGGGTTCGGATGTAACTTTTCCGCTCCAGTTCGAAAACTACTTTCGAAGTACTTCAACGCCAAAAACTTACTGAAAACTTCTATGCAGAGTCTCACACTGACCATTAGATCACCACCTGGTGTTCGAACATGTTGTTTCAAAGCCTGCAGACTGCAGTGTGACAAAACTTGACAAAATTTGCCTACACTATAAGCTGTGACTACTGGTAACTTTACTACTGCTGAGAACCTAAGGAGGCCCATATTACATTGGGGACAAACTTACTGGGCGCTTTCTAACCACAACGCCTTGGTGGTCTGCTGTTGGTGCCTGGAGGGGGTGGGACTCTGCCCCCAGCTCTTATGTTACAATAGGAGGACGAGGAGGAGTTTGCCTCCCGACGTACTAAAGCGCAAGGAGACTGTCGCAGCGCGGACCACGAGCGAGCATGCCCGGGCTGCCGCATCTGCGGCTGGGTGAGGCTTGGCCATCCCTCTAATACTGACCACTTGGGGGGGTAAGCATTCTTCTTTTAGTTTCTTTTTCTTCCAATGGTATATTTAAAACTCAGTTTCTACCGTATTTTAATTAGCCCAATATAGACTAAGATGGAGTGAGTCTTTATAGTATTTCCTGTCCCATGAGGGGTGTCAAATTCTAAAGGAGGATGTCCAAACGGAAGCTTGATTCAAAAGAGGGGAGCTTGATGGCCAAAGCAGCCAGGAGAAAGACCAACATCCTTGATGGTTGTATTGAAAAGTTTGTGGGTGAACTTGATAAAGAAATTTTGAACGTTGAAAGAAGGATCTCCCTTGTTGTTGACCCTGACAATGTTCATACCTCTCAGCCTATCCTATCCAGCTTGCCAGATGTGGGCTGTTTGGAGACTAATTGTCGACCCTTGACCCTGTTGCAGGCAGGTGGCTCCCCACACCGCACATTACCACCTGTTGTGCCCATCTCCGGAAGCTCGCTCTTACCTCTGCTGACGTAGGTTCGAGGCTCCTCTGCCTCTATTGTGTTTATTGGTGTTTGCTCCCTGTAGTCTGCTGATTCATTTTGTAATTGTTCGCCTTTTACTGTGCCCTTGTTGCCTTCTGTACCCTTTCTCCTTCAGTGCCCTTTTGCCTTCTGTGCCCCTTGCCTCCAGTATTCTCGCCCATTTTCCTGCCGCTGCATCCCCTGCGTCCCCGCCCCCCGCCGCTCGCCCATTCGTGCCCTTCTGCCTCCCGGCTGCTCCGTCCTCCCACCTCCCCTTCTTATGGCAGCCGCTGAGCAGCCGCACACAGTGGGCACACAGCTGGTGCGCCAGAGGCGCGCCTAAGACAAGCCCATCGGCACTGGTCCGTGCCTGGATCGTGCCCAGAGCAATACCCTCTGGTCCCCACGAATGCCTCAACGACCGACGCCTCTACAACGCCAGCACCCTCCAAGCATTCAACACCGGACGATCACACACCTGCTTCCTGGCCACCCCGAAGCACATCCAAGGACCCTTCTCCTACCTGAACTGCAGCTTCACCAGCCTCCGGGCCGCCCGCAGAGAAAGGACTCAACCATCTCAGATGCATCCTACTCAACACCCGATCTGCATGCAAACACGCCATCGGACTCTGGAACCTGATCGACTCATCTTTCCCGGACGTCGCCTTATTTATTTATTTATTTATTTATTGAACAGTTTTCTATAGCGCGAACATGACCCTTGGGTATCAGAGCGCTTAACAACAAAAGGGGCAGATTATAAAACACAACATATAAATATACAATATGACTGTTAGGAAATTGGTTAACCCCTTCCATGCTCATGACAAGGTCAGCTCGTCATGGGTGTTACCTGCGCTGTGCGTTTGACAAGCTAACCTTGTCATGAACAATGGGGATCCTGCAAATGCAGCACAGGAGGGGAAAACCCCCTAGCAGCCAAGGTGTTAAGAAAATTTCCATATAGGGGTACATAAGGATCGATACTTGTTTCAACATGAATATACAATACAGTGCGATTTGTTAGTGACTGATTAATATATATAGATAGATTGGCTCTTTCTATGATATGAATGATTTTAGTGACTCTACATCAGGTCACTATCTTTTCCAGACCCAGGTTGGCATCATTGTCATCATAACGTTGGAGTATTTCTATATATTTCCCTAGTTTTTATATAACAATGATCATCACAGTACTGAGTCTTAGATGGTGGGTAGTCTTGCCTATGGAAGGAACTTATTCATAAGAAAGATCTTAGTTTCCCTCTTAAATGTTGTAATGTTTGTTATTTTTCTGAGGCTCGGTGGAAGAGAGTTCCAGATTCTGGGAGCCGCTCCTGAGAACGTCCTCTCATAGGTTTTTTTCTTCCTGAAGATAGGTGGTCTCAGTAACAAATCTTTGGCACTCCCGGCAGGTCTTTTTCCTCCTGAGATTTCTATTTTCTGGGCGAGGTATTTCAGTGTGTTGTAATTAATCGCTTTGTGTGTGATACATGACATTTTTAGCTGTATTCTCGCTTCGTAAGGTAGCCAGTTTAAAGCTTTCAGGTGAGGGGAGATATGGTCAAATTTCCTCGTACCTGTTATAAGTCTTGCCGCTGCATTGAGGCATGCTTTTAATGGTGCTGTAGAGATTTTTGGTAGTCCTGCTAGCGTTGTACATCCATATTCGATCCTTGAGATAACCAGTGATTGTACTGCTAGTTTTAGATCCGTTTCCGTTAAAAATGGTTTCATTTTTCTCAAATAGTTCAGATGGAACCGGGAGTTTTTTGCCATTGCTTTAATGTGGGATTTCATGTCTAGATTCTCATCCAGTGTGATTCCAAGTGATTTCGCTGTTTCAACTAGTGTGGGGGTGCAATTTAACGCTGTAATCATTTCGGACCATTCCCTCACTTCTGACTGGTTCTTTAGAGGCGAGATAAGTAAGAATTTTGTTTTATTTGCATTTAACTTGAGATGATTGATAGTTAGCCATTTTAGTGTCTTTTTGAGGGCCTGATTCATTAAATTAATGTCCTCCAGGGACGCGATCTTGATGTATAACTGAGTGTCGTCCGCGTACATGTGGTAAGATATTTTGGCATTTCTCAGAATTTCTGTGAGGGGTTCAATATATAAGTTGAACAGTGAAGGAGATAAAGTAGATCCTTGGGGTACTCCTATTGTGTTTGGCCTAGCAGGTGAAAGTGCTTGATTTACTAGGAATCTCTGAGATCTATTCTGTAGGAATGATTCGAACCATTTCAGTACAATACCCGATATTCCCATCCTGTCTTGAAGTCTGTTCAGTAATTTTTAATGGTTAACTGTATCAAATGCCGAAGACAGGTCTAGGAGGATGAGTAGACAAGATTGATTGTGGTCTAGTGCCTGCAATGCATCATCGACAATGTGAAGGATTGCTGTTTCTGTGCTGTGACGTGTTCGGAATCCCGATTGGCAGTCATCCAACAGTGAGAAGTTGTTTATGTGCCGGCTCAGCTGTTTCTGAACACATTTCTCTATTAATTTGGCAAGAAGAGGAATGTTGGTCACTGGGCGACAGTTGTTTGGATCTGTTGGGTCAACTGTAGGTTTTTTGATGATTGGGACTACTTGTCCAGTCTTAAGGCATTCTGGAAGGATCCCCTGGGAGAGAGAGGCATTTATAAATTCTGTCCATATTGGAATCACTAGGTGGCTAATTTCTTTCAGGCATTTTGATGGTAAAGGGTGGTTGTAGTGGTTGTTGGGTTTGGTGACAGTCAGCGCTTCAGCAATATGAAGGTGTCCCATTTTGCCTTGTTTTTTGTCGCATCATTCACATAATTCAATGTTTGTTGTGGTGATGTTGTATTGTATTCAGGATTATCTGCTGCGATCCGGAGTTCTCTTTCCAGCTTGATGGCTTCGTTGGTGAAAAAGGAAGAGAATTCTTCACAACTTAGTTGCGCTTTGGTGACTTCATGGACAGATTTAGCCAGCTTGTTTGATTGTGGTTTTATAATCTCAAACATTTTCCGTGGTCTGTTTTTGGCATTATCCAGTTCTGTTCTGATAAATTCCTTTTTGGTGTTGAGGATCTTTTTGTTGTATTAATTAAAGCTAAAAGGAGGTATAAGACTCAGGCAGATAAACATCGCAGGTCATGTCCTGAGTACAACAAGGGGGATTGGGTGTGGCTGTCCACTCGGAACATTTGATTTCGCAAGTACAGTGTTTTCAACCCTCGGTTTATCGGTCCTTATAAGGTGCTCAAGCATATAAACCCTGTGGCTGTGAAATTGCATCTTCCACCTCATTTCCGGATACATCCGGTTTTTCATGTGTCTCTTCTGAAACCTGCAAAAAGTCTGGGCAACAAGCTCCAGGTACCTGTGAGAGTGCATCAGGACGTTGAATATGAAGTGAGACGTATTTTGGATGCTAGGAGAGTGCGAGGCAAACTACAGTATTTGATATCCTGGAAGGGGTATGGGCCAGAGGAGGACTCGTGGGAGCCTGTTGCGGCTGTACATGCTCCTCGACTTGTGCGGATGTTTCACCACTAGCATCCTGTCAAACCTGGTGGCAGTCAGTGAGTGTCAAAGGGGGGGTGTTCTGTCAGGATTCCCGGCCGCTGGTAGATCACTGCCTGCGCTTGGAATGTATCACGGGACAAAAAACTACGAATCCCATGATCCTTTGGGGTGGCGCGCTGTAATGACGTTATGCGCCAGGAAATGCTTATAGCGTGACTTCCATGAAGACGCGCTGCCGATTATTGAGGTTGCAGGAGTAGCGTTTATCTTGTGGGTCTGGAATCTATGGTGGAGCGTTCAGCTCATCTCGTCTTGCTCGTGGATTAATTGCAGAGGCTTTGGAAGCGCCTACACAGTTTGGTTCCAGGATTCTTCCACGGGTGTGTTTGCCCTGTCCCTTGGATTACTGGCTGAGGCTTAGGAAGCGCCTACTTCTTCAGGCTCGGGGGTCCTGCTCCGGGGGTTCGGGTGATTGAAGTGCCGAGGATTACTAGCTGGGGCTTCGGAAGCGCCCACATCGTGAAGATCCTACTTACAGGTTTTCTTTTTCTTGTCTGAGTTCGTGTTTGTTCTAGAGGCTGGTAAACTCGGAGAAGTTTACTCATTACACACTTTTGAAACGGATAGTTACTTCTCTGGTCTTTGGGGTTATTAAACACTATATTCACAGTGTCTAACTCGAAGATCATATTCAAGATTATTGGAGCGTTTTGGATTTAGCAAACTTATTTGGTTTCTTCATTCGTTTGCTGGGCTGCTGTTAATTTGTTTTGATTCATTTGGAACAATGCAATAAAAAAATTTCTTGGAGGGAACTGGGAGTTATAAGAGACTAAGGTGACAGAGATTGTGTACACCTAATATGACATTATTGATGCATCAGTCAATGTATTCAAGAACACTATCAAAAGACAAAAGGAGACAAGAGGTAGAGAAATAGGTGGTCCCAAGATACTAGAGGGCCGTCTGGTATTTCTTATCCCTAAAGGGGTAGGTGTATCTTCCTTCTTATTCAAATTAGCAAGGTGGTTAATTCCTGTGAAGTCTATTAATAGAGAGATTATCATTCTTCCCTTACAGTAGAACCTGGGGATGAGAAGTTGCCCATTTCTTTACCTGATATACCAGCATTCCTGATTCTGTCTTACAGGTGAGGAACGAGTCACATTGTTAGATATTGTTCAGTATAGCAAGCACAGTGCCACTTATTCCGTGCTTTGTATATTACAGGTCTCCGGTTCCTGCAGCTCAGCAGTTCCCCTCCGGACCTTCTTTTTTCCCCCGCTTGATCTCCTTAACAGTCTGCGAACTATCAGTGTCAGACTTGGGATGATCTAGAGGAGGGCCCCTTAATAGCATCAATACAATCCTGGGGATACATCAAGGAGAAGTCTGACAGAATAATCGGCCCAAGTATTAGTATCCCCCCGGTTGTATTGATAAAGGATGGCCTCCATGGATGACGTGATGGCGGCCTTAGGCCTTGTGCAAGCCGAACTCGCGGCATCGCGTCAGGAAACGGCAGCGTTACAAGCAATGGTAGACGCGTTACAGCGTAACCCTTTTGATGTAGGGGCCCCTCAACCTGCGTCAGTGGTGGTAGAAATGCCTTCCCCAGTTCCATTAGCTCCCCCAGAATGATTTTTAGGTGATAGGAAGAAGGTGCAAGTGTTTATGACACAAGTGATGTTACATTTCACTTGTAAACCAAAGTTTTTTTTGACCAATCAAGCTAGGGTTTCCTTTTTGATATCGCACCTGGGGGGGTGAGGCAGCGCAGTGGGCAGTCCCTATAGTGAAGAGTAATGATCCCATTCTGTATGACTGGGATTTGTTTCGAGTGGAGTTCGAAAAGACATTTGACAGGCGAGCAGAAACATTTTCAGCAGACAAAGAATTGTTGGTGCTTAGACAGGGATCATCTGATTTAGTCACTTACCTGAATCATTTTAGGAGACTAGTAGCAGAAACGGAGTGGCCCGATGCAAAACAAACCGTCTTGTTCTATCAAGGACTCACAGAGAACTTAAAAGATGTCATAGCACAGGTCGACACCCAACCTACAACATGTGCAGCTCTGATCGAATTGGCATTGAGGTTGGACCATCGTTTAAGGGAACAAAAAGGAGACCATGGTAGAAAGGACAGGCCGCTACCCATGGATGACAAACAGAACGGTGGAGAAAAGTCAGAAGGAAAAATGGAACTGATGGAAATTGGAGCTGTCAGATCTTCATTGACGCTCAGTGAAAGAGAGCATCGCCGCAAATTCGGGTTGTGTCTTTATTGCGGAAAGAAAGGACACTTCTTGCGTGAATGCCCTATAAAACCCAAAGGGGGTCGTTTTCGTTCAGGACAAGTGGCTGCTTCATCAGTAGAAAAAGGGTCGGAAAACTCCAGCGCTTGAGTCCACCAGAAGGGAGTAACTCAAGCAAGCAACTTATCCCTTCCGTGACATGTGAAGATTATGCTGGTAATCGGTTGTTCTTTTTGGATATGGAGTTATGGATCGACCAAGCCCCAAAACAAATCAGAGCCATCGTGGATTCGGGAGCTACGGGCTGTTTTATGGATAAAGAGGAAGCACGCCGACTGGGGGTAACTCCCATATTGAAACAAGTCCCTGAAGTGGTGTTTGCAGTAGACGGACATGAATTGGAGTCAGGCCCGATCAACCAACACACTCCTGAGTATGAGCTTTGGTATGGAGGTTACCATAAAGAACATCTTTCATTTAATCTCACCCATGCTCCTCACTATGGGGTGATATTAGGACTCCCATGGTTGCAGAAACACGAACCCATAGTGCATTGGACTGAGCAATCTTTGGATTTGCACTCCTCTTATTGTCAAGAACATTGTAACGGTGAAACTCCCCGTCCTTCTAGTGTCCTGGCGACCATGCATGCCATAAATACAGCAGCTGAAAAGGAGGTATCGTTACCACGTTGTTACCAGGAGTTCGTGGAAGTATTTAGTGAAAGTAAGGCCGAGATATTACCACCGCATCGGGAATACGACTGCCGAATAGATTTGGTACCCGGATCAGTGATTCCATGCGGTAGGATATACGCACTCTCGCAACGGGAAACAACGCATCTCAGGAAATATCTGGATAAACTCCTACAGTTAGGATTCATTCAACCTTCTAGGTCCCCAGCGACCTCTCCGCTTTTTTTTATACCGAAAGCGAACGGAGAGTTGCGTTGTTGCATCGACTTCAGAGCGTTAAATGCCATCACAATCAGGAATCAATACCCATTGCCATTAATTCCAGTCCTGTTGGAGCAAGTACGATCTGCCAAGATCTATACCAAATTGGATTTAAGAGGAGCATACCATTTAGTCCGGATGAGAAAAGGCGACGAATGGAAAACAGCATTTAAGACGCGGTATGGGCTCTTTGAATATCTCGTAATGCCCTTCGGGCTCTGTAATGCCCCTGCTTCCTTCCATTTCTTTCTGAATGAGGTCCTACGTGAGTTTTTAGACATCTTTGTTGTGGTATACATAGTTGATATCTTGATTTATTCAAACACGGAGCTGGAACACCAGGGTCACGTATGCCAAGTTCTCCAAGCCTTACAACTTAACCACCTGTACTGTAAATTGACGAAATGTGAATTTCATGTCACCACCGTTGAGTTTCTAGGGGTATGCTCACTCCGTCAGGTCAGGTAATGGCCGAGAGAAAGGTACAAGCGATTGTGGAGTGGCCTAGACCAAAAAGTATTAAAGACATTCAAAGTCTCCTAGATTTTGCGAACTTCTACAGAAGATTTATATCGCATTTCTCTGAGATGGTGACTCCACTCACAAGGTTGACTCGGAAAAACATCCCATTCTTGTGGAGCACAGCAGAACAAAAGGCGTTTGACCTACTGAAGGAAGCCTTCGTCACAGCCCCAGTTCTTACGCATGCAAACCCTGACCTTCCGTTTGTGGTGGAAGCAGATGCCTCAGAAATGGCCATAGGGGCAGTACTATCCCAAAGAAACGAGAGTACAGGACATCTTCATCCCATTGCATTTATGTCACGCAAACTAAACACAGCAGAGCAAAACTACACAATAGCCGAAAAAGAACTTTTAGCTATAAAAGATACATTTACGGAATGGAGACATTGGTTAATGGGAGCGTCTCATCAAATCACTGTGTATACTGACCATCGCAATTTACAGTTTTTACGGGCTGCCTGACATCTTACTCCCAGGCAGCTCAGATGGATGTTGTTTTTTGCTGAATTTAATTTCATCGTCACCTTTCGTCCAGGAATCGAAAACAGGAAGGCGGACGCTCTGACTCGCCAAGAAAATAACTCCCCTGTACTGATGGCACCAGAGAGGAGCATCATTGAACCGCAGAAAGTGGTGGGAGTGATACGCCTGGAAGACTTCATCCAGAAAATCAAGAGAGGGATCCAGACCTTTGAATGGAAAACATGGATTCGAATGCATCCGGAGTGGAAAATCAGACAGGGGTTGCCAATGAAAGGCCAACAGGTGCTACTGCCTACACTGGGTCTGCGAAAAAAGGCGTTCGAATGGTGTCACAACCTTCCATGTGCGGGCCATACTGGAGGAATAAAAACATTGGAAAAGATGTTGAGAAGATTTTGGTGGCCTACCATTCGTCCTGACGTGTTTGCATGGGTACAAAAATGTACCATTTGTTCTCAAGCCAAGAGTGATCATCGTCCTACACAGGGGCTTCTGCAGGTTATGCCTACTCCAGTGACTCCTTGGGAAAGGTTCTCTGTAGACTTTGTGGTGGGGTTGCCTAAAGATCAGGGTATGACAGCCATTATCGTGGTGGTGAATTATTTAACGAAGTTGGGGCATTTCATTGCATGTAAACAAATTCCAACAGCTAGTCAGTTAGCTCAGCTCTTGCTCATACATGTAGTCATGTTGCATGGGCTTCCTCGTTCCATAGTGTCTGATAGGGGGGCTCAGTTTACTGCAAGGTTTTGGAAGGCTTGGTGTGAGAAACTTTGTATTTCTTCCTCCCTCTCCACAAGCTTTCATCCCCAAACAGACGGTCAGACCGAACGTTTGAATCAAACACTTAAGCAATATCTGAAATGTTTCGTAGACACCACCACTGACGCATGGGTTGATTGGCTGTGGGCTGCTGAGGTGGCGTACAATGATGCAATTCATTCTTCCACTCAGTATACTCCATTTTTTTGTACCTACGGTTTTCACCCCAGATTTGCCCCTTTGAGTTTGCCTTCTATTAAGGTTAAGATCCCAACGTTGCAATCCCGATTGGTTACTCTACGAAGCACTGTGATACAAGCACAGAATAACCTGGAAAAAGCTAAAAGGAGGTATAAGACTCAGGCAGATAAACATCGCAGGTCATGTCCTGAGTACAACAAGGGGGATTGGGTGTGGCTGTCCACTCGGAACATTCGATTTCGCAAGTACAGTGTTTTCAACCCTCGGTTTATCGGTCCTTATAAGGTGCTCAAGCATATAAACCCTGTGGCTGTGAAATTGCATCTTCCACCTCATTTCCGGATACATCCGGTTTTTCATGTGTCTCTTCTGAAACCTGCAAAAAGTCCGGGCAACAAGCCCCAGGTACCTGTGAGAGTGCATCAGGACGTTGAATATGAAGTGAGACGTATTTTGGATGCTAGGAGAGTGCGAGGCAAACTACAGTATTTGATATCCTGGAAGGGGTATGGGCCAGAGGAGGACTCGTGGGAGCCTGTTGCGGCTGTACATGCTCCTCGACTTGTGCGGATGTTTCACCGCTAGCATCCTGTCAAACCTGGTGGCAGTCAGTGAGTGTCGAAGGGGGGGTGTTCTGTCAGGATTCCCGGCCGCTGGTAGATCACTGCCTGCGCTTGGAATGTATCACGGGACAAAAAACTACGAATCCCATGATCCTTTGGGGTGGCGCGCTGTAATGACGTTATGCGCCAGGAAATGCTTATAGCGTGACTTCTATGAAGACGCGCTGCCGATTATTGAGGTTGCAGGAGTAGCGTTTATCTTGTGGGTCTGGAATCTATGGTGGAGCGTTCAGCTCATCTCGTCTTGCTCGTGGATTAATTGCAGAGGCTTTGGAAGCGCCTACACAGTTTGGTTCCAGGATTCTTCCACGGGTGTGTTTGCCCTGTCCCTTGGATTACTGGCTGAGGCTTAGGAAGCGCCTACTTCTTCAGGCTCGGGGGTCCTGCTCCGGGGGTTCGGGTGATTTAAGTGCCGAGGATTACTAGCTGGGGCTTCGGAAGCGCCCACATCGTGAAGATCCTACTTACAGGTTTTCTTTTTCTTGTCTGAGTTCGTGTTTGTTCTAGAGGCTGGTAAACTCGGAGAAGTTTACTCATTACACACTTTTGAAACGGATAGTTACTTCTCTGGTCTTTGGGGTTATTAAACGCTATATTCACAGTGTCTAACTCGAAGATCATATTCAAGATTATTGGAGCGTTTTGGATTTAGCAAACTTATTTGGTTTCTTCATTCGTTTGCTGGGCTGCTGTTAATTTGTTTTGATTCATTTGGAGCAATGCAATAACATTTTTTCTTGGAGGGAACTGGGAGTTATAAGAGACTAAGGTGACAGAGCTTATGTACATCTAATATGACATTATTGATGCATGAGCCAATGTATTCAAGAACACTATCAAAAGACAAAAGGAGACAAGAGGTAGAGAAATAGGTGGTCCCAAGATACTGGAGGGCCGTTGGGTATTTCTTATCCCTAAAGGGGTAGGTGTATCTTCCTTCTTATTCAAATTAGCAAGGTGGTTAATTCCTGTGAAGTTTATTAATAGAGAGATTGTCATTCTTCCCTTACAGTAGAACCTGGGGATGAGAAGTTGCCAATTTCTTTACCTGATGTACCAGCATTCCTGATTCTGTCTTACAGGTGAGGAACGAGTCACATTGTTAGATATTGTTCAGTATAGCAAGCACAGTGCCACTTATTCCGTGCTTTGTATATTACAGGTCTCCGGTTCCTGCAGCCCAGCAGTTCCCCTCCGGACCTTCTTTTTTCCCCGGCTTGATCTCCTTAACAGTC
This sequence comes from Lissotriton vulgaris, assembly GCF_964263255.1. Classification (NCBI taxonomy): domain Eukaryota; kingdom Metazoa; phylum Chordata; class Amphibia; order Caudata; family Salamandridae; genus Lissotriton; species Lissotriton vulgaris. The sequence continues at coordinate 103,729,784 of NC_141685.1, read as the reverse complement.
TGCGAACTATCAGTGTCAGACTTGGGATGATCTAGAGGAGGGCCCCTTTATAGCATCAATACAATCCTGGGGATACATCAAGGAGAAGTCTGACAGTTATGGCGTGATGATCTGAGCAGTCACATGGGTCTATTGCGAGGATCGAAATGTACTCCTTTTTAGATATAATCCAATCCAAAGTTGCTCCTTTCGAATGTGTTGGTTGTAGGCATGCTTAGGATAGGTTCAGTTCTGTTAGAAAGTCTTTAAACGCTTTGACCTGTTTGTCGTTGATGTCGTTCCAGTGTAAATTGAAATCACCTAAAAATATAATATTAGTGTCGGTGTTAGCGTTAGCTGTGATGATCTCCATAAGATGGTCTATGAAGTTGGTATTATTTCCCGGTGGGTGATACAAGGCATGTAGATTGCAAATCTGTTTGTTCTCCGATCTTTAATTGAGTCCTACATATTCGCATGAATCAAGAGGGTCGGATTGAAATTGTCCAACTTCTAAGTCCGATCAGTGTATACAGGCTATACCACCTCCTGTCTTTTTTTTTCTATCAAGTCTCATTATGTTATAGTGCGGGGGCACCAGAAGGTCCATGACTGGGGCTGAGGATTGCGATAGCCACGTTTCAGTAAGGATTGTTATGTCTAATTCCTGGCTGATAATGGTGTCGGCTATGTCCGAGGCATGTTTAGCTGCAGATCGACAGTTGAGCAGTAGGCATTTTAAAGATTTCTCTGTTTTATCTGTGTTTGTGGACTTAGTGGTTAGTTGGATTTGTTGTAGGTTGTTGCGATTGGGTTTCCTCTCATTCCTCTTGGATATTCTGTTGGCGTCTATCGGTACTTTTTTGATTTCTTCTCCTCTGAATCGGTCTTTAGGCTCATAATCCCGGAGTAGGGATATTAATTCTTCTTCCGTTAGATAATTCTGAGTTCTATCCAGTCTGTGTTGTCTCTTTACAAATGGCATCGCCCTCTTATTGCTCTCAGCTTTGGATGTATTTAATAGATCTCGTATATTCTCAACTTCGGTATGAGTGATTTCCGTGATATCACGCAACTTTTCTATCCCTTTCATAGTGCTTAGTAAATCCTGCGACAGATTGTTTATTTGTGTTTGGATCTCTATGAATTTTCTCATGACCTTATGTGACGTAATGTGATTACTCCTTCTTATATTATGAAGTTCACATTTATTATTGCAGTTTATACGTTCTGTACTTATCATATGGGTCTTCTTACGATTACCCTTAAATCGTTATCTCTTCCCTTTTTATCTGCCATGTTGGAAGCTCTATCTAAGTTTCGTGTTTCTCGATTGTTGCTGCTGTTCGCGATTTGTCTGTCTGCATCTTTCCCTGACAACGTTATTTGTGTTCCGCTTATGGTTCTTGTTTGAGTTATATGTTCCGGTTCCTGGCGGACTCTAGTTGGGGTGCTAATTGTGTTGGAATCTCTATCTAAATTTCGTGTTCCCAGACTGTTGTTGCTGTTAGCATTTCGTGTTCTCTCAGCATCCTCATTCTCACAGCACGTGAGTTCCGTTCCATTTATGACTCCTAGTTGAGTAATTTGTTCCAGTTCCTGCTGATCCCTAATTGGGGTGCTAATTATTGAAATCGTGTCTGATGGGACTGGGTTGATTTCTAAAGGACTCTGGAGTTGCATACGTCTTGTTTCTCTTATTTGCGTACTTATTTCTGGTTCCAGGATGTCTCTAGTTGTTATGTTATTTGTGGAAATATTGTCAGTTGGGACATGGTTGTCTTCTGATTGACACTGAAATTGTCATATGTTTGGGTTCTCTACATTTCTTTTTAAGGAAGAGAATATGTTGTAAAATTTTTCCAATTCGTTGTTAGAGGCTTGGATCATCACTATTCCCGTTTTGTAGATCGTTATGCATAGGTCTGCCCTGAAACTTGGTGATGCTATGGTCCTATATTTTGTACCATGTGGTATATTACTTGTTGATTTTATGAGAAGCATCTTTGTTATGGCATTGCGCCATTTTGCCGTTCTTCTGGTGAAGAAAATCATATCCTTCGCGATAATTCCTTTATCCATGCAGAAGGTAGTGTCCGAGATCAATGTGTCTGGGTTTTTCTTCATTAGGTTATGCTTGAATTTTTTGGCTGCATTCTTGGAAAGATAGGAAGGGTATTTTATGATTAGGCTTTCCTGTTTTCAGTTTCTATTTTTGGTAAATTCTGGTGGGGTTTTTTCAGTGTTTTCAATATCTTAAAAAACAGTTGTTCTCAGTGGTTAAACATTTTCGCGCCACTAAAAACAACAGAAAAGGTGTTTTTCCAGTGTTTATGGAATGTTTTGCTTTTATTATTGCTTGCTTTCTGCACTGAAAGAACATGGTATATAGACAGTGTACTTATAGTGTATATGAGGTCCAAATAGATTTTTGCAAATTAATCCTATTGTAGTACACCATACAACACTTCTTCAGTGAGTCTTTAGGTCATGTGCGCTCGCTCTTTCCTTCTCATGTAAACTTCTGTGAAAAGGCCCTCTCAGCATTCATAGCCTCTTGGGCTGAGAACCATTAGCTAAGGGACACAGTTGGTATGACTCTTTCTTTGAAGCCACATAAAGCACAACATGAAAAATATTGGTGCATAAGAAAACAGTGCACCAGAATGGACTAAAAAGGCAATAGCATCCTTCATTAACTCTGAAGATTGTAAAGATGCTTTCAGCATACCATCTAACATGTGGCAAGGATGTCCTACAGGGAATAACTTCAGCTCGGGTATCAATTTTGACAGGTCATCACACAACTATTTTATATACTTAGCTGAATCACTGCAAATACAAACCATATCACTCCAATCTTTGTTGAACTTGGAAAGAACCTTTTTTGCAGAGCATTACAAGTGACACTGCGTTCCATGTTTTCCAAAAGTCTGGTGTCATGTTTTCACCACTATCCCAGATGCTTGGTGATATATATACTTGTCACTATACCTTGCATTGAATGTTTAAAGCCTGAGGTGTTGGAAATTCACTTACTATCAATACTGACCCACTAGAAACCATTGTCTGATGTATTAAGGGTTTTTACCCATTCTCATTGGGTAAATGCGATGACATATTAGGAAAGATTTTTATGAAACCAGCCATTTTACCTGTCAGTGAAAGAATCAAACGCAGACAAAATATCAAACATGCGTTTGATATTTCCTGATTCTCTATAGTTTATAAAATAATTAAACTAGACCTAAAACATGAAACTAAACCCTGCATCTTTAGACCAAAGGCCACAAAAAAAGTAAAAGGAAGAAGAAACAATATTTTAGTGGCATCCCTAAAGAACAAAACTCAAGCAGAATAATGTTAGCCAGTCTTTCTTACTGCTAGCTTTTATAACAAAGTTACATTGTATGGACCCCTTCAGAAAGAAAAAATTACTTTCACTCTCTTTTTTCTTTCTTTGAATGGCGCTTAGTTTGTGGTTGTCCAGGTGTTTTTTCAGTGTTTATATGTTTTAACCGGTGAGGGCTATTTTTCTTTCGGTTGGGTTTTATCAGTTATTATAGGTTTAAACCTAAAACCCCACAGCCTATTTATGATATAGGCGTTCCTACTTATTTGTTCAAGGTAGTTGTCCTCCATCTTTGAGATATGCAATTGAGTGATATTTGGATGATATTTGAGTTGACCTCTTCCTGGTCAATTCTTTTTAGAGTGGTCAAAATATTCTTATATAAGTAGGTAACTATTTTCTAGTTATTATGTACATTCCTCTTCCTGATGGCGGAAATATTCTAACATAAGTATGTAAATTCTAAAATAGTTACTAAGTAAAATCCTCTTCCTGGAGTTACTTTGTGTTGATTTTACAAGATGTCCGCCATGTTAGTTATCTCTCAAAGAGTTGATGCCTTTCTCTCTTTCTATGGTTTGCAAGTCCTTTTTCACTTTCCCTTGTATGTTTCTGTCCTTGTGTAACCTCCTTTTTCCATGATTACTATTTGCAGTCCTCTGCCAATTGCCCTTATTTCTTCCATTCATTTTGAAGATCATTTTCCAATGAAATTTTTCCTAATTAGTAATAAGAAGGAGGCCTAGAAGTTATTCTTCGATCTAGGGTGTTAAGTCTTTTTTTAGGGGCAATTCGGCCTCGTAGGCAGCAAACCTTCGTTATTCCTCCCCAGTGTCTTTTGCGGCCGCCATTTTAAGGTCAGGCATGCAGGTTCGATGATTAAAGATCATTTCTTTCGTCTATGATCGGTGTTTCCATAATATTGTAACAGAATCTTGCCCAAATTACCATAGTCAAGTCAAGTAAGTCAGAAATTTATATAGCGCGCTACATACCCATAGGGTCTCAAGGCGCTTGAGGAAGGGGAGGAAATTACTTGTCGAATATCCAGGTTTTAAGTAGCTTTCTGAATGCTAGGTGGTTCTGAGTAAGGCGAAGGTGAGTGGGAAGAGAGTTCCAGGTTTTGGCTGCCAGGTAGGAGAAGGATCTACCTCCCATGGTGGCTTTGTTAATGCGAGGAACAGTGGCAAGGGCTTGGTTGGAGGACCGTAGCTGACGGGAGGGGGTGTAGAAGGACAGTCGTGTGTTGAGGCATTCGGGTCCAAGTTCGTAAAGTGCTTTGTGTGCGTGGGTTAAGAGGCGGAAGGTAATCCTCTTATTTACGGGGAGCCAGTGGAGGTTTTTCAGGTGACCAGAGATGTGTTCTTTACGCGGTATGTCTAGTATGAGTCTGGCTGATGCGTTCTGGATGCGTTGGAGTTTTTTCTGAAGTTTTGCGGTGGTACCGGCGTATAGGGTGTTTCCGTAGTCCAGGCGACTCGTAACCAGTGCGTGAGTGACCGTTTTTCTAGTTTCGGTGGGGATCCAGCGAAATGTTTTTTTGAGCATGCGAAGAATGTTGAAGCAGGATGATGAGACAGCGTTGACTTGTCTGGTCATTGAGAGTGAGGAGTCCAGGATGACGCCCAGGTTCCGTGCGTGGTCCGTCGGGATGGGTGCTTTTCCAGGGGCCTCTGGCCACCAAGAGTCGTCCCAAGCGGAGGGGGAGGTACCTAAGATTAGGACTTCTGTTTTGTCTGAATTCAGGCTACTTCTTTCATTCCTTCGTGTAAGTTGTTTTTGGCGGTGTTGGGGTTCTTGGTGAGTGAGAGGATCAGTTGGGTGTCATCAGCGTAGGAGATGATGTTGAGATTGTGTTGGCGAACGATGGCCGCGAGGGGGCTCATGTACACGTTGAAGAGGGTGGGGCTGAGTGACGATCCTTGCGGCACGCCGCAGATGACTTCAGAGGCCTCTGATTTGAATGGAGGGAGCCGGACTCTCTGAGTTCTTCCGGTGAGGAACGAGGTGATCCATTCCAGTGCTTTTCCTTGGATTCCGATGTTACTGAGGCGCTGTAATAGGGTGCTATGGCAGACTGTGTCGAAGGCTGCGGAGAGGTCAAGGAGGATGAGGGCGACTGTTTCTCCATTGTCCAGTAAGGTTCGAATGTCATCTGTTGCTGCGATGAGTGCGGTCTCAGTACTGTGTTTGGCTCGGAATCCGGACTGTGAGGGGTCGAGGGATTTGTTGCTTTCGAGAAAGGCGGCAAGCTGGTTGTTGACAGCTTTCTCGATGACTTTGGCCGGGAAAGGAAGGAGCGAGATGGGGCGGTAGTTTATGAGTTCGGTGGGGTCAGCTGTGGGTTTTTTCAGAAGGGCGCTGAGTTCTGCGTGTTTCCAGCTTTCCGGGAAGGTGGCGGAGTTGAGGGAGCAGTTGATGACGTCTCGGAGGCGTGGTGCTATGGTGGAGTCAGCTTTGTTGAAGATGTGGTGAGGGCATGGGTCAGTTGGGGATCCTTAGTGGATGGAGTTCATCAGGCGGATGGTGTCCTCAGTGGAGATTGGGTTCCAGTCGTTAAGGATGTTCAAGGGGGGAGAAGGTCCTGCAGAAGGTTGGGTGGGGAGGTCTTCGGGTCGGTTGTCGAAGCTGTTGTGGATGTCTGCAATTTTGTTGTGGAAGAAGGAGGCTAGGGAGTCGCAGAGGGCTTGAGAGGGGGTGATGTCGTTGGAGTTGGCTGATGGGTTGATAAATTCTTTGACGATGTTGAATAACTCCTTGCTGTTGTGGGCGTTGTTATCTAGTCGGTCTTTGAAGGCGGCTTTCTTGGCAGATCGGATTAGTTGGTGGTGTATACGGGTGGCGTTTTTGAAGGCGTCTCTGGTGTTGGAGTTTGGGTCTTTTTTCCATGCTTTCTCGAGGGAGCGACAGAGTTTCTTGGATTTCTTAAGATCATCGTTGAACCAGGAGGCCTTCTTGCTGCTTAGTTTGTTTTGATGTTTTTTCCACGGTGCTAGGATGTCGGCGCTTTTGGATAGCCATTGGGTGAAGTTCATGGCTGCTTGGTCGGGGTTTGAGGAGTGGACAGGAGGGATTTGGAGGAGCGATGAGGAGATCTGGTCGATGGTGAGTTTGTTCCAATTTCTACGCAGGGTGGGTTGAGGGTGGTAGTGGATTGTGGGCTTATTGTAGGAACAGTGAACGCAGCTGTGGTCCGTCCAAAGAAGAGCTGTGGTGTGGCTGAATGAGACGTATTTGCTGGAGGTGAAGATAGGGTCGAGTGTGTGACCTGCAATGTGGGTGGGGGAAGTGACAAGTTGTTTGAGTCCGAGGTTTGCGAGGTTGTCCAGAAGGGTGGTGGCGCTGTTGTCATTGCTCTTTTCCAGGTGAAAATTGAGGTCTCCCAATAGGATGTAGTCCTCGGAGGGGAAGGCGTGTGGGGTGATGAAGTCAGCGATGTCGTCATTGAATTGCGCCCGGGGGCCGGTAGAGAAGGGTGCCTCTGAGTGTGGTTTTGGGGTCGGTGTGGATCTGGAAGTGAAGGTGCTCGGCGCTGGTAAGGTTGTCATCTGAGCTGGTTGAGATGCGAATGGAATTCTTATGGACGATGGCGATGCCTCCTCTAGTATGCTTGACGCGGTCCTTACGGATGAACTTGTATCCTTCTGGGATGGCAATGGTGATGTCTGGGGCTGATGAGGCGTTCATCCATTTTTCTGTTAGGAAGGCGACGTCCGGTGAGATGGAGTCTAGTAGATTCCAGAGGTCGATGGCATGTCTGTGGACTGAGCGGGTGTTGAGCAGGATGCATTTTAGGTGGTTGGTGTTGGGTCTCTGTGTCGCGTTGGTGGATGAGGAGTAGGTTTTGGTGCCGTCAAACTTGCAGGAGTTGCATGAGAAGGGTCCATGGGTGTGTCCAGGAGCGGCTTGGGCGCAGTTGGGGGAGCGGCCGGAGTTAAGGGCTAGGAGGGAGGTGGCATCGTATGTGATGCGGGGTGGGTGGTTGGTGCGAGGGGCAGGGGGTCTGGCACTGGGCGCGGTCCAGGCGCGGACGGGCGTAGACGGGCTTACCTTTGGCGCACCTTCGGCGCAACTGGGGCGCGGCTGCTGCGCATGAACGCTGCGCGTTGGTCATAAATGGATGGTGGAGGGGGCGGAGCGTGGGAGGGGCAGCAGCTGGGAGGCGGTAGCGGGGAGGAGGGGCGGCCCAGGGAGCACCAACACAAACAAAATGGAGGGTCAAAGTGAAAGTGAGGCAGGGGCAGCAAATGGAAATTGATGGTAATTGTATATGATGGTAATTGTAAATGATGGTAATTGTATAATAATACTAAACTGAACGTGCTAATATGCGCGATATGCTAATCGCGCGAGAATGCACGATGCACGAGAGCGGGGGCAGAGTCAATCTGATTACAATATGACAATGCTGCTTGCGGCTTCCTGGAATTCCGGGAGTCACTCACGTTCATCTTTATCGCCATCTGCGAACGCATCGTCTCTCTCCTCTACGTTACTCCGCGTCGAGCGGTCTAGCGCATTCTATTGGGGTGTCTCCACGGGGTTAATTCCTCCCAAAAACTGTTCCTGTTTGATTCTCGAGTGCATTCTCCAGTCTCCCGTGATTATTGTCGCCACTCAGGATTGCAGGCTGAATTCTCCTTCGCTCCGCTCCTCAGACGGTCCTCCGTCTCGGTGATCTCGCCTGGAACAGCTGCCGGTATTGCTGGATTCCCGATAGGTTCACCGATGAGCTCTCGGTTGAAACGGTAAGCAGCTTCACTTCTTCTTCTCCAATTCCGGTAGTTAGTGCTCCACGAATGGCTTGTTTGCAGAGGGGTTTAACAGGGATTTTGACCACTTTGGTCATCCCTAACCCAGGAGCTCTTGATAGAGGCTCCTACCCGCGGCCATTTAAAAAAAAAAATTAAATTTTAAAAACGCCTTTCTGACGGAGACCTGGATGAACGCCTCCTCTGCGCCCGACATCGCCATACCCATCCCAGATGGCTACAAGATCACCCGTAAGGACCGCATCAACGGAGTAGCAAGTGGAATTGCCATCGTCCACAAGAACATCCTCCGGGTCTCGACCATCACCGAACAACAACCTTAGCACCGCCGAATACCTACACTTCCAGATCCACACGGACCCCAACACCACCCTCAGAGGAACCCCCCGGACCCTGGCCTCAGTTCAGCGATTCCATCATCGACTTCGTCAGCACGCATGCCATGGCCTCCACAGACTACAGGCTCCTGGGAGATTTGAACTTCCCCCTCAAGAACAACAACGACACAACTCCACCACCCTGCTTGCCAACCTCGCCGACCTCTGACTAAAGACAGCTCGTCACAATGCCCACCCACTCCGCCGGCCACACGCTCGACCCCATCTTCTCCGCAAGCTCCCACGTCACCTTCAGCCACACCACCGAACTTCACTGGACCGACCATCGCTACATCCACTTCACTTTCCAGAAAACCGCCACGCACCACTGCACCCAACAGATCCACCGCTGCAGCTGGGGCAAAATTACTGAAGACTAGCTCAACACCACCCTTGCCCGGAGCCCGCCCGCCGACCCTACCGACATCTACACCGCCGCCCGCAACCTCAGGCGATGGCCAACACTCTGGCCCCGATCAAGAAACCCTCCAACAGGCACACCGACAAGAAAGCCGGCTGGTTCACCACGGAGCTCCAGGCCTCCAATAAAACCTGCCGCCCGACTGGACGACTTCAACATCATCTCCTACGCCGATGACACCCAGCTGAACCTCTCCCTCACCAAGGACCCCATCACTGCCAGAGCCACCCTCCACGAAGGAATGAAGACTGTCGCCAAGTGGATGACGAACAGCCGACTGAAGCTGAACTCAGACAAGACGGAGGTTCTCATCCTCTGCTCCACCCCCTCAGCCTGGGATGACTCCTGGTGGCCGACCACACTGGGAGCAGCACCAACACCCACCAACCACGCACGCAACCTGGGGGTCATCCTCAATTTGACACTTTCCATGACCAAGCAACGCTGTTTAGTCCTCCTGCTTCAATACCCTACGCATGCTCTGCAAGATCAACAGGTGGATCCCCACCGAAAAAAGAAGAATGGTCACCCAGGCCCTCGTCAGCAGCAGGCTGGATTACGGAAACGCCCTCTACATGGGAGCCTTGGCCAAACTCCTGAAACAACTGCAACGCATACAGAACGCCTCTGCAAGCTTGATCCTCGACATCCCTCGCCACAGTCACATCTCACCCCACCTGAGAGACCTGCACTGGCTCCCCGTCAACAAGAGGATCACTTTCAAGCTACCTCAACAGCCGACTCACCCTCTACACCCTAACCGCCCAGCTCTGCTCCGCTTCACCGACCTCACCCCACCATAGTCCCCTGCATCCGAAGAGTGACCACCGGCGAAAGATTGTTCTCCTACAGCGCCGCCAAGCCCTGGAACTCCCTCCCCATCCTCCTACGTCAGACCCAGGACCTACTAACCTTCAGGAGGCTACTCAAGACCTGGCTGTTCGAGCAGTAGCAGCACACCTCCCCTCCCCAGCGCCTTGATACCCTCCTGGGTGAGTAGTGCGCTTTACAAATGTTCTGATTGATTGATTGAGTACTCCTCTCGTGCAGGCCTCACTGCTTATTGCCTCTTGTAAATGCCCCTACTTCAACCAAGGTCTCCGCTTAATCAGCAAAACTGTCTGCTAACCATCTGGTTCCACTTTCTAGACTGTTTGAACCCCATTGTTGATCTGCAGGACGAAGATAATTGTTTTGCCCGTGTAGAGCTGCCAATAGAAATCTACTCATGAAGCCAGTAGGTCCCAATATCCCAGGGGTCAGTGGTTTGATTCTGCCTTAATAATGGCCTCCCTCAACCTACATCGGGTTTTGAGACAGACTGCTAGAGATGGTCCAAGAGCTTAGAGCCGAGTATAAAAGTTCTCTAAGTAAAAGGAAAAAAGAGATTAAAATGGAGTATTGGGGGACTGGGTCAGTCCTGTCGGATGATGGACGCTACAACTTTCTGGAGGATGGTGTTATGGCTGGATTTTCTGTTTAGATGGGATCAGCCCCCAGGGGCCCCTATGACCCAGCCAAAACGTACTCACCTTCCCTCCTCAGATCGTGTTCACAATGGATAGATTTACAGATATATATACAGGTCGCACCTAAGGATGGGGAATGATACTATACATATATATAGGAATTTTCTACAATATCTTATTCACATCAGTTGGTCTCGCGGCCACCCCGACCCAGACCGGTCTACCCTAGGGCAGATATTGCGCACAATCCGGTGCGACTACACATGGGCCTGCAGAACCCAATGCTCCCGTTTCCAAACGACCAACAATCCTGTCGATCTACACGTTAGTTCGACCCCCTAACGCCCTCACTTATTCAAGCCACAATCCTGTGGGTATCAGCACTGGTAGTCCTCCCCAGTGTTCTCACTAACGCCGTATATCAACGACGACCACATTCCTATGAACAGTTATCGGGACCAAGTCTCAGTTACCTACCCGGGGTAAAACTATAATAATAATAACTTTGAATATAGTTCCAAATCGTATAGTGTACTCTCTGCTCTTGGCATCACAGGTCCACTCATTCCCTCTTTATTTGATCACCATTTACCTGATCGGGATTTCTCATCCGTTCACATAAACAACTCTCATCTAGGAATGCAGTTTACTAGGATTGAACATGAACACCCGGTACACAATAATTCTATAAGAATTAGGGTATTTATTAACAATAGACACCGATCACATTACTATGCAACAGACATTCTGCAAAGAAAAGGTAAAGATTAGAGTGCACATTCTATTAAAGTTTAGACAGAGGTCACCTTATTAGTGGGAAGTCTGGACTCGGCAGTCATCTAGGTTCCCTTCTCGTCTCTGTATCCTGGCTCGCCTTGCAGTCACACCCCAGCCGTCACAAGTACACGTCTGCACCGCTAGGCTCAACCTCGTCTGCTTCCCTTCAGGACACCGGAACCTTGCTGATTATTAGCTACCGTCTCTCTCTCTCTCTCTGTCAGTGCTCTCGGCGCTGCTTCTCGTTCAGTCTTTCTCAGAGAGTTTCGGTCTTAAATCTTTCTCCGACTTCAAAGTTGGCGACTTGTCCACCATGAGATGAATAATGGCAGAGATGCTAACGGCTAGATGCCGCCTACGGACTAACTGACAAACTGACTAACACCTTCGCTAATATCAAAGCCCGATCCTTCATGGAAATTCACGGCCAGTAACCTGCCGCCCACCAAATTCTTGTACCTCCCCGTACCAAGGACACTTTCCCAGCCGGCCGGCCTGAAGTTGTGTCTTCGGAGTGGAGAAAAATACATTCCTTCGATAAGGGTCAGCCTGAACCGGTTCTCTCCAAGCGAACAACAGCTTGAAACTAAAACATTACACTTCACCTAGAAAGCCTTCTCGAGCTACCGGGCAGAAAGCAAAATGGAGTCTGTCTCGTTTAAGGCCTACGGAGCCCACAATATGCATAGCTCCATAGATAATAGCCCAGCATGTTAGTAAATGAGCAAATCATAACTAATACTTATATATCTATCCCCTAACTTAAATTCATAAGCCTTACTTTAAGGAAAATGGTACGAAAATGCCCTAATATATGTAAGAAAGGGTCCTTGTCTATCGGCCTAATCCCTATGCTATGGGGGTGATAGGCTGGAGTCACTCTCCATCATTCTCCTTCTCCAAAGAGCTAGCAAAAAGGCAGCCATTACATTACACCCCTTGACTCCAGTCTATTAACCACAAACTAAATGGAACTAACATCGGTAGAAGAATAATATGAAACAAAACTAACTGATCTGCGACCCTTACTAAGCCTAAATAATTGCAGCAGGGAAGGGATGCACTGAATCAAGCAACAAATAGCTATTAGGACACAAATAGCGACAATAATCCCCCCTAAAATCTGTCGTAAGGAATGCATGTCAGGGAGCCAATTAAAAAGCCAGTCAAAGAAACCCTGATCTATATGTTGTCTAATTTCTGCAGTCAAGTCATGGAGTTTGTCAATATGGGATTGGATAGCTTTAGAATGGTCAGACAAATTAAAACAGCACAGACCTTCAAAATCAGAACATTCATGTCCATGTTTCAACAAGAGATAATCAATAGCGGCCCTATTCTGCAAAATAGCTCGACGTTCACCTTGGGCGTCTAATAAGAGATCAGATAAAACAGTAGACGTTTGGTTAATGGACTTAACCATCCAGCAGGCCATTTTGCCGATTGTCTTGGCATTATAAACGGACAATGCAGGCACTCCAATAATAGAAAAAGCTAAACCAAGGTACTCTGATCTAGAATAGAGATGAACAGAGGAATCACAATCTTCATGCAATGACATTGAATCACGTACAATACGGGAATGTGAAGTAGGATGTGAGGAAAACATTAACAAACTCAATCTAGTGATGGCACATGGGCCACCAGAAATATTCGCAGGAATATAGGGCCAAGATGAATTCCCACAGGAAAAGAGCCATCCAGCTGGCAATAGCATCGAACGATAATGGCTAGTGGCTACTAATAATCGTTTACATGTCATATTATTTTTAACTGAAAAACATGAATTCGGAAGTCTCTTTGAACATAACAAACGTTGATGAGCTGAAAAGGAAGTAGCGGCTTGGAGCTTCAGCCTCAAGCACTCAGTAATAGCTTTAGGGTCACAAGTCATGATGAAGCAAAGGTCTCCAGGGGTAATATTAAAAGTAGTGATTCGGGAATGAATAGGGACATCGAGGTCTGGAAGAGTAGTACATGAGGGACAAAATTCATGTGCCGCGAAGTCACCCAGAATAACATTAGGTCGGGCATTAGATATATTAAAAATATGGCGAAGAGTTTCGGTGGATGCAGGGACAGCAACCAAACAGGTCGCTAAAATATCAGTGACAGACTTCATGGGGGTAAGGCAGAAATGCGGAGAGTTCGTCACCCGCCTTGCGAGTGTAATCCAAAAGTTCGATGACTGTACCCACGCGGACCGCGGGGCTCTCATTATCCCATCAACCGGCGTCGGTGGATCCTCTCCTCTCCCGGCGTAGTAAGCCAAAAGGAGTCCAGCGCCGACACATCCTGCAGCAGCAATCCAAAGAATGATCTGAAAGAATACAAACACAGGCCTTAATCATTCTCGTAAGTAACATTTATCAGCTGGGACAGCTTCCCAGCCATCTTTCCCTGGCTTCATCACTAAAACGGTGTTGTCATGACCGGTCGCAATAATATCAGCCTGTTCAGGAGGATTTTTAGGCGATTGCACCCATATCTTAGCTCTAGGAAGATCAGACGATCCGAAGCCTTTTTGTCCTCGCACAGTTAGCAACGTTGGGGCAGAGCCTTTTTTGATCTCACCACTGAAGACAGGCATAATCAGTAACTGAGCAACACGGTCAGACTTTTTGATGAACAAATCCGTCTCACTGCTATTAAGCAGGAGAACCTTAATCTCTCCCTGATAATCACTGTCAATTACTCCTCCGAGCACTTGTACACCTTTCAGGGCCAGGCCAGATCTAGGGGCAATTAATCCAAAGCTACCGGCAGGTATACAGACACCAATGCCAGTTTCAACAATGATTCGATCCTTTCCTGGGAATTTAGCATCATTTAAAGCATGCAGGTCGAGGCCTGCAGAACCAGGGGTAGCTCTACATGGAGCCAGAGCACCGGGGGTAATTTCCCAATACATAACAGTATTTGATATAGAATTCGGTTTCGCATCAACATGAGGAGGAAACAAACGCATTAAAGGAGATTCAGCATGCAACAAAGGACGATTATTTAAAATTAACAAAGCTTGAAGTAGGACATCTCTCCACTGGCTGTAACGGTCATCAGTCAACTTGCGCAACTGTTCTTTCAACAAGCCATTCATTCTCTCAATCAATCCTGAAGCTTGTGGGTAATATGGAATATGAAACACCCAATCGATATTATTTTCCGAACAGAATTCTTGTACCAATCTTCCACGAAAGTGGGATGCGTTATCTGATTGAATCTGGAATGGGACACCATAGTACAGAATAATTAGCTCCAGGGTTTTAATTGTATTCACTTGGGTAGCGTTTTTGCAAGGGAAAGCGACCAAAAGGCCACTATAAGTATCAACCACTGTGCAAATATATTGACAATTTCTGCTCATAGGGAGCGGACCAATGTAATCAATCTGCCAAATTTGGGCGGGCAATTTACCTCGATGTAAGTGACCTCGAACAATCTGAGGCACCGCTTTTTTCCTAGAATGCTGACAAATGGGACAATGTAGAATGACATCTTTTATTAAAGAAAAAGGGATATGAATCCCTCTATCGGCAGCCCACCTGCTAGTGGCTTTCTCTCCAAAATGTCCTGCTTTCTGATGGGCCCACTTCGCCAATCCCGCCAAATCAGAATCCTGCATGTCAGCCACTGCCTCAGAGATTTTAGACTGCTCATCTGCAATATTATGGAAAAATTTGTCAAGGGAGTCAATTGGAGTATGAGCATCCACGTGAAAGATTGTTACAGTACTCTGCGGGAGCAATTCCCAAATTTCTTGCCACAGCTCCTTGCCCCACAGTTCCTTCGAATGCAATTCCCAATTATGAGAATGCCAAGTTGGCAACCACACCGCTAGTCCATTTGCAGTGGACCAGGAATCAGTGAAAATATGACATGTACCAGGTAGTTCCTGTTTCAAAACTTGGTAAACTGCATAGAGTTCTGCATATTGACTACTCCTACCGTCTCCAGTTGTGCTCAATAATTTCTGTGTGATCGGGTTATAAGAGACAGCTTTCCAATGTCTTTTGTCACCAATGAATTTCGCAGAACCGTCCGTAAACCACACATGTTTTCTATCCTCCGCGGACAGATCATCAAATGATTTACCCCACTTCACGGGAGACTCCTGCACTACGGGAACCGAACACTCACTTTCAATCTCATTGGAGGGCGCCTGCACCACTCGCTCATGTAAAACCGTCACACCTTTCGGACCCACACGTGCCCTGTCCTGAATGTACCATTTCCATTTAATCACACTAGCCTCCTGAGCATGTCCAATTCGATGGGATTTAGGTGAACTCAAAACCCACTGCATAATGGGAATTTCGGGCCTTAAAATCACAGCATGGCCTAAGGTCAATTGCTCGGTATCCACCAGAGCCCAATAACAAGCAAGCAACTGTTTTTCAAAAGGTGAGTACCGCTCACCAGCTTCAGGTAACTTTTTAGTCCAAAAACCCAATGGCACTTTATGTCTGCCCTGCTTTTGCCACAAGCTCCAATTGGCATACAGGCCTTCCACAGACACATTCAAATCCACATCACCTTCACTCACAGGCCACAAATCCAGAGCATACTGAATAGCTTCTTTAGCCGAATTAAAAGCAGTCTGTTGAGGTTCACCCCATTCAAACGCATTCTTCTTACGAGTGACTCGATACAGTGGAGCTAAAATTTGACTCAAATGGGGAATATGCTGACGCCAAAATCCAAACAAACCAATAAAGCATTGAGCTTCTTTCCTGTTTCTGGGAACAGCAAAATCAAGTATTTTTCGTTTAACCTGTGGAATCACCTCTCTGTGACCCTCATGCCAATTAATTCCCAAAAATTTCACAGCTTGGGATGGAGTTTGTAATTTGTCAGGATTGATTTCCCAGCCTTTTGCTCGCAAACAGTCAATAATTTGATCTAAATGGGACTGCACCTGGTCTTGCGTTTCACCTTGAATCAAAATGTCGTCAATATAATGACAAACCTGAACTTGTGGATTCGTGGGCACTTCAGACAAATGTTCCGCCACCAGCCGGTGACAGATCGTAGGACTATGTACATAGCCTTGAGGAAGACTCCGGAACGTCATTTGACGTCCATTCCATGTGAAACTGAATTGTTCTTGACATTCGGGGGCAATCGGAATTGAAAAGAATGCATTAGCAATATCAATGGAAGCATACCACGTACCCGGATGCTTTTGAATTCTCTCAATCAGTGTGATGATGTCAGGCACTGCAACAGTCAATTTAGGTGTATTTTTATTCAATTCTCGATAATCAACAGTCATGCGCCAAGAATTATCACTTTTGCGCACGGGCCAAACGGGATTATTCCAAGCAGATGTGACCGGAGTAATGACTCCTGCGTCAACCAAATCCTGAATCATAGCGGTAATTTCTTCATGACCACCTGGGATGCGATATTGCTTTTGAGAAATCACTTTCGTTGCTAAAGGTATTTTAATAGGTGGCATGCGTAAACGGCCAACCCGTACGGGTCTGGTCGAAATGTACTGTCGTGTACCAAATTGATAGTATCCGTCATCCAAATGCAAAGTCATACCTTTCAAAATGTCAATTCCAATAATGTATTCCAAAAGTGGCACAACCAACACAGAGTATTCTCTACGAGGGATTCTACCAATTTTAATTTCGAGTGCAGTCTGAACCGCGGGTGTTTCTTTACCACCCAGACCAGTAATCGTAAAGGACTGTCCATGAAACTTTCTCGATTTACCATGAATTAAAGTGGCCTCCGCCCCAGTATCAACTAACGCTCGGGCCCTTTGGATATTACGATGTTTCCAAAAAATCTCAATATCTACATAGGGTCTGTAATCTCTGTGGGCCCACTTGCGTACCGGAGCTTGACCTATTTCCTAGTCATTTTTCCTGCGCTCTGTCAACCAAGACAAATCAGGGTAAATACTCTTGGTTTTCTTTGATATTAGAATGTCTTGTTCATATCCGTCTCCAGTACGAAACGGATTAGTGTCAGGCTCAAAAAGATGTGAATTACGGTCAGAGAGTCTGTTACGATCCTCCCTCTTTCGTACGTCAGGGGAATAACTCCTTGCATCTCGTCGTCTGTTAGAAACACGATCATCTCCTCCTCTTTCACGCTCATCCTCTCTCCCCCTCCCATCATTACGACGAGGGGATCCATCACGTTCATAGCGCCGATCATCACGGCGATCAGAATTCACACGTCGTCTCTCATCACCACTGTCATCCGAACCACGATCATACTCATTCTTACGCACACGACGGGCACCCTCCTTTCGATCCAGACCACGCTTACGAAACATGTCCCATAAGCGATTATTAGGTTCACCATCAATGTCTTCCTTTTTGACACCATCAGCAATGAGAGCAAGGAACATGTCACGTCTAGAGAACTTGTAGTCACCACCAGTACGACCCTCAGGCCGAGATTGTCTTTCAATTTAAACCATTCACCCAGCTCACCAAGCTGACGAACAGATTCAAGCACAACAGACAAAGGATTGCCAGTTTGGTTAATCAATAATGTCATCATGACCTGCTTGTAAGCAACAGGAGAAGAACGTATAATGCGATTATGCACAGAAGATGTTAAAAGACCATCCAAAAGTTTATCAGCAGTACTAAGAAAGATAGCCGTTTTCATGACCTCCTCTTTTAAACGTTGCGACGCATCGCGCAGAGTGTACCACGGTTTCTCATCAGTAGGCCAATCAGATTCAGTTGGATATTTATGATTACAGCCGTCGGACGCAAGCTGGAGCAAAGAAATTTGACCAGCACCATTATAATTCCGAAAATGATCCTGAATCGTAGAATCAGAACTCAAAGAGCAAAATCGTAAGCAATCAACAGCATCGAGCATAATACCGGCAGCGCCAAGTTCATAAAGACGCACCATCCAGGTAAGCAAGGCCTCACCAGGCCGTTGTCGAAATCGTTGCAAAATGTCACTAACCTCCTGTTGAGTAAAGTCTTCAATACAATCAAGAGCAATACCACCCGGATTACCAGGGGCCTGTTGTAACTTTCGTCGAAAAATCGGGTGAGCAGAAACTGCAGGAAGAGCTTCCGAGGAAGCCCGCATCTTAGATTTAGTAGCACAATCAGTGCAAGCCACGTCATCCGAACGGGAAGAACGAGCACGGTCGGTGTCGGGACCCATGTCAGTACACAAAGCAGATTTACAATCACGTCCGGAGCGAGAAGACTCGCGCTTGTCACCCTCCTCTGCCGAGGAGTCAGAAGTATGAGAATCCCAGATATTACCGTCCCACTCATCGGGGTTCCAATCCATTCCAGCTTTCGCTACAACCATACGCACTTTGCGTGTAGATACACGACCACGACGATGTTTATACTTATATCGGGCAATACGGACCGCAGCTCTTTCAGCAATGGTCTGATATGTCTCAAGTTTGTCGGCAAGCAATTTATTTTGACAACGCAACAGAGTATGTGCATTTTGTAATTCAACACACTGTCCTTCCATATCTTTAAACCGCTTCTGTAGCTGAACAAACTTCTCATGCAATATTCTGTACGCATTAAGAACAATCCACCCTCTACGTCCTAAAATAGGAAGCTCATCACCCTTCACTACTGGCGCTTTCTGCAAGCACGATACCACATCGGCAGGCTCCGCCTGCTCCAAGCATGAAGACCAATTTTCACTCAAACCAGTAGAATCAGCCCACTCACGGGCCAAGGCCTCGTAAGGAGTACATTCCCAGCCGGGAATCTGAATCGGTAATTTGAAAACCGACGATGATTTTTTCGCAAACATAATGACACACAAACAAAAAAAAAAAAATAATAATTATATACACAAATATGAACAAAATTTTATACGTACAAGCCGAGCGCAAACCAACAAGATTGAAACAACACAATGCACACAGGCTTCGTAAACAGTTCGTGACGCCAGATGTTATGGCTGGATTTTCTGTTTAGATGGGATCAGCCCCCAGGGGCCCCTATGACCCAGCCAAAACGTACTCACCTTCCCTCCTCAGATCGTGTTCACAATGGATAGATTTACAGATATATATACAGGTCGCACCTAAGGATGGGGAATGATACTATACATATATATAGGAATTTTCTACAATATCTTATTCACATCAGTTGGTCTCGCGGCCACCCCGACCCAGACCGGTCTACCCTAGGGCAGATATTGCGCACAATCCGGTGCGACTACACATGGGCCTGCAGAACCCAATGCTCCCGTTTCCAAACGACCAACAATCCTGTCGATCTACACGTTAGTTCGACCCCCTAACGCCCTCACTTATTCAAGCCACAATCCTGTGGGTATCAGCACTGGTAGTCCTCCCCAGTGTTCTCACTAACGCCGTATATCAACGACGACCACATTCCTATGAACAGTTATCGGGACCAAGTCTCAGTTACCTACCCGGGGTAAAACTATAATAATAATAACTTTGAATATAGTTCCAAATCGTATAGTGTACCCTCTGCTCTTGGCATCACAGGTCCACTCATTCCCTCTTTATTTGATCACCATTTACCTGATCGGGATTTCTCATCCGTTCACATAAACAACTCTCATCTAGGAATGCAGTTTACTAGGATTGAACATGAACACCCGGTACACAATAATTCTATAAGAATTAGGGTATTTATTAACAATAGACACCGATCACATTACTATGCAACAGACATTCTGCAAAGAAAAGGTAAAGATTAGAGTGCACATTCTATTAAAGTTTAGACAGAGGTCACCTTATTAGTGGGAAGTCTGGACTCGGCAGTCATCTAGGTTCCCTTCTCGTCTCTGTATCCTGGCTCGCCTTGCAGTCACACCCCAGCCGTCACAAGTACACGTCTGCACCGCTAGGCTCAACCTCGTCTGCTTCCCTTCAGGACACCGGAACCTTGCTGATTATTAGCTACCGTCTCTCTCTCTCTCTCTGTCAGTGCGCTCCGCGCTGCTTCTCGTTCAGTCTTTCTCAGAGAGTTTCGGTCTTAAATCTTTCTCCGACTTCAAAGATGGCGACTTGTCCACCATGAGATGAATAATGGCAGAGATGCTAACGGCTAGATGCCGCCTACGGACTAACTGACAAACTGACTAACACCTTCGCTAATATCAAAGCCCGTTCCTTCATGGAAATTCACGGCCAGTAACCTGCCGCCCACCAAATTCTTGTACCTCCCCGTACCAAGGACACTTTCCCAGCCGGCCGGCCTGAAGTTGTGCATTCGGAGTGGAGAAAAATACATTCCTTCGATAAGGGTCAGCCTGAACCGGTTCTCTCCAAGCGAACAACAGCTTGAAACTAAAACATTACACTTCACCTAGAAAGCCTTCTCGAGCTACCGGGCAGAAAGCAAAATGGAGTCTGTCTCGTTTAAGGCCTACGGAGCCCACAATATGCATAGCTCCATAGATAATAGCCCAGCATATTAGTAAATGAGCAAATCATAACTGATACTTATATATCTATCCCCTAACTTAAATTCATAAGCCTTACTTTAAGGAAAATGGTACGAAAATGCCCTAATATATGTAAGAAAGGGTCCTTGTCTATCGGCCTAATCCCTATGCTATGGGGGTGATAGGCTGGAGTCACTCTCCATCATTCTCCTTCTCCAAAGAGCTAGCAAAAAGGCAGCCATTACAGATGGTTATGGATATTGGCTTCCTGGGTGCAAGTATTGATGATGATGTTATTACCACCATCAGCCCAGAGGCTTGGGTGCCTTATATCGCTCGGACTTGTCTCAAATGGGCCTGGAGGTAGCGGTGAAATCGCCAATCAATATTAATTTTTCATTCGATATTTGGCACGCCATTATGAAGTCTCTATTGAATAAGGTTCACATTTATACAGCAATCCCAGAATCACTGGCCTAACCGACTCGTGGTACACACCCACTATTAAGCCTATCTTCAAAAAGGGTGATTTGTAGTCTCCTAGTTGTTATTGCCCAATCTCCCTGTTGGATTCTGCTGTTAAAAATCCAGGGAAGGTGGTGTTGTAGCATTTGTTGTCTTGGGTCAGGGAGAACAACCTACTGTCGGATGTGCAATATGGGCTACAGGAGGGGCAGGGCACCGTAAAGCAATACCGAAATTTGCATTTGCTTTTTAGGAAATATACCACCCTTTGCCTGCCTTTATGAACCTGTTGCGCGCCTTTGAAAGTGTGGTAAGATCTAAACTGTGGGCTTTGTTGGAGGGTATGGGGTGGATCCAAGGGGTTGTCCAATTCTTGCAGGTCTTGCACTTTGACCTTACTGTGTCTGCAGGAGAAAGGTGTTCGTCTGGCTGGGGTGAATGAAGAGGGCATTGGGACAGTTAAGCTTAAAAGCTTTAGCCCCATTAGTCTAGAAGAGTCCCGTCGGGCCATATTAGCTAGTAAATCTGGCTCACCCTTTGACCCTTGCCCCCCGATGTTGCTACATGCCCTAGTAGACACGGTGAACCCGATTATCAATGACATCATTAACTCTTCACTTTCTACTGCTGAGATCCCACTGGATTGGAAACTCGCTGTTGTAAAGCCTCTACAGAAAAAACCTTTGGCAGATCCTACTACACTCTCCAATCTCCGCCCCATCTCGCTGCTTCCAGTATTATTCAAACTGACGGAAGCAGTTGTAAATAAACAACTTACAAGGTTCCTGGAGGATAATGATATCCTGCACCCTAACCAGTCCGGGTTTAGGGCTATGCACTCCACGGAGTCCGCCTTGTTGTTTACTGTGGAGACCTTGAGGACCGCCATGGACCTGGGGAAGAAGGCTGTACTGATTTTACTAGATCTATCGGCGGCCTTCGATACGGTCTCACACTACATATTGATTGGCCGCCTAGTAACATCAGTTACTAGTGTGTTGTACTTGAGTGGCTGAAAAACTTCCTCAGTCATAGGCGGCAAGTCACGGTATTGGGAGAGTTTTGTTCGGAGGAGAAAGCGATAACGACAGGGGTGCCGCAGGGCTCCAGCTTGAGCCTCCTACTTTTCAACCTGTACATGGTCCCCCTGATCGAGCTGATCTCATCCTTTGAGATCAGCACTATATCGTACGCTGATGATACTCAGCTCATCCTAGTACTGGATGGCGAGGTGTCGGGAGCAGAAGAAAATCTTAGAAACTGTCTCGCAGCCACCTTTATCTGGATGAGGAATAACCATCTAATGTGCAATTCGGGCAAAACCGAAATCCTGCCTTTTGAACAGCAAAATCTGTTCTCCCCCAAACTTTGGTGGCCGCAAGATGCAGAAGTCCCTCCTAACACCATTGACACGGCCCTTAACATGGGTATCAAGTTTGATGAGTCATTGTCATTTAAACAACAGGCGGTGGCTGTGGCCGGTACCTGCTTTAACACCATTAAAGGCCTAAGGACATTTTTTGATTTTCTTCCACTGGCAGCCAGGAAAACGGTGGCGGTTGAAGTTATATCATCTCGACTGGACTACTGCAAAAGCCTGTATGCAGGATTAAATAAATCCGTCCTGCACAGGCTGCAGATGGTCCAGCATGCAGCCGCCCGCCTAGTCCTGGGCTGGCCGAGGAAGTGGTCCGCCTCGGCAGTGCTTAAGGCCCTTTACTGGCTGCCAATTCATAAGCGCATCCTGTTTAAAATACTAGTTATCACATTCAGGACATACCACCAGAGAGGGCCAAAATTTTTTTTGAATCGCTTCAGACGCTACGTGCCATCCCGTAACCTTAGGTCTTCAAATACGAATCTGTTGTTGATTCCCAAATTTAAGCTTGTCACGAAGGGAGGCAAATCTCTTGGAGTGATAGGTTCCAGGTCGTAGAACAAGCTCCCCCTGCAATTGTGGCAAATCCCCGCTGAGAACCTATTTAGGAAAGCTTTGAAAACCTGGATTTTCAATCTTACGGTCACCGCGTGCTAAGCCTTGGTATAAGTATGCAGGGCCCCATGCTTCAGTAGTTTTCCGGCCTGTTTCCATCTGGCTACGGGCTAAAGCGCCAAGATGCTCCCTGGAGTGATAGCTGCGCTATAGAAAAGCACAATTACATTACATTACATTGGCCCCTATTTTGTTCTTATTGTACATCAATAGCCTTGAGAATGCGTTATCTACTTGTAACAGGTACAAAAAAAGTCCTGGTGTTCATTTATGCGGATTGCTCTGTTTCTGGGGAGAACACACCAGAGCATTAATACCCTTTTTCAGGTGTTCGTCAACTTCATGGATTCCTTGGGGTTAGCCACAAACCGTTCTAAAACCTTCACTATGTTGTGTGGCACCAAATCCTTGGAGATGAAGAGTGTATTTCTGCAGGGCCGTCCTGTTGCTACTACACAAGATTTGTCCTATCTGGGAGGGTTTTTGATGCTAGAGGTAGTTGGGCCCCTGTAAATATAAAACCTCCCAAAGGTTTTCCAATGCTGTGGGCTTTATTTATAATTTAGCCTCACAAATTGGAAAAAAACCTGTGGCTCCACTTTTGGAAGTTTTTAGCAGGAAGTGTTTACTGATCCTTACTTACGGGGCTGGAATTTGGGGCTTTTCCAACTGCCTTGCCCTGCAGACAGAATCAGGATTTGTGACGTATCTTAGGTGTACCCCCTGCTTGCGCTGTTCATCAGGAGTTGGGGGTTCAGTACGGTGAAGATCATGTTACACTGGCCCCCTTGGTGTTACGTTTATTTATTTACTTATTTGAACGTTTCATGGAGCGCAGACAACACCCTTGCGTGAATCAGAGCGCTGTACAGTAAATTAGTTTAGTTATGTCATACATAAAAGATATGAAGGACCAAGATACATAAACATAATAGTGAAAAAAAAGCAGATCAAACAGGATGCAGAGCAGGAGAGGCCTGATGAGTCATGAAAGTACAATAAGGATAAGTAAGTCAAATATATAAAACAACAAAAAGCAAATCAAACAGGATGCAGAGCAGGAGAGGCCTGATGAGTCATGAAAGTACAATAAGGATAAGTACGTCAAATATATAAAACAACAAAAATCAAATCAAACAGGATGCAGAACAGGAGAGGCTGATGAGTCATGAAAGTACAATAAGGATAAGTAAGTCAAATATATAAAACAACAAAAAGCAGATCAAACAGGATGCAGAGCAGGAGAGGCCTGATGAGTCATGAAAGTACAATAAGGATAAGTAAGTCAAATATATAAAACAACAAAAAGCAAATCAAACAGGATGCAGAACAGGAGAGGCCTGATGAGTCATGAAAGTACAATAAGGATAAGTAAGATAAATATATAAAACAACAAAAAGCAAATCAAACAGGATGCAGAACAGGAGAGGCCTGATGAGTCATGAAAGTACAATAAGGATAAGTACGTCAAATATATAAAACAACAAAAAGCAAATCAAACAGGATGCAGAGCAGGAGAGGCCTGATGAGTCATGAAAGTACAATAAGGATAAGTAAGATAAATATATAAAACAACAAAAAGCAAATCAAACAGGATGCAGAGCAGGAGAGGCCTGATGAGTCATGAAAGTACAATAAGGATAAGTAAGTCAAATATATAAAACAACAAAAAGCAAATCAAACAGGATGCAGAGCAGGAGAGGCCTGATGCGTCATGAAAGTACAATAAGGA
This sequence comes from Lissotriton vulgaris, assembly GCF_964263255.1. Classification (NCBI taxonomy): domain Eukaryota; kingdom Metazoa; phylum Chordata; class Amphibia; order Caudata; family Salamandridae; genus Lissotriton; species Lissotriton vulgaris. Next base: position 103,705,060 of record NC_141685.1, on the reverse strand, counting down.
TAAGTAAGTCAAATATATAAAACAACAAAAAGCAAATCAAACAGGATGCAGAGCAGGAGAGGCCTGATGAGTCATGAAAGTACAATAAGGATAAGTAAGTCAAATATATAAAACAACAAAAAGCAAATCAAACAGGATGCAGAGCAGGAGAGGCCTGATGAGTCATGAAAGTACAATAAGGATAAGTATGTCAAATATATAAAACAACAAAAAGCAAATCAAACAGGATGCAGAGCAGGAGAGGCCTGATGAGTCATGAAAGTACAATAAGGATAAGTAAGTCAAATATATAAAACAACAAAAAGCAAATCAAACAGGATGCAGAGCAGGAGAGGCCTGATGAGTCATGAAAGTACAATAAGGATAAGTAAGTCAAATATATAAAACAACAAAAAGCAAATCAAACAGGATGCAGAGCAGGAGAGGCCTGATGAGTCATGAAAGTACAATAAGGATAAGTAAGTCAAATATATAAAACAACAAAAAGCAAATCAAACAGGATGCAGAGCAGGAGAGGCCTGATGAGTCATGAAAGTACAATAAGGATAAGTAAGTCAAATATATAAAACAACAAAAAGCAAATCAAACAGGATGCAGAGCAGGAGAGGCCTGATGAGTCATGAAAGTACAATAAGGATAAGTAAGTCAAATATATAAAACAACAAAAAGCAAATCAAACAGGATGCAGAGCAGGAGAGGCCTGATGAGTCATGAAAGTACAATAAGGATACGTACGTCAAATATATAAAACAACAAAAAGCAAATCAAACAGGATGCAGAGCAGGAGAGGCCTGATGAGTCATGAAAGTACAATAAGGATAAGTATGTCAAATATATAAAACAACAAAAAGCAAATCAAACAGGATGCAGAGCAGGAGAGGCCTGATGAGTCATGAAAGTACAATAAGGATAAGTAAGTCAAATATATAAAACAACAAAAAGCAAATCAAACAGGATGCAGAGCAGGAGAGGCCTGACGAGTCATGAAAGTACAATAAGGATAAGTAAGTCAAATATATAAAACAACAAAAAGCAAATCAAACAGGATGCAGAGCAGGAGAGGCCTGACGAGTCATGAAAGTACAATAAGGATAAGTAAGTCAAATATATAAAACAACAAAAAGCAAATCAAACAGGATGCAGAACAGGAGAGGCCTGACGAGTCATGAAAGTACAATAAGGATAAGTAAGTCAAATATATAAAACAACAAAAAGCAGATCAAACAGGATGCAGAGCAGGAGAGGCCTGACGAGTCATGAAAGTACAATAAGGATAAGTAAGATAAATATATAAAACAACAAAAAGCAAATCAAACAGGATGCAGAGCAGGAGAGGCCTGATGAGTCATGAAAGTACAATAAGGATAAGTAAGTCAAATATATAAAACAACAAAAAGCAAATCAAACAGGATGCAGAGCAGGAGAGGCCTGATGAGTCATGAAAGTACAATAAGGATAAGTAAGTCAAATATATAAAACACCAAAAAGCAGATCAAACAGGATGCAGAGCAGGAGAGGCCTGATGAGTCATGAAAGTACAATAAGGATAAGTAAGATAAATATATAAAACAACAAAAAGCAAATCAAACAGGATGCAGAGCAGGAGAGGCCTGATGAGTCATGAAAGTACAATAAGGATAAGTAAGTCAAATATATAAAACAACAAAAAGCAAATCAAACAGGATGCAGAGCAGGAGAGGCCTGATGAGTCATGAAAGTACAATAAGGATAAGTAAGTCAAATATATAAAACAACAAAAAGCAAATCAAACAGGATGCAGAGCAGGAGAGGCCTGATGAGTCATGAAAGTACAATAAGGATAAGTAAGTCAAATATATAAAACAACAAAAAGCAAATCAAACAGGATGCAGAACAGGAGAGGCCCGATGAGTCATGAAAGTACAATAAGGATAAGTAAGTCAAATATATAAAACATCAACTGAGCAGACAAAGAGCAAAGCAATGAGGTATGTATAAGACATCACCTGTGCAGACAAAAAGCAAAGCAATGAGGTACGTAGCAAGGGCGGACTGTTGAAGCATGGCAATGTCCATTATCTTGGTTAGAATGACAAGTTTGCTGAAGGGTACGGAAGTTCTCGCGGAAACATGGTACTTTGTTTAAGTGAATTTTGCCATAAGGATGCTTTTTACTTCCAATTTGAAGGATGAGGTGGAAGGATTCAGTCTTGTTTCCGGGGGAAGGGCATTCCAAATCCTGGGTGCCATTCCTGAATAGGATAATTTATAAGTTTTTCTCTTGTTGAATTTTTGTGGCTTGAAGAGGAGGTTTTCCGCACTTCTTGTGGACCTTATTCCACTGGATATAGTGAGTTTTTGTGTGAGATAGCTGGGTGCATTGTGATGTAAGGCCTTGTGCGTCATGCATGCTATTTTCAGGTGAATTCTGGCTTCAAAGGTCAGCCAGTTTAGAGATTTTAGGTCAGGGGAGATGTGGGTCCTTCTTTTCGAGCCAGTGATGAGTCTCGCTGCCGCATTGATAGAGGCTCTTAGGGGAGCTGTAGTGGCTTTGGGGAGACCACATAGCGAGACACTACCATAGTCCAGCCGAGGTAGGACTAGAGCTTGAACCGCCATCTTGAAGTCATTGGCAGGTAGGAAGGGTTTCAGCTTCCTTAGTGTATTAATCTGAAGGTTTGCTCCCTTCGTTGGATTACTAATGTGTTTCTGCATATTGAGGGTGCAATCCAGAGTTATACCCAATGATTTTGTTGAATCCACAATGGTTGGTTGGACGTTGAATGCTGTAAGGTGTTTGATCCAATCGTGCATTATTAGGTCTTTGGCGGGTAGGTCAATTAGGAGGAATTCAGTTTTTAAAGCATTCAATTTGAGGTGATTCTCTGCCAACCATGATTGGGTGGTCTTAAGAGTGGTGTTAAGCAAGTTGATGTCATCAAGGGTATTGATCTTAAGGTACAGTTGGATATTGTCAGCGTACATGTGAAATTGCACGTTGGACGCTTGTAGCAGATCGGTGAGTGGCTCCATGAATAAGTTAAAAAGTGTTGGGGATAGCGAGGAACCTTGTGGGACTCCTAGCGTAACTGGAACAGGCTTGGACAGGGTGTTGTTGATCTTGAGTCCGGTTTTGCAGAAAAGAGGTAAACCAGTTAAGGACTGATCCGGAAAGACCCGTTTTTGAGTGTGTGAATTAATTTGCTGACTGAGTGTGTACATCAAATGCTTAACACGGTCCTCTGATACTGCCTTACTGCTCGACCAAGCTACCACTTTAGAGAGTAAGGTTCTATCTAACTTTAACCTCTGCCGACCTCTGGAGACCCTTGGACTCTATACACATTACACCTCACTTTGGTGCAGTATACAGAGCCAGTTTCTTACACTACCTCACTATATGTCTCTCCCAATTTACATCTGATGTTGTTGTCCAGTGGAAAGAGCAAGCTACTTTTGGGTAAACTTTTACAACGCTGGAGTTACACACCCGGATGAGGGCTGTATATCTCTGCTGGGGTCTGTACTTCAGGATAGCATCTTGAAAGGTCAGAGTTATCACTACATTTTTTAACAGGGGATTTTAACACTCATGTGTGGGGACATCAGGCAAGGAGGAGTGGAAGCTATGGGCTCTGCACGACAAGCAGGCTTACACATGGAACATACTCCCCAGGGTATTGAGTTTAACTCCAACATGCTTGAATTTGATCTGACATCTGTAATGAATAAGCTGCCTCTGGGGAAAATAGATATTACTCCCACCTTTATTGGGAGAGGGTGTGAGACCTTTATTGATTTCACCTTTGTATCAACCCCCTTTTACTCTCTGGTTAACAATTTTTGTGTGCAGGCGAGTGAATGTAGTGTCCACAAGCCCATTTGTGTCTCAGCAGGCTGGTCCCGAACACTCAGACATACCAAGGTGGGCCGTGGGCCTGGTGTCCCTCTTAATGCGATGGAAGCGGGAAGGAGGGTAACGTGGGGGTGTATTGTGAATGTAGTGTCCACAAGCCCATTTGTGTCTCAGCAGGCTGGTCCCGAACACTCAGACATACCAAGGTGGGCGGTGGGCCTGGTGTCCCTCTTAATGCGATGGAAGCGGGAAGGAGGGTAACGTGGGGGTGTATTGTCCCAGAGCTACTCCACGAGTCCCCTTTAACTCGCAGCGAGTTTGCAACCTGTTTTGACAATGAGGCAAGTGCTCCGGACATCATGGGTGCATTTGGGTCCATGTCTACTGTCATAAGGAAGTTACTACAGGCCCCGGGTGGGGGCCGTAAGCAACCAGGTCCACAATGGTTTGACTCGCGTGCTCCACGCTTCCAGGAACCTGAGACAGGCCTTGGGTGTTAAGTCCCTAGACCGGGTGGCGGTCAAAGGCCTACAAAGAGCATATAAGGCTGCTCTAGCAACTTGCGAGTCTGCCCTGAAGGAGGAGGCCTGGATCGATTTAGTGGAGGCTAGTACACTGCGCAATAGCTCAAAGTTCTGGGCATTATTAACAGCCCATTGCTATCTGGAAATAATGCTAATTTTCTAGATGTCCATATCAAAGAGGATAATTGGGTACATAATTTCGAGGGTATCTTCCAGTCAGATACCCCTCCAATTGAGGGACAGGAAAGAGTGGAAGGCAAGTCGGAACATATTTTCACCATGAAAGAGGTGAGAGGTGGTATTCTGGGTCTGTCTAGAAACAAGGCCCCTGCGCCAGATGAAATCTTGCCAGATCTCTGCATGGCCCACATAGAAACCTGGGTGCCTGTCCTCACAGCTGGTATCAATGCTGCAGTCCAGGTTGGTGTTGTACTCAAAGAGAAGATGGATACTTCAAGTTGGATAGATCAAGTTACTTTATTTAAGTTAGTTAGTTAAGATATAAAGGAAACCCCATCAGGAGCAGCTGTCCTGCTGCTCAGCCCTCACTCAACTGACATTCACAGCACAGCAACATTCCAATCATCCAACAATCCATATGACATACATACCAGCTGAGCAGCAGGGAAACACAAGTTATAACATATCTCCATTCGTTATGGGTACAATTGCAAATAAGCAATAAAATGGTTGTCAATGAGATGCAGTCTAGTACAAATAGTCAGTAATATTAACACAATGCACTAAAGTACAAATTAACAACAAATACAATAAATTTAACACATCCCGCACCGCATCACTTCCTGAAAAGATGAACAACTATCATCATCCTACATCCTTATGCCACTAATTATACAAGCTGGCCAGGCCAGTATAACAAGCAAGACACAAAGGAACCAACTTAAAGCAACAAATATCAGGAAACAACGCGCACACCATAAGTAACAGTACACGCATGACACATCCATACTGCGGGAAAACACACACTCACAACAAGCACACCTCAGCACCACACGTGCACACAACGAACCCAAACTGGACATATGCGGCAAACAACTTGTGCACAAGCTAATAAGTGGCTCACAACCTGACGCCAACTCACACGCAAGGTCCATTGGAAACAAACACAACCAAAGGGTGACCATATACCACATAGCCCCCACAAACATGAGTAATGAGTGGCCTAACATCTAGAGACACTCACACACAACACCAGTTGTGTAACAACTCTTTGGTGAAACCATCACTGACACCAAATCAAAATAACCAATGAGTGACCATATACAGCATAGCCCTCAAATAACCAATGAGTGACCATATACAGCATAGCCCTCAAATAACCAAATGGCCACATACCACATAGCCACTATAAACATGAGTTAATGAGTCGCCTGACATCTAAACTCGACTCACACACAACACTAGTTGTGTAACAACCCTTAGTGAAACAATCACCCACACCAAAACAAAATAACCAATGAGTGACCATATACAGTATAGCCCTCATATAACCATGTGACCACATACTACATAGTCACTACCAACATGAGTTAATGAGTCGCCTAACATCTAAACACGACTCACACACAACACTAGTTGTGTAACAACTCTTGCATCTTGACACAACCTCACGCACAAAACAAAATGAGAGACAGCTCCTAGATCACCAGTCAGATACAGCAACAAACAACACCCATCCTCAAGCACCCTTAGCAATGCACTGTATATTAAATTCAGCGATAACTGTCCCATGAAAGTGTCCGCAGCGGCATAATTCTCCATTGCAGATACAGATTCTGTTGTCTTCCACAGTGGTAATCTTCAGATTATATCACAGGTATTGTCTCTTGTTTACATCTCTTGTTTACACACTCGCGGTATATTTCTTAAATGCAGACCCTTGAGTATTCTCAGTTCTCTGAGTTCTTGTAAATACTGCTTGTTGCTCCTTCGCTCACCGAGTTGTGACTCGAGATCGTGCTCCTTCACTGAGACACGATGACTCCACAAGACGCGTTGCACCCCCAAAACGCATTGCTCGCTTCAGCGCTCGTTACCACACAATTCACCCGGTTCTAATTTAAACGGTGTTTCTTCATGCCTCTTTCCGATGCATTGCTCAGTTAAAACGGGTTGCCTAGTAACTAGTAACACAACACAGTCTCAAAATGGCCACCACGTAGCGTCATTACGTCATTGACACTTCCTGTAATGACGCTCGTTTCTTGCCGACGCTCGTTTCCTACCGCTTCCTGCAATGACGCCGCTTCTTTCTCTTGCCTCCCGGTCGATAACAATTTCCCAATGACGAAGATTCCAACGGTGAGTAGGCTCGTGTCCCTGCGCGAGTAGAATTTAAAAGACGCTTTGCTCAAGTTGGGGGTTCAAAAGATGCATATACTCACGGTGATAGTTCCTTTTGCACATGCGGCATATTTTAACTGGATAAGTCGCCTTGGCTTATAGACTCTGTTCTTTTGGCTCAAATTGCTCTTTCAAAAATTATAAAACGACGATTTCACAGTTCCAAATAAATCCACAGTATAAGCAGGCACAGTTAAATACTATCCCAAAATCAGTTGATAGAGTGGAAAACAAGCCTCTATTTTAGTCTTTCTCCTTTTTTTTTTTAACAGTACGCTGGACACAAACTGCTATCACAATTTCCTTTTCTTTGCCAACATTTCCTTTTTTAACAGTCACAGCGCTAAACTCTTCTGCCTTGACAAAGTTTCATTTTCTTTTAACAGCGACAGTGCTAGCTAATCTCACAGCGCTAATCTCTTCTTTTTTTTTTTTTTGGCAGTTGCAGCGCTAATCTCTTATGCTTTGCTAAAGTTTCATTTTCCCTTTTAACAGTCACAGAGCTAATGTCTTTGCCTTATTAAGATGCCAAATACTGATCTTCAGGCAGACTACAGTGATACTCCACACTGCCGCTGGTAAATTAAATAAATCCAATCTGGCAAACCTTGGTTTCAGGGCGACCGATGTCAAGGTCACTGATGGGGTTTGTTTGCCAGTCAGACACGCACTTTTCATCCAAACTTAAATTTTCTTTTTTTTTACCTTTAGTCTTCTTTCTTCCTCTTCACCAGTACCTTTTCTCTTCTTTCCTTGGTCAGAATGTATTTTTCATATAGTCTTTTCCCTTTGCACGCGTTGATTCTTTTCAGAAAAGTCCCCAAATGTCGCCAAAATGTTGTACTCAAAGAGAAGATGGATACTTCAAGTTGGATAGATCAAGTTACTTTATTTAAGTTAGTTAGTTAAGATATAAAGGAAACCCCATCAGGAACAGCTGTCCTGCTGCTCAGCCCTCACTCAACTGACATTCACAGCACAGCAACATTCCAATCATCCAACAATCCATATGACATACATACCAGCTGAGCAGCAGGGAAACACAAGTTATAACAGTTGGCCACCCAGATTCTTGGGCTTTATGTTATGTTATGTTATAAGGAATTTATAAAGCGCGCGTACACCAAAGGTTTCATAGCGCTACTCTGAACTGGTCGAGGCCAAAGAGAGGTATTAGTCATGTGCTTGTTCGAATAGCCATGTTTTAAGCAGCTTTCTGAAACGCAATAGTTCTGTGCAGGACCGGATCTCCAGGGGGAACGAGTTCCACAATTGTGGAGCCAGGTATGCGAATAGACAGCATCCATGTCGTTTCCGTTTGAATTTAGGGGTAGCTAGTTGGTGAAGATGTTTGGAACGAAGATCACGGGTAGGAGTGTACCTGGATAATAGGTTGTTGACAAATATGGGTTTCTGACTATTTCATGATTTAAAGATTAAGCAGCCTGTCCTAAAGGCGGACCGTTGAGGCAATGGGAGCCAGTGTAGCTTTTTTAAGAGAGGTCTGGCAGATTGCCACCTGGGTTGCTGGTGGATCAATCTTGCTGCCTGATTCTGCACCATCTGGAGTCACTTAATCAGACAGAGAGGCATCCCCAAATAGATCGAATTGGCATAATCCAGGTGGGACAGTACCAGACCTATCACTACCTGTATTAGTGCTGCATGGGTAAGCAAGTGGCGGATCTTTCTGATCTTTCGCAATTGAAAGAAACAGGTTGAGACCACTGCAGCTACATGTGTTTTTAGAGATAAGTCTCTGTCTATAGTCACCCCAAGGTTTTTTACAGAGGTAGAGGGCTTAGGGGGGGTCTGAGTTCTGCTGGCCAATAGTGTGGGCCCCAGAAGATCTGGCTTCCCCCTATCAGTAGCACCTCAGTCTTACCTGGGTTAAGTTTCAGGTGATTGTAGTCCATCCAAAGAAGGATGTGTAACATAGTTTCCTGAAAGTTGGTAATTGAATTGGGGGAGTTGTCTATGGTGAATGTGAGCTGAAGATCATCCGCATAGTTGAATGTAGTCACATTCCTGTCTTTTAGGGACTTAATTAGGGGGAGGAGATACATATTGAACAGGTGGGGATAGAGAGGAGCCCTGTGGGACCCCACACGTAGTGGTTAACTTAGGTGCTATGAAATTGGCCAGGCGTACTGCTTGAGTGCGGCCCTCTAAAAAGGATTCGATCCACTTAAAGGCAGGGCCCTGGATACCAGCCTGTCTGACACGGTCCCTCAGTATCATGTGGTCGACCGTGTCAAACGTGGCGGATAAATCCAGGAGCACCAGGGCCTGAGGGATACCTAAATCTGCTTTACTACGTAGGTCATCCAATACTGCCAGTATCACTGACTCCGTAGAGTGGGCAGGGAGAAATCCTGCCTGCCTGTTATTTAAAAAGGGAGATCGGTACAGTACCTTTTGTTATAGGCTCATTTCTTTTCTGGACTCTGTGATGAAGGTGGTGGGCCGCATGGTACTTGACACACTTGTATCCTGGGTTGATGAAAACAATTTTTTTTTTCGGATATCCAAAACAGCTTTCGCCCAGGTCTTTCCACTTTGGAACAGTGTTTAAACCTGTACATGGTTCTGAACAAATACACTGTGGCTCGTTCCAGCCCCATTTACCTTGCCTTCATGGACCAGTCCTCAGCATTCGACTGTATCAATAGGTCCAAGCTGTGGCAGTTGATGTCCTCCATTGGCATTGACAGTAACATCGTTTTATTTCTGAGGGATCTTCACCGTGATTCAACCGCGGTTGTCCGCTATTCAAAGGACCTGAAAGTGTCCAGTCAGCTTGACATCAAGAGAGAGATGCGTCATGGGTGCATTTTAGCACCCTTTTTTTTTAACCTATATATTAATTCCTTAGAGAAGGCCCTTTTGGCCACAAATGTGGATTGTCCCCAGGTAGGCAAGCATAGCCTACCAGTCCTTCTATGCGCAGACGATGCAGTCCTCGTGGCGAGGACAGATAGGGGCCTACAACTTCTCGTAAATGTAAGCCGTTCACTTTTAAACTCGGACTTTTGTCAATACCGAAGACTAGGGGTGGGCGGAATTTGCGTAATCGCGTTATGCAAATCTCCGCAAAACGGTAAAAAATCTCCGCGAGCACGCAGAAATTCCACGAACACGCAGAATTGGTTGTTTGCGTTGCTTTTTTACTGTTCGCAATCGCTGTTTGCGCACTCGGAGGGGGGGGGGTAAATATCTCACAAACACGCATTTTGAGAACGCGAACAAGCAAATAATTTCGCAAAGTCGCGTTCTCTGTGGAATGCGAAATTACCCAAATTCCGCAAGCGGAACGGAATTTACCACCCAGGCCTACCGAAGACCAATGTTTTCTCTTATTTGGGAGTTGTGTTTGACGATTCCTTGAGTTGCTGCCCTTTGCTTACTTGGAAGAAAGGGAATCTAGTGAAAGCTTTTGCAGCTGTTTTTAACTTTGCCAGCAGAGTGGGAGGGAAGCCAAAATGGCCTCATTTGAAGATATATGAAGCTAAATATATCTCATAGGTTTGTTATGGGAGTGAGATATTGGGCCACATTGGCGTAGGGGCAGTGCAAAGTGCTGAAAACTCTTTCCTGCGATGGGCCTTTCAGTCCCACAAAGCACCCCATTTTATGTTGTGCACGAAGAGTTGGGGATGCCTTTCCTCTCAGATGTACTGACTTTCCGTCCCCTGGCTTTGTGGCTTAATATTTGGGCTAGGCAAGAAAATACAATTCGCAAAGACGTCCTACGGGAATGCCTTTCACGTGACCATGTCTCAAGCATCCGATGGCTCCAGTATATAAGAGGAAAATGTGACGTTATCTCGCAAACTATTTTCCCGCATACCATGACTCCACATTTTTAACAACGCAGGTCAAATTACTCCGCAATACCATCACTCCGCATTCTTTTACACCTCATATAACTTTACCACGCATGCCTACACAACGCAAAGGCATGTGTGGTGAAGTTATAAACTTAGTAAAAGTACTTACACTATATATATATATTTAATATTTATATATATTTTTACATATATATATATTTATTTTTATTTTTTTATTGATAAATTACCCTTTTCACCCTAAAAACTAATCCCACCCTGGTCCCTTCAAATACTCCATCACCCCAAAATACTGACCCACCCTTACTCCTTAAAATACTCCAGCACCCTTATACACTAACCCATCCTGACCCTAAAACATACACCCTGCACCCAAAAACCCAAACCTATTCCTGAACCCTAAAAATGCCCCTCTACCCCAAAACCCAAACCTTTCCATGAACCCTAAAAATAACCCTGTACCCCAAACGCCAAACCTAGCCCCGAATCCTAAAAATACCCCTGTATCCCAAAACCCAAACCTATCCCTGAACCCTAAAAATACCCCTGTAGCCCAAAACACAAACATAGCCCTGAACCCTAAAAAATTTCCCAGTACCCCAAAACCCAAACCCATACCTGAACCCTAAAAATACCTTTGTACCCCAAAACCCAAACCTACCCCTGAACCCTAAAAATACCCCTGTACCCCAAAAAGCAAACCTACCCCTGATCCCTAAAAATACCCCTGTACCCTAAAACCCAAACCTACCCCTGAACCCTAAAATACCCCTGTGCCCCAAAACCCAAAACTATCCCTGAACCCTAAAAATACCCCTGTACCCCAAAACCCAAAGCTACCCCTGAACCCTAAAATACTACTGCACCCCAAAACCCAAACCTATCCCTGAACCCTAAAAATACCCCTGTACCCCAAAACCCAAACATAGCCCTGAACCCTAAAAAATACCCCTGTACCCCAAAACCCAAACCTATCCCCGAACCCTAAAAATACCTTTGTACCCCAAAACCCAAACCTACCCCTGAACCCTAAAAATACCCCTGTAGCCCAAAACCCAAACCTACCCCTGATCCCTAAAAATACCCCTGTACCCTAAAACCCAAACCTACCCCTGAACCCTAAAATACCCCTGTACCCCAAAACTATCCCTGAACCCTAAAAATACCCCTGTACCCCAAAACCCAAAGCTACCCCTGAACCCTAAAATACTCCTATACCTCAAAACCCAAACCTATCCCTGAACCCTAAAAATACCCCTGTACCCTAAAACCTATACCAAGCCCTGAACCCTAAAAATACCCCTGTACCCCAAAACCCAAACCTAGCCCTGAACCCTAAAAATACCCCTGTACCCCAAAACCCAAACCTACCCCTGAACCCTAAAATACCCCTGTACCCCCACACCTATCCCTGAACCCCAAAAATACCACTGTACCCCAAAACCCAAACCTACCCTTGAACCCTAAAATACCCTTGTACCCCAAAACCCAAATCTATCCCTGAACCCTAATACCCCTGTACCCCAAAACCAAAACCTACCCCTGATCCCTAAAAATACCCCTGTACCCCAAATCTCAAACCTGTCCCTTAACCCTAAAAATACCTCTGTACCCAAAACCCAAACCTATCCCTGAACCGTAAAAATACCCCTATACCCCAAAACCAAAACCTATCCCTGAACCCTAAAAACACCCCTGAACCCCATAACCCCAAATCCACCCTGAAAGCTAATAAAACCCCTTACACCCCAAAATCTAAACCTACCCGCTTAACTCGAAAAATACCCCTGTACCCCAAAACCCAAACCTACCCCTGAACCCTAAAATACTTCTGTACCCCAAAACCCAAACCTATCCCTGAACCCTAAAAATACCCCTGTACCCCAAAACCCATACCAAGCCCTGAACGCTAAAACTACCCCGTACCCCAAAACCCAAATCTAGCCCTGAACCCTAAAAATACCCCTGTACCCCAAACCTAGCCCTGAACCCTAAAAATACCCCTGTACCCCAAAAACCAAACCTAGCCCTGAACCCTAAAAATACCCCTGTACCCCAAAACCCAAACCTACCCCTGAACTCTAAAATACCCCTGTACCCCCACACCTATCCCTGAACCCTAAAAATACCCCTGTACCCCAAAACCCAAACCTACCCTTGAACCCTAAAATACCCTTGTACCCCAAAACCCAAATCTATCCCTGAACCCTAATACCCCTGTACCCCAAAAACCAAACCTACCCCTGATCCCTAAAAATACCCCTGTACCCCAAATCTCAAACCTGTCCCTTAACCCTAAAAATACCTCTGTACCCAAAACGCAAACCTATCCCTGAACCGTAAAAATACCCCTATACCCCAAAACCAAAACCTATCCCTGAACCCTAAAAACACCACTGAACCCCATAACCCCAAATCCACCCTGAACCCTAATAAAACCCCCTACACCCCAAAACCTTAACCTACCCGCTTAACCCTAAAAATACCCCTGTACCCCAAAACCCAAACCTACCCCTGAACCCTAAAATACTCCTGTACCCCAAAACCCAAATCTAGCCCTGAACCCTAAAAATACCCCTGTACCCCAAACCCAAACCTACCCCTGAACCCTAAAATACCCCTGTACTCCCACACCTATCCCTGAACCCTAAAAATACCCGTGTACCGCGAAACCCAAACCTACCCTTGAACCCTAAAATACCCCTGTACCCCAAAACCCAAATCTATCCCTGAACCCTAATACCCCTGTACCCCAAAACCCAAACCTACCCCTGATCCCTAAAAATACCCCTGTACCCCAAATCTCAAACCTGTCCCTTAACCCTAAAAATACCTCTGTACCCAAAACCCAAACCTATCCCTGAACCGTAAAAATACCCCTGTACCCCAAATCCCAAACCTATCCCTGAACTCTAAAAACACCCCTGAACCCCATAACCCCAAATCCACCCTGAACCCTAATAAAACCCCCTACACCCCTAAACCTAAACCTACCCGCTTAACCCTAAAAATACCCAAGCACCCCAAAACCAACCCTATAATTTAAAAATACCATACTCTAAAAATACACTGTGCACCCCATAACCCAAACCCACCCTTAAAATACCCCTAAACCCCTAAAACATATACCCCAACACCCCAAAATAAAACCAAATACTTACCTTAAAATTAAATATTAAAAACATATACTTTTACCACTCATGCTTTTACAACAGATTTCGTTGTAAAAGCATGCGTGGTAAAAGCATAAAAGATGTAATGGTATGCGTTATAAAAATATTGCGGAGTAATGGCAGTTTAGTTGTAATGGTATGCGGTGTGAAGGTATACGGAAATAAAGTTGCGTTGTAAACGTGTTTTACCATATAAGAGTTGGCCTTACCAGGATAGGTGGAAACTATTTGCTAGCCCTGAGCGCATGTTTAAGAGGGACCTTTCTCTGGTCAAAGAGTGTTTTTTAAGAATGACCCTCTGTGGTAGAGAGGGAAATGAGCTGTGTTAGCCCAATGTGCGTAAGTACATCGTGTCAAAAACTGTACCAACCAACAAACCTTATCTTCTAGGGCTTAAAAGCATCCATGAACGTTTTCTAATGACCCGGATTCGGCTCCACCTTTTCCATTTCCTCTTGGCACACCCTCGTGGCTCCCACAGAGGCCAGTGCCTCATGCCCTGTGGCTGCAACAGTGAGTCTCCTCAGGACATGATGCACTTTATAATGTTTTGTAGTTTTTATGCTGTCCCTAGAAAGTTAATGATTATTTCCATTCTCAAAAAAGCGGGTTTTAGGTGGGTGAGACCAGCTCTTATCTTTTTACAACTACTCTCTAATGACACTGTTTTGCATACGCTTAACTTTTTACTGGTCGCTGTTAGACTCAGGTCAAGCTGCGATTAACTTCTGTACTGTGATTCATGAATTTTTATCTTGGGATTTGATTAACTTAGAATATTATATTTGTCAATCTGTAACTTGGAAGATGTTTTAGCATTTTATATATGACTTTTATCGTTTTCTTTTTTATAAAACTGAATAAAGTTTGTTGATCATAATCACTAGGGGATTCCTTTACAGGGTAGCATGGTATCCCTCACAATAACTCCAGGAGTCACAGTCCACACAATGTACATGCTTTGTTTCCCCTACTTCCAACCTTACATATACCCCCAATCACCTGCCCAAACCTCTCCCTGCTGATGCCAATGTCATCCTCCGTCATCCAGCAGACTATACTTTTGGCCTCTTTGAAAGTGCCCATACAATAAAAATGCTGCAGTTGTAAATACATATCAACTACCAATTGATGTGTTTGAAACATTTTATTGAATGATAAAACCTAATAAAAATAAGCCGATTATTAAAGCAAAACAAAACATCAGTTGCTATACATATAAAAGACAAAAGTTGTACATAAAAATCTAAATACTGTAACACAGCAAAGTTAGGTAGAGCACAATTCTTAATTTCGGGCAATCTTTAAAGTTCAACAATAGAAACATTCATAAATAACAAGCAATATTAATTATTTTCCTTAAGCAATAAAGTCTGCACACTAAATTACTACGAGAATTATATTGAACAATGAACATTTCATGTGTAATTTGAATTAAATTTGAATATTTTAACCTCCTCAGCATTATTTGACTCATTATTACAACCTGAATGCTTTTTGGAAAGGAACTGCCTCATGGGGTTCAAAATCACATCTTTTCCAACAAAAGGATTCAATGATAAACTTGAATTTCAATTCAATTTATTGATTTAGGCCTTTTTGGAGATCAACAATTTGAAATATATACAACATCCATACACTTTTGTAAAATTGTCACCTAACCTTGAATTCAATCCACCTTTTGATTAAACACTGCCCATTCCAGCAACCATCACAGGACCACTTGTTGTTTTCTTCTCACTTAGTGATAATGTTTGATGGCAACAACAATTAACATGTTTGGAATTTTACCTCCGAAAGCAAAAACATGCCATCTCTGAATCATGGTGCACAATAAAATGTAGGAACAGAAGGGCATCTTTAGGTATAGCATTCATTAAGGTTTGACCAGGCTTGAAACTAGAATTCCTGAACTTTTGGACATTTAAATGTCATATTTTAAAAGAGTTCAAACAGACCCAGCATGAGCTCCGTGAAAAATTGAAGATGAGTGAATTGTACTTAGAGAAAACGTGCTGATTGGTAATCTATTGCTGTAAAATACAGTGGTCAGGCAATGCTTGGGGATCTAATCTATTCAGTTTTTAAACTCCATAGTTTGTTCAATAAATTGACTAGGCATAATACTTGAAGGTCCATCTCTCATATCAGTTCTATTACAGTTTTATTTGCGATAACACTAATTGATCCTTGGTCTAAATCTAGATTATTGTCTTACACGTACAAACAGATCAAATCTTAAAGGATTGAGTATGTTTATTATAGTGGTTCAGAGTAAACCCAGAAGACACACATTGTTCCTAAAACTCAGAAAATGTATCTAAAGATTATGATTACATCCTATTTCATGTCCAGAGACCGCGTTAGATGCTTTCCTATTTAAGTGACAACATTTGCAAATATATTAAACAAAACATTAAAGCTGGATGTCAGAAATTCTGTCTTTAAGCATTGTGTAAGAATCATTTGTGATGGTTTTTATTTGATCTTAAGTAACACTAACACTAAATAGGTACGTGCACAGGTTATCATTCAACTAACATTATTAGCAAACTTAATTTGGAGGGAATTGAGAAAAATTGCCTCTTGTACCAAGGGTTTTATTGTTCAAAAATCCACTGCTTTGGTAATTTACAGAGTTTGCAAATGCTAAACCCCTTTTTAAAATGTACTAAGCCCATTTAACAATTCAGAATTTGGAAGGGGAATGTTAATAGTTTCCCTTCTGAATATGTAATACATCTTTAAGGTACGTATTATGCTTTGAAACCATATGTGGGATGAAAAACAGTAACAGGAGGTAGTAACCCAAGGGGACGTTTGTGAATCTGAAAGTTAAATGGGGTTCATTAAAAATGCCTTTATTTAAAAGCAATCACAGACACATTAGTGTGCTGACTCCACAAGCAACCACTTTTACCAAATGGATTATTAATACATGAACCTCAGAATTTCCTATATTGCTGAAATGTAGTCTCTAATATTTTTGTCATGTGGTGTAAATATTTGTTACTGTTATTTTTTTTCCCATTTCAATATTGTCATGAAATGTACCTATTCTTTTTGTCATACATATTGAAATATCCTCATCACAATTTTTGGGGCATTCTAAAATGTGTTTTCACTCTCTAACTTAAAGCTTCCTAAGAAAAACACTGACACGCATTTCCTGGTTTCTCCTAGATCATTTAGCTTTCTCACTAAACCAAGTACAATATTGATTTGGGAGAGGTGGTTATTGTGGTCATACACACTGGGGTTGGTTCAGAAAAAACAAATATAGAACTTCCTTTATCTTTAGAAATAATACTTGCAAACGTTTATGTTTAATAATTTCAGATAATTTACTGATTAAGATATCAGATAAAGATCCCCTAATTTCTTATACCTTGTGGTATCAAAAATCTGCTAGAATTAACAGACTTCTCTTCTAGATAAACCCAGGTTTGAGAAGGTATTAAATGTGATTATCAACTTTCCGTTATTTTAACACATTTTCTCAGTGGACAGAGTATTTTTCCTATATTGATCACAACATTTCAAGGATGGTGTGTGCTTAAATGTACAATGAAGGGGTAAAAATGTATTACTACCACAATCAAGAAACCCTTCGGTCTCTGAGGATTACTGCTGCAAATGAAGACCTAGCTAAGATGAAATATCCCTTTTAAAGGAAGATTTCCCTCACCCAACATAGTTGGCACGCTTCCTCATTCGGAATCTCCTCCCACCGTTATACCTAGTCACGGTACGGGGTACAACCGCCTCAATGAGAGGGATGAGTTCAGGCATGTTTTGTTATAGAGAAAGGTATACTAAATACCACAATAATGAGCTCAGGGTAGTGGGGGCAGCAGAATGAAAGTTAAAACTTGCTAAAGGGTATATGGTTTCCATTATTTGTACGCCCCTGGGCCAGGATTAAAAACAGGACACTGTGGGAGAAATATGTATGCACTGTTAGTGTTAATAAGAGATCAACATGTTTCAGCCTATTAACCCTCCAAAGAGGTGTTTGTGGCTTTCTTCAGGACCTAATCAAAAGTGCTGCTCATTGTACTCCATCAATAACAAGCATTGGCGTAGCCAATAGGTCTCGCCTTTGGGACCTTATAAGTGTTTAGCCATGCAGATCCAGTAACAATGTGAAATAATTTCTATTAAAAAAAAGAAGACTATAAACTAACTAAGCTAGACGTGACTTTATAACTGGTTAATCGAACGTTTCTGGAGGTTTAGTATATATAAACAACTCCTTTTTTCTATGGTGTGTCATAAAATTGATGCTCTAAATTTTGGTAAGAGTACACAATATAAAAAAATGCAATGCTGCTTTTATATCTATTTACTTTTGAACGCTTGAAGAGAAAGACAATTCTAAATGGCATTTGCTTATGAGTAGGCGCTAATGACTATTTCCGGTTGACAGTGTAGTTAGCATTTTTTTGTATAAGATGTGTTAGAAGTATGGGTAGGGAAAATGGCTATTATGGCTTAAGGTTCCCCTTTCTTTATGCATGCTAGTTTTAATTTGTACACAGAATCACAATTTTTTTATGTGGTACACTGTAATGTTAGATGAATCTGTTTTACCCCTTTGATAAGCAAGGGATGACGAAGAACCTTTTTTTGTCCCTGGTTTTAAATAGATTCTGGTTGGAACAAACAAGGTGTTTGTTGACTTTGCCTCAGAAAATCGTTGTTTCCCGCATGCTGCATTCATGCGACTTAACTCCCTACAGTGGAAGAGACGGCTGCGTGCCTGCAGAAAAGGGCAGAACAGTACTTGGCTGTTTCGGTTCGCCAGTGGGGCTAGAATAGAAGCTGTTAAAGGCAGGGGTTTAGCTTCCCAAAGGTGCAGCAGGTGCAGTGACACCAGGTCCCAGACGGGCGCCTTAAAGGCCCACTGAACCCTGGTAACTGTTGTTTGTCACAGTTCAAAAAGAGGCCTGAGGGTCCAACAGAACAATGATTATTGCTGTTTTCCGCAGTCCAAATAGAGTGCAGGGGTCACATTTCCTTTCTTGCCTAGGGCCCAGGGCAAACAGGCTAGGCCATTGGTTAATAATTGAGTGGGGAAGAGGTGGGGAGACAGGAGGATTATTTAAACAGCTCGACAATGACTTCATGCCTGGGTATTAAAGTTTTTGTTGCAATTAAAGACTGAAGCAGGAACAGATCTCATAATATAGGGAGGCCTATGTTCAAATGCAGCTCGATAAGCGGCTGCCTTTTTACATCTCACTTATCACCTCTCCTAATTTACAGTTTTATTTTAGATGCAGACTTAAATCGTGACCTATGAATATGTTTATCTATCTTTAGGTTCCAAATGACCCATCTTTTCCATATGCAAGTATCAGACAGGTCGGGAAGGCCTAATGACTTTAAACTTGATAAAGCCACATTAATCACTGGTCTTGAAATGCAAATTGCAGCATTAGGCACGCAGAGGTGTAATCTACATAATCTCATTATGTTCAGGGTACAGGAGGGTGTTTAGGGCATAAAGCACTTTGACAAAAACATTGCTGCCACCATAGAAATTCAATCTTCCTTGTCCTACCCTAGTAGACAAGTAGAACCGCATTCTTTCTTTGTATACCTGAATTAAATAGGCACACAAAATAGTACCGTATTTAAAGGTCCAGTTCAGAATTACAGGGAAGGTGCACTGTCAAAGACTACACAACAGTGCAGTCTTCAGGGGGTGCTGTCATCCCACACAGAGGGAGTACACCAGATTATGCTGGAAAAAGCATGTGGTACCCCAACGTAGGTACAGTTGTAAACCACCAGTCTGCTTACAAAGTAAAGTGTCTGGCAGCTATTAAACAAGGTGGCACGTTTCCCCTGCAGGTGGTTGGGGTCTGTCACCATCCTGGCAGGTGGGGAGTATACAATCAGTGCGCCTCCTGACTGCTTGTTTGCCCTTTCACCAGTGTCAGTAATACAGTGCAGTCGCAAGACAAAAGGTTTTCCCACATTTGAATGTGGCCATGCCCAATACAAAGGAAAGCATGCCTGCTTAGAATCTCTCCTACGTGATCCAAGCTACATAAAGGGCTATGGAAGTGTCTGCAGCCTCTTCTGTAGAACAAAAGCCAAAATGACCATGGGACGCAGAAAGAGGGTGCACTCTGATGCCTCATTATGTACAAGGGCCTTTGGTGTTCGTCTGTACTAAGCGAGTGAGAGCGTTAGTGGAGTGTTTATTGCCCTCTATGTCACTCTACTTCTAAGCACCTAATACAGCTTGTACAGTGGTTACTGTCATCTGCTCACCTACATTATGCTTAATATAAATAGTGCACAATGTAGGCGTTTGTGTCTGCCTACAATGTGGACATGATACAAATAGCAGTACCTACAAGGTGGATGGTACAATTCAACAAGAGTCTAAGATATTCCAGCACAACTGACTTTGCATCAACATTACGGGGCATCAGTCTATGATGGCAAGCCAACTTAAAACTTATCAGTATTGTATACATTATTATCAGAGACTATACTTGTCTCTTGGATACAACTTTACAACAGAATTTTATTAATTTTCGCACAGTTGTGTGTATACAATAAAACAACCTACCCACCATAATTGATCTATCTATTCATCTTTTTGGGTTCTGAAGTAGCATGCTACTTGTCGAAAAGCACTTCAAAACTTCATCAGGGGTAGGAAGCGCTATATAAATGCAAAACCTTCCCTCTTCCTATATCCGTCCACTATCTTTTTCAACCCAACTAACAGACCAACATGTCCAGCTTCAAATACATTTTATATTGCCCTATACTAATTCACCACTAATCCTTTATGGGCACAGCATAAGGCTTTGAATCAAATTCTTTCCCTAATAGGCAACCGATGGAGGTCTTAAATGGCTTTAAAGGCTGAGCAGAATTTGGGGAGTCTCTTCAGCAGTCTTGCTGCCATATTTTGGACTGTTTGCAACTTATTGAGAAAACAACTGGGAGCCCATATAAAGATCAATAAAATAATCCATTTTAGAAACGACAAGAGCCAGGATAACACTTTTCCTAAGCTCCATGGGAAGGAAGGCCAAGATTTTCTTTGAATGTTTTAACATAAGGAAACAGGAAGAGGTTACCTGATTGTAGTGGTCAATAAAAGTGAGGTTTGAGTCAAGACGACTACCCAAAAATCTAGCCTTCTGGACTGGGAGTGGAAGGGGCTCGATACTGTGTGGGCACCAAAAGGTGTTCGAGAAGGAGGAATCCTTACCAAATAGCACTAACTCTGTTTTTTCTGCATCCAATTTTAAGAAATTCTTCTGCATCCAATTAGCAATGCTACTTATAGTCGTTCTAAAATCTTTTGCCACTTTTTCAGGTTCTACAGTAACCGATACTACTGTTTGGGTATCACTGGCATAAAAGAATGAGGAGACCAGCAGGAGCGAATTAGTTCAATTAATGGAGTGCTGTAGGCATTAGGCAAAGCCAGACTTATTGAAGATCCCCGAGACCCCACAAGGAAGTGAAAATGGGGCAGAGGTAAAATCTTCCAAAGGTACCAATTGCCCTCTGTTTGACAAAAACAACCTGGTCAGTTTGAGAGCAGTACCGTTGATGCTTATACTTACTAAACGGCTTACCAAAGAGAAATGGTTAACCCTATCAAATGTGGCTGAAAGATCCAATAGGATCAAGGCTGCATTAATCTCCTCTATCCAAAATGGATCTGATCTCTTCAGTTACTGCCAATAAGGCCGACTGTACAGTAGTAGGGTCTAAACCCATGCTGAGCAGGATCCAGACAGTCGGTATTTTCAAAGAAGGTGGGGATCTCCTGATTCATGACCTTTTTTAAAATTTTAGCAGGAAGTGGAAGGACTAATTTGGATCTGTGGTTCTTTACACCTGATGGATCGAGGGAAAGAGTCTTTAGAAGTGAGAAAATCTATGCCTTTTTCCAAGCATCTGGGAAAAAAGCCAGACTTGAGCACCATTGTAATAACAAAGTGAGAGGAGCAGAAACAGTACATGAAACCGGATGGCGGGCAAGAATCTGCAGGGTCCACATTTCATAGTGTTAATAAGATTAGAGACTTTCTCTTCAGAAAGTGGGGTGAATGTGCTCATTACCAGGAAATGGTAAGTTAGTTTATTCACCGTACGTTACTCCACTGTATCTGTCCCTGAAGATTATTTGGTGTTATCTTAAAATCCAGGAATATTTTATTTACTTTGGAAAAAAGAATTCGGCTAGTTCATCACAGCTTTTTGGCTGGGAGTTGCAAAATTTTTATAACCAAAGGATGAAAGTGATTTAACTGTGTTGAACAACAGGCTGTAACTCTTCCTCCAAAATTGTTATTGGTGCCTACATTTTCTTTTACATTTCTCGAGATCATAGGAGCACCATGGCGCGGAAGGCGCAGACAGATGTTTAGTCTTCAATCTAAAAGGCCCAACTTGACAAACTGTCTGGTAACTATGTGCGAGATGATTATCCTATTTCACTGATCAGAAGTGGCTCTCATTTCAGAAAAGGTTGAAGACCCCTGTTGTAAACACTTAATATCCCCAAAATCAAATAATTTGAAAAATGCATAAAAAAACAGAAATGTGCTACAAAACAAAGAGTTTCCGTTTGGCCAGTCCTGTGAAAGGGGGCTTGTTTATACACTTGCAACAATTGTCTAGGATAGATAGGATATGCACGATGCAAATTGTGAAAGGGAGATGGGCACATGTTACTTCCACCCTTTTCTAGTGGGAGTTCAAAAATATGGATCCAGCCCACAAGGTTCTGAGTTTCCCAGAAGTGTACTGAACCCCAGACTGACCGGAGACTTGAAGAAGCAAGAGTATATTGTACTTACCAGACAGCCCAAGAGCTCTATAACCAGCAGAATCTAGCATTCACCACTCTACACAAGAACAAATAGGAGTTAGAATAGCCTAGCCCTTTTCCATGTCACCCTACCCCACAACACTGCCACCAACCCCACAACACTAACCCCGAAAACCATAGCCCCTTTCCCCAAAACACCGCCAACATCCGTTCCCACAAAACACTGGCCCTTTCTGCTCGCCCTAAAACGAATCCCCCATACCTCAACCTACCCTTAAAACACTACATGGCTACACTGTCTGCTTCTGCCATAACGCTGCCCTCTATCCTTCCAACCCCACCCAAACTGACCCCTACCCTACCATTGACCCTATTGCGAAACTGTTGGACTTGGTCCTTTCAGCAGGTTCACCCCTGAACATTTTGCCTTGAACTCTGACCTGATGTTAAGTGAGTTGCGGCCTCTGCGCACTTTAGCACTGTGGCCCAGTGTAAAGTGTGTGTGCTCTCTGAGTGCGTGTGGTGAGAGTGGCCTGCCCTCCCATAGGAATGCATGGGGGATGAGTGTCCATGATAATTCCTGATGTGAGAGGAGTGCAGGGGCAAGTTATGGTATGTGCGGACTCGTGAGATTAAATGCTGCGCAATGGTGTGCGCAGATTTAATGTGATTAGTGGAGAAGTGCCACTTTTAGAAGTTGGCATTTCTGTGTGCAGTGAATGTGAATTGACTGTCTGGTTTGTGATTGACAGGAGTTGGCTGGTGTGCTTGGCTCCAGGAGCCAGGATGGGTCTGCCCGGTGGTGAATAGGGAGATCTGCATGTAGATGGGAGGGAGGAGTTGCATCTAGGACCTGAATAGGGCGGGCCTTCCCTCCACAATGCTGGCTCCACCCACTGTGGTGCGTCTGATGTCCCTGGCCTGTCTTGTGAATAGAGGTGAGGAGCTGAGCAAAATAAAGTGCTCAAGTGCTCCTGAACCAGTTGTAACTGGTTCTCTCCTATCCCTGTGCAGTGTCATGAAGGGATTTAGCTGTATAAATAATGGGCTGTGACCCCATGAAAATGTTCTTGTTTGCTACTTGAATCTAGCAGGGGCGTGCTGCTGCTGGACCCCAGGGGAAGACTTACCTCCCTGGCCCTGCCCTGCCCCTGGATTCCTGGAGGACTTCTTGGGGACCCTTCTACTTTTGGATCATGTTGCTGGTGTGGCCCAGGAGGGACCGCCATGGGGGCTGTCTCCTTGCTGGAGTGCCCTGTGTGCTGGCCCAGGGGCCCTACACTGCCCTCCCTGATGCCCAGGACTTCTTGGACCTATTGCTCTGTGTTGTGCTTTTACCAAGGCTTGCTACAGCCTTCCTGCACTTTATATGAAGACTGGGTGCGCTTTTGATTTGATTTAGTGCCCCCAGCGAGGGAGAGCCTGGGGGCTGAGCAGCGCTGAGCTGCATCCCAGGCTGAGGGAATCCCCCATGTAGGGATTCCCCTCTCCTCTTGAGCCTTTGGGGTGCCCACCCCGCTTATCTCATTATTTATGGTGTGCAGGTGCCCACCCTGCGTCTTGGTGTGCGCTGGTGCCCACCCCGCGACATTGCCTAATTAAACGTGTGCCCACCCGCTGTATATTTGTACTTACGAGGGAGCCTACCCATCTTATTGCTGGAAAAGAGATCACCGCAGCAGCCCATGGCAAAACAGGAAGCCTGGCACCGTAGTGCCTGACGGCAGGCGGGACTTTCGGTTGCGAAAGGAAGTCCCGCGCTCGCCGCCGCCGGAGAAGCCGCCCGAAGGAGAATGCTGGCGCCTGCCTGTGCGGGGCTCCCATTGCTGAGGGAGAGCCCCGCATGCAGCAGCACTGCTTTAAAATTTGAGGATCCATTCTGGCGTGTGGGAAATATTCACAAGGCGAGGAATCTGCAGAAGGTAAGTAACTGGTTTGTTATGTTTTCCTGCTGTTGTATATTATCTAATTCCGGGTGGTGAACTCCGCTAGCAGAGTTTTATATACTCAGCGGAGCTTGCATAGTTACTAAAAACTCTGCACTGTGGAGCGTAGCGAGGTTTTTTTCCACACTCGCGCTCGTCATTAACTGGAGCGAGGAAAATCCACCTCCTGATGAGGTTTTTCCTTGCTCGCGCTTGCCAAGGTCTAGTTGGCAAGAAAAATCTACTTCCTGGCGAGATTCGTCATCGGATTTCTCAATGAGAGTAGTCGCGGTAGGACACAACCACTCGCTCGAGTAGAAGCAGCTGCACCATCTTGCGCTGCACATGGTGCCATTCACGATTATTTTTACAGGGTGGGACTAACAATTGGAGATCAAAATCACCACGAAAGGCATGACCCTAACACACTCCGCTGCTCGCAGAACTCCACGTAGAGCGGTTGAGTTTTTTTTACACTTTGCGGAGTTCTTCATTGAGGAACACCGCCTAGGCCTAAGCTTATCATGAAAATCTAGATTTCAGTCATATGTTAAGAAACAAGTGTGAGTAGAACCCTTTTGGGTGGAGAAAATTTAAGACATTAATATTGTGAATTTTTTGTTAATTAGTTGATGTTTGCAAGTACGAACACTTCTTTGTGTCAAGTAATGACCTTAAGAGTTTTGTAACTTTTAGATGCTCAAATTGTGGATTTTGATGCAATTAAAACATTTTCAAGGCCTTAAATTTCTTTGAAGGTTGCATGCGGGCAGCCTAAGTTATCCTGCAAGAGTTTCTTGATTAATCCTATTGATACTACAATATGTGTTCTCTCATGTAAAGTCAGGTTGTTAGAAGCTTTTCTGCAACTCAAGATACACCTTACTTTTCACCTCATGTGGATGCATTTCTCATGTTTAGTGAGATCTCCTTTCTGAGTATAACGTTTCTGGCTTTCCCCTCCTGTATAAGGCTTTAGTCCAGTGTGAATTCTCTCTTGTGAAATGACATTGTATTCGTGATTAAACCTTATCTGACATTCAGAACACACACGAGGCTTTTTTCTCCCTTGTGAGTTTCCTCATGTCAAGTGAGAAGTAATTTGTGACCAAAACATTGCTTGCATTTCGAGCACTCATAAGGTTTTTCCCCAGAGTGGGATCTCTCATGAAGCATAACACTGTCTTTCAGATTCAAGCTTTTATGGCATAAGGATTTTCTCCAGTGTGGAGTTTCTCATGTTGAGATAGCGTTTTTCTCTGCAGCTTTTCTGGCATTCAGAGCGCTCATAAGGTTTTCATCAGTATGGAGTTGATTATGGTTAGTGAGGCTGTGCCTATCGAGTGAGATTGCATTTAATATTTATGCTTTTCTGGCACTTGGAGCACTGAAGTATTTTTGATGGTGTGTTTTCTTATGGTGCATGTAACCATCACTACCTCTGAATCTTTTCTGACATTTAGAGCACTGATAATGTTTTTCCCCCAGTGTGGATTCTCACATGTTCAGTGAGATCATATTTACGGCTGAAACATTTTTGGCATTCGGAGCACTGGTAAGGTTTTCCCTAGTGTGGGTTCTTATATGGTGAGTGAGATTGATTTTTTCACTGAAACATTTGTGGCATTCAATGCACTGATAAGGTTTTTCCCCAGTGTGGGTTCTTATATGGTGAGTGAGATTGATTTTTTCACTGAAACATTTCTGACATTCAATGCACTGATAAGGTTTTTCCCCAGTGTGGATTCTTATGTGCCGTGTGAGACTATTTTTTATACTGAAACATTTCTGGCATTCAGAGCACTGATAAGGATGTACCACCGAATGGGTTATTGAATGTTGGGAAAGACTTTGTTGGTTACAAAACCTTTCCTGGCTTTCAGAGAGCTGATAAGGTTTTTCCCCAGTGTGGAATCTCACATGTGCCGTTAGAAGTGATTTACGGTTGAAATGTTTTGGGAATTCAGAGCACTGTTAAGGAATTTCCCCAGTGTGGATTCTTATGTGCCGTGTGAGACTACTTTTTAAACTGAAACATTTCTGGCATTCAGAGCACTGATAAGGTTTTTCCCCAGTGTGGTTCATTGCATGTTGAGAAAGACTTTGTTTTTTACAAAACCTTTTCTGGCATTCCGAGCACTGATAAGGTTTTTCCCCAGTGTGGATTCTTGTATGTTCAGTGAGTCTGATTTTTACACTGAAACATTTCTGGCATTCAGAGCACTGAAAAGGTTTCTCCCCTGTGTGGGTTCTTATATGATGAGTGAGACTGTTTTTGTCAATGAAACATTTCTGGCATTCCGAGCACTGATAAGGTTTCTCTCCAGTGTGAGTTCTTCTATGCCGAGTGAGATGGGTTATGGCATTGAAACATTTCTGGCAATCTGTGCACTGATAAGGTTTTTCCCCAGTGTGGGTTAATACATGTTGAAAAAGACTTTGTTTTTTACAAAACCTTTTCTGGCATTCAGAGCACTGATAAGGTTTTTCCCCAGTGTGGATTCTTGTATGTTCAGTGAGTCTGATTTTTACACTGAAACATTTCTGGCATTCAGAGCACTGAAAAGGTTTCTCCCCAGTGTGGGTTCTTATATGATGAGTGAGACTGTTTTTGTCAATGAAACATTTCTGGCATTCCGAGCACTGATAAGGTTTCTCTCCAGTGTGAGTTCTTCTATGCCGAGTGAGATGGGTTTTGGCATTGAAACATTTCTGGCATTCTGTGCACTGATAATGTTTTTCCCCAGTGTGGGTTAATACATGTTGAAAAAGACTTTGTTTTTTACAAAACCTTTTCTGGCATTCAGAGCACTGATAAGGTTTTTCCCCAGTGTGGGTCCTTATATGTACAGTAAGGTCTCTTTTTTCACTGAAATATTTCTGGCATTCAGAGCACTGATAAGGTTTTTCCCCATGGTGGATTCTCATATGCTCAGTGAGATGAGATTTACGGCTGTAACTTTTGTGGCACACTGAGCACTGAGAGTGGTTTTTACCAGTGTGCATTCTCTCAAATTCAGTGAGATGAGATTTATGGCCGAATCTTTTTTGGCACAGGTAACTTTTTTCCCCAACTTGGGTTACTTTGCTTTGATTGAGGCGAGTTTTAACACTGAATTTGTTCTCACAGCCCGTGTTTTTATAAGGTTTATTCCTAGAGTTAATATCTCTACATTTAGTTTTCTCTTGCTTATATGCCACGGTAACAGTGAACCCGATTTTAGAGTCGGGCTTGTTTAGATAATGTTCAGCATTTATCTTTAAATGAAATTGTGTGTAATCTTCTTAACACTTAAATTGAGCAAAATATGTCTGGATGCAGCCCTGTAACACCTGTCGAAATGTTTCTAGCAAATAACAGTCTTTTGGTTATAACCTCTCCGGCAGCAACTTATTTTGTGACTGAAGTTTTTCTCAAATCTATTTGTATAGGTTCTTAACAATGCAGTGATAAGGTGTTAGTCTGATATTTAATGGTTAAGCTGAGAAGTACCTTTTTGCCCTGGCATAATGGCAGTAATTGAGAACATTAGAACATGCACAGTAATATTGTGTCTCACCAGTCGCAGAACATCAGTTCCTTTTACCCTTTCTATGTTTGGTGGAAGGTTAAGGATTGTAGTTCTGAAGACGAGGATTTATTTACATTATCTAAGGCGCAATGGTGCTCATTTAATCCATTTTTATATTTAACAGTTTTACATATCACTCCTGCACAACAGATAATGTTGAGGCGATTTACATAGAATTACAGAACAGTACACAATAAAAAGGATGGTCACGAACAACACAATAAAGTGGTAAATTTTTAACGTTTTCGCCAGAGTGAGCAGAGTGGGTTAAGGTGTTATATCCCGAGGCAGATAGTCTCAAACTTGCGTAACTGGTTAAAAACGGTTGTTGAAGAAAGGTGATTTTCCAATCTTTTGGTAGTTAGCGTGTCAGCTTCGGAGTCTTCTATCAGTGTCTTTTCTTTGATGGTTTGCTGAAGAAACCTTTTGTTATATCTTTCTTTTATGCAGTGTGTGCTTTCTCTCTGGAATTACATGATGCTTTAGATCATGCGTGCTTTAGATGAACGTTATTCTGTCATGCTGAGGCAATTTGTCTTTCTGATAATATTTCGGATGAGGATGTTGTGATTGGTCTTTCTGGCACTATTTCCGATGCTGTGTGGACATATATGACTTTGCTCTGGGTTAATGAAATGCAAAATTAGAGACTTCACTTACAGGTATAATACTTTCCTCAGCTCCCACTTCCTCGCCACACCTAGATTTTGGAAATTGTTTAAACTTAGAATGCTGGATGTCCTTCAGTTTTTCAAAATAATCCTTCTTATGGCACTAACATTCAGTTGGCTGGTGGTAAATCTTGCTTTCTTCGTCCGTAATTTCAATCACCTATAGTATTAAAATTAAATAGTTAATACATGTAAATATCCCCAAAAATAATTAACAAGCCATATCAAAGCAGAATTGCAGAATTTTGAAAGTGTTGAGCCGTTCTTCAGACAGAGCAGAGTGTAGAATGGTAGCCTGAGAGTACTTGGATCTAGGAGTGAGGATTTGTAGAATTTCCAACATTTTATTAAGCTCAGAAAGGATACATGTACCCCATGGACTTGTAACATAGAATCCCAAAAGCAGACATTAAAGTCATATGGACTGGCACCAAAAAGATATTTAAAATAGAATACTATTAATTAATTTTTAATGTAGATTTCTAGGATGGGAATTTCCCCTACACGGACAACAGGCGTTTCCCCCTGCCCTGAGTTACCACCTACTTGTATCTGGTAACCTGACTTTTGAGCTCTGGCCTCTGCTGCACGCAAATCTATTGTGTGTTGCGAGGACTATGCCTAGACCTATCCCTCAACTATGGTCCAGAGTATGAATCAAGGGCAATGAAATTAAGGAGTACTTTCATGTGTTCATTTTATTCGACCTGATTATCAGTCGTTAGGCTTTTCTGCACCTGGATTTACCAGGTGCAGAAAAACAGGACACAATTTTTTTCCAGACAGAAAAATTAGACTGAAAAGACCCACAAGACTTGCTGCAGCAGAAGCAGCCAAGACTTATGGTATTGTTTTTACTAACTGGGGGAAACACACAATTCTTCCCTCTGTTAGAAATATCTTTCCCCTTCCCTCCCCTGCTTCGCCCATCTCCCCCCCCAACCAACCACATGCATATATCTACCACCTGCTTAAAAGAAGTGGTAAATAAAAGCAGAAAAACACTATGAAATAGTGAATGGCATGTGGTTTGACAGGCAGAAGAATCTGTTCCTCGTGGCAACTTCCCAGTACATGGCGTCAAAACTGTACTGCACGTTACTGGGATAAATCTACCGCAAAACAATTACATGAGATTTTTCTGCCACCGCAGTACTGTGCAACTTCGAACAAGGGACTATGAGAGATCTTGGACCGGTCCTGTGACCTGGAGGGTCACACCAAGTGTGCCCTCATTTAAGGCAGAGGACTGTCATGGGTTTAACAGCTAGAGCGATGATGGCAATGCACCCTGTTGTAAGGATCAATAGCCTGATTAGATCTTTGCATCATGGTCAGTGAAGTGGCTTTCTACTGACAAACCCATGTAATGCTCCATTTCTAAACCTGTGCCCAGACTTTGCGATAACATCAAGTGCATGTTTAGGGTGTTGGTGTGCGTAACATAAATGCAATGTGAGAGTGCGACAGAGTAAACACCATCTCCTGCCTGCCAGTTGTGTATACAAGTGGGACCATCTATCCCTCATTTATACCAGAGTTCAAAGTCCTCTGTTACCAAGGAATAATGTGCTCTACAAAGTACTCAGGTGCCTGCTGTGACACCAGGGATTGTGTCAGCCTGACAGTTTATCTAATTTAAAGGGACATCACCTGTAGGCTGAATTACTTAATGGAGAAGCTGTGTACCTGTCCTGAAGAGCCTAGAAGTCTGCCTAGAAGCCTGCCTGTCTGGTAAGAAAGGGAAGGGAGTTTGACTATCCAGCAGGAGGACAAGGCTGTCCTGGAAGAAGCAAGGTCCGACACATCCCCGTTATCTGTAGGGCGGGCCGGAACGCCATCCAGCAGGACCAGCTAGTTTGAGGGACTCCCTCCTCCCCCGCCAAGACTCTCCCACCAGTTCAAGGCAGAAAATAAAACTCTACGACAACATGATTGTTGAGGCCCAGAAGGACGATTGTGTGCTGCCAACAGGCCCATTCAAGGTTGCATTTGCCAAATTCCTAACACAACAGAGTATGAATCTACTGACTTCCTGGAGAGCCTGTGTTGGGCTTTTAGCTGCTGAATTTCTGACTACTCGGTGTCAGAGGCCCATGAGGGACTACACTTACTCCAGTGTCGAACACCCTATCTGAGATTACGCCTGTGGTCCAGCCGGCCACAGTGTGGGCTCAATTGCTGACGGTTTGGCCTCCAGAGAGGGCTGCACTTACAGACAGGCCAGATGTGACTGCTACCTTGGGACTGCTGATCTTCAGGCAACTGCAAAGAAAAGAGAGTGGGTGCCCTACTGAATGCAGCACTATATCCAGGACAAAAGCACTCCACAAAAGCCTGCTGGTGGGTCACTGCTCTCTCGAGTCTTCGGGCGTGCCATTCAAATGTCGGGAAACAGGAAAGAGACCCAGACAAGACTGACTCATCCTGTGAAAGGGTCAGACACTTACAACAGAGCATACACGCATTGGGGTGACTGGAGTGACAGAACTGACCCTATACTATATTCATGATACTCCTAAATGCCCCTAGAGCGGAAAAGGGTATCAGAACTGGACGCACCTGTCTGCAGCACATGGTAGTCTGGCATGCCTGCACTATCTTTTCACCCGGACTGTCCATAAAGATGACATTAGGGCCGCTATGCACATAGCAGGGGGAATCTCAGACCATTCGCTGGTGGAGGTGCAACTAGATGGACCGGTTGGTATGAATTAGGCGACTAAAAACGGTTCTGACTTTTGCAGGTAGGTCACGCTCTGCAAGGTAACATCTGGGAAGGGGGGAAGTTGCCTGATGCATCCCCACTGGAGGACCAGCTGCTAACTAATCCCCTGACCGGAAAAGCAATCTCAACCATCTATAGGAAGTTGATCTACAATTCTCTGGATCCCTTGGGGATGTTTCAGGCGGCCATTCACCAACTTTTGTGTTTGTCAAAAACAAGCTTCCAAAGCTGGAGTTTGTTTTTAAAAACCAATAACTAATCACCCTCACACCCTTGGAACTTTCTCCCTGATTAATCTACTCCCAGGAAGTGGGATTCATTTGAAAACAAATTCTCATCACGACTGCCAGGTATTCCCTGGTGGTCCTGAATAAGAGAAAAATACATCAGACTGCATGATCTAAAAAGTAATGGTCGTCCGATGTATTTACAGGCAGACCTTCCGTTTGTTGGACAGGGTGCTCCACCACGCTTGTGAAGGAGTACCCTGCTCACCAAACTCTAAATCAAGACCTTTATCTTGTCTGTGCTATGCATGTTTCTCTAGGTCCGCTTCATTATGTGCATCAGTCTTTCTATGATGTACTTGTTATTGAGGCGTGTGTGTTTAGTACAGGTTTAATCTTACGGTGTGTGTGAGGGTTTATTTGAACCCTGTGGTTTAATCTGCACTTGTTGCTTATGCGGTGTTATGTGGTGTTGTCACACCCTTGTAATTATAAGGCGGCCCTCTGGAAAAAACTGACACAGTGGGGTATTCCAAACAACATACTGAACCCGATTATTCAGCTTTACTCTGACACATGAGTTCGAGTGAAGCTAGGGTCCGGCTTGCACCTCTCGCGAAAAATTATGACCTCACGAGGTGTCAAGCAGGGATGTGTGCTGGCCCCTCTTCTCTTTAACCTATTCTTATCTGACCTGTTAAGTACTCTAGACAAGGTAAATAGTCATCCACCCAAAATAGGAGGCGCGGCAATATGTAATCTTTTATATGCCGACGACCTGGCCCTGTTTAGCCTCACTAGAGTAGGGTTACAAAGGCTCCTTGTTGCACTATCGCAATATACGACTGGCAATCAATTAGAAATTAACATGGAGAAAACCCTGATAGTCCCTTTTGGTAAGAAACACTACAGCGGCGGTTGTTGGTCAATTAACAAAATAAATCTTGCGATTGGCCAATCATACAAATACTTAGGCGTCCATTTGGACGCAAGGGGCAGCTTTTCCAAGCAAGGCAGTGTGATCATAGCTAAAACTACGGCCCTAGTGGTATCCCTGGCCAAGCTATCGAAGATACTCTCAGGTCTAACCCTTGCCCCTCTACTAGAAGTCCTTAGAGCAAAAATTGGGCCTACACTTTCTTATGGCATAGAGACCTTTAAAGGTAAAATGAATACTGCCCTAAACAAACACACAACCAAAATCTACAGAAAGGTCCTTCATTTACCGAGCACTGCTTCCCCGGCCCAGATTAGATTAGAGCTGGGATTAACCAACTATGAAGCTTCTAACGTGGGTACTTACCTTAAGCTGTGTCATAAATTAAGACAGGCCGAAGCAGGTACACTAGAGTCCCTAATCTGGAAAGAAATCAACGAGACTAATCCAGGGGGAACATTTGGGCGCCTTCTGAATGATTACACCCATCAAATGTCAGTTGCTGATTTTTGGGCTCTTAACCCCAGTCAGACTGTTTTTAAAAATATAATCAAAAAATGTGTAAGACTGAAATCTCTGGCGTTAGACAAAGCTCTTGTCACGAAACGTAGTCATTCCTGGGCGGTAGTTAATTCCTACAAGCGATTGACCCCTGCAGCCTACCTCTCCTCGACATTTTCACTTTATCTAAAGCGCTGCCTGATAGCCCTAAGAATGGGAGATTGGCGCTTTCTCCAAAATGTACCCACCTGGCGCCGTAAGAAGGAAGACACAACATGCAGAGGATGCGGGTTAGCAACAGAAACAATCTTGCATATGCTCTGCATCTGTTCCTCATTTAATTTCCAAAGCAGGTGTCTGCTTAAGCCAGAATGGAACAGGCTCGGAATTCGGACCTGTAGGCATGCCATCATCGCTGCTCTGTCTCCAGATAATACTGTCTTAAACATAAACTTGTCCAAATTCATTCAGCACGCTTATCGCACCCTAGATAAAATGAACATTGCTGAGACTGTACTGCCGAGTGCCAAGATCGAACATGCTCTTTAATAGAACGTGCAATGCCTGGGTGGGCCAAAGCATGAATTGAAATGTTTTAACTAGCATGCTTACGGTTACATTTTATTCTTTTATCATTTTATATTTATAAAACTGTACATAATGTGATTTGTACAATCTTTTAAAGATATGTTTTTATATCTAAATAAAGAATTACTTACATACATACATACATATAAAAAGCATTTGCAATGTAATAGGTCTTGCATTAGGAAAGTTTGAGCTATTGGTATTGTAAATTACACATTTTTTATTTATGTGTTGGTTTTGAAAATAGCGAAATTATTAGCTTTGTCATTTACAATGACAAAAGTTTTAACTTTCGCAAATGTGACACCTATAGCATTTGTAATGCAATATGTGTTGTATTTACGTGACGTAGATTATTGATATTACAAATAACAATGGCTTTTTATTTTTTTAAATAATTAATACTTAAGTACAAGTTATTGTAATTTATAATGGCAATTGCTTAAACTTTTGTAAATAACTTTTGTGAAGATTATGTTCAGTGTATTTTATTGTGACGAAAATCCAAGAACAGAAGTGAAATATTAACATCTTTTTGTGACATTTGTAATAAAGCTTCAAACATTGAGAGAGCATATTTGAACTACTTGTTGAATTGTTGCACAGATTGCTGCTGTGATGGCGCTGAGTGATGTTTGGTGGCGTTAAGTGATGCTGTGGCGTTCAGTGATGCTGTGGTATCGCATAGTGATGCTGTGGTAGCGCATAGTGATGCTGTGGTAGCGCATAGTGATGCTGTAGTAGCGCATAGTGATGCTGGGTAGTGCATAGTGATGCTGTAGTAGCGCATAGTGATGCTGTGGTAGCGCATAGTGATGTTTTGGTGGTGCTGAGTGATGCTGCGGCGATCAGTGATGCAGTGGTAGCGCATAGTGATGTTGTGGTGCCCCTGAGTGATGCTGTGGTAGGGCGACAGACAGACAGAGTGAGGGAGACAGACAGACAGTTTGAGGGCGACAGACAGAGTGAGGGCGAGAGACAGAGTGAGGGCGACAGACAGAGTGAGGGCAACAGAGTGAGGGCGACAGACAGAGTGAGGTCGACAGACAGAGTGAGGGCGACGGACAGAGTGAGGGCGACAGTCATGAGATATGGTAAAAACTCCAGCCAATCAGGCGACAGCATCCTCTGAACCTTCTCCTCAGAGGCTCAGGCTCTCCAATTTTTTAGCACAAGTGTGGCATAAGAGCCAAGGAGAAGAGGGGAGCCTCTGAGGGGAGGTGGGTGAGTCACATGTGAATCTATGAAAGATATCAATACTGGAGAAGCACAGTTTTCAGGTAAGTAACTTATGTTCTTCTCCAGTATTGGGGTATCTTTCATAGATTCACATGCTTGAATCAGAGTAGATAGCAGTAATTCGAGAACTTTGCATAGTAAGCCATAAGTACATTGTAAACAGAGTATGGAAGAATACATATACGTATATTACAGTATAGCAGTAAACATGGGCACATCTGCAAAAGCAGAAATATATATATATATACAATGTGTGCAGGAGGAGGTAAGAAACAGAGGCTCACCTTACTTAAAACGATTACGTAGGACCGCTTGCCCAACAGCTGTGTCAGCATTGTTGGCAGCTTCCAGACAGTAGTGCTTGGTCGCAGCTCTGCAAATCTGATGAAGAGGCACGCCAGCAAAGAGAGAAATAGAAGAGGAGACTGCTCTAGTAGAGTGCGCTTTAATCGTTGCTTCAAGCGTCTTGCCTGCTTGCTGATTGCAAAAGGAAATTGCTCTAGATATCCAACGTGCAATAGTCTGTTTAGCAACTGGAGGTTCTTTACGCATCCTGCCGTAGGCTATGAAGAGCTGATCAGTTTTACGGATACTGGTTGTTCATTGCAAATAAAATATCAAACATCTCTTAACATCTAGAGAATGTAAAGTCTTTTCTGCTGGCAACTGTGTATTAGGGGAAAAAGTCTTTAGGATGACAGGCTCATTTAGATGAAAATCAGATGGAATTTTAGGAATTAAGGCCGGATTAGTGCGGAGCACCACAGCGTCTTTGGTGAATTGAAGAAAAGGTGGTTTGATAGTAAAAGCTTGTATCTCGCTGACTTGAAGTAAGAGCTAAAAGCAGTGATGTCTTCCAGGAGATGAATTTAAGATCAGCGCTACGAATGGGCTCAAATGGGGACTTCATGAGTTGTGCCAACACAATGTTCAGATGCCAAGGAGGAGGCGGGCGTTGAATTGGAGGGAACATCTGAAATAAGCCTTTGAACATTGTTGAATAATTCTTGAAGAATAAAGAGAATTGGAGCCATCATGCTGGAATCTGGAAACTGCATCCAGAAAAACCTTCAGGGTAGAGTGAGAGAGGCCGGATTTTGCTAATTGGCGTAGAGTGAACAGGGTGAACATTCATTTATGTAAGTTAGCAACTGACACCCTACGGGTAACCTGGCGCTGTGATACAAGCGACTAGCTTAGGGCCGAGAGACTGTGTCCCCTGCCAGGAAGGAGTTAACAGGATGCCAAGGAGCATACTCGAGGTTATAGCCAGGTTTTTAACCTTTTTCTAAACTGCAGGATGTTGTCCATTTGTCTCGTATCAAATGGAAGAGTATTCCAAAGGTGGGACGCTGCCGCACTGAAGGCTCTACCTCCTGATTTGACTTTCCTAACTTTAGGCAACCTCACCAGATTAGCCGATGAGGAGCGCAGTGCTCGTGAAGGGACATACCATGTCAGTTTCTCCTGCAGAGATTTAGGCCCGAGACTATGTGGAGCCTTAAATACTATACATAGTGCCTTAAATCGTATCCCCGGCGAGACTGGCAGCCAGTGTAAATCTGAGAGTGCCCGGGAGGCGGAGGAGCGGTGTGGTTGCACTAGTACCAGTTTGGCCGCCATGGTCTGTACTCTCTGCAATCTCTCAATCAGATATTGCGGGGATTCTAGTACCAGGGCATCACAATAGTCCATCTTACTGAGGATGGTGCTCCGGACTATCAGCGCTCTGTTCTGTTAAGAGAACATCGGAAGGATTTTCTGAAATGCTCTGATCAGAGTAAAACCACTTCAGCTGTTTTGTTGACAGTTTTCCAATGTCAATTTGTTGTCAACAAGGACTCCCAGATTATGTACCACGCTACTGGGAGCCAATGGAGTAGCAGGGGATGTTGGCCAAAACTCAAGCGGAAGTTTAGGAGGGATTCTATCTACTGCACAGTGTAGAATCTCTGTCTTCTCAGAGTTAAAATGAAGACTTTGAATTTGAAGCTTCACACCAAAGATAGAACCGTTTCCACTTGAGTGTGTAGGTTTTGATAGTGGAGGGTGCTCTAGCGTTAATGAGGACCTCCCTGCAGTCCGGAGGAATAATCAAATTAGCAAACTCATAGTGCTCAGGCACCAGTTGGATTCGGATGGCAGATCAGGCCATGGTTCATAGTAAGAAGATTCGAAATTGGGCGCAGCCAAATTGGATTGCACTCCGACAGAAGGAGGAGCTCCGTAAACCAGAACTGGCGAGGCCATCTGGGGGCTATGAGAAGAATGCTGCAGGGTTCTTTCTGCATTTTCCAAAGTACCCTTGCGACTAGAGGAATCAGTGGAAAAGCGTGAGCATATATTTTTGACCAGTTCATCAAAAACGCATTTCTGCACGATTCTGAGTGGGGAAGCCAACTTGCATAGAATGGGCATTTGCGATTCAGGTTGGTCACCAATAAATCCAGATTGGGGTGTCCGCAAAGCTGAAAGATGCGGTCCAGCGTCGGCTGATGAAGTTCCCACTAGTGGTTTGACGAGACCGACCTGCTCAGGGAGTCCGCTAGAAGGTTGGACACCCCTGGAACATGGACTGCTGTGATCTGATGTTGAATCGCCCAATCCCAAATTTGCTGAGCTTGTAGGGATAGCAAAGTGTATCTCGTGCCCCCTTGTTTGGTCACATAATGCATGCTTGTTCAATCAATCAATCAACAGATTTGTAAAGCGCGCTACTCACCCGTAAGGGTCTCAAGGCGCTGGGAGGAGGGGGGGTCGCTACTGCTCGAAGCGCCAGGTCTTGAGTTGTTTCCTGAAGGAAAGATGGTCCTGGGTCAGCCATAGGTGGGTGGGGGGGGGAGTTCCAGGTCTTGGCCGCCAGGTAGGAGAAGGATCTTCCTCCGGCGGTGGCTTTGCGAATGCTTGGGACGGTGGCGAGGGCGAGGCTGGCGGATCGGAGCTGGCGGGTAGGTGTGTAGAATGTGAGGCGGCTGTTGAGGTATTTGGGGCCAATTTCGTGGAGAGCCTTGTGTGGGTGGGTGAGGAGTCTGAACGTGATCCTCTTGCTGACGGGGAGCCAGTGCAGGTCTTTCAGATGGGGAGAGATGTGGCTGTGACGGCAGATGTCCAGGATGAGTCGTGCAGAGGCGTTCTGTATGCGCTGGAGTCTTTTCTGAAGTATGGCTGTGGTTCCAGCGTAGATGGTGTTCCCGTAGTCCAGTCGGCTGGTGACGAGGGCCTGGGTGACCGTCTTCCTGG
Organism: Lissotriton vulgaris; assembly: GCF_964263255.1. Taxonomy (NCBI): domain Eukaryota; kingdom Metazoa; phylum Chordata; class Amphibia; order Caudata; family Salamandridae; genus Lissotriton; species Lissotriton vulgaris. The sequence goes on along the minus strand of NC_141685.1, from coordinate 103,666,870 downwards.
TTTCGGTGGGGATCCACCGGAAGATTTTTCGAAGCATGTGCAGGATGTTGAAACAGGATGATGAGACGGCGTTGACTTGCTTGGTCATCGTGAGGGAGGAGTCCAAGAAGAAGCCCAGGTTGCGTGCATGGTCAGTTGGCTTGGGGGCGGTGCCCAGGGCAGGGGGCCACCAGGAATCGTCCCAGGCAGAGGGGGATGGTCCAGGGATGAGGACTTCTGTCTTGTCCAAGTTCAGTTTCAGATGGCTGAGCTTCATCCATTCCGCAACGTCTTTCATTCCTTCCTGGAGGCTGGCTCTGGCGGTGGCGGGGTCGTTGGTGAGGGAGAGGATCAGCTTGGAGTCGTCCGCGTAGGAGATGATGTTTAAGTTGTGTTGGAGTGCGATGGCTGCGAGGGGGCTCATGTAGACGTTGAAGAGGGTGGGGCTGAGCGAGGATCCTTGCGGTACGCCGCAGATGACTTCGGTGGCCGCAGATCGGAACGGGGGAGACAGACTCTCTGGGTTCTTCCGGCGAGGAATGAGATGATCAACTCCAAGGCCTTTCCTTGGATTCCCGAGTTGCTAAGGCGCTGTGTTAGGGTGCGGTGGCACACAGTGTTGAAGGCTGCTGAGAGGTCCAGGAGGATGAGGGCAGCTCTTTCCCCGTTGTCGAGCAAGGACCTGATGTCGTCGTTAGCTGCGATGAGGGCGGTCTCGGTGCTGTGGTTTGCTCGGAAACCGGACTGCAAGGGGTCGAGGGATCCGTTTGTCTTGAGGAAGGCGGAGAGTTGTTTGTTGGCGGTCTTCTCAGTGACTCTGGCTGGAAACGGGAGGAGCGAGATGGGGCGGAAGTTCTTGAGGTCCGTGAGGTCCACGGTGGGTTTCTTCAGGAGGGCGCTGAGCTCGGCATGTTTCCGGCTCTCCGGGAATGTGGCGGATGCGAAGGAGCTGTTGATGATGTACCGGAGTTGGGGTAAGATGATGAAGTCAGCTTTGTTGAAGATGTGGTGTGGCCAGGGGTCGGTTGGGGAGCCGGAGTGGATTGTGTTTCTCGTTCGGGTGGTGTTCGGGTGGTGTCTTTGGTGCTGACCGAGGTCCAGGTGCATAGGGTGGTGGTGGGGGGTGATGATTCGGTGGTAGGGTGCGTGGTCTGTGCGCCGAAGCTGTTGTGTATGTCGGCGATCTTGCGGTGAAAGAACGAGGCGAGTGAGTCGCAGAGGTCTTGCGATGGTTTGATGTCGTTGCAGGTGCTGGGGTTGGAGAGCTCTTTGCTGTTGTGGGTGTTGTTGTCCAGTCGTTCTTTGAATGTTGTCCTTTTGGTGGTGCGGATCAACTGGTGGTGTTTTGCGGGTGGCGTTCTTGAGGGCTGTCATATTTTCTGTTGTCTGGTCGTGGCGCCAGGCTTTCTCGAGTGTGCGGTAGGTTTTCTTAGAGTTTTTGAGGTCGTTGGTAAACCACAAGGCTTTCTTGCTGCTGGGTCTGCTGGGAGGGTTCCTCAGTGGTGCGAGGTCATCGGCGCAGTTGGTGAGTGTTAGAAGGGGCGATCTCAGAGGGCCCGACCACCCCAGGACCCACCCCTCCCCCAGATATTGCCGAGTCTTATCGTGAGGTCCCCACCGGGGAGGACTTCGAGTCTAGGATCGTACCCACTGAACTCCCACCACACTTACGAACGGACACCACACCGTAGATATTCAGTAATAAGTTCTTTATCAAACAGGAAGAAGAATCAGCACTCTTATTTACAAGCGATCGAGGGATCGTAAAGTCTGTCGGAATTCGGGAAGAGGGAAGCGAGACAGTCTTAGTCTTTAGGCCAGTACGAAGCATACCCTGCGCACAGCTCTCAATCCTCGAGCCGGGGGATACGAAAGATGATGGTCGTACTAGCTGCTTCACTCACATCGAATCAGCTCAGGTCGTGATGGTAGCGTCGATGGTCCAGCCAGACCAGAGTACTATTCACGAGCTGCGACGAGGTCAGCAGGGCTCGATCCGGAGAAGGTCTTGAGGAGCTGCGAAAGCGTCAGCAGGGCTCAGATGGTTTCGAGTTCAAGCTCGAGCCGCGACAGCGTCAGCAGGGCTCCGAGGTCTTAGTTCGGTCTTTGAGAGGACGAGCTGCAACAGCGTCAGCAGGGCTCCGATGGTTCAGTTCTGTGTTATGAGAAAGAGCCGCGACAGCGTCAGCAGGGCTCAGCGATTCAAAGGTTCAGTTCTCCTTAAGGTCAGCCGCGATCAGATCAGCAGGGCTTTCTTGTCCAGGATACAACTGCCCGCTAGTTGTGGTGCGGGCCTTGATATAGTTCAGTCCCCCTTTGATGTCCGGATCCTCGCAGGCGGAGGCCTCGTGACTTGGGGGTTGGTCGTTGGGGAGGTCCGGCGGTTGGCTCTTTGATCCTTTGAAGATGCCTCCGGCAATTCCCAGACGCCCAGCAGGGTCTGGAGCCAGCACTCGGGGAGGCCAGAGGTGCAATCGAAACTGGCCCACAGGGGGAGGCCAAAGGTGTGACAGAAACCGGTCTCTCAGGGGAGGCCGGAGGTACGATCGAAACTCCCTGGCTTATCTCACTCGGTGAGCCCTTTACCCCCCAGCCGGGACTGGCGCACCTTGGAGTCTACGTTTTGCTGGGGCCGGGGTCACACTAGGCCCAGGGAGTCGGGGGTCTCGGGGAAGGAAAATGGCTGCCGGGCCTTGTGGGGCATGCAGGTTCTAGGCGCTCGGAGCCGGGAGTGGGACGGGATAAGCGGCGCTGGTCGTCGGTTACAGGGTCTGGGCGTACAGGGAGCAGGACGACCAGGAACTCTGGGTGCAGGCTACGCTAACGGGGTGCTGAGGAGCGGGGGGAACCACGTCATGAGGCCAGGTCCAACAGAGAGCCACTGTGTGAGGTTGCGGGCTGCTTCGTTGGGGTCCGTCGTGTTGGTGGGAGGGTTCTGACTGAGGGAGGTGGTGAGCTGGTCGGTGCTGATCTTGCGCCAGCTTCTGCGGGGAACCTGTTGCGGGTGGTGGTGGGTTGTGGTTCTCCTAAAGTTGAAGTGGACGCAGCTGTGATCTGTCCAGTGTAGTCAGGTGGAGTGGCTGAAGGAGATGTGCTTGCCGGAGGAGAAGATGGGGTCAAGCGTGTGGCCGGCGTCGTGGGTGGGGGTGTTCACCAGTTGCTTGAGTCCGAGGTTGGCGAGGTTGTCCAGCAGGGCGGCGGTGTTGCTGTCATTGTTGTTCTCCAGGTGGAAGTTGAGGTCCCCTAGGAGGATGTAGTCTGAAAAGGCTCGGGCGTGCGGGCTGACAAAGTCTGCGATGGCTTCGCTGCATTGTGTGTGTGGTCCCGGGGGTCTGTAGATGAGAGTGCCCCTGAGGATGGTCTTGGGGTTGGTGTGTATCTGGAAGTGAAGGTGCTCGGCAGCGGTGAGGGTGTCGTCGGAGTTGGTCGTGATTTGGATGATGTTTCTGTGGACGATGGCAATGCCTCCTCCGGTTTGGATGACGCGGTCCCTCCGGGTTATCTTGTAGCCATCTGGGATGGCTATGGCGATGTCGGGGGCTGAGGAGGCGTTCATCCAGGTTTCTGTGAGGAAGGCGACGTCTGGTGATGTTGTGTCCAGGAGGTTCCCGAGTTCGACGCCGTGCCTGTGGACGGAGCGGGTGTTGAGCAGAATGCACTTGAGGTGATTGTTGCTGGTAGCTGACTTGGCGGGTGCGGTGCAGGTTTGGAGGCAGGTGAATTTGCAGGCTTTGCAGGTGAAGGGTCCGTGGGTGCGTTTCGGGATGGCTCTGTAGCAGGCGGGGTTCCGGCCGTCGTTGAGTGCGTGGATGGTTGCACCGTCGTAAGTCCGTCGGGTGGGCAGGCATCGTCGAGGGCCAGGGGTCCTGGCGCTGGGAGCGGTCCAGGCGCGGACGGGCACAGACGGGCGCAGACGGGCTTGCCTTTGGCGCGGCTTTGGCGCGCCCGCTGCGCGGCCGCCTCCATATGAGACGAAGTGGAAGGGAGGAGCAGCTGGGAGGCGGGAGCGGGGCGGCCAATGGGCAGGGGGTACAAAAGAAAAAGGGGCGGGTCACGAGGGAGCACCGGGGGGGGCACACACAGAGGACAGGGATACAACAGCAACTACGAAAAATACAGAAAAATGCAGAAGTCCAGAAAAAAAAGCACAATTCACAAGTCACAAGTGTGGGCAGCAGCAGGAAGAAGGAGAAGGTAGCAGCAGGGGGACACTGAGGTCAGGGGCCAACCTGCGGCGCCGGGGGCAGAGACGCTGTCACAGCGGAGGAGCCGTGCGGGGTGGGGGGATGGCCTGGGGTCAGGTGAGGGTCTCTAAATTCGACCCCATCTTACATTTATCCGCCATTTTGTGTTGCCTTTACACAGGCCGCTCGACGAACGAATTGTCTCTGCCTTTTTTACTGCAACGTGTCGCAAGACCCCCTCCGTCCTTGTCCGAAACCAAGCCCAGACAACGCCCGGCCTAACTAATCCTTGTCCCAACTATCTGTTAAGCCTTTAGCATTCTTCTCTTGCCGTATCTTATCTATCGGCCTTTCGCTATTCTCTCCTCTTGTTTTCCTATTTTACAACCTTTCCTTTGAAGCATACAAGACATGCCTTTTCATTCCAGACTGATTAACTTGAGGGGCCGAATAACACACAAACATGTAAGCAGAGAACATTCCGGTTACACAACACTTTGTTTTCAAACTCTTCTGACTGGCTGTAACTTCGTGCATTGGGTATAGGTTTGTACAACTGCATTTTTACTATAAAAGCTTGTGAGCCACAGAGTAAAGTAGCAGTCTCCTGAGAACATACTTTGTGTACTTCTAGGACAACTGTGCCTAGCTGCAGCTAATAAATTCGGTTTCCGACGATAACAGAGTGTTCCGTGTCTCTGTGCAACAAGACAGGTGAACACGGAGATTAAGGCGTGCCCTGCGCCGCCAGGCCCTTAAGGCCCGGTTCTTCACAGGTCACACTCACCTGCGCCGTGCGGCCTCCATATGAAGCCAAGTGGGAAGGAGGAGCAGCTGGGAGGTGGGAGCAGGGCGGCCAATGGGCAGGGGGTACAAAAGAAAAGGGGCGGGGCCGCGAGGGAGCAGCGGCGGGAAGCGGGGGGGCACACACAGAGGGCAGGGATACAACAGCAACTACGAAAAATACCGAGAAATGCAGAAGTCCAGAAAAAAAGCACAATTCACAAGTCACAAGTGAGGGCAGCAGCAGAAAGAAGGAGAAGGTAGCAGCAGGGGGACACCGAGGTCATTGGCGTACCTGCTGCGCCGGGGGCAGAGACGCAGTCACATTGGAGGAGCCGTGCAGCATGGGGGTGGCCTGGGGTCCGGTTGTTGTGTTGCCTATTCGGATCAACACTGAAGCTCCTTGAATGAGGGTGCAAAAGGACTTCAGAGCCAGGAATATCGCCAGTAAGTCCAAAAGGTTTATGTGCCAAGTTCATAATTTCCCCTTGACTGTGAGGGCTTGAAGATGACCTTCCCACCATTCGAGGGAGGCATCTGTCGTGAGGATGAAACTTGGAGTGTCCACTACAAACGAACTGCAGAGATGTTTGGTATGCGAGTCCACCATACCAATGCTCTTCATATCTGAGACGTGATGTTGATGACATCGTCGAAGGACCCTGAGACTTGTTGCAATTGGTTGTCGAGTTCTCCAGTCGGGGTCCTATTTGGAGGCGACAGTTGGGAATTAGGGGAATACTGGAAGACAGCATCCCCGAAAGCGATTTGAACTGTCGAACAGAAACATACTTTTATGTGCACAGGAGAGTTGCCAGTTTGGAAATCTGCTGTTGTCTTTCAATGGAGACAAAAGCCCTTGTTTGCTGTCTGTCTATGATGGACCCCAAGAAGGTCCTCACTTGAGAGGGGGTGAACTGAGAGTTCTCCAGAGTGATGGAAAGACACAGAGACAGGCATGATTGAGTGTGTCTTCTTGCGACTGCGAACGACTAGGCCTTTATAAGGCAGTCGTCGAGGTAGCGAAATATTTGGACATCAGCTTGACCAAGATATGCTGCCACCGGTGCCAAGACTTTAGTGAACATTCGGGTGCAGAGCGAAGGCCAGATGGAAGGACTTGGATTGGAAATCTCTGCCAGCCACTCTAAAGCGCAGGAAGTTTCTGTGTCTGGGTCGGATAGGGACATGAAAATAGGCATCTTGAAGGTCCAGTGTTGGCTTGTAATCCCCTTGATGCAGTAATTGAAGCACTTCTAGGAGAGACAACATCCGGAAAGTTTGCTTCTTGAGAATCTTTTTGAAGGAACGAAGGTCCAGAATGGGGTACCACTTCCCTGATTTTTCCTTGATTTGGAAGAATCTTGACTAGAAGCCTGCACCCCTTTGAAGATTATGTACACTTTGATCGCTCCTTTCCTTAACATGAGATGGATTTGGCATAAAAGTTCCATCAGATGGGCAGGAGGAAGACCTCTGGTGGGAGATTTTTGAGAGAATTTCACAAATTCCAGAGTGTAGTCTCTGGACACTATGTCCAAAACTCATCGATCTGTAGTTATTACAAACCAATTGGAGAAGAGATGGGAGATCCGCCCTCCAACTTTGGTTGGATTGATGGGAAGAGCGGTTGACAGTTGAGGAGTGTGGCTCAATGGTTAGAGCGGCAGACCCTGATGCAGAGTTCTGGCCCGGGACCAGGGTTCAATTCCCACCTCTGCGGGTCTTGGGCTCAATTTCCTCGGACCTGATAATTCTCGTCTCAGTGCCTATTCTAATCATGGGTCCCTTGCTGCAACTCTGGGCAATAGCTTGCTTAACCTCCACACCAGCCCCAACAGCGCTAGGATGCCTGGCTTCACCCTGGGGGTGCCCAGGAGTGGACACTTCACAAGGAAAGCCAGGAGGGGTTCCACAGCAGTATGAGTAATAGCGCCAGGAAACCGCTTGGTGACAGTGCGCTCTACAAATACCTTGACATTTACATTTACAGTTGGCAGTTGGCAGTGCTTTTTTGAGGAATCTCTACCTCAGCAGGAGGATTTCCCTCTGAGCTGCTCGTAAGAGGAAGCCTGCGGCTGTCGAAACAACTGCTGTTGCAGGGAGGAGGAGTAACGCGGTTGGCCCGGATAGGGATGGTACTGCTGATATTGGTTGTAACATCCCCGAAAGGAAGAAGAGGAAGTACGACCCCTCGCACCCCCAAAGGGCTGCATTTAAACTGTACAGTAGACACTACACACTACACACGGACCCAAGAGGCCTGGAATTTAGACTTTGGCATTCCAAAGGAAGATCAAGACTGGCAGCGGTCCTGTGAACTAACATGCATGGTTTCTAGTAATGCCCATTTTCGAATGATCCATTATCATTTTCTGTGAAGAACCTACTTAACGCCACAAGACCTTTATCGAATGGTCGTGTCTTGCCCAGATATATGCCTGAGCTGCAACACTGTGGGGGCTGATTTCTTACATTAACGATGGCCCTGCAATGCAATACACTCCTTCTGGCAACAAGCTGTCGAAGAAATGGTACATGCCACACAACTAAGTATTGCTCCAACACCGAAATGCTGATTATTAAGCCTCACTAGATGCCAGAAGGGCGCAAGATAACCTTTCAATTTGGTCAGTCGCCTATGGTACTGGCATGACATAAAAATGCAATCACATGGCTGTCCCAGCATGCCCCAACGATTGCGCTCTGGCATAGAGATGCGCTCGACTGGGCCCTAGCTGAGGATACACATATGCGCCTTAGCAGAAAGGATGACATATTTGAGGATACACTAAACACTTGCGGTTCTCATACAGATAACTCCTAGCTCCTGCTTCCCGAGTGACAACAGACACAGACTCTGGCTCTGAAACTCACGAGGCAGAACACTACGGCACTGGGGACGAGCAGGGAGGTGTCTCCACAAGATAATTACAAGGTACATTCCCAATTAGGGGAATGGGACCCTTATTGATCACCTGGAGAATCGGGAAGCAGATTAGTGCATGTGTAATTATTGACTGCTTCTTGATTAACCTACTTACGTAGAACATATAGGTATGATATTTCTATGTATACTCTGACTGCCAGGTTGTATGTTGACAAAATTAAAATAAAGTTCTAAAAATCAAAACGAAACAAAGACATTACATTGTGGGTTGTAGAGGGCAGTGAACCGGTAATTCACTCCATACTACTTCAACATGTGTTTCAAGTAGCCAGACATGAAGTTGGTACCTCTGTATGACCCCACCTCCTTAGGGAAGCCCACCCTGGTAAAGATGCTAATGAGGGCCCTAGCCACTGTAGGGGCATGGTAGTCCTGAGGGGAATAGCCTCGGAATACCTGGAGGCATGATCTACCACCAGCAGAACTGTTCCCTGATGCTGTAGGGGGTCAAGGGGACCAACAATGTCAATCATTGGCCTTTCAAAGGGAACACCAACAACTGGAAGCGGGATTAAGAGGGCCTTTGGGTGCCCACCTGTCGTGCCACTGGCTTGACAGATGGTACAGGAGTTACAAATCTCCTTCACCTTCTGGTGCATCCCCGGCCTTTAGTTCTGGTCTGGTCAAGGTATCCAGCTAGTGGGATGCCACAAGCGGGTCCTCTAGGAACGATACAAACAAGTTTGCCCCACTGAAGGGAAGATGGCTTAACAAGAGCTTCTGAGAGTTACTTACCTTCAAGACTCTCATCCAGATATGCTTCGCGGCTGCTTTCACTGATCTTAAAGCAGATGTGGCTGCACAGACGCCAAACAATACGTCATATACAACTCTGACCCGAAGTTCTATCATGGAAAGCAGAGAAGAACAGTCCGTTCTTTGATAATCTCAAAGAGTCTGGACAGAATGAGTTGTATATGTGGCTGCGTATGATGCACAAATGGAGGTGCAGGAACTCCCCAAACGCCAGAGGCTCTACCACTCTCCTTGTGGCACTAGGTTTGGGGTCTTTGGCCTCAGTGTAAAGGATTTCCTCCTCCCAATACGTGCTGTGGGCACCACTGCCATCACCTCCTTCCTGTGCTGCAGCTTGCAGTCACAGGTTTTCAAGAGTGGGACAGGTTTTCTGTCCCTGGCACAGATCTTCCCTAGAGGGTCGCCCCAGGGCCAAAAGCTCATCCTGGTAAAACTTCAGCTCCTGAGGCTCAGTTGTCTCTGGGGCTGACCCTTCTGCCTCCTGAGGAGAACGGTCTGGTGTCTGACTAGAAGCTGGTTCTCCAGTTTTCCTGCCCTTTCTCCTAGAGGACTGGGGCATTATTCCAGACTCCAGCACCTCTTTTACACCCGGACTCTGCTCTGTGCTATGGTTTTCACACACACACCCAGTGTGAGGTTCCAAGCATTTCTGCATGGATCCTCAGTTCTGCCTCAGCCCAGGCTAAGGGTTCCAAATCATTGCCAAGAAAACAATCAACTAGCATGGATGAAGACACTGCTACCTCTTCGTGGCCAGCAAGTCCTCCCAAATCAAAATACACCCTCGCCTGCGGGATGGGTTTTTGTCACATTTTCAGCATTGATGACTGGAAAGGTCCTCCCAGGCAGATACTGTTCCAAGGAAACTATCTGCTCAGTCACCATGGTGATGCTGGCGCCAGTGTCTCTCAAGGCCTCCACCCTAACCCCATGTGCATGTTAGTGGGCCAGGCAGCTAAGATGGCTAAGGTTGCATTCCTACATGAGTCGCCTAAGAGAGCTCATTGGCCTGGCCATTGCTCTCCTGAGATCCCATCTGGAGATTGGCAGGTACTGCAGGTGGAGCAGAGGTATATTTCTTGTTTTTACAGCTAGAGTCTCAAGGAAAGTGCCCAAGTGACCTACAGCCATGGCACCAAGCCCATCTAGGATCCCAGTTCTTACCCTGGTACGCACCCTTGGGCTGTCAAGAGTCCCTGGGCCCACTCTCTTGAACAGGTTTTTGGGGGCCTGAAGTAGAATCTTTCTTTTTCGGGTTACCCCATTTCCCTAGGGTCGCTTTCTGGCCTCTTTCTTTTGATCTCCTCCCACCAGTAGGAGTCTTGGTCACCCTTGTTTTGACCCAGTGGTCTGCCTTCTTCCCCAACTCTTGAGGAGAAAGTGGACCAAGGTCTACCAGGAATTGATGTAGCTTCCCTTGGTAACATTTACTTAAAAGATGCTCCTTCTATTATAAATGATAAAGCCCTGCAAAGGCAAGCACATTCTTACTTACTAACCAACCTCCTAGTGATTTCAGTGAATAGTCGACAAAATCTACCCAGGCCAGGCTTTGGGTTTTTCGAGCCTCCCTGAAACTGGTGCTATACTCCGTACTGAATCCAAAGCCCTCACTTAGGGAACCCTTCATGAGGCCATAGGATTAAGCCTCTTTCTCACTGAGTGTCAGGAGTCTATCCCTGCACTTTTCTGAGAACATTTCCCAAAGGATAGTACTCCACGGCTTCCTGTGGACCTGCCTGCTACGACAGGCCTGTTCAAAACCAATGAACCACCTGGTGATATCATCACCCTCAAATAATGGTGGGCCAATCCCTTTGGGGTTTTTAGGGTCAAAGGAATCTACTTTCTCCTTATTTATGGTTGTGATGCCACCAAAGATGGGTCCTAAGCCAAACTCCTTTCTCTCTCTTCTGTAGCTAGGAGTTGGGCTTCTAGAGCTGCCCTCCTGGCTCGTCTTTGCAAAGCAAGCTCTTCGTCTGAAGAGGCTTCGTTGTCTTGGGGTGTCACACGGTCACTCCTAGTGTCAGTATTTTGATCTGTAAGATCAGAGTCATCCTCTGGATACTCTTTGTCATATTCTGCCAAAAGATCCTGGAGCTTTGCTTTGGTAGGGTTTGACCTAGTCCTGAGCCTATAGGTTTTACCCAAGCCTCTGAGCTATTTTATATTTAAAGACATAAGGGGTGAGGTCGATTTCCTTCACATGTATCAGCTCTTCTGAGTGACTACTTCTAGCTCTCATTAACTTTACAAAGATGGGAACCTTTTTGGAAAGGAAAAATCTCTAATACTGGTTTCCTAACTACAGCAAGAGTTTGACTTCTGAAACAGCTGTACTCAAGGGGACCGAACCAGGGCCCTGACATATTTCAAAATTTAGAAAAATATTCAATTTGCAAAACTACAATTTAACGAAAGGCAATTTCTGGATTGAATCTTGTTGTCACTTATTGTCAGAGTGGTCCAGCAAACGCAAAGCTGTGTACCCTACCGCTGCACCACCAGTGTAGGAAGCTGGCTCTCTATATACCATACCAAAACGAGGTAGAGTGTGTCGTGTACCCTCCCGCTGCGCCACCAGTGTAGGAAGCTGGCTCTCTATATACTATACCAAAAAGAGGTAGAGTGTGTCGTGTACCCTACCGCTGCGCCACCAGTGTAGGAAGCTGGCTCTCTATATACTATACCAAAAAGAGGTAGAGTGTGTCGTGTACCCTATCGCTGCGCCACCAGTGTAGGAAGCTGGCTCTCTATATACTATACCAAAAAGAGGTAGAGTGTGTCGTGTACCCTACCGCTGCGCCACCAGTGTAGGAAGCTGGCTCTCTATATACTATACCAAAAAGAGGTAGAGTGTGCCGTGTACCCTACCGCTGCGCCACCAGTGTAGGAAGCTGGCTCTCTATATACTATACCAAAAAGAGGTAGAGTGTGCTGTGTACCCTACCGCTGCGCCACCAGTGTAGGAAGCTGGCTCTCTATATACTACACCAAAAAGAGGTAGAGTGTGCCGTGTACCCTACTGCTGCGCCACCAGTGTAGGAAGCTGACTCTCTATATACTATACCAAAAAGAAGTAGAGTGTGTCCTGTACCCTACCGCTGCGCCACCAGTGTAGCAAGCTGGCTCTCTATATACTATACCATAAAGAGGTAGAGTGTGCCGTGTACCCTACCGCTGCGCTACCAGTGTAGGAAGCTGGCTCTCTATATACTATACCAAAAAGAGGTAGAGTGTGCCGTGTACCCTACCGCTGCGCCACCAGTGTAGGAAGCTGGCTCTCTATATACTATACCAAAAAGAGGTAGAGTGTGCCGTGTACCCTACCGCTGCGCCACCAGTGTAGGGAGCTGGCTCTCTATATACTATACCAAAAAGAGGTAGAGTGTGCCGTGTACCCTACCGCTGCGCCACCAGTGTAGGAAGCTGGCTCTCTATATACTTTACCAAAAAGAGGTAGAGTGTGTCGTGTACCCTACCGCTGAGCCCCCAGTGTAGGAAGCTGCCTCTCTATATACTATACCACAAAGAGGTAGAGTGTGCCGTGTACCCTACCGCTGCGCCACCAGTGTAGGAAGCTGGCTCTCTATATACTATACCAAAAAGAGGTAGAGTGTGTCGTGTACCCTACCGCTGCGCCCCCAGTGTAGGAAGCTGGCTCTCTATATACAATACCAAAAAGAGGTAGAGTGTGTCGTGTACCCCACCGCTGCGCTACCAGTGTAGGAAACTGGCTCTCTATATACTATACCAAAAGGAGGTAGAGTGTGTCGTGTACCCTCCCGCTGTGCCACCAGTGTAGGAAGCTGGCTCTCTATATACTATACAAAAAAGAGGTAGAGTGTGCCGTGTACCCTACCGTTGCGCCACCAGTGTAGGAAGCTGGCTCTCTATATACTATACCAAAAAGAGGTAGAGTGTGTCGTGTACCCTCCCGCTGCGCCACCAGTGTAGGAAGCTGGCTCTCTATATACTATACCAAAAAGAGGCAGAGTGTGTCGTGTACCCTACCGCTGCGCCACCAGTGTAGGAAGCTGGCTCTCTATATACTATACCAAAAGAGGTAGAGTGTGCCTTGTACCCTACCGCTGCACCACCAGTGTAGGAAGCTGGCTCTCTATATACTATACCAAAAAGAGGTAGAGTGTGCCGTGTACCCTACCGCTGCGCCACCAGTGTAGGAAGCTGGCTCTCTATATACTATACCAAAAAGAGGTAGAGTGTGCCTTGTACCCTACCGCTGCGCCACCAGTGTAGGAAGCTGGCTCTCTATATACTATACCAAAAAGAGGTAGAGTGTGTCGTGTACCCTACCGCTGCGCCACCAGTGTAGGAAGCTGGCTCTCTATATACTATACCAAAAAGAGGTAGAGTGTGTCGTGTACCCTACCGCTGCGCCACCAGTGTAGGAAGCTGGCTCTCTATATACTATACCAAAAAGAGGTAGAGTGTGTCGTGTACCCTACCGCTGCGCCACCAGTGTCGGAAGCTGGCTCTCTGTATACTATACCAAAAAGAGGTAGAGTGTGTTGTGTACCCTCCCGCTGCGCCACCAGTGTAGGAAGCTGGCTCTCTATATACTATACCAAAAAGAGGTAAAGTGTGTCGTGTACCCTTCCGCTGCGCCACCAGTGTAGGAAGCTGGCTCTCTATATACTATACCAAAAAGAGGCAGAGTGTGTCGTGTACCCTACCGCTGCGACACCAGTGTAGGAAGCTGGCTCTCTATATACTATACCAAAAAGAGGTAGAGTGTGCCTTGTACCCTACCGCTGCGACACCAGTGTAGGAAGCTGGCTCTCTATATACTATACCAAAAAGAGGTAGAGTGTGCCGTGTACCCTACCGCTGCGCCACCAGTGTAGGAAGCTGGCTCTCTATATACTATACCAAAAAGAGGTAGAGTGTGCCTTGTACCCTACCGCTGCGCCACCAGTGTAGGAAGCTGGCTCTCTATATACTATACCAAAAAGAGGTAGAGTGTGTCGTGTACCCTACCGCTGCGCCACCAGTGTAGGAAGCTGTCTCTCTATATACTACACCAAAAAGAGGTAGAGTGTGCTGTGTACCCTACCCCTGCGCCACCAGTGTCGGAAGCTGTCTCTCTATATACTATACCAAAAAGAGGTAGAGTGTGTCGTGTACCCTCCCGCTGCGCCACCAGTGTAGGAAGCTGGCTCTCTATATACTATACCAAAAAGAGGTAGAGTGTGTCGTGTACCCTCCCGCTGCGCCACCAGTGTAGGAAGCTGGCTCTCTATATACTATACCAAAAAGAGGTAGAGTGTGCCGTGTACCCTACCGCTGCGCCACCAGTGTAGGAAGCTGGCTCTCTATATACTATACCAAAAAGAGGTAGAGTGTGTCGTGTACCCTACCGCTGCGCCCCCAGTGTAGGAAGCTGGCTCTCTATATACAATACCAAAAAGAGGTAAAGTGTGTCGTGTACCCCACCACTGTGCCACCAGTGTAGGAAACTGGCTCTCTATATACTATACCAAAAAGAGGTAGAGTGTGTCGTGTACCCTCCCGCTGCGCCACCAGTGTAGGAAGCTGGCTCTCTATATACTATACCAAAAAGAGGTAGAGTGTGTCGTGTACCCTCCCGCTGCGCCACCAGTGTAGGAAGCTGGCTCTCTATATACTATACCAAAAAGAGGTAGAGTGTGCCGTGTACCCTACCGCTGCGCCCCCAGTGTAGGAAACTGGCTCTCTATATACTATACCAAAAAGAGGTAGAGTGTGTCGTGTACCCTCCCGCTGCGCCACCAGTGTAGGAAGCTGGCTCTCTATATACTATACCAAAAAGAGGTAGAGTGTGCCGTGTACCCTACCGTTGCGCCACCAGTGTAGGAAGCTGGCTCTCTATATACTATACCAAAAAGAGGTAGAGTGTGACGTGTACCCTACCGCTGCGCCACCAGTGTAGGAAGCTGGCTCTCTATATACTATACCAAAAAGAGGTAGAGTGTGCCTTGTACCCTACCGCTGCGCCACCAGTGTAGGAAGCTGGCTCTCTATATACTATACCAAAAAGAGGTAGAGTGTGTCGTGTACCCTACCGCTGCGCCACCAGTGTAGGAAGCTGGCTCTCTATATACTATACCAAAAAGAGGTAGAGTGTGTTGTGTACCCTACCGCTGCGCCACCAGTGTAGGAAGCTGGCTCTCTATATACTATACCAAAAAGAGGTAGAGTGTGTCGTGTACCCTACCGCTGCGCCACCAGTGTCGGAAGCTGGCTCTCTATATACTATACCAAAAAGAGGTAGAGTGTGTCGTGTACCCTCCCGCTGCGCCACCAGTGTAGGAAGCTGGCTCTCTATATACTATACCAAAAAGAGGTAGATTGTGTCGTGTACCCTCCCGCTGCGCCACCAGTGTAGGAAGCTGGCTCTCTATATACTATACCAAAAAGAGGTAGTGTGCCTTGTACCCTACCGCTGCGACACCAGTGTAGGAAGCTAGCTCTCTATATACTATACCAAAAAGAGGTAGAGTGTGCCGTGTACCCTACCGCTGCGCCACCAGTGTAGGAAGCTGGCTCTCTATATACTATACCAAAAAGAGGTAGAGTGTTTCGTGTACCCTAAATGCGCCCCCAGTGTAGGAAGCTGGCTCTCTATATACAATACCAAAAAGAGGTAGAGTGTGTCGTGTACCCCACCACTGTGCCATCAGTGTAGGAAACTGGCTCTCTATATACTATACCAAAAAGAGGTAGAGTGTGTCGTGTACCCTCCCGCTGCGCCACCAGTGTAAGAAGCTGGCTCTCTATATACTATACCAAAAAGAGGTAGAGTGTGCCGTGTACCCTACCGTTGCGCCACCAGTGTAGGAAGCTGGCTCTCTATATACTATACCAAAAAGAGGTAGAGTGTGACGTGTACCCTACCGCTGCGCCACCAGTGTAGGAAGCTGGCTCTCTATATACTATACCAAAAAGAGGTAGAGTGTGCCTTGTACCCTACCGCTGCGCCACCAGTGTAGGAAGCTGGCTCTCTATATACTATACCAAAAAGAGGTAGAGTGTGTCGTGTACCCTACCGCTGCGCCACCAGTGTAGGAAGCTGGCTCTCTATATACTATACCAAAAAGAGGTAGAGTGTGTTGTGTACCCTACCGCTGCGCCACCAGTGTAGGAAGCTGGCTCTCTATATACTATACCAAAAAGAGGTAGAGTGTGTCGTGTACCCTACCGCTGCGCCACCAGTGTCGGAAGCTGGCTCTCTATATACTATACCAAAAAGAGGTAGAGTGTGTTGTGTACCCTCCCGCTGCGCCACCAGTGTAGGAAGCTGGCTCTCTATATACTATACCAAAAAGAGGTAGAGTGTGTCGTGTACCCTCCCGCTGCGCCACCAGTGTAGGAAGCTGGCTCTCTATATACTATACCAAAAAGAGGCAGAGTGTGTCGTGTACCCTACCGCTGCGCCACCAGTGTAGGAAGCTGGCTCTCTATATACTATACCAAAAAGAGGTAGTGTGCCTTGTACCCTACCGCTGCGACACCAGTGTAGGAAGCTGGCTCTCTATATACTGTACCAAAAAGAGGTAGAGTGTGCCGTGTACCCTACCGCTGCCCCACCAGTGTAGGAAGCTGGCTCTCTATATACTATACCAAAAAGAGGTAGAGTGTGCCTTGTACCCTACCGCTGCGCCACTAGTGTAGGAAGCTGGCTCTCTATATACTATACCAAAAAGAGGTAGAGTGTGTCGTGTACCCTACCGCTGCGCCACTAGTGTAGGAAGCTGTCTCTCTATATACTACACCAAAAAGAGGTAGAGTGTGCCGTGTACCCTACCGGTGCGCCACCAGTGTAGGAAGCAGGCTCTCTATATACTATACCAAAAAGAGGTAGAGTGTGTCGTGTACCCTCCCGCTGCGCCACCAGTGTAGGAAGCTGGCTCTCTATATACTATACCAAAAAGAGGTAGAGTGTGCCTTGTACCCTACCGCTGCGCCACCAGTGTAGGAAGCTGGCTCTCTATATACTATACCAAAAAGAGGTAGAGTGTGTCGTGTACCCTACCGCTGCGCCACCAGTGTAGGAAGCTGGCTCTCTATATACTATACCAAAAAGAGGTAGAGTGTGTCGTGTACTCTAACCCTGCGCCACCAGTGTCGGAAGCTGGCTCTCTATATACTATACCAAAAAGAGGTAGAGTGTGTCGTGTACCCTCCCGCTGCGCCACCAGTGTAGGAAGCTGGCTCTCTATATACTATAACAAAAAGAGGTAGAGTGTGTCGTGTACCCTACCGCTGCGCCACCAGTGTAGGAAGCTGGCTCTCTATATACTATACCAAAAAGAGGCAGAGTGTGTCGTGTACCCTACCGCTGCGCCACCAGTGTAGGAAGCTGGCTCTCTATATACTATACCAAAAAGAGGTAGAGTGTGTCGTGTACCCTACCGCTGCGACACCAGTGTAGGAAGCTGGCTCTCTATATACTATACCAAAAAGAGGTAGAGTGTGTTGTGTACCCTACCGCTGCGCCACCAGTGGAGGAAGCTGGCTCTCTATATACTATACCAAAAGAGGTAGAGTGTGTCGTGTACCCTCCCGCTGCGACACCAGTGTAGGAAGCTGGCTCTTTATATACTATACCAAAAAGAGGTAGAGTGTGCCGTGTACCCTCCTGCTGCGCCACCAGTGTAGGAAGCTGGCTCTCTATATACTATACCAAAAAGAGGTAGAGTGTGCCGTGTACCCCACCGCTGCGCCACCAGTGTCGGAAGCTGGCTCTCTATATACTATACCAAAAAGAGGTGGAGTGTGTCGTGTACCCTACCGCTGCGCCACCAGTGTAGGAAGCTGGCTCTCTATATACTATACCAAAAAGAGGTAGAGTGTGCCGTGTACCCTACCGCTGCGCCACCAGTGTCGGAAGCTGGCTCTCTATATACTATACCAAAAAGAGGTAGAGTGTGTTGTGTACCCTACCGCTGCGCCACCAGTGTAGGAAGCTGGCTCTCTATATACTATACCAAAAAGAGGTAGAGTGTGCAGAGAGTCCAGTGGATCCCCAAAGGCTTTACAGAGACTCAAGTAGATAATACTAATGCTCTCTTTTGTAGTAGTGTGAAAGAGTAGTTAGGCTTATCCGAGGGTAGTCGTAAGCATTTATTGTACACACTGTGGCAATAAAAGAGACACACACTCAATGATTAAATCTGAGACCAATTCATGAAAATGACACTCGGTTGGATTTATTTTGCAGAACTTTTCTTAGGTAAATACTTTTCGCAATAGAAATAAATTTTCAATATAAAAAGTGGACACACTGCAATTTTCAGACTTTACAATTTTAAGCAATGGGAGGAAAAAAACACTAAACATACGTATACGCAACATTGACTTACAAGACCAGTCTTCGGAAGTTAAGGTCAGTACAGGGCAAGGTTCAGTTAAGCACCAACAGTACACCACAAGCGACAAAGGGATGGGCGGGTACATGGTGAAAGGTCAAGTCAGTCAGTGAATACAAATTAAAGGGGACTGGGGCAATCGGACAGAGGGTACTTACAGGTAAGAAGAAGCAGCCTGGAGGAACAGTCTCCGGGGCTGAGGCTAACACTGAGCAGGGTCCAAGGCAGCACCAACATTACAACACTAGCGGCACAGGAGCGGCTGGATGCAGGGTGCCAACACAGCATCAGGTGCCCAATGAAAAGCAATGGAGGCAGGCCAAATCTGAAAAGGGCTGCAGGCTCCAGCCAGGAGGCCGATCAAAGGAAACCAACAGCCATTGAGGTAAGTTATGATGCTCAGGGACGTAGGAACACCTTTTGTCCTCTTCACTAAGGCCCAGGATGGACGGGTGAAGAGGTGCCTTTTGGTGTCAGAAATGGCTAACCAGTGCACGTCGCGGTTGAGGGGTCTTCTTGCAGAAGCTGAGGGCAACTTCTAGGAGTCCAGGAGAGGTCAGCTCATGGTGGAGTTGGGCTCTTGAGAGCAAGGCAACCTTGCTGAACCGGTGGGCCACTTGGACTCGGGCTGGTGGCATCGGGTGCAGAGGTAAAACCGGGGGGCAGGCTGCGCAGTTCTTCAGGTCACAGAGTCTTTACTTTGAAGAGGGTTGCTTTGTGAATAGGTCTGCTCTTCTCTGGAGAACTTGGTCTTGATCAAAGGCAGGCAGTTCTCCCAAGGTTCTGGAGGTCGCTGGGCTGCAAGACGAGTTGCCTTTTGGTTCAGGAACATCCAGGGATGAAGACAGGCCAATAGGGCTGGTACCATGTCCGGCT
This sequence comes from Lissotriton vulgaris, assembly GCF_964263255.1. NCBI lineage: Eukaryota > Metazoa > Chordata > Amphibia > Caudata > Salamandridae > Lissotriton > Lissotriton vulgaris. The sequence continues at coordinate 103,647,971 of NC_141685.1, read as the reverse complement.
TTCGAGCTGGGTACTCAACAGAATCCGCGCTGCTTCTTGCCACTGAATCCATCAGGCAATTTGTGGATGCAGGTCAAACGGTGGCCTTGAACCTGTTGGATCTAAGTGCCGCCTTTGACACTGTAGCCCATCACACGTTGGTAGTGTCTGAGGAAGGGTGGGGTGTCTGGCAATGCCCTGAATTGCCTAAAATCTTTCCTGTCGGGTCGCTGCTTCCAGGTGAGACAGGGCAAACACTACTCCAGGGTCATCATGCTGAACCAAGGAGTGCTGCAGGGCTCGACCCTGAGCCCGACCCGTTTAATCTCTATGTAGCTCCCAAAGCGGAGACTGCTGAGGGGTTCGGGATCAGGGTCGTATCCTATGCCGATGAAACGCAGCTGGTGGTCTCCCTGACCCAGGCACAGGAGTCGGCTGCCTCCAACTTCATGGCATGCATGCAAGAATTGGCTGCATGGATGGCTAAGAACTGCCTGAAGTTGAATAGCAACAAGACAGAGGTGCTTGTGGTGGGTAAGGCTCCACTGTGTTGTCATCGGCATGGTGGCCCCAGGACTTGGGGGGTCACCTACGCCCTGTGTGCAGGCAAAGGACTTGGGAGTTTGGTTAGATCCCAGTCTTTCCTAAGACTATCAAACAAGACGGGTGGCAGGCGCCTGTTTTGGGATCCTGAAGGTCCTGCGTTAAACCTTGGACTTACTCCCTGTGGCGTCTAGGAAGACTCTGGTTCATGCCCTGGTGACGTCGCGACTGGACTGTGGTAACGTCCTTTATCTAGGTGCAACAAGGAATATGCTACTTACCAGTATGCATCTGTTCTTGGCATGTAGGGCTGCTGACATTCATATCTGTGCATAGGTCGCCTAGTGTTGGGTCCAGATGATTGCACATTGTTGTCCTGGAAGAGTCTTCGAAGCATCACGAGATAGGTGGCTCCTCCTTCGGACTACAGTGCGCATGGGCATCCTTTCCATTCTCAGATTGTTTTTTGCCATTGTGGCAGAGATGGAGTATAGTATAGTAAGAGATGGCCATGCGAAGAGTGAATGCTACAGCTGCGACAGGCACCGGGGAGGTGGGTGGGCGATATGAATGTCAGCAGCCCTACATGCCAAGAACAGATGCATACTGGTAAGTAGCATATTCCGTTCGAGGCATGTGGGCTGCTGAATTCATATCTGTGCATAGAATGTATAGCAGTATCTCCCTTAGCGGTGGCTACCTGTGTCAGCTGCAGCAGTTTGGAACAGAGTTTTAAGAACAGCCTGTCCTACAGCAGCTTGCTGTTTTGAATGTACATCTACACAATAGTGTTTTGTAAATGTATGTGTGGTTGGCCATGTGGCTGCTCTACAAATTTCGTGTAAATGAATATTACCCAGGAAAGCCATGGATGCCCCTAGCTTGCATGTGGAATGCGCCCTAGGGGGAACTGTTAAGGTGCATTTGGCTTTTAAATAACATATTTGGATGCACTTAACGATCCATCTGGCTATACCTGATTTTGAAATAGGGTTGCCTTTGTGTTGTGGTGAGAAAGCAACAAACAACTGTTTTGTTTTTCGAAATGTTTTAGTTCTGTCTATATAGTATAGCAGAGCTCTTTTGACATCTAGAGTATGCAAGGCCCTTTCAGCTACTGTCTGTGGATTTTGAAAGAACACTGGCAGTTCGATGGTTTGATTTATATGGAAATGGGATACCACCTTTGGCATGAATTTAGGGTTTGTTCTGAGAACTACTCTATTTGCATGTACTTGAATGAATGGCTCTTGAATAGTTAGGGCTTGCAGCTTGCTAACTCTTCGAAGCGAAGTAATGGCAATAAGGAAAGCCACCTTCCAAGTAAGAAATTGTATTTCGCATTAGTGTAGTGGTTCAAAAGGTGGTCCCATAAGTCTGGTTAAAACAACGTTTACATTCCAGACTGGTGAAGGTGGGTGTCTTGGAGGAATTACGCGTTTGAGTCCTTCCATAAACGCCTTAATTGCTGGCACCCTAAATAGTGAAAGGTGGTGCCTGTTTTGAAGATATGCTGCTAACGCAGCTAAATGTATCCTGATGGATGAATAGGCTAAATTGCATCGTTGTAGGTGCAAGAGATAGCAAATGATGTTTTGAGTAGAAGCATTACGTGGGTTAATATCGTACTACAGTAAATGACAAAACGTTTCCACTTTGCTGCATAACATGCTCTGGTAGTGGGTTTTCTTGCCTCTTTGATAATATTCATGCAGTCTGGAGGCAAGTTCAGGTATCCAAATTCTAGGATTTCAGGAGCCATATAGCCAGGTTCAGCTGTTGCTGGTCTGGGTGTTGGATTTCTCCATGGCTCTGAGTTAGAAGATTGGGCGTGAGTCGCAGTCTTTGATGGGGCACCACTGACAGTTCTAGGAACGTTGTGTACCATGGTTGCCTCGCCCATGTGGAAGCAACTAGGATCAGTGTCAGCGAATGTTGGCGCAATTTGCGTGCCACCAGCGGTATTAATGGAGCTGGGAGAAAAGCGTACGCAAATTTGCCTGACCAGTTCATCCATATCGCATTGCCCTGCGATTACGGATGTGGGAACCTGGCGGCAAAGTACTGGCATTTTGCGTTTTCGCTTGTGGCAAACAGATCTATTTCCGGGTGTCCCCACTTCCGGAAGAATGGTTGGAGCACTGTGGGGTGAATCTCCCATTCGTGCATTTGTTGACTGTGGCTGCTGAGCAGGTCAGCTACTTGATTGTCCTTGCCTGGGAGGTGATCTGCCATAGGGAACATGTTCCTTTGAATGGCCCACTTCCACATTGCTTGAGCTAGGTGCGACAGCTGTGGAGAGTGTGTTCCTCCCTGTTTTTTAATGTAAAACATAGCTGTCATGTTGTCCTCCCGGATCAACACGGTTTTGTTGCATAAGTGTGTCTTGAACGCTTTTAGAGCTAGAAAGATAGCCATCAGGTCTAGGAGGTTGATGTGCATTTTCTTTTGTTGTACAGCCCAGAGTCCCTGTACTGTGTAGTGTAGGACATGGGCTCCCCATCCTAGTAGGGATGCGTCCGCGGTCAACACTATTCGTGGGACAGGCTCTTGGAACAGCTGACCTTTGCAAAGGTTTGGTGGATTCCACCAATGCAGAGAGTTGTATGCCCGACTGGTCACCAACACTAGGTCAAATCAAATCAAATATACTTTACTCGGTTTTTGTGATACAAAACCATAAAAGTTCATAAAACATACAATTTACAATGCAGATTATAATAAAAACACTTTAAGAGACCCAGATACAGTAAGGTAAGGTCCCAATCATAAAAATTATTTTCCACTCCAAGGTTGAGACAATATCAGAGGAGTTCGTGGTTAATCATGGGAATTCGTAGTTAATCATAGGAGTTCAAGGTTAGTCATTGTTACATGTCCAGATGTTTCCTAAAAAATCATGATGCATTTTTTGAATCCTGCCATATGGGGTATGATTTCTGAAGAGTAGGAAAACACGGGATTTTGGGATAGAAGTCATGTAAGTCCCATATGGATATTGGGCCGTTTCTTACTTGAGGCGGCCAAGTTTTCAAATAAGGGACAATATTACTGTCTCTAAATCTCACAAGTACCAAGTCCCCAGCAACATCTTTGGGAAGGGAGCCCAACCAGCCCACCCTTCTGACGCTCCTTATTGCTCTGTATAAATTACGAGGCAGTGGCCTATTTTTTGACAGCCAGAATTTGGTTTTATTGGCTACATCGTGTTGACTTTCAGTTTTTCCTAGTGGAAGAGCAGGTACACCCGCAAGGATGCACACGTATGGGGCCGCTTCCGGTGGTAAATGAATAGAATTAACTTCGTTGTGACCTACTCTGGGTGCGGTCAGCTGGGGAAGGGAAACTTTAGCGGGGTATTTAGCTATTTTTTGCCCTGGTGCACTAGGGCCAGCAAGTTGTATTTGATGCCTTTTATCCTGCACATATGGTTTAGAGCCTAGGTGAGAAGGAGGTGACTTAGGGTGGTTGGATGTGTCACTACATTTGTCAACCAGCGGGTTTGACTTGATGGCTTTCTCTATTCCAGAGTGCCTATCCCCTAACATGTTAATTTTTTCTAACAGCGGAGCTATCATAAAGCTAACCGGTTGTTTGATAAGGGGTAGTATTTGCAAGTGGGGAGAAGGTGTTATGGTCTCTGGATACTCAACGGACGGTGGGGTCATTGAGGAATTAGCAGTGGATGGACTTAGGCACAATTTTTGGGTTTTGGGGTCGTTTCCTCCTTGATTGACACCGTTAAATTTCCTTTTCACAGATGGGACCTGAGGGGGATCAATACTTTGAGTGTTCGGGCTGCAGGTTGTGTTAAATAGAATGGGGGGATCTAGGAGTGTAGCCTTGTCTGGTAGTGTACTAACGCTTTTGGGCGGAGGGGGAGTTTCCAATGTAGCATAGTTGGTTTTGCAAAGGAGATTTAACTCGTCTAAGAGAGAGAACATTTGCCCAGTACCTGCGACGCTAGTTAAATGTTCCCCCTTGGAGGTCATGGTGATAAAGGGATATAGGGCGGCAATATACGGAAAAGTCCACAGATATGGAGACAGATACATTAGAGGGGGTATTTACCTTCGTGATAGTAGGCTTACAGTGTGGCAGCCAAAGGGGATAGCCCGTCCCGTCCTTATCCGGCCTTTGAGGGCCGTAGAGGGCCCGCCCTTTGCCCGGGCTCAGCCCCGGGCGCTCCCGCGCGCTTCCGCGACGCTGGGGCCGTCCGTGTTTTTAAAGATGCCTCCTGGCGCTCCGAAGTCACTTCCGGTTCTGGGCACCTGGGAGATGGAGTCTCCCTCCGCTCGGCGGCCGCTTTGGAGTCTGCGGCGGCGGCAGGAGGGAGACAGGACAAACAGCAACAGCCCTGCAGCTATGGCACGCAGGTAAGGTGACCCCCTAGGCAGCAGCAGCACCCGCTCCACCAAGGCCGTCGGTGTTTTTAAAGACGCCTCCTGGCGCTCCGGCGTCACTTCCGGTTCTGGGCACCTGGGAGATGGAGTCTCCCTCCGCTCGGCGGCCACTTTGAAGTCTGCAGCGGCGGCGGGAGGGAGACAGGACAAACAGCAACAGCCCTGCAGCTATGGCACGCAGGTAAGGTGACCCCCTAGGCAGCAGCAGCACCCCAGCACCCGCTCCACCGGGGCCGTCGGTGTTTTTAAAGACGCCTCCTGGCGCTCCGACGTCACTTCCGGTTCTGGGCACCTGGGAGATGGAGTCTCCCTCCGCTCGGCGGCCGCTTTGGAGTCTGCGGCGGCGGTGGGAGGGAGACAGGACAAACAGCAACAGCCCTGCAGCTATGGCACGCAGGTAATGTGACCCCCTAGGCAGCAGCAGCACCCGCTCCACCGGGGCCGTCGGTGTTTTTAAAGACGCCTCCTGGCGCTCCGACGTAACTTCCGGTTCTGGGCACCTGGGAGATGGAGTCTCCCTCCGCTCGGCGGCCGCTTTGGAGTCTGCGGCGGCGGCGGGAGGGAGACAGGACAAACAGCAACAGCCCTGCAGCTATGGCACGCAGGTAAGGTGACCCCCTAGGCAGCAGCAGCACCTAGCAACACTAGGTCCTGTAATTACCCTTGAGCCTGGTTCCACTGCCTTGCTAGGCACTGTTGGAGCGGACGCATGTGTAGTCTGGCATAAGGGACTATGAATATGCACGAGGTCATCATGCCAATTAGTTACATAAACACTCGTGCTGGTACTGAGTGTTGGGGTCTGAATTTTTTGATCAATGCCTGCATGGCGTTGATCGGTGCTGCGTTGGGATATGCTTTTGCTGCTAGTGTATCTATTGTTGCTCCCAGGTATTGTTGTACGTGGGAGGGTTGCAGATGTGATTTTGGGTAGTTTAGCGAGAAGCCTAAACTGTGCAGGAGATGGATGGTCTTTGACATGTGGTTGGCACAATGCTGGGCTGATGGCGCGTGTATTAGCCAATCGTCCAGATATGGGTACACATGGATGTGTTGTCTCCTGAGATGTGCCGCCACTGTAGCTAGGCATTTGGCGAACACCCGTGGAGCTGTTGTGACACCAAATGGTAGGACTTTGAACTGGTAGTGCTGTCCTTGAATGGTGAACCTCAGATACTTTCTGTGAGCAGGGTGTATTGGTATATGAAAGTATGCGTCTTTGAGGTCTAGAGTTGCTAGGAAGTCTCCCTTGTGAAGCAATGGTAAGACTTGCTGGAGAGTGAGCATATGAAAATGCTCTGACAAAATGTTCAGGTTGAGGGGCCTGAGGTCCAATACTGGTCTGAGAGACCCGTCTTTCTTTGGAATCAGGAAGTATAGTGAGTATACTCCTGTTCCTTGATGTTGGAGTGGGACTGGTTCAATGGCCCTTTTTTGCAGCATACTGATGACCTTTTGCTGTAGTAGCGTTATGTGTTCTTGTGACATTGGACGGTTTACGGGTGGTATGTTGGGTGGGGTTGAGGTGAGTTCTAGGCAATAGCCATGTTGGATAATTTGCCTGACCCACTTGTCTGTAGTGATATTTAACCAGATTGGCAGAAATTGTTGTAGTCTTCTCCCGACCGGTGTTATATGGTCTGGGGGTAGTGCCAAGAAGTCACTGTTTGGTGTTAGTGGAGGATCTATTTGCATTGCCTCCACGACCCCTTCCTTTGGTATTATTGCCTCTGTATCCACCCCTGTTTGTGTTTTTGTTGTCTGTGGATTGCTCGTTACTCTTGTAGGTGGAGGATTGCTGTGATGTATTACTTCGCGCTCCTCCTCTATAATTGGAACGACGAAAGGAGCCCCGGTGTTGTTGGGACTTTAGAGCTCCCATGGAATTTGCTGTTTCCGCATCCTTTTTCATTTTGTCCAGAATGTAGTCAACTGCTGGACCAAATAACAAGTCTCGGTTGATAGGCTGATTAAGAATTATGGATTGAATGTGCAGTCTCCCCCATGGGGCTGTTTCATTACATTAATCCCCTCTTCGAGACTTTGTTTTTCAGAGCTTGCTATACTTTCTCTGCTCCCCCAGGAGCCAGTCACTTTCCGGGACTCATTGATCTCTTTCTCAACTTGCATTAATGCGCCCAGCATGTCTGCTGTAGTACCTCCCCTGGCGCTTGTATTCACTTTTTCCACTTTTTCACTGTCATTCACCCCTTTACCTCTATCTTCCGCTGGTATTTCGTCTACAGCGCGAGCTCCTGCATGTGCACCGTCTGTCTGCGGTGTTTCAGCCTTCTGTGCCTCTCTCCGCGCTGACTCAGCCCGTTGCCTGGCAACCACCTTCGCGTCTTCCGTGTCCATGTCGATTGCGTCCTCGAGGACGTTTCCAGCTGCCGGGATGTCAGCGTCTGGGTTGCGGAGAGTACTCGGGTTTCCTGCAATTACAGCTGCCGTTGCTGTTCCCGAGGGTTTCCCTGCTAGCATCTCTGCCATGGTAGGTTGACGCATGTTTGTATCCCGAGCCTTTTGCTCGTTATCCTTCGTCGGCGGTAACAGGCTCTTGCTCGCCGCGTTGTTTACTTTACTGATCGTGTTCTGTTTCCGCGTTTCGTTCTTCTTGCTTTTTTCCGCTGGTGGAGGGATTATTTTCCTGATCGCGCCTGTGTTCTTCGCTGACAGGGGATCCCCTTTCACGCTACCAGCTCCCCCTGTCTTCATTGTCGGTAAATGAAGATTCTGAGTCATTGTCATCAGCAGAATCAAGTACAGAGGAAGATGAAGGTACAGAGTCAGGCATAAGTACCTCTGGTAAAGAGTCTACAATGAAAAAGAGGAAACACACTAAAGTAGAGAAACGTCTTCTATGGGACTACTCAGCGACTTCTCAAGTGTATCAGGAGGAAGACACGCATGCTAACATGGCAGAGAGAGCCACAAGTGGCAATATCCCTCCCCAACAAGACCCTTTCCAGGCTTTATTTTTGACGCTGAGGCAGATGCAACATGAAGCAAGAACAGAAAGTCGCAGAGCAAGGCAGGCGTCAAAGAAAATACAGAATAGCCTAAGGAAGGTCAATAAACTGTATGATGAGCTGGTTGATAGAGTTACAGAGGTGGAGGAACGGACAGGGAAGCTCGAGGACGACGTGGGAAGATGGCAATCATTTAAGACTGAACATGAGAAAATGGCAGAGGACATGCGTTGGAAGATGGAGGATTTCGAGAATCGGCAGAGGAGGAATAATGTCCGCCTTTTGGGTGTGGAGGAAGGGGCAGAAGGGCAGGACGTCAGGCAGTTTGTGATAAATCTTCTGAGTGGCGCGTTCCCAGAGTCCCAGTGGCAGTGGGAAACAGAAATACAGAGGGCGCACAGGTTCCCTTTTGCATTAAAGAGGGTGGGAGAAGTAGGGGGAGCAGGCAGAGGTGGGCAAAAGAATCAGCCAAGGGCTATACTAGTCTATGTCGGGAACTTTTTGCTCAGGGAAGAGATCCTAGCTAAAGCAAGGCCAGAGAGTAGGAGAACTTTTGAGAATAATACTTTTTTTGCCAGGCCTGACTTCTGCCATTACACTGTAGAGAGGAGGTGGAAGATGAGGCAGCTGATTGCACCATTTCAGGCTCTTGGTTTCGAGGCATATTTACTTTACCCTGCTAGATTGAAGGTAATTGTTAGAGGGAAAACTTGGATGTTCAACTCAGAAATTAAAGCGGGGATCTTTCTAGAGGAAATGAAGAAACAAAAAGGAGCATGAGTGCCCGGGTAGTATTTTGGATATAGCGGGATCAGTGGGTGACACGAAAAAGTAAATGGCTGGCTGAGAGAAGGAAGCGATTTGCACAACACAAGGCGGGCACACATAGGTCGGCTGACCTATTTGCCTGTGAAGGGGGGGGGGATGGGGAGGGTTGAGCAGAGCAGGGGCGGCAAGGGAGGGGGGTGTGGGGGGGAGAATAACAATTGTTTGATTATGATTTTGCACATTGCCATGTTTTTGGGATACAGAGGAGATATACAGACTGGTTTGAGGCTGACAAAGACTGCTTTTTGTGGTTGGTATCTACGCATGTTAACACAATGGCATGTAGGATAGCGTCAATTAATGTGTGTGGCTTAAATGATTTGAATAAGAGAATGAGGGTAGCTGCATATCTAAAAACCCTGCGGTTGGATTTGGTATGTTTGCAGGAAACCCATATTGAGGCAAGCAAGATGAATCTTATGGAACAACTTGGGTTCAGGGTATTGGCTAGCTCTAAACAAGAAACTAGGACCAGAGGAGTGGCAATCCTGGGTAGACACAGGGATATGGTAGTGGGGAAAAAGAAGGAAGATAAATGGGGAAGATGGGCTATAGCGGAAATTTCCTTCCGGGGTCAGAAAATATCACTAGCCACAATTTATGGATCTACTGAAGACGATCCTGAGGTATTTCAGTTTCTTGATGCGGAGTTGGCTCAGTGGCCTGAACCCATAATCTGCTGTGGTGATTTTAACATACATGATTTAGAGAGTTCATTTACACAGATAGATGCAATTTATAGAGGGAGAAAAAGGAAGGTGTTCAGGGCTCTGGCTGATATGGTCATGAATAACTCTTTGATTGATCCTTGGATAAAACTACATCCTCATCTTGATGGAAGTACTTTTTTCTCTGCCCCACATAAAATATTGGTTAGGCTAGACTATTTTCTTATAACTAGTAGCATGTTAGCTGGGACACAGATTTAGAAACTTCCAAGGGTGATTTCAGACCACAGCCCGGTAATACTTACCATTAAAAATAATTACTTACAAAGAGCACCCGCACAATGGACGTTTGAGAGGGGACTTTTAAGAGATCTTGCATATAAGGAGCACATGTCAAAATGGATTAAAGGGTTTTGGGATATCAATAGGGGGACAGCAGCTATAGGAGTAGTTTGGGATGCATTTAAGGCGGGAATAAGGGGTGAAACATTGAGTTTTGTGCTGGGAAGACAAAAAAGAGAAAGGGAAAGGAGAGATCTGATAGAGTATAGATTACTAAGGGAGGAGGAGAATCTAAGTAGGTCAATAAGAAATAATAGTCCTTTAGAGGAATGTCTGCTTAGAATAATAGCATTAAAAGCAGAGGCAGTGGAAGGCCTGGCTAGACAGGTGGTAGACAAATGTTTGTCCAACAAGGAAAAGACATACGAGCTTAGTGAGAAGGTAGGGCGGGTGCTGGCAGCTAGAACTAGGCAGAGAGCAGCTGAAGCAGGAGTAAAAGAAATACGGGATATACAGGGAAATCTGGTTATGGAGACTGATGCAATAAGAGAGGTATTTAGGAAATTCGACGCAGATTTATATACTCCAGAAGAGGTACCAAACTTGGGGGAGATTGAGGAGTATTTGGATAACATACCCCCTCCGGCGATCTCAGAAGAGGATAAAGAAATACTGGATAGTCCAATACTGCTAGGAGAGGTGGAGGAAGCTCTTGATAGCCTGCCGAAAGGCAAAGCAACAGGACCAGACCAAATTCCGCTAGAATTTTATCAGGTTTTTAAAAACGAACTCTTGGCGGATATGTGTATAATTATGCAACAAGCACAGGTAGGAGACCTCAGCCCAGAGTCTTGGGGGGGGGCTAATATAATAGTAATCTTAAAAAAAGGAAAGCCATCAGAAATGCCAGGATCATATAGGCCAATTACATTAATGAACTCGGATATCAAAATTTATTCCAAGATTTTAGCAAAGAGACTGGCAGGGGTAATTGAGCAGTTAGTGACCCCTATCCAGCACGGCTTTATACCTGGGAAAGGGACTACGCAGCACGTAAGAACTGTGATTACAGTATTTGATCATGCAGAAATATTAGGAGATCCTGTAGCAGCACTTTTCCTCGATGCCGAGAAGGCATTCGATAGGGTGGACTGGAAATATCTTTGGTGTGTAATGAGATGGTGTGGGTTGGGTGATTCCTTTATAAAATCGATCCAGGTATTGTATAAGAATCCAGCAGCAAGGATAAGGGTGAATGGGGTGCTTTCAGATGAAGTAAAAATCGCCAGGGGGACCAGACAGGGATGCCCTTCCTCTCCCCTATTGTTCGCATTATATCTGGAACCCTTACTACGTAGGTTGGAGGAGAATGTAAGGATACCTCTAATGAAAAGAAATGAAAATGTGGTGAAGTCCTTAGCCTACGCAGATGATGTGGCAATTTTAACTCCAAACCCTACTCTAGCTATAAAGGAGATAGAGTTAGAGGCTCAGAAATTCGGGAAACTATCAGGGTACAGGTTAAATAGAACAAAGACCCAGATTATTAAGAATAGATATACTCAGTGCGCGGATAGTAGGGTGGTTGACTCAGCAGTATATCTAGGAGTAGTACTAACTGCAAGTTTGGAGAGAGTAGTAGAGATGAATTTGGACCCTTTAATAGGTAAAGTTAAAAAAGAACTTGAAAGAATGAATAACCTACACCTTTCCCTTATGGGATGCACAAACGTTGTCAAAATGTTAATCCTTCCTAAATTTTTATATTTTTTCCGTACTATTCCTTTAGTTTTCGAAGCTAGATGGTTTAATTTAATAGAAAGGATACTGAACAGATTTATCTGGGCACATGGAAAGACTCGTAGAGCGTACAGGTACATGACTTTACCAAGAGAGAGAGGGGGCTGGGGAGCCCCTGACTTTAGGTTGTATCAGATGGCTGCTGCATTACAATACATGCAGGGAATAATTGGGGGTGGAGGAAGCGATACAAGGGTTGTGACCATGTCCACGGAAGTGTATGCTATTATACTGGGGGCGGAGGCAGATAATAATTTGTTAAATAGAGTAGAATTTGGATACTATAAAAGAACAAGGTTTAAGACCATGATGGCAGCATCTAGAATATGGAATACATTCCTTAAAAGAATGGGAATGGGCAGATATAATAGGTATGTAAGGCTTTATAAAAACAGTTCCTTTCCGATAGAAATTTTTGGTGATTCAACAATGTTGGGATGGACACAGAAAGGGATAGAACAGATTGGGGATATAATGGATGGGGATGGGGTAATCCAGTTCTTAGATCTTTGTGCTAGATATGGGGTTGAGAGAAAGGATTTCTTCAAATACTTGCAGGTAAGGAGCTTTTTATCACACAAGCAAGGTGGTAGGGAGGGGTTTAGTAAAAATGAGCTTTTGGAAAAGATAAAAGCAGGAGGGGATTGCACAATCAGATCCATTTATGCAATATTAACCAAAGGGAAGGTGGGTGATTTGGAGAAAGTTAGCACTAAGTGGGTTGGAAAGTTGGGAGGGGATGCAGGAAGTTTTCAAGAATCATTAAATTTGGGATGTACCATTTTGCGCTCTGGACCCCTGCAATCGCAACACTACAAGACGTTTTTTTCGCTGTATTACACCCCAGCTAGAATAGCTAAGTGGGGAGGGTCCACTGGAATTACTTGCCCACGGTGTAATGCAGCAGCTGCCGATATTATTCATATGTTTGCTACTTGCCCCCAGTTATATACTTTGATCCGAAGTATAGAAGATTTTATTAACAATACTCTTGATATAAGAGTTAAACTAACATCTAGGATGATCTTGTTTGGAGTAGATAATCAAGTTGGATTGGAACATAAAGAATTTATGTTTGTAGCAACTGCAGTATTGAGACTAACAATTGCAAGAGTATGGTTGGATAAGGTACCCCCTGACTTACAAGTATGGCTGTCAAATCTGCTAGCTAGCTATAATCTTGAGAGAGCTATATATGCTCGGAAGGGGAAGAGGGGAAGGAGACTTGGGTTGAAAATTTGGGAACCAATAAACAAATGGAAAGAGAGGATGGTACCGTAATTTGATGAATAGTAAAGGTTAGGTTTTTGATATATGATTTGGTGATATAAATGTACTTTGGATATTGTTTGTATTGTTTTGAAAAGCTTCAAACCAGTGATAATCTGTAAAATGTATAAAAATATGTTTTGTAATTCAATGTGCAAGTTAACAAGAAAAAGGAGAAAAATAAAAATATATTTAAAAAAAAAAAAAAAAGAATTATGGATTGAACTTCATTCTTAAAGCCCGCTATGTGAAGCCATGAGTGGCGCCTTAGCAGCACGCTTGTATTGATGGATCTGGCAGCTGTATCAGCCGCGTCTATGGCACATTTAATTGAGGCATTGGTGATGAGCTTCCCCTCCTGTATAAGTTCATCTGCCTGCTGTTTGTAAGGATCAGGTAAGTGTTGGAGAATTTCTTCTAAGCTGTCATAGTGCGCCCTGTCATATCTGGCCAGCAAAGCCTGTGTATTGGCAATTCTCCATGAGTTTGCTGCTTGATCTGCTACTCTTTTGCCTGATGTCTCAAAGATCTTTGACTCTTTGTCTGGAGGAGCAGCCTCTCCGGTAGTTTGGGAGTTAGCCCTTTTACGTGCGTTGGATACCACTAGGGAGTCCAGGGGTAGCTGCCCCTTGATGTATGTAGGATCTATAGGTGCAGCCCTATATTTCTTTTCAATTCTAGGGTTAATGACCCGTGCCCTAGCAGTGTCCTTAAAAATGTCATGTGCGTGTTTTAAGACGCCCTTCAACATGGGGAGTGTTTTTACATGTCTCTCAGATGTTGTCAGTGCATCAAAGAGAAAGTCTTCTTCAATAGCATCAGAATGCATATCTACATTATGGTAGGTAGCTGCTCGATCAAGAAAAGAATTAAAGGCCACTGTATCTTCTGTGGGTGATGGCTTAGTTGGGTAAACTGCTGGTTCTGTAATGGGCAGAGTCCCTTCATTGTCTGGTTCTCCTCCTGCACCCGATGGCTGTAGGTTGGGGTCTCCAGTTGGGTTTTGTGGATAACCAAACCCCACATCTGCATCCTGATCTTCATCTGGGTTGTAGTCAGGTGATGTTGGGGAGTAACAACCTAGGTAATTTAAAGAATGAAATACCGTAATGGCAAGGATTAATGAAGGTATGACTACAGCTGGCTAAAAAAACATGATTTTATTTATCAATTGTCACAGTAAAAAAGGAGATTCATTTATATAACACAAAATCAAGATTAAAAATTCATAGTAAACATATAACATGGACATCAATGCATAAAAGTTAAGACACAAAAAGAGAGGGTAAGTGGCATAAAAATAGGGTCTCTACGCGCGTTTCGGCGGCCAGCGCCTTCTTCCTGGAGTTTTGACAATTGATAAATAAAATCATGTTTTTTTAGCCAGCTGTAGTCATACCTTCATTAATCCTTGCCATTACGGTATTTCATTCTTTAAATTACCTAGGTTGTTATTTCTCAACTGTACTATTTCCCTGACCTAGGAATTTCTTAATTCATTAACTCAGGGGGTCCTTGTTAAATATACACAAGTCAGGTGATGTTGGTGCATATGGGGTTGTAGGCATAGCTGGAGTGATAGGTTAAAAAAGGATAGGAGAGGTAGCACAGTCTCTCTTCTTTTTGAGTGGTATTCTAGGAAAGTCTTCTATTGGCAGAGGCCTTTTCTTTTTTGTGTAAACAGTCACTTTACCAGTTTCTGGGTTAATATACAGTTTTGACTGGTCTTCTGTGGAGGGGTCTGGGTGAATAAGCTCGTTCTCCACAGTTTTTGGCTTTGGTACCGTAGCCTTTGGTTTGACTATTTTTGGTTCTATAGGTTTAGTGGGTTCGACCGCTTTTGGTGGTTAGATCGGTTTTTGATGTTTGTCAACAGTTTTTGTCGGTTGAACGTCTTTGGCTGGCTTCACCACCTTTTTCGGACTGAGCGGTTTGGTCGGTTCGACAGTCTCTTTAGGTATTTTAGGTGTTTGTGGTTTTGGCTCGATGCCCTTTTTCGGTTGAGGAAATATAAATTTTATGGTCAAGAAATGTTCCCTAACGTGTACCCCACCGTCTCCATGTACGAGTTTAAAGTGCATGTAACTTCCCTCCTGTGCCAGCTATGAAGACGCAAATACATTTGCGTCCAACGTTAACATGTCCTCTTTCAGACCCGCCATGAACGGGTTGAATATTCAGTTCCTAAGTATGCTATGCCAACGTCTTTTTGTGGTGTACTTTACACGTTTTTCAGCTCTGGCGAAGTAGGCCCCGAATTCTGCCATCGAGCCTTTTTCTGTCTTCTGACTCTGAACGCCTCAGCCTGGGCTGCCTCTGTACCCGTGACCTCTGCCTTACTCCCTGCGCGGCCCACGGCGCTTAGCTCAGCCTGCTGCCTGCCAAGACCGAATTCAACCTTCGCATTATCTGTTCCGCACCTCGAAAATACATTCCTACCAACTAGTTTAAGTAAACATCCCCCCAGCTGCAGAGCAAAGGGCCCGGCCTCGCTGTCTCCGTGAAAGTAATTCATAGCCTCTGTTACCATGGTAGGCCCATGCCCCCTCGCATCTCACGCAGACACTTAGACGCTTATACACGCACTCACAGTCAGTATAGAATAGCTTCTGCCCCAGAGACCTTTCCCTTCTAGATAATATGGTTCCTAAACATCAGATATCAGATATGATAGTGGTACGAGTTGATCTGACATGCCAGACTTCTGTCTCTTTCCGCTGGTGTAAATGTCAAGTCCCCTGCACCCTCCAGCTACACGTCAATCACACGTCATACAGCTGCGCGCGCATCCAGGCCTCAGATTTCTGCTGACATTGCAATATTCTGCTTTGCACCCACCTACTTGTGATACTTACATATGACGTTTCTAGCACACGCCTCTATGATCACGCCTAGTTCACGCCTTCTAAGTACGTATCACTACCACGTGTGTGCTCTTATCTTGTTTCTCCCAGCTGTTACGCCTACTGTATTGGTTTCTATAATATGATTTAAGTATATAAGCTATGCATTGTCAATAAAATATTGCTCTATCCCTTCCTGCACCCCAGTGGTGGCAGGAACCCGATATCCGATCTGGTCCGATCTGGTACCATGACCATTCCTTTTTAAGGAATAAAACCCCTAAGAACTCTAACACCACGGACTCTGCCTCTTTCTTTCCGATTGAGTTATTTTTGTTTAAGTACTTACCTGCATAGAAATTAAGACGGTAAATCAAATATTTACCACATTATTTTGGCGCCCGAATAGGGACCCCTCCCCCACCCCACGCGCCGGTTGGTGCGTTGCAAGCTTTGCCCCCTGCCATCAGTCAAGACGGAACTACGCGTACCCGCAGGATTTCCTGTATCTCCCTCTGGCCCACGGAGGTGACGGAGACTGCGATCAGCACCCAGACGAGGCGGTGAGGAGTCCGGAGGATCCCGACCAGAGCCTAGCCGAAAGAAGCAAGGTCCGAGGTGTCAAGAGGCCCACCAGTTTCCGAAGTATCCACGTGTCGAGTCGAGTCGAGTCCGGTCCAGTCCAGTCGAGTTTTCCGAGGCCTTCTGTTACCGTGCTTCCCGGTGAGTACCATTGCTGGGACGTATCTAGACGGGTGCATTATTATGTATCCGGTAAAGACGGGTTTGGGTACACAAACGCGGTCTGCACTGTTTTAGACAGTGTATCTGTACTGTTTAGCAGTATATCCGTTATTCAAGTTCTTGCACTGTCTTCAACAGTGTATCTGTGCTGTTTAGCAGTACATCTAGTTCCGAGGGTAGAGATATATGTTCAAAATGTTCTCTCATGTGATTAATGTCGTGGTATGAGTGATTGTTTAATGTGCATTATTGTGTTTTTGTGTAACTAGTTGTGTTCAGAGTTCAGTAGCAAGGATTGAGTATCCAGTATTAAGTAGACAAGATGCCGTTTTTCAATAAGTTAAAGCAGATAGGAACTAGGAAAGGGATGCTAGAGGAAGAAATTCCTATCCCCCCTAGGGACACGCCTGGGAATTACATGTACCACAAGCATGGCATAGACGCCATCCTGTATCTAGATTTATGGGCCGATTATACTAAGCACCTAGAAGAAAGACACAGATGGCCCGCTACAGGAACGTGGGATGCCGAGTGCATCCTGAAAGTAGAAGAAGCACTATGGAGAAAGAAAGCCAGACAATCACAGAAAGATGCCATAGAATTATGGCGTAAAGAATCACATAAACGAGCTGAAAAAGAACTCCGAAGAGAAGACAGACTTAGAGAAGCGCCGGATAGAGTCCGAGAAAACGAATTAGTTAATGAAGGGATCCGAGTAAAAGCCGAACAAGTAGACCGCGCACGAAACAATCTTGTAAATGGTATGTACTTAGTGGCCGAGGGTTCGCCTGAAGCCATTTCAGAAATACCGAAAGATCTGCCGCCACCATTGGTGCCAACTAAAGTAAAACACAGGACTACTAAAGACATATTCCTGGCTTCATATCTAGATGATGTAGCGCCCGCTTACACCAACCCACCTGCCCGTGTGCCGCCTACTGACGGTGATGGAGGTGGCAACCCGCCTCCAGACCATATTCCGCCATTACCGCAACAGAGTTCCCCCGTTCGACAGCCTGTCCCTCTACCCCCGCCACTTCCCACACCTAAGGTTAAGATACCAAATCCGTCGTTGCCTGACCCTATTAAGAGACAAGTTCAGGTACACATACAGACTCCACAGAGAGATGATGCCCAAGCCTCCGCCCCAGGAGGTGCAACAGGGGGTTTTCAGACCCCGCCAGCGACACACAGATTACACGTTAGGGACATGCTGAAGCCATATACACCCCAATCACCCCGTCTCGACATACTCAAAGAACCCCTTCCAGTTTGCAGATATGATCCAGTACCTGGTAAAGACGACAGAATGTTGATAGCATCACTACGTTTGCGACAAGCCACAGATTACCTAGTGTTATTCCCGGGGATGACTGATCACCTAGATAGAATATATCATTTTGTCCAGACTGGGGAAAATCCTGAAAGTATTAAGGAGGCCCTGGCACACCAGAAAGTTGACACTCAAGCATATGTATTATGTTTTTTCATAAATTGCTTAATAAGAGATCGAGACAGGCCTGGGGTAGACCAGGAAGAAATGGAAGCACTAAACAGGTGGGGTCAAAATATAGCCAAAGGAAAGCATGATAAACAGAATTGCATAGCTAGCATGTACAAGAAAATAAGAAAAGCAGTAATAGAAATACACGAAAAAGAAAAAGAAAATGGCTCCTCCGAGGAGGAGGAAGGACCTGAAGAACAAGAAACAACTACAGATACGATAGCGTATGTAGGTAAGGGAACTTACCTTAGGAAAGGCATTCGCCCAGAAAGCAAGAGAGTTTTTCTCTCTGGCATATCAAAACCGAATTCTCCTGAATATCTGTTTCAAGACACTGATAAAATGCTT
The DNA here is from genome assembly GCF_964263255.1 of Lissotriton vulgaris. Classification (NCBI taxonomy): domain Eukaryota; kingdom Metazoa; phylum Chordata; class Amphibia; order Caudata; family Salamandridae; genus Lissotriton; species Lissotriton vulgaris. The sequence continues at coordinate 103,629,791 of NC_141685.1, read as the reverse complement.
CGAGAACGAATGGGGTACCATGTACTCAATTCTATGGATGAACAAGAACTAGCCCGGTCAGCAGTACTATGGGCTGACAATCCTAATATATACAATGATGACACAGTAGCACATACATTTCTGAACCTTTCCCCAGACGAGCAGAAATTAGCAGGTATATACATGATTCAGCACCTCCTCACGTTATACAGAAATCAACATTCTGATCCAGGTCCCTTACCTGATACGTTAGAAGCACTAGTTATGAATAGATGGAGAGGCCTAAGTACCAAGTTAATTCAAATAATTCTAGAACAACGGCACAGATATAACACTTTCTTAGGCCCACAATATGTTTCCGCTCCGCCCCCAGAAAGGAAAATGTTTCATATGGAGCGTTTTGAAAGGCAGAACCCATTACGAGAAGTACATCCAGTTATGGGTCCCGATAATGCCCTGAAACGTGTGTATGTATACACACCTCTGACCAAGTTAGAATTATTGGAGATGAAGAAACTAGTACCCTGTCATGATAAAGACCCCGCAGGTTTTCACAGAGAACTTAAGGATATGTTACTCATGGGAGATTACACCTATACTGATATTATGAAATTGTTAAAGGTTCTGTTGCCTACCGGCATCTACGAGAAGCTCAAGGAAAGAGAATGGGAGGTGGGAGAGAAAAAGATTATATGGACTGAAATAGAAGACGAGGAAAGGATTCGTACTCCAGGGCTAGGCCTTGGGGAAAAAGCTAAAGCATTACCAGGTTTGATAGTACAGGTCTTGCCAAGATTATTGACAACTAAAAAGGAAGACTGGGATGCAATCTCAGCCTGTAAACAGAAACACGATGAAGATACTAGTGACTTCTATTCAAGATTCGAGAAATGTTTTATTATTAATAGTGGCCTGAAACCAAGTAGCGAGTCATACCCACACCTTTTTGTAAGTAAATTAGTAGAGAATTCCCTAACGCAAGTTAAGAATCGAGTATATAAAGTCGAAAGCACATGGCAAGCAAATACGCCATCCCAGATGTTACAGATGTTACAGTATCATCAGAACAGAATCAGAGAAGAACAGGAACATGAACAAAGACGTATGAAAGACACGAAAATGAAAATACTAGTTGCCCAGACAGCCCCGGCTGACGGTCAGAAAAAGGGTGGGACACAGACAAATAATTCAGCAGCTCCCGTTAAAGGGACATGCAACTATTGCAAGCAGCCAGGTCACTACGTACATGAATGTCCAGTCCTGAAACACAATATAGCAACAGGTAAAACTAAAGAAAGACCGCATCCGCCTAGACAAGACCAGGGCCAACAACAGACTTCGCAGAATTCACAACCGATGCATGCTTCATCACATACAGGACAGACCGCAGCGGCATCACAGCCACAGCCCATTGCCGCGACACAGCAAGTTTCACGGCAGATGTGCCAGTATGCCCAATCAGATTACCCCGATTATCAGCGATACACATGAAACAGCCTAGAGAGGGAGGTGGGCTTGCCTCTTATTGAGATTCCTGTAGATCAAGAGGGTCCTTATGTACACAGTCAAGTATTGGGAAAAGACAGAAAGTTTTTAATTGACACAGGGGCAAGCCGCACAACAATCAGCCATGATGAAGTCCCAGGGGCACCCCTCTCAGGCTCACAGAATGTTTCCCTTGGTTTTTCAGGACAGCCTATTGTAAATGAAGTATCAAAACCTGTCCCCTTAGCGGTAGGTCCACTATCACGTGTTACAGACTTGTTACTCACGAAATCATGTCCAGAAAACTTGTTAGGTATCAAAACACTGAAGGCTCTAGGAGCCGTGATATGTTGCTCTCCGGAAGGAGTTAGACTTTTCCTGCGAGACTTCAAGGGTCACTATGTATTACGAGAGTTTGATGTCAGATTGAAAAATGTACCAGAACACCTGTGGGCACAAGGCCCAACCGATGTAGGCTGCATGCACATTCCACCATATCGTGTTACACTCAAGCCAGGTGTTGTTTTACCCCGAATCAGACAATACAAGTTACCACCCGATGCTGTAGTGGCTTTACTGGAAATCATTGAAGAGCTCATTGCCCAAGGAGTGGTCGTAGAGACCGACTCCAATATCTGTAATTCCCCTATTATTCCGATTCTTAAACGTACTGATCCCAATGCACCGCCAGTATATCGGCTGGTGATTGATTTACGAGAACTAAATAAATGCATTGTTCCACAGTACCCTGTGGTTCCCGATATCTCATCCTTATTGACTGCCATTGATTCAGAAGCAACGTTCTTTACTGTAATTGACCTCAAGAACGCCTTCTTCAGTGTGCCCATTGATCCAGAGAGCCAATATCTCTTCGGATTCAGTTTAAATGGACGAAGTTTCAAATTTTCACGCGCACCTCAAGGATTCACAGAAAGCCCCAGCATCTATAGCCAAGCACTGAAAAGACAACTTGATTGTATCCAAATGCCAGTTAACACTGCCTTACTGCAATACGTCGATGATCTGCTGATCACCGCACGAAGTGAGCCCGAATGTGAGCAAGCATCACTGACGGTTTTACATTTTCTGGCCGACAAGGGACACAAGGTGTCTCCTTCGAAGCTACAATTCTGTGTTCAGCAAGTTGTGTACTTGGGTCACTTGCTGTCCAAAGTGGGGAGACAGCTCACTCCTGATCGCATCCAGCTAATCGTAAATATGCCGCAACCCCAGACACAAAAGGAAGTGCGGGCCTTTATAGGCCTCACCTCGTACTGCAGACAATGGATTCCTCAGTATGCATTTCTAGCTAAACCACTCATTCAGTTGACAACACAGGAGGCAGCGACTTCGACTGCCCTCCCTTGGACTCAGGAACATACACAGGCTTTTGAGGAATTAAAGAAAGCTTTATGTCAAGCACCAGTTCTAGCGACACCATGTTACAGCAAACCGTTTACACTTTTTGTTACAGAACGTGATGGTACAGCGTTGTCTGTCCTCCCTCAAGACCAAGCAGGTTCACATAAGCCTTGCGCTTATTTTTCAAGTACATTGGATTCAGTAGCCCAGGCACTCCCTGCGTGCTTAAAGTCAGTTGCCACAACAGCCCTAGCTATCAGACAGAGCGATTCAATTGTATTAGGACATCCATTAACAGTACAAGTTCCACATTCTGTAGAGGTCCTTCTAAACCGAACCCAGACTCAACACTTGACTATAGCACGACTGACAGGTTATGAATTGACGCTATTCCAGCCACACATAGAAATCAGACGCTGTAGCTCTCTAAACCCCGCAACATTGTTACCCTCAATTATGACAGATCCAGCCCCACATGATTGTATAGAGATCATTAATGCAGTAACAAAGCCCCGACGAGACTTAACAGATGTTCCATTGACAAATCCAGACCTGACACTTTACGTGGACGGTTCATGTATGAGAACAAGTACAGGAGAGTTAGTGGCCGCGTATGCAGTGACCACTGAAACTGAAGTCAAAGAAACACATCGTATTGACACACTGTCTGCTCAAGGGGCGGAGCTCATCGCTCTGACCCGAGCCTGCATACTAGCCAAGAACAGAAATGTTAACATATACACAGATTCCCGTTATGCTTTCGGAGTCGTACACGACTTCGGAGTGTTATGGCAAGAACGAGGTTTTTTGACCTCTCACGGTGCCAAGATCCAACACGGTTCCCTCATTCAAGCCCTGTTAGAAGCAATACATCTGCCTTCAGGCATATCCATCATGAAGTGTAAAGCACATACTAAAGTTACAGATTCTGTTTCCCAGGGTAATGACCTGGCAGACCAAACAGCAAAACATACAGCATTGACTCACACCCAGACAACTGATGTGACAAAGACAATAGTACCGACACAGTGTATGTCAGTTAGGGATCCCACACTAGATGTAATCGATATTCAGACACATGCCACTCCAGATGAAATCAAGAAATGGACTGAACTAGGAGGGATTCAGACAGATCAAGGATGGATGACGAAGGGAAGATCTACATGGTTTCTCCCTGACTCTATGGTTCAAGTCATAATAAATACAGCACATAGTCCAGCACATCTAGGAGAAAAAGCTATGTTAGACAGTTTACAGAATCTCTGGTACAACAAACACTTACGAGCAGCAGCAAAACAGAAAGTGCGTACTTGCATGATCTGTTGTCAGTTCAATCCAGGTAAAAGTGTCCCTGTAGAGCAAGGTGGATTTCATCCTCCCGATCACCCTTTTGAAGTCCTCCAGATGGATTATATCCAGATGGACCGTTGTCGAGGATTTAAGTATGTCCTCGTAGTTGTTTGTGCACTTTCCCGTTGGACCAAAGCATATCCAGTCCCAGATTACACTGCCCCGACCACTGCCAGGCAGCTGGTTAGAGAATTCTTCCCACGGTACGGCTTGCCTCGTATCGTGTACTCAGATAACGGACAGCCATTCTCATCCGAGCTCATGAAACAGGTTTCCCTTCTGCTGGGATATCAGTGGAGATTCCATTGTGTCCGACATCCCGAGGCCGCTGGCCTTGTAGAAAGGCATAACCAGACACTGAAAACACGCCTTGCCAAGATCTGTAAAGAGAAAGGGGTCGACTGGATAGTCGCCCTGCCAGTTGCACTGTTCTACATGAGAATGGTCCCCCATTCGAGATCAGGGCTATCCCCGTATGAAGTGGTCTTTGGCAGACCACCGAATATGTGGGGGACGCCCATGCCTAAGAAAATAACCGATGTTGATTGTAATATGCTGACAGATTACCTTGCCTCCTTGATGTCTGCACTCCACTCATGTCGTTCACAGGTTGCCGCAGCCTTTCCCGACAACACTGATGTAAAGCCACATGATGTCCGTCCCGGCGATACTGTGTTGATTCGCAACTTCGACAGGAAAAGTCCGCTGGAGCCCCGCTGGAAAGAGCCGAAGATCGTCCTTCTTACCACGAGGACCGCGATTAAGGTGGAAGGCCGAAAGGGGTGGATCCACACGAGTCATATTAAAAAATGCAACGAACTGCTGCCAGAAACTGACTCGTCCACCCCCTCAAAGGACTGCCTCGAATCTAGTGACTGTAAAATTCCCAAGCGAGAGAAAACTCCCCAAGAGGAGTATCGAACAAAACTTCGATCTAGCAAGTCAGACAGTTTAATTGTTTAAGTCCTCCCCTAGGTGAATCGGTTAAATAGTTTCTGACATGTATCCCCTAGATCGAGATAGAGAGAGAGAGAGACAACTCAAGAAACGTACATACTGTAAATCACTCCGCAGTCACTGTATAGTGACATTATTGGTTATGTTTTTTCTAAGTCTTTTGATTATTGTTGCTAGTATACTATTGCCAATATACTACCCTATCTTCAAGCGTGAACAATCTGCTTACAATGTAACTGCCGAACATTCTTTTAGTGAATTACCGCCTCATGAACTATCCTACAGGCTTGCGCTGCGCAACAACACATTCATTAGTATGTTACATCACTCCCATCAGACTAACAATGCTACAAACTGTTGGATATGTGGCCGACTCCCTCCCTATCAGAAATATAAGGGAGTTCTGCCTCTCTTCCCGTACCCGTTCACTCACAATGGCTCCTGTGGTGCATGGTTTAGATTAATTAATTCTTTAGATTCTGATATTGCTGTTTTCGAGGGGAATTGGATTTGGGGAAACCTGAACCTAGTTCTGCTCAACGTCTGCTACCCTGACAAGAAGGGACTTCCCATTAGGACAGGAACTGATCTAGAAAATGAAGTATATGGATTAGGTAATTATACAATTAACCTCATGATTCTTACTGTTGAATCCGAAGCTGCACCAGTTCTCTCTGCTATGTCAGTATTACCAGTCACAGGTGACTTATGTGTCAGAAAGAAGGGTTCAGTACACTTAGGTCATAGTAAATGTACTACCGTGGTCGAATTCAGTGATCATGGCAAGTCTTCCTTTAGAGCTACTCGTCATTCCTATTTTGTTTGTGGTCATACCGCATACATACGCTTACCTCCAGATTGGGATGGTACCTGTTATATTGCCTTCCTTCTGCCACCTGTTTTCCTAGCCCCTCCTGATTATCACAGAAATACAAATCTAGTAAAGAGTAGACTCAGAAGAGATCTCCCGATTGTCGACTATACTGAAACGGCATGGGAGCAATACACAGATTTCAATAAAGGATTCTTTTTCTTCACAGGCCCCGTCCAAAACAGTAAACTAATACGTAGATTAACTAGAACACTCGAAGCAGTAGTGAATGAAACTACCTCCGCTCTAGGCAACTTAACAGAGGAGCAGTCCGCCATGCGGGTTGTTGTTCTTCAAAACCGTCTCGTTATTGACGTCATCTTGGCAGACAGAGGCGGAGCTTGTAAGGTCATCGGGTCAAGTTGCTGTGTTTTCATTCCAGAAAACGCGCCAACGGTATACCAAGCTATTACACGTCTTCATAAAATTGCAAGTTTGATACATCAGAATCCAGGCACCTGGACTTGGTCCGGTTGGTTCTGGACAACATTGACTGCTTGGGGATGGAAGATCCTATCCTTCCTAGGCATTGCCCTTGTCATAGTATTCAGTTGCTGCCTGTGCCTACAATGTGGGCCAGCGATTTGTGGACTGTGTGCCACATCGTGCATTGCACATTCCAGTTTTCACTCAAAACGCAAAAAGAAGAAAGAAGAGCAAATGATGTTACAAGAACAGACTGATCGATTTATGAGGATCGATATATCATGAAGGGTCCGTAGGGAACAAGGAGGGAATGAGGAAATATAAATTTTATGGTCAAGAAATGTTCCCTAACGTGTACCCCACCGTCTCCATGTACGAGTTTAAAGTGCATGTAACTTCCCTCCTGTGCCAGCTATGAAGACGCAAATACATTTGCGTCCAACGTTAACATGTCCTCTTTCGGACCCGCCATGAACGGGTTGAATATTCAGTTCCTAAGTATGCTATGCCAACGTCTTTTTGTGGTGTACTTTACACGTTTTTCAGCTCTGGCGAAGTAGGCCCCGAATTCTGCCATCGAGCCTTTTTCTGTCTTCTGACTCTGAACGCCTCAGCCTGGGCTGCCTCTGTACCCGTGACCTCTGCCTTACTCCCTGCGCGGCCCACGGCGCTTAGCTCAGCCTGCTGCCTGCCAAGACCGAATTCAACCTTCGCATTATCTGTTCCGCACCTCGAAAATACATTCCTACCTACTAGTTTAAGTAAACATCCCCCCAGCTGCAGAGCAAAGGGCCCGGCCTCGCTGTCTCCGTGCAAGTAATTCATAGCCTCTGTTACCATGGTAGGCCCATGCCCCCTCGCATCTCACGCAGACACTTAGACGCTTATACACGCACTCACAGTCAGTATAGAATAGCTTCTGCCCCAGAGACCTTTCCCTTCTAGATAATATGGTTCCTAAACATCAGATATCAGATATGATAGTGGTACGAGTTGATCTGACATGCCAGACTTCTGTCTCTTTCCGCTGGTGTAAATGTCAAGTCCCCTGCACCCTCCAGCTACACGTCAATCACACGTCATACAGCTGCGGGCGCATCCAGGCCTCAGATTTCTGCTGACATTGCAATATTCTGCTTTGCACCCACCTACTTGTGATACTTACATATGACGTTTCTAGCACACGCCTCTATGATCACGCCTAGTTCACGCCTTCTAAGTACGTATCACTACCACGTGTGTGCTCTTATCTTGTTTCTCTCAGCTGTTACGCCTACTGTATTGGTTTCTATAATATGATTTAAGTATATAAGCTATGTATTGTCAATAAAATATTGCTCTATCCCTTCCTGCACCCCAGTGGTGGCAGGAACCCGATATCCGATCTGGTCCGATCTGGTACCATGACCATTCCTTTTTAAGGAATAAAACCCCTAAGAACTCTAACACCACGGACTCTGCCTCTTTCTTTCCGATTGAGTTATTTTTGTTTAAGTACTTACCTGCATAGAAATTAAGACGGTAAATCAAATATTTACCACAGTTAGATCGGTTTTTGATGTTTGTCAACAGTTTTTGTCGGTTGAACGTCTTTGGCTGGCTTCACCACCTTTTTCGGACTGAGCGGTTTGGTCGGTTCGACAGTCTCTTTAGGTATTTTAGGTGTTTGTGGTTTTGGCTCGATGCCCTTTTTCGGTTCGAGGGGCTTCGGCTCGACTGATTTGTTTTGGTCCACCTTAGGTTTCACTTTCGGTTCGGCGTTAGGTTTGGACGTAGGCCTTTTACTTTCGTCAACCGTCTTTATCCTCTTGTCGATATTTGAGGCTCCTTTGCTCGATTCGACGTGCTTTGTCTTCGGGGTCGAGTCGATGTGCTTTTACTTTGGCGTCGAATCGACGTTTTTTGGCCGTGAGGTTGACTCAACGGCTTTCGGCTTTGAGCTCGACTCGACAGCTTTTATATTCGATGTCGACTCGACGGTCTTTGGCTTCGAAGGTTGTGTTGGGACTACGGCCTTCGGCTCGACGACCTTTGGCTTAATTATTTTTGGTTCGATGACTTTCGGTCCGAAGATGGTGTTGTCAACGAATTTCGGTTTCGATGGAACCGGTGTCGTATGGCGTGTCTCAGAGAGCTCTTTGAATATGTTCTTAGCCGGGCGGTACGGCAGGGCTGTAGAACGAGAATGTTGATCTTGGCTAAGGCCGACCGGCGATGCCTCGACCTGAGTCTCTGATATCGGTATAGTGTCTATATGGGGCGGTGTACTCACGGTTCGCCCCTCGGAGTCGTCTTCAACAGCTACGATGTCTTGATCGTATTCCTCGAGATCGACGATTTGTTCCTCCTCTTCGAGGTAATATTCAGAGTCGTGTTCCGAGTATTGGTCTTCGTCTTGATCCGAGTCTTCTGCGCTAGCTAGTTCTTCCTCATCGTCGAAGATATAGTAGTGCTCTGGCGCCAACCTCTGCATTTCTTGCCTCGCCGCCCGTCGATTCCGGATAGTCTTTTTCGACCGGAACTGGGCACAAGCCAGGCAACTATCTTCTTTGTGATCTGGAGATAGGCATTGGTTGCACACAGGATGCTTATCTGTGTGCGGGAACTTGGAGTTGCACTGCGGGCAGTATTTGAATGGACTTCGTTCCATCGACGGTCGGTCCACGTGGTGTCGAGAAGGCCTCACGGCCCGCTTCGACGACTGGAGTGCAATAGATGTTCAGAAAGTGTATCGGTACCGAACGCTGAACAATACCGACGGATCTGAAGGCCTTTTGGCCTTTAGAGAAGTGTTAGTTAATTCCGAACTTGGAGTGTTGGAAAGTACATCCAAACCCAATGGCGGAAAAAAACAATCTGAGAATGGAGAGGAAGCCCATGCGCACTGTAGTCCGAAGGAGGAGCCACCTATCTCGTGATACTTCGAAGACTCTTCCAGGACAACAATGTGCAATCATCCGGACCCAACACTAGGTGGCAATCTATGCACAGATATGAATTCAGCAGCCCACATGCCTCAAACCCAAGTGTATGCTCACTCTGCAGGGAGTGCAGAATGCGGCAGCCCACCTTATTTTGAGGCGTCCGAGAAGGGAATCGGCTAGGGCAGCCCTGGCCGCGTTACACTGGCTCCCGATTTAAGAAAGAGTCACTTTCAGGGCACTTTGTGCCTGTCATCGGATCCTGCAGGGAAGGGCCCCTCCATATCGGTCGGATCTCCTGACCCCCCTATGTCCCCACACGTCAGCTGAGGTCAGGTGGGGTAGGATTGGTGTGTGTACCCGCCATTAGGAAAGCCATGATGAGAGGTCGGTCCTACGCCTATTGGCGGCCAAGCAATGGAATGCTCTCCCAATGGAGCTCCAGATGGAGGCCCAGGAGAGATGCTTCAGGAAAAAACTAAAAACTTTTCTCTTTCCCCAAGTTTAGTAGGGTGAGGGTAGTGGGCATCTGATCACTGGCTAACTCTACCGCAGCGCGGGAACACACTGGCATAAGTGTAACCATTGCGCTTTATAAGTGGCCCTTTTATTATTATAATTCTCTACAGAGCCTCACCAGCAAAGAAGGCTGCAGTGCCCGGCTCTTCTTAGGTCACCAGGAACTGAAATTCAGGGTCTGAGGATGCCACCTAAAATCTTGATTTAAGAGTGTTACAAGGGAGTAAAAGGTAGTGGCCAATGGGCCACTTTCCAGGGGTGTCTACACCCTCTTATCATGCCCACCTCATGTGGGAAGGGGACATAGTCCTAGCCCTGATTGGATAAGTCCCACCATCTTCAAGATGGTGGGCACTACAAGTGTACTTCACCTCACCTCCAGCACCTGAGGGGTGGAGTTGGCAGAGGGGACGGGGGGGCACACCTCCTATTCTATCTAAGGTTTTCCATCTGTCCTCGCACAAAAAAGGGGGTGAGGGTAGGAAGATCGCTTGCTCCCTCTAATAGGAGAGGCTGGGGTCGCATTACAAAAGCGGCAAGTCCTTTGAAAATCCCTGCCACAGATAGCTCTTCCTGACCAGGGGAGGAGTGAACACCTCCACCCAGGAAAGGCATTGTTCTCGACCTCAGAGTGCACTGGCACTCTCCCAATGAGGTCAGAACACTGTCTGGTGGTAGCAGGCTGGCTCAGGACAGTCGATGATCACACTAAGGATTGGTAGATCTTAGGGAACCCCTCTAAGGGGCACTCTGTGTGCAATTTTTAATAAATCGGACACTGCAATCGGCACAGGTTTATTATGCTGAGATCTTTGGTAGCAAATATCCCATATTTCAGTGAAACCTTCATGGAGCTGTGGAACTCGTAATGACAAGGGTGCAGCCAATGTACTTACTATAGAGCTTCCCTGGTCACTTGCAATATCCCAGAATAGACAAGGATATTGCAGGGGCATGTCTGCTCAAGCAGATATGCCCTCGCAGGGGATATCCCTAAAGCAGCGTGCACTATAAGGCCTGCTAGAGGGGTGTCTTACCTATATCTCGGACAGTCCCTATGGGCATCGCATACAGGGATGTGTGCCATGTCGACTCTTCATTTTTGTCTGCACCAAGACACACAGCTGCAGTGGCAGTATGTATGCATGTATGTGCTTGGTGAGGGGTCCCTTAGGGAGGCATAATTTGTGCTGCAGCCTTTAGAGACCCTCTTAAACAACAAGGCCCTTGGTACCAGAGGTATCTTTTACTAGGGACTTATATGTGAGCTAATGCGGTGCCAATCGTGGAAACGACAGGTACACTTTAGGGAAGGAGATCGGGCTCAGGAGACCTGGTTGGCAGGGACCCTGTGCACTTACAGTAAATACTATATCATTTTCCGGGTAAAAAGTGAAGGCTAAACATGTCCAAAACAGGCCCTTTCCTACATTGAGACATTTTTTCTAGGACATCGAAAACTCTACAGCAGGTCTTGCTCACAGTCCTTATACTGCCACTGCCACTACTGAACATTAATCTTGAATTGTTAAAGCAGGGCCAGGATCTGGACAGGAGCCAATGAACAGGAGGGCAACTCACCAGATAACAGAAGTCTTCTGTCTTCACACTCACTCAGAGAGAACAATGCCATCCCATGTATTGCATGACAAAGAGCCCACAACCCTCAGTGAAACACTCACCTCTCAGATGTGATTCGTTAATAAGAATAAAATGAACATAACAGGTCTCTGAGGACCCCACAGATACACCGTTCCTACCAGTACTATAAATGCTTGGGGTCCCGCAGGTAAACCTAACAGTGCTACAAAGGCTGAGGGGCCCTACAGGTAAACCTTTCCTAACCCAGTGCTACAAATGCTATGTGCTCAGTGCAGCAGGACTTGCAGTGGAGCATTTATCTACCCTTAGCGAAGCCACGTGATAAAGGCAGTAGATCAGGATGATTCACCTCGATCAGAAGTAGCTCTCACTATCGAAAAGGTGGAGACCCTGGCATAAAACAAACGCAGACATGCGGTTAGGCTCTACCAGGACATGTAGAAAACAATTAATTTATGTATCTGTAGGATTAGATTGCATTGCAAGTTAATTCTATGTCAGGACCGGAGGCTCTGATTATGCTTTTCTTTCTCCGCTTTAATCCAACATCATAAACACAGCAGCCAGAAAAGCAATAAAATGATTTTTTCTTGTAACATACAGAGAAAAAACATCATTTGCTCTTATAAGAAAAAGTAAAACTCAGTCCATGAACATCAAATCCCATAAGTCCAAGAGGTAGCCTGCCACGAAGTCCTTCCTCACGGTCTCCAACTCCTAGAAAGCTCCACCATCTTACGCAGACCTCCTCTTTCTTCGCTGCTGCGCAGCTAGTTAAGTACCCTTTTTTGCTCTCTGTGCATTTGTGTGTTAACTGTGTTGTTTTCTTATTGCGGGGAGGGAACGTTGATGAAGGGATTCCGGAATACATTATATGTTTGGGGTTGACCTTCCCTTCACAGGTTCCCTCGATGTATGGCCGCGGGAGTGTTTCCTACTCCTTACGCAGCAGTCCAGTCACGGTGCTCTGCTGGGCCACCAGGGGACACTCGCGCGTCTCATTGCTCCCACAGCACAGCGTCTTCATAGAGGAGCCGCGCTGAGGGAGTAACGAGTCTGCCGGAGCCTGTCCTCAAGCCAGCAAACCGTTACGCCCTGCGGGGTCTGTATTTGTCGCCTTTTCTGCAGCATTGACGCCCATTGGGGGTCCGTATTCTGGCATTGATTTGAACTCGCTGGCGGCGGAATGCGCAAGATTGGCCCAGGCCTACGTGGGCACCCCTACCCACCCTGGGGGAGGATCCTCCACCACCCAAGAAGGTTTGTGGAGAAGGCTCCGTAGGGGAGGCGCAGGGGGTGGACAAGGATGCCTTTGAACACCTGAATACAGCGTTTCTGGCCAAGTCCGTGCCACCGTCCTCGGCGCCTCCCCCATTGCTAGAGCCCCCAGTATCCACGGCACCCCCTTCCCCATCTCAGGATGGGGACTCCCTCTTGGACTCGGGCGATGAGGGGTCTTCGTGGTCCTGGCGCCCGGCTGGTTCTTTGGGTGCCTTGCCCCAGGATGCCTCTGGCATGCTGGACCCGGATGAAATCATACATCCACGGTCGGCGGCCTGGGCTCCAGGGGACAAGGTAGCAAAGTTTGTGGCGGGGAGCCTCCGCAAAAGGAAGCTCAGGCATCGTAGGGCGGAGTGCCCACGCCCCACGTTGGAGGGGAAGGTGGCACTGACTCCAGAGTTGGACTCTAAAATGGCGACTTTCCTTGCAAAATACATTAAGGATCCGCGTAAGGAGATAGACCGTTCCTGGCGTTCGTGCCAGGATAAGCTCCTGGATGCCATTGGGCCAATTTTTTTTAGACATGGCGGAGGAGGCGAAGGCAACAGGATCAGTCATCTCACCTGATGTTTTGTCTAACTGGGCGCAGAGGGCGATAGCCTTTTTGCGTAATGCGAACTGCGCCCTGTCGACGGAGCGTCGGCGCTCCCTGCGTATCAAGTTGGATCCAAAGCTGGGTGACTTGGCGTCCTCGGAAGCAGGTGTTGTGAAGTATCTAGGACCCTAGTATTAATTTCCTGATTCATGCCCAAATATGGATCAACGCAATCCTAACATGGCGTTTCCTCAGCCACTAAGCCCCTAGAAAAGTACAACAGGCTCTGAAACAGAATCAGCCTACTGTAGTCCCGGGGGAAATTATCTGTGACTCCAGTATTGATTTGTACCCGACCCTTGGAGTGAGTTACGCACTTCATTCTTCTAGTGACGTTAATATGTCCACCCTTGACGTCAAACCAGGCACCTTTTTAGTATAAATAGGCTCAGTTTGCCTAGTCAGACACACAGTGGTTTGGAGCAGATCAACTGACTTCTCGCCCGACGCCCTGCTGTCGGAGAATCCTGAAGGAAGCCGACCCTCCCGTCCGACGCACTGAGAAAGACGCTGTCTTTTCTCCAGCCGAGAAATCCAGCTCCAGTGTTCCCCTGCCGCCCTTGTGGGTTGCCGGGAGATCGAGTTCTGAGAGAGAGAGATACAAGCCCTCCCGCATTCTAAACAAGGTACGGAGCTGATTAGACTCTAAGAGAATTCTTGGTTTTAAACTTTTAGCAAAACGATTCAACTTAAGGTACTTCTCACTTACTTCATCCCAGTTCTAGGCTTAGGTAGGCGTAACTTAGAAGCACCAGTTGAGCACGTTTAGTATTTTATCATTGTATATATTTTAACCGTCTTAAATGCATCTTATGGCTTAGAAACTATATCATGCTTTTACAGTATTATTTTATAATACTCCTTGTACTGTACGCACTTTACTTTATGACAAGTATTGCGATTGTAGCAATTCACTTCTCATGTGTGAGAAAGCAGACTGTTCAATAAATAACACCTTTTATTGAAAACGCCCATCTCTTACTTTCTCTACACTTCTGGTGAAACGAAGCATGCACAAATGACTGAGTAAAATAATCCCTCTATTGTTTTTCACGACTCTGGAGATTCCCTCCTCATTCATGGAGATGCAAAGTTGTCATGTTATATGGTTGTCAGAAACGAATCCCTTCTTGACTAAATAGGCAGCGTAAAACCTTCTTGTACATTCGAGAAAGTTTCTAGTGACCTCTGAGCTAGCTGGCATTCACAATTAAGTCTAATATAGTCAGCCGAGACCAAGTCGACTTCAGTCCTAGGTCTACACTGGTGTCTATATTATTCCAATGCGCAGATGCCTATTGGGAATATAGGAACTACACTACATGGCGCCCAACGGTTTGGTAAGGCGATAATCTAACGTTAGAGGCTAGAGTAACTTTTCACTCAGACCCCTTTTCCGTAAAACTCCATAGACGTCTGGAGTGGGTGAGAGGGTAATATCCGCCAGAACTGAGTAGGATATGTGGACGTTTTGGTTTATTCAACGTTGAAGGATACAGTGTTCCAAAATATTGTGCACCTAATCTTTGTTTCATTGAAACTTGCTCTGAAGCAGTTCTGGGTCAAAATATGACAACAGACGAAGGAAATGATGCCGCTGCAAGAGTCATGTCATGGCTGACTTGCTAATAACTAATGACGACAGCATCTTATTAACTAACAAAGATGCGAGGCTCATTCCGGTAAATATAAGAGATAATCTTACTTTAAAACTAATAAACAACGGAGTACCAGCTACAGGTGGTACAGGTGTGTTTGTAATAGAGGCACATGAGTATCGACAGACAGAGGTATTCTATTCATGGATAAAATTCCCAGCAGCAGATACTATGATAAATGAGTTCCACTACTATGAACCAGGTGAAACTCCAAAGGAATATTCTCCCTATGAGGAAATAGAAATTCCACTAACCTACCAACAGCACGTGCTGTGGTTTAATGGCGCCCTACAACCAAGTAATCACATCAGTAGGCTCGGTCCACTTGGCAGACCAGGAGCAACGTGGCCAATATTAGCCGGTTACACACCCCATCCTGACAGGGAGAAAATGGGACGTGATGAACTTTTGGACCAGCTGAAAGAACTGATTAAAATACACAGACAATTAGTCCAATATGTAATGAGGACTCTAACAGTCCAACAGACAGTAAGAGTTCCACAATACACCTCTCATCAGGGGAACACAAACAAAATAACACCACAGACTATACAGTCAGTAATTGGTAAATTACCAGCCAAACGAGAACAGATTCCATTTTGGTTGACTCAAAAGATCACTCAAGTAGAGGCAGTATTCCCAGATAGTACACCTAATGAAAAACGCAGGATTCTGACAATATGTTTACCAATGGGGATGGCACCGCATGTGGAGGACTGTGACACTTGGGGTACAGTCTTTGCTTCAATCTATACAAAAACACATGTTGTTCCGTCTATTGCTGTAATACCAGACGTCCTGAAGCAAATTCAGAATATGGTCCAGAACCAGCCTTAAATCTAGGTATGAAATTACTGAAAGATTTTAAGCAGGTCTCAAGTATACTATTAGCCAATGTAAGGGGAGAAGCAGCATCTGTGGCGATCCGCTAAAAATTAAGGGAAACACCAATAGAAGATCAGCCTTCTGAACTTGCCAGAATAATGGAAAAATGCTATGAAGAATTAGGGAGAGATAGTCTAGGTGGTAAATCACTGAAATCACAACTACCTGATAATGCAGGGAAACCCTTTATTAAAATTAATATAAATACTCCTAAAAAGAAATGGGAAGGTAACAAAGATACAAGTCCCAAGGAGAAACAGTTCAAAGTCAGAGGAAGGTCACCCCAGAGGAGAAATAGATCTCCAGAACGGGTGGATAGATCTCCCAAAGGGAGCCCTCTGAGAAAAGATACTATCTTAGAAATAGAGATAATTTGAAAAAACCTGACAGATATCAAGATACTGATACGCGTTCCTCTTGATCCTTTCAGACTTCCTCGCAGAAATCGGAAAGAAGAGTAAGGTCAGAACATAAAGAAGAGCACGTGAAGTCCAAAGACAAGGAACCTGCTCTACCAAGTAAAAAATTAAAATTTGGAAAAAAAAGGTAGCAAGCCTGCGGGTGAAAGATGCCGAGGATTCTGTGGACACAACTCAAGAACGGAGAATGGGCTCTGACAATGCTAGACAGCACAGCAGAGGTAACGATAATTCGCAAGAACTTGATGAATCTTCTGGAGACATTGGACATGAATGAAAGCATTCAGGTGGAAACTGAAGATACAAGAGTGAGTGTCCCCCATAGAATATATGAAATAACATTTCACATAGAAGGGGACATAACTAGGAAGATAAAGACACTCTTTTGGGAAAAATGATCAGAAGGTTATGACATCCTGCTAGCAAAAAAAGACTGGCCACCAGAGTTTGTTAGGGAGTGCCAACATGGCGAAGAAATAATTAGGCCTGCCTTCTCTAAACATGTTCCAATACATAAGATACATACATATGCTAACAAGCATTGGAAATGCAATAGGTCTCGCATTAGGAAAGTTTGAGCGATTGGTATTGTAAATGACACTTTTTTTATTTATGTGTTGGTTTTGAAAATAGCAAAATTAATAGCTTTGTCAGTTACAATGTCAATAGTTTTAACTTTCGCAAATGTGACACCTATAGCATTTGTAATGCAATGTGTGTTGTATTTACGTGACTTAGATGTATTGATATTACAAATAACAATGGCTTTTAATTTTGTAAATAATTAATACTTAAATAAAATGTATTGGAATTTATAATGGCAATAGCTTAAATGTTTGTAAATAACTTTTGTGAAGATTATGTTCAGTGTATTTTATTGTGACGAAAATTCAAGAACATTGCATTTGCACCTACACACACACACAGAGCCACACACACACACACACACACACACACACACACACACACACACACACACACACACACACACACACACACACACACACACACACACACACACACACACACACACACATATAGATATGGTGGTGGTGGATCTAGGGGATATGGTGGTGGTGGATGTGGTGGTGGATGTGGTGGTGGTGGTGATGGTGGATGTGGTGGTGATGGTGGTGGATGTGGGGGTGGATGTGGGGGTGGATGTGGTGGTGGATGTGGTGGTGGATGTGGTGAAAGTGGTGGTGGATGTGGTGGATGTGGTGGTGGAAGTGATGGTGGGTGTGGTGGATGTGGTGGTGGATGCGGTGGTGGATGAGGTGGTGGATGTGGGGGTGGTGGTGGATGTGGTGGTGGTGGATGCGGTGGTGGTGGTGGATGCGGTGGTGGTGGTGGATGTGGTGGTGGTGGATGTGGTGGTGGTGGATGCGGTGGTGGTGGTGGATGCTGTGGTGGTGGAAGTGGTGATGGATGTGTTGGATGTGGTGGTGGATGTGTTGGATGTGGTGGTGGATGTGGTGGTGGATGTGGTGGTGGTGGATGCGGTGGATGTGGTGGTGGTGGGGTGTGGTGGATGTGGTGGTGGATGCGGTGGTGGTGCATGTGGTGGATGTGGTGGTGGTGGATGTGGCGGTGGATGTCATGGTGGATGTGGATGTCATGGTGGATGTGGATGTGATGGATGTGGTGGTGGATGTGGTGGTGGATGCATTGGATGTGGTGGTGGTGGATGCGGTGGATGTGGTGGTGGTGGATGCGGTGGATGTGGTGGTGGTGGATGTGGTGGTGGCGGATGCAGTGGTGGTGGTGGATGCGGTGGTGGTGGAAGTGGTGGTGGATGTGTTGGATGTGGTGGTGGATGTGGTGGATGTGGTGGTGGTGGATGCGGTGGATGTGGTGGTGGATGTGGTGGTGTTGGGTGTGGTGGATGTGGTGGATGATGTGGTGGTGGATGCAGTGGTGGTACATGTGGTGGATGTGGTGGTGATGGATGTGGTGGATATGGTTGTGGATGAGGCGGTGGATGTGGCGTTGGATGTGGGAGTGGATGTGGTGGTGGATGTGGAGGTGATGGTGGATGTGGTGGTGGATGTGGTGGTGGATGCAGTGGAGGTGGATGCGGTGGATGTGGTGGTGGTGGATGCGGTGGTGGTGGTGGAAGTGGTGGTGGATGTGTTGGATGTGGTGGTGGTGGATGTGGTGGATACGGTGGATGCGGTGGATGTGGTGGTGGATGTGGTGGTGGATGTGGTGGTGTTGGGTGTAGCGGATGTGGTGGTGGATGTGGTGGTGGATGTGGTGGTGGTGGATGTGGTGGTGGTGGATGTGGTGGTGGTGGATGCGGTGGTGGTGGATGCGGTGGTGGTGGATGTGGTGGTGGATGTGGTGGTGGTGGATGTGATGGTGGATGTGATGGTGGATGTGGTGGTGATGGTGGATGCGGTGGTGGTGGAAGTGATGGTGGTGGGTGTGGTGGATGTAGTGGTGGTGGATGCGGTGGTGGATGAGGTGGTGGTGGATGTGGTGGTGGATGTGGTGGTGGATGTGGTGGTGGTGGATGCGGTGGTGGAAGTGGTGGTGGATGTGTTGGATGTGATGGTGGATGTGGTGGATGTGGTGGTGGTGGATGGGGTGGATGTGGTGGTGGATGTGGTGGTGTTGGGTGTGGTGGATGTGGTGGATGATGTGGTGGAGGATGCAGTGGTGGTGCATGTGGTGGATGTGGTGGTGGTGGATGTGGTGGATATGGTTGTGGATGAGGCGGTGGATGTGGCGGTGGATGTGGCAGTGGATGTGGTGGTGGATGTGGAGGTGATGGTGGATGTGGTGGTGGATGCAGTGGAGGTGGATGCAGTGGATGTGGTGGTGGTGGATGCGGTGGTGGTGGTGGAAGTGGTGGTGGATGTGTTGGATGTGGTGGTGGTGGATGTGGTGGATACGGTGGATGCGGTGGATGTGGTGGTGGATGTGGTGATGGATGCGGTGGTGTTGGGTGTGGCAGATGTGGTGGTGGATGTGGTGGTGGATGTGGTGGTGGTGGATGTGGTGGTGGTGGATGTGGTGGTGGTGGATGCGGTGGTGGTGGATGCGGTGGTGGTGGATGTGGTGGTGGATGTGGTGGTGGTGGAAGTGTTGGTGGATGTGTTGCATGCGGTGGTGGATGTGGTGGTGGATGTGTTGGATGTGGTGGTGGACGTGGTGGTGGATGTGGTGGTGGTGGATGTGATGGTGGATGTGGTGGTGATGGTGGATGCGGTGGTGGTGGATGTGGTGGTGGATGTGGTGGTGGTGGATGTGGTGGTGGATGTGGTGGTGGTGGATGCGGTGGTTGTGGATGCGGTGGTGGTGGATGTGGTGGTGGATGTGGTGGTGGTGGAAGTGGTGGTGGATGTGTTGCATGTGGTGGTGGATGTGGTGGTGGATGTGGTGGATGTGGTGGTGGAAGTGATGGTGGGTGTGGTGGATGTGGTGGTGGATGCGGTGGTGGATGAGGTGGTGGATGTGGGGGTGGTGGTGGATGTGGTGGTGGTGGATGCGGTGGTGGTGGTGGATGTGGTGGTGGTGGATGTGGTGGTGGTGGATGCGGTGGTGGTGGTGGATGCGGTGGTGGTGGAAGTGGTGGTGGATGTGTTGGATGTGGTGGTGGATGTGTTGGATGTGGTGGTGGATGTGGTGGTGGATGTGGTGGTGGTGGATGTGTTGGATGTGGTGGTGGATGTGGTGGTGGATGTGGTGGATGTGGTGGTGGTGGATGCGGTGGATGTGGTGGTGGTGGGTGTGGTGGATGTGGTGGTGGATGCGGTGGTGGTGCATGTGGTGGATGTGGTGGTGGTGGATGTGGCAGTGGATGTCATGGTGGATGTGGATGTCATGGTGGATGTGGATGTGATGGATGTGGTGGTGGATGTGGTGGTGGATGCAGTGGATGTGGTGGTGGTGGATGCGGTGGATGTGGTGGTGGTGGATGCGGTGGATGTGGTGGTGGTGGATGTGGTGGTGGCGGATGCAGTGGTGGTGGTGGATGCGGTGGTGGTGGAAGTGGTGGTGGATGTGTTGGATGTGGTGGTGGATGTGGTGGTGGTGGATGCGGTGGATGTGGTGGAGGATGTGGTGGTGTTGGGTGTGGTGGATGTGGTGGATGATGTGGTGGTGGATGCAGTGGTGGTGGATGTGATGGTGGATGTGATGGTGGATGTGGTGGTGATGGTGGATGCGGTGGTGGTGGAAGTGATGGTGGTGGGTGTGGTGGATGTAGTGGTGGTGGATGCGGTGGTGGATGAGGTGGTGGTGGATGTGGTGGTGGATGTGGTGGTGGATGTGGTGGTGGTGGATGCGGTGGTGGATGTGGTGGTGGTGGTGGTGGATGTGGTGGTGGTGTATGCGGTGGAAGTGGTGGATGTGGTGGTGGATGTGGTGGTGGATGCGGTGGATGTGGTGGTGGTGGTGGATGTGATGGTGGATGTGATGGTGGATGTGGTGGTGGATGCGGAGGTGGATGCGGTGGTGGTGGTTGTAGTGGATGTGGTGGTGGATGTAGTGGTGGCGGATGCAGTGGTGGTGGTGGATGCGGTGGTGGTGGAAGTGGTGGTGGATGTGTTGGATGTGATGGTGGATGTGGTGGATGTGGTGGTGGTGGATGGGGTGGATGTGGTGGTGGATGTGGTGGTGTTGGGTGTGGTGGATGTGGTGGATGATGTGGTGGTGGATGCAGTGGTGGTGCATGTGGTGGATGTGGTGGTGGTGGATGTGGTGGATATGGTTGTGGATGAGGCGGTGGATGTGGCGGTGGATGTGGCAGTGGATGTGGTGGTGGATGTGGAGGTGATGGTGGATGTGGTGGTGGATGTGGTGGTGGATGCAGTGGAGGTGGATGCAGTGGATGTGGTGGTGGTGGATGCGGTGGTGGTGGTGGAAGTGGTGGTGGATGTGTTGGATGTGGTGGTGGTGGATGTGGTGGATACGGTGGATGCGGTGGATGTGGTGGTGGATGTGGTGATGGATGCGGTGGTGTTGGGTGTGGCAGATGTGGTGGTGGATGTGGTGGTGGATGTGGTGGTGGTGGATGTGGTGGTGGTGGATGTGGTGGTGGTGGATGCGGTGGTGGTGGATGCGGTGGTGGTGGATGTGGTGGTGGATGTGGTGGTGGTGGAAGTGTTGGTGGATGTGTTGCATGCGGTGGTGGAAGTGGTGGTGGATGTGTTGGATGTGGTGGTGGACGTGGTGGTGGATGTGGTGGTGGTGGTGGATGTGATGGTGGATGTGATGGTGGATGTGGTGGTGATGGTGGATGCGGTGGTGGTGGATGTGGTGGTGGATGTGGTGGTGGTGGATGTGGTGGTGGATGTGGTGGTGGTGGATGCGGTGGTTGTGGATGCGGTGGTGGTGGATGTGGTGGTGGATGTGGTGGTGGTGGAAGTGGTGGTGGATGTGTTGCATGTGGTGGTGGATGTGGTGGTGGATGTGGTGGATGTGGTGGTGGAAGTGATGGTGGGTGTGGTGGATGTGGTGGTGGATGCGGTGGTGGATGAGGTGGTGGATGTGGGGGTGGTGGTGGATGTGGTGGTGGTGGATGCGGTGGTGGTGGTGGATGTGGTGGTGGTGGATGTGGTGGTGGTGGATGCGGTGGTGGTGGTGGATGCAGTGGTGGTGGAAGTGGTGGTGGATGTGTTGGATGTGGTGGTGGATGTGTTGGATGTGGTGGTGGATGTGGTGGTGGTGGATGTGTTGGATGTGGTGGTGGATGTGGTGGTAGATGTGGTGGATGTGGTGGTGGTGGATGCGGTGGATGTGGTGGTGGTGGGTGTGGTGGATGTGGTGGTGGATGCGGTGGTGGTGCATGTGGTGGATGTGGTGGTGGTGGTGGATGTGGCAGTGGATGTCATGGTGGATGTGGATGTCATGGTGGATGTGGATGTGATGGATGTGGTGGTGGATGTGGTGGTGGATGCAGTGGATGTGGTGGTGGTGGATGCGGTGGATGTGGTGGTGGTGGATGCGGTGGATGTGGTGGTGGTGGATGTGGTGGTGGCGGATGCAGTGGTGGTGGTGGATGCGGTGGTGGTGGAAGTGGTGGTGGATGTGGTGGTGGATGTGGTGGATGTGGTGGTGGTGGATGCGGTGGATGTGGTGGAGGATGTGGTGGTGTTGGGTGTGGTGGATGTGGTGGATGATGTGGTGGTGGATGCAGTGGTGGTGCATGTGGTGGATGTGGTGGTGGTGGATGTGGTGGATATGGTTGTGGATGAGGCGGTGGATGTGGCAGGGGATGTGGCAGTGGATGTGGTGGTGGATGTGGAGGTGATGGTGGATGGGGTGGTGGATGTGGCAGTGGATGCAGTGGAGGTGGATGCGGTGGATGTGGTGGTGGTGGATGCGGTGGTGGTGGTGGAAGTGGTGGTGGATGTGTTGCATGTGGTGGTGGATGTGGTGGTGGATGTGTTGGATGTGGTGGTGGATGTGGTGGTGGTGGATGCGGTGGATGTGGTGGTGGATGTGGTGGTGTTGGGTGTGGTGGATGTGGTGGATGATGTGGTGGTGGATGCAGTTGTGGTGCATGTGGTGGATGTGGTGGTGGTGGATGTGGTGGATATGGTTGTGGATGAGGCGGTGGATGTGGCGGTGGATGTGGCAGTGGATGTGGTGGTGGATGTGGAGGTGATGGTGGATGTGGTGGTGGATGTGGTGGTGGATGCAGTGGAGGTGGATGCGGTGGATGTGGTGGTGGTGGATGCGGTGGTGGTGGTGGAAGTGGTGGTGGTGTGTTGGATGTGGTGGTGGTGGATGTGGTGGATACGGTGGATGCGGTGGATGTGGTGGTGGATGTGGTGGTGGATGCGGTGGTGTTGGGTGTGGCGGATGTGGTGGTGGATGTGGTGGTGGATGTGGTGGTGGTGGATGTGGTGGTGGTGGATGTGGTGGTGGTGGATGCGGTGGTGGTGGATGCGGTGGTGGTGGATGTGGTGGTGGATGTGGTGGTGGTGGAAGTGTTGGTGGATGTGTTGCATGCGGTGGTGGATGTGGTGGTGGATGTGTTGGATGTGGTGGTGGATGTGGTGGTGGATGTGGTGGTGGTGGATGTGATGGTGGATGTGATGGTGGATGTGGTGGTGATGGTGGATGCGGTGGTGGTGGATGTGGTGGTGGATGTGGTGGTGGTGGATGTGGTGGTGGATGTGGTGGTGGTGGATGCGGTGGTGGTGGATGCGGTGGTGGTGGATGCGGTGGTGGTGGATGTGGTGGTGGTGGAAGTGGTGGTGGATGTGTTGCATGTGGTGGTGGATGTGGTGGTGGATGTGGTGGATGTGGTGGTGGAAGTGATGGTGGGTGTGGTGGATGTGGTGGTGGATGCGGTGGTGGATGAGGTGGTGGATGTGGGGGTGGTGGTGGATGTGGTGGTGGTGGATGCAGTGGTGGTGGTGGATGTGGTGGTGGTGGATGTGGTGGTGGTGGATGCGGTGGTGGTGGTGGATGCGGTGGTGGTGGAAGTGGTGGTGGATGTTTTGGATGTGGTGGTGGATGTGTTGAATGTGGTGGTGGATGTGGTGGTGGATGTGGTGGTGGTGGATGTGTTGGATGTGGTGGTGGATGTGGTGGTGGATGTGGTGGATGTGGTGGTGGTGGATGCGGTGGATGTGGTGGTGGTGGGTGTGGTGGATGTGGTGGTGGATGCGGTGGTGGTGCATGTGGTAGATGTGGTGGTGGTGGATGTGGCAGTGGATGTCATGGTGGATGTGGATGTCATGGTGGATGTGGATGTGATGGATGTGGTGGTGGATGTGGTGGTGGATGCAGTGGATGTGGTGGTGGTGGATGCGGTGGATGTGGTGGTGGTGGATGCCGTGGATGTGGTGGTGGTGGATGTGGTGGTGGCGGATGCAGTGGTGGTGGTGGATGTGGTGGTGGTGGAAGTGGTGGTGGATGTGTTGGATGTGGTGGTGGATGTGGTGGATGTGGTGGTGGTGGATGCGGTGGATGTGGTGGTGGATGTGGTGGTGTTGGGTGTGGTGGATGTGGTGGATGATGTGGTGGTGGATGCAGTGGTGGTGCATGTGGTGGATGTGGTGGTGGTGGATGTGGTGGATATGGTTGTGGATGAGGCGGTGCATGTGGCGGTGGATGTGGCAGTGGATGTGGTGGTGGATGTGGAGGTGATGGTGGATGTGGTGGTGGATGTGGTGGTGGATGCAGTGGAGGTGGATGCGGTGGATGTGGTGGTGGTGCATGCGGTGGTGGTGGTGGAAGTGGTGGTGGATGTGTTGGATGTGGTGGTGGTGGATGTGGTGGATACGGTGGATCCGGTGGTGGATGTGGTGGTGGATGTGGTGGTGGATGTGGTGGTGGTGGATGTGGTGGTGGTGGATGCGGTGGTGGTGGATGCGGTGGTGGTGGATGTGGTGGTGGTGGAAGTGGTGGTGGATGTGTTGCATGTGGTGGTGGATGTGGTGGTGGATGTGTTGGATGTGGTGGTGGATGTGGTGGTGGATGTGGTGGTGGTGGATGTGATGGTGGATGTGATGGTGGATGTGGTGGTGATGGTGGATGCGGTGGTGGTGGAAGTGATGGTGGTGGGTGTGGTGGATGTAGTGGTGGTGGATGCGGTGGTGGATGAGGTGGTGGTGGATGTGGTGGTGGATGTGGTGGTGGTGGATGCGGTGGTGGATGTGGTGGTGGTGGTGGTGGATGTGGTGGTGGTGTATGCGGTGGAAGTGGTGGATGTGGTGGTGGATGTGGTGGTGGATGCGGTGGATGTGGTGGTGGTGGTGGATGTGATGGTGGATGTGATGGTGGATGTGGTGGTGGATGCGGAGGTGGATGCGGTGG
The DNA here is from genome assembly GCF_964263255.1 of Lissotriton vulgaris. NCBI lineage: Eukaryota > Metazoa > Chordata > Amphibia > Caudata > Salamandridae > Lissotriton > Lissotriton vulgaris. The sequence goes on along the minus strand of NC_141685.1, from coordinate 103,604,703 downwards.
TGGTGGTTGTAGTGGATGTGGTGGTGGATGTAGTGGTGGTGGGTGTGGTGGTGGTGGTGGTGCATGCGGTGGTGGTAGATGCGGTGGTGGTGGATGTGGTGGATGTGGTGGTGGATGTGGCGGTGGATGTCATGGTGGATGTGGAGGTGATGGTGGATGTGATGGTGGATGTGATGGTGGATGTGGTGGTGGTGGGGGTGTGGTGGTGATGTGGTGGATGTGGTGGTGGTGGATGTGGATGTGGTGAAAGTGGTGGTGGATGTGGTGGTGAAAGTGATGGTGGTGGGTGTGGTGGATGTGGGGGTGGTGGATGAGGTGGTGGATGAGGTGGTGGATGTGGTGGTAGAGTGGGGCTACTTATTTTTCCTCCTCAAGATAGGTGGGCCAAAGGTGTTATATGTGCCAATTGAGGTAGCTCAATATTCGTGATTCCCTTCATGAGTTCCCAAACCTGGCCCCAACAAAACCCACAGGGATATTGCACCTCCTTTAAAAAGACCCCTATTGGATTAGTCAAACTTTGCTAAATACACTGCAGCGTAAGTTAGAGCACTGAAACAATACCTGAGATTTGCCAGGAGCTACCGAATACCAGGGGGGTCCAGATAAAACAAAAGGTTTGAGATATTAATTGAACAAATTCTGACTATTTCGTACTGCCAGGGGCAACCTGCAGTAAAATCTGCCAGAAACGAGGTATCCACCCAGTTATTCGAAATATTGTGGCAATAGTTACCTGTACGGTTAATACCCAGCTGCATATTTATCTATAAATTTGTAGACTTTTTTTTTAACATCATTGCCTTTTAAGTGTGGACTAATGAATGAGGAACAACATTGAATAACAATCGCATCATATTTTGCGTATTTCCGTTTGGTTCCCACCAGCCCTATGCTCTCAATACCCGGCCACAATGTAAAGAGGAAATCCCCCATCTCTGATTCCGTATTACCGCAGCGCACTTTGGAAAAGTAACGAAGAGCTGCCGTGAAGGTGCCACTCACGCTTACTTTTCATTCACGTCTCAGCGACGCTGTTAATGGGGCCGAAAGAAAGCAGTACGCATCTTACACCTGACGCATTATTGTTGGGGCGAGATACACACTAAAACTAACTCCCCCCCCCGCATAATCTCAGCAGTCCCCTTTTCCTTTTTAGCGCCGTGATATCCTTTGGGATGAGTGTCGCGCTTTACAAATACCTAAAATAAATAAATAAATAAAATACACAAATGCCAACATGTAGTGTTGCTGTGTAGAGAGGAGGGACTTTGCTCACGTTCTTGCTCTCTTTATGGCACATGCCTGGGTAAGCTCTTTAATGAAACGCCAGTGGCAGGTGCCTTATTGGTGATTTTATTTAACATATTTATTATAGTATATTTACTACAAGACAGAGCCCGCAAAGCTGATCGGTGTATGCAGAGACAAAAGCCATGGTATGCTGAGGAAAGTTGTTACTCTGCCCCTGCTTGGCTTTGTCTCGCCTGCCCTGTGATGCCTCACCACCCCCTTCTGTGAATTTGAAGTGGTCAACACTGTCTTGATGAAAGACCAGGGAGGTAGAGACCGGGGAAAGGGAGTGTGTTGTGTGTGGGGGAGGAGCGAAGGCGAGGTCCTGCCCTTTATAAATCAGCGTGCAACCACTAGATCGGACACACTTGTGTCTCTGCACATACATCGCATATCCACACACCTTGCCCAGCAGACTGTTCAAGAAACTTAGAGCTCACCAGGAACACATTTGCATTGGAGGGAGGAGAAATGCGACACTGCGGGCAGGGGAGGGGGCGGAGCGGGTAAAAAAAAAACCAAGACGGAGGGAAGGCAGAGAAGGGGAGGAGAAATGCGACACGGCGGGAGGGGAGGGGGCGGAGCGGGGAGAGGGTGTGAAAGCAGCAGGGGCCTGGAGTGCGGCTGAGGGAACAGACGGCGATTTGGTGATGTGCACGCGCATTTTAGGTCAATGCGCTTGCGCATTGACCTAAAAGCCACGGGCACAGCACCAAATCGCCCAGTTGGGTAAAGTTTGTTTAAAGCCCTATAGTCTCGCTTCTCTATCAATGCGCATGCGCATTGATAGGTCACGAGACCTAAAAAATGGGCTGTAGCACAGGCTCCAGCACTATATAAAAATCATGTAGGAAGGGATGAGGATTCCCCTGAACATAAAATACAGTTGAAAAATCAACCAACTGCACAAAAGGCAGTGTCCAATAAAGCAAGAAGCTAAAAAACAAGTCAGGGAGATCTTAGATCAACTTGAATATCAAGGGGTGATATAAACATGCACCTCACCAATGAACAATCCTTTGTTTCCTGTCTCCAAGCCAGACGGTACATATCGCCTAGTATTGGATTACAGACATCTAAACACTTGTTGCAAAACATTTGCAGTACAAAATTCACACAGTGCAGCACTAATGAATAACATTGTGCACAAAAAGTACAAAACGACATTAGATATCTCTAATGGATTCTTTTGTCAAAATATAGCACCTGAAAGCAGGTATTTGACGGCTTTCTCCAATATGGGGGCCCAAAGACAATTCTGTCGTCTCCCCAAGCGATTCAAGAATTGCCCAGGGCTATTTTCAGCAAGAGTAGCAGAGTTACTACAAATGTATGATGATGAAGCATTATCATATGTGGATGACATCTACCTTACAGGTGATGATTTGGAAACACATTTGAGAAGAGTGAACACCATTGTACTTGGGTTCGCATCTGAAAGATACAAATTCAATTTAAAAAAATCAAGAATTGCCCACCTCACAGTCCTATTTTTGGGATACGAGTTATCAAGTGAAGGTAAATGTCTGGCAGACAACTTCTTAGATAAATGCGCGGTGCTGCAAGCACCAAAAACACTTTAACACCTACAATCTATTATAGGCTTTCTTAATTTCGGAAAATACCATGTTCCAAATTTTGACAATAGGATTTCACACTTGAAAGTGTTAGATCAGCCCACATTTGAGGGAGATAGGTGGACACAGAACCACACACGAATATTACGTTCCATGCATACAGACATGTTAACAAGAACAAATCTGATGCAGCGAAATATTGAATATTACCTATGAATCCAAATTATCCTAGGGAAATGTGGATTCATGTACCTAACATTAAATGATGGTGAAATGGTACCTATAGCATACAAGTCACATGTATATACAGAAGAAGAAATGAAGCTTACTTCAAAAGAACAGATTGTAAGAGCTGTTCAGACTGCAGTAGAAAGTGAGAGAGCACTGATGGGGAAGAATAGAATAAGATTATTCTCTCCTGTACCCTCAATTGAAGCACTGACAGGACATATCTCAGGAATGGGAGTGATCCTGGACCAAGAATGGTTACAATGGACTACCTCACTTACTACAGAAAAAGTGGAACACTTCTTTCATGAAAGGTTAAAAGAACTAGAACACTTAGAATTTAAAGACGAATATACTATGCCAGTTGAGACTCTGCCTTTACAAACATACAGGAATATAATTTATACCAATGGTACAGGAAGACTATTGGAAAATGGAAAATTTGAAGGTAATGCTACGTGTCAATGAATAAAGGTTGTTTGCACAAAGGTAAATTCAGACCTATAGTCACTTAACTGGAAACTCTAAACTATTGTACAGCTCAGCGAGCTGAAATACAAGCATTAAAGATGGCACTGGAGAATACCGATCACGAATTCCCCACACTAATAGCGTGCGATTCGTACTACTGTGCAGAATCTTACAACAGAGATTTGCAGGGTTGGGTTGAAAACGATTTCAAAGACGCGAAAGGTGACACAATAAAGCATAAAAAACCTTGGGAACAGATAGCTCTTTTAAAGAAAGAACTACCAGAGGCTCACGTGACTGACGCGCTGAGTCATCAACGTGATGGCGTTCACGTTGAAGGGAATTCATTGGCTTACACAGCCACAGGGACAGCCTATCAGCAGGCTCCAACAGATAAAATAAGGCGTACAAGTAAACAAATAGACGGGGAAACGTTGTTAGCCGCGAAAGTATCAATGTCAGGTAGCTATGCAGCATTACCGTTGAACTATCCAACAGAAAATAAATACATTATTGATGCGAATTCCGTTCCTTTTGCTCGACTCCCTGGAGTGGGTGACAGAGTAATTCCAAACAGGAATCGGAGAGAGATCTTGATAGAGGATGCGCACATGGGATGGGGTTCATTACACCGAGGGCTTCGAGACACTATAGATGAATTAGAACGATTGTACTGGTGGCCGGGGATGAGCGTTCAAGCTTACATCTACACAAAAAATTGTGACTACTGCAACAGAGATCGCAGTGGTGAACCGGACCAGATTACTGACAATGATATCGTCAGTCTAGCCCCTGCACCCCAGTTAGATAGCATAATGCTGTCGACGCGCAAAGGCCCGAAAGGGAAAAAGCGCTCCCATCAGTGTTAAAAGAAAACCGCATTAAATGTGGCCCCAGCACTCGGCTTACGCCAGAACTGTTATAAAGGATCCGCGAGTCAATATCGGCAGATACGCAGGGGGAGTGCCACATTCAGACCAGACTTCGTTGTGAGCTTTTGAGCTTACAAGGAGGCCAGGCCAGTTGAAGCGTTGCTTTGCGGTAATCTATTCATTCCATCCTGAGGGAAGTACGGGGGTGAAGAGAATAAACCGGGGCATAAAGCAATCCATAACAGCTAGGGTATTAGGTTTGGGTGATGGGTAGGTCAAGCATTTAACAAGCATCCAACGTAGTCTTAACAATCTACCAAGAAATTCTCTGGGGGGAATCACTCCGTATGAACTGCTGTTTGGCACTAGAATGTTGATAAAATACCTCGATTGTCGCACTTCAGTGGTGGAACAAAGGACTTTTAATGTGAAAGATCGTTTGGCTATCTTACAGGACTTAAATGAAAAGAGAAGAAGTAACAAAAAGCAAAAGCCAAACACCACTGAAGAGAAACCACCTGTCCCAGCAAGACCTGTCTGGATTCCAAAGATTGGGGATCTGGTCAGAGAAAAGATTGCGGTGAAGAAGGAATTTGGGCCTTCATACAGAAAAGCAGTACCTGTCTTGGAAATTCGAGGAACAAGATCAGTAGTACTACTGATTCTTGCTGGTAAAAAGGAGAACAGAGTTGTATCAATCGACCTGGTAAAACCACAATCATGTGGTCAATAACAAACAGTAGGCCCAGTGGACTCCAAAGATGTAGCAGAAGCCCAAATGTTTCTACGATTCAAGAGGTTCAAACTGAGAGACTAATCACTTTTGACAAATCTACAGTGAGAAATGGAGGTCTATGCAACAAAGCAGCGGAACTTTTGCCTCTTGAAACCCAAATTGAATCGAAAGAAAAAGAATCAACAATATATAATGATGTGGCATCCGAATACACAAGTATTTCACAAGGAAGACCCAGTAATGAATTAGCTATCAGACTGAACAATCATATCACAGGCAACACAGAAGCCATTGGAACAATTGACAGAACCTCATCTGATTACTTTATCAACTTCGATGACTTCTCAGAAGATCCAAGTGAAAATATGGAACAGCCAAAGAAAAAGACTTTGAAAGAAAGAACTAAAGACCTCTTTCATCAACTAGGAAAAATATATTTGATTTCACCATGGGTTGAATTGTGGATTGCATTGGCAGTAGTTTTCCTGCTACTTTTGTTAGTTTTAGTCTTGTTTTTATGCAGGATGATTGATGGAAAATACAGTACAATGGACACAGCAAGTCAGAACATCAACTTGGTTCTAAAACCCCACAAGTCATCCCTCGTTGAAAAAAGAGAACTGTCATTGGTAAACATCACAGCAACACCAATACCAGGAGGAATAGCATGGGACAAAACGAATTATGATATCTATGGCCCGGTGGAACTCCTGCGATATCCTCATCAATTCAAAGTTTCATTAAGTGACTTTGCAGCACCAAGCATATTTGCTGATGATTGGGACTTTGAGACAATTAATGACATGATGTCAGATTTAGAAATATCTGCAAAATTCACTAACCACGATTACTTACAGGGTTCTTCGAACTATGAACAGATGTATTGTTTTAATCACTATACTCATCATTATCTACATAAATCCTCGAATGCTAAAAATGTTCTAATGTAAATGTAAATGTGGGATTCTTGTAAAGTGCACTGTTACTCTACCCGAGTGTCCTGGCGCTGTAGACCGCTGGGGAACCCGTCCTGGTTTTCCTTGTGAGATGGTCCCTTTCTGGGTATCTCCAGGGTGAAACCAGGCATCCCCGGCGTCTGTGGGGGGCCGTTGTAGAGATGAGGCAAAGTTAATGCCCAGAGTTACTGAGTGTGTTCCCTGGTTAGAGTAGGCACTGAGGCGAGAATTATCGAGTCCGTTGACCCCTGGTCCACGACCCTGCCGCGTCAGGAATTGAACCCTGGTCCCGGGCTGTTCTCTGCTTACAGGTTTGCCGCCTCTAACCAGTGAGCCACACCTCTCCACTTGGTAATGTATAACCAGTGGGAGCATTGTCCCACACCACCAAAGAGTAGTTCTAGAACATTCTATGAGAAATTCACATACTTCTCAGGGTACAACATAACAGACCCAGAAACATTTTATTTTAAGTTGATGATAAAGAAAACAGGAATGAAACATATGTTGACCAATACTAAACAGATATATTCTGCTAAATTCCATGAACAGTTAGCAACATTTGGTTTTGATTTCTGGAAAGAGAACATATAAACAAAATCGATCTGGGGTTCAAAAGATTGGCAGGTGCAAGGTTTAGAATCATTGTTTAGGGCCTGCATCATCCCAGAACAAATTATATTCCAGAATGACACAATCCAGCAAACCTTCTAAGTGAATGGACCAGTGCACAACGGTTGTCTCAATGGTTCAAGAAAGGTTTTAAGTTAAGTAGGTGCTCCCGTGGTGTCGTCCCCCTTCCAAGCGACGAGTAATGTGATTTATACAAAAAGTGCTGTCAATTGGCAACTGATAGCACCCCTCGGGGCACACTTATTGGGAATATTTTCTCAATCTATTTTTGAAAAAAAGTTCATAAACTCTGATTTGACGATTCAGAAATCAAAATTTATTTCTGGGTATTCAATTTTTCATATTGGTAATCATAATCATCTTCATTTAGTAGAGCTTTTAATTGTCCAAACATCATCTGGGAGCATCTACAAAGAACAACATGCATTACAACTCTATATCTATCATACAAGTCTGTGTAACAATCCTATAAACTGTGGCCAACATAACCAAAAAGGTGAAGGTGTTCCTGTGCTGGGTACGTGAAGGTGATCGGCAAACATGCAGTGTAGCAGGCAGATTCATGCACTGGTGTAAAAGAAGGACTTACTGAGGTGAGCGGCTCTAGGATCTGAAAGCGCCAGATCTGTAATACAAAAACGAAAACGAACAGTATGTATGATCACTGTGTCACTGGGTCAATACGGAGAACTGAATCTGGGTCAGCAGTAGATAAACAGAGCTCGAAGCTATACTCACGGTGGACGTTTTAATCAAAGGCGAAGCATGGGTTCCGCTATGGTTCTGTGTACCGGTAAACGCTGCTCTGGTTGTGTGAGCGACTTGCTGGCGTTTGGGTGGAAGATCACCTGATTTAAACAAGCCGGTGCTGTAGGAGCGAGTCACATGATCGTCAGTAGACGAAATCATAGAAAGGGGACTGCGTGAGGGTAACGCTGCGGTGATCGGGAGCGCGCTGATAAGGCTAAAGATAAGCGTGTACGGGCTGTGAATTGGCGGGACCTAAGTGCGCAGTGTAAAAATAAAATAAAACTGCCACATTGGATTGCAAATTAATTAACATAAGATCTGTGAAACCAAAATGTTACCAAAGTATACAGTCAGGATTATGTCCAGAACTAATATTGCCCGTGAATGCGGGCTACTGTGTATCATCACAAAAACATCAATAATTAATGCAATATCATAAATAGACACAATTCAGCAAACGACATGTTTTGGCGTGGCCAAAATAAAAGATTTAAACAAACCGTCTATACCAAAGCCCTTCCCTGATAGCAATACCACTACAGATGAAGAGATAGACATAACACATATTTTGTATCACAACAGATCAAATCCTGATTGGAGAAAATGGTTGATCTGGCCCACAGACACTAATAGCTGTCAAGATAGATTCCTGAACAAGACACAAGGATTCACTCTGAATAGGCCAGACCCGAGATATTCCCAGAGACAACATCCAGGGATAGTCACCACCTATAGTGTAGGAAAACTATGCCTTGAATGGCTACAGAAATCCACACTTCCCGAGATAAAGCAACACTTGACATTACTTCAAGAAGGTGCTGACTTGCGAGATTTTTTATTGGGGCCTCGCAAACAGCGTCAAAAACATTTCATATGGACCGGTATATACACCTTGTACAACGAGGCTTGGAAAGTGACACAGATTGAAACTGCAGAGAAAATACGAGAAATTGATCGTATAAATTTGGAAAAATCATTTTCTGTAGTAGACAATGGGTTAACGACTCTGTCCTCCAGAATGTATTCATTGGACAGCATTGTATCATCTGCTATTGATATAACAGAACAAGACTTGCTGATGCTACAGCACCAGCAGTCTCAATTGCGTTCTATTTTTCACCTAGGCTGGACGTTGCAAAACCTGCGTTCAGTTCTACGTGCCATGGCGTCTAATCAACACCACGTCACTGTTTGCTGCATTTAATCTTACAGATAAACAGATTCTATTGACACAAAGGGGAGCAGACTATACGAGCATTGAGAAACTTGATAGATTAACACTGACGGTAGCAGAGAAACCTGTCACCAAGTGGAATATATACATGGAACAATAACAATTCCAATTACAACTTTTCAGTTTCAATACTGTTTAAAAGATATACCAGCAGGTCAATATGAAAAGTTGGGTAATGGCTACATCAGGTCAGCTTGGACACTACCAAACACACACAAATGTATAAATGGGGGTAATAAAGCAGTATTCCTTAGTGGAAAAAATTGTGAAAACACACTAAGTGGTACAATGCTGTGTCAAGAAATAGATTTGCATGGAGCCTGCGACGGTTCTTCAAATAACCTTTCTTGCCATAAGCATGGGTCCCCTGCGTTACAGATAGAGCCTTTTTTCAGACAACTATCCAACGGTAGCTATGTTTTACTTAGTGATCACAGCTGTTGTGGCATGCTGCCAGGAAAAAGCTATCTCGTAACCGTGTCATCCAAGGTTGCTTGTTGTATGCAAGTATTGTATCCAAATGCAAAACCAGACAAGGTGGCATCCATATGGCCTTCCTTGAATATCTCTTCTATTCGAATTGATACTTTGAGCAGAATGAAAAGTGTACTATTACAGAAGACTGTGCCTTTGACCTCGTCTAGAGAGACCTTTGATCTGCAAGTTGCAAGGACCTCTGCAGAGATACATTCATTATTATCTACTAACTGCCCTGTACATTTCGTAGAAATACTGAGCCCAATGTTAAACATGTCTGATACCAGTGGCATCTCACATGTATTTAAGACCATTTTTTCGGGACTTTTAGCACCCTTTGAAGCAGTCCTGAACATTTTCCCGAACTTCGTGCACTCTGTGTTTGGAGGTCTGCCTCTCATTTTGGGACTGGTAGCTGGAATTCTATTTTTATTCCTTTTGCTCCGTTATGGCAGGTCCAGCCACAGAAGAATCCCAGTTCACAATGGAACAAGCGCTACTTGCAATGAAATGCAGAGATAGAATTGATAAGGTGCTCGGATTGGCTAGACTAAGACACCTTAATACCATGTGGTTCCTGTCCTTCAGACCAATCTGGGAGAATTGCATCTTACCTGTTCTACGATGCCTGCTATGTGGAGAAGAATGCGTGTTCGACATCTGTCTCACACTACAATCAGCAGTACCAACGGACGTCGATGCTTTGCTTGGTTCGGTAACGGCTCATGCAACGTGTTGTCCCCAGCGGCTACCGATTCTGATGAATGCATTCGTTGAGACCCAAACAGTTAACAACTGGCGGTGTGGTACCAGATGAAAGCGGCACACAGGTACAATTTTTTCCAACCATTGCAGGACATGACAACAATGTCGGCAATGCATCACACATATGTACTATTTCCGCTGTTTCAGCCTTGGCAGAACTTTCCCCTTCTATGATAGATTAATTCTTTGAAGAATTACATGCAACAATGTTCTCGCCTAGCAACGAGGATAACAGATGAAGTAGCAGTGCAGCGAGTACACTGAATGACCTTGACTTTGGCCTTCAGAGCTTTCAGAACTGAAACTCTTGATTTTTTTTTAAGACTCTCTTCTGCTTTGCAGCAACTATCTTTTTACCGTTCCCAAAATATTTATGTTTTTTGGTACTTGATACTCTGCTCAAAGTAGAAATATTCTTAGAGAACAAGATTTTGTCCTTTAATTAGAATGGACCTAGAGATACAATATTACACTCAGCCTTTAGCACGTGTCTTGTATTTTCAGTATTTTGATGAAATGATCTCGACTTTTTTTTCTGTACTAAGAGTCATTTCATTATTGTAATTATTCAATGAATGCTTTCATAAGTATTATATGTGCACTTCTATGAGCAGACTCAATGCTTTAAGAAACAGTACAGTACAATGCTATTTAATGTGTACATCCCATGATTTAAATGCGAAAAGTTATTTTTGTATTTTGGGTGGGATTGTATACACATGCTTAGAAATGCTTAGACTTGCTTAGTTATGTTCAGTTACTTAGTTACTTAGTTACTTAGGATGAACATTTCAACGTGGAGTGGGTGTTGTGAAGTATCTAGGACCCTAGTATTAATTTCCCGATTCATGCCCAAATAGGGATCTAACCATTTATACCCTTATATGGACATTAGAATCATGACCATATTTAGTCAGAGTCAACGCAATCCTAACATGCCGTTTCTTCTGCCACTAAGCCCCTAGAAAAGTACAACAGGCTCTGAAACAGAATCAGCCTACTGTAGTCCTGGGGGAAATTACCCGTGCCTCCAGTATTGACTTGTACCCGACCCTTGGATTGCGTTACGCACTTCAGGCTTCTAGTGACGTTAATATGTCCACCCTTGACGTCAAACCAGGCACCTTTCTAGTATAAATATGCCCAGGTTTGCCTAGTCAGACACACAGTGGTTTTCTCGCCCGACGCCCTGCTGTCTGAGATTGCTGAAGGAAGCCGACTCTCCCATCCGACGCACTGAGAAAGACGCTGTCTTTTCTCCAGCCGAGAAATCCAGCTCCAGTGTTCCCCTGCGGCCCTTGCGGGTTGCCGGGAGATCGAGTTCTGAGAGAGAGAGATACAAGCCCTCCCGCATTCTAAACAAGGTACGGAGCTGATTAGACTCTAAGAGAATTCTTGGTTTTAACCTTTTAGCAAAACGATTCAACTTAAGGTACTTCTCACTTACTTCATCCCAGTACTAGGCTTAGGTTAGGTACACCGGGGTAGGCGTAACTTAGAAGCACCATTTGAGCAAGTTTAGTATTTTATCATTGTATATATTTTAACCGTCTTAAATGCATCTTATGGCTTAAAAACTATATCATGCTTTTACAGTATTATTTTATAATACTGTTTGTACTGTACGCACTTTACTTTATGACAAGTATTTCGATTGTAGCAATTCCCTTCTCATGTGTGAGAAAGGAGACTGTTCAATAAATAACACCTTTTATTGAAAACGCCTGTCTCTTACTTTCTCTACACTTCTGGTGAAACAAAGCATGCACGAATGAGTAAAATAATCCCTCTATTGTTTTTCACGACTCTGGAGATTCCCTCCTCATTCATGGAGATGCAAAGTTGTCATGTTGTATGGTTGTCTGAAACTAATCCCTTCTTGTCTAAATAGGAAGCGTAAAACCTTCTTGTACATTCGAGAACGTTTCTAGTGAGCTCTGAGTTAGCTGGCATTCCCAATTAAGTCTAATACAGTCAGCAGAGACCAAGTCGACCTCAGTCCTAGGTCTACACTGGTGTCTATATTATTCCAATGCGCAGATGCCTATTGAGATTATAGGAACTACACTACACAGGTGCCGTGGCGCAGGGGGCCTGTATGGGGACACTTTTGTAAAAGAATTGGGAAAATTCGTGGCCACGTTCACCTCGCTGGACAAGGCCCAGTCAAACATAAAGAGAGTCTTTCAGACCCGTTTTTCCCAAGGGGCCAGTCGAGGGAGGGGGCGCACGATCGGCCGCGGCAATCAGCAGACCAGTAATAGGGGACAAGGCTCCAGCAGGGGACAATACCAGACCTAAGCAAAATTCAACAACTTTTACCCCACCAAGGGGCAACGTTTCAGAGGCAGAGGCGGTTTCAAGAATAACTCCGGCGGTGGCCAGTCAGGAGGTGAGTGTCATCCTAGCGGAGCAGGTGCGCATTGGGGGACGCTCAGCCGAGTTTCAGCATGCTTGGTCGGAACTCACAACAGATGCTTGGGTCCTACAGACCGTAAGGGAGTTCCATATAGATTTCTACAATCAACCGCGGCAGGTCGCACAACCGCATCCTATTTCCTTCTCCGTCCCCGATGCACAGCTGATCGACGAGGAGGTGTCCGCCTTGCTCAGGAAAGGAGCCATCCGTCGATCAACTGTGCACCGCAACGGTTTCCTCAGCAACGTCTTTCTGGTGGAAAAGACGGACGGGGGACAACGGCCGGTGATCAATCTCAAGGAGTTCAATTAATGGCTGGTCTACCGGCACTTCAAGATGGAGGGGATCCATCTTCTGCGGGACGTCCTCCTGCCTCAGGATTGGATGGTCAGGTTGGACCTAAAGGATGCATATCTGGTGGTCCCGATCCATCCTCCTCATCGCCGTTTCCTCCAGTTCTCGTGGAGGGGTCAGGTGTACGAAGTCACCACCCTTCCATTTGGACTTTCCTCAGCACCTTGGTGTTTTACATAGGTGTTACATCCGGTGGTGGAAGACCTGAGAGGGCGTGGAGTGAGACTGATCGTGTATTTAGATGACATTCTCCTCCTGGTGCAATGTCAGAGGACTTTGGTCTCCCAGTTGAGGCAGGCGAACTCCCTTATGGAACGTTTGGGGTTAGTCATCAACAGGGACAAGTCCGTCCTCTCTCCGACCCAGAGTTTGGTTTTCCTGGGATTCGTCGTGGATTCCGTGCAGTCTGCCGGCCCGCAATATGGCCAAAATATGTCACTTGTTGCTGCAAACTATCGCCAGGCCGACAAATTCACTCCGCCAGCTGGCGCGAGTGGTGGGTATTCTTTCCTAGTCGATCCAGGCGATTTTCCCGGGCCCGCTTCACTACCGGGCCTTGCAGCACCTGAAGGCGCATCACCTCAGGAAGGGACTGTCGTACGATCAGTCAGTTCCCTTGTCGGAGGACGCCAGGGACGAGATGGCATGGTGGTTGCAGCATATGGAGGCCTGGAACGGCCGAGCAATCTTCGGGTCTATCCCCGATTTGGTGATAGAGTTGGACGCCAGCAGGTCCGGTTGGGGTGCCCGTTACGGAGAATTCTCTACTGGCGGTGTATGGTCTGTAGAGGAACAGCAGTTGGACATCAATTGTTTGGAGCTCCTCGCGGGCTCTTTCGATGTCCGCTGTTGAACCAGGCATCAGGCGACCTCGTGTGTATTACTAAAAATGGACAATGTGTTGGCGGTGCAGTATGTCAGCCGCTTGGGAGGTCCTCGTTCACGTGCCCTGGCAGATCTGGTAAAGGAGTTCTTGGAGTAGTGCCTAGCGCACCAGATCCCGGTGACAGCGGAGTAACTACCGGGTCAGGCCAATCAAGTAGCAGATTGGCACTCCAGGCATTTGAGAGATTCCAGTCTGTGGAAGTTGGATCTCTGGGTCTTTAAAATAGTGGAACGGTCTTTGGGAACCGCTTTCGGTGGACCTCTTTGCATCCTGCCTAGATCATCAGCTCTCCCGCTTCTTCAGCTGGAGGCCGGATCCTCTGGCGGAGGCCACAGACACTTTTCTCCAGGACTGGAGTCTGGAGAGGGGTTACGCTTTCCCCCCCGTTTGCAATGGTGGCTCGCACGGCGGCCAGGATCCGCCTGTTGAGGGCGGAGACGGTGGTGGTGACGCCTTTTTGGAGGTCTCAAGTCTGGTTTCCAGTTCTTCTGGAGTTTTCTTGGGATTTTTCAATCCTACTCCCCCCGCTCCCTCATCTTCTTCTGAACCCGGACGGGGAGCATCACCACCTTATACTCCAGGTATCGCTCCGCCTCATGACATGGAGGCTTTCAGGAGACGCTGGTCGCTCCCAGGCTTTTAGGGCCTCTTGGCAAAGGCCTGGGTGGACAGCACGTCTAAGTGATACAGGTCGGCATGGACCAAGTGGTTGCGTTGGTGTGTTCGATGGGATTTCGATCCCATGGTCGCAGGGGTTGTTCCCTTATTGAATTTCCTGGCTGAGTTGGCTACGGAAAGGCTGGCCTACAGATCTGGTTTCGGTGGGGATCCAGCGAAATGTTTTTTTGAGCATGCGAAGAATGTTGAAGCAAGAAGATGAAACGGCATTGACTTGTCTGGTCATCGAGAGTGAGGAGTCCAGAATGACGCCCAGGTTCCGTGCGTGGTCCGTCGGGATGGGTGCTTTTCCGAGGGACTCTGGCCACCGAGAGTCGTCCCAGGCAGAGGGGGAGGTGCCTAAGATAAGGACTTCAGTTTTGTCGGAATTCAGTTTCAGACGGCTGTGCTTCATCCACTCGGCTACTTCTTTCATTCCTTCATGCAGGTTGGTTTTGGCGGTGTTAGGGTCTTTGGTGAGAGAGAGGATCAGTTGAGTGTCATCAGCGTAGGAGATGATGTTGAGGTTGTGTTGGCGTGCGATGGTCGCGAGGGGGCTCATGTATACGTTGAAGAGGGTGGGACTGAGTGATGATCCTTGTGGCACGCCGCAAATGACTTCAGTGGCCTCTGACTTGAATGGTGAGAGGCAGACTCTCTGGGTTCTTCTGGCAAGGAACGAGGTAATCCATTCCAGTGCTGTTCCTTGGATTTCGATGTTTCTGAGGCGGTGTAACAGGGTGTTATGACAGACTGTGACGAAGGCTGCGGAGAGGTCGAGGAGGATGAGGGCGACTGTGTCTCCATTGTCCAGTAGAGTTCGAATGTCGTCTGTTGCTGCGATGAGGGCGGTCTCAGTGCTGTGTTTTGCTCGGAAGCCAGATTGTGAGGGGTCGAGGGATTTGTTGGCTTCGAGGAAGGCGGCGAGCTGGTTGTTGACAGCCTTCTCGATTACTTTGGCCGGGAATGGGAGAAGCGAGATGGGGCGGTAATTTTTGAGTTCGGTGGGGTCTGCTGTTGGTTTTTTCAGGAGGGCGGTGAGTTCAGCGTGTTTCCAGTCTTCCGGGAAGGTGGCGGAGTTGAGGGAGCAGTTGATGACGTCTCGGAGGTGCGGTGCTATGATGGAGTCTGCTTTGTTGAAGATGTGGTGAGGACATGGGTCTGTGGGGGATCCTGAGTGGATGGAATTCATCAGACGGATGGTGTCCTCAGTGGAGATTGGGTTCCAGTTGTTAAGGGTGTTCACGGGGGGAAGATGATCAGCAAATGGTAGGGTGGGTTGGTTTCCGGGTTGGTTGTCAAAGCTGTTGTGGATGTCTGCAATCTTGTTGTGGAAAAATGAGGCTAGGGAGTCGCAGAGGGCTTGAGATGGGGTGATGTCGTTGGAGTTGGCCGAGGGATTGGAAAATTCCTTGACGATGTTGAAAAGTTCCTTGCTGTTGTGGGCGTTGTTGTCGAGTCGATCTTTGAATGCTGTTTTCTTGGCTTTTCGGATCAGTTGGTGGTGTGTGCGGGTGGCGCTTTTGAAGGCGTCCTTGGTGCTGGTGGTTGGGTCTTTTTTCCAGGCCTTTTCAAGGGAGCGGCAGAGTTTCTTGGACTTCTTGAGATCATCGTTGAACCATGAGGCCTTCTTGCTGCCAGGTTTGCTTTGACGTTTTTTCAGTGGTGCTAAGGTGTTGGCGGTGTTGGATAACCATAGGGTGAGGTTGGCGGCGGCTTCGTTGGTGTTAGAAGAGAGGGCTGGGGAGTTTCGAAGGAGCGATGCGGAGATTTGGTCCGTGGTGATTTTGTTCCAGTTTCTTTGCAGGGTAGGTTGGAGGTGGATATTGGGTTTAGAGTTTATTGTAGGTGAAGTGAACGCAGCTGTGGTCAGTCCAGAGGAGGTCCGTGGTGTGGCTGAAGGAGACATGGTTGCTGGAGGTGAAGATTGGGTCGAGTGTGTGACCTGCGTTGTGGGTGGGGGAAGTGACTAGTTGTTTAAGTCCGAGGTTGGTGAGGTTGTCCACGAGGGTGGCGGTGTTGCGGTCGTTGATCTTTTCAAGGTGAAAGTTGAGGTCTCCCAGAAGGATGTAGTCTTTGGAGGGGAGCGCGTGTGGAGCGATGAAGTCCGTGATGTCTTCACTGAATTTAGCTCGGGGTCCTGGTGGTCTGTAGAGGAGGGTGCCTCTGAGTGTGGTCTTGGGGTCGATGTGTATTTGGAAGTGGAGGTGTTCGGAGTTGGCGAGGTTGGCGTCAGAGCTGGTTGAGATGCGGATTGATTTCTTATGGACGATAGCGATCCCTCCTCCTGTATGGCCGGTGCGGTCTTTGCGAGTGATCTTATAGTCTTCAGGGATGGCAATGGTGATGTCTGGTGTGGAGGAAGCGTTCATCCATGTTTCCGTTAGGAAGGCGACGTCTGGAGAGATGGTGTCTAGTAGATTCCATAGGTCAATGGCGTGCCTGTGGACTGATCGGGTGTTGAGAAGGATGCATTGTAGGTGGGTGGGGTCGGGGATCTGTGGTGTGGTCGTAGCGGAGATGTTGACGGTGCCGCTGAATTTGCAGGAGTAGCAGGAGAAAGGTCCATGGGTGTGTCCAGGAGCGGCTTGGACGCAGTTGGGGGCGCGACCGGGGTCAAGGGCTAGGAGGGTGGCGGCATCGTAGGTAATGCGGGAGGGCTGGGGAGCGCGAGGGGCAGGGGGTCTGGCGCTGGGCGCGGTCCAGGCGCGGACGGGCGTAGACGGGCTTACCTTTGGCGCACCTTTGGCGTGGCCGTAGCGCGTGGACGCTGCGCGTGTGGACATTCGACATAAATGGAGAGTGGAGGGGGCGGAGCGTGGGAGGGGCAGCAGCTGGGAGGCGGTAGCGGGGAGGAAGGGCGGGTCAGGGAGCTGCTACAGACAAAATGGAGGGTCAAAGGGAAGGTGAGGTAGGGGCAGCTAATGGACCAGCGCTCCTACTGTTCTGTTAAAGCGCCACAAAGTCCCTCGCACAGCGCTATTCAGTTACAATTATAGTGCCACTTGCAAACAAGCTAGTTAATTACCAAGTCCCTCGCACAGCGCTATTTTTTGCTATGTTTTGTTTTGCTGTTTTGTTATGCTATGATTTGTTTTGTTATGTTATGCTATGTTTTGTTATGTTTTGTTATGCTATGTTTTTTTCTGCTATGTTTTGTTGTGTTTATTTAAGCTATGCTATGTTTTGTTGTGTTTGGCCATGTTTTGTTATGTTGTGTTGTGTTTTGTTATGCTGTTTTGTTACGCTATGCTATGTTTTGTTGTGTTTGGCCATGTTTTGTTATGTTGTGTTGTGTTTTGTTATGCTGTTTTGTTACGCTATGCTATGTTTTGTTATGCTATGCTATGTTTTGTTATGCTATGCTATGTTTTGTTATGCTATGCTTTGTTATGTTGTGCTAGGTTTTGTTTTGCTATCCTATGCTATGTTTTGTTATGCTATGCTATGTTTTGTTATGCTATGTTTTGTTATGCTATGCTATGTTTTGTTATGCTACGCTATGTTTTGTTATGCTATGCTTTGTTATGTTATGCTAGGTTTTGTTTTGCTATCCTATGCTATGTTTTGTTATGCTATGCTGGTGAGGGTGTGTGAGGGTGTGTGAGGGTGGGGTTGTGAGGGCGAGGGGGTGTAAGGGGGAGGGGGTTGTGAGGGCGAGAGGGTTGTGAGGGTGAGAGGGGTGTGAGGGTGAGAGGGGGTGTGAGGGTGAGTGGGGGGTAAGGGGGTGAGTGAGGGGGTAAGGGGGTGAGGGTGGTTGAGGGGGTGTGAGAGTGAGGGTGTGAGGGAGGGTGAGGGGATGTGAGGGTGAGGGGGTGTGAGGGTGAAGATGAGGGGTTGTGAGGGTGAGGATGAGGAGGGGTGAGGGTGAGGGTGTGTGAGGATGAGGGGGCTTGAGGGTGAGGGGGTGTGCAAGTGAGGGGGTGTGGGGGTGTGTGAGGGTGAGAGGGTGTGTGAGGGTGAGAGGGTGTGTGAGGGTGAAAGGGTGAGTAAGGGTGAGAGGGTGGGTAAGGGTGAGAGGGTGAGTGAGGGTGAGGGTGTGTGAGGGTGAGGGGGTGTGAGGGAGGGTGAGGGGATGGGAGGGTGAGGGGATGGGAGGGTGAGGGGATGGGATTGTGAGGGGATGTGAGGGGGTGTGAGTGTGACAGGGTGTGTGAGGGTGTGAGGGTAAGTGAGGGTGAGAGCGTGGGTGAGGGTGTGTGAAGGTGTGTGTGAGGGTGAGGGTGTGTGGGGGTGTGAGAGTGAGGGTGTGTGAGGATGAGGGGGTGTGTGAGGGTGTGAAGATGAGGGTGTGTGAGGGTGAGAGGGTGTGTTAGAGGGTGTTTGAGGGTGAAAGGGTGTGTGAGGGTGAAAGACTGTGATTGTGAAAGGTTGTGTGAGGGGGGGTGTGTGAGGGTGAGGGGGTGAGGGAGGCTGAGGTGATGGAAGGGTGAGGGGGTGTGAGGGTGAGGGGGTGTGAGGGTGAGGAGGTGTGAGGGTGTGTGAAGGTGAGAGGGTGTGTGAGGGTGAGAGGGTGTGTGAGGTTGAGAGGGTGTGTGAGGGTGAGAGGGTAAGTGAGGGTGAGCGGGAGAGAGTGAGCTAAGAGGGCGGAAGAAACGTCTGCAGGGGAACAGAGACAGAAGAGAGATGCACAGAGACAAAGGGGATGAGAGGAAAGGGCGAACGGGGGAAGCAGAATCGGACTTGGGGAGGGAAGCAACAGAGAGCGGGAGACATGGGTGAGACATCGAAAGCAGCAAAGAAGGCGGATAGCAGGCAAATGGTGGTGCGCGATGTGCACGGGGTGGCAGGGGGCGGCAGCCTTTGAAGTGTCTGATGCGAGGCACAGACAAATGGTGGTGTGACGTGTGCACAGGGGAGCGGCAGCCTTTGAACAACACAACAGCTTTGACAACCAACCCGGAAGCCAACCCACCCAACCATCAGCTGACCATCTTCCCCTCGTTAACACCCTTAACGCCTGGAACCCAATCTCCACTGAGGACACCATCCGCCTGATGAATTCCATCCACTCTGGATCCCCCACAGACCCATGCCCTCACCACATCTTCAACAAAGCAGACTCCATCATAGCACCGCACCTCCGAGACGTCATCAACTGCTCCTTCAACTCCGCTACCTTCCCAGAAGACTGGAAACACGCTGAACTCACCGCCCTTCTGAAGAAACCAACAGCAGACCCCACCGAACTCAAAAACTACCGCCCCATCTCGCTTCTTCCATTCCCGGCCAAAGTCATCGAGAAAGCTGTCAACAACCAGTTCGCCGCCTTCCTCGAAGCCAACAAATCACTCGACCCTTCACAATCTGGCTTCCGAGCCAAACACAGCACTGAGACCGCCCTCATCGCAGCAACTGACGACATTCGAACTCTACTGGACAATGGAGACACAGTCGCCCTCATCCTCCTCGACCTCTCGTCTGCCTTCGACACAGTCTGCCACAGCACCCTTTTACAACGCCTCAGAAACATCGGAATCCAAGGAAAGGCACTGGAATGGATCACCTCGTTCCTCACCGGAAGAACCCAGAGAGTCCGCCTCCCACCATTCAAGTCCGAGGCCTCTGAAATCATCTGCGGCGTACCACAAGGATCCTCACTCAGTCCCACCCTCTTCAACGTATACATGAGCCCCCTCGCGGCCATCGCACGCCAACACAACCTCAACATCATCTCTTACGCGGATGACACTCAACTGATCCTTTCTCTCACCAATGACCCCAGCACCGCCAAAACCAACCTACACGAAGGAATGAAAGAAGTTGCCGAATGGATGAAACAAAGCCGTCTGAAACTGAACTCAGACAAAACAGAAGTCCTCATCTTAGGTAAATCCCCCTCTGCATGGGACGACTCCTGGTGGCCGGAAGCCCTCGGAAATGTACCCACCCCGACAGACCACGCACGGAACCTTGGCGTCATCCTGGATTCTTCACTCTCAATGAACAGACAAGTCAGCGCCGTATCCTCTTCCTGCTTTAACATTCTTCGCATGCTCAGAAAAACATTTCGCTGGATCCCCACCGAAACAAGGAAAACAGTCACCCATGCCCTGGTCACGAGCCGACTGGACTACGGAAACACCCTCTACGCAGGTACCACCGCTAAACTCCAGAAGAAACTACAACGAATCCAAAACGCCTCAGCCAGGCTCATATTAGACATCCCACGCAACGAACACATCACTGGTCACCTTAAAGACCTCCACTGGCTACCCGTCAATAAGAGGATTACTTTCCGTCTGCTTACCCATGCACACAAATCACTCTACGACATCGGACCAGATTGCCTCAATTCTCGACTGTCCTTCTACACCCCCTCCCGCCAACTTCGCTCTTCCAGCCAAGCCCTCGCCACTGTACCTCGCATCAACAAGACCACCATGGGAGGCAGATCCTTTTCATACCTGGCTGCCAAAACATGGAACTCACTCCCCGCTTACCTTCGCCTCACCCAGAATCACCTAGCGTTCAGAAAACAGCTTAAAACGTGGATTTTCGACAAATAATCCTCCTCCCCTTCCTAAGCGCCTTGAAACCCTCTGGGTATGTAGTGCGCTATATAAATTTTATGACTTGACTTGACTTGAAGTGTCTGATGCGAATTCTGATAACCCCGTCCCTCCTCGCCAAAGTTCTTCAGTGCTCTGTTGAAATATTTTTAAATACACAGTGTGGGAGTAAAGGAAATCTATGAGCGCAAGCCCGGCAAGTGTGTGCTTGTAACTGGTGTAGTGCTTCGTGAGGTGTGTCAACAGCAGCACTGTGTGTGTGGGGGAATGCAAGCGCCTATAGGCTATTGAGCTTGCATTGCTGTTAACGCTGCATATGGAATGGCGCTTGTATGAACAGGGTGCTGGTGAGAGGTCTCGCTCATGGTACTGTAAGCACTTGTATGATGATTGTGTGTCATTGAGCTTGCATTGCTGTTAACGCTGCATATGGAATGGCCTCTAGGCGCTTGTATGAATAGGGTGCTGGTGAGAGGTCTCGCTCATGGTACTGTAAGCACTTGTATGATGATTGTGTGATGCTGATAAGTAATTTTTAGCACTGCATACTGGATGAACAGGATGCTGGTGATTTATTTGCAATGCAGTCTCAATGCACCGAAGGCACTTGTATGGTAAGCGTATGATGTTGTGAAGTACCGAATGATTAGTACTGCATTTTGAAAGGCCTCTTGGATCAGGCAAACTGGCGATGATCCTGCAGGAAAAATATATAAAATGCCTGCCGAAAGGAAAGGAGACCAGAAGCGAGGTGGAGAGAGGGGGGGCTGTGGCGAACGGAAGGAACTGACAGGGAAGGTGAGGACCTGAGGCAGCAGAAAGGAAGGAGGAGAAAAGAAGATGGAAAGGAGTAAGGAACAGAGGCAGGCTAAAGGAGGGAGACAGGAGTAATGCAGTGCTTACTTTGTAAAAAAACAACAAGCGTGCATTTTAAAGATGTAATGTTTCAATTGGAATGCGCCGCTCTTGCCATCATCAGGCAAAGCGGCAATGATCCTGCAGGAAAATTATGTAAAATGCCTGCTGAAAGGAAAGGAAATCCGAAGCGATGTGGAGAGAGAGTGGGGGGGTGCTATGGCGAACGGAAGGAAATGACAGGGAAGGCGAGAGCCTGAGACAACTGAAAAGACGGGTCCACAAAAATGATAGCAGATTTTTGATTTAAAAATGTGCTGATAAACACACATTTTACTTTTAAAAACACAGTTATCCCACTGCACAAAGAAATGGGCAAATGATATCGGACGTATACAGTATAAGGTATTCCACATAAAATGCAAATATTAAAACTTAAATACTATACGACTGACCAGCTTAGCGTTTGAACCACATGATGCCTTCAATCAACAACCGCAAGTGATGAACTTCGATTGCATTTCCAATATCGGACATAACTTGTTCACTACCATTCCTCCCTCTGCCACAACACTGTGCCAATGGTGAACATTTATCCACGATTCAGGATATGTCTGCACTAGCGTTCTAAACGCAACAACAGAGACCATCTGTGGTTCACTAGCACGTGCGGTTCCTTGCACACTTGTCAGGGCCATTACAAAGCTGCATTAATCCCAAGTGCAGAAGCACATTTATTTTCTGCTAATTAGGCGCATCAAGTAGATATTAGGCTACTTGATATTTTTAAATATTTAAACAAAAGCCTAACTCTCCTACAAACAGTAAATCTTCCACGGACCTGTGTGCACTAGTGCCATCAGCTCGGCCGGCTCCCGTGCACGTTGTTTACGCGGGCGCCACAGTCTGGGCTGCCAGTGACCTGTACTGGCCGAGCAGCCAGCCCATTTAGCATCAGCAAGAAACCATCAGACAGGAACCTGCACTCGCCCGTACCATCAGCTATGACTCATCGGCAGCTGAGCACTGCATATCAGATATGAGAAAAATGTCACAGCAATGCAGCTCCCAGCAGCAGGCCCGAAAAGGGATATGCCAAGTTATCAAAGCGCAGCATCGCATCAGTGGTCAACAAGCAGGTTACGACAATGCTGCTGCAGGCAGAAATTTTACTGAGACAACATGGCCTACCAGCTACAGATCGCACTCGGGTTTTAACTGGGCATAATTCTGACACACGTGTCCGTTACCCCCTTCTTGGCACTGCACATCCGATATTAAAGTACATCCTCAAAGTCCGAGACGAAAACTAACATGCGCCAACAAACTACTGAAAGCTCCGTATTACGTCAAATGAACCCACCACTAAGCACAATGGCAATAACCTTAAAAAACAAGCCCTTTGCATTGCTGTGGTGGGGAGGGGGGCGGGGAGAGGCAAGAAGGGAAGAATAGGGGAGAGTAAGGGTGACAAGACGCACGGGGAGCAGCAGCCTTTGATGTGCCAGCCGGCCGGGGCAGTGAATAATTAGGGGAGGAGAAATGCCAGAGCGCACGCTGGAGGAAGCTTGTGAGAGGGAGGCTGGTGGCTTTGATGCGTGCACGCACTATTTTCACGGGCACAGCACCAAATCGCCCGTTTGGTTAAGCTCTCGTTAAGTCCCAATATGCCTCGACATCTGCAATGCGCAAGCGCATTGGCAGAGGTCGAGCCCTAAAAAAGACGAAAATGTGTCTGATTTCTTTACTCGGTTTGAGAAAGTATTCATTAATTTCAGTGGTCAGGATCTGTCGACGGAGGGTGGTATACGGCTATTCGTAAACAGATTTGTCACTAATTTGCTTCCTGAGATAATGGCACGATTGCAGGCTGCCGAAAGTACGTGGACCACCTCCACCCCTTCCGTTATACTCAGTATGGGTCAATATTATGAACCTCGGGAAAATGAGAGCAAGGACAAGTCTGATAAAAAAGTTAAGGATTTGAAGACCCGAGTGTTGTGAGGAACGGGTCCAGTTGCTGAAATAGGGATAAATCAGTGTTCTTTTTGTAGGCAGGAAGGACACTGGCGAGCTCAGTGTCCAGTGTTATACACTAGAGGCGGTCTGTCAAGAGGAAGAGGAAGGGGACGAGGTGGTACCGATCGAAATAGCATGAGACGTGGGGACACGTCCGGTGGTGAGTCAGGAAGGAATTCCTTTGATGATCCCCAAGGGAGGCAGTATTACAATGCAAACTATCAGGAAGGAGGATTTGATGAGGATGGTTACACATGAGATAGCCTTGGACAGAGCAGGGGTCAGATATCAGTATCAGTCGACAAACAGGGGCCTTATTTGAGCGGGCAATTGATGGGGACGTCTGAGAATTTTCTAGTGGATACTGGAGCAATGAATAGTTCCGTTGCTCATTCACTGGTCCCAGGGTCTGGGCAAAACAATGTGTCAGTGGGTTTCTCAGGAAATCCCCATAGTGAGCCCCGTTTCTAAACCTCTTCCATTTACCATTGGTCCAATTACTGTAGACTCTCCCTTTTTGCTCACTACTAATTGTGGTGAGAATTTGTTAGGATTAGATATATTGAAGAAATTTCATGCTCGTATTTACTGTTCTCCTGATAGTGTTTATTTGACTATGTTAAATGTACGTCTCAATGCTTTGCCAGAAATGAACGTCTCCCTCCTGAATTCTCTCAAATTCCTCAGACTCTCTGGGCATCGGCGGACAAAGATGTGGGATTGTTGAAAGTACCCCCTGTTTCGATTACTTTGAAACCTAATGCACATTTGCCACGTATCCCTCAGTATCGAATTTCACCGGAAAGTGAGCAAGCCCTATTAGCAATTATTCATGATCTGATTAAGAAAGGAGTGGTGGAGAAGACGGCTGCTAATGTCTGTAATAGTCTCATTTTACCGATCCTGAAGAAGGCACCTTTAGATGGTGACCCTGATTATAAAGATACTTATCGATTTGTGATTGATTTAAGATAGGTTAATAAAATAGTGGTGCCCCAATATCCTGTAGTCCCAGCCATTGCCGCAATCCTCACCATGATTTCTCCTACTGCCCAATATTTCTCTGCGACAGATTTGAAAAATGCTTTCTTTAGCATTCCAATACACCCTGACAGCCGTCATATTTTCGGCTTCTCATTATCTGGTGGCAGCTTTAGATTTTGCCGCGCTCCTCAGGGGTATACAGAAAGTCCCAGTATCTATAGCCAAGCGCTGAAAGCTGTGTTAGATGAATTAGTTCTACCCCCTGGTAATGTACTTATCCAATATGTGGATGACATATTAGTGACCTCAAATATGGAGGAAGGTTGTAAAGAGGCCACTGTTAAACTATTGACTCATTTAGCTGCGAATGGTAATAAAGTGTCTTTGTCTAAATTTCAGTATTGTCAACAGTAGGTGACCTATCTCGGTCATCTACTGTCAAAAGCATGGAGAAGACTAACCCCGAACGAATAGCTGTTATTTCGAACATGTCTGTGCCTTGTACTCAACATGATGTTCGTGCTTTTCTTGGCATAACTTCTTACTGTCGCCAGTGGATACCTAATTTTTCCCTTCTTGCTTAACCTCTGTTGCATTTGACTACCAAAGATGTGCATGAACCCCTACCTTGGACGGATGAATGTCAGGACGCTTTGACTCTCTGAAATCTGCACTTTGTTCTGCACCCGTCTTGGGTACTCCTGACTACCGAAAGCCTTTTGTGCTCTATGTGCATGAGGTGGACGGTTGTTCGCTTTCAGTGTTGACACAAGGTTTCGGTGGGAAACAACGACCGTGTGCGTATTTCTCGGCGGTATTGGATAATGTCGCCAGAGCCCTTCCTAGCTGTCTAAGGGCTACTGCTGCTGTGGCGGTGGCCATTCGACAGTCGGAGGGAATTGTTTTAAATACTGACCTCACAGTAATGGTACCGCATGCTGTGGATATATTGTTGAATTGAACAAAAACCCAGCACCTTACGAGTGCACGATTGACCGGCTAAGCATTAACTTTATTTGCAGCTCACATTACTATCAAGCGATCTGCCACTATGAACCCGGCCACATTACTACCCCTCCCTTCGAATGATCAAAAGGATGATGTCCATGATTGTATATTTCGGACTGAAGAGGAAACGAAGGGACGAGTAGGCCTCACAGACACTCCTTTATCTGACCCCCAAGGAGAGTTAATGTGGATGGCTCACCAGATGGCTTACCAGATGGTACAACAACAGCTGCATACGCCATCACGACCCTCAGAACCATAGTGGAGGCCTATCAGGTTTCCTATCATTTAGCGCAAGCAGCTGAACTAATAGCCCTGTTAAGAGCATGCAAATTGAGTGAAGGCTTAAGAGTAAATATTTTCACAGACAGCCATTACACCTTTGGCGTAGCTCATAGTTTTGGGCGTCTGTGGAAAGAGCGAGGGTTTCTCACTTCCCATGGTCAGAGAATACAACATGGCCCCCTGATTGAACGGCTGTTGAACGCATTAACATAACCAGAGAAGGTGGCCATTATCAAGTGTAGTGCGCATAAAAAAATCATTGATACCACAGGGGAATGCCTTTGCTGACCAGGTAGCAAAAGAAACAGCACAAACAAAATTGTCCACTATGTTTCCCAGTGCTTCTGCAAGGTGGGTGGCGGAGACAACAGTGTTTGAGAATTACAGAAAGAGGCTACCCCTGATGAAATGATCCAATGGGAACAAGAAATAGGGAGATTAAATAAAAATAACTGCCGGATTGATTTAACAGAAAAACAGCGATGACTGCTGCCAAATGTACTAGTGTATGCAGTAGTCACTATGGCTCACGGTCCCGCTCATATTGGTGCAAAAGGTATCTGTGCACTTTTAGAGCCCGTATGGAACTATTTGAATACTCCCAAAATTGCTGCACATGTGGTGAAGTACTACATGGTTTACTTGCAGCATAATCCGGGGGAGGGAGTCAGTCCTCAGTGGGAATTTTGCACCCTCTACCGTACCGTTTGAGGTGATACAAATGGATTATATCCAGCTGGAGAGAGTTAACAACCTTAAATACGTGCTTGTGGTGGTGTGTGCTTTTAGCAAATGGGTCGAAACATATCCAACCAAAGATAATACCGCCCTGGCCACTGCAAAAGCCCTAATCAAAGAATTTTTCCCCCAATTTGGTTTCCCCCCGGTGATCTGGACAGACAACGGGGTACATTTGATTGCAGAACTTGTACAACATGTATGTAATGGTTTGCGAATAAAACAGAAATTTCATGCAGCCCGGCATCCACAGTCCGCAGGACTGGTTAAAAATATAATGGTACCCTGAAGTTAAAATTGGCAAAGATCCAAGAAAGCACAGGCCTGAGTTGGCCTGATGCGTTGCCCCTAGCTTTAATGTCACTGAGAGTAATCCGAGCTGGGTTGTCATCTTAAAGGTCGTTTTTGGACGACCTGCTAATGTTTGGGGTGTCCCGAGATCCAGGTCCTTCCGTGATATTGACTATCCTATGATGACAGATTACCTGTACGCTTTAACTAAAGATTTGCGTTCCATTCATCAACAGGTGTCAGCAGTATTGCAGCCACTGCCTGAGGGTCCCGGACACCGCCTGGAGCCAGGACAGTGGGTTCTGGTCCGAAATTACCAGCGGAAATCGAGTTTGGAACCGAGGTGGAGTCGTCCCTACCAAATCCTTCTGGCCACCCGGATAGCAGTGAAGGTGGACGGGAAGAAACATTAAATTCACGTCTCCCATTTGAAGAAATTACCTTTTCCGCTTCCCTTTGATCAGCAGAACGGAGAAGGAGTTCTAACACAGGAGGGAGAGCGGAGTTCAAGTTTTGTGCCTTTCTCCGACGCCCTTGAGTGCGGGCAAGGGGAAGGATCATCTGCGCCCCAGGCAGCTGAATCAGCCTCTGCCCCAGAATCCGTTAAAGAGGCTGATCCTTCAGGGGCCCATGAGAATTGTTGCACCGAATGTTTCTGCTGCCGTGTTGTTTCATGATAAGGAACAACCTGGCCACCTCAGATACAACTTACGGCCCGAAGACGACACAGTACCCCAGGTACGGATGCTGGGAGATAGGTAAAGACTTGAGCTGCAGGGATGAATTAGCTCTTTACTGGGGTACTGAGCGAGACACTGGACTGAACCCGTTCAGAGCTTGGAACTGTTGTGTTGCTCTGTTCAGAAAGAAAGACTGTGTTGCATTGTGGGCCTGAGTTGTGACAACGGAATCCACTTTGGGAGTTGTTTTTTTTATGAACGATAGGAGCCTGCCTGTAAGGCTCTAGACGGACACAGGAAAGAAGAAACCCTCTGGCAGTTGGCTTATAGTTCATCCCGAGTTTAGTGTTTGGACTTTAAGTTAGGATGTATCCCTTTGCTCGTTTTGCCTTTGAAGATGAACGGCCCCTTGCACCCCGGCCTTTTCTCGACAATGTCCCTATGTTCTCTGGTTGGGCTATCAGAATGAAGATAGCCTTTGTGGTAACCATTACTGTGATAATCGTAATATTAATGAGTGTGTTCGTGTATTTAGAATTTCAGTATCCTATGCATAAGGTGTTAGGTACCACTACAGTTCACCTAGAGCACTTCTTTTATACTTTGCGTCCCCATAAGGAAAGACACAGAGAAACGTACAGTAAAAATGTATTTATTGAAGTGTTGCATCAGGCCCATAGGCCACTAACACCACAAATTGTTGGGTGTGCGGCCTCTTGCCGTCTGTAATGCATCGTCATGACTTATTCATTTCCTTACCATTATCACATCTAGCAAGCTGTGAAGCCTGGTTCCAATTGTTGTCTTTGATGTGTTTGCATTATGTGGCTGAATCTAAAAGATATACTGAGAGGGACTATGAAGCCATTTTGAAATATATAGAACAGCATCAGGGATTTGACCCATCAGGGAATGAGGGAGAAGGGCCCTTAGACCCGGCTGCATGCATGAATATGTATACCACCCATGAAAATGCTACCTGGCTGAAGGAAGAAATGTTAGATTTTGAACGCTTCAACTCCACACAATATTTTCAGCACTTCCAGGATCGTAATGCTACAGATGATAAGGCCATGCCGGTTCCCATTTTGAATAGTTCTGCTTCATTTCGTATCGAGGGTAAAGGACATGTTAAGGTAGGAAATAGTAGGTGTAACTATACCTATACCTTGCACACCAGTAGCAGCCCGCCTCTGATTACTCCCCCTAATGTATACTTTGTGTGTGGTGAAAATGCTTACACTTGGCTTCCTCGAGGATGGGCGGGGCATTGCTATCTATCTTTCCTTTACCCCCCAGTAGACACAGCCCCTTCAAATTATCATAAATATCATCAGTTAATAACAAGGAATTCAGCCCCTATACGAGTTAGTAGGAGTTTCGATACTGATAGCACATGTAAGGGGTTTCATGTGTTATGCTGAAAGTATATATGCACTGTTTTGAATGTGATCCAGCAGTCTCCTCTACAGCACCTTTGAGGGTGAGGACGAGAGAGAGGCTCCTCTATCTAGAGTACTTTGCATAATAAACGATTGAACCTTCTCCATTGCCGACTGACTGATTATTGGTAATTGGTATATGGGCTATTGGTAAGTATAGTCCTATGGTATATAATTTTTGGGTGCTTCAGTTCGGGCTGGACTGTTCCCATGAGGCACTGATTTGAATATGGCCATGTCTGAACTCGGGTGGCATGGTGAGCAAAATAATGATGGATTTACCCAGATCTCTTGACTGGGGTGAATGTTTTGATTTGTTCTGCATTCCGTCCATCAATTGTGTGTCTTTTGCTCTATTATCATTGCAGCACATAAATTCTATACAAGAATTACGACGGTTCAATAAATAATGAAAATGGTAAGGTTATGTTATTTTAATTTGATATCGCACATGAATTACCCCTAAGCAGAAACTACTTTAAGGAGAAATTTAGGATTAGTATGTAGAACCACTCTATCTTTGTGAAGTTGAAAGAAAGGCTCTTGTATAGGCAATGCCTGAAGTTCATCAACTCTACGGACACTTGTGCATTCGTTCAAAAGGCGGGCCCATTAGCCTTGTAAGGACTGTTTAAGTTCCACTCTGGAGCAGGGGGGAATACTTGGCTGTATAACCTTTTTTAATCCTTCCATGAAGGCTTTAATCACTGGTACTCTGAAGAGAGATAGGTGTTGTCTATTTTGCAAGTATGCAGCTACAACTCCCAGGTGTAAACAAATGGATGTGTAAGTTAATCCACATTGCTGTAAAAGCAACAGATAACAAATAATGTTCTGCACAAACGCATCAAGATGATTGATGTTGTTGTTACAAAAGGCAACAAAAAGTTTCCATTTATAGTAGGCTTTCTAGCTTCCTTGAAAATATTCATATGGTCTGGTTGTAGTTGTAAATAACCAAACTCTATGACTTCAGGAGCCAAATCGCTAGGTTGAGTTCTCTGTGAATTGGATGTCTGATTTCTCAATGGCTCTGAGTGAGAAGACAAGGTGTGAGATGTAGATTTTGATGTGGAACCACAGAGAGTTCCAAGGATGAGAGTACCACGGTTGACGAGAACATGTGGGGGCTATTAAGATCAGTGAGGGAGATTTGTCTGAGCTTCCGAACTAGTAATGGAATTAGCAGGAGAGGCGGAAAAGCGTAAGCAAATATCCCTGACCAAATCATCCATAGGGCATTGCCTTCGGATGCTTGGTGTGGGAACCTGGATGCAGAGTTAGGGCATTTTGCGCTGTGCACTGTGGCAAACAGATCTATCTGTGGAAAATTTAAGTTTTGAACATAGGGAAGAAGAACTTGGGGATAAAGTTCCCACTCGTGTATTTGCTACCTGTGTCTGTTGAGCAGGTCTGCAATCTGATGGTCTACTCCTGGGAGGTGTTCTGCTAGGAGATAGATTTCCTGGCGAATCGCCAAATCCCAAATGCTTTGTGCAACGTGCAACAGCTGGAGAGAGTGAGTCCCTCCCTATTTCTGTAGGTAGTACATTGCTGTCTTGTTGTCTGTGCGAACTAAGACAGTCTTGTCTACAGGTTGGGTGAGAAAAGCTGAGTAATTCTTGTGAGGGAGACCGCGGGCATACCTCTAACAATATGTGCCGCGACCATCAAAAGCCGGCCTGGACTCCTTATTGGTACGAAGAAGCATCCGCTCCACTCCCGTTAACTGCTGATTCCTCCCTTCCGCAGAACCCAGGAAGTTACCCGGAAGCGGAAGCGCTCATTCACGTAGGAGGCGGGAACGAAACCTCAGCCAGCCAATCCGAGAGAAGAAAGAGGTCACAACTGGCTGGAAAATGGGGAAGATGCTTCAGAAGGTGCACGTTGGACAGCCTAGGAGCAGACGTAGGAAGCCGGGCCGAAGACTAGCCCAGCAACCAAGCCGACACCCAAGCAGCGGACCGGGAAGACTTCGCAGCCCACGACGCCGGAGCCTGGGGTCTCGGAGACGACGACGCGGAAACGTGGACCGAAGAGTGGTAGATTCTGAAAGTCGCGCCCGCCGCCAAAACTCAGGAGAGTGGTGGCTCCTAGCGGTATGTGTTGGGGAAATGGGCTTAGGGAGGGGTAAGGGAGTGTGTTAAGGGCGGCGGGTGGCATTGGATAGACGCAGTGGTGTAAGTGTGCAACCAAGGGTCAATGGGTGATCTTAATGCCTGAATCACGCTCTGTCTGACTCTTCCCGTGCACTATACTGCCTGCTTTACCTAGAAGCCTTACCTCGAGTACCCACACACCCGGCCCTATTCCCTCAGTCACAGCTCTTTCCCACTCATGTGGTTCATTTTGGTGACGGTATCCTGAAAAGAATAAAACAGGGGAATCTTAACCGAATTCTCTCTTGTTTTTGTTTTGAGACACTCCCGGAGATACAACTGTAGAAGCCCGTAATAGGCTTCTGGGCCACGTAGAAGACCAACCTACCAGGGAGCCCTCCGGACCTTGAAGAAGCTACCTCAACTCCTCTTTGTTTGCTACATTTTGGGACTGTCAAGACGGTTACTTTTATCCACTTTTGTTACAATCCCAAATAAAACCCTTCCAATATTGACCCCAAACGGCCTCCTCGCTTCTGCTTCCGACCGTCCCTCCGACATTTCCTAAATAGCGAGTCGCAAATAAACTGTGATTCGCTATTTTGGAATTGTACATGGCCAACAGTGATTTTGCATGTGCAAGCGGGTTCGCAAACCCATTTGCGTATGCAAAATCACGTTGTACAGCTGGCCCCCTGTGATTGATTCCACTGACTCGCTAGACATTGTTGCAGAGGACATATGTGAAGCCTTGCATGAGGTACGATTGCAACGCAGGATGCCATCATTCCCAGCAGATGCATGAAGACTTTGGGAGACGGTGTTGAATGCCGCAGAGAGATCGAGTAGGATCAGAGCTGCAGTGTGCCCTTGGTCGAGGTGGATGTTGTCTATGGCAGCGAGGAGAGCGGTCTCTGTGCTGTGGTTGCTTCAGAATCTGGATTGGGAGAGGTCGAGATGGAGTTTTCTTCGATGAATTTTGTTAGCTAGGCATGGACGATCATCTCGGTTACTTTGGTCACGAAGGGGAGGAGGGAGATGGGTCGGTAGTTCTTGAGGTCGGTGGGGGCGCTGAGGGCTTCTTGAGCAGGGGTCTGCCTTTGGAATTGTTTCCTCTATATCCTCCTCTGTAGAAACCTCTAGAGGAAAAGGATTGGATGTTATCCTTGTAAGAGGAAGCATTTGTGCCTGAGGATGTTGTTTTGGACCCTGCTATGTAAAACGATCGGTGAAAGGAGAATCTATTGGATGGGGACTGGAGTGCTCCAATGGATTTGGCTACTTCAGTGTCCTTTTCCTTCTTTTCTAAGGCTTGGTCAACTGCAGGACCAAACAGGTGTTCTTTGTCAAAGGGAGTGTTCAAAATGGATTGTTGAACCTCAGGCTTAAACCCTGAGATCCTAAACCATGCACGCCTTCTAAGGAGAATGCTGGTATTGATCTCCCGAGCTGAGACCCTAAGCCATGCACGCCTTCTGAGGAGAATGCTGGTATTGATCTCCAGAGCTGAGATCCTAAGCCATGCACGCCTTCTGAGGGGAATGTTGGTATTGATCTCCTGAGCTGAGATCCTAAGCCATGCACGCCTTCGGAGGAGAATGCTGGTATTGATCTCCCGAGCTGAGATCCTAAGCCATACACGCCTTCGGAGGAGAATGCTGGTATTGATCTCCCGAGCTGAGATCCTAAGCCATACACGCCTTCTAAGGAGAATGCTGGTATTGATCTCCTGAGCTTAGATCCTAAGCCATGCACGCCTTCGGAGGAGAATGCTGGTATTGATCTCCCGAGCTGAGATCCTAAGCCATACACGCCTTCTAAGGAGAATGCTGGTATTGATCTCCCGAGCTGAGATCCTAAGCCATGCACGCCTTCGGAGGAGAATGCTGGTATTGATCTCCCTAGCTGAGACCCTAAGCCATGCACGCCTTCTAAGGAGAATGCTGGTATTGATCTCCCGAGCTGAGACCCTAAGCCAGGCACGCCTTCTAAGCAGAATGCTGGTATTGATCTCCCGAGCTGAGACCCTAAGCCAGGCACGCCTTCTAAGGAGAATGCTTGAATTGATCTCCCGAGCTGAGACCCTAAGCCATGCACGCCTTCGGAGGAGAATGTTGGTATTGATCTCCCTAGCTGAGATCCTAAGCCATGCTCGCCTTCTGAGGAGAATGCTGGAATTGATCTCCCGTGCTGAGATCCTAAGCCATGCACGCCTTCTGAGGAGAATGCTGGAATTGATCTCCCTATCTGAGACCCTAAGCCATGCACGCCTTCGGAGTAGAATGCTGGTATTGATCTCCCTAGCTGAGACCCTAAGCCATGCACGCCTTCGGAGGAGAATGCTGGTATTGATCTCCCTAGCTGCGGTGTCTGCTACGTCTAAAGCACATCTCCTTGAGGAGCTAGAAATGAGTTTCCCCTCTTCAACTAACTGCTGTGCCTTAGTTTTGTGTTTGTCTGGGAGATATTGGAGCAGTTGCTCCATCTCATCCCAGTGTGCCCTGTCGAACCTAGCTATTGGCCCTGTGTGTTTGCGATGCGTCAATGGGTAGCGGCTTGAACAGCTACTCGGTTCCCCGAGGCATCTGTAAGTTTGGATGCTTTATCTGGGGGCGGTGCATCCCCAGAGGTTCGCAGGTTAGCACTTTTGCGAGCGTTGGACACTACTAGGGAGTCAAGGGGTAATTATTCCATAATAAGCACAGGCTCTGATGGTGAGAGTTTATATTTTTTATCTACCCTTGGAGTTATAATACATGCTCTGACAGTGTCTTTAAAGATATCATATGCATGCCTCATCATGCCTTCAAGCATAGGGAGTGTTTGACTTGAACTGTGCGTAGACTCAAGTGTTTCAAATAGAAAGTCCTCCTCTAATGTCTCTTTATGTGATGGTACCCCCATGATACTCTGCTGCTCTGGCAATGAGCTGTTCATAAGCCATATTATCATCTGGTGGTGATGGCTTTGCTGGGTAAAGGTCTGGCTCATTGTCTACTGGAGGTCAATGGTGTAATCATTCCATGGGTCTGCAGGCAAATGAGCATCAGCACCACCTTGTCCACATCTGGATCTGGATCTGGAGATCCCTGAGGTGTTTTGTGTAAGGGCTCTTCAATTATTAACTGTGGAAAAAAAGGTGGAGAGGGTTGTCGGGTCCCAGGTTTGGCTGTGCTCAACAGAGTCCCTCTGGGGGATGTCCCTAACTAATTTTAAGGGGGATCCCTCCGGACTTTCAGGAATTTTCACCTGGCTAGGGCTGCTAGTTTTGTTGCCGCTACTCTGTTGATGGGGGGTTCCTGGGGACAGTGTGCCCCTGGGGTCCACTGGCCTCCCTGTCCTTCACAGGCCTGGGCTGACTGAGGCAGGGTAGAGAGGGGCAGGCTACCTGCTCCAGACTGGGTCCCACCTTGGAAGGGTCCACTGACATCAGGGGCCCTGCCAGGCTATGCCTGACTACCTCTGGGGCGGTTCCTTAACAAGGGGTAGGGTCAGTTCCCTGAGGAGGCTGATCCTGTCCTAATGTCTGGTGGGAGGAAGACTTTTTTTCCTCCCCAATGCTCTCTGTCTGAGTGGAGTGATCCCTAGTTTCAGCCTTCACAACACTGAAATCTGTTTAAGTTTGGGCTGTGACCATCACAACCCTTCCAACCTTTTCAGGAAGGAACTCTGTCTGGGTTTGGGCTGTGGCCATCACAGCCCTGCCAACCTGTTCAGGGAAGTCTGCTTGGAGCCTGGGCTGTGGCATCACAACCCTTCCAAACTTCTCAGGGAGGAAATCAGCTTGAGCTGGGGCTGCAACTGTTACAGCCCCACTAACCTTTTTGGGAAGGCCTACCATTCTGGAATGGGTTTCCTGTTCTACCTCAGCCCAGGCTGAGTTCTCTAAATCATTCCCCAGCAGACAATCTACAGGCAAGTTAGAAGACACTGCCACTCTCTTGGGTCCAGTGACATCTACCCAGCTGAGATTAACTACTGCCATGGGATAATGTGTCTGCACTCCATCTATGTTGGTCACCTGATAGGTGAACCCAGGTAAGAGTTGCCTTGAGGGGACAAGACTGTTAGTCACCATGGTGATGCTAGCCCCTGTGTCTCTGTAGGCTTCAACTTTCTGGCCATTGATATGGGGCTCCTGTCTGTACTTGCCCAAAGTGTTGGGACAAGCAGTGAAGTTGGCAAACCCCATGCCATTTTCACAGACAAGAGTCGCTGTGGTAGGGGACCTGGTTAGGCCAGAGTCCATCTGTGTTTCCCAAGTAAACCCAGCCAAATTCTTGGGGGCACTCCCACCACCTGGGGGATTACTACTAGTAGTAACAGGAGGTGTTGGAGTATTACTTGGAGGTATGTTTTCCTTATTGCTGGCCTTGGGGCAACTGCTATCAGTTTTCCAATGACCAGGCTGTTTACAGACATGGCAATAAGGTGTCTTAGCTACAGTGGAAGGAGTTTGGGACCTACCCCCCCATAGAGGATTTTGGGGCCCTGTTGTGGGTTTGTCTTTTGATTTATCTCCACCCTTCTCCTGAGGCTTGGTTGTATCTTTCTTTTGGTCACTACCCTGATTTTTAGGCCTAATCCTGGTTCTGACCCATATGTTAGCCAATTCTTGGGGGGAGGTCATATCAGAGTCCACCAGGTGTTGATTGTGAGAAGTTGGCCCGATATGCAACGTTCGCTATTCTAGCGACCGCTATGTATCGTTCCAACGACCCTTATGGTGTTTGGTTGTAAGTCAACCTATAGACCAGCTATCCTAGTAGCGTGGATACGAGCAGTCTAAGGCTAAAGACTCGAGAGGGCGCGTTAAGCCAGCTGTTTACCACACATGTACCCCTCGAACACCAAGTGAAAGGACACCACACAAGTGTTATGAAAATAAACAGGATATTTATTAAGAATCACAACAGCCCTGTACTCTTTATGAGGACAGGGTACTAAGCACAAACCAAATCTCTTAGGAAAATACTTCAAGTGCACAATTAAAACAAGTGTCCGAGGACACGGAAAGTTTAAGGTCTCGGGCGGACCCGATAAGGCAAGTCAGAAGCGAGGGACTCGGGACCCTAGAGTAAGGAGGCTATGCAGGCACCGAAATGCCGAGTTACCTAGCCACGCGGGCTGCGGCTGCACAAGTCTTACAGGCGTCGGGGTCTTCGCTGACGAGCCAGGAGCCGGAAGAAAGGAGTTGCTGGCCGGCGACCAGTGCTGAATAGTTCGTAGAGATCCAAGCCTGGATCGGAGATTGATGAAACCTGAAAGCAGAGGGGACCAAGTTCGTACTACTAGCCAGTAGTCAGAGGGTACCAGGAAGGCACCAGTTGGCCGTCACCTCGACCAGGTGAGTGGGCGACGCTAGGCTCTGCAGTCTCACGGACCAGGAGGCGTTGTCGGCGACCACGGTGGAGGTGCGAGCTGTCCCACGAAGGATGATGCTGTCGGCGTCGCTGGGCCCAGGATGGGGCAACAAGCCTTGGCAAATCTCGGGGCCACGGGATGGGCCTAAGATGGCGTCTTGAGTGGACCAGGAGGGTCCGGGGTGCTTCTCGCAAGGATGGAAGCAAGGGCCAGTCTGGAGCAACCAGACCAGCAGTGATGATTCTCGGATGTCGTCACAGAAGGGCACAAGCCAGCGGCGAGTGACCAGACAACGTGCTGAGCAGCGAGCAGAAGGGCCCCACGCAGATCGTGGAGATGCTGGGAGACTGCACTTCGGTGCTAGAGCGGCTCAGGGTCGGGGCTTCTCGGACCCCAGAGCACTCACCAGGGAATTGCTTCGATGGTCGTGCTGGTTTTAAGAGCGTGCAGGTTCTGATGATGGCCGGTCCCTCGAGGTCTCGTCGCACCCACAGATCACAGCTGAGCTGATGACGTGGGTAGAGGTCAGAGGTGCCAGGGAAGCCGGTTCTCGTCGAGCTGGGCCGTCGGATCCTTGAGGAAGGACTTGCAGCAAACCGCAGAGTTCTTAGTTGGTGCCCGCTGATGCAGGGTGACTACTCCTTAGTCACAAGGGAGAAATCTTGAGAAGAGTCTTGAAGTCCTTTCGTAGAAAGTATTCTTGATTCAAAGATGATCTAATTTGGAAGGGTCCCCGCTCCGGCCTTTATTCTAAAGAAAGGGGTGGGTACATGACTAGGTCCTGCCCTAAGGGTGGGACCAGGAAGGGGGTAGTTACGCCCCTCTCCCCTGCCGGACTTTCCCCAGGCCAGGGCTGTCGCCCCTGGAACTGGTTCTAACCGGCAGATGCGTAGTGAGCACCGGGGTGCCACTCCGCAGTCACCTTCTCGCCAAAGCCCTACCTACCCAGAATACACAAACCCTGTCTGGGACGGTGCGAACAGCGCCCTCGACAGGAAACCCTTTGTCCAAGTGCTCCTCGCTGGAAGGACTCCCAGCAGCAGGAGGTCAGACTTGTGTCTGTGGTGGCAGCATCCATTTTGTGGAGCTGAGGCTTTAGTTAACTTTAACCGGGGTTCACAGTTACGTACATGTCGTGTCCCTCTAGAAGGGCGGAATGCTAACCTCGTCGCCAGGGTTGGTGAGAGGGCAGCATCCCGATTCGTATGACACCTTACTCGACATGCCTTGATAACGCGATACCGGAGTTACCGATATGGTACGCGTTATCATGGAACAGCTATTGGGCTTTGATCCCGCAAGCTGCAGCCGGGCTCGGCTCGGGCCTGAACCTAACTCACACGAGCCCACGCACTCTGCCTTCAGGATTGATAAGGCCTGCCGTAGGAGTGACTGATAGGGACTCGGGTGTCCAGTGTATGGTTAGATATAGGGCTACTATACCTAAAGCGAAGGGTGGTTACACGTCTTCGCCCCAGCTGTCGTGCAGCCAGTTGTGTCAAATTTGAGAGGCCAGCCAGGGGTGGCATAATACATGCTGCAGCTCCTGGCGGCCCTGGGTACACCTATGCCCTGCGTTACGGGGTCTGATAAGGTGGCCCAGTACCAATTGGTAAATGCACCTAGGGTACATATCGTAATTTAGAAAGAGAACAGCCAGGCTGTGGGTCTGATTAGCAGGCCCACAGCCAGAGAAAGTCGTAAACCAGTGAAACAAAAGCAAAAAATCTGGGTGATCATAGGATTGCAGACCCTACTCTCCTACATGACCCCCCCCCAAACGTCGGAACAATAAGCTAACCTTGACCAGGTGAGTCTTCTTGTTCTAAGTGGAAATATCTGGAGAGCCCATCGGCATTGCCATGATCAGTACCAGGTCTATGTTCCACTGTAAAGTCCATCCCCTGTAGGGAAATGGACCACCTTAGCAGTTTGGGGTTTTCACCCTTCATCTGATTTAGCCACAAGAGGGGCTTATGGTCGGTCTGAATCTTGAAGTGAGTGCCAAACAAGTATGGCCTCAGCTTCTTCAGGGCCCAAACCACAGCAAAGGCCTCCCTCTCAATAGCTGACCAATTCTTCTCTCTAGGGGTCAGCCTTCTACTTATAAAAGCAATGGGCTGGTCTTGACCATCAAAATTCAGTTGAGAAAGAACAGCTCCCACACCCAACTCAGAAGCATCTGTTTGGACAATGAATGGTTTGGAGTAGTCCGGACTCTTGAGGATAGGCGCCGTGCACATGGCCTGCTTTAGGTCATCGAATGCTTTTTGACAGCTCGCTGTCCACTGAACCTTTTTTGGCATTTTCTTGCTTGTCAGTTCGTTTAATGGTGTCACGATGGAACCATAGTTCCTGACAAACTTCCGGTAGTATCCAGTCAGGCCCAAGAAAGCTCGAACCTGAGTCTGGGTGGTTGGAGGAGCCCAGTCCCTGATTGACTGTATCTTGCTCTCCAGTGGCTGAACCTGGCCTCCACCTACAAGGTGGCCCAGGTATACAACCTGTGTCTGCCCTATCTGGCACTTGGTGGCCTTGATAGTGAGACCTGCGGCTTGCAGTGCCTCTAACGTCTTCCGCAGGTGGACCAGGTGATCCTCCCAGGTGGAGCTAAAGACAGCGATATCGTCAAGATACGCCGCGCAGAAGTCATCCAGCCCAGTAAGGACTTGATTCACCAACCGTTGGAAGGTGGCAGGTGCATTTTTCAGACCAAAGGGCATCACCACGAACTGATAATGCCCACCAGGGGTTGAAAATGCGGTTTTAGGCTTGGCGTCCTCA
The DNA here is from genome assembly GCF_964263255.1 of Lissotriton vulgaris. Lineage (NCBI taxonomy): Eukaryota > Metazoa > Chordata > Amphibia > Caudata > Salamandridae > Lissotriton > Lissotriton vulgaris. The sequence continues at coordinate 103,565,334 of NC_141685.1, read as the reverse complement.
GCTAACCTGATTTGCCAATACCCAGCTGTCAGGTCAAACGTACTTAGGTAGTTGGCCGAAGCCAATCTATCGATAAGCTCGTCTGCCCTTGGTATTGGGTGGGCGTCAGTCTTAGTGACTGCATTGAGACCCCTGTAGTCTACGCAAAACCTCATCTCTCTCTTGCCACCCTGGGTGTGAGGTTTCGGCACTAGAACTACGGGACTAGCCCAAGGGCTATCCGAGGGCTCAATGACTCCCAGCTCCAACATTTTCTGCACTTCACTCTTGATGCAGTCTCTAACGTGATCAGGCTGCCGGTAGATTTTACTCTTCACGGGCAAGCTGTCACCAGTATCAACCTCATGGGTACACCAATCGGTCTGACTGGGTGTTAGAGAAAACATATGTCTGAAAGACTGAAGAACCTGTTTACAGTCTCTCTGTTGATGTTCGGAGAGGCTGCCACAAAAGACAACACCATCTACCGATCCATCGTCAGGATTCTGAGTGAGCAGGTCGGGGAGAGGGTCACTCTCCTCCTCCTGTCCCTCATCTAGGGCCATGAGCAAACTCATGTCCTTCCTGTCGACATATGCCTTGAGCCTGTTGACATGAAGCACCCTGTGGGGGCTCCGGGGAGTTCCCAGGTCGACCAGGTAGGTGACCTCTCCCTTTTTCTCCAGGATGGTGTAGGGCCCGGACCATTTGTCCTTGAGTGCTGCTGGGGCCACTGGCTCCAACACCCACACCTTCTGTCCGGGCTGGTAAACAGTCAAGACAGCCTTTTGGTCATGCCAAGCTTTTTGGAGTTCTTGGCTGGCCTTAAGGTTTTCAGATGCCTTTTCCATGTACTCAGCCATCCGCGAGCGGAGGCCGAGCACATAGTCCACTATGTTGGTTGCAGGCTTTTTGAGAGGTCTCTCCCATCCTTCCTTCACCAAACACAGGGGTCCTCTTACAGGATGCCCGTACAAAAGTTCAAAAGGGCTGTAGCCAACCCCCTTCTGTGGGACTTCTCTGTAGGCGAACAAGAGGCAGGGGATCAGGACGTCCCATCTACGCCGAAGCTTTTCAGGTAGTCCATGGATCATCCCTTTAAGGGTCCTGTTGAATCTCTCAACAAGCCCATTGCATTGTGGATGATAGGGTGTAGTGAACTTGTAGTTGACACCACATTCCTTCCACATAGCAGTTAAGTAGCTCGACATAAAGTTTGCACCTCTGTCGGAGACGACCTCCTTAGGGAAGCCCACTCTGGAGAATACTCCAACTAGGGCTCTTGCCACAACAGGTGCTGTAGTGGTCCTAAGGGGAATAGCTTCAGGATACCTGGTGGCATGATCCACTACCACCAGTATAAACTTGTGCCCTGATGCTGTAGGTGGTTCCATGGGACCGACGATGTCGATCCCCACCCGTTCAAAGGGTACCCCCACCACAGGCAGTGGTATAAGGGGGGCCTTCGTCGTGCCACCTGACTTACCACTGGCTTGGCAAGTGACACAGGAGCGGCAAAACTCCTTGGTATCTTCGTTCATGTGTGGCCAGTGAAAGTGCGAGACAAGCCTGTCCCACGTTTTCGTCTGGCCCAAGTGACCTGCTAAGGGAGTCTCGTGGGCCAAGGTAAGTAGGAAACCACGCTGAGACAAGGGTACAACCAGCCTCCTGGTCATGCCAGGCTTGGGGTCTCTTGACTCAGTGTACAGGAGTCCATCTTCCCAGTATACCTTGTGGGTACCTGTGGCGTTCCCAGCAGCCTCAGCAGCAGCCTGCTGTCTGAGGGGTTCAAGAGAAGGGCAGTCTAACTGGTCCTTCCCCAGGTCTTCCCTTGAGGGTCCCCCTGAACCCAAGAATTCAACTTGATCAAGTTCGAATTCCCTAGGCTCAGTTTCCCGCAATTCCTGTAGGTCAGCCTCCTCTGAGACTTGATCCTCGACCTGGGGCAAGGGGGAAGGCGCAGCCTTAACCCTACTGCTCTTTTTCTTGGGAGGTGTCTGGTCCGTTGTTCCAGGATCCAGCACCTGTTCAGTGGGGCATTTCCTGACCTGTGACCTGGTCACAGCGAACACATGTGCTGGCAAGCCAAACATTTCCATGTGAGTCCGGTGCTCCACTTCTGACCATTGTGACGACTCCAAATCATTGCCCAACAAACAATCCACTGGGAGGTCTGGACTAACTACAACCTTCTTTTGGCCAGTTACCCCTCCCCAGGAGAAAGCTACAATTGCCATACTGTGATTGGTAGTGACATTGCTTGCATTGGTCACCAGGAATTCTGTACCTGGCATGATCTGTCCAGGGTCCACAAAGTTAGGCGTCACCATGGTGACGCTGGCACAAGTGTCCCTATAGGCCTGAGCCATCTTTCCATTTATGAAAGGCGTCTGTCGGTATTTGCCCAAAGAATTGGGGCTTACGTCAGGGGATACGTCTGCGTCCCCTGTACTGACAAGGACAGCCTGAGTGAGTGTGCCAACTAGGTTGTCACGCCCCTCAGAACCCAGGGTTAACCCTACTAAACCCTTGGGAGGCGCACTACCACTGCTGACTGTACTAGGGGGCACAGGTGCCTTAGGGGCTGCAGTGGCAGGAGTCTGCCCTCCTCCTTTCTTGGTGCACTCACTAAACCAGTGAGATTTACTTTTACAGTACTGGCACCATCTTTTGGATTGGCCTTCTTTCTTCTTTTGGGGAGCCTGACCCCCACCCTCTTTGGGTTGTTGGGGACCTGTCGAAGACTTCTGGTCATTTTGTTCCCCCTTAGAATCTTTACCCTTCTGGTCTGCTTTCTTCTGACCACCTTGATTCTGGCCCTGGTTCTGTTTAACTCTCGTACGAACCCATCTGTCTGCCTTCTTTCCCAATTCTTGGGGAGAGGTCAGATCCGAGTCGACAAGATGCTGATGCAGCAACTGGTTCTGACAATTGTTTAAAATTTGTTCTCTCATCATCAAATTATACAATCCTTCGTAATCAGTAACCTTACTGCCCAGTAACCAGCCCTCAAAAGCCTTAGTGGCACAATCGACAAAATCAGACCAATCTTGAGACTGCGTTTTCTGGGTATCCCTGAACAGCACCCTGTACTGCTCAGTGGTTAGGCCGAACCCTTCAACGAGTGTATTTTTCAAGACTTGGTAATCGTTCGCATCCTCTACCCTTGTGGTGAGGAGCTTGTCTCTTCCTTTTCCTTCAAAGGAGAGCCACAAGATAGCTGCCCACTGGCTCTGGGGAACGCCCTGCACAGTGCAGGCCCTCTCCAAAGCAGTAATCCATTTGTGGATGTCGTCCCCTTGTTTAAAGGGGGGCACTATCTTCCCAAGGTGTTTCGTATCGAAACTCTTTTCCCTATTGCTAGGTACATTGCTGCCACCAGTGGGGACTACCCCACTTAACTGTTGCTCTCTTGCAAAGGCAAGCCTCTCTTTGGCCAGGGCAAGTTCTTCCCTTTCGATCCTTAGATTAGCTGCCCTTTCCTTAGCTTCGTACACTCTCCTCTGAGGGGATGTCATCCCTCTCTGAGACGAGTTGTGAGAGCCATTGGTTTGAAGGGATCTGCCAGAGCCTCTCGACAGAGATCTGGCTCGTCCATTCCCAATGTTAAGCTGACCTGATAGTGGCCCCAGGGGTCCCCCAGTACCGCTATCATGTTTGCTTAAGTTGGACCTGCTTAGTCTGACGACTTCTACCTGTCCCTTATCTGCCTCATCCCCAGAGAGATCCTCATCCTCATCTTCCTCCCCATCTTCGTTCTCAGTTGCGAGGTGGATGAGGTCAGGATCGTCTCGGGTTCCCTCGAGGGGAGGCATGTCTCCTTCTGGATTAGAATGGCTAAGAAGCTTCTCAGCCTTTCTGGCATCATAAGTCTCGAGGAGACCAATCAGAAAGGAGGTGGTGGGGTTAGCCCCTTGCTTAATCTTCCTAGAGGTACATACTTGTCGTAACTCATGGAAGTTAAGCGCAGTATATCTTGAAGGGATGACCTGTGGAGGGTCAACTGACACAAGGGGAGACTCAGAGTTTCCTCCTTTGTCCGACATACTGTTTCTAGTGTGGTGTAAGTGATGCACCTACCTACACTATGTGTTTCCCTACTGTTCCCTTGCTAAGAGTTGCAGCCAAGGTGTGCTAAGCCTTGAGGAGCTACAACAGCTGGTTCAGTAGAACTCAGAGTATTCTAAGCTTTAGTTATATGTACTAACAGTACTTATGTGATCTTTCAACAAGATATTCTTAGGATACGTGTGGTAAAACAACAGCAAGCTCAAATCCCACCGCTGCCACCAATGTGAGAAGTTGGCCCGATATGCAACGTTCGCTATTCTAGCGACCGCTATGTATCGTTCCAACGACCCTTATGGTGTTTGGTTGTAAGTCAACCTATAGACCAGCTATCCTAGTAGCGTGGATACGAGCAGTCTAAGGCTAAAGACTCGAGAGGGCGCGTTAAGCCAGCTGTTTACCACACATGTACCCCTCGAACACCAAGTGAAAGGACACCACACAAGTGTTATGAAAATAAACAGGATATTTATTAAGAATCACAACAGCCCTGTACTCTTTATGAGGACAGGGTACTAAGCACAAACCAAATCTCTTAGGAAAATACTTCAAGTGCACAATTAAAACAAGTGTCCGAGGACACGGAAAGTTTAAGGTCTCGGGCGGACCCGATAAGGCAAGTCGGAAGCGAGGGACTCGGGACCCTAGAGTAAGGAGGCTATGCAGGCACCGAAATGCCGAGTTACCTAGCCACGCGGGCTGCGGCTGCACAAGTCTTACAGGCGTCGGGGTCTTCGCTGACGAGCCAGGAGCCGGAAGAAAGGAGTTGCTGGCCGGCGACCAGTGCTGAATAGTTCGTAGAGATCCAAGCCTGGATCGGAGATTGATGAAACCTGAAAGCAGAGGGGACCAAGTTCGTACTACTAGCCAGTAGTCAGAGGGTACCAGGAAGGCACCAGTTGGCCGTCACCTCGACCAGGTGAGTGGGCGACGCTAGGCTCTGCAGTCTCACGGACCAGGAGGCGTTGTCGGCGACCACGGTGGAGGTGCGAGCTGTCCCACGAAGGATGATGCTGTCGGCGTCGCTGGGCCCAGGATGGGGCAACAAGCCTTGGCAAATCTCGGGGCCACGGGATGGGCCTAAGATGGCGTCTTGAGTGGACCAGGAGGGTCCGGGGTGCTTCTCGCAAGGATGGAAGCAAGGGCCAGTCTGGAGCAACCAGACCAGCAGTGATGATTCTCGGATGTCGTCACAGAAGGGCACAAGCCAGCGGCGAGTGACCAGACAACGTGCTGAGCAGCGAGCAGAAGGGCCCCACGCAGATCGTGGAGATGCTGGGAGACTGCACTTCGGTGCTAGAGCGGCTCAGGGTCGGGGCTTCTCGGACCCCAGAGCACTCACCAGGGAATTGCTTCGATGGTCGTGCTGGTTTTAAGAGCGTGCAGGTTCTGATGATGGCCGGTCCCTCGAGGTCTCGTCGCACCCACAGATCACAGCTGAGCTGATGACGTGGGTAGAGGTCAGAGGTGCCAGGGAAGCCGGTTCTCGTCGAGCTGGGCCGTCGGATCCTTGAGGAAGGACTTGCAGCAAACCGCAGAGTTCTTAGTTGGTGCCCGCTGATGCAGGGTGACTACTCCTTAGTCACAAGGGAGAAATCTTGAGAAGAGTCTTGAAGTCCTTTCGTAGAAAGTATTCTTGATTCAAAGATGATCTAATTTGGAAGGGTCCCCGCTCCGGCCTTTATTCTAAAGAAAGGGGTGGGTACATGACTAGGTCCTGCCCTAAGGGTGGGACCAGGAAGGGGGTAGTTACGCCCCTCTCCCCTGCCGGACTTTCCCCAGGCCAGGGCTGTCGCCCCTGGAACTGGTTCTAACCGGCAGATGCTTAGTGAGCACCGGGGTGCCACTCCGCAGTCACCTTCTCGCCAAAGCCCTACCTACCCAGAATACACAAACCCTGTCTGGGACGGTGCGAACAGCGCCCTCGACAGGAAACCCTTTGTCCAAGTGCTCCTCGCTGGAAGGACTCCCAGCAGCAGGAGGTCAGACTTGTGTCTGTGGTGGCAGCATCCATTTTGTGGAGCTGAGGCTTTAGTTAACTTTAACCGGGGTTCACAGTTACGTACATGTCGTGTCCCTCTAGAAGGGCGGAATGCTAACCTCGTCGCCAGGGTTGGTGAGAGGGCAGCATCCCGATTCGTATGACACCTTACTCGACATGCCTTGATAACGCGATACCGGAGTTACCGATATGGTACGCGTTATCATGGAACAGCTATTGGGCTTTGATCCCGCAAGCTGCAGCCGGGCTCGGCTCGGGCCTGAACCTAACTCACACGAGCCCACGCACTCTGCCTTCAGGATTGATAAGGCCTGCCGTAGGAGTGACTGATAGGGACTCGGGTGTCCAGTGTATGGTTAGATATAGGGCTACTATACCTAAAGCGAAGGGTGGTTACACGTCTTCGCCCCAGCTGTCGTGCAGCCAGTTGTGTCAAATTTGAGAGGCCAGCCAGGGGTGGCATAATACATGCTGCAGCTCCTGGCGGCCCTGGGTACACCTATGCCCTGCGTTACGGGGTCTGATAAGGTGGCCCAGTACCAATTGGTAAATGCACCTAGGGTACATATCGTAATTTAGAAAGAGAACAGCCAGGCTGTGGGTCTGATTAGCAGGCCCACAGCCAGAGAAAGTCGTAAACCAGTGAAACAAAAGCAAAAAATCTGGGTGATCATAGGATTGCAGACCCTACTCTCCTACATTGATGTAAACGCTGGTTCTGACAGTTACTAAGTATTTGCTCTCTCATGATTAGATTGTACAATCCTGTAAAATCTGTAACTTTACTTCCCAGCAACCAGCCCTCCGGAGCCTTAGTGGCACATTCTACAAAATCAGTCCAGTCCTGCGTCTGTGTCTTCTGGGTGTCTCTGAACAACAACCTATATTGCTCAGTGGTTAATCCAAACCAATCAATCAGAGCACTCTTCAGGACAGGGTAGTTGTTAGCATCCTCATCTCTAACAGCAAGGAGCTTATCTCTCCCTCTTTCCGAGAAGGAGAGCCACAAGATTGCTGCCCACTGACTTTGGGGTACCTGCTGAACTCTGCAGGCCCTCTCCAAAGCAGTTATCCATATGTGGATGTCATCCCCATCTTTGTAGGGGTGCACAATCTTACTTAGGTTTCTATTATCATAGGTCCTGTCTTTATCCTTAGGGATATTGCTGCCACCAGTGGAATCTAATCCACTCTGTCTAGGCTCTCTGGCACGAGCCAGCTTCTCCTTGGTCAAAGCAACTTCTAATTCTTGCTTCTGGATCCTCAGTTCAGCCTCTCTCATCTTTGCCTCATGCTCCTTCCTCTGAGGGGTAGTCATCCTCCTCCTAGTAGGGGCATGTGAGCCTCTGGAAGCATTGGAATGATCAGATCCACCTGAGTTGGATCTTCTCCTTCTATACTCCCTGTTAGGTCTGCTTGAGGGTCTGTATGGGCCCTGCCCATGTAGACTCCCATGTAGACTTACGTTAGCCTGGTTTAGTCTTCCAACTAAGACCTGGCTATCCCCATCCTCTTCTGAATCATCCTGACCCTGTTTCTGATCCTCATCATCATCATCATTATTATCATCATCTTCATCATCATTGACTAAATCAGTGATAGGGGCTCCAGTAGTATCATCTTCAGAGGGAGGAACCTCGACTCCATTCCCTGTAGGGTCTGGTTTGGGGATTGTTAGAGCCTCAGACTCATCTAAGAGCTCTAGGAGTTGTTGAATGGTAGGGTTTTGCCCTTGTTTCAGCTTTCTTGTGGTACACAAGTGCCTCAACTCATTAAAACTAAGCATAGCAAATTTGGAGGATCACCACCAATAGGGTTGAGTCCACTGGGCTCTCTTGCTCCAGACATTGCTCTAGTGGGGTGGATGTGTTGCAATCTACCTACACTGGTGTTTACCTACTAAACCTTCTCTAGGTGTTGTAGTCAGGGTGTGCTAAGCCCTATCCTCTACAGCTAAGTTCAGTAGAACTTAAGTATTCTATCCTTGTTTTTTATGTACCTAAAGGTACTTGTATGATCTTTCAAATGATATTAAAAAAGAATACAATGGTAACAGCAAGCTCAAATCCCAACCGCTGCACACCAATGTGAGAAGTTGGCCTGGTATATGATGCTCACTAGTTCTAGTGATCACCTTGTACTATGCCAAGCAACCCTTATGGTGGTGGTTGTAGGTCAACCTTATAGACCAGCTCTCCTAGTGGTAGCGTGGACAGAGCAGTCTTAGGTAAACTCGAGAGGGCATGTGGAGCCAGCTGTTTTACCATATGCAACCCCCTTGAATACCAAATGAAAGGACACCACACAAGATATATATTGAAAATATATATGTATTTATTTCTAAAAGTATCCCCTATACTCTTTATGAGCACAGAAGCACAATTGTTAAAACAAGTTAATGATAAAATATATAAAAGTTGCACAAATGATGGATGAGCCAAGTGCCCCGTCAAACCATATACTAAAATAGTGGTGTAAGAACCACCAATCGAACAGTGGTAAGGCCTAGGGCCTTGGGAATCTCTGGGACTACACTGAGCTAACAACAGTTAGTGAACAGGAGGCCCACGGGATGCGCGTGCAGTGCTAAAAGTTACACGTGTGCACCCATTGATTACAATGGTGCGTAAAAGTCACAAAGTTACAGAAAAGGAGTTCTTCCGGATGGCCTAGAAACTAGCAACTTGAAACATAGACACTAGAGGTGTATTTCTACACAGGAGCACCGGAGTGCCAGCTTTACCTCACCCACAGGAAGCGGGTGCACAGGTGTGAAATTGTGTTGGGTTTCGTCGTGCAGTTCTTTGGAGCCTGAAGATGAAGATGCTGCAGGCGACCAGGAGAGAAGAGTTCCGGTGGATCCAAGGGTGGATCGAAGATGCTGAAGACCTGAAAGCAGAGGGGACAATGTTCAAAGTCACTAGCCAGTGACCGGCGTGAAACCAGGAGGGAACCAGGCGATGTCGGGATGCTTCAGGTTGATGTCGAGAAGTTTGTCTCTTCAGCCACGTGGACACGGAGTCATCGACGACAACCAGAAGTGATGCACGAGCTGTCCCACGAAGGCTCTAGCTGATGGTTTTGTCGGCTTCTTGATTGGAGCAAACAGGCCTTGGCTAATGCAAATCACGCAGGAATCGAAAAAGGCTTCTTACTCAGACCAGCAAGGTCTGAGGAGCTGCTCCTTTTTAAAGGAGCAAGGGCCAGTCTGGGGCAACCAGACCAGTGGGGTAGATTGTAGATTTCGTCGCCAAAATGGCCACTAGCCAACGGGTCAGGGACCGGGCAGACGCATCGAGCAGGAAAAAGTAAAAGGGCCCCACGCAGATCTCGTGGATGCTGGAGGGCTGATCTTTGGTGCAATTAGTGCTCGGGGCTGGGGCTTCTCAAACCCCAAAGCACAGCGTCGAAGGTGCCTCGGGTGCTGTGCAGTCAGCTTCTCTTGGACTTTCCAAGATGGCCGGTCCCACGTCTCTCGGTGCCTCCACGGGTCTCAGCTTCGCAGGGACTGTGGATCGGGCTGTGAGATGTCTGGGAGTCTGGGTCTTGTCAGGCTCTGGGCTCAGGCTCCATCAGGAGGCAGCGGCAAAGCAGTCGTTGATCGCTGGATGGTGCCTGTATTCACAGGGTGGTCACTCCTTGGCCACAAGGGAGATATTCTTCAGTCTTCTGAGCAGCAGAATGTCGAAGTCCAGAGTGTCTTCTTCTTCAAGTCGAGTTTCAGGATAATCTAAAATCTTGGGACACAGCTCCTACTCTTAAACCAAATCTAGGGGCTGGATTACCTGCTAGGTCCCTCCTATGGGTGGGACCAGGAAGGGGGGTGGTTACACCGCCTTTCCTTTGTCCAGTTTCGCACCAGGAATGGGGCTGGAGAGCCCCAGCACCGGTTTGAACTGGCATATGCACAGGGACACCTTGTGTGCCCCAGGCATGTCTCAATCTATTCAGCCCTCCCTAACCCACTACACAAAATCCTATCTGGGGTGGTGCTAGCACCTCCCAAGGCAGGAAACCCTTTGTCCAAGCCTCCCTCGCTGGAAGGACTCCTCCCAGCAGCAGGAGGTCAGACTTGTGTCTGTGTTGGCAGCATCCATTTTGTGATGCTGAGGCTCTGTTTAACTTTACCCGGGTTTCAGGTTAGGTACATGTCGTGTCCCTCTAGAAGGGTGGAATGCTACCCCCGTCGCCAGAATTGGCAAGGGGGTAGTATTCCTATTTGTATGACACCTTACTCAACATGTTTTGATAAAGCGAAACAAGAGTTAGCATTTAACCGCGAGGTTCATAATGCACTTAAGAGTATATGGTATGGCTATATCCTAGAACAGCTAAACGAAGTGGTTCCGAAAGCTGCAGACAGGCTCAGCTCATGCCAGAGCACCATCTCACATGAAACCAGGCACTCTGTCTCCAGGATTGTTAAGGCCTGCCATAGGAGTGATTTATAGGTTTATATGCGCCTAGATATAAGGTTAGATATTGGAATACTATATCTAAACAAGGGGTGATTACACCACCTTGACCCAGCTGAGTGATCAGCCAGTTGTGTCAAATTGTGGGGCCAGCCAGGGGTGGCATAATACTGCAGCCCCTGGTAGGCCCTGGTGGCACCTATGCCCTGGGTACCTATGGTACACTGTACAGGGGCCTATAAGGTGGTCCAGTATCCAATTGGTAATGCACCTCCAGTGCATTGGAGTCCATTTTAAGGAGAGAGCAGATAGCCTGGGGCCCTGGATAGCAGGATCCCAGGCCAACTAAGTCGAAAACCAGCAAAACACTAGGCAAATGTTGGGGGTAACCATAGTCAGATATCCAACTTCCTACAGTGATCTAGAAATGGAATGCACAATATATACAATGTGTGAGGTGCATCGAATATATAATAAGGGCAAAGAGAGCAAGAAAGTCTCTTGTTTTGTACTTGTCTTTGAGTTATATGTACAAATGTAAATAATTGTGTATATATATATATGTTATATTAATGTATTTGTGTTCATAATAAGAGGATTGAAATTCAATACAGATTAATCTGAATAAAAAAATAAGTGTATGTCTGATGTTGGTTCTTTTGACTGCAGATACTAGAAAATATCAGATTCACTGAGGAAGATTTATTCTGATAGGAAGAGTTCAAATTAATTTTCTCTTTATCTTACTATTGAGTATCTTTATTCATCCCGAGGCATTATTGTTTGTTTATATCTTCTTCAACAGAGGACGCTTCTATCTCTTCTAGGTTAGATTCTTCTGCAAAGATATCCAGAGTGTGTTGAATGCTTTGGCACTGCCTCTCTCGTCATCGAGCCTGATGATCGGGTAGAGTCCTCTTGGACCGAAACGACATACAAGCGTTGCAGTCTTCCTCCTTGTGCTCCGGAGAGAGGCATACGGGACAAACTTGATGTAGGTCAGTGCGAGGGTACTTCACGTGGTACCAAGGAAAGAAATGGAATGGAGTCCGTTCCATTTGTAGAAGGCTGGTCCTACGTAGCCCGACGGTTGCCCACAAGGTTTTCTATCGATAATGGAGTTTGTCGATCGATCCGAAATGCGGAGAACAAAGAAATGCATACTGAAACAATAAGGCGGAGGGTGAGTGTACTGCGCACTCAAGGGAACCCGAGGAACAGTTTCGGAGCGCAACAATACACATCTGAACCCGTTGGGGGGGTAAAAAAAACAATCTAAGAATGGAGTCAAAGCCCATGTGCACTATCACTGAAACGAGGAGTCACCTTACCTTGTGACTGGAAAGACTTCTTCAAAGAAAAAACAACTTGCAAACATCCAGATCCAACACTAGATGGCAGGAGTATGCAAAGCATGTGCATCTACAGTACACATGCCTCGAACATAGGATTAATGGCCCCAAATCCCTGCCGTGGTATCTTGTCATGTTGTGGATGAGTGTGCCATGAGATGTGATGAGGCAGGCTATAGTGCTTGGTGTGATTTAGTCATTTTTGACATGGTGGAGGCTGAACGGGTAGGCAATTTTAGATTTTCTTTGTTTTTGGGATCGTGTGATATAGTGCGGTACCGACCGTATGATGTAAGTAAATAAATTACATTGCTAATATACTATAAGGATGTGGGGTGAGTGTTATTATGGCCGAAGCCTTGCTTATTATATGCAGAATACCAGGTCTGGGAGGTCACTATTGACTAGAGCAGGTTAGCAGCTGCACAGACCTTGGGCCTTGATCCTATTGAGGATAATATGTGACGGGCACTGGTGACTGGAGCTGGCTAGCAACAACGCTAGCCTCTGGTATTCATTACAGGCAGGGTAACAATACATGTCAATATTGACTGGAACTGATTGGCAGTAGAGTTAACCTCTGGTTTTGAATATTTGCAGGATTTAAGGTACAGGGGTCACTACTGACTGGAGTTACTAAGCAGGATAATAGGTCTCAGGGGGCCAATACTGACTGAAGCTGGTTAGTATGATCACTAGTCCCAAGGTGCTACTATTGACTCAAGTTGGCTAGAATGATAACAGGTCCCAGGGGCCAGTACTAACAGGAGCTGGCTAGTAGGCTTTCATACAGGTCCAAGGGGCCACTACTGACGGGAGCTGGCTAAAAGAATAACAGGCCCAAGGGTGGTGGGGGTGCGAGTGGCACCAGTGACCGGGGTTGGCTAGAAGCATTGACGACCTTTGGTATTGATTAAATGCAGGATTCCAGGTCGCAGGAGCTACTGCTGAATACAGCTGGATAGCAGCAGTGGTGGCCTCTAGGAAGAAGGAATTGAGAAAGCATACCTGGATATACTGGTTTCTTTAATACCGATAATTGTTTACACATCATACACATCACTGTCACAACGTGCATTGATATATTACATTACCAAATTACAATAGTCTGTTCGCCTTAATATGCCTGCAAAGTTCCATGATTCTATTAGGACCCAGAACCAATTTATTTAGTGAAGTCCATCTGCACACTTTCCTGCATCTTGTAGTAAATTGAATATTGACAAACAGAAGTGTTATTTCCAGAAACAGTGAATTCTGCAGCTTGTCCGTTTATCTTTGATCTGCACCTCACGGACTCCTCACATTCCTCTGGAGAGTAGATCCTGCCTCCTACTCATTAGTGTCGTTTCAGTAACTGTTTCTATCACGTGTTCATGTTTCATTGACTTGTATTAGGAGAAAAGTGTATAAAAATGCATTGTGTAGCATTAGCATTATATACTCCAACTTGCTTTAGGGTGGATGCTCTCGTCCATTGCAAAGACAATTGTCACTTGTTAGTTTGCTTGGCCTTTTTGCTATTTTTGCGTTAAATGTATGATAGATTTGTTGGCCTCCAGGTGTGTTGTGTTTTATTTTACATATCATAAGAGATGACGAGGAAAATGACAGTCCAGTATACACATTCTTCATATAAATCAACTCACAGTATACTGTTCTGGAGGTTCAGTCCCACAGACATTATCTCTAAATGAAAGCAGGCACCCTAGGAAGCATGTGCTTTTCAAACCAGTTGCCCTCTGATGTGGCGTTCTCACTATTGGACAAGTCAATATGCCCTGAATTTTAGGAGGGTGGAGGTTCTTTAATTTCGACTCCATTTTACATTCAACTTCATTTTGTGTTGCCTTTACAAAGGCTGCATGATTCACGAAGTGTCTCTGCTCTTTGGACGGCAACGTGTTGAAAACCCCCTCCGTCCTTGTCTTGAAACCCATCTCAAACACCAGCCGACCTAAACTAATCTTTGTCTGGACCACCTAATTCCTGTATCAACTATCTATTAGCCTTTAGTATTCTTCTCGTGCCGTGTCTTATCTTTTGGCCTTCACTATTCTCTCCCTGTGTTTTCCTATTACACAACCTTTCCTTTGAAGCATACAGACATGTCCTGCCATTACTGATTGACCTCTAGGTGCTAATTGATTGACTTATCGGGTTGGGCAAAACCACGACTCAAGGGGGATGTTCTGGTTACATGATGCCTTGTTTTGAATGTTTTCCTATTGGCTAATATTTGGCAGATCTTGCATGTCCATGTTAGGCATATTGCATGCTTGTATGAGCTAGGACTGCCCCTTACTTTTATGCTGAGTTTGTAACCCTAAGCATATATAAGGCCTCTGTTTTCTGTACTCCTCAGACTGCCTCATTCAGTTGCTACGGCTTCTGTGTGACGTAGCCTCACTTATTTGAGTTTAATAAAGATGTTCTTTTTATATTCGAGCTTCTTTGTCAGATTCTTCTTTGTATTAGTGAGACCCCTGAGAATGAAGTTTGATTTCTTCAATGTTACCGTATCTAGTGCACTCTGTCAGAGAGTGCTCACCTGTAGTAGTAATATGGTACTAGGCACCTTATCAACTATGCACGGAGCAGGGCTTTGAGTTACAGAGCTCCTCGCACTGTGGAGATTAGGTCACATTAACCCATTTTCCCATATTTGGTCCTGATGAAATGCCAACAGATTGCTCCATGACTACACAAGGCATGAAAAATGTTGACCTGAAGTATAGACCCCAGCTTACCAGCAGATCCATAGGTGATCGACACTTTCACACAGTGATAGGAACCATTAGTTCCTCAATTTCTCTGCCACTGTTTTTAATCTCAACATGGACCAGGAAGATCACATTAACTATATTGTGGCAACTGGCCGATAGTTGATCTTATATTCAGACTTTCACCAATCTCACATCTTATGACACAACATCCTCTGTACTACTATGCTCATCTGGCGTACTTAATAAAAGAGCTCCAACTAAGTGCCCTCTGGTGGCGCCCGCCAGGCATTGTAGCGCCGGGCTGGTAAGGAGTATAGCCCAATGATGAAGCATGTCACTTTTAGGTGAGTGAACGAAACTTGTCTTAAAAGCACATGCTTCCTAGGGTGTCTGCGTTCAGTTACAGATAATGTCTCTAGGACTCAACCTTCGGAACAGTATACTGTGATTTGACTGTGTTTTATTTTAACAAATGTACATAGCAGATATTGGCGCTTGCTCGTTTCAACAAAAATGATCGGATACCTGCCTCAGAGCGCACTTCTTACAGACGAGTATGGGGTTATCATGTTACTTCTACAAGCTCCTTACCTGTGCGAGTTATCGGGAAAGATGCAGGCGGCAGACCCAAACCAGCCACACGTGGAGATCAATGACAAATACTGAAGAATTAACAGAGCTTCTAAGCTGGTGACCATTACTTATTTGACCTTGAAAATAAAAGACACGTTTTTAGTATTCTGGTGACTCATGACCATAAAAAACAAAGGTTATAATTTCAATAATGTGTCAAATACTTAAAAAATTAAACTGGATGTGCTGAATCGGATGTTGTCCCAGGTCATGTGTGACACCTTCCACCACTATTGCTTATGGGACTTGTAGTTTTGTTTTTCTCATTAAAAGGATGGGCTCTAAAGTCCCAGTGGTCAAAATCAGAGGCCTGACTGAGGACGAAGCATGACACTGCTCTGCTTAGCAGTGAGATGAATGACAGTTTCCCAGCCCTTCCATTCTTTGACAGACAGAGGCTCGTCGGCCATTCATATTTTTTTGCAACGACAAAGAAACGTTTTTTGCAGTTTGTGTCACTAAAGCGATAAAACCCCTGGGCGTGTTTTATTAACTAATGACAAACATGAACAATCAAGAACATGAGTTTCTGGAAAACTATCAAGCACCCGATCAGAATCATCCGCCCTTCACACCCAGGAATTCTTGAAGCTTTGGAGAGGGTAGGGTGAATTGCACGTGGTATAAGAGGAACACTACAGGACTCAAAGCTCACTTCTCAGGGATGCACTGAAATGCCAGCCTCATAGAACACTTAGCCAGCTCTTCAGCTCCTCCTCCTCAAACTGTTGACCAGCTATCAGGGCAAATGAGGCTGCAGAAAAAAGCATTGATGGCTTGTTTCCACACCGGACCAGGCAAGGTGGTCAACTCTATACTCCTCCGAGTCAGCAAGCACGCTGGTCGAGCCAGTCCTAACCCCACATGAATGTTCCCCATCAGAACTATTTTAATGGTACTAAAGTATGTTTCTGCCAAATGATTGAGTCAAAAATTGAAAGGTTTTACTATGAAGTGCTGAAAGAGAAATCATGAAGTTTTTCAATATTTCTGAGTCTGTCACAGTACACAGGAGCATTATTTCTCTACAGCAGCAAATCATGTATGCACTCTGTAGAAAGCATGTTTGAATGAAAAATGGAAAACATTGCAGCCAAAGATATGTGCAACATCATAGCAGAGTACAAGATAACTTGGGCTAATATTCCAGCAGAACGAAATGCCATTCCTAATGGGTACGTCATTTTAAAGACGGTGCCAGGAAATGTATGGTCAGTGTTGTTCTTCTGCCAGTTAAAAGACTATCACCATTAATGTGCCAGGAAATAAAATACTATGAGAAATCCTACTCTACGGCAGGGTGCTGCCTGCCACTATATTGCAGGTTACTTCCAACATAATCGGATTTATACATACATACTCCAGGGTGCTGCCAGCTATCGGGTCTGCACACAGCAGTCTGGAGCCACTCAGGAAGGAGGTAAGCTCTTCATTTCATCTTAAGCCCTTAGGTTACATTCACAGCCTGATAGATCCAGAGAACTTTATCCTCGCTCTAACTGCGCCGAGCAGATATACGTATCCATCACAGACTGTGTTGAGTGCTGGGTGATGCCTGGCATCATATTATTGTTGGCGGGAGGATGAAGCTCTGATAGGAGCTACTACAAGAAGAAAAGAGAAACAGGTCCACAGATCGCCACAGGTCGAAAACTGCCCAGAAGCTGAAGAAAGAACTCTGGAACAGCAAATCTCCTACACCCTGGAGATTCTCCTGGGTAAGCAAATGATGGTAATGAAATGCAAACGGCAGCATTAAGGTCACACACTACAACATCATTCCCTTTAAACCAAAGGTATCAGCCTACAAGAAAAAACTAAACAAAAAGCATCACAACTTGAAAATGCATTTCCAAATGCTGCAAAAGAGGAACAGTTAATACAATTGAAAAACATGAATCTCTGTTGGTACCTTAGTAATGCGCTTACTTCTTGGCTTCACTCCATCTGCAGCAATAACGCTCTGAAAGGAGAAATTACTGCTGTGAGTCTCAGAGTCTTCAGTGTTACTGGTCTCAATCACGAAGACTGCGGTGTTGGAAGATAACTTTCTCTTATTTGGCTTCATAGTTCCACCAGCCACGCCATCGCTTTTAGCAGACACGCTACTGTCGGCAGCACCACAACTTCAGGAAGACCAGCAATGCGGATCTCACCACTCGCATTGGATGAATATTCAACAAGCACGGTCTCGACTTAACAAGCAGCACAAAATTATCGGGTCTCATAACCATACCCAGAGCCACAGCTAGCTCTGCCGCCACTTGAGCACACCCAAACACCTCAGCACTTAAGCATCAGTCCCAGGGGAGATCATCTGTGAAGTCCTTGTTAACTTGCACCACTCCTGGGTCAGCACAAGAAGCATCATGGACAGCGTCTAACACCGCTGCCACAAACATTCATCAACATCCAAATCCTCGTCACCCAAACTACCCAAAAATGGCTTTCTAGATAAGCAGCCAGCCCTGTAGTTTCTGCCTCCTTGCACCAATTTGATGCCAAAGTTGTAATTTTAAAAACAGCCTTCGTTACATTACAGGGGCCTGACTGACACCATTATTGGGCATTCTGCAGATTAAAACATCATCCTCTTAGCTTGCAATAATGTCCATGTTTCGCCAAACACTGGCAGCATGGAAGAATGGCAACAACTGTTGTCGCACTCGAGATTGATTTTTAAAGTCACGCCCCAATGTGCGTATGCACGCTAAGCATTGTGGTTCGTGTAGTTCATCCTTTTCACAACCATAGTGAATGCCGCTTATACTTCCCAAAATTAAAATTGTTAGATTAATTAAGCAGCTTTTGTAGGTGATGTTAAGCTCTGCATTATTTTTCGCCTCACCCCAAACGGACACACCGTTTCACACGCACCTTTCAAGTTTCTAGGCGCGGACCTGCATGTTTGCAGTGGGACGCCTTCCTGGCCAGAGCACGCCATATATATTCCATATGAAGGTGCTCAAAAGTGAAGGGGCCACACACGACGTTGGTTTATCCTTTTATTGGGCAGATTGCAGATTAAAACACCATCCTCGTAGCTTGCAATATTGTCCATGTTTCGCCAAACGCGTTTCGGGTAAGTACCCTTGACCTTTGTGTGTGCTGCTGTCTGCCATTAAAAGGTTAAATTGGAAGATTGGGCTCTTATCGCCCATTAGCACTCCTCAACACTGACTACAACGTTTTTTGCATCACTATTGGCAAGGCGTCTATCTCCCGCAGTGAAAACATTGGTACACCCTGACCAAAACGGGGTTGTTCCAGCCCGGTGCACTTCTCTTAATATTCGTAATTTTTTTAGAATACAGCAATATGCGAAGCATAGCTGGCCTAGGTCGGGTTGCTTAGTTCTTGACCTGGAGAAAGCCTGTGACTCTCTGGAATGGCCTTATCTGGCGGCAGTCTTAGGCACATTTGAACTGGGAGATCACTTTTTAAATATGGTTTGCCTATTGCATCAGCGCCCCAATGTCCGAGTCCCCATTGGTAGGTTGATCTCAGACCCAATCGGGGTGAGACGTGGGACACGCCAGGGCTGTCCCTTGTTTCCGTTGCTATTCTCCCTAGTAATGGAACCACTGGTGATGATGCTCCGAGGAGATGGGGAGGCATGAGGCATTCCGTTAGGGGATGGGCTACATACTATTTCCCTGTGCGCGGATGACCAATTATTATATCTTCGGAATATCACTGCGATCCCGACGTCCATTGCAGATATACTGAGAGCTTTTGAGGAAATGTCTGGACTCCGGGTTAACTGGACCAAGTCAGAGATGTGTCCCCTCAGCGCTGCCACAGCAGAGGAAGCTGTGATCTTACATGGCTCACCTCTCACATGGTACCCCACCACGTTTAGATACCTTCGGATCTTTTTATATCGGATGCCTGACAACCTGTTTGAGGGTAACCTGATGAGAGCAATCTCGGTACTATGAGATCAGATGCGCTTCTTGAAGACACTTCCCCTAAACGTTATCAGTCGTATTGCGCTGTTGAAAATGATTGTGTTGCCTAAGCTGCTGTATTATTTTTCAAATCTCCCGCTCTATGTTCCGCCCAAGCTATCGAGAGTTAGAATAGCTCCTCCGGGATTTCATATGGAATAACGGGAGGCCACGAGTGGTTCTGTGTAAACTGCACGCTCACACTGGTTGGGGAGGACTGGCTGTCCCTAATATGGAACTGTATTATTTGGCTGCCCAACTCCAATGGGCAACAAAATGGCTTGCTGGTCAGAATCTGGAGGACACGGCGGCCATGGCACGGCCCTGGACCCACTCTCGGATCTGCCATCTGTTTCACCCCGTTGCAAAACTTCCAAGGCCAAAACAACTACATCTCGGATTGGCAATAATATGTTATAGGAGAAGCTTATATATCACCCATGCGTCCCTCCCATATGCCCCTATATTTCCGCTGCTCGGTACATGACGTGGCAGGCTGGGTACATCAGAAACAGCTCTGATGATCTGGCACGCTGCGGGTTTGACCACGCTGGGTGATCTTTACAGCGACGGTGGGCTATTGCCATTTGCAACACTAGCTGAAGACGCTGAGTTGTCGGCAGGTCAATTCCATTTACACGCCTCCCTTCTGAAAGCACTATCAGCTGTCTGGGGGGACTTAACGGTGGAACCACCGACACACTTGCTACTTCAATACCTGCATGTAATGGGGGAAGGCTCCCATGTGGTGCACTGGTTAGTGGAAGCGCTCCTCATGCACACACTCAAGCCCATGTTGCGACTTCGTGTTAGTTGGGAAACAGATAGATGTCGGCCATGGACTGATAAGGAATGGGATGCTGTGTTAGCAAGCTCCAGACACATACCAAGGAACTCCAGATTCAGACTTATACAGACGTTTATCTTCCAGAGGGCGTATCTCTCGCCTGATAAGATAAATAGATATTGCCACATTGCCACCTCTGCATCCCCACACTGCTAACAACCAGACGCGGATTTACTACACATGCTTTGGGCCTGCCCATCCCTGCAGCAATATTGGCGGGGGTAGTTACTACACTATCCTTATGCACAGGCACGCCCTTACCGCTGTCTTGGGAGATTTGCCTTTTAGGACTCTATGCCAGATCAAAACACAATAAAATCATTTCAAGTTTCCGGGATCTGGGTATAATCGTGGCAAAAAGACTAATAACCAAAAAATGGAAACATGCGGAGAGATGGTTGGCTGGAAAGTTCACTTGTAACATGGGTACAGGCGGAGAACGCGGCGCTACATAGGGAGGAAACGGCAGGGCTTCGTAAATACCCTATAGCGCCGGACTGGGACTCTATGCTAGCTGCCCTTTGAAGCGATGCCGCGGTGAACGATGAAGGTGTGCAACCTGTTGATCTGCAATAGGCATGATAGTACCCAGTGTCATGATTACAGGACGATGTTGTGCCCAGACATGCAGACCCTTGTCCTGTCCACAGGTAGGCTGCGCCCCAGCCGCCACAAGGACCTCCAGTGACGCTGTAGCCTGCTGTAGCCTGCTCCCGCTGCCTGTTGCTGCGTGAGGCCTTGCCAACTGCATCCCGCTTTTTCCCCTGTACTGCTGTGTTGTGTCCTTGAGCCCCGTTCCCTCGTTTTGCTTCTGTGCCCTGTGCCCCCCTCCCTTCGTTTTTGCTTTCTGTGCCCTTGAGCCCCCTTCCCCATTTTTTGATTCTGTGCCCTTTCTCCCCCCCACCTCCCTCTGTGCTATTTTCCCGCCACTGTGCCCCTGCGGCCCGCCCCCGCTGTTCCCATTCGCCACCCCGCTCCTGCCTCTCAGCTGCTCCTCCCTCCCACAGCCCCTCATATGGAGGCCGTGCAGCGGGCGCACCGCCGGCGCACCGAAGGCGCGCCTAAAGCAAGCCCGTCTGCCCCTGTCCGCGCCTGGACCGCGTCCAACGCCAGAACCCCTGGCCCCGGACGGAGCAGAGGACCTCGACTCAGATACGACACCGCCGCCCTCAATGCACTCAACATCGGACGACCACCCGCCTGCTACCAAGCCACCCCGAAGCGAACACACGGAACCTTCACCTGTCAAGCCTGCAAATTCACCTGCCTCCGAACCTGCAGACCACCGCCCGGACCTAACATCAACAACAACCACCTCAAGTGCATCCTCCTCAACACCCGCTCCCTCCACAAGCACGCCATCGAAATCTGGGACCTCCTCGACACAACAGCACCAGACGTCGCCTTCCTCACAGAAACCTGGATGAACGCTTCCTCGGCCTCCGACATCGCCATAGCCATCCCGGTCGGCTACAAGATCATCCGGAAGGACCGCATCAAGCAAACCGGAGGAGGAATGGCCATCATCTACAAAAACACCATCAACATCACGACCAACGCCGAAGACACACTCCCTGCCGCCGAACACTTACACTTCCAGATTCACACCGACCTCAAGACCACCCTCAGAGAACAGCTCATCTACAGACCCCCGGGCCCACGCACACAATTCAGCGAAACCATCGCCGACTTCCTCACCCCGCACGCCCTAGCCTCACCAGAATACATCCTCTTAGGGGACCTGAACTTCCACCTGGAGAAAAAAGACGACAACAACTCCACCACCCTGCTCGACAACCTTGCCAACCTCAGACTCAAACAACTGGTGAACACCCCCACCCACCTCGCTAGCCACATGCTTGATCCCATCTTCTCCGCCAGCAACCACGTCTCCTTCAGCCACTCCACCGGACTACACTGGACCGACCACAGATGCATCCACTTCACCTTCAAAAAGACTACATCCCACCACCGCACGCAACAAATCCCCAGCAGATGCTGGAGCAAAATCACCACAGACCAGCTACTCGCATCACTGAAACAGAACCCGCCAACTGACACCGCCGACATCAACTTCGATGCCCACTACCTCTGACAGTGGATTACCAAATGCGCCAACGACCTCGCTCCACTGAAGAACCACCCAGGCAAAACCGGAAACAGGAAAACCCCGTGGTTCACAGATGCCCTCAAAGACTCAAAGAAATCCTGCCGCACCCTCGAAAAAACCTGGCGCCAAGAACGGACAACAGAAAACATGACAGCCCTCAAGAACGCCACTCGCGAACACCACCAGCTGATCCGCACCACCAAAAAGACACAGTTCAAAGAGCGGCTGGACAACAACACCCACAACAGCAAGGAACTCTTCAACATCGTCAAAGAGCTTTCCAACCCCAGCGCCAGCATCAACGACATCACACCGTCGCAAGACCTCTGCAACTCCCTTGCAACGTTCTTCCACCGGAAGATCGTAGATATACACAACAGCTTCGGACCCCACACTCCACCTCCAGTCACCGAACCAACAACCCCCACCAACACCTTCAGCGCCTGGATCCCCACTAGCACCGAAGACACCACCAACGTCATGAACTCCATCCACTCCGGCTCCCCCTCTGAACAATGCCCCCACCATATCTTCAACAAAGCCGACACCATCATCGCACCCCATCTCTGGAACGTCATAAACAAATCCTTCACGTCAGCCACTTTCCCTGAGAGCTGGAAGCATGCAGAAATCCATGCCCTCCTAAAGAAACCTACAGCAGACCCCATAGACCTCAAGAACTTCCGCCCCATCTCTCTTCTTCCCTTCCCGGCTAAAGTCATCGAGAAGACCGTCAACAAACAGCTGACTGCGTTCCTCGAGGCAAACAACTCGCTCCACCCATGCCAGTCCGGATTTCGAGCCAACCACAGCACCGAGACCGCCCTCAACGCAGCCACAGACGACATCAGGACCATGATGGACAAAGGAGAAACAATCGCTCTCATCCTCCTAGACCTCTCGGCAGCCTTCGACACCGTCTGCCATCGCACCCTAATAACCGGCCTCTTCCACACCGGGATCCAAGGAAAGTCCCTAGACTGGATTACCTCATTCCTCTCCGACAGAACCCAGAGAGTCCGCCTCCTTCCCTTCCGCTCAGAAGCCAACAAGATCATCTGCGGCGCACCCCGAGGCTCCTCGCTCAGCCCAACCCTCTTCAATATCTACATGAGCTCCCTCGCTGTCATCGCAGGCAAACACAACATCAACATCATCTCTTACGCCGACGACACCCAACTGATACTCTCCCTCACCAAAGACCCAGCCACAGCCAAAACCAACCTCCAGGACGGAATGAAAGACGTCGCAGAATGGATGAAGCTCAGTCTCCTGAAACTGAACTCAGACAAGACGGAGGTCCTTATCCTCGGACAATCCCCATAGGCCTGGGACGACACCTGGTGGCCCACAGCACTGGGCTCCGCACCAACACCCACGGACCACGCACGCAACCTGGGATTCATCCTGGACTCCTCCCTCACGATGACCAAGCAAGTCAACGCCATCTCATCATCTTGCTTCAACACCCTGCGCATGCTCCGAAAAATCTTCTGGTGGATCCCCACCAAAACCAGAAAGACCGTCACCCAAGCCCTCATTGCCAGCCGACTATACTACGGAAACGCCCTATACGAAGGAACGACAGCCAAACTTCAGAAACGACTACAGAGCATACAGAACGCCTCCGCACGACTCATCCTCGACATCCCCCGCCACAGCCACATATCGGCCCACCTGAGAAACCTGCACTGGCTCCCCATCAACAAGAGGATCACGTTCAGGCTCCTCACCCACACACACAAAGCGCTCCATGACAAAGGCCCCGAATACCTCAACAGCCGCCTCTCGTTCTATACCCCCACCCGCCAGCTCTGCTACGCCAACCTCGACCTTCGCCACCGTCCCACGAATCTGCAGAACCACCACCAGAGGAGGATCGTTTTCCTACCTGGCAGCCAAAACATGGAACTCCTTCCCGGCACACCTACGACTGACGCAGGACCATCTCACCTTCAGGAGACACCTCAAGACCTGGCTATTCGAGCAGTTAGTGACCCCCCTCCCCCCTTCAGCGCCTTGAGACCCTCACGGGTGAATAGCGCGCTCTATAAATGTATTGATTAATTGATAATCACGTATTCATAAGATCCCTGGTACATCAGTAGTAACCATCAAGGTCCTGCACACTTTTGGGAGGGGAGGTGCTAGCCGTTGTCTTTATGGCTATACGTAGGCACATGCCTTTGTTTAGCCCCTGCATAGGCGAGCCAAAAGATAATAAGGTGCAGATAATGAATCATTATGCTCAGATATGCAACTGCAACCCGACTTACATAGTTTAGATGGCAGTTAGTAGTATTGTATGTTTCAGTTTTGATTATGTGCTTATTGGAGGTACATGTTTTAATTGTATCCACGAGTGTCTACCTACTGCGAAATGCCAATCTATAATATTTCCCTTATATTGTTGTTCAAGTCCGAACAACAGGTTATTTTTGTGTGTTAGGATATAATGTACATCAGATATTGTAGTACTGGCCCCGATAAGATATGTACGGATTATGCTATGTATGGCCTTGTTTCTGATTCATAGACCATGAAGTAGCAGCACCGGCGAATAATAGCACACTGAGATTTTTCCATATGTGTCCAACATAATGCATGTATCTGGCAGCAGGACTGCAGTGTTGGTTTTATGTTCTCATTGTTGACACTTGCACTATTGAATGTCACAGGGGTTAAATAATTTTGCGGTGGGCAACAGAAAGTACAGTAAAAAAATATGATGCCAATTATTATAAAATCAGAAAATACCAATAAAGATATTTAAACAAATATAAGCATATAATAAGGCCACCTTCATCAGGACCCGCAGATTATCACACAAAAAAGTTCTCAAACACCCTGGGAAGACCTGGAAAAAACATGTATGGAAACGTCCATCGGTTACTAGCCCAAGGCGACACAAACTCTTTATATATAGACATTGATTGGACCGAACACATGCAAACATTATACTATACATAAGTCAAGTGTGATACAGTACACACGTGCCACCTTATACCCAGAAAAGATAGTGTCATCCATTATCAAGGTCATCCTAATGTGTTCATCCTATAAGGCTCACTAGGCACAAAATAAAACACAAATTGTTAATCTGTGTCACCATAATCCCTAGAGTTATAAAAGAGCAAGGGGGGGGGGAACCAAGAGCTTACTCCATTTGTCCTCAGATACTCACTGTAATGTATTATGTATCAAAGAGCACACTGCTCATCACTTAAAGGTTAGTGTGCCTCAATACTCTGTAAACGTTCAAAGGTCTGCCTGGTTCCTAGCAGGGAGAAGAGCACACTGCTCATCCCTTAAAGGTTAGTGTGGCCCAATACTCTGTAAACGTTCAAAGGTCTGCCTGGTTCCTAGCAGGGAGAAGAGCACACTGCTCATCACTTAAAGGTTAGTGTGCCTCAATACTCTGTAAACATTCAAAGGTCTGCCTGGCTCCTAGCAGGGAGAAGAGCACACTGCTCATCACTTACAGGTTAGTGTGCCCCAATACTCTGTAAACGTTCAAAGGTCTGCCTGGTTCCTAGCAGGGAGGAGAGCACACTGCTCATCACTTAAAGGTTAGTGTGCCCCAATACTCTGTAAACGTTCAAAAGGTCTGCCTGGTTCCAGCAGGGAGAAGAGCACACTGCTCATCACTTAAAGGTTAGTGTGCCCCAATACTCTGTAAACGTTCAAAGGTCTGCCTGGTTCCTAGCAGGGAGAAGAGCACACTGCTCATCAATTAAAGGTTAGTGTGCCCCAATACTCTGTAAACGTTCAAAGGGCTGCCTGGTTCCTAGCAGGGAGAAGAGCACACTGCTCATCACTTAAAGGTTAGTGTGCCCCAATACTCTGTAAACGTTCAAAGGTCTGCCTGGTTCCTAGCAGGGAGAAGAGCGCACTGCTCATCACCTAAAGGTTAGTGTGCCCCAATACTCTGTAAACGTTCAAAGGGTCTGCCTGGTTCCTAGCAGGGAGAAGAGCACACTGCTCATCACTTAAAGGTTAGTGTGCCCCAATACTCTGTAAACGTTCAAAGGTCTGCCTGGTTCCTAGCAGGGAGAAGAGCACACTGCTCCTCACTTAAAGGTTAGTGTGCCCCAATACTCTGTAAACGTTCAAAGGGCTGCCTGGTTCCCAGCAGGGAGAAGAGCACACTGCTCATCACTTAAAGGTTCGTGCGCCCCAATACTCTGTAAACGTTCAAAGGTCTGCCTGGTTCCTAGCAGGGAGAAGAGCACACTGCTCATCACTTAAAGGTTAGTGCGCCCCAATACTCTGTAAACGTTCAAAGGTCTGCCTGGTTCCTAGCAGGGAGAAGAGCACACTGCTCATCACTTAAAGGTTAGTGCGCCCCAATACTCTGTAAACGTTCAAAGGTCTGCCTGGTTCCTAGCAGGGAGAAGAGCACACTGCTCATCCCTTAAAGGTTAGTGCGCCCCAATACTCTGTAAACGTTCAAAGGTCTGCCTGGTTCCTAGCAGGGAGAAGAGGACACTGCTCATCACTTAAAGGTTAGTGTGCCCCAATACTCAGTAAACGTTCAAAGGTCTGCCTGGTTCCTAGCAGGGAGAAGAGCACACTGCTCATCACTTAAAGGTTAGTGTGCCCCAATACTCTGTAAACGTTCAAAGGTCTGCCTGGTTCCTAGCAGGGAGAAGAGCACACTGCTCATCACTTAAAGGTTAGTGTGCCCCAATACTCTGTAAACGTTCAAAGGTCTGCCTGGTTCCTAGCAGGGAGAAGAGCACACTGCTCATCACTTAAAGGTTAGTGTGCCCCAATACTCAGTAAACGTTCAAAGGTCTGCCTGGTTCCTAGCAGGGAGAAGAGCACACTGCTCATCACTTAAAGGTTAGTGTGCCCCAATACTCTGTAAACGTTCAAAGGTCTGCCTGGTTCCTAGCAGGGAGAAGAGCACACTGCTCATCACTTAAAGGTTAGTGTGCCCCAATACTCAGTAAACGTTCAAAGGTCTGCCTGGTTCCTAGCAGGGAGAAGAGCACACTGCTCATCACTTAAAGGTTAGTGTGCCCCAATACTCTGTAAACATTCAAAGGTCTGACTGGTTCCTAGCAGGGAGAAGAGCACACTGCTCATCACTTAAAGGTTAGTGTGCCCCAATACTCTGTAAACGTTCAAAGGTCTGCCTGGTTCCTAGCAGGGAGAAGAGCACACTGCTCATCACTTAAAGGTTAGTGTGCCCCAATACTCTGTAAACGTTCAAAGGTCTGCCTGGTTCCTAGCAGGGAGAAGAGCACACTGCTCATCACTTAAAGGTTAGTGTGGCCCAATACTCTGTAAACGTTCAAAGGTCTGCCTGGTTCCTAGCAGGGAGAAGAGCACACTGCTCATCACTTAAAGGTTAGTGTGCCCCAATACTCTGTAAACGTTCAAAGGTCTGCCTGGTTCCTAGCAGGGAGAAGAGCACACTGCTCATCACTTAAAGGTTAGTGTGCCCCAATACTCTGTAAACGTTCAAAGGTCTGCCTGGTTCCTAGCAGGGAGAAGAGCACTCTGCTCATCACTTAAAGGTTAGTGTGCCCCAATACTCTGTAAAGGTTAGTGTGCCCCAATACTCTGTAAACGTACAAAAGGTCTGCCTGGCTCCTAGCAGGGAGAAGGAGGTGATCTATCACGGTCAGATAATTTTAAACCTACTTATACCCCATCTCACCCTTCAACAGACAGCTTTCTTACCAACAATATTATATTTCTTTTCCCATAGTTCCTTTGACATGAATTTGGCACCTACGGAACACCCTGTCATACCATCGGGTTTCCGCCTAGAAATCGACAATTTTTCCAAAGATTTTATTAGACTAAGGCATCCTTTTATAGAGTGGTTAAAAGGATTCCCATTTAAGGGCTCAGGGCAGGACAAAATACCTTGAATAAATGGAGGTACCCCCAACAGGAAGATCTTCTAAGAATAGCGTCTCTGTGTACACACACAGCCGGAGGTCCAGAATCTTGGCTCCTTTTGTAACTTAGTTTTGATACTGTCAAAGAAAATAAAAATAAAAGAGGAGGAAAGTAATATCTAACCAAGCTTGGGACCCAGTCACATACCAAAATACACTAAGATCTAGGACTCAGGCATTGAAATGTAAACCAGCCCTTCAGATATTCATATATGTCTACTACTCCTATAGCAAAACTGATTCAATAATGATGTTTGTCATCCCACTGTCTCAAACTGCATAGTGGTTAACACATCCAGCAGGTATGTCGTAGAGTGGTTACCCATATTAAACCACCAAATAGGTGGTAGTGTTTGATAACATCCTCAAGACTCTCGTATATTTCTTATACGGAACATGTCCCACGGGTTTTAAAAGGCAAGCTAGTAATATCTGCCCTCCATGCCGGTAGTGATGTGTGACAGTTTACTATCCTCCGCTAGACTCTACATACGGGCTGGACTCCCATAGGTTTTGCCCCGGTCGTACCGCTTCCCATTTTTTATTCATACAACACATTTGGCTGTTTTACCTCTGACTGCCCCCACCTTACACGGAGCAATCATGAAATCCCCCAAAAAATGCGATACCGAAACTGACTGGATAACCCACGTCCCAAACTCACCTTCAACAACGACTTGTGTCTCAACCAAAATAGCGTGGCAGATCTGGGGTCTGAAGGGGGGCAGATCTGGGTCTGAAGGGGGCAGATCTGGGGTCTGAAGGGGGGTGGGCAAATCTGGAGTCTGAGGGGGCAGATCTGGGGTCTGAAGGGGGGCAGATGTGGGGTCTGGGGGTCAGATCTGGGGTCTGAAGGGGGGCAGATCTGGGTCTGAAGGGGGCAGATCTGGGGTCTGGGGGGGAAGATCTGGGGTCTGGGGGGGCAGATCTGGTGTCTGAGGGGGGCAGATCTGGGGTCTGAGGGGGGCAGATCTGGAGTCTGGGGGGGCAGATCTGGGGTCTGCGGGGGCAGATCTGGGGTCTGGGGGGGCAGATCTGGGGTCTGAGGGGGGGCAGATCTGGGGTCTGGGGGGGCAGATCTGGTGTCTGAGGGGGGCAGATCTGGGGTCTGAGGGGGGCAGATCTGGGGTCTGGGGGGCAGATCTGGAGCCTGAAGGGGGCAGATCTGGGGTCTGAGGGGGGCAGATCTGGGGTCTTGGGGGCAGATCTGGAGCCTGAAGGGGGCAGATCTGGGGTCTGAGGGGGGCAGATCTGGGGTCTGAGGGGGGGCAGATCTGGAGCCTGAAGGGGGCAGATCTGGGGTCTGAGGGGGGCAGGTCTGGGGTCTGAGGGGGGACTGTAGATGAAGGTAACTGCACAGACAGACAATGGTTCCTTCCTCCTCTGCAGCAGGCTGAACACACAAGGAGAGGCCGGAAGTGATGTCAGCGCCGCTGCTGGTGCTGCCTCTGCCACCGCTGACCCGGAAGAGGAAACCCTTCTTCTCCCATCCCATGTGCAGTTCAGGTGGGTTCATCTGCAGGATAGGAGCGCCCTCTTGACGGAACCACCGCCTCCAGCCACCGGCAGGGAAATAAGCATTGGCGCCTGTAAAGACGAAGACATGGGTGTTTTTAAGACACTCACAGTCCATGACAGGCCTCACCCTTGCTTGGTGTGCTCTTGAGGAGTCTCAGATTCAGCCCCTCATGCCAGCTCTGCCCCCTGCCTCAGTGAAATACCAGCAATGTGTTCATTTTTTTAAACTTCTGCAAAGGAACATACATGACATTCAGGAGGTCAGCGGCGGCAGAGACAGCACCAGCAGCGGCAGTGACATCACTTCCGGCCTCTCCTGGTGTGTCCAGCCTGCTGCAGAGGAGGAAGGAGCCCTGTCTGTCTGGGCAGTTACCTTCATCTTCAGACCCCACAGACCCCCCATAACTGCCCCCCAGATCTCCCCCTGCCCCCCAGACTCCAGATTTGCCCCTCAGACCCCAGATCTGCCCCTTTCAGACTCCAGATCTGCCCCCCCCTCAGAACCCAGATCTGCCCCATCAGACCTCAGATCTGCCCCCCAGACCCCAGATCTGCCCCCCTTCAGACTCCAGATCTGCCCCCCTCAGAACCCAGATCTGCCCCTCTTCAGACCCCAGATCTACCCCCTAGACCCCAGATCTGCCCCCCTCAGACCCCAGATCTGCCCCCCCCTCCAGACCCCAGATCTACCCCCTTCAGACCCCAGATCTGCCACGCTATTTTGGATGAGACGCAAGTCGTTGTTGAAGGTGAGTTTGGGACGTGGGTTATCCAGTCAGTTTCGGTATCGCATTTTTTGGGGGGTTTCATGAATGCTCCGTGTAAGGTGGGGGCAGTCAGAGGTAAAACAGGCAAATGTGTTGTATGAATAAAAAATTGGAAGCGGTACGACCGGGGCAAAACCTATGGGAGTCCAGCCCGTATGTAGCGTCTAGCGGAGGATAGTAAACTGTCACACATCACTACCGGCATGGAGGGTAGATATTACTAGCTTGCCTTTTTAAACCCGTGGGACATGTTCCGTATAAGAAACATACTAGAGTCTTGAGGATGTTATCAAACACTACCACCTATTTGGTGGTTTAATATGGGTAACCACTCTATGACATACCTGCTGGATGGGTTAACCACTATGCAGTTTGAGACAGTGGGATGACAAACATTATTATTGATTCAGTCTTGCTATAGGAGTAGTAGACATATAGGAATATCTGAAGGGCTGGTTTACATTTCAATGCCTGAGTCCTAGATCTTAGTGTATTTTGGTATGTGACTGGGTCCCACGCTTGGTTAGATATTACTTTCCTCCTCTTTTATTTTTATTTTCTTTGACAGTATCAAAACTAAGTTACAAAAGGAGCCAAGACTCTGGACCTCCGGCTGTGTGTGTACACAGAGACGCTATTCTTAGAAGATCTTCCTGTTGGCAGTACCTCCATTTATTCAAGGTATTTTGTCCTGCCCTAAGTCCTTAATTGAGAATCCTTTTAACCACTCTATAAAAGGATGCCTTAGTCTAATGAAATCCTCGGACAAGTTGTCGTTTTCTAGGCGGAAACCCAATGGTACGACAGGGTGTTCCGTAGGTGCCAAACTCATATCAAAGGAACTATGGGAAAAGAAATATAATATTGTTGGTAAGAAAGCTGTCTATTGATGGGTGAGATGGGTTATACGTAGGTTTAAAATTATCTGACCGTGATAGATCACCTTCTTCTCCCTGCTAGGAACCAGGCAGACCTTTGAATGTTTACAGAGTATTGGGGCACACTAACCTTTAAGTGACGAGCAGTGTGCTCTTCTCCCTGCTAGGAACCAGGCAGACCTTTGAACGTTTACAGAGTATTGGGGCACACTAACCTTTAAGTGATGAGCAGTGCGCTCTTTGATACATAATACATTACAGTGAGTATCTGCGGACAAATGGGGTAAGCTCTTGGTTTCCCCCCCTTTGCTTTTTTATAACTCTAGGGATTATGGTGGCACAGATTAACAATGTGTGTTATTTTGTGCCTTAGTGAGCCTTATAGGATGAACACATTACGATGACCTTGATAATGGATGACACTATCAAACATACATGATTTGCTGCTGTAGAGAAATAATGCTCCTGTTTACTGTGGCACTCAGAAATATTGAAAAACTTCATGATTTTTCTTTCAGCACTTCAAAGTAAAACCTTTCAATTTTTGACTCAATCATTTGGCAGAAACATAACTTAGTACCATTAAAATAGTTGTGATGGGGAACATTCATGTGGGGTTAGGACTGGCTCGACCAGAGTGCTTGCTGACTTGGAGGAGTATGGAGTTGACCCCCTTGCCTGGTCCGGTGTGGAACCAAGCCAGCGATGCTTTGCTGCACGCTCATTTGCCCTGATAGCTGGTCAACAGTTTGAGGAGGAGGAGGTGAAGAGCTGGCTAAGTGTGCCATGAGGCTGGCAGTTCAGTACATCCCTGAGAAGTGAGCTTTGAGTCATGTAGTGTTCCTCTTATACCACGTGCAATTCACCCTCTCCAAAGCCTCAAGGATTCCTGGGTGTGAAGGGCGGCTGATTCTGATTGGGAGCTTGATAGTTTTCCAGAAACTCATGTTCTTGATTGTTCATGTTTGTCAGTAGTTAATTAAATACGTCCAGGGGTTTTATCTCTTCAGTGACACAAGCTGCAATATAAGTTTCTTTGTCGCTTCAAAAAAATATGAATGGCCGACGAGCCTCTGTCTGTCAAAGAATGGAAGGGCTGGTGAACTGTCAGTCATCTCACTGCTAAGCAGAGCCATGTCATGCTTCATCCTCACTCAGGCCTCTGATTTTGACCACTGGGACTTTAGAGCCCATCCTTTTAATGAGAAAAGCAAAACTACAAGTCCCATAATCAATAGTGGTGGAAGGTGTGACGCATGACCTGGGACAACATCCGATTCAGCACATCCAGTTCCATTTTTTAAGTATTTGACACAATATTGAATTTATAACCTTTGTTTTTTATGGTCATGAGTCACCAGAATACTAAAAACGTGTCTTTTATTTTCAAGGTCAAATAAGTAATGGTCACTTGGAAGTTAATTCTTCTGTATTTGTCATTGATCTCCACGTGTGGCTGGTTTGGGTCTGCCCCCTGCATCGTTCCCGATAACTCGCACAGGTAAGGCACATGTAGCAGCAACATGATAACCCCATACTCGTCTGAAAGAAGTGCGCTCTGAGGCAGGTATCCGATCATTTTTGTGAAACAAGGAAGGGCCAATATCTGCTATGTACATTTGTTAAAATAAAACACAGTCAAATCTCAGTATACTGTTCCGGAGGTTCAGTCCCAGCGACATTATCTGTAACTGAACGCAGACACCCTAGGGAGCATGTGCTCTTAAGACAAGTTGCGTTCACTCACCTGAAGGTGACATGCTTCATCATTGGCCTATACTCCTCACCAGGCCGGCGCTACAATGCCTGGCGGGCACCACAAGAGGGCACTTTGTCAGAGATCTTTTAATAAATACTCCAGATGCGCATAGTAGGACAGAGGATGTTGTGTCATAAGGGGTGAGATTGGTGAAAGTCTGAATATAAGATCAACTATCGACCATTGGCCACAATATAGTTAATGTGATCTTCCTGGTCCATGTTGAGATAAAAACAGTGGCAGAGAAATTGAGGAACTAATGGCCCCTATCACTGTGTGAAAGTGTCGATCACCTATGGACCTGCTGGTAAGCTGGGGTCTATACTTCAGGTCAGCCTTTTTCATGCCTTGTGTAGTCATGGAGCAATCTGTTGGCATTTCATCAGGACCAAATATGGGAAAATGGGTAAATGTGGCCTAATCTTCTCCACAGTGTGAGGAGCTCTGTAACTCAAAGCCCTGCACCGTGCATAGGTGATACGGTGCCTATTACCATCTTACTACCACAGGTGAGCGCTGTCTAACAGAGTGCACTAGATACAGTAACCCTCCTAAAATTCAGGACATACTGACTTATCCAATAGCGAGGACGCCGCATCAGAGGGCAACTGGTTTGAAAAGCACATGCTTCCTAGGGTGTTCAGTTAGAGATAATGTCTGTGGGACTGAACCTCCAGAACAGTATACTGTGAGTTGATTTATATGAAGAATGTGTATACTGGACTGTCATTTTCCTCGTCATCTCTTATGATATGTAAAATAAAACACAACACATCTGGAGGCCAACAAATCTATCATACATTTAATGCAAAAATAGCAA
The DNA here is from genome assembly GCF_964263255.1 of Lissotriton vulgaris. Classification (NCBI taxonomy): domain Eukaryota; kingdom Metazoa; phylum Chordata; class Amphibia; order Caudata; family Salamandridae; genus Lissotriton; species Lissotriton vulgaris. The sequence goes on along the minus strand of NC_141685.1, from coordinate 103,531,595 downwards.
AAGGCCAAGCAAACTAACAAGTGACAATTGTCTTTGCAATGGACGAGAGCATCCGCCCTAAGCAAGTTGGAGTATATAATGCTAATGCCCCCCATGTATTTTTATACACTTTTCTCCTAATACAAGTCAATGAAACATGAACACGTGATAGAAACAGTTACTGAAACATCACTAATGAGTAGGAGGCAGGATCTTCTCTCGAGAGGAATGTGAGGAGTCCGTGAGGTGCAGATAAAAGATGCAGAAGTCACTGTTTCTGGAAATAACACTTCTGTTTGTCAATATTCAAGTTACTACAAGATGCAGGAAAGTGTGTAGATGGACATCACTAAATAAAATGGTTCTGGCCCTAATAGAATCATGTAACTTTGCAGGCATATTAAGGCGAACAGTCACATCAAATTAATATAAGAATATTGTAATTTGGTAATGTAATATATCAATGCACGTTGTGGCATTCATGTGTAACCAATTATCGGTATTAAAGAAACCAGTATATCCAGTTATGCTTTCTCCATTCCTTCTTCCCAGTGGCCACCACTGCTGCTAGCCAGCTGTATTCAGCAGTGCCTCCTGTGACCTATAATCCTGCATTTAATCAATACCAAAGGTCGTCAATACTTCTAGCCAACTCCGGTCACTGGTGCCACTCGCACCCCACCACCATTGGGCCTGTTATTCTTTTAGCCAGCTCCAGTCAGTAGTGGCCCCTTGGACCTGTATGAAAGCCTACTAGCCAGCTCCTGTTAGTACTGGCCCCTGGGACCGGTTATCATTCTAGCCAACTTGAGTCATTAGTAGCACCTTGGGACTAGTGATCATACTGACCAGCTTCAGTCAGTATTGGCTCCCTGAGACCTATTATCCTGCTTAGTAACTCCAGTCAGTAGTGACCCCTGTACCTTAAATCCTGCAAATATTCAAAACCAGAGGTCAACTCTACTGCCAACCAGTTCTAGTCAATATTGACATGCATTGTTACCCTGCCTGTAATGAATACCAGAGGCTAGCGTTGTTGCTAGCCAGCTCCAGTCACCAGTGACCCGTCACATATTATCCTCAATAGGATCAATGCCCAAGGCCTGTGCAGCTGCTAACCTGCTCTAGTCAATAGGGAGATTTTAACTATCACCTAGAACTGTTAGACAACCTAGACTCCTCCAAACTACTAGACACCCTGGAGGCGTACGGGTTTAGTCAAATAGTCACAGGATCGACTCACAAGGCAGGCCATACTTTAGATGGCATTTTCACCAACAATCCCGACTTTAAGTTCCGAGACATAAGGCCTTTGACTTGGACGGATCACAAGGCTATCTATTTTACTCTCAGAACCACAAATCCGGGCCGAGAGCCTGTGACGAACCCTGGTAAAATCAAGGTTCGAGGTTGGAAAAAGGTTCAGGGCAGTGTTTTTGAGACCGCTCTGAATATGGGCCCTGACCTACCCATATCTGATATTGACACCGCGGCCTCTGCATTCAACGAATGGATTGATAGGGCAGCTAAACAGGTAGCCCCAGTGAAAGAGATAGCCTTAAGGAAGCCAAGGATATCTTCTCCTTGGTGTAGTCCTCAGCTTAAGGCTCTAAAGGTTGAATGTAGAAGAGCGGAAAGCCGGTGGAGACAAGATTATAGTGAGAGTAGCAAAATAATGTACAATCTTGCATTGCAGAAATATAAAAATGAGATTATCTCTGCAAAAGAGCATTATTTTTCCACCAAAATTAGAAATGCGGCCGATTGTAGTAAATAACTTTTTAAAGTAGTTATCTCTTTGTCAAAACCTCAGCAGAACAATGCTTTTAAGGCTGATCAGGAGATATGTAACAATCTGGCCCTTTTCTTTCAAAATAAAGTACAGATGATATATGATGATCTTCTAAAAGCTCAGGGACTCCAGTATACTATCATACGCAATGCAGAGGATGCCTGGCCGGCGACGCAATGTAAACTCTCCTGTTTCCCTGAATTGGTAAACAAGGAGGTGCAAGAGCTGCTCCTCTCTATAAAATCAGGTTCTCCAAGTGACCCTTGCCCCCCTGCCATCATGCATCTAGCCCCTAAGAAGATTTGCGAAAAGTTGACGCCCCTTATCAACCAAGCACTGACAACGGGATTATATCTGGCTCGGTGGAAACAAGCGGCCATTAGGCCCTTACTAAAAAAAAACAACCTAAACCCAGAGGTTTTAAAGAACTACCGCCCGATTGCAGGATTACCGATGGTGGCGAAGGTCATTGAGAAATCAATGAACAAAGTGCTGGGTGATTATTTAAATGCTAACAAGCTATTAGACCCATCTCAACATGGTTTTCGCGCCTGCCATTCCACTGAATCGGCTCTGATTGTTGCAACTGAGAAAATTCGACGGGTGGTCGACGAAGGGGGTAGAGCAGCCCTCACACTCCTAGACCTATCGGCTGCATTTGACACCGTGAATCACACGGTGTTAGTGCAACGGCTGAAGGATCTGGGGGTTGTGGACACTGCCCTTTCCCTGCTCACCTCCTTCTTGGAGGGTAGAGAGCAAAGGCTGGTTTGGGATGGACTGGAGTCCAAGAGTTTCCATCTTCCTTGCGGTGTCCCACAGGGATCATCCCTATTCCCCACACTTTTCAACATATATGTCACCCCGTTAGCGAGGCTCCTCAGAAGACATGGTTTCGCATTGGTATCTTATGCCGATGACTCAATGCTTGTTATTTCCATCTGTAAATAGCCTGAGGTCACCGCTGCTAAATTCCACGCTTGCATATCTGAGATCATGGTCTGGATGAACCACAATTTTCTGAAGATCAACACAGACAAAACGGAGGTGATAGAATTTGGAGGGGGACCCCCCCGTATGGAACAACTCATGGTGGCCAGTTGAGGCTGGGAAATGCCCGGTCCCGGTCTCTAAGGTTAAGAACTCTGGGGTCATTTTTGATGATAAGCTAAACCTCTCAGCTCAGGTTAATAGCCTGACATCGTCCTGTTTCTTTCTCTTAAAAACTTTAAGAAAGATTTTCCCATTCATCTCGCAGGATCTACAATAAACGGTGATGCTCTCCAAATTAGACTACTGCAACGCCTTGTTCATGGGCATAGATAGATTGCAGATGGGAAAGCTTCAGTCACTTCAGAATGCGGCAGCCAGGTTGCTTCTGAAATTCCGAGGGGCTGCCCCACCTCTTCAGGTATTAAATCACTGCATTGGTTACCAGTACAGCAGCTGGTTAATTTCAAGGCCTTGTGCCTGGTTCATAAGGCTCTTTATGGAGGGGGTGCCAATGAAGTTTCCAAGCTATTACGCCTTATGCTCCCCCTCGCCTTCTGAGATCCACTAATGTAGGACTTCTTAAAACCTTCAGAGTCAAACGAGCCAGATGGGGAGGTAGGACACTATCCAACAGAGCGGCACACCTGTGGAATAGACTACCTCTGGACATGAGATTTCAACCAAACACAAGGCTGTTTAGGAAGAGTCTGAAGACGCTGCTCTTTGTAACTTAGGCTGGCTCAGGTTGTAGCTTTCAGGATTATGGATTCACACACATTAGGGCCAAGACGCCACGGCAATCGAGCGCTTTATAAACATTAAAAATAGAAATAGAAATAGAATAGTGACCTCCCAGACCTGTTATTCTGCATATAATCAGCAAGGCTTCTGCCCTAATAACACTCATCTCCACATCTTTATGGTATATTAGAAATGTAATTTATGGGGGGAGGAGCCAAGCAGGCATTCGAAATGGCCGCATAGTCGCTCGGCTCCGCGAGCCCTTTCGCCCCACACGTCTATCCTGACGTCTATCCTAAACCGTGAAGGCATACTTTGCTGGGTGAAGGAAAACGAACACCTACCGTTAGCTCCCGGAGCTCCGGTGTGCAGCGGATCCTGAGAACTGTCCCCGTCTGCTATGCGGCCTACGCGGTGATGGGACCGGGGCGTTGCCTCGGCGGGGCCTCCGGCCGCGGCGGTAGCATCAACGTCCATTGCTGACAATACGGGGCGTGCCGGTGGGTGCCGCTTCTGGCGGTGAAGACCCAGTCCGCTTGTCGGCGACCCTTGAGGAGCAGTGGGGTGGCACTGGATCGGAGGGGGCGCTCGACTCCTGCCCCCACTCCCCAAACTTTGTTGCCCGGGCACAACCAAGGTCTTCCCCCGATATTGGCGGGCGACTCCCGGGGCCCGGCCTGGACTTTAGCCTTTTGGTGGCTCTCCTTTCTGGGGCCTGCCCCACAGTTTGTTTGCCCTGGAGACGCATCCCGCGGCGCCCCCGTGGTGAGGCCTAGTCCCTGAGTGTGTAAGAGGGACGGGGCCTGCTGGATCAAGATGGCGGCTGGTGCCCTCCTCTACGGCCCGAGTCCAAGTTGGACGGCTGATGTACGGATGGGGCCGAGAGGCTCGCAACACATGAAGGAGTTCATTTCCCGAGACGTGATAGCTGCTTTAACAGTTTTGCACGAAACTATGCTTTGCCATGCTCGAGACTTGGGCGGAAGAATGGACGCCATTGCTGTTTCGTCGTCCTTGGCGGCCACGCCCCGATTCCACGGGTCTGCCGGTGAACTTGCTGCTGAGCCCATGGAGGAGGCTTCGGCTCCGCGGGGGCCCCGGGGGCCGTTTGAGGATCGGGCTCCCGTGCCCGAGCGGCCCGACTTGATTGCTCGTCTGGATGTCTCCTTGGGACGCTTGTCCAGCTGGCAGCTGGGGGTGGAGTGCTGTTTTTCCTCTCGGACTTGCCTGGTCGTGTCGCAGCGGGGGGTTGTTTGTGAGCTTCGGGAGGCTTCCGGGACAGGCGTTGACAGTGTCGGATCTTTGCTGTTTATACTTTGATGGGCTTGGATTGTTGCACTCTTCCATGGCTGCGCACCAGCCGGACTCGCACATACTGTTTGGACCTTCAGGATTGCGCAATAAATTGATTAATGAGAGGACTTCTGGCGGTGCCACTGCCAGACAGGGTTAGGGATGATGTGTTAATGGTCTATTGGTAATATCATTGACAGACGGTGCAGTGGCTATGTTCGATCGATATTTCATCGTGTTTATGCTCGGAGTTTGTTATTCTCCAGTACAGTATTAATTCCATCCTGGGATTTCTGTTGTGTAGGGGTGAAGGGCGGGGCCGGGCGGCACGATGAGGGCCCTCCTCCGCTTACTTTCTTCGCTTTCTTTCTCTGTCTTTCTATATTTCGGGTCTCTATTAGGGCGACAGGCACGCTGCTGGGGGGGTAGGCCATGGCCTTCTGCGGGTGTGCAGGGTGGGGGTTGTGGGGTGGGGTTTTGATCGATATTTGTTTCTAGGGCCCTTTAGTCTTATTTCCTTTTTAGTCTCGTCGTCACTCATGCTCTTTGCTGTATGTTTTGTGTTGAGGGGCGGGGGTTAGACTTGCTACCCGATGGGGCTATGCCTACCTTTCTCCTGCTTTGTATATCTTGCCCCCCGATGACTCCTTCATATCACTATTGTTTGCAGATATCCTGATTTGCACATTATTGTGGGACTGTGCATGATTGTGCGACACCATTTTAGTTTCTTATTTGAAAAATGAACCTCTTGAATCCTGATTTTCAGCTGTTGTTTGTGATTACAAGCTACGCACTGTTATTTTCTTATCCCGGGTCTCGAACTGCTATAACTACGTATAGTGCTTGCTTAACTCCAGCTATGTTTAACGGCCGGCCGGGATGGTTGTAGGCCCATACCTGTAACTGCATATACTACAAATAAAGGTTAAAAAAAAAAAAGAAATGTAATTTACTTACATCATACAGTAGGTACCGCACTTATTTCACTCGATCCCAAAAACAAAGAAAATCTAAATTTGCCTAACAGTTCAGCATTCCACCTTGTCAAAAATGACCAAATCACACCAAGCACTATAGCTTGCCACATCACATGGCACACTCAGCCACATGACAAGATACCACAGCAGGAATTTGGGGACATTAATCCTCTGTTCGAGGCTTGTGTGCTGTAGCTGCACATGCTTTACATACTCCTGCCATTTTGTGTTGGGTCTGGATGTTTGCAAGTTGTTTTTCTTTGAAGAAGTCTTTCCAGTCACGAGGTAAGGTGACTCCACCTTTCGGTGATAGTGTGCATGGGCATCAACTCCATTGTTAGATTGTTTTTTACCCCAAACGGGTTCGGATGTGTATTGCTGGGCTCCGAAACCGCTCTTTGGGTTCCCCGCAGTCCACTCTACCCTCAACGGTATTGTTTCAGTACCCGTTTCCCTGTTCTCCGCGTTTCAAATAGATCGACAAACTCTACATTTTCGATAGAAACCTTGTGGGCAACCGTCGGGCCAGCCATCTGCAAATGGAATGGACTCCATTCTATTTCTGTCCTGGGTGTCACGCCAAGTACCCTCGCACCGACGTACATCAAGTTTGTAACATGTGCCTCTCTCCGGAGCACAAGGAGGAAGCCTGCGTCGCTTCTAAGTCGTTTCGGTCCAAGACGACTCTACCCGATCATCAGGCTCGATGACGAGAGAGGCAGCGTCAAAGCATTCAACACACTCTGGATATCTTCGGGGAAGAATCTGAATAAGACGAGATAGAAGCGTCTGCCATAGAAGAAGAGGCCCATCTCTATGCCAGAGCGCAATCATTGGGGCAATCTGGGGCAGCCATGTGATTGCAATTCTACATCATGCCAGTACCATAGGCGACTGACGAAATGTATAGGTTATCTTGCGCCCTTCTGGCATCTAAAGAGGCCTAATAAACAGTATTTGAGTGTCAGCTCAATACTTAGTTATGTGGCATGAACCATTTCTTCGACAGCTAGTTGCCAGAAGGAGTGTATTTCATCGCAGGACCATGGTTAATGTAAGAAATCAGCCCCCACAATGTTGCAGCGCAAGCATATATTTGGGCAAGACCCGACCATTCGATGAAGGTCTTGTGGCGTTAAATAGGTTCTATGCAGAAAATTATGATGTATCAGTAGAAAATGGGCATTACTAGAAACCATGCGTATTAGTTCACAGGCCCGCTGCAAGTCTTGTTCTTCCATTGGAATGTCAAAGTCTAAATTCCAGGCCTCTCGGGCCCGTGTATAGTGTCTACTGTATCTTATCACATTGTTCTGTAAAGATGCATAATTAGGTGTCTACACGCTCCATAGGTTAGCAGAATCTCAAGGGTTTGAGTATGCGGCGGAGCTGTCGGATAGCATGGCCAGGTGTGCTTAGTTGTGTCTGCCAAGCACGCATGTTGTAAAAATTGCCCCTGGCTTAGACCAAACTCTTTGCGGGCATGTTTAAAGGGGATAAGTCTCATCTGGGTACAATTCACACTATTGTTCGCATCCCCCTCCTTCCATGCCCGGAAGGACATACTGAGTGGCATCTGCCTGATTGGTTTTAATATCCAGATTGGGAGCTCCCTATAGAATGGTGCGCGCTTAAGTACTCTCACTACAAACCATTGCCATACTCTGGCCGTCTGTCGCACAATATATGGAGTATCTCTTGGTGTTCCCGATTCCATCCATTAACAGCTCTGGAAGACCTCCAGCGTCCACCATTCCCGCCGAGAGCCGCGTTTTCCAACTAGGGTCTGTGTTGAGCGATCGAGCTGCGTGTTGCAATTGAACAGCATAATATTAGGGGTCCAAATGTGGGACCTCCAATCCCCCGCTGCATAAGTCCTGGTCAGTGTGGCCAAAGCCACTCTGCTATGTGTAATGGCCGTGTTGAAAGATTTAACAAGACCATGAAGGGCATGATTGGTGGATTTCCTGAAAAACTCAAAAGAAGATGGGATGTCTGATTTTTGCCTATTGGGAAGGACCAGAGAAGGGAGTGGGGTCCTCCTTATTTTAGCTTCTATTTGGGTTTCCTGCCAGGACCACTGTGCCTTGTGAAGGAGGGATTGGAGAAACCTCTTGTTGAACCTTAGCAGATATAGTGGACTATGTGCTTGGCGTTTGCTCCAGTATGTGGAATAAGCAAGCAAAAACGTTGCGGCCAGCCTAGAGCTCCAGAAGCTCTGGTAATGCCAAAAGGCTGCTGTGGTTGAGTTCCAGCCAGGGCAGATGGTGAGGGTTTTGGGGCCTGTGGCTCCTAGGCCTCTGCTAGGTAAGTGGAGCGGACCCTACCCTATCCTAGAAAGAAAAGGGGCGGTCACCCACCTGGTAGACCCTGGCTCTGACAGGAATCATAAGAGGGTCGTCCATGTCCACCGCCGCACACCCTACTATGACATGGCAGATGTGACCTTGCTCATGGTTCCAGATGAGGATCGGGAAGCAAAGAGTGAACCTGCCCCTGACCTGTCCAACAATCCAAAAGATGGGTCAGTGGAAGGTGCGGTCTTGACAGACACCCCACCTGCCCATCAGGAGACTGATTGCAGGCAAGTCCTAAATCACTTTGCTGAACTCTTCTTTTTGACCTCGCCAGACTGGCTGGTGTATCCATGATGTAGACGCTGAAGAAAGACTACCTGTCGAGAATAAAACATACAGGCAGACTGAACATGTGAAAGAGAGCATCAAAGCTGAAGTAAGTATGATGCTGGAATTGGGAGTTCTAAAGCCTTCTGAGAGCCCCTGGACCTGCCCAGTTGTCTTAATCCCCAAGCCTCATAGCCAGGGTGGTAAGAAAGAAATGAGGTTTAGGACCATTGGGGCGTGAATTCTGTGACCAAAAGCAATGAATACCAAACTCCATGGGCAGATTAACTTATTGACAGGTTGGGAGCAGCCAAGTATCTGAGTATGTTCGATCTCACATCAGAGTACTGGCAGATAGGTCTGACTCCAGGAGCAAAAGAAATATCTGCATTTTCAACCCCAGATGGGTATTATCAGTTCACTGTAATTCCCTTTGGTTTGAAACAGGCACCTGCCACTTTTCAAAGGTTGGTGAACTAAGCCCTTTGCTGTATTGGAATCCTTGAGTGCAGCATATCTACGCAATATTGCTGTCTTTAGCTCCACCTGGCAGGATCACCTGATCCACCTTAGGAAAGTACTGTGGGCTCTGAGAAGTGCAGGCCTCGTTATCAAGTCCTGCAAGTGCCAGATAGGGCAGGGAAAGGTTGCATACTTGGGTCACCTTGTTAGTGGAGGCCAGGTTCAACCCTTACAACCCAAGATCTAGACCATTCTGGACTGGCGGCTCCAACTACCCAGACTCAAGTGAGGGCCTTCCTTGGCTTCCCTGGTACTATAGGAGGGTTGTGAGGGATTATGTCACCATTGTGGCACCCCTCACAGAACTAACTTCCAAAAGAATGCCACAAATAGTGAACTGGACTGTGAGCTGTCTAAAGGCTCTTGACACGCTGAAGGAAGCAATGTGCTCTGCAGCTGTTCTGAAAGCTGCAGATTATGTCAAGCAATTCATTGTGCAGACTGATGCCTCGGAACATGGTATAGGAACAGTGCTATCCCAAACACATGACCAAGGTCAAGATCAGCCAGTGGCTTTCATCGGTAGAAGGCTAATCCCCAGGGAACAGCGTTGAAGTGCCATTTAGATCGACCCCTTTGCTGTGGTTTGGTCCCTTGAGAAGTTTAGGTCAAACCTCTTTGGCTCTCACTTCCTAGTTCAAACCGACCACAGGCCTCTCCGATGGTTAATGCAAATGAAAGGTGGAAATCCCAATTGGCTAAAGTAGTCCATCTCCCTACAGGAAATAGACTTTGAGGTGAAACAGAGACCTGGGAGTGCCAATGCAGATGGACTTTCCAGGTTGTGCCATTTAGACGATGGTAAATGTTACGTTATGTTAAAAATACTTATAAAGCGCGTGCACACCACAAGGTTTCATGGCGCTGTGGACAAGGGAGTCCTGCCGCTAAGTGATTCATTCATAAGCCTGGTGAAAGAGCCAGGTCTTTAAGAGTTTCCAAAATTGAGGATATGATATCCTCAATCTAATGTCCTGAGGGAGAGAATTCCAAAATTGAGGGGCCAGGACCGCAAATCTTAGTCCCCCCAATTTCAGCGTTTAAAGGACGAAGTAGCTAGGGGATTCAAATGGGAAGACCTAAGATCCCGAGTGTGGATATATCTCTGGACCCGAGTAGATACAGACAATGGGTAGTTGCCACTTTAATAACTTGTCCAAGTCATTAGATATGGTACAAACTCCAGCCAATCAGGCTACAGCACCCTCTGGAACCTTCTCCTCAGAGGCTCAGGCTCTCAGATTGTCTACCGCACGTCGTGTGAAGGGAGTCTCCCTGAGCTCTGCTCAGCACCTTTACCTTTTCCCTTCAGAAACTCTTCAGAATATCTTCACTGCTTTGTCTACTACAAAGAGATCACTCATCAAACACTGTGAGTCTTGTGGGAAACTCCGGATTCGTTCCGAAGACCCCCACAAAAAGTGTATCTACTGCCTACACACCCTGAACATCAGGTGAGAGATTGTAAAATCTGCAGGACTTTTCCTCAAAAGACTTTAAGAGACAGAGAGGGACGTCTACTTCTGTGGTTACAGAAACTCAAGACCAAGGATGATCCCTTATCAGATGTTGAGAGTGATTCCGCTCTCAGGACTGTCATCCCTAAGAAGAGGGCTTGTGAGGCGGAGATGGTATCTGCTAAGGTTAAGATGCTCAAGAAACACCACACCTCTACTCATGAAGGCCAGACTTCCTCCTCAAAAAGGGCTCCTGCTCCTTCTAAGGGACTACTTATGCCCTCTACGCCTCCGAGACCTGCCTCTAAGTCTCAGACGTCTTAGTCTATTCCTGCAACAAATTTGCCTAAAAAATGAGTTCCTCGTCGACAATGACTTCCGTCGCCACTTCTACAACGACGACTTCCACCTTCTCTTCTCCTCAACCTACAATGATTATGTCGTCAGCGTCCTCTCCATCGACGTTTGCCATGGTGTCGGTGAAGCCTAGGTCTTCTCCAACCTCCCTCACTTCGTCGTTGACGTAAAAGAGGTCTCTCTCCGGTCAGTCATCGACGGATGCCTCCACGCTGACGAGACGGTCGATGGCTCTCAAGGCTCCACCTGCTTCGTCGACGGTTGCCTCGTCGACAGCACAGAAGCCTTTCCTTACGGAAGTTCAACCACGCTCTTCGTCGTTGACCGCTGAGTCGGCGGCGGCATCCTTGATTCCATCTTCAGCTTTGATGTTTCTAGTCCCCTTGAAATCTTCAGCAACACTTTTGCCGCCTTCAGGAACGACGGATGTTTCCCCACTTCAATGTCAATGTAGGAACTTTTCTTTGGATATATTGCCATTTCAACCATCTCTAAATCTTTCTGTGGAGCCTTTTGACTATGGGGCTAATGAGGAGGTTTCGGAAGAGGATGACCGTTTCCGTGCTGCTCGTACTCCTTCCGAGCTTCTCATCAAATGACAAGATATTGATGATGACCAAGGATATGATTATTACCCTGAGCCTAATACTCAACCACTACTTGAGAATCCAACTGTGCAGATGCCCATGTCTCTCATCACTAATTTGCACCAGGTGCTTGATGACTACTTCCGCCGATTTCCTCCCTCGGAGTCGGCCTCATCTGTCCCACAGATGCCTCTTCCTCTGCCTTCATCGATCATCAGGCCGCCCCTCTGGTGGCATCGATGTCTCATCACCCGGAGGACGCACACACAACTGACGACGACAGAGAAGAAGGGGAGTGGGTGGTAGATCCCTCCTTACTGAGTGGGACAATTATTAAATTCAGACTCCGTCACCTACTGACAAAACTGAAGAGCCGACCTGGCACACATCCCTGTGTGCTATTCCCATGAACACTGCTAGAGGGATGTCTTACACATATCTCAGGCAGTGAGTTAAAGTTCGCAGATTTATATATTGCAGCTCATCACCTGTGATGGTTTACAGACGTTGTCTATGGGTACCGGGAGATACAGTGATTGCCCAGAATCACAGGATGTTGCTTCTGAAGCAGAGACTCAAACCCGGATCCCCAGTTCCCGAGTTGGCAGCTCTGGCTGCTGCACCACATCCCCCCCTCCTGTGAGGGCATATCTGCATGAAATGCCCCTGATGCCCCTGCAATATCCTAGTCGATTCCTGGATATTGTAAGGGACCAGGGAAGTCATAGTAAGTACATAGGCTGGACACTCGTCATTATGAGTTCGCCAGCTCCATGATGGCTTCACTGAAATATGTGATGTTTGGCACCAAGCATCTCAACATAATAAACTTGTGCTGATTCCAGTGTAGATTTTATTACAAATTGCACACAGAGGGCCCCTTAGAGGTGTCCCCTGAAACCTACCAATCCTTAGTGTGGTCATTGACTGGCCCGAGTCAGCCTGCTACCACCAGAGTGTGTTCTGACCTCAGGGGAGAGTGCCTGAGCACTCTGAGGCTGACAACAATGCATTTCCAGGGTGGAGGTGTTCACCTCTCCCCCTGGACAGGAAGAGCCATCCGTGGTGGGGAGCTTCAAAGATCTTGCCTCCTTTGTAATGCAACCCCAGCCTCTCCTGTTCGAAGGAGCTGGCCTCCATCCTGTCCTTACCTCCTTTTTGGCGGCAGGACAGGCCGGAAACCTTTGGTAGAATAGGAGATGTGCCCCCCTCTGCCAACTACACCCCTCGGTTGCTGGAGGCTAGGTCAAGTACACTTTTCAGTGCCCACCATCTTGAAGATGATGCGACTTATCTACTTAGGGCTAGGACTGTGTCCTCCTCTCACAGAAGGTGGGCATGTTAGAGGGCCCATTCGACACTACCTGTCACTCTCTTGTAACACCCTTAAATCTAGTTTTTAGGTGGCATCACCAGTCCATGAACTTCAGTTCCAGACGACCTAAGAAGAGCCAGGCACTACCGATCTGCACCAGCAGAGAAGATTGCAGAGAACTACTGTACACAGGTGTTCCAGGACCTTTTGTCTAAAGTAAAACCTGGGGGGCGTGGCTAAGATGGCGAGTTGAGCGGACGTGTTTCGCGTGGCTCCCCGGCCCTAACCCCGAAAATCCAGAGTAATAGCTAGGAAATCCCCCTGAAACTCCTCCACGCCGCTGCGACAGGGCTGGGCCACAAAGCGACGCACTTTTTGCCTACTTCTGCAACGGCGGCGGGAGCCTTCACACCGTAGAAGCCGGGACCGGCGCAATGGCGGCGCCGAACTGCCCAGCGGAGCCCGCGGCCTGACGACGACCTGCTGGAGTGGAATCCTGCCCTGCCGGGGACGTTAAGGGGCAACTGGACCGCCGGCGCAGCGGGAGGCCAAATCTGGGCGATCGACGGTTCCGACGGGCCCGAGCACCACCTACGGCCCCAGCTGGCCTCCACTACCTGAGGCCCCGGCGTTGGGCCTAGCCTGGACATCTGCGGGACTCGACCCCAGGTGAGTGCCGAACCGGATCCCTGGGCGGACGCAGCCCGCAGATTGCACCAACGCAAGGACCCGCGCCCAGACTCAGACGATGGGTCCGGACCCGGAGGGCCGAGTCCCACACACCAGCTAGCGGCCCTCCCGGCGGATAGGCGCCAATTGAGACCCCGGCGCCGGGCCTAGTCGGGAGGCGGGAGAACATAGCCAGACAGGCGGCCTCCAGCTGTACCGGAGCGCACAGACGGGCCTACACCTGTACACTGGCATCGCACCACTGGCGCCTACGACTGGCAGCGACGCACGATGGGCTATCGGACCCGGTCCTGATGAAGTCGGGCCCACACTTCCGAGGCCCCCCAGCTCAGGTCAGTGCAGCGGCGCCTTGGCGCACCCTCAATACCACAGGAGGCATGGCCTTGGGAGCTTGACCCTAAGCGGCCCAAAGCGGCATATTGAGAGCGGTTGACCGGACCCCGGAGCCTGCGGCCTCGGACCCACACGGCGGCAATCACAGGAAATAAGCTCAGGGCGCCTAAGCGAACTACGCCTTGCCGAGGTCCCTGCCATCGCTGAGCTGAGCCAAGCCTTGCCGGTGTCCCGCTGCCACTGGGCTGACCCTGCCGGACCTGGCCCGACTGCGCAAGGAATAAACGACTAGACCCAGACATCCGGAGAGGCCTACACCATAGGAGAGGGGGACACGCAAGCACCGATAGAACCACCCCACCGGCCCCCATTGCCTGCAGCCGCACGCAGCACCCCAAGGAACACTGGACTGGGCAGTGAGTGGAAGATACCTCGGGCCCTAACCCGCTGCACAGCATCATCCTGGACTGGCTGACGTAGTCCCCCCAAAGCGTCACCTCTGCACCCACTTCACCCAGCTTCACTTACTGAGACTCTGGGAAACGCTCTGCCTTTGGAGCCCTCCTGATCCACCCCGGTGACTGGGGTTATGGCAAACACAAGTCGCAGAGCAGGCCGCACAATACCGGACATGCTAGCCAAGACCGCCACAAAAGGAGATAAGGCCCGCACACCCCCATCGCCTACCACCCAGGCCACCGCTACACCGCAGGATGACGGTAGCGCCCCAATCATGAAGGCGTTCCTGGAAACCCTATTTAATACCCTGCGGGACGACTTTACGGCCCTGAAACAGGATCTGGCCGGGGAACAACGAGAATTGCGCAGAGACGTGGACAGCCTGGGTGAACGGGTGGAGGCAGTGGAGACCACAGACCAAGCTCGCAGCGAAGAAGTTGAATTCTTGCGGCAAGAGGTGCTCCAGCTCCGAGAACAACAGGTAGACCTTCAGGCGCAAGCGGAGGACCTCGAAAACCGTTCCCGGAGGAACAACATCCGCGTGCGGGGAATTCCATTAAAAGCCGAGGGGAACAGCGTGACATGCTACCTACAAGAGCTCTTCAGGGAGATCCTTGGGGAACCAGCCGACTTTGAGGTCCGCATTGACCGAGCACACAGAGTGGGGCTGAACAGACGGGGCCCTGCCCCTCCACCAGACGTTCTGGCCTTCCTCCCCGATTTCCCGCTGAAATACCGTATCCTGAGGGAGGCACGCCAGAAGCAGCATCTCACCTTCCGAGGCCACTCGGTGGCCTTATTTCAGGACCTCTCGGCCATCACACTACAGAAACGGAAATCCTTCCGAACTGTCACGACCTTTCTCCAAGAGAAAGGGATACCATATGTTAGACGGGACCTGGAGGGTCGGCCGAGGAAAAGGGGAGAGGTCTCCGGGGAGAGCCGTCTCCAGCGATCGTACAGACAAGTAACTTCCCCCCCACAGAATAGGCACCACACAAGGATAAGATTTAACATTTTTATAAGTAAACTTGAAGTACGGTAGGATGGTACAAGGAGGTCTGGACTCAGGGGTCCCCTCGATTCTAGTCTCTTGGATAGGAAAGGGGTAGCGGGACAGTCTTATTACCAATCTGGTAGGTACAATGAGATGGTGGATAGCTCTCAATCCTCGAGCTCGGCGTTCTTGAAGGACGGGTTGCGGCAGCGCCAGCAGATCCCGGAGTGGTCGAAGGTGGCAACGGGCCGCGGCAGCGCCAGCAGGTCCCGGCGAAGATGGTAGTTACAACGGATCGCGGCAGCGCCAGCGGGTCCCAACGACGATGGTAGTTACAACGGATCGCGGCAGCGCCAGCCGGTCCCAAGGAAGACGGTAGATTGCAGAGGGCCGCGGCAGCGCCAGCGGCAGGACGACAGTTCACAAGGAGGGGCTACGGCAGCGCCAGGAGTCCGTCAAGGATGAGTTCTTCTCGGTGTCTCTCGACTCCAGGATACAACTGCCTTCCTGCTCTGGAGCTGCCCCAGTTATAGGTCTGGCGCCCTTTGATGTCCGGACCCTCGCACTTGGAGGTCGGGAGGTCCGGGATGAGGGAGTCCAGACACCCAGCAGGGGGGTGGAGCCAGCGCCCGGGGAGGCTGGGGCGATCGGCACCTGGCGGGGGAGAGCCATCGACACTTCTTTCTCCCATTGACCTGCCAAGTGGTCCGTTCACCTCCTGGGTGGATGGTGGTGCCGGGCTGTCGGGGCCTGGCCAGGCCCAGGGTTGGGGTCGAGCTGAGGCCACACGGCCTCGTGGTGCAGTGTCTAAGATGGCGGCCGGGCTGGGCAATGGTGCTGGTGGGGGCCCGGGCCGGTAATACAGAGATGTCCGGGAGCAGGGGTCCCGTAGGGGACGGTTTGTGAGTCGCTTCTGGGAGTAGCACCTGGATAGCTGGTGTCCGGGCCCTGTCGTGCGGGGAGGGAGCGAGCCCATCATGTGGCCCTGTCCAACATGCGTCCCCCCCAGCTGAAGGCGAGGAGAGTCACCCATCTTCTTGGGGACTTTCCTCGTCGAGGCGGAAAAAGCGTGACAGGCCATTCGCGTTGGCGTGGTCTTGGCCAGGGCGGTGCTCCACAGTGAAGTCCATCCCCTGCAGGGAGATGGACCATCGCAACAGCTTGGGATTCTCCCCCCGCATTTGCATTAACCATTGCAGGGGGCGATGATCTCTCTGCACCCGGAAGTGGGTACCGAAGAGGTAGGGCCGGAGCTTCTTGAGGGCCCACACTACTGCGAAGGCCTCCCTCTCGATGGTGCTCCAGCGCTGTTCCCGGTCCAGTAGGCGTCTGCTGATGAAGGCTACTGGTTTGTCGACTCCCTCGGGATTCAGTTGGTCGGAGGCATCAGTCTGGACGATGAACTCTCAGCTGTAGTCGGGAGCCTGGAGCACAGGGGCGGTGCACATGGCGGCCTTCAGCTTCTCGAAGGCCGCTTGACAGTCAGGAGTCCAGTTGACTCTTTTTGGCTGGTTCTTGGATGTAAGTGCCGTGAGGGGCCCTACAATGCTGCCATAGTCCTTCACAAACCGCCGGTAGTATCCGGTGAGCCCCAGGAAGGCTCGGACCTCAGTTTGGGTGATAGTGGCTGCCAGGACTGGATGGCAGCGATCTTGAGCTGGAGGGGGGCCACCAGACCGCTCCCCACTTGGTGTCCGAGGTAGGTCACGGACCCCTGGCCAATCTGGCATTTGCTGGCCTTGATTGTGAGGCCGGCCTGTTGGAGGGCCTGCAGGACCTCTCGGAGGTGGTTGAGGTGGTCTGACCAGTGGCGGCTGTACACCGCGATATCGTCCAGGTAGGCGGCGCTGAAGTCTCCGAGGCCCGCCAATACCTGGTTCACCAGTCGCTGGAAAGTGGCGGGAGCATTTTTCATGCCGAATGGCATCACTTTGAACTGGTAGTGGCCATCCGGGGTGGAGAAAGCTGATCGTTCTTGGGCCCTGGGGGTGAGGTCGATCTGCCAGTACCCCGCTGTCAGGTCGAAGATGCTGAGGTAGCGGGCAGCCCCCATGCGGTCAATCAGCTCATCTGCTCGGGGAATAGGGTGAGCGTCGGTTCGGGTGACAGCGTTCAGCCCCCGATAGTCAACACAGAATCGGAGCTCAGGGGTGGTGCCGGGGGTAGCAGCTTTGGGGACCAGTACGACTGGGCTGGCCCAAGGGCTGTCCGAGGGTTCGATGACTCCGAGGGTGAGCATCTTGGAGACTTCGGCTTGGATGCAGGCACGTGCCCGATCTGGCACGCGGTACGCCCGATGTCTGATGGGGGGACTGTCCCCCGTGTCCACGTCGTGTAGGCACCAGGGGGTGACCCCTGGGGTGAGGGAAAAGAGAGCCGCGAACTGCAGCAGGAGCGCCCGACAGTCTTGGCGCTGCTCTGAGGTCAGGGCATCTGACAGCCGGACCCCGTCTACTGAACCATCCTTTTCACGTGTCCTCAGTAGGTCAGGGAGGGGCTCGGAGTCTTCTTCTGTCCCACTGTTGGTAGCCATCAATAGGCTGAGCTCCGAGCGCACAAAGTGAGGCTTGAGTCTGTTAGCGTGGAGGACCCGGAGGGGGTTCCGGGAAGATTCCATGTCGATGAGATAGGTGACGGGGCTCTTGCGTTCGACCACCTTGAAGGGCCCCGTCCACTTATCCTGCAGAGCACAAGGTTCGGTGGGGGACATCACCCAGACTTGCTGGCCAGGTACGAACTCTATGGAGGAGGCGTTCTGATCGTACCATTTTTTCATGTCCTCCTGACTGGCTTCAAGATTGGCTTTGGCGATTTATCGGAACCGCCTGGTCTGATTGCGGAGGGTCAGGAGGTACTTGTAGACGTCTGGAGGGGTTTTCAGGGGGGCCATCTCCCAACCTTCTTTGACTAGACTGAGGGGCCCTCGAACAGGGTGCCCGTACAAGAGTTCGAAGGGGCTGAAGCCGAGGGACTTCTGAGGGACTTCTCGGTAGGCGAAGAGGAGGCATGGGAGAAGCACATCCCACTGGCGGCGGAGGGGCTCTTCTAACCCCATAATCATTCCCTTGAGTGTACGGTTGAACCGCTCAACCAGTCCGTCCCCCTGTGGGTGATAGGGGGTTGTGAATCGGTAGGTGACCCCGTACTGCTGCCAGAGGGATTTCATGTATTTCGAAATGAAGTTCGTGCCTCTGTCGCTGACGACTTCCCGGGGGAAGCCCACTCGAGAGAAGATCCCCATTAAGGCTCGGCCGACCACCGGTGCGGTTACAGTTCGAAAGGGGGATGGCCTCGGGATAGCGGGTGGCATGGTCCACCAGTACCAGGATAAAACGATGTCCTTGTGCTGTTCGGGGGTCCAGGGGCCCCACAATGTCTATTCCCGCTTTTTCGAACGGGGTGGTAACCACGGGAAAGGGCTGCAGGGGTGCCTTGAGTTTGCGGCCGCTCTTCCCGCTGGCCTGACAAGTGGGACAAGACCGGCAGTGGTTGAGCAAGTCATTTCTCATTTTGGGCCAGTAAAAGTGGGTCACCAGGCGGTTGTAGGTTTTGTCCTGACCCAAGTGTCCGGCCAGGGGGACATCGTGGGCCAAGTTCAGCAGGAAGTCTCTAAAACGGAGGGGCACCACTAATACTCGACTGGCCCCCAACTCGGCGATTCTCTGTTCACTGTACAATAGATCATTGTCCCAATAGATCCAGTGAGCCCCGGCGGTATCTCCCGCGCTCTGGGCGAGGGCTTGTTGTCGTAGTCCCTCGAGGGAGGGACATGTCTTCTGTTCTTGACGGAATTGCTCCTGTGTGGGTCCCCCTTCTTGACGCCACTGGGCCAGGTCTGGGAGGTCCTGGGGCTGAATAAGTTCTTCTGGGGTTTGTTCTGGGGGGTCGACGGTGGCGGCGTCCCCCACTGGAGCGATCGGGGGAGGAGGTGCTGGCCATTCGGGTTCTTCTGGTCGGGGGATGGTGCGGGCCGCCATGGACCGGGTGGTTACGCACGCCCAGTCTGGAAGGCCCAACATCCCCAGGTGCTCTCTTCTTTCTACAGCGGCCCACGGGGAACTCTCAAGATCGTTCCCCAGGAGACAGTCCACGGGGGCATCATCACGGACCGTCACCTTCAGCATGCCGGATACTCCTCCCCACTCGAAGGGGACGCAAGCCATCCGGCACATGCTCTCTGAATTGTCGGCTGACCGGACGGGGCAGAGAATGTTCGGTGTTATTTGCTCGGGGGTCACCAGGTGACAGCGGACGGCCGTCACACTGGCCCCGGTGTCACGTAGGGCTTCGGCCTTGCGCCCATTGATGCTCACCCACTGACTATACTTTCTGGTGTTGGCGGGTAGGGGAGCCCGCGGGACCATGTCTCTCCCCCCTAGGCACGCCAGGACCATGGCGGCCGGCTCCCACTCTTGTTGCTCGTGTTCGTACTCTTCCTGGTCCTCGGAGACTTGCTCTTCACCGAGGGCGGCGGCTGCTACCTGGCGGGGCCTCGGAGTCTGTTCTGTGGACAGTTCGGGTCATTGGCGTAGTGACCCACTCGCTGGCAACGGTGACACGTGACATTGGCTCTGAACCCCGGGCGCATCGGGGGGTTGCCCCTGTTGGCCGGGGGCGGGGTGCTGGTGGCGGGAGCGGGCGGGACGGTGTCTTTCCCCAGGCCCTGGCCTCCTCCTCCTCCTCGGGGGCGGTGGAGGCCTTGGTTGTTCCGGTTCTGCTCGTTCGGGCCACCCCGGCCCACTCGGGTGCTCTCCCATCGGTCAGCCTCGGCGGCGAGCTGCCGTGGATCAGTCATTTTACTGTCGAGGAGGTGCTGCCTGAGCTCGACAAAGCAGTTATTGGAGAGGTGCTCCCACACAACAAGGTTAAAAAGCTGCTCGTAGGTAGTTACGTTGCTCCCCTTGATCCACCCCTCGAGGGCTCGGCTGAAATAGTTCACATATTCCACCCAAGTGGTACCCGGGATTCGGGTGCAGTCGCGGAACCTCTGGCGGTACATTTCGGGTGTCAGCCCATATCGAGTGAGGAGGGCGGCCTTCATGTGGTCATAGGACGTCATTTGGTGATCCGGGAGCTGTAACAGGGCATCACGGCCTTCGTTGACGAACCTCCCCCATAGACAGGCTCCCCAGTCACTTCGATCGATCCGGTGGGAGGACATGGCGATCTCATAGGCCTTGAACCACTGTTGTATGTCGTTGTTTCGGTAGAACTCTCGGACGACATCTTTGGGAATGTGGACCTTTGATTCTGAAATTCCTGGGGTGCGTGGTTGCTCGGTCACCCCCAGGTCCTTGCCTTGCTTACATAGTTCTATTTCGGCTAGTTTGCGCTCGTGTTCATATGCCAGTCTTTTCTCCCCAAGCTCTCTTTGTCTTTGTTTTTCCTCTCGCTCTTCTCGGAGCTGTAAGTGTTCTAAGTTCAGTTTTTGTTCCGCTAGTTTTAGTTCTCCATCCATTTTGAGCCGTGCCAACTCTAATTCATGCAGTCTGGATTTCTCTCGCTCTTGGATCTCTTCCCGGGAGAGACCTGCCCTCCTTTCCTCGGGAGGAGCGGGGTCAGTTTCCGGGGCTTCGCTATGTTGGTCCCGGGGACCAGCGGGGTTTACCTCCGCCCATGCTTCTAGGGCGTGTTTAAAGTCATCTTTTGTGCTCAGACCGGTGGTAGCAATGCCCAGTTCTATACAAAATTGTTTTAATTCTCGATGGTTGTATTCCTCCAGCTTGTCCATTTGGAATTTCTCTGCAGACCCGCTCTCTTGGGCCGGCATTGTGGTTTAGT
This sequence comes from Lissotriton vulgaris, assembly GCF_964263255.1. NCBI lineage: Eukaryota > Metazoa > Chordata > Amphibia > Caudata > Salamandridae > Lissotriton > Lissotriton vulgaris. Next base: position 103,510,695 of record NC_141685.1, on the reverse strand, counting down.
CGTGGGGTGAGTTGCTTTCTGTACGATTACGCGTTGGTTCGGATCGCGCCGCTGGCCACCAATGTTAGACGGGACCTGGAGGGTCGGCCGAGGACAAGGGGAGAGGTCTCCGGGGAGAGCCGTCTCCAGCGATCGTACAGACAAGTAACTTCCCCCCCACAGAATAGGCACCACACAAGGATAAGATTTAACGTTTTTATAAGTAAACTTGAAGTACGGTAGGATGGTACAAGGAGGTCTGGACTCAGGGGTCCCCTCGATTCTAGTCTCTTGGATAGGAAAGGGGTAGCGGGACAGTCTTATTACCAATCTGGTAGGTACAATGAGATGGTGGATAGCTCTCAATCCTCGAGCTCGGCGTTCTTGAAGGACGGGTTGCGGCAGCGCCAGCAGATCCCGGAGTGGTCGAAGGTGGCAACGGGCCGCGGCAGCGCCAGCAGGTCCCGGCGAAGATGGTAGTTACAACGGATCGCGGCAGCGCCAGCGGGTCCCAACGACGATGGTAGTTACAACGGATCGCGGCAGCGCCAGCCGGTCCCAAGGAAGACGGTAGATTGCAGAGGGCCGCGGCAGCGCCAGCGGCAGGACGACAGTTCACAAGGAGGGGCTACGGCAGCGCCAGTAGTCCGTCAAGGATGAGTTCTTCTCGGTGTCTCTCGACTCCAGGATACAACTGCCTTCCTGCTCTGGAGCTGCCCCAGTTATAGGTCTGGCGCCCTTTGATGTCTGGACCCTCGCACTTGGAGGTCGGGAGGTCCGGGATGAGGGAGTCCAGACACCCAGCAGGGGGGTGGAGCCAGCGCCCGGGGAGGCTGGGGGCGATCGGCACCTGGCGGGGGAGAGCCATCAACACTTCTTTCTCCCATTGACCTGCCAAGTGGTCCGTTCACCTCCTGGGTGGATGGTGGTGCCGGGCTGTCGGGGCCTGGCCAGGCCCAGGGTTGGGGTCGAGCTGAGGCCACGCGGCCTCGTGGTGCAGTGTCTAAGATGGCGGCCGGGCTGGGCAATGGTGCTGGTGGGGGCCCGGGCAGGTAATACAGAGATGTCCGGGAGCAGGGGTCCCGTAGGGGACGGTTTGTGAGTCGCTTCTGGGAGTAGCACCTGGATAGCCGGTGTCCGGGCCCTGTCGTGCGGGGAGGGAGCGAGCCCTTCATGTGGCCTGTCCAACACCATATTCATGGGGCCATCCTTTTCGAATAATCTTCAAGTGGCAGGGTGCCCTACACCAGATGAGATCCTTCGTTGACACCTGTACCTTGCTGGGCCTCGACGCTGAGGAGGAGGAGCCGCCTGGGGAACTGTCGCAAAGGCGGCAAGGCGGGGGTCCCTCCTCATCGCAAGCTGATGGATGGCAGCAAGTAAGGAGACGACGCCACCCTAAGAAAGGCCTCAAACCAGACCCTGAAACAGTAGCCCAGGAACAGGCTGCTGCTATCCAGGAGGGGGTCAAGGACACGACGAGCCCGGACTGACGGAATGAGGTTTGGGGGTTGATTTAATGCATCTAATTCACAGAAGGGGGGGGGGGCGGGGAGCCATGGGAGCTAATGGTGCCGCGCTCCTCTACATTGAACCTTCATTTACTGACTCTACAGGCCATGTCTGACTCTGGATAGGCCTGGGACTATGACTCAAATTTGGGACTCACAAGTTGAGGTTGGGGGGGGGGGGAGGGCGGAGCGGGCAGTTGGGGAGAGGCTGGGTGGGTTATCTCTGGCTATTGGAGGGAGCAGCGTTGGGAAGTTGGGGTCAGGGTGGGATCCAAGGGTGTTGTGGGGTGGGGGTGTTGGGGGGTAGGGGGTGGGGCGGGCCCTCCTTGTCCAAGGCCATTTTATTTTGAAGTTCCAGGTCCTGTTCGGCGGGACGCGCTACTTGGCACAGGCCACTCTAACCAGTTAGAATATCCCGCCCACTGACTATTCTTTCCCTCAATGTAAGAGGGCTCAATAACCCCATTAAGCGCCGAGCGATCCTCTCCCTCCTGGAATATACTGCAGCCGATATATGCCTTCTACAGGAGACGCATCTGCTGCCAAAGGACCACCACCGCCTTAAATCCCGAGCCTTCCCCTTGCAGTTTTTCTCCTCAGCAGCTAAGAAAGTGGCAGGAGTAGCAATATTGGTGTCCAGGTCCTTTCCCGGTCAGGCTCTACAGAAGGAAGCAGAGCTCAAGGGTAGGCTGCTAGTACACCGCTTTCTGATGGGGGACACGCATTCCTAATAGGTTCCATATACGCACCTAATGAGGGCCAGGAGAAATTTCTTCACGCAGCACTAGAGATCTCAACATAGTGTTCCACAACACAGCTGACCGCTCTAACCAGCGATACGGGCAAGTAGGGGCACTCTCTGAGGCAGCTCGCACACACCTGGCTGACCTGGGTTTGACAGATTTATGGAGACACCTTCATCCTCAAACCACGGCATACACTTACTACTCGGCAGCTCATAAGACATACGCGAGACGTGATTATTTTTTATGCTCCCCACAGCTGGTCCTCCGCGCACAAGATGTCGACATCCTACCGACCTCACTATCAGACCATTCGCCGATGCTGGCATCCTTTCTCTTCCCGAGCACACCCGGCCGCCGTCCACGATTTAAGCAGACGATCGCAGCACTTCCCCCTGAACACGGTGGTGTGGGGGTTCCTGATCTCACTCTGTATTTCCAAGCAACACAACTCCACACCTTGGTTGAATGGCATCAGCTAGAGTCAGGCAAAACCTGGCTCTTCCAAGACCATGCGGTGGCAGCTAAGCCTCTTCAGGCCATCCCGTTTCTGCCTAAGGGACATAGACCACCTAACCTCTATGCGTCCCACATCACGAGCACAGTCCTGGAGATATGGGACAAGGTGGCGGTCCGGCATGAACTGACCTCATTCCCCTCACCGATGACCCTGCTCTTTGATAACCCCGACTTTACTCTGGGCCTGGACCCCAGGGCATTCACGGATTAGAGACGCACTCCCTGCAGGGAACTGGGACACATGTTTGATTTAAATGGGATCCTACCCTTTCAGAAAGTAAAAGAGGATTATGGCATTACGGAAGAGGATCGTCTGCCCTATCTACAATTACGTCATGGGGCTTTACAACCCGCGGTCAGACCTGGTGCACAACGCTTACTCACCGCATACAAGAAGTGGCTCCTGACGCGCTCCTCAGATAAGAAACTGATCTCAGACTTATACCAACAACTCCTCCTCACCAACAAATTCACACACAACGCGGGGAGGGTCCGGTGGGAGAGAGACTTAGGAAGGCAGCTCACACACAAGGAGTGGGGGGGTACATATCACAGGGCCAGACACTCAGCTTACCACACAGGCCTCACAGAAACTCTGACTAAGGTAGCCACCTATTGGTACCACACACCAGAACGTCTACACCAATGGGACTCCCGTGTTAGTGACCGGTGCTGGAGGGGCTGTGGAGAACAGGGCACATTGGAGCACCTACTATGGAGCTGCGACTACTTGCAGCCCTACTGGAAATCCATTCTACACGAGATAGACTCCCACCTAGACACTCAACTTCCCAGATTCCCAGCATATGTCTTGCTCGGCCTCCCTAGCACGCTAATGTACCCATTGAAGTCCAGGAGAGGGCATTGGGGGCAGCTGTACAGAACATTGTGGCACACTGGCGGTCTGCTCAACCGCCCCCGCACACTGTCTGTCTACACAGACTCTGGACAATATTGGGGATGGAAAAGTTATCTGACTTTGCTTACTGGCGAATTCAGGGAACTAAGTTGCCCCCGTTACTTGCGCTTACTGCGACTGGCTGACACCCCAATTGAGGAAGTAGACGCCCGGCCACGGAAGCGCGAGTCCATACTCAGGGTTTAACATACATCCCCATACCCGAGATGGAGGACTATCTCCCTGCACTTGGTTTTTCTTTTTCCTTTTTATGGCTTTGCCTTACTGGACAAGGAGGGGACGAGGGAGGGAGTGGGAGGGGGCGGAAATCGAGACCCAAGCTTCCCACGACAGGGGCCCTGTTCCAGGGACGCCGCTTGTATTTCTTTTGCATTCCAAATGATAGGAGCTCCCTGTATGTGGCTCAGTACTGATATACCAATTGACAACTGTGGTCTCTTTGTTTTTTCTGTTCTGATGAAAATAATAAAAGATTTAAACCATAAAATAAAACCTGGATCCCCTATGAACTGCTGCCCACTACACGTCCTAAAAGAAGCCTTCACCGGCCTCCCGGGTCCAGCCCGCTCTCTTCTGAATGAGTCCCTAGTCCAGGATTGTGTCCCTAAGGCCTTTAAAGAGGCAATTGTGGTTCCCCTTCTGAAGAAATCAGGGGCAGACCCCCCGATCCTGTTGAATTACCGCCCATTCTCCTTGCTGCAAAGGTACTGGAGGCTCATGTGGTAATGTAATGTAATGGACACTTGTATAGCTCAGCTGTCACCCAAAGGGTATCCCGGAGCCTAAAGATTACCAACCAGCAGGGACAGAGCAGAATTGTCCAAGATCACTTATCTGGGGAAAAGTCTAGTTTTCAGTTCCTTCCTGAGCCGAGACGGCATTCAGTTGCCTAAGTTCCAGGGGAAGATCATTCCACAGCCTGGCAGCTGTAAAGCTGAAAGATCTTCCACCCATTCGAACCTTTTTTGCTCGGGGGACATAGACCAGATTCGCAGAGGAAGGGTGGAGGGATCTGGCGGGGGCATACCATACAAATTTCCTTTGTACGATTTTAGGCCCAGTTTTGTGTACAACCCTGTGGACAATACAGAGTGCCTTAAAGTGTACTCTCTGTACAACGGCAGCCAGTGGAGATCTTTTAAGGGCAAAGAGGCCGAGGCTCCACGTGGCGGGGTCATTGCCAATTTAGCCGCCATAGTCTGTATTCTTTGTAAGTTCTTTAACAATCAGCCTGGAGCACCCAGTAGGAGTGCATTACAATAGTCTATTCTGCTCAGGACAATACTCCGTACCACTAAAGGTCTAGCAGAAGTGGGTGGTGAAGTGCCTGTCCAATTTTATTGAACAATCCAACTATCGCGACTCACATTAAGCTGGGTTTCGGCCTGCCCACTCAATGGAGACCGTAATCCTGGCGTTATTGGACTCCCTGCGAGAGAAGGCTGACGGGGGTACTCCTCAGGCCCTGGTGCTGATGGATCTCTCGGCCGCCTTTGACACGGTCGACCATGGTATCTTGGTGGATCGTGTCAAATAGGCTGGCATTCAGGGCTCATCCCTTAGCTGGATTAGCTCCTTTCTAGAGGATCGATCCCAAGCAGTCTAGAGCGAGAGTCCACCATGAGCTGACCTCTTATGGACTTCTCAACGTTACCTGCAGCCTCTGCAAGGAGACCCCCTCAACCGTGACCTGCTCTGGTATGCCTTTTCTGACACCAAAAGGCACCCTTGCAACCACACGTCCTGGGCTTTGGTGAAGAGGACAAAGGGTGTTGCTACGTCCCAGAGAATCAAAACTTACCATGACAGCTTTCGGTTTCCTTCGACCGGCCTCCAGGGCTGAGCCTGCAGACCTTTTCCAACTTGGCCTGTCTTTGATGCTGTGTTGGCATCTTGCACCCTGTGTCCCTGTGCTGCTGGTGGTGTGGTGTTGTCATGGTGCTGCCTTGGGCCATGTCCAGTGTTGGCCTCAACCCCCAGAGACTCGTTCCCCCAAGCGCTGTTACTTACCTGTACGCAGCCTCTGTCCGATTGCCCCAGTCCCCCTTTGTTTGTATTGGGTTTCCAACCTTGAACTTGCACTTGCACCCGGGCGCCCCATTGCCGCTGGTGGTGCACTGTAGGTTCTGAACTGAACCTTGTCCAATACTAACCTTAACTTCCGAAGAATGGTCTTGTAAGGAGATGTTCCCTGTATGTATGTTGAATGTTTTCTTCACCCCGTAGGTTAACATTGCAAAGTCTGTAAATTGCACTAATTGGCCACTTTTTATATTGAACAGAATTTCTATTGCAAAACGTATTTACTCTAGATGAAATTCTGTGGTTCCACAAAATAAATGTAACCAAGTGTCATTTTATAAATTGTTCTCAAATTCATTCATGAGTGTGTGTTATTTATTGCCCCTTTGTGTACAACACTGTGTGTCATTTATTGCCACTGTGTTTACAACAAATGCTTAACACTACCCTCGGATACGTCTAACTGCTCCTCCACACTACCACAAAAGAGCATTAGTATTATGTACTTTAGCCTCTGTAAAACCTCTGGGGATCCACTGGGCTCTCTGCATGCTATACCTCTTTTTGGCATAGTATAGTGAGAGCCGACTCCCCACACTCAAGTTCTCACACTCAGACATAGACAGACAGACACACACACTCTCTCTCTCACACACACATTCTCACACATACCCACCCTACCTCACATAAGAAACATATGTTTTGCTTCTAAATGACACCTTCAACTAGGACCATAAGTAAATAGGTTCAATCAGAATGCAGAAGATCCTACTAGTAAGAATATCTGTGCAGTCATCCCCATGACAGGAAAGAAGAAATGGAAATGAATTAATAAAATGCTTTAGGAGGCTAAGTATTCTTAAACTAAGAAATGAATGAAAGATAAACCAGGAATAGAGAGAAACAAAAAAATAAATAAGAAAGAGAAAAAAGAGTAAAATAAAGATAATAAAAACAAGGGAGATAGAAAGTACGAAAGAAAGAAATGTGGCTCCCATATATTATATTCAGCAGTGCTTGTAATATGGTGGCCAAGATATCCGTCACGTTTGTGTCTGAGTAACCAAGGCCAGCGAACTTTAAATCAGGCTCTTGACACTTTGCAATGTTGCTGCTCTTAACTGTGCACCATTACTTCCTCAGAAGTCACGGGCAAGAGGCTCCTGGTCGCCTGTCACATACTTTTTATAATTACAAGGGTGTGACAACACCACATAAACAACAAGTGCAGATTAAACCACAGGGTTCAAATAAACCCCCACACACACACACACACCGTAAGATTAAACCACACAAGCCTCAGTAACAGGTAACTAATACAAAGACTGATGGACATAATGAAGCAGACCTAGAGATACATGCATAGCACAGACAAGATAAAGGTCTTGGTTTAGAGTTTGGTGAGCAGGGTACTCCTTCACAAGCGTGGTGGAGTATCCTGTCCAACAAACGGATGGTCGGCCTGATCTAGTGCAAGTCAGGTGGATTGTCATGTGTCCAGCTTTCTTGCGTGGCGTCGGAATAAATACATCGGACGGCCATTCCTTTTCAGATCACGCAGTCTGAAGTATTTTTCTCTTATTCAGGACCACCAGGGAATACTTGGCAGTCGTGATGGGAATTTCTTTTTAAACGAACCTCACTTCCTGGGGGAAAATTAATCAGGGAGAATGTTCCAAGGGTGTGAGGGTGATAAGTTATTGGTTTTTAAAAACAAACTCCAGCTTTGGAAGCTTGTTTTTGAAAAACACAAAAGTTGGTGAATAGTCGCCTGAAACATGGCAGCCGCTCACCACCCCTGCAGTGCCTTCAGAGGAGCCACCATGGCTGCTGCTCCTCTGAAGGGACAGAGAGCACCACAGGGCCAGCAGAGATCGCTAACAAATCGGGTGATCCTTTGGACTTTAAATCAAACCCATAGCTTTGACAATTGACAAATAGAGAAAAGAGAGAGTTAATTAGAATGCTGCCTATATGTAATTACTTGTATATGAATAAGTAAATGACAATGCGCTGCTGTGTTTCTTACCTTAACGATGCCGTTTTAAAAACAAATCTGCTATATAAGTCTCATTGGTTTATCTCTGCAATGTCAGCTTAACAAGTTTCCGGTTAAGTTAAATCATGTCATACTGGAAAAAGATAAATAAAGCAAAAAATAAAATAAAATGTCTAGAAAACATAAAAGGACCAAACTTCAGCTTGACAAAGCAAGCGAGTTTCAGTCCCGCCTCTATGTTCAATCCAGTTCCGGGGCCACGGGATAGGCAGGGGCTACTGCATTGAGGTCACTTTCCTTTGATGTCACAAGACCTGTCCTAGTAAGGCTGTACAAACTGACCAAGTAAACGCTTATCTGAAAGAAACAGGTTAGTGTTAGATTCCTTTCCTTAGAATATCCCTAGGTGTAAGGCTGGATCTGGAAAGTTTTTGTCAGCAGTACCCCTGCACATCGCTAAGCGTCGTCTGCGGCTCCGTGTCCATCGTCGGCGTTGTGATCCCCAGGATGACGTCATCGGAGTACTCTCGCGCGCTGACGTCAGTTCTTCATTTTTCCACGCCAGCATGCACAGATCCGAGAAGAGCAGTACTCTAGTCATTTTTTGACTAACTTTTTGATCTGTTTTGATCACTTTTTCGAATCGACTTCGACTCGCAGTGCCAATAGGGATGCCTGGGTTTAAGCCTTGTGACGCCTGTCACCTCCTGATGACGGTGACCGACCCACACCATCGGTGCCATTACTGCCTCGGGCTCGACCACGATGACAAGTCGTGCCCCGACTGCCGGGCCTTGACCTCGAAGGCTAAACAGGAGCGGTCCTGTAAGCTGCTCGAGCTCCTGTAGTCTGCTCCACGCCGCTCGAGGTCCCGTTCGAGGAGGAAGTCGAGGGACTGGTCGCGGAGCCGCAGTCAACGCCGCTCGTCGAGTTACCACTACTCGTCGGGCTCCAAGTCCTCCGGTAAGTCGAGGCATTTGAAAAAGAAGTCGAAGAGACGTCATCGCTCTTCCGACTCCCCCCGACACTCGCGTGATGCGGCGTGGGGTTCAGGCGAAACCCCCGACGCCGCAGGGCACCACAGGATCCAGGCCTGAATCTGCGTTGTCACCAGTCGACCTCACGACTCCTCCTCTGGCGCCGACCCTGAGGGTGTCGCTCCCGGTGCTGTCTTCGGACAACACCATCCACGGTTTCAGCTCCGGCACCGATGGGTGACCAATTCACCTACAAACCGGCTCCATAATTTTTGCCTGGTTTCCAGGACATGGATGACGGGGAGGACTGGGAGGGGTCTGAGGACCCTCTGGCACAGCAGTGCCAATTAAGCCAGGACTGGGCAGATAAGCTAGGGGAGGCCAGTGGTCTATACACTTCACCTGACACTGGATTTGTCTCTCCTCCTTCCGTGGCCTCGAAGGAGGCTTCTACTTATAGCGTGGTATTGAACAGGGCAGCTAAGGCCTTGGCGCATGAGCTCCCTGTCGTGGCCGTGAGGACTAACCTCCTCACTGAGATGCTCAAACTGCAGGCATGCTCCTCTGAGCCTCTGCTGCCGTTTAACGACGCCCTCACCGATGTTCTGATGGGCACCTGGTCCAAGCCCTCTACAGGCCTCCCTGTGGATCGGAACGTGGCCCGACGCCACCGCCCGGCTCCGGGCGACCTCTGCTTTCTGTTCTCCGGATCGAGAATCCAAAAGGTACGATCAGTTTGGAAAGAAATTGTTCTCCTCTCTGAGTTTGAGGCTGTGGTCTGTCAACACCGCCTGCCTTTTGGGGCGTTACACCCACTCTCTATGGGATACGGTTGCGCACGTGCTGCCACAGTGTCCGGAGGAGGCCCGGACACGGCTCGCCCAATCCCTGGTGGGTGGGCAGGATGCGGCACGGTACTCCATCAGGTGTGGACTCGCAGACTCGCTGGGCAGGGCGATTTCCATGACGGTGGCGATTCGTCGCCACGCCTGGCTGAGGTCTGCCAATTTCTGGGGAGAGCTCCAGGCCACGCTCATGGACATGCCCTTCGATGGCCGTTGCCTCTTTGGTGACAAAGCGGATAGTGCGCTAGAGCATTTCAAGGACTCCAGGGCTAAGGACAAGTCCTTGGGCCTAGGCCAGCGCCAGCAAACTTCCGCTTTTCGTACCTTTTGTGGCCAAGGAAGTGGCGCAATACACATCCAGCCAGCCACAGGCCGCAGAACCAACCTCAACGCTTTTGTGGATGTGGTAACCGCTGTGGCGGTGCAGGGGGACAATGGCAGGGTCAGTCCACATCCACTCCCGCAGCATCTGCCTCAAAGCCTTCCTAGTCCGGCATTTCAGGCCCATTCGACGCAAGTGGAGGGGCAGGGTTCGCCATCACCTCCTCCACTGGTGTACCATCACGTCGGACAGGTGGGAGCTGCAAATCGTCCGAAGGGGCTACTCCCTCTCCTTCGAGGCGACCCCTCCAGCCATGCCACCGCAGTACCACCGCATGTCGGGGGATCACTTGCAACTTCTGCAAGAGGAAGTTACGGCCATCTTGGCCAAGGGGGCTGTCGAGCTCATTCCTGGGCCAGAAGTAGGGTGTGGTTGTTATTCCCACTACTTTCTGGTTCCCAAGAAGGCCTACACCCTATCCTGGACCTACAGAACATCAACAGCTTCCTCCGGAAGGAGAAGTTCAAGATGCTGACATTGGCTCAGGTCTTAGCTGCCCTAGGCCCTGGAGACTGGATGGTGGCATTGGAGTTGCAGGACGCTTATTTCCACATCCCCGTCCTGCCTGCCCACCGGCGCTACCTGCAGTTCACGGTAGGCCACGAGCACTTTTAGTTTACCGTGCTTCCCTTCGGCCTTACCAGCGCCCCTTGGGTGGTCACGAAAGTGATGCCGGTGGTCGCAGCTCATCTGCGCAGATCAGGGGTTCCAGTCTTCCCTATCTCGACGACTGGTTGTTGAAGGCGGGCTAGTCCCAGACAGTCGTCTCCCACCTTCAGACTACGGCCGACCTCCTGCACCTGCTGGGGTTCTCCATCAACGTACCGAAGTCACACCTGTGCCCCTCTCAGAAGCTCCTCTACATCGGAGCGGTTCTGGACTTGGCGCAGTTTCGGGTTTATCCTCCTGAACAGCGGGTTCGGGATATTCAGGCTCTGATTCCGATCTTTCAGCCTTTATCCCGGGTCTCGGTCAGGTTGACGCTGCGGCTGCAGGGGCTGATAGCCTCCTACATCCTACTGGTGCATCACGCCAGGTGGCGGATGCGGGCTCTGCAGTGGGACCTGAAGTTTCAGTGGGCACAGCATCAGGGCAACCTGTCTGACCACGTCCTGATCTCGGAGGGCACTGCGAGACAGTTGCAGTGGTGACTCACGGACCGCGATTGGGTCAGCGGCAGATCCCTCTCCCTTCTTCAACCGGAGCACGTAGTGGTGACGGATGCATCCCTCCTGGGATGGGCGGGCCACATGGGAGAGGAGGAGATCAGATGCCTCTGGTCTCCGGCGGAGTCCCGACTTCATTCAACCTTCTGGAGCAGTGGGCGATCCGGCTTGCACTGAAGGCATTCCTTTCCTATGTCCGGGGTAGTGTAGTGCTGGTGTTCACGGACAACACCACCTCCATGTGGTACTGCAACAAACAGGGCAGGGTGGGGTCGTGGACCCTTTGTCAGGAGGCTCTGCGCCTCTGGACATGGCTGGAACGCTAGGGCATCACACTGGTGCTTCAACACCTGGCAGGTTCCCTTAACGCCAGGGCGGACAAACTCAGCCGTCGGTGCATGATGGATCAAGAATGTCGTCTGAACTCGGACGTGGCGCAAGGTCTCTTTCGGCAGTGGGGAGAGCTTTGGTTAGATCTATTCGCCACTGAAGAGAACGTGCAATATCATCCGTCCTGCGTGTTAGAATTTCCAAGACGGCACTCGCTCGGAGACGCTTTTCGTCGTGAGTGGCGCTGCGGTCTGTTGTACGCCTTACCGCCTATACCACTTCTGCCCAGAGTGCTGAAGAAGATCAGGCGAGACCAAGCCCAAGTCATCCTAGTGGCTCCGGACTGGGCACGAAAATACTGGTATCCCGAGCTACTCAGCATGTCAGTCGATCCCCCGATTCGTCTGCCTCTTCAGGAGGACCTTCTGTCGCAGCAGCAGGGGACGGTCCTCCACCCAAACCTGTCCAGTCTCCACCTACATGCATGGAGATTGAGCGGCGACAGTTGAGGCCATTTGACTTGATTCCTGAAGTCTGTAATGTAATTCTGGCAGCCAGGCGTCGCTCCACAAAATCAGTATACGCCTGCAGGTGGAACAATTTTGTGGCTTGGTGCACAGCAAAGGCTGTGGATCTACTTTCTGCCCCCTTTCATAGGTTCTCCTCTTCCTTCTTTCTCTTGCCCAACAGGGCTCTGCTCTGGGCACTATCAAAGGCTATCTCTCTGCCTTTTCAGCCTTCTTGAGGCTTCCTGATCAGCCTTCTCTTTTCAAGTCCCCAGTTGTAAATAGGTTCTTGAAAGGCATTACTCACATGTTCCCTCCTGTTCCTTTCATGATGCCTCAGTGGGACTTGACCCTTGTTCTAACCTATTTGATGTGCTCTCCTTTCGAGCCACTTCACAATTGCTCTCTTCATCTTCTGACTCTTAAGACTGCATTCCTGGTTGCCATCACCTCTGCCAGGAGAGTGAGTGAGCTCCAGGCTCTATCTTCTAAGCCTCCTTTCCTCTCTGTCCATCCGGACAAAGTTGTTTTGAGAACTCGTCCTTCTTTCCTGCCCAAGGTGGTTGCAGCCTTTCATATCGGGCAGTCTATCAGCTTGCCCACCTTCTATCCGCCTCCGCATCCCTCGAAAGAGGAAGAGAGGCTCCTCCATCTGTACCCAAAACGTGCTCTCTCGTTCTTTCTAGAACGCACACGCCAGTTCTGGGTGGACGACCTGCTCTTTGTTGGTTACGTGGGTGCTAAGAAGGGACGGGCGGTGCACAAGCGAACCATCTCACGGTGAGTCGTGTTGTGCATCAAGGTCTGTTACTCCTTGGCGAAAAAGGAGCCTCCTGTTGGGCTGAGGGCCCATTCCACTCGGGCCATGGCGGCTACTACTGCCTTGGTCGGGGAGTACCCTTACAGGACATGTCAGGCAGCTACTCTGTACTCACTGCACACGATTGCTAAGCACTACTGCCTGGACAGCCAAGTCCGGAGAGATGGCTTTTTCTGCCGTTCTGTTCTCCGGGACTTTCTGGTGTGATATTGGTTACCAGACCCACCACCGGGCTTGGTATTGCTGGGGTATCTATTCTAAGGTAACAAATCTAACACTAACCTGTTTCTTTTAGATGCACAAGTTACTTACCTTTGGTAACGATATATCTGTAAGAAACAGTAGTTAGTGTTAGATTCTTTACCGCCCCACCCATCCTCCTCGTTCTGCGAATGAATATCCAGGGTTAAGGTGGAGAAATTTTAAGGAGAAACCCTTTCAGAGAAAAGGGATAGGGTTATTAGGCACTCTAAGAAAAACAACAGTTCCCTTTTCTTAAATTTTGTAGGGGTATAGGCCCCTCTCAGGGATTTTTAACCACCAATATCAAGGATGAACCGTATGTTGTAACCAGAGTTGCATCAAGATTGACAAATTTACAAATCAAACATTTTTTAAAAAAAAGTAATCTAACTATGTCACCTCAGACCCAAGCAATATAAGAGAGTGCATTCATGGTTTTTTACACAACACTGAACTAGTGATAATATGCATGTACACAGGAGAGTTCTTTAAGAAAAAAGAATTTCTTTATTTGATAATGTTACCGACCATATAAATTTAAAAACAAAATCCTTTACATTTATTCAATCATCACAACTAAAACTTAAAAATACAAAAACATGAAATGTGTCGACGCGGCGTTTCGGTGATGTGGGTTGTCACCTTCTTCAGGACAAGATTTCAAATTTAAAATCACTATAGAATTAAAAAAAAAAATACAAAATTTACAGTTACTTTATATTTCCAATACAACAGGCGTATATTAAAAACATGTTTAAAAAACATTTCCGAAAAACATGGTGCGGCATTCCCTGTGTCAATCTGTGTCACTCACATCTGATCTATACGTTTATTCCACATATGCATTTTAAAATCAACTGTCTCTCAAACAAAGTTGTTGGTTTTATAAAGGACATTAATTTAGTGGTCTGGGAGACACATACTTTCTAAGGGGCGAACTACCTTCATCAAAGACATTAATCGGTATCTAAAATATTTGTGAATCTTGCAACCTGTTACGGTGTGACCTTGTGTGGTATCCCTCTGCAACACACCCATTCTTGCATCCTTGACACCTATGGAGGTTGTCTTATAGAGACAAGAAAAAACCCCCATATTAATTGGGTTGGCTTTTCAGAGCTTGGTCAATCATACTGACTGGGAGGAGTACTCTGTCCACTCTGTCTATCTATGGACACTGCATCTTCCCTGAGATTATAAAAGGTTCTTTCATTACTTGGAACTTAATGTTATTATACCTACCTACTTGGTAGTTCAGCAAATCGCTTTTGTCAATGGGCGATATCCGTAATTCTTAAAATTAAATTCTGATTCTGCAATTAAAACGTGAGTGTCATTTACTTATTCGAGTTTTTTAACAAGATTTAATTAATCCATCTGGAATTCAGCCACTAAAAGCCCAACTCAGGCTTTCCAGGAAGCCAGTAGATTCAGACCCTGTTTTGTTAGGAATTTGGCAAATGCAACCTTGAACGGGCGGGTTGGCAGCACACAATCGTCCAATTGGGCCTCAACAATCACGTTGTCGTAGCGGCAGGTCGTTTGGGGCAGACATAGCGTTCAGTTTGGTGACTAACTTGTGCGGCGACGTGGAAGTATGAATGAAGTCCAGAGCCGGGAGAGTGGGAGGGGGCTGAGGCAATGTGGAGTGCAGTTTGCGGCAAGTGGCACGTAACTGATAAAATAGTAGCGTGTCCTGCAACCCCGGAGACTCTGGAAGAGTGTAAAAGGAATTCTCTGGGTAAAGATCCGTCACCGTTCTCAGGTCCAAGTTAGGGTTAATTTGATGCCGGACAGAGAAAATGATGCAAAGATAATGTGAGGTTGCCCTGCCAGGTATGAAGCCAGATTGATCCGGGAGATTTGGCAAAGGTTTTATTATCTATGTTTATTAGGGAAAGAGGACGGGAGGAGTCATGACGGTCGGCAGGCTTGTCAGGTTTAAGGAGCAAATTTATCAATGCTTCGCGCAGGGACTGCGGGAATAGCCCGGTGTCGAAAGACTCATTATACATGGCCTCCAGATGCGGTTCCAGGATGTCAGCGAACGATTTGTATAACGAGGCGCAGGCCATCCAGGCCAGGGGCCTTGTCACTAGGTAAGCTGTTGATGGCTGCCAATATTTCTTCCCTGGAGAATGGCTCAACAAGAAATTTTCGATGGTAGTCTTCGAGCCAGACGAGGGCGAAGGACTCAAAATATTGGTCGAACTCCTCCCGTGGCAAGGGAGTGCCGACACAATAGAGGTGAGAGTAAAAGTCGAGAAAACGGGATTTAATATCTTGAGGTGGTCCTGTCCAGGCTCTATCACTGAGAGCAGTTATATAGGAGGCAGCGAGCGGTGGATGTAGGAGGCTAGCAAGGGTACACCCCGGTCAGTCTCCCTCCCCAAAGCGGCGCGCTCGACCCTCTCTACCAAGGAAGGACAGTTCACGGCCGGCTTCATCCGAGAATTCGGTATGCTTTTGGCAAAGCAGCGCCAGCGTCTCAGGGCTGGGGCACGCCGCCTGGGCGGCATCAAGCCACGAGTATTTCACTTCCATATACGGCTCGGGAGCAATTTTGCTTTTATTACTTTTATTATTGGGGTATAAGTTGGGCCTCCCAAGAAGCTATAAAGTAGGCGAAAAGCCCCTTGTAGACTTTTGGCTCTTTCCTTCCTCTCCATTTTATGGTATGAAAAAGATCCTTTCTCGTCATACAGTATCCCAAGATATTTATAACATTGAACTTTTTCTAGCCCTCGCTTTTTGTGTGACCATTTGTATTGACTGCCCTTCCGATTCTTGGTACTGACTTCCATTACTTTTGTTTTGGTTGTGTTTATTGTCATTTTGTTCTCAATTGAATACATTGATGTTTTGTTTATTATTTGCTGCAGTCCTAACCTTGTTTGGCTTAGCAGCACGACGACATCAGCGTATAATAAGTTTGATATTTGTTTCTCAGCCAGCTTTGGTGAGTCTGCTAACTCATTGTTCAGTGCAAGGGTAAAGTCTGATAAAAATAGATTAAATAAATATGAAGCTAAAACACACCCTTGCATTAGGCCTTGAGTTTTTTTCATTTTCCTCGAAAGCTTTGAACCATTCCCTAGCCGGACTCTTGTCCAGGTATCAGTATATAACAATTGTATTGCATTTAAAAGGCTGGAGCTAATGCCATAACGATCCAGTTTCCTCCATAAAATCTGCCTATTTACGCAGTCAAAGGCAGCTTTAAAATCAACGAAACATAAATATAATGTCTGTTTTCTTGTTTTATATTTTTCCATTAAAATTCCCAGTGTTAACACGTTTGTTGTTGTACCTTGACCGTGTACAAAACCTGATTGGTTCGGTGGAATTAAATAGTTTTCATTAGCCCAATCAATTAACTCCTTAAGTAAAACCGATGCAACTAATTTAGCTTCGATATCTTGGAGCGTAATTAATCTGTAATTGGATGGGACGGACCAGTCCCCACTTTTTTATATAGGAGAAATTATAAATCCGTTCCATGCCTCGGGGACTGTTTTTTATTGGAGAGCATGATTAAATACTGGTGTTCGACCAATATGATGCTTTCTCCTTATACAACACAGCGGGAATCCCATGTGGGACGGGGGCACCATTGGATCTCTGATTCTTTATTAATTTACATATTTGGTTTTCTGTTATCTTTCTTTTCTCCTCCTATTCCATTTATAGCCCAATCAGTAGAATTCACAGCCATGTTAGGAGTAGGATTCAAATGCGTATCTATGAACGATACCCATTCAGATTCAGTTACTGTTGATGAAGTAGATTTCCTACAAGATCTACTCAGTTTGTTTACTAGAATCCAGAAGCCTATTGACTTACTCCTTTTGCAAGCATATAGAGCTTTTGCCCACAACTATTGCTTTTCTTGCATTTTGTCCTTCCAGACCGTTTTCCTTACTCCTGTATTTATCTTTTTAAGTTTTACTCTGTAAATTAAATTAACTGGGAA
Source organism: Lissotriton vulgaris (assembly GCF_964263255.1). NCBI lineage: Eukaryota > Metazoa > Chordata > Amphibia > Caudata > Salamandridae > Lissotriton > Lissotriton vulgaris. Next base: position 103,493,761 of record NC_141685.1, on the reverse strand, counting down.
TTTTTTACCAATCTCAGGATTCTGTTACGTCCTTTTTTTAATTGATGGCTTTCAAACGAAATTTTCACCAATGAACATGCTGGTTTTTTCCTCCACTGACCTTTATTAGCATATTATTGAGATTGTGGTAATTAATTGCTTTGTGAAGAGAGACCATTTTTCGACAGCATTCGAATAATCTCCTTCGAAGTGAAAATCCACAATTGCCTGCGCAGTGTTTGTAATAGAATCTTTGGTGTTATCTGACCAATAAAGTTTCTTATAATTTACTGTCGTTATTTCTCCCGGAAGTGACCTATAGTTTTCAAATCTTAGGCCATTTAGGTTCAACTCAATTATTTGTTGATTGTGGTCGTTTATATATATTCCCTCTTTCCGATAAGACAACATTTTATGAAATAGATTGAACGATGCTATTGTATAATCTATTCTAGCACTATGATCCCCTGCTTGAAAAGTCCATGCTTTTGGCAAATCTTGAGGAAATCGCCCATTTTGCCATCTTAGACCTATGGTTTCTAATTCTTATACAAGAGTCTTGCCGATGTTTTCATTCTTATGTTCCCTCATACCCATTGTTGATGAAAAACTTGGAATTGACCATAAGTAATTTTGCCATTGTATTTCAACATCTCTATCGTAAGACCATAGCATATTCATGTTATAATCTCCGGTAATAATAATCTCAGGTTGGGTGTCATTGTCCAGTTGCTGCAATATCATAATGATCAAATTGGTCGCCATTGTTCTTCGTAATTATATACGTTGATTACTACAAGAGATGTAATTATATTTTGTTCCTTGTATCGTATTTTGACAATTAGATAATCCTTTTGACTTGGGACGTCCATTTCACTTTCCATTTTTAGCTCAGTTGATATAAAAATAGCCAAACCCCCACAAGGTCTGCCATAGTTACTTGTTCTCTTAGCTCATGAGTAATAACCCTGTACCCTTCCAATCTAAAAAGAACTAATGCCCAAGTCTCTTGTAAACAAATGATTTGAAAACAGCACAAAGTAGCGAGTTGGTTATTCTGAATCTTTGCTTGAACCCCATTTACATTCCACGAACATAATCTGACCCGTTTATTCATAATTGTTGGCCCCCTTAAAGAAACTTCAGATTGTAGATGTCAATCCTGCCTGACTTTATGGAGGGCTGCTGTTAGCCAACCTAATTTGACAGTGTCAAATAATAGGTCTACTTTTTTTACCTCTAATAATTTTAAAAGATGCCCGTTGGTCATACCTGTGGGTTTTTTAATATTGAGTATTTCTTATTATTATCGGTTCTCATTTGTTATGATTTTGTAATTTTGTTAAAACAAAAGGGCTAGGATAGGAAAGTTGCAGGGGAGTTGTTATTTTTATTCACCAGTCCTGAAAGATATTATGTTCTTGCATAATAAGGCTGGCGGCAGTAGAAGATGTCCAAATTACTAATGTTGATTTGTGATTATTATTCTTGATGTGCGGAATTTAATTGATTCTATGTCGGTACATTTAATTTTCTTTAATGCGGGTACTGCATTTTAATATGTTCCCACGAGTCATGATATCATTATTACCCCTAGATTTATATACCGGCGTAGAAATTACCTGCACCACTCCTTCTTTTTGATCTGGGTTATTTAATTTAATTTGTTGCAGGCTATTTTCACCTTGAGCATGCTCAATTAACCTTCCATTATGATTATTAACAGTTTGACACCATGATTGTCGATGTTTATGTAACTGCTTCGTTTTGGTTCCCTGATCTTGTGGTAATTTAATATCCTTCCAGATTTTTAACAAATCTCTATTCGTTTCATCCCCTCTGATACTCTCACTCTTTGCTCTATTTGTTTCCAATTGTGATGGCTTATTCTCCACCTGTTTATTACATTCCTCCACTTGCAGCATTTCTAAGGACTGAATTTTCCCATACTCTATCATTTTTATACTATCAGCTTGCTTGTTTAGGTATTTATTTTTCATAACTGCTTGTACCTCCGATAGATCTTTATTAAATAGAGGGTAAAAGGGTTTTGTTGGAGACATTGGTTTACCCTCACCTTCACAATATGATATTTGGTCATGGTTGTTTCCAGTGTTCAATCTCACTATATCTGATGCATTTGTATTTTTTTATACTTTTAGAAGCTTTATTTCTTGCTTTCCATTGTTTTTTCCTCTGACTTTTTGATAGTTAAACTTCTGGAGATGCGTCTGTCATTGTTGATTGTGTCGAGCATAGTTTTATCACTTCTTGATCTTTTGTTTTATCATCTATTTTATCTTTAACAACAACAGTATTGTCTTTACATTTTATTATATCTTTAGAGGGGCAGTCGGTCTTGATGGGTTGAATTCCCACATTAGGAAAATTCCCTTTTACATCGTCAATCATTGTTTTTAAAATATCCGGAATGGTAGCCAGGTTGTTAATTAGTGGGGCACAACTACACTCTACATATGTAGATATTGGCTGGGATTGTGCCCGTACTATTAGATTATTTTGTGTTGTTATCTTCTGCTCAGTTCCGGCAACAGAGGATGCCGTAGCACTCAAGAGATCTATGTGGACCTCCTTTTTGTTGGACTTATATGTTAAAGCTTCCAGAGTTAATTGCGAGGTTTTGAAGAATAAATCCCAAATTTCTCCTGCGTTCCCACTTCCTGGTACCTGAGTACCTGGGTTATGGTGTTGCCCATTTATGAATGATAGGTCCTTATACTAATATTAATGAATTGTGGACTACTATTCCAAACGTCTTTTTGATACGGAGTATTCCAACGCTGCAGAGTTTCTGGGTTTCTGTTGTATTCGTCCTAATTAATTTGAAATCCGTTATTTTGATTACATTTCGGCTGGTCCTGTTTTTTAACTGAATTTATTTGAGACAGAGTAAGATCCGATTTCAGTGGGGTATTGGCTTCCCTTATGATTTTCACCCCACCATTTAGTTCATTTGGAGCTTCTTGCTCTCGTTGATTTATTTGTCCCAAATTAGATGGTTCCCCTATCCCGTTAGCTGTTCTGATTTTTACTTGCACTTCTATTGGCATTGGATGCCTAGTTGGTAGTAATTGCTGAGTATCTCTCATTGTTAGATTTGTGCATTTTGCGTCCTCTTGTTGTGAACGACTAGTAAGTGGAATAGTTAACATCTCTAGGTCCGTTATTTGACCCCAATGGTTGACTTGGTCCTTAGTTGAATTTGACATTCGTTCGACTTCAGCTTCAGACTCAGGGGGGCCTGGTTCACTTACTCCTTGCTTAGGGGATATAATATTTTTTCTACTCAGTGGTTTAATCGGAGTTTGAAGATCACATGGGTTAGTTAGCAATGTTAGCATAGCACCAGTTAGATCTTTCATAAAATCAAACTTTGACGGCGACTTTCCCAGTTTCCCAAATGTATAGACCTTAGATGATTTAAAGGACTGTATGTCACCTGCCTGTTTTATTTTAAACATATCTAATATTTGTGTTTGTTGTATTTTTCTTTTCCTAGTGATAGGAGGGAAAGGTGGCCGCTCTTTTCCTGACCTCATAATACACCCTCTAAGGTGAAGAAGTCTTGCTTCTTTCAGAGAATCAAACTAAATGGTGCTTTGATTGGACAAAAACAACTCCTAACACCTCCAAGGGAAAACACCCCCAAAGCACACCTCAGTACAGAATCCGCCGGTGCTGCTGGTTACTTATTTAATTAACTAATTCATTAATCAATTGATTAATATCCGGGCTCCGGGTAGGGCTGTAGTCTAGGCATGCAGAGTAATTCAGGGGTCATGGGGTGCTTCAACAGGATCAAAGTCTATTGTCACTTTCCCCTTTGCATAATTTCTCAGATATTGTATTACAGACTTATTACAGACTGAAATGGCTCAGCGACTTACGGACCGATCAACCTTAACTACTCGCCTCATGCCACACACCTCTTGCCACTTGTCACTCACCACTCACTGTTCATTGCTTGTTCGTTGCTATTCTTCGCTGTCAAGAGTACAAGGGAGAATGCTGGCAATCGTTCAGGAGCAGAAGCGGGATCCAGAGCTAGTCCACCTACAGACGGCAGATGTAGGCACTTCCCTCCACTCCTCTACTCAGCTTTGCTCTGCTCAATGCTTGGTGTATACGTAAAATCAGGCGGCAGTTCCCTGAGTTCTGAGGAATGATTGAAGCGTGCGATGTCGGACCATAGATACGTTCATTCCTCATCGGAAATAGGACGGTGAATTAAGTCTTCCCACATAGACATATTTCGGGGGCGTGTGGAAAGCACTGTTCTCTTCCAGGGGATCCTCAGCAATAGTCATAAGCACTGAATATTCCCGCCCATGTGCGGGATCCGGGGTCCCGCACATGGGTGGGAATATTCAGTGCTCATGACTTTGATGAGGATACCCCTGAAAGAGAACTAGGATTACAGGTAAGTAACTTATCCTTCTCTTCCAGGGGATCCTCATCAATAGTCATAAGCACTGAATATTCCCGCCCATGTGCGGAACCCCGGATCCCGCACATGGGCGGGAATATTCAGTGCTTATGACTTTGATGAGGATACCCCTGGAAGAGAACTATGATTACAGGTAAGTAACTTATCCTCTTAAGGAGGAAGCTATAGATAAATGAGATCACCCCTTTCATGTTAGCAGTCTTGGTGAGAAAGGCCTCAAATTTTGTGAGAGGTCGAGTAGCAGCCTCCCGTATCTGAGGTGTGAGGGCCCAGTACATTAATTGGATATGCTGATATCTTTCCGTGTTCTTCAATACAAAGTCCCTTTGACATTGATCAAAAGTAAGGGGATCAAAATTGTGGAACAAATGTATTAGAGCTAAGCAGCCTCCCCTTCTCCATGCATCAAAGGGTCCCTCATGTTGGGCCGGGGGGGAAAGCTGGATTGAAATGGATTGGAGTGAATGGAGATGGAAAAGAAGTCCACCTGTCGTCGCCCGAAATTGAGTCCCATACAAGAGTGGTGCGTGTGGGGCAGCTAAGGTCACCTTGGCAGCCGCCTGGAAGAGAAGGGAGGCTCCAGCTATATCCCTATGGCACTCTCGTCTTTGGAGACTGCTTGGCTGATATTTCAGGGTTAATGATAAGAATTTCGAATTTAAATGGGGCCCCCTTGTCGCCTTCCTCTCCCAGGGCCATCCGTCTGCGGTGTGCCCCTCCACCATCAGAGCCTGCCATCTCTTCCAGTTTTGATCACAATCCCAGTGTCGACCAACCTCTCGTTAGTATGAACACGCCGCCACCATGGGTGGAGTAAGAAGTGTTTTGTTATTTTTTATTTTTTTTTATTTTTACATTTTCAAAAACCTTTATTGTGTCAAGACAGTTTCATAGAGGCAGTAAAATCGTACAGCTAATCAATTGATTTTAGCATTGGTGACATAAAGCCCAATAAGCAGAGTACAGTGCATAGGTACATGTCATGATTATTTAGGAACTACTTCAGTTCCAATAAAGGCTAGCCAGTGGTATCATCACACATCAGCTGTACGTGTGTAACTGTCATGCCGTGCTATTGCATGCCGAGCCCTTTCGTGTACATGTGTAGTTAGGGACTGACCACTCGGGAGGGGATCTGTAAAGGAGGTTCACATATGTTCCCACGGAATTCGTTCCATTTACCCCATATTCTGGTCCATTTCTTGGGACAGCCCCTGTGCGTGTAAACCGCCCTCTCAGCCACCATCGCAATATCCATGTCTCGTTCCCATTGGTATTGCACCGATACAACGCAACTTTTACAACGCAAATACCATTACATTGCATGCCATTACAACGCATGTCATTACATAGCAGATACTATTACAATGCATGCCATTACATCGTAAGTATAGGTAAGTATATTATTTTTATTTCATTTTATTTTACATTATTTTATTAATTTCATTAATATTAAAAATAAAATAAAATATTAATATATTAATTTAAGTAATTTTGGGGTATTTTTAGGTTTTAGGGCTGGGTTTGGTTTTTGGGGTACAGGGGTATTTTTAGGTTTTAGGGCTGGGTTTGGTTTTTGGGGTACAGGGGTATTTTTAGGTTTTAGGGCTGGGTTTGGTTTTTGGGGTACAGGGGTATTTTTAGGGTTTAGGGCTGGGTTTGGTTTTTGGGGTACAGGGGTATTTTTAGGTTTTAGGGCTGGGTTTGGTTTTTGGGGTACAGGGGTATTTTTAGGTTTTAGGGCTGGGTTTGGTTTTTGGGGTACAGGGGTATTTTTAGGTTTTAGGGCTGGGTTTGGTTTTTGGGGTACAGGGGTATTTTTAGGTTTTAGGGCTAGGTTTGGTTTTTGGGGTACAGGGGTATTTTTAGGTTTTAGGGCTGGGTTTGGTTTTTGGGGTACAGGGGTATTTTTAGGTTTTAGGGCTGGGTTTGGTTTTTGGGGTACAGGGGTATTTTTAGGTTTTAGGGCTGGGTTTGGTTTTTGGGGTACAGGGGTATTTTTAGGTTTTAGGGCTGGGTTTGGTTTTTGGGGTACAAGGGTATTATTAGGTTTTAGGGCTGGGTTTGGTTTTTGGGGTACAGGGGTATTTTTAGGTTTTATGGCTGGGTTTGGTTTTTGGGGTACAGGGGTATTTTTAGGTTTTAGGGCTGGGTTTGGTTTTTGGGGTACAGGGGTATTTTTAGGTTTTAGGGCTGGGTTTGGTTTTTGGGGTACAGGGGTATTTTTAGGTTTTAGGGCTGGGTTTGGTTTTTGGGGAAAAGGGGTATTTTTAGGTTTTAGGGCTGGGTTTGGTTTTTGGGGTACAAGGGTATTTTTAGGTTTTAGGGCTGGGTTTGGTTTTTGGGGTACAGGGGTATTTTTAGGTTTTACGGCTGGGTTTGGTTTTTGGGGTACAGGGGTATTTTTAGGTTTTAGGGCTGGGTTTGGTTTTTGGGGTACAGGGTTTTTTTTAGGTTTTAGGGCTGGGTTTGGTTTTTGGGGTACATGGGTATTTTTAGGTTTTAGGGCTAGGTTTGGTTTTTGGGGTACAGGGGTATTACGACTTAAAATAAATTAAATTAATTAAATTAATGTAAATAAATTTAATTAAATTAATTACAATATTTACAATAAAAAAATTAATTGAATTACATTACTTAAATTAAATTAAATTAATTACTTTTTTTATTTATTTTATTTATTATAATTAAATAATATTATTTACAATTTTTAAATAAATAAAATTTCTTTAATTATATTAAATTAAATTATATTAAGTAATATTTTAATTTTATTTAAATAATTTTTATTGTAATAAATTACATTATATTATTTACTATTTATAAATTAATTATATTTCATTAATTATATTATATTAAATATATTAAATTAATTACAATTTTATTTTTAATTAAATTACTATAATTAAATTAAATTAAATTAATTACTGTTTTAAAAATGTTTAAATTATATTTATTAATTTAAATTAATTAAATTAACTTTATTAAATTTTTATAAAAAAGATATACTTACCTATACTTACGATGTAATGGCATGCGTTGTAATAGTATCTGCTATGTAATGACATGCGTTGTAATGGCATGCATTGTAATGGTACCTGCGTTGTAACGGTCTGCGTTGTAACGGTCTGCGTTGTAAAATAACGCGTTGTAACGTCATAGATCCGTTCCCATTGTGTACGTGTAGGTGTTATCGCTAAGCCCCAGTATTTTGCTATGTTTCGCTTCGCGATTGTCGCCCCCAATGTAGCCCAGTTCTGTAAGGCTAGGTTTAAGTCGGTGGGCTACCAGATATTGAGGAGGCAACACCTGGGATCACAGGGAACTTCTGTCGCAGGGATTCCGTGCTCAGACAGAACTGTGCATAGAGGCTTGGAACCTCAGTGAATTAGGATGTTCCAAAACTCACCTTAGTACCTAAAAATCCCCTACCAGACTAGCTACAGTGTCTCATTGGTCATCATAAACTCCCAATGCTTAGACAAACCAGAACATGAACTTAGTACACATCAGGTAACGTGGAACACATGAACACTCTTTCGTTATACAATAATTTCAATCCAGAACAAGGAGTAAAAGAGGACACGTGCATATTTGAAATGTTTATTCACTAATGCAGTGCTCTCAAGCGCAGTATCTTAGCTAATACAAGCAAACATATTATAAGAAACAAAAGTAATCAACATAGTCACTAGTCCATATAACACAAACGGTGCAAGCATAGTATTATGCTAAAATGAATAGGGTTTAACAAAACCTAATTATCACCCTCCCTAGCTAGTATATTATATTATATCTAAGAAGGTCTCTTGTGGGTTTTAGCAGAGCAGCCCCATACCTCAAGATCCTAGTGGTAAAGTATCACATCATCAGCAACCAGCTCTCTGCATGCGAAGCACCATCAAGTGTGTGTTATGCTCTTGTGCAAAGCAATATAAAACGTGCCTAAAGCCAGAACTTGGCTGCAGCTGCATGTATGTTATGTCTAGGGACGTGCGAAGATCAGTGCGCATAACAACTACTGTGTTGAGATATCCTTGAAGGTTTCAGCACTCACTGTACAGACATAGCTCTCCAAGCAAGGCTGATATCAGTGTAACAACATATTATTCTCGTATGAACCGAAAACATTTTACTAGGCTCAAAGCTAAAGCCGCAGATGTGTGTCGTGTGCAAAAAGCAACAGAAAGGAAAAATGGCGTTTAAACTCACAAAAAGCTCATGCTAACTTAACACAGTAATCAGGCTACATCAATCCACATATCACTTCTGCTCCTCCCACCTCTGAAAGTATCGCTAATACTCTTGATCAATAGCGGTTTATGATAGGGCATTCCCATATTATATGGTAAAATGTTCCAATACCTCCACACCCTCTGAGGCAAAGGTGATCTGGTGTGTGTCCCAGTTTAAATATCGTGGTGCGAGGATAATATGTTCGGTGTAATATTTTCAGTTGAATGAGTTTAAGTCGGGATGGGATTCGCTGCCTCTCGGGCTGATGCTCGGGCGTCCATCCAATCAGATTCCTCGATATCTCCCAATTCAGTCTCCCATTTTCCCTTTAGTGCTATCAGGGGGTCTGGTTGATTATTGATCAGTTTCTTGTATGTGTAGGAGGTTGCCTTTTTTTCCATGTAGTCCGTGAGGAGCCTATCCTCCAGAAGGGAGGATTCCACCAATTTGGTCTCTGGGGGAATTGCACTTTGTAATGCGTGTCGTATCTGTATGTAACGGAATCGTTCCGAGTCTGCCATCTTATACCTCGCTTGCAACTTTTCAAATGATATCTCTCCTTTCGCCCATAGGTCGCCTATTTTAGAGATACCAATTAGGTCCCATTCTTTGAATCCCTTTGTGTTCGCCAGTATGTCCAGTTTTCTCGTGTCCCAGAGGGGAGTGACTTGTGTCAACACTCCCTCCCATCCCAAGGCCCTCTGTGCGGCGTGCCATATTTTAATCGTGTGTGCCGTTGGTCCTGTAAGTCCTTCCTGTTTTCCGTAGGTCTAAAGCGCCCTCATCAGTCAGTCTGCCGGCAGGAGGCTCCGGTCCAACCTGTATGCTGGTTCGTCCTGTGGGACGTGCAACCATTGATTTATTGTCATCAGTTGTGATGCCCAGTAGTAGAGTTTAACATTCGGTAGAGCAATACCACTGTCATACCAACTCCGGACCAGTTTGTGTTGTGCTATCAGGGGAGGTTTACCGTCCCACAATAGGGTTGTTACTTCTGCTTCAATGGATTTGAAATACCTAGGGGGGACAGGAAATTGGGTATTTTGTAGGGCATATAGGAATCTCGGAAGGGCTAGCATTTTAAATAGTCCAGCTTTACCCAGGAGCGTCAGCGGGGGGGATCTCCAGTGTTTTACGTCCGCTCGGAGTCGTTCCAGGGGCCTCATTAAATTTTCTTCCATGAATATGGACTTTGATGGGGTAACATATATTCCTAAGTACTTGAAATCTCTGGTCACGATCTGCAGTTTGCATCCCGCCGGGATTTTGGGTGTAGGCCCGTGCAATACATAGAGTAGCGATTTCGTCTAGTTAATAGTGTAGCCCAGTTTAAATATCGTGGTGCGAGGATAATATGTTCGGTGTAATATTTTCAGTTGAATGAGTTTAAGTCGGGATGGGATCGCTGCCTCTCGGGCTGATGCTCGGGCGTCCATCCAATCAGATTCCTCGATATCTCCCAATTCAGTCTCCCATTTTCCCTTTAGTGCTATCAGGGGGTCTGGTTGATTATTGATCAGTTTCTTGTATGTGTAGGAGGTTGCCTTTTTTTCCATGTAGTCCGTGAGGAGCCTATCCTCCAGAGGGGAGGATTCCACCAATTTGGTGTCTGGGGGAATTGCACTTTGTAATGCGTGTCGTATCTGTATGTAACGGAATCGTTCCGAGTCTGCCATCTTATACCTCGCTTGCAACTTTTCAAATGATATTATCTCTCCTTTCGCCCATAGGTCGCCTATTTTAGAGATACCAATTAGGTCCCATTCTTTGAATCCCTTTGTGTTCGCCAGTATGTCCAGTTTTCTCGTGTCCCAGAGGGGAGTGACTTGTGTCAACACTCCCTCCCATCCCAAGGCCCTCTGTGCGGCGTGCCATATTTTAATTGTGTGTGCCGTTGGTCCTGTAAGTCCTTCCTGTTTTCCGTAGGTGTAAAGCGCCCTCATCAGTCAGTCTGCCGGCAGGAGGCTCCGGTCCAACCTGTATGCTGGTTCGTCCTGTGGGACGTGCAACCATTGATTTATTGTCATCAGTTGTGATGCCCAGTAGTAGAGTAGTAGTAGAGTTTAACATTCGGTAGAGCAATACCACTGTCATACCAACTCCGGACCAGTTTGTGTTGTGCTATCTGGGGAGGTTTACCGTCCCACAATAGGGTTGTTACTTCTGCTTCAATGGATTTGAAATACTTAGGGGGGACAGGAAATGGGGTATTTTGTAGGGCATATAGGAATCTCGGACGGGCTAGCATTTTAAATAGTCCAGCTTTACCCAGGAGCGTCAGCGGGGAGGATCTCCAGTGTTTTACGTCCGCTCGGAGTCGTTCCAGGGGCCTCATTAAATTTTCTTCCATGAATATGGACTCTGATGGGGTAACATATATTCCTAAGTACTTGAAATCTCTGGTCACGATCTGCAGTTCGCATCCCGCCGGGATTTTGGGTGTAGGCCCGTGCAATACATAGAGTAGCGATTTCGTCCAGTTAATAGTGTAGCCGGATACTTTCCCGTATGCAGTGAAAATGTCTAGTAGGAACACTAATGATCTTGCCGGGATGTTAAATATACGAGCACGTCGTCCGCATATAGCGAGATACGATCCTTCCAGTCCTCCTCCCATCTCATTCCATGAATGGAGACGTCCTGCCTGATCCATGCAGCGAGCAGTACCAGCACCTGGGCGAATAGCAGCTGCGACAGTGGACATCCCTGCCTGGTACCCCTTCCTAGTTTGAATTCTCTTGATATTCTTCCGTTTGCTACTACTTGCGCGGGGGGTTCCGTTTATAAAAGCTGTATCCATGCACAGAATTTCGGGCCAAGTCCCAACTTCCGAAGTACCACAAAGAGGAACGCCATTCCACTAAATCGAAGGCCATAGTGGCGTCCAAGGAAAGGATGGCTGCATCTTTCTGTATCTCTGGTGTACGGGCCATAACGGCATACACCCTCCGTAGATTAAGGGAGGTGTTACGTCCCGGCATGAACCCTGATTGGTCCGGGTGAACCAAGTCCTTGAGGTGTGGCTGTAGTCGGAGTGCCAACGCTTTGGCCAGTATTTTGGCTTCCGTATTCATTAGCGATATTGGGTGGTAAGAGGCTGCCAAATGCGCAGGTTTGCCCGGTTTGTGCACTGCCACAATTGTGGCTATTCGCTGATCCCGTGGCAGCATGTCATCCTCCAGGCAGTCATTGTACATGTTAAGTAAGTGAGGTGCGATCAGACCCGCCACTTTTTTGTACAGCTCTAATGGTAGCCCGTTTGGACCAATTGCTTTCCCTGTGTTGAGTGCCGCCAGTGCCCGCCCCAACTCTTCCGACGAGAGGTCAGCATCTAGGTCTTCCCTGGCTTCCGGAGAAAGCGTAGGCATCCTAATGTCCTGCAAGAAATGTGTATTGTCCTCTATTGTGGTTAGCCTCCCGAGGTCCTGAAATGCTTGCCTGTGAAGTGTGGGGGGAACATAAACGGAGAGCACGTGATACAACCTACCTTCCCACTGCCCAGTTAGTACCGCAAATCGTCCCTGTGCATCAGTCCAAGTGTTCTTAATCATGAATGTGGAGCTCTTATGGACCAGGATTCCCACCCCTCTAGAGCCAGACGTGAACTCAGCGTGAGCTACCATTTTAAAGCCCATCTATCTAGGCCCTTGCATGTTGTTCCTGTCAAATGTGTTTCCTGGAGTAGAACAATCGAGGGCCCCTTACGCTTCAGGTACTGTAGGACCAGCCCTCGTTTAATCTTATGACCCAACCCATTCATGTCCCACGAAATTACTGACAAGGGGGGCCCGGCTGAAGTGGTAACTGAGTGTTGGTCTCCCGCCCCTCATGTGGTGTCACGTCGTGCTTGATATGTATATCCTATGGTCAGTGACTACTGTTGATACCTGCTGTACATGACCTGCCCTGTGTGCGCATAGATTGTATAGTTGACACGTAAACTTGTTCCTTGAAATAACGTAACATATTAAACGTAAACATTGTAACAGTTGCTTCAAGAATCCTTGGCCCCTAATCCCAAACCCTGCCCTCCCCCCCATCGGATCTGTGACTGTCCCCATCTCCAATTGCTCATTATGGCCCCCGATAAACAATTGTAGTCCCTGAAGAAAGTAGTCATTGTTCACCAGAGACCAAAACAAACCGAAACTTATCGCTATCAAAATCCCCACCCCCCACCCTGCCTCCCTGCCCGGCGGATACAGAACCATTCACCACCCCCAACTGAGCAGAGTGCTTACTTCCCAGAACAAAATGTAGTGTTCGTGAAGGTGAGACTACTGTGACTGTTATAGCCTCCTTCCCACCCATCAATGTCCATGCAGCGCTACCAACATCACGGTAGGTCCTACCTGTTGGAGTCTGCATAACTTGCCTGTGTATCACGTCCTTAATTGACCCATTGTAAGGAAGGTCAATGTAACAGTACCCACCAGCCTGAGCTCACCGCCCAATCTCGGGCCGTGTCCATATCATAGTCTCCTACTGCGGTGTTGTGAAGCGTGGCAACCTGTGAGGTCCTTAATCCTTAAAAAGCCAAGTCATAGCGTCGCTTCAGTGACGCAGTTTGTTGTGGGCTTCTGTCTTTTCCATTATCGGTTATTTTGTCTTTCTTCCCGGTTCCTGGGTTTCCCTGTCTGCCGCCAGCCTTCCAACCAGTCTTGCGCATCTTTGGGCGATTAAAAAAAACACGTTTTTCCCTCCGCTTCAACACGCAGCTTCGCTGGGAAGAGCATTGAGTATTTGAGTTCTCTAGAACGGAGTTCCCTTTTCACTTCCGTGAAATTTTGTCGTTGTTGTGCCACAGCTGCCATGTAGTCTGGATAGAAGGTGACCTCTGCGTTGTCAATTTTGACTGGTGGAGCCATTCGAGCTGTCTGCAGGATGGCATCGCGGTCATGAAAGTTGAAGATCCTCGCTAAGATTGGATGCGGTGGTGCCCCTGGTTTTGGTTTCCCACCTGACACCAGGTTGGCACGTTCTACTGAGAAATAATTTGACAGGCCCTTCGGTTGCAGCTTAGTTTGGATCAAATCTTCTACGAATAGGTCCAACGCAGGGCCCCCTGTTGTTTCCGGTACAGCCACCAGGCGTACGTTGTTGCGCCGTGAGCGGCCTTCCTGTTCGTCAAGTTTCGCCTTTAAAAGCAGATTGTCCAGTTTCTGCACTTTGTGTTTCAAGGCCGCCGTGTCGTCAGTTAGCCCCGATGTAGCCTTTTCCACCTCAATCAAACGGTCTGACAACTTAGAGAAGTCCGCCCTTATCAGGGAGATATCGGTGGAGATAGTCCCCATTGAAGTTTGCATTGTGTGCAATACCGCCATAACGTCACGATGATGTGCGTGGCGCTTCGTTCGGTTGACCATTCTAGGGTTCTTTTACATAGGCATATTTTTCCAAGCGCGTATGCTGTTGCACCTTGGGCCCCCTGTCCGTCATGGTACTTGATCGCAGTGGACACGCACCCAAAAATTCGTGAAGACAGGAGAAAAGCCCTGTTTGCCAACTGTTCCTCGATGTGTTGTACAGTGTGTTCCTTGGTGACTCCGGAAACGCGTGTGGGCCTGCGTTGCGCTGGGCTGGTCCGCTGTGTAGAACCAGCGGCCTGTGGTACCTCCAGCTCCTGTCTTTCAGCTGTGGAACTGCTCCCTATAGCCCCCGCTAAGCTTGTGAGACAGCGCCGGGTATCTTCGCACAGTGCTATCTAGGGTATGCCCCTTAAAATGCCTGCTGGTGTCACTGATTTGCAGCTAGTGCTGCGTGTGGGGCAGGTTAGCGGGCTGATGTGCTCAGCGGCGGTAACAGAGAGGCCGGTGGTTCCAGGATTAAGCCGCCATTTTGTGCCTCCGTACTGCGGCGTCCCCAGTCCACAGTCCCTGCCCGGTAACGTCGGGTTTTCACTCAGAGCCCCCTCGCTGCCTCCTCCAGCAGTCGCCAGTACCTTGTAGTCCAAGGACGTACTGTGCGCGCAGCCGCGTCCGTTATGGTTTTTGCCACCTTTATTCTGTGTCCAGGAGCAGTTCTTGTCGGGTCATCTGTATGCCGGGCCGCCGTGAAACTTTAGTTCCCGGCTTCCGTAGTGCTGTTAGGCCCCGGTTGCACTTTCTCGTAGCCGCTTGAGTTTTAGGAGTCTGGAGTAGCCGATTGCTTCACCGGGAACCGGAAGATCTCCCGTTTTTATACAGCCGTAGCAGCGCCTGCTGAAGTCAGGATTATTGTGCGGATTGTCGGGGAAGGTGCCCTGCAGTCACGGAGCTCTGCTAGAACGCCGCAATCTTTCACGGCCGGTAGCCACGCCGGGAAGTGTTTTTTTTATTCGTTTTTTTTCTTTGTTCCTTGTTAGATTCATAATTACTTATCCCATGTTAGGATGAGTTTGTCCACGCTTTTTGGCTATTCCGCATACAACACCTCGGTGGAGCAACCTGGAGAAATTACCGTTACAGAAGGCCGTTGAGTTTTCTTTAGACCTAGCTGGCTTAGCAAAGTTGCATGATCGTCTTTTTTTTCTTTTTATCTCTCTCTCTAAGCTCCGGGGCACTTAGAAGCTGTATCTTTCATTTGGCTTATCTAATAAGAGGAGGAGCTAATTTATATTGATCAATGCACTTTGTCCTCCTGTTATAATTCTGTTGAGCTTTCTGATCCCCTGCGTGGGACCAAGTAATGATGTAATTTTTGCCTGTGTCCTTTGGAAAAAAAAATTAATAAACACATTTTTGACATAAATCAGATGGCAGGCCAAGGCTCCTCTGTGCTCCTCTGTGCTCTGCAGCAGCCACCGCACGAGCAGCACCAGCAGCGCTTTAGCACCGCAGATCGGGCAGCGGCCGTTCCTGCCTCCATCGCAGATCCGTAGAACTTAAAGCGCCCGTATAACAGGACGCGGGTGAAGCGGGAACCGGTCACAAAACAAACCCAGGCAGTCGTCCCAGGCTCCGCTCCGCTTGCTCATCAACTCCTCCTCGGCTCGGCCCCTCGGCTCTAATCGATATGCTCTGCACTCAACACCGAATCACAGGCAGACAACAACTGTGAACACCAACAGAGGGAAGAATTGTGTGTTTCCCCCAGTTAGTGAAAAAAACAGCATAAGTCTTGGCTGCTTCTGCTGCACCCAGAGTCTTATGTGTCTTTTCAGTCTAAGTTTTCTGTCTGGAAAAAGATTGTGTCCTGGTTTTCTGCACCCAGTAAATCCAGGTGCAGAAAAAGGTGGAATAAAATGAACACATGAAAGTAAGCCTTAATTTAATTGCCCTTGATTCACACTCTGGACCATAGTTGAGGGATAGGTCTAGGCCCGGGGTCTCCAACCGGTCGATCGGGAGCTACCGGTAGCTCGCGGAGACCCCGGGAGTAGCTCGTGTAGCCCTTTATGGGCTATTTACTTTTCCGGCTGCATTTGCCAGCCCTCACCCAAACCAGCCGCTCGGATTGGAGCTTAGCTGAGGGTTGGGGCGGGTGAAGAGGATGACGCTCCTCTCCTGGTGCTGCAGACTCTTCTTGTGAGAGTCTGACCCCTGTGACGTCATCGAGGGCAGAAGGCCACGAAAAACAAGTGGAAAACGAGTGAAACAGAGGGCAGAAGGGCACGAAAAATGAGGGAAGCAGAGGGCAGAAGGGCACGAAAAACAAGGGGAAAACGAGTGAAACAGAGGGCAGAAGGGCACGAAAAATGAGGGAAACAGAGGGCAGAAGGGAACGAAAAACAAGGGGAAACAGGGCAGAAGGGCACGAAAAATGAGGGAAACAGAGGGCAGAAGGGCATGAAAAACGAGGGGAAACAGAGGGCAGAAGGGCAGGAAAAACAAGGGAAACAGGGCAGAAGGGCACAAAAAACAAGTGGAAAACGAATGAAACAGAGGGCAGAAGGGCATGAAAAACGAGGGAAACAGAGGGCAGAAGGGCACGAAAAACAAGTGGAAAATGAGTGAAACAGAGGGCAGAAGGGCACGAAAAACAAGGGAAACAAAGGGCAGAAGGGCACGAAAAACTAGGGAAACAGGGCAGAAGGGCACGAAAAACAAGTGGAAAATGAATGAAACAGAGTGCAGAAGGGCACGAAAAACAAGGGAAACAGGGCAGAAGGGCACGAAAAACAAGTGGAAAATGAGGGCAGAAGGGCACGACAAACAAGGGAAACAGAGGGCAGAAGGGCACAAAAAACAAGGGGAAAACGGGTGAAACAGAGGGCAGAAGGCCACAAAAAACAAGGGAAACAGAGGGCAGAAGGGCACGAAACACGAAGGAAACAGAGGGCAGAAGGGCACGAAAAACGAGGGAAACAGAGTGCAGAAGGGCACAAACAAAAAACGAGGGAAACAGAGGGCAGAAGGGCACAAAAACAAGGGGAAAACGAGTGAAACAGAGAGCAGAAGGCCAAAAAAAACTAGTGAAACAGAGAGCAGAAGGCCACGAAAAATGAGGGAAACAGAGGGCAGAAGGGCACAAAAAACTAGGGGAAAACAAGTGAAACAGAGGGCAGAAAGCCACAAAAAACGAGGGAAACAAAGGGCAGAAGGGCACGAAAAACGAGGGAAACAGATGGCAGAAGGGCACCAAGTAATGATGTAATTTTTGCCTGTGTCCTGTGGAAAAAAAAATTAATAAACACATTTTTGACATAAATCAGATGGCAGGCCAAGGCTCCTCTGTGCTCTGCAGCAGCCACCGCATGAGCAGCACCAGCAGCGCTTTAGCACCGCAGTGCTGGCAGCGGCCGTTCCTGCCTCCATCGCAGATCCGTAGAACTTAAAGCGCCCGTATAACAGGACGCGGGTGAAGCGGGAACCGGTCACAAAACAAACCCAGGCAGTCGTCCCAGGCTCCGCTCCGCTTGCTCATCAACTCCTCCTCGGCTCGGCCCCTCGGCTCTAATCGATACGCTCTGCACTCAACACCGAATCACAGGCAGACAACAACTGTGAACACCAACAGAGGGAAGAATTGTGTGTTTCCCCCAGTTAGTGAAAAAAACAGCATAAGTCTTGGCTGCTTCTGCTGCACCCAGAGTCTTATGTGTCTTTTCAGTCTAAGTTTTCTGTCTGGAAAAAGATTGTGTCCTGGTTTTCTGCACCCAGTAAATCCAGGTGCAGAAAAAGGTGGAATAAAATGAACACATGAAAGTAAGCCTTAATTTCATTGCCCTTGATTCACACTCTGGACCATAGTTGAGGGATAGGTCTAGGCCCGGGGTCTCCAACCGGTCGATCGGGAGCTACCGGTAGCTCGCGGAGACCCCGGGAGTAGCTCGTGTAGCCCTTTATGGGCTATTTACTTTTCCGGCTGCATTTGCCAGCCCTCACCCAAACCAGCCGCTCGGATTGGAGCTTAGCTGAGGGTTGGGGCGGGTGAAGAGGATGACGCTCCTCTCCTGGTGCTGCAGACTCTTCTTGTGAGAGTCTGACCCCTGTGACGTCATCGAGGGCAGAACGGCACGAAAAACAATGTAAACAGAGGGCAGAAGGGCACGAAAAACAAGTGGAAAACGAGTGAAACAGAGGGCAGAAGGGCACGAAAAATGAGGGAAGCAGAGGGCAGAAGGGCACGAAAAACAAGGGGAAAACGAGTGAAACAGAGGGCAGAAGGGCACGAAAAATGAGGGAAACAGAGGGCAGAAGGGAACGAAAAACAAGGGGAAACAGGGCAGAAGGGCACGAAAAATGAGGGAAACAGAGGGCAGAAGGGCACGAAAAACGAGGGGAAACAGAGGGCAGAAGGGCACGAAAAACAAGGGAAACAGGGCAGAAGGGCACAAAAAACAAGTGGAAAACGAATGAAACAGAGGGCAGAAGGGCATGAAAAACGAGGGAAACAGAGGGCAGAAGGGCACGAAAAACAAGTGGAAAATGAGTGAAACAGAGGGCAGAAGGGCACGAAAAACAAGGGAAACAAAGGGCAGAAGGGCACGAAAAACTAGGGAAACAGGGCAGAAGGGCACGAAAAACAAGTGGAAAATGAATGAAACAGAGTGCAGAAGGGCACGAAAAACAAGGGAAACAGGGCAGAAGGGCACGAAAAACAAGTGGAAAATGAGGGCAGAAGGGCACGACAAACAAGGGAAACAGAGGGCAGAAGGGCACAAAAAACAAGGGGAAAACTGGTGAAACAGAGGGCAGAAGGCCACAAAAAACAAGGGAAACAGGGCAGAAGGTCACGAAACACGAGGGAAACAGAGAGCAGAAGGGCACGAAAAACAAGTGTAAAACAAATGAAACAGAGGGCAGAAGGGCACGAAAAATGAGGGAAACAGAGTGCAGAAAGGCACGAAAAATGAGGGAAACAGAGGGCAGAAGGGCACGAAAAACAAGTGGAAAACGAATGAAACAGAGGGCAGAAGGGCGCGAAAAACGACAAAAACAGAAGGCAGAAGGGCATGAAAAACAAGTGGAAAACGAGGGTAGAAGGGCACGACAAACGAGGGAAACAGAGGGCAGAAGGACACAAAAAAAAGGGGAAAACGGGTGAAACAGAGGGCAGAAGGCCACAAAAAACAAGGGAAACAGAGGGCAGAAGGGCACGGAACACGAAGGATACAGAGGGCAGAAGGGCACGAAAAACGAGGGAAACAGAGTGCAGAAGGGCACAAACAAAAAACGAGGGAAACAGAGGGCAGAAGGGCACAAAAAACAAGGGGAAAACGAGTGAAACAGAGAGCAGAAGGCCAAAAAAAACTAGTGAAACGGACAGCAGAAGGCCACAAAAAATGAGGGAAACAGAGGGCAGAAGGGCACAAAAAACTAGGGGAAAACAAGTGAAACAGAGGGCAGAAAGCCACAAAAAATGAGGGAAACAAAGGGCAGAAGGGCACGAAAAACGAGGGAAACAGATGGCAGACGGGCACAAAACAAGGGGAAAACGAGTGAAACAGAGAGCAGAAGGCCACAGAAAACAAGGGAAACAGGGCAGAAGGGCCCAAAAAACAAGTGGAAACAGGGCAGAAGGCCACATAAAAAGAGGGAAACAGAAGGCAGAAGGGCACGGAAAACAAAGGGAAAATGAGTGCAACAGAGGACAGAAGGCCACAAAAAACGAGGGAAACAGAGGGCAGAAGGGCACGAAAAACGAGGGAAACAGGGCAGAAGGGCACAAAAAACGAGGGAAACAGAGGGCAAAAGGGTACAAAAAACAAGGGGGAAACGAGTGAAACAGAGGGCAGAAGGCCACAAAAAACGAGGGAAACAGAGGCAGAAGGGCAAGAAAAACTAGGGAAACAGAGGGCAGAAGGGCACAAAACAAGGGGAAAACGAGTGAAACATAGAGCAGAAGGCCACAGAAAACAAGGGAAACAGGGCAGAAGGGCACGAAAAACAAGGGGAAAACAAGTGAAACAGAGGGCAGAAGGGCACAAAAACAAGGGGAAAACGGGTGGAACAGAGGGCAAAAAAGCACAAAAACGAGGGAAACAGAGGGCAGAAGGGCACAAAAAAACAAGGGGAAAACGGTTGAACCAGAGGGCAGAAGGGCACAAAAACAAGGGGAAAACGGGTGGAACAGAGGGCAGAAAGGCACAAAAAACGAGGGAAACTGGGCAGAAGGGCACAAAAAAACAAGGGGAAAACGGTTGAACCAGAGGGCAGAAGGGCACAAAAACAAGGGGAAAACGGGTGGAACAGAGGGCAGAAAGGCACAAAAAACGAGGGAAACTGGGCAGAAGGGCACAAAAAACAAGGGGAAAACGAGTGAAACAGAGGGCAGAAGGGCACAAAAAACAAGGGGAAAACGACTGAAACAGAGGGCAGAAGGCCACAAAAAATGAGGGAAACAGAGGGCAGAAAGGCATGAAAAACGAGGGAAACAGATGGCAGAAGGGCACAAAACAAGGGGAAAACGAGTGAAACAGAGAGCAGAAGGCCACAGAAAACAAGGAAAACAGGGCAGAAGGGCACAAAAAACAAGGGAAAACGAGTGAAACAGAGGGCAGAAGGCCACAAAAACAAGGGGAATACGGGTGGAACAGAGGGCAGAAAGGCACAAAAAACGAGGGAAACAGAGGGCAGAAGGGCACAAAACACGAGGGAAACAGAGGGCATAAGGGCACGAAAAACAAGGGAAACAGAGTGCAGAAGGGCACAAACAAAAAACAAGGGAAACAGAGGGCAGAAGGGCACAAAACAAGGGGAAAACGAGTGAAACAGAGAGCAGAAGGCCACAAAAAACAAGGGAAACAGAGGGCAGAACGGCACAAAAAACAAGGGGAAAACGAGTGAAACAGAGATCAGAAGGCCACAAAAAACAAGGAAAACAGAGGGCAGAAGGGCACGAAAGACGAGGTAAACAGAGGGCAGAAGGGCAGTAAAAACAAGTGGAAAACGAGTGAAACAGGGCAGAAGGCCACATAAAAAGAGGGAAACAGAAGGCAGAAGGGCACGGAAAACGAGGGAAACAAGAGGGCAGAAGGGCATGAATAACGGGGGAAACAGGGCAGAAGGGCACAACAAACGAGGGAAACAGAGGGCAGAAAGTCACAAAAAACATGGGGAAAACGAGTGAAACAGAGGGTAGAAGGGCACAAAAAACGAGGGAAACAGAGGGCAGAAAGTCACGGAAAACAAAGGGAAAATGAGTGCAACAGAGGACAGAAGGCCACAAAAAACGAGGGAAACAGAGGGCAGAAGGGCACGAAAAACGAGGGAAACAGGGCAGAAGGGCACAAAAAACGAGGGAAACAGAGGGCAAAAGGGTACAAAAAACAAGGGGGAAACGAGTGAAACAGAGGGCAGAATGCCACAAAAAACGAGGGAAACAGAGGCAGAAGGGCAAGAAAAACTAGGGAAACAGAGGGCAGAAGGGCACAAAACAAGGGGAAAACGAGTGAAACATAGAGCAGAAGGCCACAGAAAACAAGGGAAACAGGGCAGAAGGGCACGAAAAACAAGGGGAAAACAAGTGAAACAGAGGGCAGAAGGGCACAAAAACAAGGGGAAAACGGGTGGAACAGAGGGCAAAAAAGCACAAAAACGAGGGAAACAGAGGGCAGAAGGGCACAAAAAAACAAGGGGAAAACGGTTGAACCAGAGGGCAGAAGGGCACAAAAACAAGGGGAAAACGGGTGGAACAGAGGGCAGAAAGGCACAAAAAACGAGGGAAACTGGGCAGAAGGGCACAAAAAACAAGGGGAAAACGAGTGAAACAGAGGGCAGAAGGGCACAAAAAACAAGGGGAAAACGACTGAAACAGAGGGCAGAAGGCCACAAAAAATGAGGGAAACAGAGGGCAGAAAGGCATGAAAAACGAGGGAAACAGATGGCAGAAGGGCACAAAACAAGGGGAAAACGAGTGAAACAGAGAGCAGAAGGCCACAGAAAACAAGGGAAACAGGGCAGAAGGGCACAAAAAACAAGGGAAAACGAGTGAAACAGAGGGCAGAAGGCCACAAAAACAAGGGGAATACGGGTGGAACAGAGGGCAGAAAGGCACAAAAAACGAGGGAAACAGAGGGCAGAAGGGCACAAAACACGAGGGAAACAGAGGGCATAAGGGCACGAAAAACAAGGGAAACAGAGTGCAGAAGGGCACAAACAAAAAACAAGGGAAACAGAGGGCAGAAGGGCACAAAACAAGGGGAAAACGAGTGAAACAGAGAGCAGAAGGCCACAAAAAACAAGGGAAACAGAGGGCAGAACGGCACAAAAAACAAGGGGAAAACGAGTGAAACAGAGATCAGAAGGCCACAAAAAACAAGGAAAACAGAGGGCAGAAGGGCACGAAAGACGAGGTAAACAGAGGGCAGAAGGGCAGTAAAAACAAGTGGAAAACGAGTGAAACAGGGCAGAAGGCCACATAAAAAGAGGGAAACAGAAGGCAGAAGGGCACGGAAAACGAGGGAAACAAGAGGGCAGAAGGGCATGAATAACGGGGGAAACAGGGCAGAAGGGCACAACAAACGAGGGAAACAGAGGGCAGAAAGTCACAAAAAACATGGGGAAAACGAGTGAAACAGAGGGTAGAAGGGCACAAAAAACGAGGGAAACAGAGGGCAGAAAGTCACAAAAAACAAGTGGAAAACGAATGAAACAGAGGGCAGAAGGGCGCGAAAAACGGCAAAAACAGAAGGCAGAAGGGCATGAAAAACAAGTGGAAAACGAGGGTAGAAGGGCACGACAAACGAGGGAAACAGAGGGCAGAAGGACACAAAAAACAAGGGGAAAACGGGTGAAACAGAGGGCAGAAGGCCACAAAAAACAAGGGAAACAGAGGGCAGAAGGGCACGAAACACGAAGGAAACAGAGGGCAGAAGGGCACGAAAAACGAGGGAAACAGAGTGCAGAAGGGCACTGTGAGAAGGTGGCCTGATATGCAGTGCTCACTATTCTAGTGAACACTATGTATCAGTCCAGCAACCCTTATTGATGATTGGTTGTAAGTCAACCTTATAGACCAGCTATCCTAGTAGCATGGATACGAGCAGTCTAAGGCTAAAGACTCGAGAGGGCGTGTTAAGCCAGCTGTTATACCACACATATACCCCTTGAACACCAAGTGAAAGGACACCACACAAGTGTTATGAAAATAAACAGTTATTTATTAAGAATCACAACAGCCCTGTACTCTTTATGAGGACAGGGTACTAAGCACAAACCAAAACTCTTACAAAAATACTTAAGTTAGCACAGTATATACAAATGCTCGAGGGGCACGGAAAACCATATACTCTGAAAGTGGAATGCGAAATTACTAGCAGGTAAGTACAGTACTAATAGGCTTTGGAATCGCTAGGACTTGACTATAGAATCGTTAGATTACTTCTAGGAGACCCAGGGGACTCGGGTGCAGAGTGTGCACTCTCACGCGTGATGCGGGACAAAGTCTATGGTAGCTAGAAATTGCAAAGTTAGTGTTCTCGGGCGAACCCGACCTGGTAGGGAGAAAACGAAAGTGGATCCTGACCCTTGGATAGTGAGGCTATGCTGGGGCACCGAAATGCCGAAGTTACCTAGCCCAGGGGCTGCAGCTGCATAGGACTCAAAAGACGTCGGGAATCCTCGTTGCCGGACCAGGAGCCTGGAAGAAAGAAGTTGCTGGCAGGCGACCAGTGAAGAAAGTTCGGTGGATCCAAGCCTGGATCGATGGAAGATGACACCTGAAAGCAGAGGGGACCAAGTTCGAGACTACTAGCCAGTAGTCAGTGGGCACCAGGAGGGCACCGGATGGTAGCCACCTCGACTAGGTGCGTGGGTGACGCTGTGCTCGAAGATCTCACGGACCAGGAGGCGTTGTCGGCGACCAGGAAGGAGGAACGAGCTGTCCCACGAAGATTGAAGCTGTCGGCGTCGCTGGACCCAGGATTGGGCAACAAAGCCTTGGCAAATTCAAGCCCACGCGCTGGACCTAAAATGGCGTCTGGAGTGGACCAGGAGGGTCCGGGGTGCCTCTCTTGAAGAAGGAAGCAAGGGCCAGTCTGGAGCAACCAGACCAGCAGCAGTGATGTCGTCGGGCGTCGTGTAGAAGGCCACAAGCCAGCCGGCTAGTAGCCACACAGCGCGGTGAGCACGCAAAAGCAGAAGGGCCCCACGCAGATCGTGGAGATGCTGGAGGGCTGATCTTCGGTGCTGGAGCTGCTCAGGGTTGGGGCTTCTCGGACCCCAAAGCACTCACCAGTGGAGCACACGGTGGGCTTGTTGCAAAGAAGTCGTGCAGTCTTGGCGATCGTCGGTCCCTCGAGGTCTCGTCGCACTCACAGTTCTCAGCTTTGCTGTAGAGGTGAGTAGAGGTCAGAGGTGCCAGGGAAGCCGGGTCTCGTCGAGCTGGGTCGTCGGATTCGTGAAGAAAGACTTGCAGCAGACCGCAGTGTTCTTAGGATGGTGCCTGCGGATGCAGGGTGACTACTCCTTAGCCACAAGGGAGAATCTTGAAGAAGGAAATCTTGAAGTCCTTTCGCAGAAAGTCGTGTCTTGATTCCAAAGATGATCTAATTTGAACAGGGGGCCCGCTCCCATCTTTATACTAAAAAAGGGGGCTGACCCGGTGACTAGGTCCTGCCTATGGGTGGGACTAGGAGGGGGGTGGTTACACCCCTCTGCCATGCCGGACTTCCCCAGGCCAGGGGCTGGTGTGCCCCTGAACTGGTTCAGACCGGCCTATGCGTAGTGAGCACCGGGGTGCCACTCAGCAGTCACCTTCCTGAAAAGCCCTGCCTACCCAGGATACACAAAACCATGTCTGGGACGGTGCTAGCACCGCCCCTGACAGGAAACCCTTTGTCCAGGCTCCCCTCGCTGGAAGGACTCCCAGCTACAGGGGGTCAGACTCGTGTCTGTGGTGGCAGCATCCATTTTGTGGAGCTGAGGCTTTAGTTAACTTTAACCGGGGTTCACAGTTACATACATGTCGTGTCCCTCTAGAAGGGTGGAATGCTAACCCCGTCGCCAGAATTGGCGAGGGGTTAGTATTCCAATTCGTATGACACCTTACTCGACATGTTTTGATAAAGCAATACCAAAGTTAGCATTTAACCGCGAGGATTATAATGCACTTAAGAGTATATGGTATGCGATATCATGGAACAGCTATTAGGACTTGGTTCCGCAAGCTGCAGACAGGCTCAGCTCATGCCAGAGCACCATCTCACACGATTTCAAGCACTCTGCCTTCAGGATTGTCAAGGCCTGCCATAGGAGTGACTGATAGGAATCTGTGTGTCCATTTTAGGGTTAGGTATAGGTATACTACACCTACAGCAAAGGGTGATTACACGACTTTGCCCCAGCTGTCGTGCAGCCAGTTGTGCAAATTTAGGAGGCCAGCCAGGGGTGGCATAATACATGCTGCAGCCCCTGGCAGCCCTGGGTACACCTATGCCCTGAGTTACAGGGTCTGATAAGGTGGCCCAGTACCAATTGGTAGATGCACCTAGGGTACATGTTGTAATTTAGAAAGAGAACAGCCAGGCTGTGGGTCTGATTGGCAGGCCCACAGCCAGAGAAAGTTGTAAACCAGTGAAACAAAAGCAAAAAAAATCTGGGTGATCATAGGATTGCAGACCCTACTCTCCTACAGGCACAAACAAAAAACGAGGGAAACAGAGGGCAGAAGGGCACAAAAAACTAGGGGAAAACAAGTGAAACAGAGGGCAGAAAGCCACAAAAAAATGAGGGAAACAAAGGGCAGAAGGGCACGAAAAACGAGGGAAACAGATGGCAGACGGGCACAAAACAAGGGGAAAATGAGTGAAACAGAGAGCAGAAGGCCACAGAAAACAAGGGAAACAGGGCAGAAGGGCCCAAAAAACAAGTGGAAACAGGGCAGAAGGCCACATAAAAAGAGGGAAACAGAAGGCAGAAGGGCACGGAAAACAAAGGGAAAACGAGTGCAACAGAGGACAGAAGGCCACAAAAAACGAGGGAAACAGAGGGCAGAAGGGCACGAAAAATGAGGGAAACAGGGCAGAAGGGCACAAAAAACGAGGGAAACAGAGGGCAAAAGGGCACAAAAAACAAGGGGGAAACGAGTGAAACAGAGGGCAGAAGGCCACAAAAAACGAGGGAAACAGAGGCAGAAGGGCAAGAAAAACGAGGGAAACAGAGGGCAGAAGGGCACAAAACAAGGGGAAAACGAGTGAAACAGAGAGCAGAAGGCCACAGAAAACAAGGGAAACAGGGCAAAAGGGCACGAAAAACAAGGGGAAAACAAGTGAAACAGAGGGCAGAAGGGCACAAAAACAAGGGGAAAATGGGTGGAACAGAGGGCAAAAAAGCACAAAAACGAGGGAAACAGAGGGCAGAAGGGCACAAAAAAACAAGGGGAAAACGGTTGAACCAGAGGGCAGAAGGGCACAAAAACAAGGGGAAAACGGGTGGAACACAGGGCAGAAAGGCACAAAAAACTAGGGAAACTGTGCAGAAGGGCACAAAAAACAAGGGGAAAACGAGTGAAACAGAGGGCAGAAGGGCACAAAAAACAAGGGGAAAACGACTGAAACAGAGGGCAGAAGGCCACAAAAAATGAGGGAAATAGAGGGCAGAAAGGCATGAAAAACGAGGGAAACAGATGGCAGAAGGGCACAAAACAAGGGGAAAACAAGTGAAACAGAGAGCAGAAGGCCACAGAAAACAAGGGAAACAGGGCAGAAGGGCACAAAAAACAAGGGAAAACGAGTGAAACAGAGGGCAGAAGGCCACAAAAACAAGGGGAAAACGGGTGGAACAGAGGGCAGAAAGGCACAAAAAACGAGGGAAACAGAGGGCAGAAAGCACGAAACTCGAGGGAAACAGAGGGCATAAGGGCACGAAAAACGAGGGAAACAGAGTGCAGAGGGCAGAACGGCACAAAAAACAAGGGTAAAACAAGTGAGACAGGGCAGATGGCCACAAAAAACAAGGGAAACAGAGGGCAGAAGGGCACAAAAAACAAGGGGAAAACGAGTGAAACAGAGATCAGTAGGCCACAAAAAACAAGGAAAACAGAGGGCAGAAGACGAGGTAAACAGAGGGCAGAAGGGCAGTAAAAACAAGTGGAAAACGAGTCAAACAGGGCAGAAGGCCACATAAAAAGAGGGAAACAGAAGGCCGAAGGGCACGGAAAACAAAGGGAAAACGAGTGCAACAGAGGACAGAAGGCCACAAAAAACGAGGGAAACAAGAGGGCAGAAGGGCATGAATAACGGGGGAAACAGGGCAGAAGGGCACAAAAAACGAGGGAAACAGAGGGCAGAAAGTCACAAAAAACAAGGGGAAAACGAGTGAAACAGAGGGCAGAAGGCCACAAAAACGAGGGAAACAGGGGCAAAAGGGCACGAAAAACGAGGGAAACAGGGCAGAAGGGCACGAAAAACAAGTGGAAAACGAGTGAAACAGAGGGCAGAAGGCCACAAAAAATGAGGGAAACAGAGGGCAGAAAGGCACGAAAAACGAGGGAAACAGATGGCAGAAGGGCACAAAACAAGGGGAAAACGAGTGAAACAAAGAGCAGAAGGCCACAGAAAACAAGGGAAACAGGGCAGAAGGGCACAAAAAACAAGGGAAAACAAGTGAAACAGAGGGCAAAAGGCCACAAAAACAAGGGGAAAACGGGTGGAACAGAGGGCAGAAAGGCACAAAAAACGAGGGAAACAGAGGGCAGAAGGGCACGAAACACGAGGGAAACAGAGGGCATAATGGCACGAAAAACAAGGGAAACAGAGTGCAGAAGGGCACAAACAAAAAACAAGGGAAACAGAGGGCAGAAGGGCACAAAACAAGGGGAAAACGAGTGCAACAGAGGACAGAAGGCCACAAAAAACGAGGGAAACAAGAGGGCAGAAGGGCATGAATAACGGGGGAAACAGGGCAGAAGGGCACAAAAAACGAGGGAAACAGAGGGCAGAAAGTCACAAAAAACAAGGGGAAAACGAGTGAAACAGAGGGCAGAAGGCCACAAAAACGAGGGAAACAGAGGCAAAAGGGCACGAAAAACGAGGGAAACAGGGCAGAAGGGCACGAAAAACAAGTGGAAAACGAGTGAGACAGGGCAGAAGGCCACAAAAAACGAGGGAAACAGAGGGCAGAAGAGCACAAAAAACAAGGAGAAAACGGGTGAAACAGAGATCAGAAGGCCACAAAAAACAAGGAAAACAGAGGGCAGAAGGGCACGAAAGACGAGGTACACAGAGGGCAGAAGGGCACTAAAAACAAGTGGAAAACGAGTGAAACAGGGCAGAAGGCCACATAAAAAGAGGGCAGAAGGGCACGGAAAACAAAGGGAAAACAAGTGCAACAGAGGACAGAAGGCCACAAAAAACGAGGGAAACAAGAGGGCAGAAGGGCATGAATAACGGGGGAAACAGGGCAGAAGGGCACAAAAAACGAGGGAAACAGAGGGCAGAAAGTCACAAAAAACAAGGGGAAAACGAGTGAAACAGAGGGCAAAAGGCCACAAAAAACGAGGGAAACAGAGGCAAAAGGGCACGGAAAACGAGGGAAACAGGGCAGAAGGGCATGAAAAACAAGTGGAAAACGAGTGAAACAGAGGGCAGAAGGCCACAAAAAATTAGGGAAACAGGGGGCAGAAAGGCACGAAAAACGAGGGAAACAGATGGCAGAAGGGCACAAAACAAGGGGAAAACGTGTGAAACAGAGAGCAGAAGGCCACAGAAAACAAGGGAAACAGGGCAGAAAAAACAAGGGAAAACGAGTGAAACAGAGGGCAGAAGGCCACAAAAACAAGGGGAAAACGGGTGGAGTAGAGGGCAGAAAGGCACAAAAAACGAGGGAAACAGAGGGCATAAGGGCACGAAAAACAAGGGAAACAGAGTGCAGAAGGGCACAAACAAAAAACAAGGGAAACAGAGGGCAGAAGGGCACAAAACAAGGGGGTAACGAGTGAAACAGAGAGCAGAGGGCCACAAAAAACAAGGGAAACAGAGGGCAGAACGGAACAAAAAACAAGGGGAAAACAAGTGAGACAGGGCAGATGGCCACAAAAAACAAGGGAAACAGAGGGCAGAAGGGCACAAAAAACAAGGAAAACAGAGGGCAGAAGGGCACGAAAGATGAGGGAAACAGAGGGCAAAAGGGCACGAAAAACAAGTGGAAAACGAGTGAAACAGGGCAGAAGGCAGAAGGGCACGGAAAACAAAGGGAAAACGAGTGCAACAGAGGACAGAAGGCCACAAAAAACGAGGGAAACAAGAGGGCAGAAGGGCACGAAAAACGGGGGAAACAGGGCAGAAGGGCACAAAAAACGAGGGAAACAGAGGGCAGAAGGTCCCAAAAAACAAGGGGAAAACGAGTGAAACACAGGGCAGAAGGCCACAAAAAACGAGGGAAACAGAGGCAAAAGGGCACGAAAAACGAGGGAAACAGATGGCAGAAGGGCACAAAACAAGGGGAAAACGAGTAAAACAGAGAGCAGAAGGCCACAGAAAACAAGGGAAACAGGGCAGAAGGGCACAAAAACAAGGGGAAAACGAGTGAAACAGAGGGCAGAAGGGCACAAAAATAAGGGGAAAACGGGTAGAACAGAGGGCAGAAAGGCACAAAAAACGAGGGAAACAGAGGGCAGAAAGTCACAAAAAACAAGGGGAAAACGAGTGAAACAGAGGGCAGAAGGACACAAAAACGAGGGAAACAGAGGCAAAAGGGCACGAAAAACGAGGGAAACAGGGCAGAAGGGCACGAAAAACAAGTGGAAAACGAGTGAAACAGAGGGCAGAAGGCCACAAAAAATGAGGGAAACAGAGGGCAGAAAGGCACGAAAAACGAGGGAAACAGATGGCAGAAGGGCACAAAACAAGGGGAAAACGAGTGAAACAGAGAGCAGAAGGCCACAGAAAACAAGGGAAACAGGGCAGAAGGGCACAAAAAACAAGGGAAAACGAGTGAAACAGAGGGCAGAAGGCCACAAAAACAAGGGGAAAACGGGTGGAACAGAGGGCAGAAAGGCACAAAAAACGAGGGAAACAGAGGGCAGAAGGGCACGAAACACGAGGGAAACAGAGGGCATAATGGCACGAAAAACGAGGGAAATAGAGTGCAGAAGGGCACAAACAAAAAACAAGGGAAACAGAGGGCAGAAGGGCACA
Organism: Lissotriton vulgaris; assembly: GCF_964263255.1. NCBI lineage: Eukaryota > Metazoa > Chordata > Amphibia > Caudata > Salamandridae > Lissotriton > Lissotriton vulgaris. The sequence continues at coordinate 103,463,579 of NC_141685.1, read as the reverse complement.
AAACAAGGGGAAAACGAGTGCAACAGAGGACAGAAGGCCACAAAAAACGAGGGAAACAAGAGGGCAGAAGGGCATGAATAACGGGGGAAACAGGGCAGAAGGGCACAAAAAACGAGGGAAACAGAGGGCAGAAAGTCACAAAAAACAAGGGGAAAACGAGTGAAACAGAGGGCAGAAGGCCACAAAAACGAGGGAAACAGAGGCAAAAGGGCACGAAAAACGAGGGAAACAGGGCAGAAGGGCACGAAAAACAAGTGGAAAACGAGTGAGACAGGGCAGATGGCCACAAAAAACGAGGGAAACAGAGGGCAGAAGAGCACAAAAAACAAGGAGAAAACGGGTGAAACAGAGATCAGAAGGCCACAAAAAACAAGGAAAACAGAGGGCAGAAGGGCACGAAAGACGAGGTACACAGAGGGCAGAAGGGCACTAAAAACAAGTGGAAAACGAGTGAAACAGGGCAGAAGGCCACATAAAAAGAGGGCAGAAGGGCACGGAAAACAAAGGGAAAACGAGTGCAACAGAGGACAGAAGGCCACAAAAAACGAGGGAAACAAGAGGGCAGAAGGGCATGAATAACGGGGGAAACAGGGCAGAAGGGCACAAAAAACGAGGGAAACAGAGGGCAGAAAGTCACAAAAAACAAGGGGAAAACGAGTGAAACAGAGGGCAAAAGGCCACAAAAAACGAGGGAAACAGAGGCAAAAGGGCACGAAAAACGAGGGAAACAGGGCAGAAGGGCACGAAAAACAAGTGGAAAACGAGTGAAACAGAGGGCAGAAGGCCACAAAAAATTAGGGAAACAGAGGGCAGAAAGGCACGAAAAACGAGGGAAACAGATGGCAGAAGGGCACAAAACAAGGGGAAAACGTGTGAAACAGAGAGCAGAAGGCCACAGAAAACAAGGGAAACAGGGCAGAAAAAACAAGGGAAAACGAGTGAAACAGAGGGCAGAAGGCCACAAAAACAAGGGGAAAACGGGTGGAATAGAGGGCAGAAAGGCACAAAAAACGAGGGAAACAGAGGGCATAAGGGCACTAAAAACAAGGGAAACAGAGTGCAGAAGGGCACCAACAAAAAACAAGGGGAACAGAGGGCAGAAGGGCACAAAACAAGGGGAAAACGAGTGAAACAGAGAGCAGAGGGCCACAAAAAACAAGGGAAACAGAGGGCAGAACGGCACAAAAAACAAGGGGAAAACAAGTGAGACAGGGCAGATGGCCACAAAAAACAAGGGAAACAGAGGGCAGAAGGGCACAAAAAACAAGGAAAACAGAGGGCAGAAGGGCACGAAAGATGAGGGAAACAGAGGGCAAAAGGGCACGAAAAACAAGTGGAAAACGAGTGAAACAGGGCAGAAGGCAGAAGGGCACGGAAAACAAAGGGAAAACGAGTGCAACAGAGGACAGAAGGCCACAAAAAACGAGGGAAACAAGAGGGCAGAAGGGCACAAAAAACGGGGGAAACAGGGCAGAAGGGCACAAAAAAAGAGGGAAACAGAGGGCAGAAGGTCCCAAAAAACAAGGGGAAAACGAGTGAAACACAGGGCAGAAGGCCACAAAAAACGAGGGAAACAGAGGCAAAAGGGCACGAAAAACGAGGGAAACAGATGGCAGAAGGGCACAAAACAAGGGGAAAACGAGTAAAACAGAGAGCAGAAGGCCACAGAAAACAAGGGAAACAGGGCAGAAGGGCACAAAAACAAGGGGAAAATGAGTGAAACAGAGGGCAGAAGGGCACAAAAATAAGGGGAAAACGGGTAGAACAGAGGGCAGAAAGGCACAAAAAACGAGGGAAACAGAGGGCAGAAGGGCACACAAAACAAGGGGAAAACAAGTGAAACAGAGGGCAGAAGGGCACAAAAACATGGGGAAAACGGGTGGAACAGAGGGCAGAAGGGCACAAAAAACAAGGGGAAAACGAGTGAAACAGAGCGGAAGGCCAAAAAAACCAAGTGAAACAGAGAGCAGAAGGCCACAAAAAACAAGGGAAACAGAGGGCAGAAGGAAACAAAAAACAAGGGGAAAACGAGTGAAACAGAGGGCAGAAAGCCACAAAAAACAAGGGAAACAGAGGGCAGAAGGGCACAAAACAAGGGGAAAACGAGTGAAACAGAGAGCAGAAGGCCACAGAAAACAAGGGAAACAGAGCAGAAGGGCACAAAAAACAAGGGGAAAACGAGTGAAACAGAGGGCAGAAGGCCACAAAAACAAGGGGAAAATGGGTGGAACAGAGGGCAGAAAGGCACAAAAAACGAGGGAAACAGAGGGCAGAAGGGCACGAAACACGAGGGAAACAGAGGGAAGAAGGGCACGAAAAACGAGGGAAACAGAGTGCAGAAGGGCACAAACAAAAAACGAGGGAAACAGAGGGCAGAAAGGCACAAAAAACAAGGGGAAAATGAGTGAAACAGAAAGCAAAAGGCCACAAAAAACAAGGAAAACAGGGCAGAAGTGCACGAAAAAAGGGGGATAACAGAGGGCAGAAGGGCACGAAAAACAAGTGGAAAACGAGTGAAACAGGGCAGAAGGCCACATAAAAAGAGGGAAACAGAAGGCAGAAGGGCACAGAAAACAAGGGGAAAACAAGTGCAACAGAAGACAGAAGGCCACAAAAAACGAGGGAAACAGAGGGCAGAAGGGCACAAAAAACGAGGGAAACAGGGCAGAAGGGCACAAAAACGAGGGAAAACGAGGGCAGAAGGGCACAAAAAACAAGGGGAAAACGAGGGAAAAAGAGGGCAGAAGGCCACAAAAAACGAGGGAAACAGAGGCAGAAGGGCAAGAAAAACGAGGGAAACAGGACAGAAGGGCACGAAAAACAAGGGGAAAATGAGTGAAACAGAGCAGAAGGCCACAGAAAACAAGGGAAACAGGGCAGAAGGGCACGAAAAACAAGGGGAAAATGAGTGAAACAGAGGGCAGAAAGGCACAAAAACGAGGGAAACAGGGCAGAAGGGCACAGAAAACAAGGGTAAAACGAGTGAAACAGGGCAGAAGGGCACAAAATCAAGGGGAAAACGGGTGGAACAGAAGGTAGAAAGGCACAAAAAACGAGGGAAAATGAGGGCAGAAGGGCATAAAAAACAAGGGGAAAACGAGTGAAACAGAGGGCAGAAGGGCACAAAAAACAAGGGGAAAACAAGTGAAACAGAGAGCAGAGGGCCAAAAAAAACAAGTGAAACAGAGAGCAGAAGGCCACAAAAACGAGGGAAACAGAGGGCAGAAGGGCACAAAAAAACAAGGGGAAAACGAGTGAAACAGAGGGCAGAAGGCCACAAAAAACGAGGGAAACAGAGGGCAGAAGGGCATGAAAAACGGGGGAAACAGAGGGCAGAAGGGCACAAAACAAGGGGAAAACGAGTGAAACAGAGAGCAGAAGGCCACAGAAAACAAGGGAAACAGGGCAGAAGGGCACAAAAAAACAAGGGGAAAACGAGTGAAACAGACGGCAGAAGGCCACAAAAACAAGAGGAAAACGGGTGGAACATGGGGCAGAAACGCACAAAAAACGAGGGAAACAGAGGGCAGAAGGGCACAAAAAACAAGGGAACAGAGGGCAGAAGAGCACAAAAAACGAGTGAAACAGGACAGAAGGGCACAAAAAAAAGTGAAACAGAGGACAGAAGGGCACAAACAACAAGGGGGAAACTAGTGAAACAGAGAGCAGAAGCCACAAAAAACAAGGGGAAACCGAGTGAAACAGAGGGCAGAAAGGCACAAAAAACGAGTGAAACGGAGGGCAGAAAAGCACAGTATGGGCTCTGATGAAATTAGGCTTAAAGTCAATGAAACGGCATGGGGGGTCTCTCGGAAAAATGCGCGAGTTGCTTCAGGTTCAGTAGCTCACGACGATTTTCACTGGCCGAAGTAGCTCTGACTACACAAAAGGTTGGAGACCCCCGGTCTAGGCATAGTCCTCGCAGCACACAATAGATTTGCTTGAGGCAGAGGCCAAAACTCGAAAATCAGGAAACCAGATACAAGTAGGTGGTAACTCAGGGCAGGGGAAAACGCCTGTTGTCCGTGGAGGAGTCATTCCCTTCCCAGAAATCTGCATTACAAATTAATTAATAGTATATCGTTTTTTTATATCTGTTTGGTGCCAGTCCATATGACTTTCAAATCTGCCTTTGGGATTCGATGTTGCAACTCCATAGGGTACATGTATCCTTTGTGAGCTTAAAAAAATGTTGAAAATTCTACAAAACCTCACTCCTACTTCCAAGTACTCTCATGCTACCATTCTGCACTCTGCTCTGTCTGAAAAACAGCTCAGCATATTCAAAATTCTGCATTGATTTGGCTTGTAAATTATATTTTTGGAAATGTACATGTATTAACTATTTAATTTTAATACTATAGGTGATTGAAATTACGGACGAAGAAAGCAAGATTTAGCACTAAGCAACTGAATGTCAGTGCCATAAGAAGGATTATTTTGAAAAACTGAAGGACATCCAGCATTCTACGTTTAAACAATTTCCAAAAATCTAAGTGTGGCGAGGAAAGTACTATAACTGTAAGTGAAGTCTCTAATTTTGCATTTCATTAATTCAGAGCAAAGCCATATCTATGCACACAGCATCAGAAATAATGTAGAAAGACCGCTTCAGCATACTCATCTGAAATATTATCAGAAAGACAAATTGCCTCAGCATGACAGTATAACGTTCATCTAAAGCATCATGTAATTCTAGAGAGGAAGCACACACTACATAAAAGAAAGTTACAACTAAAGGTTTCTTCTGGATACCATCAAAGAAAAGACGCTGAAAGAAGACTCCGAAGCTGACACGTTAACAACCAAAAGATTGGAAAATCACCTTTGTTCAACAACCGTTTTTAACCAGTTACAGAAGTTTGAGACTATCTGCCTCGGGATACAACACCTTGAACCACTCTGCTCTTTCTTGCGAAAACCTTAAAAATTCACAACTTTATTGTGTTAATGACCATCTCAGAATGTTTCCTTTTTATTGTGTACTGTTCTGTAATTCTATGTAAATCGCCTCAACATTATCTGTTGTGCAGGAGTGATATGTAAAACTGTTAAATATAAAAATGGATTAAAGGAGCTCTGTTGCGCTATATCTAATGTAAATAAATCCTCATCCTCAGAACTACAAACCTTAAACTTACCCCAAACATAGAAAGGGTAGAAGGAACTGATGTTCTGTGACTAATGATCCACAATAGTACTCTGCACGTTCTAACGGCCTCAGTTACTGCCATTACACCAGTGCAAAAAGGTACTTATCAGTTTAATCATTAAATATCAGACTAACACCTTATTACTGCATTGCTAAGAACCTATAGAAATAGATTTGAGAAAAACTTCAGTCACAAATTAAGTTGCTGCCGGAGAGGCTATTACCTAAAGACTATTATCTGTTAGAAAAATTTCAACAGGTGTTACAGGACTGCTTCCTGACATTTTTTGCTCAATTCAAGTGTTGAGAAGATTACACACAATTTCTTTTAGAGATAAGTGCTGAACATCATTTAAACAAGCCCGACTCTAAAATCAAGGCAAAATATCCGAAGTTAGGGAAAAAGGTTACCTGTGCCCAAAAAGATACAGCCATAAATCTGATCTCACAGAATTTGACAGAATGCACACAGGGGAAAACCACTCTCAGTGCAAAGTATGCCAAAAAAGTTTCAGGCGTAAATCTTACCTCACTGAACATATGAGAATCCACACTGGGGGAAAACACTCTCCGTGCAAAGTATGCCAAAAAAGTTTCAGGCGTAAATCTTATCTCACTGAGCATATGAGAAGCCACACTGGGGAAAAACCTTTTCAGTGCTCTGAATGCCAGAAAAGCTTTAGATTCAAAGCGAGTCTATATCAACATGCATTAACCCACTCTGTGGAAAAACCTTACCAGTGCTCTGAATGCCAAAAAAGTTTCTGCCGTAAATCTAAACTCACTGAACATATGAGATTCCACACTGGGGAAACACCTTATCAGTGCTCTGAATGCCAGAAATGTTTCAATGAAAAAAGACATCTCACGCTGCATATAAGAACCCACACTGGGGAAAAACCTTATCAGTGCTCCGAATGCCCAAAAGATTTCAAACTTAAATCACTTCTAACTGCACATGTGAGATTCCACACTGGGGAAAAACCTTATCAGTGCTCTGAATGCCAGAGATGTTTCAGTGACAAAATAAGACTCACTAAACATACAAGGACCCACACTTGGGTAAAACGTTATCGGTGCACTGAATGCAACAAATGTTTCAGTGAAAAAAGCAGTCTCACTCAGCATATAAGAACCCACACTGGAGAAAAACCTTATCAGTGCTCTGAATGCCACAAATGTTTCAGTCAAAAATGCAATCTCACTGAGCATATAAGAATCCACACTGGGGAAAAACCTTATCAGTGCTCTGAATGCCAGATATGTTTCAGTCAAAAAAGCAGTCTCAATGAGCATATAAGAATACACACTGGGGAAAAACCTCATCAGTGCTCTGAATGCCAGATATGTTTCAGTCAAAAAAGCGATCTCACTGAGCATATAAGAACCCACACTGGGGAAAAACCTTATCAGTGCTCTGAATGCCACATATGTTTCAGTGCAAAAAGCAGTCTCACTCAGCATATAAGAACCCACACTGGGGAAAAACCTTATCAGTGTTCTGAATGCCAGATATGTTTCATTCAAAAAAGCAGTCTCACTAATCATATAAGAATCCACACTGGGGAAAAACCTTATCAGTGCTCTGAATGCCAGATATGTTTCAGTGTAAAAAGCCGTCTCACTCAGCATATAAGAACCCACACTGGGGAAAAACCTTATCAGTGCTCCGAATGCCAAAAATGTTTCAGACAAACATCTCATCTCACTGAACATGTGAAAATCCACACTGGAGAAAAAAAATTATCAGTGCTCTAAATGTCAGAAAAGATTCAGAGGTAGAGATCGTTACAAGCGCCATAAGAAAACACACCAACAAAATAATCAGTTCTCTGAATGCCAGAAAAGCATACATTTTAAAGTCAATCTCACTCTACATGAGCAGACGCACACAGGGGAAAAACATTACCAATTTCTGTGAATGCCAGAAATTCATATTTGATAGGCACAGCCTCACTAACCATAAGCGACTCCATACTGATGAAAAACCTTATGAGGGCTCTGAATGCCAGAAAAGCTGCAGAAAAAACGCTATTTCACCATGAGAAACTCCACACTAGAGAAAACCCTTATGCCATAAAAGGTTGAATCTGAAAGACAGTGTTATGCTTTATGAGCGATCTCACTCTGGGGAAAAACCTTATGAGTGCTCGAAATGCAAGCAATGTTTTGGGTACAAATTACTTCTCACTTGACATGAGCAAACTCACACGGGGTAAAAAAGCCTTATGTGTGTTCTGAATGTCAGATAAGGTTTAGTCTTGAATACAATGTCATTTCACATGAAAGAATTCACACTGGACTAAAGCCATATACAGGAGGGGAAAGCCAGAACCGTTATACTCAGAAAGGAGATATCACTAAACATGAGAAATGCATCCACACCAGGTGAAAAGTAAGGCGTATCTTGAGTTGCAGAAAAGCTTCTAACAACCTTACTTTACATGATAGAGCACATATTGTAGTTGCGATAGAATTCTTCAGGAAACTCTTGCAGGATAACTTAGGCTACCCGAATGCAACCTCCAAAGAAATTTCATGCCTGGAAATATTTTTCATTCAAACAGAATCCACAATTTGAGTATCTGAAAGTTACAAAACTCTCAAGGTCTTTACTTTACACAGAGAAGTGTTAGTGCTTGCAAAAATCAACTAATTGCCCAAAAAATCTCAATAATAATGTCTTAAATTTTACTCCACCCAAAAGGTTTCTACTCACCCTTGTTTCTTAACATATGACTGATATCTATTTGTTCTTGATAAGATTAAGCCTATGCGGAGTTCCTCAGTAAGGAACTCCGCAAAGTGACAAAAAAACTCTGGAGGTCTACGCGGGGTTCCGCAAGCAGCGGAGTGCGTAAGGGTCATGCAGTTTGTGGTGATTTCATCCCATGTCGGAGGATCATTTGGCCCTTCTCTTCCAGGAAGTTATGGATCTCTTTGTCAAACGCGTCCCTGTGCCAGAAGTAGGTCGGGGTTGCTACTCCCACTCCTTCTTGGTACCCAAGAAGGACAAAGGCCTACATCCTAGCTTAGTCCTCAGGGACATCAACCGCTTTCTCCGAAAGGAGAGGTTCAAGTTGTTAACCTTGGCTCAGGTCTTATCTGCCTTCGACCCTGGAGATTTGATGGTAGCGTTGGACTTGCAGGACACTTACTTTCACATCCACGTCTTGCCTGCTCACCGGCATTACCTACGGTTCACAGTAGGCCACGCGTATTTTCAGTTTACCACGCTCCCCTTTGACCTTACCAGCTCCCCCCCCCTCCCCCGGGTGTTCACGAAAGTGATGGCGGTGGTCGCAGCTCATCTGCGCAGATCAGGGGTTCCAGTCTTCCCCTATCTCGACGACTGGCTGTTGAAGGCTCCCACCTCCAGACTACGACGGACTTCCTGCATTTGCTGGGGTTCTCAGTTAACGTGCTGAAGTCGCACCTGATTCCATCCGATAAGCTCCTTTTCATCGGAGCGGTTCTGGACACAGCACAGTTTTGGGTCTATCCTCCCTAGCAGCAAGTCCAGTATATTGGGGCTATGATACCGATGTTTCAACCTCCATCCCGGTGTTCGGTGAGAATGACCCAGAGGCTGCTGGGCCTCATGGCCTCCTGCATCCTGCTGGTGCATCATGCCAGATGGCATATACGTGCTCTGCAGTGGGACCTGAAGTTTCAGTGGGCGCAGCACCAGGGGAATCTTTCCGATGACGTTCAGATTTCGGAGGGGACTGCAAGTCAGTTGCAGTGGTGGTTCACGAACCAGGATTGGGTCAACAGCAGATCCCTCTACCTTCCCCAACCTGAGTTCACAGTAGTGACGGATGCGTCACTCTTGGGTTGGGGCAGCCATATGGGAATGGTGGAGATCAAAGACCTCTGGTCTCTGGCGGAGTCCAGGCACCACATCAACCCTCTGGAGCTCCGGGCAATTCGTCTTGCACTGAAGGCATTCCTTCTTTCTGTCAAAGGAAGAGTGGTGCAGGTGTTCACGGACAACACCACCGCCATGTGGTACTGCAACAAACAGGGCAGGGTGGGGTCATGGACCGTATGTCAAGAGGCTCTTCGCCTTTGGACATAGCTGGAACATCAGGGCATATCTCTGGTGGTTCAACACTTAACAGGTTCACTGAACGCAAGGACGGACAAACTCAGCCGCCAGTGCATGATGGATCACAAATGGCATCTTCACTCGAAGGTCGTGCTAGGTCTCTTTCAGTAGTGGGGATAGCCTTGGTTAGATCTATTCGCCACCGAAGAAAATGCTCAATGTCAGCAGTTCTGCGTGTTAGAGTTTCCAAGGCGGCTCTCGATCGGCTACCCTTTCCGTCGCGAGTGGAGTTGTGCCTGTACCACTTCTGCCAAGATTGCTGAAGAAGATCAAACGCGATCAGTCCCAAGTCTGGTACCCCGAGCTCTTGAGCATGGCCTTCGATCCTATTGTTAACAGATTTCTGAAGTGCATTACTCATCTCTTTACTCCTTCTCCTTTCGTAATGCCCTAGTGGGAGTTGACCTCACTTATCTTATGTGTGCTCCTTTTGAGCGCCTACATAATTGTCCTCTTCACCTCCTTAGAAGAATTGCTTTTTTGCTTGCCATCACCTCTGCTTGCAGGATGAGTGAGCTTCAGGCTTATCTTCCAGACCTCCCTTTCTTGCTGTCCATCTGAACAAAGTAGTCCTCCGTGTAAGCCCTCTTTTCTGCCCACAGTGGTTGCCTCTTTCCACATAGGTCTGACCATCAGATTACCTACCTTCTTCCCACCTCTGCTGTGTTTTTCTCTGCCAGGCGCACAACATATAGACTGTTCACACACTTTCTGTAGTATGCTTTGTTCTGGGCAGATAAACTCTAATCCCCACTCTACTTCTATCCTCGTGTTAGTGCAGCCTGATGTAAACAGTAATTGTAATGTATTTAGATTTACATAACACTTACTACCCCATACGAACTTTGAAGCGCTTTTTCGGCGAGTAGCACACTACTCTAGGATCCAAAAATGATTAGTGGTGAATTAGTATAGGGAAATATAAAATGTATAGTAGAGCTGGACATGTTGGTCTGTTAGTTGGGTTAAAAAAGATTGTGGGGGGATAGAAGAGGAAAGGTTTTGCATTTATATAACGCTTGCTACCCCTGATGAAGTTTTGAAGTGCTTTTCGGCGAGTAGCATGCTACTCCAGATCCCAAAAAGATGAACAGACAGATCAATTATGGTGGGGAGGTTGTTTTATTGTATACACACAACTGTACACAAATTAATAAAATTCCGTTGTAAAGTTGTATCCAAGAGGCAAGTATAGTCTCTGATAATAATGTATACAATACTGATAAGTTTTAAGTTGGCTTGCCATCAAGACTGATGCCCCGTAATGTTGATGCAAAGTCATCTGCGCTGGAGTATCTTAGACTCTTGTTGAATTGTACCATCCACCTTGTAGGTACTGCTATTTGTATCAGGTCCACGTTGTAGGCAGACACAAACGCCTATATTGTGCACTATTTATATTAAGCATAATAAGCATAATGTAAGTGAGCAGATGACAGTAAGCACTGTACAAGCTGTATTAGGTGCTTAGAAGTAGAGTGACATAGAGGGCAATAAACACTCACTAAATCTTTTTTATTATTATTAACAGTCCTCATAAGACCATACAATTCAATACGATGTACAAATAGCCCATTGGGGAACAGTTCAGGCATCATCTGGGGATTACGCATCCGAGAAACACAAGTGTCTTTCATGAATACAAATTGACTACTCCTCCAAGGACTGCACTGCACCTGACAGGATGGTGACAGACCCCAACCACCTACAGGGGAAATGTGCCACCTCACTTAATAGCTGCCAGACGCTTTACTATGTAAGCAGACTGGTGGTTTACAACTGCGCCTACATTGGGGCACCACATGTTTTTTCCAGCATAATCTGGTGTGCTCCCCCCTGTGTGGGATGATAGCACCCACTGAAAACGGCACAGTTGTGTAGTCTGGGACAGTGCACCTTCCATGTAATTCTGAACTGGGCCTTTGAATACGGTACTATTTTGTGTGCCTATTTAATTCAGGTATACAAAGAATGTGGTACTACTTGTATACTAGGGTAGGACAAGGAAGATTGAATTTCTATGGTGGCAGAAATGTTTTTGTCAAAGTGCTTTATGCCCTAAATACTCTCCCGTACCCTGAACATAATGAGATTACGTAGAATACACCTCTGCGTGCCTAATGCTGCCATTTGTATTTCAAGACCAGTGATTAATGTGGCTTTATCAAGTTTAAAGCCATTAGGCGTTTCCGACCTGTCTGATACTTGCATATGGAAAAGATGGGTCATTTGAACCTAAAGATAGATAAACATATTCATAGGTCACGATTTATGTCTGCATCTAATATAAAACTGTAAATAAGGAGAGGTGATAAGTGAAAAGTTAAAGGCAGCCGCTAATCGAGCTGCATTTGTACATAGGCCTTCCTATATTATGATATCTATTCCTGCTTAAGTCTTTAATTGTAATGAATACTTTAATACCCAGGCATGAAGTCATCATCGAGCTGTTTAGATAATCCACCTGTCTCGCCACTTCTTCCCCACTGCATCCTTAACCAGTGGCCTAGCCAGTGTGCGTTGGGCCCCAAGGCAAAAAAGGAAATGTGACCTCTGCTGTTTATTTTGACTGTGGAAAACAGCAATAATAATTGTTCTGTGGGCCCCTCAGGCCTCTGTTTGAACTGTGACAAACAGCAGTTATCAGGGTTCAGTGGGCCTTTATGGTATCTGGGACCTGGTGCCACTGCACCTGCTGCACCAATGGGAAGCTAAGCCCCTGCCCTTAACAGCTTCTATTCTAGCCCCACTGGAGAACCGAAACAGCCAAGTACTGATCTGGCCATATATGCAGGCATGCAGCCGCCTCTTCCTCTGAAGGGATTTAAGTCGCATAAAAGCAGCATGCTGGAAACAACCATTTTCTGAGGTAAAGTCAACCAACACCTCTTCTGTTCCAACCTGAATCCATTTAAAACCAGGGACGAAAAAAACGGTTCATCGTCATCCCTTGCTTATCAGAAGGGTAAAACAGATTCATCTAATATTACAGTGTACCACATAACACATTGTGATTCTGTTTACAAATTAAAACTGGCATGCATATAGAAAGGGCAGCCTTTGGCCAAAATAGCCATTTTCCCCACCCATACTTTTAACACATCTTATACAAAAAATGCTAATTACATTGTCATCCGGAAATAGTCATTAGCGCCTACTCATAACCAAATGCCACTTAGAATTGTCTTTCACTTCAAGCTTTCAAAGGTATATTAATATAAAAGCAGTATTGAATTTTTTGACGTTGTGTACTCTTACCAAAATTTAAAGCATCAACTTTATATGACACACCATAGAAAAAAGGAGTTGTTTATATATACTAAACCTCCAGAAACGCTTGATTAACCAGTTATAAAGTCACGTCTAGCTTAGTTACTTTATAGTCTTCTTTTTTTTAATAGTAATTATTTCACATTGTTACTGAATATGCATGGCTAAGCACTTATAAGGTCCCAAAGGCGAGACCTATTGGCTATGACAATGCTTGTTATTGATTGAGTACATTGAGCGGCAGAACTTTTGATTAAGTCCTGAAGAATGCTGCAAACACCTATTTGGAGGGTTAATAGGCTGAAACATGTTGACCTCTTATTGACTGTAACAGTGCATATATATTTCTCCCACAGTGTCCTATTTTTAATTCTGGCCCAGGGGTGTACAAATAATGGAAACCACATACCCTTTAGCAAGTTTTAACTTTCACTCTGCTGCCCCCACTACCCTGAGCTCATTATTGTGGTATTTAGTATACCTTTCTCTATAACAAAATATGCCTGAACTCCTCCCTCTCAGTGAGGGGGTTGTTTCATGGTGCAAGGAGATTCCCAAAAAGGAAGCATGCCAACTATGGTGGGTGAGGGAAATTGTCCTTTTAAAGGGATATTTCATCTTAGCTAGGTCTTCATTTGCAACAGTAATCCTCAGAGACCCAAGGGTTTCTTGATTGTGGTAGAAATGCATTTTTACCCCTTCATTGTACGTTCAAGCACAGACCATTGCATGAAATGTGATCTATGTAGGGAAAATACTCTGTGCACTGACAAAATTTGTTAAAATAACAGAAAGTTGATCATCACAAATATAACTAGAATGTTAATTCTAGCATATTTTTGATACCACAAGGTATAAGAAATTTGGGGATTTTTTTCTGATATCTTTATCAGTAAGTTATCTGAAATTATTGAACATAAACTTTTCCAAGTATTATTTCAAAAGATTAAGGAATTGGTCTTTTCTAAACTAACCCCAGTGCGTATGACTACAATAATCACCTCTTTCAAATCAATATTGTGCTTGTTTTAGTGAGAAAGCTAAATGATATAAGAGAAACCAGGAACTGGCGTCAGTATTTTGATCTCCAAAGTGGCCTAAATAAATAAATTGAATTGAAATTCAAGTTCATCATTTGAATCCTATTGTTGGAAAAGATGTGATTTTGAACCCCATGAGGCGGTTCCTTTCCAGAAAGCATTCAGGTTGTAATCATGAGTCAAATAATGCTGAGGAGGTTACACTATTCAAATTGAATTCTAATTACATATGAAATGTTAATTGTTCAATATATTTCTCTTAGTATTTTAATGTGAGGACTTTATTGCTTAAGCAAAATAATTAGTATTTGTTTTTCTATATGTAGGAAGCATTACATTAATGAAATCACTGTATCCCACCTTCTGTGTTACCTTTCCTGTTCTTTATGAACGTTTCTATTGTTGAACTTCAAAGATTGGCCGAAATTAGGAATTGTGCTCTACATAACTTTGCTGTGTTACAGTATGTTGATTTTTATGTACTACTTTTGTCTTTTATGTGTATGGCACCTGATGTTTTGTTTTGCTTTAATAATCAGCTTATGTTTATTAGATTTTATTATTCAATAAAATGTTTCAAACACAACAAATGGTAGTTGATATGTATTTACAACTGCAGCATTTTTTATTGTATGAGCAGTTTCAAAGCGGCCAAAAATATGGTCTGTGGGATGACGGAGGACCACATTGGCATCAGCAGGGAGAGGTTTGGGCACGTGATTTTGAACTTTATGAACGTTTCTATTGTTGAACTTTAAAGATTGCCCGAAATTAGGAATTGTGCTCTTCATAACTTTGCTGTGTTACAGTAGTTGATTTTTATGTACTAATTTTGTCTCTTATGTGTATGGCAACTGATGTTTTGTTTTGCTTTAATAATCAGCTTATGTTTATTAGGTTTTATTATTCAAATAAAATGTTTCAAACACAACAAATGGTAGTTGATATGTATTTACAACTGCAGCATTTTTATTGTATGGGCAGTTTCAAAGCGGCCAAAAATATGGTCTGTGGGATGACTGAGGACCACATTGGCATCAGCAGGGAGAGGTTTGGGCAGGTGATTAGGGGTACATGTAAGGTTGGAAGTAGGGGGAACAAAGCATGTCCATTGTGTGGACTGTGACTCCTGCAGTTAGTGTGAGGGATACCATGCTACCCTGTAAATGAATCCCCTAGTGATTATTATCAACAAACTTTATTTGGTTTTATAAAAGAAAAACATCTTCCAAGTTACAGATTGACAAATATAATATGGCCAAGTTAATCAGAACACAAGATAAACATTCATGAATTACAGCAGTAGCTTTTTGCGTCTGTGAGATCTCAATGAATGCCGTCATCAGAATCGGTAGCCGCTGGGGACAACACAGTGCATGGGCTGTTACTGGTTCAAGCAAAGTATCAACATCCGTTGGCATGACTGATGGGAGTGTGAGACATGTGTCTAACACGCATTCTTCTCCGCATAGCAGGCAGCGTAGAACAGGTAGGATGCAATCTTGCCAAATTGGTCTGAATGACAGAAACCATGTGGTATTTAATTCTCTTAGACGAGGTAGTCCCAAAATTTGGACGATGCGCTGACGACACTTCATCGCCAGTAGAGATGTCTCCATGGAGAACTAGGTGTCGTTTGTGAAATGACTTGCCATATCGCAGCAATAGGAGCAAAAATAGTATTCCTGCAGCGAGTCCCAAAATGATAGGCAATCCGCCAAACACAGAGTGCACAAAGTTTGGAAATATTACCAGGACTGCTTCAAAAGGTGCTAACAGTCCAGAAAATACGGTCTTAAATACATGTACAATACCACTCGTATCATACATGTTTAAGATACGACTTAACATTTCTGAGAAATGTATAGGGCAATGTGTAGTTAAGAGGGCATGTAACTCTGCAGAAGTCCTTACGCTTTGCAGATCATAGGTTTCTTTGGCCGGGGTCAGTGGCACTGTTTTTTGCAAAGGAATGGCTTTCATTGAATGGCTTTCATTCTGCTTAAAGTATCAATTTGTATAGAAGAGATGTTCAGTGAAGGCCAAAGTGGCGACTCCCGGCTGTCTTGGTTTTAGGAAACAATACTTGCATACAGCAAGTGACCCTGGCTGACACAGTTACTAGATATGGTATTCCTGGCAACATGCCACAGCAGCTGCGATCATTCAACGTAAGGTAACTCCCATTCGAGAGTTGTCCAAAAATTGGATTGGATTTTCACAATTTTCCCCACTAAGAAATACTTCACGACCCCCACTCCAACATCTGTATGTGTACGGCAATTCCCAGGATGTCTTGATGTATTCTTTACCCAACCTTTTATATGTGCCTGCTGGTATATGTTGTAGGCAATATTGAAAATGGAAAATTGTAACAGACTGAGTGAATGTTCCAATGTATAATCCATTCCTTAACTGGCTTTCAGCTACAGTAAATGGCAATCTTTCCAGTTTTTCAATGCTCAGCACCGTATTGTCTGCTCCCCTTTGTGCCAATTTGATCTGTTTATCAGTGAGATTGAATTCTGAAAACAGTGACGTAGTATTGATTAAACGTCAAGGCACATAACCTGAATGAAGGTTTTGCAATGTCCAGCCTAATAGCATGATAGAACGTAATTGCGACTGACCATGTTGCAACATGACCAAGTCCTGTTCCATGATGTCTATGTCAGAAGACTCTTTTCTGTCTAAAGAATATATCCTGGACCATAGAGTCGTTAACCCATTGTCAACCACAGATAGAGATTTTTCTAAATTAATACTATCAATTTCTTGTATTCGTTCTGCAATCTCTGCTTGCGTAATTTTCCATGCTTCATTATAAGCAGCAAAGATACCGGCATATATAAAACGTTTATGACGTGGTGTTCTTGGTCCTAGCAACAATTCCCTAAGATCAGCGCCATCTTTAAGTAAAGATAAGTGTTGCTTCACATCCTTAAGTGTAGATCTATGTAGCCAATCAAGGCAAAGTTTCCCTACACTGTATGTTGTTACTATTCCTGGATGCTGTCTTTGAACATATCTTGGTTCTGGCCTAATGAATGTGAACCCCTTTGTTTTATTCAGGAATCTATCTTGTCAGTTCTTTATGTCTGTGGGCCAGATAAACCATTTATTCCAATCTGGATCTGTTCTGTTGTGATGCAAAATAGTATGTACGTCGACTCCCCCCTCTGAAGTGTTATCACTAACAGGTGTAGGTGTAGGTAAAGACGGATTGTTCAAGTCTTTTATCTTGGCTAACCCAAGACAAGACGTCTCTTAGACAGTGTCATTCAAAAACATAATTTGCTCAGGGATGATGCAGGCTCTAAATAAAGCTTCTATCTCCTGCACTTGTCAATATTTTGTGCCCCAGACAGTTTTTTGTCTCAATGTTGTCTTCCAAGATTCGAAACCTAGTGAAGACAGTTGAGCATAAAAGGCTGTAGAATAAATTTGCTTCGTATTTGTCAACATATTTTTCATTCCTGTTTTTGTTTACATTTTTAAAGTAAAATGATTCCGGATTGGATACATTGAACCCTGAAAAGTACGGACATTTTCTAAAAAATGTTTTTGAGCTACCCTTTGGTGGCGTAGGACAATGTTCCCATTGGTTATACATTAATACATTTCTAGGATTTGCAGATTTGTGCAAGAAATGATGACCATAGTGATTATAACAATACATTTGTTAATAATCTGATGAACCTTCTAAGTATTCATGATTTGTAAAGTCTGACATCATATTATTAACAGTCTCAAAGTCCCAATCATCAGAAAAGGTACTATATATTTATATTTATATATACCCGCTGAGAACCCCGCCCAGCAGATCCGGCAGCAAGAAAGCCCCGTAGTTCACCGACGAACTCAAGAGCTCCAAGAAGAACTGCCGAGCCCTCGAGAAAGTCTGGAGAAGGGAACCTACACCAGACAACAGGACCACCTTCAAGCTGGCCACCCGGAAGCACCACCAGCTGATCCGCGCCGCCAAGAAAACTGCTTTCAAGGACCGGCTGGACAACAACGCACACAACTGCAAAGAACTCTTCAACATCGTGAAAGAGCTATCCAACCCCAGCGCAGGAAACAACGACATCACCCCATCGCAAGACCTCTGCAACTCCCTCGCTTCATACTTCCACAACAAGATCGCGGACATACACAACAGCTTCAACAACCAACCAACGAACACCAAGACCGAACAACCACCCCCCACCACCACCCTCCACGCCTGGACCCCGATCAGCACCGAAGACACCATCCGCACGATGAACTCCATCCACTCCGGATCACCGACTGACCCCTGCCCTCACCACATCTTCAACAAGGCTGACGCTGTCATCGCACCCCACCTGCGAGACATCATCAACACATCCTTCGACACCGCCACCTTCCCTGAGAGCTGGAAGCACGCCGAACTCAGCGCTCTTCTCAAGAAACCCACAGCGGACCCCACCGAACTCAAGAACTACCGCCCCATCTCGCTCCTCCCGTTTCCAGCCAAAGTCATCGAGAAGACCGTCAACAAGCAGATGGCCGCCTTCCTCGAGACAAATGGATCCCTCGACCCCTCACAGTCCGGCTTCCGAGCCAATCACAGCACCGAGACCGCCCTCATCGCCGCCACCGATGACATCCGAGCCCTGATGGACAACGGAGAAACAGCGGCCCTCATCCTCCTAGACCTCTCCGCGGCATTCGACACTGTCTGCCACCGCACCCTAGTACAGCGCCTCAGCAACGTCGGAATCCAGGACAAGGCGCTGGAATGGATCATCTCCTTCCTCGACGGAAGAACACAGAGAGTCCGTCTATCACCGTACAAGTCAGAGGCCACCGAAGTCATCTGCGGCATCCCTCAAGGATCCTCTCTGAGCCCCACCCTCTTCAACGTCTACATGAGCCCCCTCGCGGCCATCGCACGCCAGCACAACCTCAACATAATCTCCTACGCCGACGACACCCAGCTGATCCTCTCCCTGACCAATGACCCCGCCGCCGCCAGAGCCAACCTGCACGAAGGGATGAAAGAGGTAGCCGAGTGGATGACGACCAGCCGCCTGAAACTGAACTCGGACAAGACGGAGGTCCTCATCCTGGGCTCCTCACCCTCCGCCTGGGACGACTCCTGGTGGCCTCCCGCCCTGGGCACCGCACCCAAACCGACAGACCATGCGCGCAACCTGGGCTTCATCCTGGACTCCTCCCTCTCCATGACCAGGCAAGTCAACAACGTCTCATCGGCATGCTTCAACATCCTTCGCATGCTACGGAAGATCTTCTGGTGGATCCCCACCGAGACCAGGAAGACCGTCACCCAGGCCCTCGTCACCAGCCGACTGGACTACGGCAACCCCCTCTACGCCGGTACCACCGCCAAGCTCCAGAAGAGACTCCAGCGGATCCAGAACGCCTCAGCCAGACTCATCCTCGACATCCCACGAACCAGCTACATCTCCGGACATCTGAGAGACCTTCACTGGCTCCCCATCAACAAAAGAATCACCTTCCGCCTCCTCACCCACGCACACAAAGCCCTACACGACCAAGGCCCGAGCTACCTCAACAGCCGAGTCAACTTCTACGCTCCCAAACGCCACCTCCGATCAGCCAACCACGCCCTCGCCGACGTCCCCCGCATCCGAAGAGCGACTACAGGAGGAAGGTCCTTCTCCTACCTGGCCGCCAAGACCTGGAACTCCCTCCCGACCGACCTGCGCCTGACCCAAGACCACCTCTCCTTCAGGAAGAAGCTGAAGACCTAGCTGTTCGAGCAGTAGCGCCCCCCCCCCCCCCCCAGCGCCTTGAGACCCTACGGGTATGTAGCGCGCTCTATAAATGTCATTGATTGATTGATTGATTGATTTAAGTGCTTTACGGAAAGGTAACTCCTCCTGGATTTTACGGAGGGAGATAGAAGGTTTGTTCCATTGAGAAGAGGCACACACCTGGAAAGTTCTGCCCCCAGAGCGAACTTTTTTAAATCTGGGTGTGGTCAGCAATAACTTAGAATTGGAACGAAGGTTTCTAACATTGCTATAGGGACGGAGACAGGACGAAAGATAGGCAGATCTGCGTCCTTTTATTGCCCGATGTGCCAGAGTCAACACTTTAAACTCTGCCCTTTTATGGATCGGCAGCCAGTGCAGCCTCCGCAGGGAAGGTGATATATTTTCTCGGTGAGAGATGCCACAGACTAGCCGAACAGTGGCTTTCTGAACTATTTGTAGTCTATGGCTCAGACCCGAAGTGAGTCCGAGATAGCGGCCGTTAGCATAATCCAGGTGAGAAGTAATTAAGGCCTGGACTATTGTTTTCCTAGTGTTGCTGGTGTAGAAGGGGGCGGAGCTTGCCAGCGCTCATGGCGGATGCCTGATCTCAGAGCTCCGTGACAACGCCGATATAATCCTTCAATAATCCTGCCCCACGAAGCCTGAAGGGGACTACGAGGTGTGACTACACTGCTGCTGCCCTCCGCTGCCGGCTGCAAGTTAAATCGGTGACGCGGCAACGCGCAGAGCTACTGCTGGCGAGAGCCGTTCCACAGGGCCGCTCCTCCCCGGCCTGGATTTTGCACGTAGTCCAACGTGCGTGCCCTGACGTGCGGCTGCCGGACTGGACTTTTGCCCGGTGGGGCGGCGGTGACTGGGGGAGTGCGAGAATCCTCACCGCGGTGCTGAAGGGAGGCAAGAGGAGATAGCGCTGCTTGCGTGGATCTGTCCCGCTGCAGGGGGGAGTCCCCTCTGGATCACACACGCGCCCATTCAGAGTCAGGATCAGCGGCCGTTGGGACTGAGTGCCCGGAGCTGCCTCGGCCTCCCCCTGCCTGGAGGAGACACGTGGCGCCCCCCTCGGCATTGCAGGACTTGGTGATCGCGCACTGCGGTGCTTGTGGCATGCCTGATGGTGGCGTAGGTCCCTGGAAACTACTACGCGGGCTCCCTGGACACTTGTGGCTGACTGCTGCCTGGAGAGCCCGCTTTGTGAAATTTATTCCTGCTGTGCAGTTGAAGATAAGGCTGCGTTATACAACCCTGGGCGGGACGGGTAGCCTGCCCTGGCGGCTGTGTGGTGGTGAGCCCTGGCGGAGCCTTAGGAGTGCAGCGGGGGAGCGCTCTGACTCTTCGCAACAGCGGCGCAGACGGCCCTAGAGGTGTGGACGGGCTGTGTCCTTGGGCCTGAGTTGACCTGATAACTCAGAGACAGGGGACAAGACGGACTTACCAAGACCTAACTACTTGACGTGAAGACGCTTTGGCTGATCCCGTCTGGAGCTGCCCTGCGAACCGGCTACAGCATGGGTAAGGGGGACAAAACCCAAACCAAGCTGCCCTTCGAACAGCGCCGCGCTAGGGCCCCAGAAGCGCCAGAAATGGAGTCTGTTCCACAGTCTGGGGGGGCGGAAAGCTATTTTTATGCTGACATTAAAGCCCTGTTGGTAACGATGGAAAAGGGCCTACAGGACAGCATGGTCTCTCTGGGCTCTAAGATCGATGCGCTCTCCTATCGAATGGACCGCATGTCTGAAAGAGTGGATAAGCATGCGGAGCGCTTGGACATGGCGGAAAGACGCATAACGGAGGTGGAGGAAGCACAAACGGAACAAGACAGAGTTCGCAAGCAGCATGATAGGATCCTGCAAGTAATCCAAGAAAAATCGGAGGACTTAGAGGCCCGCTCTCGCAGATCGAACATACGCATTACGGAAGTGTCGGAGACCACCCAAACAGGAAAGATGGAGCTGTTTGTCGAGAAGCTCTTGACCTCGCTTCTGGGAGCTGACGCATTGTCGCCGATGTTCATAGTAGAGAGGGCGCACCGCTCGGTGGGCCCGCGTCCGAAGCCGGGGGCCCCCCCCCGAGGCCGATCATCGCCAAGCTACTAAATTACAGGGACAGAGACACAGCCCTGCGGATAGCACGGGAAAAGAAGATGCTGCAATTTGAGGGGTCTGACATCTCCTTGTATCCGGATTTCACTGCGAAGGTACAAGAAGAACGAAGGCACTTTGCCCCTTATAAGCGGCAGCTCAGGGACCTCGGACTTGATTACGCCATGCTGTATCCAGCAAAATTAAGAATCAATCGGCAGGGCTATTCGCATATCTTCACGGACCCGAAGGACCTCCACAAGGCTTTGAAAGTATGGACAAAGGAAAATAGTGGCAGCCCCAGGAGCCAGAATGACGGGGAGGAAGACGGCAGCCAGCTGAATAAACAGGACTAAGTTCTCTACATTAACTAGGAGCTCTACTCTGCACTGAGATTTGACAGTTTATTAGTTGCCCTGTTTTGGATTGGGAGCGCGACCCCGCTGCACGGCCCATCTACGCACCTACGTGCGTGGCGTCCGAGTCCCTGAGGGGGGACTGTGAGGGTCCTGAAGATTTGTCCTGCTGGTGAGACTGTTTTGATCTTCCTATTACAGCCATAGGTAAGCTGTTTGCGATTGATAAACTGCTGCTTGTGTAATGCAGCGGGCATAGATCATGTGCCGAACTTGATTTGGGACACCTTTGGCGGTGTGGGCACCAACTGTAATATTAGCTATTGTAACTGCTTGATACCATGACCGCTAGCGTTGGGACGCTTAATTCTGGTGTTGGTGACGAAGGAGATTTGTGAGCAGGGAATAGTCGAAGTTGGGATTGATACACCTGGCAACCTCGGCCCCTGCGCTGTGAGCACTTTTGGTTCCCCTTTGGGTTTCCTTGAGTTTCTTGGGGGAGTACTGGGAGGGAGACATTTACATGCTATGCCAAATTGGGGTAGGTCTGCTGTGGGAGGGGTTGGAGGGGCTCTGGGGGGAGTTAATGGCCGAGTTGGGGTTGGTCAGCTAGGGGCAGGGGGAGGGGGAGCTAGGGGGAGGGACTACCCTTGCTTATTTAGTGAGGACACACTGGATTCACTGCAACCACTGATTGTTCTGTTTCACTTAGGAGGAGTTTTTTACATGCCTGTTGAGGCCTTGCCCAGCCTGATTTTGCATTTTATGTCCTTAGCTTGCGCTTCTACACAACAGCTACACACATACACTGCCGTATGGCGCGATGGCTGACACTGATACTGGTAATGGGGGTGTACATAAGCCTGGACTAACAGCCATCACTTGGAATGTTCGTGGCCTTAATGACCACCGCAAAGTCAGAAAGGTCCTCAGCTATCTGCAACGCCAGCACATAGATATAACCCTGCTCCAGGAAACACATCTCCCTGCACACAGCCACATGCTTAGAACCAGGGGGCTAGATGGCAACGTCTCGGCAGCAGGATTTAACTCTAGCTCCAGAGGAGTTTTGCCATGGGTGAACCCCAAATCCAAACTGAAGATACAAACACTGGAGAAGGATACTGATGGTAGATTTGTGATTTGTAGGTGTCACGGTCCTGCCGTGGACGTCACGGTGGTAAACACCTACGGTCCGAACTTTGACTCGCCGGAGTTTTTCAAGACCCTCACTGCCAAGATTAAGCGAGCTGCTCAGAGTAGCCTGCTACTTTGGGGGGGCGATTTTAACCTTGTTCTGGACCCGACCCTAGACCGGTCGGCTGGCCCTGCTCGCAGGCCCACAGCCGCTGCACTAGAACTCCAAAGTGCGATAACTTGCCTGGGATTGGGGGATATCTGGCGCTCACGGAATCCACATCAGGGCGGGTACACGCAATACTCTGCATATCACAATATCCACACTAGGATAGACTACTGGCTCGCTTCCTCCTCCCTAATAGGCCGAATAAAAGACTGCAGGGTCTTTCCTAGAACATTGTCTGATCACTCACCAGTCTTGCAGGAAATGTGCGTGCCAGGTAGGTCTGTGCCGCCATTTACGTGGTGGTTCCCGCCTAATTCTCTACTAGACCCTGTGTTTAGGGGAGAACTTGCTGAGGCCATAGGAACATTTTTCGAACACAACATAGGCTTGGTCGAGAGCTTCCAGGTAGTGTGGGAGGCCTTCAAGGTCTATATCCGAGGTGTTGCCATGTCAAAGCACTCGGGCATACTTAAATCCATTCGGCGGAGGTTGACGGACCTTGAGAGACAACTGGATCAGTTGGAGCGCAGGCAGTGTAGCGCAGCGGACGACACTGTGGGAGACGAGATTAAAACCCTACTAGCGGAGTATAATGATGAAGTGGACAGGGAGGTCCAACACATGAGCAAATACTCCACTGCCAGGGTATATGGCGAAGGGGAGCGGCCAAGTTCGGTACTGGCAAACCTCATGAAGGGAGCCCGACGGCGCCAGCTGGTCACGGTAGTTAACACCCCGGAGGGAGAACCGACTATTGACGAGAGGGACATTGCTGAGGTCTTTAGAAGGTACTACTCCGATCTGTACTCCTCCAAGAACGGCAATATGGAGGGGGAAATTCAGGACTACCTAGGTCACATTGACCTCACTGTCCTATCCAATTCTGACAGGGAATTCCTCATGCAAACTATAGATAAGGATGAGATTTTAGACGCCCTGGCCAGCATGAAATCGTGTAGCGCTCCGGGTGCAGATGGTCTCACTACGGGCTTTTACAAAGCCTTTAAGGACCAACTGCTCCCACACCTACCGACTCTATTTGATGACATCTGCGTTGAGAGCAGCATGCCGCAATCTATGAGGGAGGCACTCCTAGTTACCATCTTGAAGCCAGGGAAGCCACACGATGAGTGCAGTTCATATCGACCCTTGTCGCTTTTAAATGTAGACACCAAACTCTTTGCTAAGGTGCTGGCCACCCGATTTGCGCTCTTTTGCTGGTAGCCTGGTAGCCCCGGAACAGGCAGGATTTATCCCTAGCAGAAACCTGGTCTACAACATATGAACTGTTTTGGGGGTGATTCAACATGTGAGACCTGACAGAAAAGCGTTGGCCGTCTTCCTAGGTATGGAGAAGGCCTTTGACTCCGTGGAGTGGCCTTTCATGCGCAACGTACTGCAGCGTATGGGCTGGGGCAGCCGTTCCTACAAATGCTAGGGGCGCTATATCACGAGCCGAGGGCGTGGCTACGCTTGGGAGATCTAGTTACGGACTCCTTTCCTATTAGCAGAGGGACCAGACAGGGATGCCCCCTCTCGCCCCTCCTCTATGCCCTTGTGGCAGAGCCGTTGGCATGTGCCCTGCGAGAATACCACGTAAACGAGGGCATAGGCTTCCCGGGGTACAAGCTCATAGTGTCAATGTATGCAGATGACACCCTGCTATATGTACGCGACCCCGATAATAATCTATCATCAGTCCTTAGGGAAGTGGTCCGATTTGGGGCGCTCTCTGGATTGCGGGTCAACTGGGCCAAGTCGCTGGCCTTCCCACTTACGCCGATCATGCAACCGGTGACAATGGAATATCCCCTCAAATGGACCACAGACGCGGTCCGCTATCTGGGGATACAGCTGCATACTGATGTGGACATCCTCTTTAGAGACAACTATGGTACAGCCTTTAGCAAGCTGGAGGATGATGTGCTAATTTGGAGTAAGCTCCTGTTGTCCTTAATGGGGCACATATCCATAATGAAAATGGTTGTGCTCCCCCGTTTCTTGTTTTTGTTTACGACCCTACCAATTGTACTCCCCAAGCCATTCTTTGCAAGACTGCAACAACAAATGATAAAGCTGGCCTGGGCGGGCGGACAACCACGTGTCTGCTGGACGACACTCACCATGCCGTACTCTATGGGGGACTTGGTGCCCCCGATTTGGAGGCATACTACCGAGTAGCCCAGGTGTCACATCTACACACATGGCTGCATGGAGACAGCAGAATCCCACATGTACGCATGGAGGCTCTCTTTGCTGCCCCTGATACACTTCAGCACACGATCTTTCACCCTCTAGATCGCAGAACGGGTGTATTAGACTCATTGACAGCCACTAACCATGCATGGCACAGCCTATTACAGATGCAAAACGGTGCACTTTTATACTCACCGGCAATGCCAATAGACTGGATTAGATGGCTGCGGTCGATCACGGGAAAGGGAGTAGTAAATGCCTTAAGCACATTGAATATACATACGGCTGGTGATCTGTTCACTGAAGGAGTGGCCAAGACCTGGGAGCAGGCACTGGGAGCCTGTGAAACACCCCCGCTACTAACTCGTTTGCAATTCCACAGGGTACGCAGTGCCTTGGGTGACTTACTGGGTGGCGGCATGGCGGAGCCTCCGGAGGTCCCCGAGCTCATGCATGTAATCAAAACCACATCGCCCAAGAAGCTACTGTCCAGTCTCTACAAACTAACACAGACAGACACACGATACCCCTACACTAAGGCACGACTATCAATGCAGACTGACTTGGACACTGTACTAGACGATGACACTTGGCGATATTGCTGCACCATCACTAAGAAAGTCCCACTTAATGGCCGGCATCGGCTGATCCATTTCAAATTCTTGAACCGTGTATACTGCACTCCAGCTCGACTCTACAGGTATGGGTTGCGGGACTCTGCCCGTGAGAGATGTAGTGCCCCGGAAGCTGATTTTTTGCATCTTGCTTGGCAGTGTCCTGGTGTTTGGGACTTCTGGTAGAAGGTATTCGCTGACATAAGCAAGTTGACTGAGGTCGTCATTACACCAAACCCTTTAGTAGCCCTGCTAGGGTACACTAAACAACTGCCAAGGGCGATTAGACGCCTAGTAGATATGGGCCTGCTGATGGGCCGCCTAGTTTTGGCCTGTTGCTGAATGAGTGGCCCGCTGCCAACTCTGAAACGCTGGGCACACAACATGCTTTACTGTTGTACCCAGTCTGAAAATTATAGTGAACTGCAGCCCACCACTAGTAGGCCCAAGAATTTCTGGGGTTTGTACCACACATTGTTGGCGAACAAGGAGAGCACTGAGGATCCCGCACACGGATAGACTATGGGAGTGTTCTCTGCCGGGAGTGACAGGGACAGGACTCAAGGAGATCCCTTTGTATTGTGCATGCTGCCTATGCAGAATGTCTCTTAAAGGTAAAATCTTTAATTGCAGTGATGGAACACCACCTGTTGTTGGCTGAATGGCTGTGTACACCTTTCTATTTATTGATTATGATGCAGTGACACTGTGCTTGTGGAGGACAACTATGGTTTTGGGCGAGGGGGAGGGGGGCTTGTAAACTCATATTGCAGTTCTTTATTATAAAATGCAATAAAGACATTTAAAAAACCAAAATAAAGCGCATGAAAACCATTTGAAAAAAAATAAAAAGATAGTTAATTAATTATTTAATCATCCTGATTTTAGAGAAACAGGCAGCAGCGACTGCATGCACTTGGCTGTGGAAGGAGAGACTGGTGTCCCAACTCACCCCAAGGTTTCTTACTGATTCCTTGGGTGAGGGGGCAGAGCTCAGCTCCTCCGGCCACCAGAGGTTCAAGTCCAGAGGGGAAGATTGATGAAAGAAAAGAACCTCAGTTTTTCCTGCGTTCAATCCCAGGAAGTTATTATCCATCCAGTGCGCTATATCACTGAGGCAGTCTTTCAGAGGATCAAATGTAGTCAGGGTGGGGTTGTCATATGTGAACAACAGCTGAATGTCATCAGCATACGATGCCACTTTTATTCCTGACTGGGCAATTAACTCGACCAGAGGAGAGAAGTACACATTGAATAAAAGAGGACTCAGTGAAGAGCCTTGGGGAACGCCCCATTTGAGCGGGGGACAGATGGAAGTGTATGGTGGAGTAAACACTGCTTGTGTACGGTTGGACAGAAAAGAAGAGATCCAGCTAAGAGCCTTACCCTGGATGCCTATTGACCGGAGGCGGTTCAGCAGGACAGGGTGAGAGACAGTGTTGAATGCTGCGGAAAGATCCAACAGCACCAACACTGCCCTTGCACCCCTGTCGAGTGTCCAGCGTACCGAATCGTCCATTTCTATCAGGGCCGACTCAGTGCTGTACCCGGGTCTGAATCCATGTTGGGAATCATGAAGTAGTCCATTAGATTCTATGAATCCGGCAAGTTGCTGGTGTGCCAGCTTTTCAAGAATCTTGGCCGGAGCAGGAAGTAGAGAAATAGGCCTGTAGTTAGCCGGGTTCTCTGGGTCGGCTTTGGCCTTTTTCAAGATGGGAATCAGACGGGCGTGTTTCCAGGAATCCGGGTAAATCCCGGTGCGAAGAGAATCATTCCAGATGCCATTAAGATGGGGGTTGAGAAGTGGAGCAAGGACTTTATATTGCTTAGCCGGCCAGGGATCACTAGGTGATCCAGACTTGCACTTGAGGAGCTCTGAGAGAGAACGGTCTTCCGAGATCTCCTCAAATTCAGAGAAGATAGAAGATGGAATCTGAAAAACAGATGGTGTTTCCCCGGTTCCGTTGCTGTCAATAGTGGGGAAGGAGTCATAGATGGATGCTATTTTCTCCTCAAAGTAATCAGAAAGTTGATTACAAAGAGACTGCGACACTGGGGATTGACGATGAAGAGCCTGTGGGTCTGTGAATGTTTTGACCGTGTTAAAAATCTCCCTAAAGGAGCAAGGTTGCTCCGTTTATGATTTATGATCTTTTTCCGATAATCTTTGAGGGTAGCTTTGTATAATGATTTACTATCCGCTGAATAGGACTGTCTCCAACCATGTTCCAAAAGTTTACATGCAGATTTACATTTGCGCAGTTCATCAGAATACCAGGGCGCGGCGGGAGCTGAACAGTAGGTCTTTATAGGCCGAAGAGGGGCAATGGAATCGATGGCCTTGGATACCCAGTTGTTTAGAATGACCAAGCGTGAGTCCAAATCTAATGCTCCTGGAGGATCAGCAGAGGGAAGATGATTGACTACACTGTCCGGGACAATCTTGCTCCAGTTTCTGCCATACTCCTTAGCCCAAATCCTAGGTCTGTCCTGTTGGTTCAGGAGGATAGAGAAGGGAATGAAGTAATGATCGTGAAGGACTGGGTTATTTTAAGGCCCAGCGGTGCCAGGGAACAACACCTGAAACCTTCGTGGGTTACCTGTTCTGGCACACAAATGACAGAGACACGGGACACTTCCTTCGGCGTCAAAGATCAGCGTTTATTTACTGCAGGGATACAGAGATCGCTAGAAGTACACAAACGTGTAAGTTCTGAGAGTCTGCTTCGAATTGCAAAAGTGGATCGCTCCTTTTTATACCCCTTTTCGTCATAGCTCAACATGGCGAACAAAAGGTTACAACCCAGTTCTCACAGTAAAACTTCAAAAGGGTTGCATTCATGTTTCAGAAGCCCGGAACATAATTACAGTAACATCGCCGGTTCCCAACTGTAAAAACACATTATCCCATCATTAGGCACATTCCATTTAGGCTGTAAACAAGCTAAAAGAAGGAACAGAGACCGGTGCAAGGAAGACAGAAACAGTCAACAGATTGAAAAAGAGTGTAGGGGGGAATATCGGAAGCATGATTGCAGGATCAAAGGATTCGTGCCTAATGCATGCACGGCTGAAACAATAGACCGGCACGGCAAGATGAGCCTCGAGCGGAGCCATCTGCCTTTGCTGTGTCATCCCCCTCGTCATAAAGACACCCTCAAAGGAACACGTGTCTTCCGCAGAAGCTGGGGAATCCCAGGGTCACGAAGCGGACAGTGTCCATTCGCTGGCTACTCGAGGGCAAGAAACAAAATGGATGCCGTATCGAAAATGGAACCCGTGGGTTCAGATGAAGAAACCCACGAATAAGACGAACGATTCAAGGCAGCGTAGCGAAAACGCGTACACCCGCTAAACTCGTCATTTGCGGTTCATAGATACCAAACTCGTCCATATTCGAACGAGTCGAAAACACCATTATGATTGCCACGGAACCTCAGACGCTCCTTTTGCCCTCAAGTAGGCAAGCACTAATCGATATCAGAATCGATCTCGATATTCATCAGATCGTTCAGATGTTGCTGCAACATTATTCTATCCATCAATGCTTCTTTGGTAACAGATGGCCGCCTTATACACGTTGTAGCACAAAGACCACATAAGGCAGGACCACACTGCACACAAAGACAACACGTGAACAGAAACGCTACAACAACCCCAATGATCATCAGAATCTTCCAACCCCACGTCGACATTAGGCCCCAAAACCATCCTAGTAGCGTCCAATCACCTACGTCCACGTGTATGGACTCGGAGATCTTATGCAACTTCGAGATGGCTTGATATACAGTTGGAGCATTATCAGGAATGAAAATACAGCAACTCGAATGGATCACCTTCCACACACCACCTCTATCTGCAAGAACAACGTCTAGAACCATACGGTTCTGCAACGTCATAAGCCTATCCGCCTGAAGCTCTGCTGTTAGATTACCAAGAGCACTTGCAGTTATATTAGCAGTCGATTCTACCACACGAGTCAACTGTCTCAGGTTCCTACTATTAACCATAGGTCCCCAAAACGGCAGGAAACCCTTAAAGAAGTCTCCTGCTTCTTGACCGGCAGTGTCCTCTTTGCTAATAACACCTCTCACAACTCTAGTCCTGTGATAGTCCGAGGCAACTGTGAAAGTCGGTGACAAAAGATTCGCAATATAACAGGTGCCCGAAAAGTCACGGGGCAACCATGTATATGCGCGATCATAACATACAAAGTATGTACCCTTGGCAGTCAGGAAAACAGGGAAGAGAGCATTGATAAAACATATGTTTCAGTGCAAGCACTCTTCCCAAGCTGAGCTCGTGGATTTCGACCAAGTCCTTGCAAGCAGAAATTACCAAGATGGGGTACGACCCAGATCGGAGACGAGCTCTTAAGCTGTCTATCACCCACTGATATGGTATACTCAGCCTCACTCGGATCCTTGTATGCTCGCACCTCTTCCTCTGGAATAAGCGATGCATCAAAAATATCTCTATCTAAGTCAACAATCGCTCTTGCCAAAGGCTTGTGGTATGGGCCGGGACCAGGATCTGCAGAGCGTGGCTCTCGATGGGGGTAGGAATCTAGTGCGCTACGGAACATAGTTTGGAATGCTCCAGCTGACCCCTGGGAGCTATAAGGAAGAACCAAATACGGAATACCCCTATCCATGGTATGCGGCATTAACCCACACACCCAACAGTTAGTAGTATTCATCACCAACTGATGCTGATGTAGGAGCTGGACAAAGGAGTTGTTCATGAATTCCGCACGTCTAACCTGTTCATGTTGGGGTAGAAGGTGAAAAGAATGTGGAGAAATAGTGGGAATAGATTTCGGTTCAGAAGAAAAAGTAGGTGAAACAAAAGGCAATAACAACTGTATTCCAAAATACACTCCACCCACTAGTAACATAGAAACAGTCAGGAATAGCAGGAATAACGAAAACAGGAAACATTTTGTTCGGATAACCTTATGAAGCTTGGATCTTTGCACTGACATCCTCTAAAAACCGTCCGTAACGTTCTTGACGCACTTCGTTCTGAGTAGCGATTATCAACTCCCAGGAGTTCCCAGGAATCGACAAAAGTAACCGACCTAGTGTCAGGAACCTGCTAAACAGAAGGAAGTACCCGCATGGCCCTACGGTCAACCCGGATGAAAAGGTTTTTAAAAAACAAACATTCAATTTTTAACATAAATCTCTTAGCTGTAAAAAAGGAACACACATGAAAATGAACTCAAGAACAAATAGAGGATGCAATTGTTCATAATGTTCGTGGCAACAGCAATGGGGGTAATATGAATTCAAAGGGAAAACAAAAGGGATTTCTTTTATTAGTCTTTGTCACGAGAACGAAGGAAATATCTGCTTCTTCCAGGACAAGTCTGTTCTTCAAATAATTGGTCAGGTTGCGAACCAGTGTTCGATCGTTTTGATAACAATTCAGACCTTGAATTCTCCAATGTCGACGATTCAACAAATTTATCTGGCTGCAATGAAGTGTCTCCTACAGGTTGAGCATCACTAAACGGCACAAAACGTATTGGGGTCTCAGTTTCCATTGCGGCAATCCCAGTTCGAACCCAAGAATCTGCTGGCAGAGGGATCAAAACTTTTTTGGTGTGGGTGGCATGCACCCAATTCTTTCTGCCTTCCAAACGAACTGCAGTCCTTGTAGCCAGCAGGACTTGGAAGGGACCCACAAATCTCGGCTCCAAGTTACGTTTTCTCCCAAAGTTGCGGGTGACAACCCAGTCACCCAGTTGGCCGATGTCCAGGACCCTCTGTCTGTGCCGGTAGAGCTTCAAAGACCTGTTGATGAATTAACCTCAGTTTAGCAGTCAGATCATGAAGATAATCAATTAACATTGGATATTCAAGACTATCAAAAACCTTAGGCCTCGGGACTCCCCAAATGTTCGCAGGACGGCCGAACACAATCTCATATGGGCTAAACCCTACTCGAGAGTGTACAGTCGCCCTGGTCGATAAGAGAGCTAGAGGCAGGACATCGGGCCATGACAGACCAGTCGTCGCTTGAATCTTAGCAAGTTTCAGTTTCAGAGTGCCATTGTACCCTTCAACTAAACCTGCTGACTGGGGATGATTGGCGCTATGGACCTTCTGTTGTATTCCAAGGCCCTTACACACATTCTTCATCACACTCCCCACAAACTCACTTCCGTTATCCGACCATACAATCCGTGGCATTCCATACAGAGGAAAGTATTCCTTCAGTAGGACTTTTGCTGTTGACAGGGCAGTATTATCTTTCAGAGGGTAGGCCTCAATCCATCTGGAGAACGCGCAAACCACAACTAAAACGTACTTCAGGTTATTGCATCTCTCCATATGGATGAAGTCCAATTGGATAACCTCAAAGGGACATGTAGGAGGAGCAAAATGGCCAGGTGGAGTGGGGGTACCCTTGCCAGGATTGTACATCATACATACCATACAATTCTTAACCACTCTCTCAGCACACTTAGCAATACCATCGTTCTTCCATACGGGGGACAACAACTTACATATACCTTTCGCGCTAATATGTGACAAACCGTGAGCCATAGTCATAACGGCTAGCACATATGCATCCGGTAACATCCACCTCTGATATTCCGACAAATCAATCCAACATCCATGCGCACCTAACTTCCCTGTGCTTTCTTTCCACTTAGTCTTTTCAGTTTCAGTGGCCTCATTCTGAATCGCTTTCACGCTTTCGACAGTGTCCTCACACATACCAGTCTCCGCAGGCCACCTTACTGAACTCGTAACATACATTCGGGTTGCAAAATTCTTAGCTGTTTCCTTTGCAATCTCATCCGCAAACGCGTTACCACGACCAACATCATCCGTAATCTTTTGATGCGCGCTGCATTTAATAATTGCCACCTGCTTAGGCAATGTAAGTGCATCCAAAAGATCGTTCACGAGCTGTCCGTGTTGGATCTTTGTACCATGCGATGTCATAAATCCCCTTTCTCTCCACAATCGACCAAAGCTATGTGCAACGCCAAACGCATATTGACTATCTGTAAACACATTCACTTGTTTTCCCTTAGACAAAACACACGCTCTCGTCAATGCTATCAACTCTGCCGCTTGAGCCGAGCTCTGACTCAATCTCGCAGTTTCCACAACCGTACTCAACGTCACTACAGCATACGCAGTCGTCACATCACCACTCGGCAACTTAAAGCATGAACCATCAACATACAAAATACCATCGGGATCTGCCAATGGAGTGTTTTTTAGGTCAACACGACCCTTCGTTTCTTCTTCAGTTCTTAAATAACAATCATGTGGTGCTACATCATCTGATTCCATACTGGTCGGCAACAATGTCGCCGGATTTAGCACATTACAACGCTTGATCTGTATATGACTTGCCAAAAGCGTCAACTCATAACCAGACAACCTTGCGCTTGTCAAATGTTGAGTTTTCGTCCGATTCAAGAGAGTGTCAACTGCATGCGGAACCATCACCATAAGCATATTATCCATGACCAGTCCTGCAGATTGCCGGATGGACACCGCAGCTGCTGCTGTCGCCCTTAGACAACTCGGCAATGCTCTAGCTACTGGGTCCAAGGTTGTGGAAAAATATGCACTTGGACGCTGCTTACCGCCGAATTGTTGCGTCAGGACACTCAACGCACAAACTTCCCTCTCGTGCACGTATAGTGTAAACGGCTTACTGTAGTCAGGAGTACCTAACACAGGAGCCGAACACAACGCATCACGTAATTCAGAAAAACTTTTCTGACACTCTTCAGTCCATGGCAAAGGAGTCGGAACATCCTTGCACGTGAGGGCTACCAATGACTTCGCTAGTAATGAAAAATTTGGAATCCATTGCCTGCAGTATGACGTGATACCTAGAAAGGCACGCACTTCTCTCTGAGTTGTTGGCACAGTCATTCGAGCGATCGCTGCATTTCTCTCTGGGGTCAACCTTCTTTCTTCCCTCCTTTGACAATAAGTAACCTAAATAGGTTACTTCTTGACGACAGTATTGCAGCTTAGAAGGTGACACCTTGTGATGTAAGTCACATAAATGCTGCAACAACGATACTGTAGCAATTTTGCAAATCGGCTCAGTGTCGGCAGCCACTAACAGATCATCAACATATTGAAACAAGGCCGCACCCACTGGCAACACAAACGCATCAAGTTGACTCTTAAGAGCTTGGCTGTAGATCGATGGACTCTCACAATAGCCTTGAGGAGCGCGTTTAAACCTAAAGCTGCGGCCACCTAATGAAAAGCCGAATAGATCCCTGCTTTAATCAGCAATCGGAATGCTAAAGAAAGCATTCTTCAAATCGATTACCGAGAACCAAAAGGCAGAGGCTGGAATCAGAGTCAGTAAAGCCGTAATGTCAGGCACCACAGGAAATTGTGGAATCACAATTTTATTTACCTCTCTTAAATCAATGACAAAACGGTACACAGGAGGTTTGGATGGATCAGTTCGTTTTAAAATAGGTAACACAGGACTATTACACACGTTTCCCCGAGTTTCCTCAATAACATCCTTCTTGATCAAATCATAAATGATCGCTAATAGCGCTCGCTCACCATCAAGAGAGATACGATATTGGGGAATGCGTGGCAATCGCACATTAGATTTCAATTGGACGACATAAGGTGATATGTCCAGCAGGCCCACATCATTGGGACCTGTTGCCCACAAAGACTCAGGAAGAGAACTCAATTCCGGTGGGAGCTTATCCATTGACAAGTACATAGGAGAAATCACTCTCTGACTCAATGTAAGCTCCACTCCCGTAGGAGAACAATACAGAGTCGCATATAACCGCTTCAACAAATCCAGGCCCAAAAGATTCTCACCACAACCAGTAGTTAAAATCAAAGGAGCTTCTAGCTCACGAGGCCCAATTGTAAGGGGCAAAGGGCTAGAGACCGGATTGCTAACCGGGGCGCCAGAGAATCCAATGGAAACATTCGTTAATCCAGGCAAAGGTGCGCCAGGGAGTTTCGAATGCATGATGGAACTTTTCGCTGCACCAGTGT
Organism: Lissotriton vulgaris; assembly: GCF_964263255.1. NCBI lineage: Eukaryota > Metazoa > Chordata > Amphibia > Caudata > Salamandridae > Lissotriton > Lissotriton vulgaris. The sequence continues at coordinate 103,428,644 of NC_141685.1, read as the reverse complement.
CCAACATAAAAGGCTCAACTACGCCTGATGTGGCAACTGCGACGTAAGGCCCTCTCTGATCAACCGGAACTGATACTACTCCCTCTCTTTGTCTGTGGCTGTCCTAGTAATTACCATCAGCATCAATGTCATGCTCGACGTAATAGTCGTCCACATGATACTGTGCAGATCTACCGGACGATGAATCGCGCTGATCAAAGCAGTTGTTCGAGTCCGACGAAGTAGTAGAAAGCTCATTCTGATTTTGAGAGACATCACGGCCTCTACCTCGAGAAGCCTGCTGAGGACCAATACGACCTCCTCGGGCCGAAACACCATTATTTCGGTCACGTAAAACCGGACAATTAAACTTCAAATGGCCCTCACCCCTACAATACGCACATTGATTATACCCAAGCATAGATCTTGGTGTAGAGGAGTCAGTACGCGACTGCGTCCTAGAAGACTGTGTGTGTGATCGATTTTGCTGTTGTGAGTCATTTGGATTAGAGGACGGAGGATACGCTTGCTGCAATAAAACCTTAGTTTTAAGCTCCTTTGTTTTCTTATCTACGCGATCACTTTCCTCCTTTTCTCTATTTTCATAATATTGAGCCGTAGCTAATTTTTGAGCAGTGGTAGAAACAGCCCACAAACTTTTGGAATTTTTCAATTTGTTGCTGAGTTCAGACAACAAATTCGATACAAATTTGTCAACGAACAGTCGTTGACCTCCCTCAGTGCTCATATCCTGACCACTGTGATCGATAAACGCCTCCTCAAATCTAGTAAAGAAATCGGAGACACTCTCGTCTTTCTTTTGCTTGCACGCAGACAGCTTATCCCAGTTAACTCTCATTGCTGGCATAAGTGTCTTCATAAGTGTAATAATCCTCTGGGGCAGAGCAGTAATGAGCTGTTCGGGCTTAGCTCCACCAACTTGTCGTCCGTCTGCCGCTGCAGGAGCAGCCCAATCACCTCCTAACTCAGCTACGTGATTCTCTTGACGGATTTTTGCCCAAATTGGTTGCAGTACTACGTTACCGAACAACATATCAATATCAGCAAGGTTCATAACAGTAGCATCCACTAACTGTAATAACCCGCCGGATTTTTCCGAGGATCAGGCAAAGATTGCTTCACCTGCAACACTTCCGACCGCTTCCATGGGAGGTGTATCCAAACCCTCTGAAAGTGTGGCAAAATAGCAGGATTAGCAGCAGGATCACCTGGCATCCACACTGGGGGGATTTCTCGCATGGGATACTGACCAGGTTGTGCCATCCACTCCTCAGTGTCATCGTTAAACAATGCTCGAGGTTGTACTGTAGATCGGAAAGATAGGAGACGCTCTAAAGCACGTCGAACATTACTACCCACAATCATACCGTTCGAAAACTGATTCTGGAGTTCAGTCATTTCAGACGGTACATAGTCTACCTCATCATTATACCACCCTTCTCTTAGGGACTTACACATTCCCTCGAACACGAACCTTGTCTCAAAAACGTCTCAAAAACTATATGTGGAGTATACTTAGTAGGATGCCTAATCCATTTACGCAAAAACAACAGGTGATGGACCGAATGTGGATCAATGTCACACATTCAACCCAGTCCAAGGATCTGGGCCCAAATCCATCGTTTTTTTGCACTCCACACCACCCTGGGTTAGACAATGGCGATATGCAAATCAGCTCTGACCCTGTGCCCCATGGGAACAGTCCAGTCCGAACTACAAAAGCCATGTCCTTCCCAGAACGGAATCAAGCATCCGAGGACCGGACCGGTTTCGAGGTAACACCTCTCATCAGCCCGGCTAGCTTGACTCCAAGTGGTGTGGAGTGCCTGGGACCCACGTCTGGGCATCCCCAGCGCACTTATGGCGGCAATTGCAAAAACAACAGGTGATGGACCGAATGTGGATCAATGTCACACATTCAACCCAGTCCAAGGATCTGGGCCCAAATCCATCGTTTTTTTGCACTCCACACCACCCTGGGTTAGACAATGGCGATATGCAAATCAGCTCTGACCCTGTGCCCCATGGGAACAGTCCAGTCCGAACTACAAAAGCCATGTCCTTCCCAGAACGGAATTAAGCATCCAAGGACCGGACCGGTTTCGAGGTAACACCTCTCATCAGCCCGGCTAGCTTGACTCCAAGTGGTGTGGAGTGCCTGGGACCCACGTCTGGGCATCCCCAGCGCACTTATGGCGGCAATTGCAAAAACAACAGGTGATGGACCGAATGTGGATCAATGTCACACATTCAACCCAGTCCAAGGATCTGGGCCCAAATCCATCGTTTTTTTGCACTCCACACCACCCTGGGTTAGACAATGGCGATATGCAAATCAGCTCTGACCCTGTGCCCCATGGGAACAGTCCAGTCCGAACTACAAAAGCCATGTCCTTCCCAGAACGGAATCAAGCATCCGAGGACCGGACCGGTTTCGAGGTAACACCTCTCATCAGCCCGGCTAGCTTGACTCCAAGTGGTGTGGAGTGCCTGGGACCCACGTCTGGGCATCCCCAGCGCACTTATGGCGGCAATTGCAAAAACAACAGGTGATGGACCGAATGTGGATCAATGTCACACATTCAACCCAGTCCAAGGATCTGGGCCCAAATCCATCGTTTTTTTGCATTCCACACCACCCTGGGTTAGACAATGGCGATATGCAAATCAGCTCTGACCCTGTGCCCCATGGGAACAGTCCAGTCCGAACTACAAAAGCCATGTCCTTCCCAGAACGGAATCAAGCATCCGAGGACCGGACCTGTTTCGAGGTAACACCTCTCATCAGCCCGGCTAGCTTGACTCCAAGTGGTGTGGAGTGCCTGGGACCCACGTCTGGGCATCCCCAGCGCACTTATGGCGGCAATTGCAAAAACAACAGGTGATGGACCGAATGTGGATCAATGTCACACATTCAACCCAGTCCAAGGATCTGGGCCCAAATCCATCGTTTTTTTGCACTCCACACCACCCTGGGTTAGACAATGGCGATATGCAAATCAGCTCTGACCCTGTGCCCCATGGGAACAGTCCAGTCCGAACTACAAAAGCCATGTCCTTCCCAGAACGGAATCAAGCATCCGAGGACCGGACCGGTTTCGAGGTAACACCTCTCATCAGCCCGGCTAGCTTGACTCCAAGTGGTGTGGAGTGCCTGGGACCCACGTCTGGGCATCCCCAGCGCACTTATGGCGGCAATTGCAAAAACAACAGTGCGCTGGGGATGCCCAGACGTGGGTCCCAGGCACTCCACACCACTTGGAGTCAAGCTAGCCGGGCTGATGAGAGGTGTTACCTCGAAACCGGTCCGGTCCTCGGATGCTTGATTCCGTTCTGGGAAGGACATGGCTTTTGTAGTTCGGACTGGACTGTTCCCATGGGGCAACAGGGTCAGAGCTGATTTGCATATCGCCATTGTCTAACCCAGGGTGGTGTGGAGTGCAAAAAAACGATGGATTGGGCCCAGATCTTTTGACTGGGGGAGTGTGTGACATTGATCCACATTCGGTCCATCACTTGTTGTTTTTGCAGTTGCCGCCCTAAGTGCGCTGGGGATGCCCAGACGTGGGTCCCAGGCACTCCACACCACTTGGAGTCAAGCTAGCCGGGCTGATGAGAGGTGTTACCTCGAAACCGGTCCGGTCCTCGGATGCTTGATTCCGTTCTGGGAAGGACATGGCTTTTGTAGTTCGGACTGGACTGTTCCCATGGGGCAACAGGGTCAGAGCTGATTTGCATATCGCCATTGTCTAACCCAGGGTGGTGTGGAGTGCAAAAAAACGATGGATTGGGCCCAGATCTTTTGACTGGGCGAGTGTGTGACATTGATCCACATTCGGTCCATCACTTGTTGTTTTTGTAATCCATTTACGCGTCATTTTCACTAACGTCTCACTCTCCCTACCACCAGGAATTTGACTTCGTCTCTGAGAGACATCAGAAACATCGGACCCAAGTATCGGTCCGAATAGCGGAGAGTAAAGATTAGCCACAGCATTAGGTATGCGACTACGAACAGAAGGGGAAGAGGAGAGAAGCACAGGGGCAACAGCATGAGGACTGAAAGTGGGAGCAGTGGGAGTAGCCAAGACAGCAGAAGTAACAGGAACAAGAGACTGAGAAGGTATAGGCAGTGGAGCAGTAGGAAGAAGGGCAGGTAAGGGAGCAGGGACAACTTGAGGAACAAGAGGATTCGGAGGAACAGGACCAACGGCAGGCTGACCAGCAGCCGCCGGAACAACAGGTTGAGGGACTGGAGGAACCACAGGGACTGTAGTATCCTGTGCATATGGAGGTGGCGATTTCAGTAGATAGGACAGCAAAGGGTCCTCTACCGCATCTTCTCCCTTCTTATCAGAACTCGACGGTAAAACCGGATAACACTTATCCACCGCCATATGTTGCAGTCTAGCAAAAACTTCCTTTTCCTTCTCTTCTTTGTCTCGCTGAAACTGCTCTGCATTTCGCATCACCGTAATGATGCCTTCTCTCTTATTTTTCTTAATCTGTTTGATTTCTTTCTGCTTGGCCTCTTTGCGCCATAACCGAAAGGAATCAAACATGGCCGGCCTAGCTTTCTTTTTAAACAATTTTGCTTCGAGATTATCCAAAATTGCAGTTTCAAAACTACCATGAGGTGGCCAGCTAAGGACACCATCGTCTTTAGTGTAGCGGATCCAATATTCATTATATACGATAGGACCTACTCCGTGGCGAGTATAGAGCTCATAAATTGGAGTTCCAACTGGAGGTATCGGACATGAGTCCTCCAATCGGGAATCCGTATCACAACTTTTAAGGAAACCAAACAAAGTACTACGGCCAGGCATCGTGCACACTAACCGAGTTTACAAACTTCAAGGGTTATCGGATTACGATGTCCTCGCAAAAATGCAAGACCCTCGGTTTTTGCCAATTGCAATTGTCAAATAAAACCCAACAACTAAGAACCAACAACTAAGAACCACAAATGCAATGGAACCATGCATACAACCAAGTATCAACAACAAAGCAACGGTCCCAAAAAAGGAACCAACAACTAAGGACTGGGAGCGACCCACAAATACTTAACTGAAAGAACAATGGCGTCACCAGGAAGGCCCGTTCATCGTCTCGCCGTACAAAGGACTACGCCAGGCGCCGAAACAGGTCGACAGTCAGGGCATCAGTCCGTCGCAGCCGTCAGGAAGCGGGAATCTTTGCGGGAAAAATATTCGGACCACTTATTTCGACAACAGGATCGATGAAGCGGGGTGCACCTTCCCTCGGAGATTTCACACGAAGTTCCTCACAATCGTCAGGCTTTGGACCGGTACCGCTGATGTCGCCCTACGTTGGGCGCCAACTGAAGGACTGGGGTATTTTAAGGCCCAGCGGTGCCAGGGAACAACACCTGAAACCTTCGTGGGTTACCTGTTCTGGCGCACAAATGACAGAGACACGGGACACTTCCTTCGGCGTCAAAGATCAGCGTTTATTTACTGCAGGGATACAGAGATCGCTAGAAGTACACAAACGTGTAAGTTCTGAGAGTCTGCTTCGAATTGCAAAAGTGGATCGCTCCTTTTTATACCCCTTTTCGTCATAGCTCAACATGGCGAACAAAAGGTTACAACCCAGTTCTCACAGTAAAACTTCAAAAGGGTCGCATTCATGTTTCAGAAGCCCGGAACATAATTACAGTAACATCGCCGGTTCCCAACTGTAAAAACACATTATCCCATCATTAGGCACATTCCATTTAGGCTGTAAACGAGCTAAAAGAAGGAACAGAGACAGGTGCAAGGAAGACAGAAACAGTCAACAGATTGAAAAAGAGTGTAGGGGGGAATATCGGAAGCATGATTGCAGGATCAAAGGATTCGTGCCTAATGCATGCACGGCTGAAACAATAGACCGGCACGGCAAGATGAGCCTCGAGCGGAGCCATCTGCCTTTGCTGTGTCATCCCCCTCGTCATGAAGACACCCTCAAAGCAACACGTGTCTTCCGCAGAAGCTGGGGAATCCCAGGGTCACGAAGCGGACAGTGTCCGTTCGCTGGCTACTCGAGGGCAAGAAATAAAATGGATGCCGTATCGAAAATGGAACCCGTGGGTTCAGATGAAGAAACCCACGAATAAGACGAACGATTCAAGGCAGCGTAGCGAAAATGCGTACACCCGCTAAACTCGTCATTTGCGGTTCATAGATACCAAACTCGTCCATATTCGAACGAGTCGAAAACACCATTATGATTGCCACGGAACCTCAATCGGACCAGATCACCGGACTAGGTTCCCCGATTGTAATATCCATAAGATTGGAACAAATAAGGTCCAAAGTATGACCGGCCTTATGAGTGGGGAAGGTGATCCGCTGATTAAATCCGCAATCAGTCATGGTGGATATAAAGTTGTTACTTATCATATCAGAAGTATCCTCCACATGGAGGTTTAAATCTCCAAGAAAGGTGAAATTTGCATAGCGAGAGCTAGCTTGAAGTACAAAGTCTAAGAAATTAGGTCAATGAGATGTGCTGGATTTAGGGGGTCGATATACCAGCAAGCCTGAGCACGTGATTTTGGAAGTTAATTTTATACAGAAGGGCAGAGCTTCGATTAGATCGATTTGATCGTAGAGGAAGGACGAGATCGACCAATGGGATCTATAAATAATAGCTACTCCTCCTCCATGTTTATTGCTTTGCCGGTTGGCACACAAGATATTATAGCCTGTTAGAATGGCTAGGCATAATGCAGGATTAGTTTCATCTCCCAACCAAGTTTCTGTTAGAAAGAGTAAATCCCATTTGTTATCAATAGGAGACTGGAAGATATCTAGAGAGTGTTTCACCAAGGAGCGGCAATTAATGAGTCCCGCCTTGAGGGTTAGAGTATTTTGGTTAATTTGGGGCGAAGCCGCGGGTTTTATTAAGGGACATTGATGCACTGAGATGCCTCCTTCGTGTTTTGGGTCACATGCTTTGCAGGGGTAGAACTCAATGGGTAGGTCAAAGGGAATGGAATGTAAGTAAGCACTGTCCTTGGGCCTGAGGGAGAGCAGCTTCTGTCTAGTGTATGGGATGGTGTCCAAAGGGTCGAAACCGGCAGCGTCTCTGGCCCTGGTCGCGGAAAGGTCGCGGACGGGCGCAGACGGGCTTGCCTTCGGCGCGCCGCTGGCGCGCCCGCTGCGGGCCGAGTGGGGCTGGCCATTTAAAGCGGAAGAGGTTGGAAGGGAGCAGGCAGCTGTACCGCTACCCTTCCGATTGCCCCAATAAGGTGGCTCTTGTGAGATCAGTGCCCCGTCACAGCATCTGAATCGGCTGCGGGGCGGACCAGCAATTCAAAAGACGCACCAGCTCTCCGGCGAATGCAGGGAGAGGTAATTACAAGTTATAACAAAGCAAATTATGAACAAACAATATTCCGTGACAATAAGGTTTTAAAAGAGTTCTCTTCCTCTCCCGGCTTTCCGCCTCAGGAGGGAAGTATCTAGCTATTTGTGGCACGAAAAGATGACGCTCTTATAGGCACGTCCGAGGGCGGGAGGGAGCAGGCAGCTGTACCGCTACCCTTCCGATTCCCCCAATATGGCGGCTCTTGTGAGATCAGAGCCCCGTCACAGCACCTGAATCGGCTGCGGGGGAACCAGCAATTCTAAAGACGCACCAGCTCTCCGGCGATTGCAGGGAGAGGTAATTACAAGTTAAAACAAAGCAAATTACGAACAAACAATATTCCGTGACAATAAGGTTGTAAAAGAGTTCTCTTCCTCTCCCGGCTTTCCACCTCAGGAGGGAAGTATCTAGTACTAGATGAAACAAAGTCATTCAAGGAAATCTTGAACTGGTGTGGAATCTTCAACAGCTCTGACGGACCAAAAATGTCATAAATAGTTCTGTCTCAAGCTATACTCCCTGGTATAGCAACGGCTGTGAGGTTCACTGATGACAAGTCTCCTTGTTCACGATGGGATGATTTGTGTGGCTTGAGAATTAAGTTGATGTTCTTACTTGCTGTGTCCATTTTGACATATCTTCCATTTATCAGCATTCCCAAAGTTATTACCAGAGTCAACCAAAGTTGAAGAAAAAGCACATCCATCACATTCCAAAGTTCAATCCATGGTGAAACCAAAATGGTCTTTTCCAGGTGATGAAAAAGGTCTGTTGCTTGTTCTTTCAAAGTTCTTTTTACTGGCGCAATTTTAGGTTCGCTTGGATCCTCGGAAAATGTATAAAAGTTAATGAAATAGCCAGAGGCAGTTCTGTCAATTGTTGGGATTGCATCTGGATTCGTTGAAATCGCTGGAACCTCAGGATTACTTGTAACATTTGTGTAGTCAGATGCTACTTCATTGTAGACAGGCGTTTCTTGACAAACTGTTATTTGGGTTTCAAGAGGTACAAGTTCCATAGATTTGTTGCTTAGTCCTTCATTTCGCACTGCAGATTGTTCAAAGGTGATGAGTCTCTCAGTTTGAACCTCTTGGATAGTAGCCAGAGCTGGACATCTGCTACATTGGTGGAGTCCACTTGGCCTACTGCTTATGATCGGCGACATGAGGTGGTTTGACCAGGTTGATAGACACAAACCTGTTCTCCTTTTTTCCAGCAAGGGGCGGCAGTAATACTGTTCTTGATCCGTGGATTGCTAGGACAGGTACTGGTTGTCAGTAAGAAGGCCCAAATTCCTTCTTGTCCGCGATCTTTTCTCTGACCAGATCACCAAGCTTTGGGATCCAGACAGGCCTTGCTGGGACGGTCGGTTTCTCTTCAGTGGTGGTTGGCTTCAGGAACACATTACTTTGTTTCGTTCTTATTTCATTTAAGTCCTGTAAGACAGCCAAACGATCTTTGATATCAAAGAGTTTGTGGTCTACCAATCGAGGTCCGCTACTAACATTCTGGTCCCAAAAAGGACTTCCTATGGAGTGATACCCCCTAGAGAACTTCTTGGCAAAATGTTAAGACTACGTTGGACACTTATTTGATGTTTGACCCACCCGTCACCCGAACCTAATACTCTAGCTGTTATAGATAGCTTTATGTCTCGTTTTTTTCTCTCCGCTACCGAATTTCCCTCAGGATGGAATGGACTAGAGTACCGCAATGCAACGCCCAAATTGGCCATGGCCTCCTGGTAAGCTCGAAAGCTAAACGCAGGACCCTGGTCAGAATGTAGTGTGCCGATAAAGACTCGCAAATCTTTAATAACAGTTCGAGTGTCAGCCGAGCGCTGAGGCCACATCCAAATGAATCTTGAACACGAATCCACTGCGATCATGATATATTTATAGTTGCCATCACTCTGTATGGGACCGCAGTGGTCCAGGTAAACGCAAGCTAATGGTTTATCTGAAATCAACAGGGGCGTCTGCGCAGGACGTTTCACAGTAGAGACTTTCATCTTTTGGCATATTTCACATTCCAAAACATAGTGTTCGAGGTATATGAGCTGCAGATACTACACTGTGCATTAGATTGCCAGCTGGTGTTGGCCTCGGATGATTGCATGTTGTTGTCGTCTTGAAAGAAGTCTTTTGTAGTCACAAGATAGGTGACTCCTCCCTTGGACGATAGTGCGCAAGGGCATCGGCTCCATCCTTAGATTGTTTTTTTCCGCCACTGGGTTCGGATGAACTTTTTCCGCTTCGGCTCGACATCTACTTTTCAAGTACTTCGAAGCTCAAAAACGTATTAAAACTTCACCTAACTACCTTCAATATCGACTAACATTGTTTTCGACTCCATCAGCTCGATTCCGGTCATCGACGCGGGCCGTTGGGCCTATCCACGCCGTGAGGCCTACACCTTATGGAAAGGACACCATTCAAGAAATGCCCTCTTGTGTGGAGCACAGTTTCCATGCAGTGACCACCACGAGGTCTGTAACCTGTGCTTATCGCCAGAACACAACAAATCCAGCTGTACAGCCTGCGCGTCCTTTCGATCCAAGAAAACCATCCGAGATCGGAGGGCCCGTCGACACGACATGCAGAGATCAGCTCCAGAACCGTTGGATATCTTCGACGAGGAGGTTCCGCTCGTTCCCGAAGAGGATTCCGATGATCTCCAAATCGTCATATCAGAGGGAAGACGACTCCATACCATTGGGTCAGTGCGTGAGTACTACTGCCCCTGCATCAAACACAGCACCCAAACTGAAGGCAAAGGTCAACACTCCGCCTCCTGGGCCCAGTCGAGACCGAAAAATCACTTCGAAAGCCCCACCATCGAGCCCGGCTCCGAAGAAAATAAGTAAGCCTTCCGGCAGCTCCTTACCGAGCAAGCCGCACGTGTCGATCCCACCAGCTCCATCGGCACCGAAACCGAAAGAAGTCGAGGCTCCGTCGACTTCTAAAGACAAAGGTGCGAAGCCAACGTCCGACGCCTCGAAGCCGACGAGACCAGCTTCCACTCTGAAGCCATCACCTTCGGTATCGAAACCGACAAGGCCTGATTCCGATGCACCCAAGCGCTCGAAACAGCCTACCGCCCCGAAAACAACACCTTCAGTGCCGAAAACTACGCCAAAGGACACTGTAACGCCTCCTAAGGCTAAAGACAAGCAGCAAACTCGTTCGGATCCGAAAAAATTGGCGCCGACAAAGGTTACACAAGGAGAAGAACTTTTCCAACCTGATCCTCTGCAAAAGAAGATCTACATTGATCCAAAGACAGGTGCTGTATCCACCATACCACACAAGAAGAGGAAGGCAGATACAACACTCACTGTAGTACCTGCCAAGAAGAAGGACTCTGCCACATCTCCTCTGCACCCTTCGTCTCCTATACTTCCTTCTCCTTCATCCCCTGTTCCTCTTAACAATTCACCACAGATTTCCCCTCCACATTCTCCTCTTATATCTTCACACTTGCCTCAAAATGATGATGAGTATAGTTTAGGAAGAGGGATAGACCCAGATAAGCCTTTCCCATACCCTATAGATGATACAGACTGGGAGTACCCGAACCCACAGGATGCACCAGATATTCCTGACACGCAGTCATACCCATCAAAACCTTCTCCCCCCCCAGAAGATAATATTAGTTTTGGACACCTGCTGAACAGAGCTGCCATTTACCATGGAGTCACTATGCACTCTGATGAGGCAGAGGAAGATTTTCGTTAAGACACATTTGAACAATCGCAAAGGTCTGTTCAAATTCTTCCTATGATTAAAGGGGTCATCAAACACGCTCCAGAGATATTTAAAGACCCTGTACGTACTAGGATCCTAAACCCTAGAATTGAGAAAAAATATAGGCCTGCACCTGCAGATCCAGCCTACGTTAAAGGAAAACTACCATTAGATTCACTAGTTGTATCAAATGCTAGGAAAAGGGCAAATTCACAAACGTCAGGTGAGACACCACCACCTGACAAAGAATCTAAAGTAATAGATGCTTCAGGCAAAAGAATAGCTGCGCAAGCTTCTAACATATGGCGTATAGCTAACACACAAGCCCTCCTCTCAAGATATGATAGGACTCATTATGATCAGTTAGAGAAACTACTGGAACATCTACCTGACCAATATAAGGCGCAGGCAAACGACCTTATACAAGAAGGCAAGCTAATTTCCAATGCCTCAATCAAGTGTGCACTTAATGTGGCAGACACTGCATCCAGAGCTGTCAACACTAGTGTCATACTTAGAAGACATGCGTGGCTACGCATTTCAGGATTTAAACAGGAAATTCAAAATACCATTTTAAATCAACCATTTAATCAAAAACAATTGTTCGGACCAGAGGTAGAGACACAGCACTTGAAAAGATGAAGACGGATACATATACTGCCAAATCTATGGGAGCTTTACAGTCCACACAAGTTAAAAGATCCTTTCGTCGCTCCTTCTACAGAGGAGGCTCCAAACAGTCTGGAGCAGACAATACAACATCCTTCAAATCAAACACACAAACATCCTCTAACGAAGGATATTTTAGAGGAGGATATGGAGGAAACAACAACAAAGGAAGAGGTCGGGGTAACAACAATAACCGAACCTCCTCAAACACAAAACTGTGACTTTCCTCTGCTCCCCCAAAAGCATTCCACTCCTGTGGGGGACAGATTAACACAGTTCCTACCTGTCTGGAATTCCATCACAACAGACAAGTGGGTAAGACAAATTATCCAGTCTGGCTACTGCCTGGAACTTACTGCAACCCCTCCACACATACCACCCAGACAGCATCCAATGTCGGCAGAACACCTTACTCTGCTCAAACAAGAAGTCCTGTCACTTCTTCAAAAGGACGCAATAGAAATAGTTCCTTTACAACACCAAGGAACAGGGGTTTACTCGCAGTATTTTCTAATACCCAAGAAAGATGGGACACTAAGACCAATTCTAGACATGAGGCCCCTCAATCATTACATAAAATCAGATCATTTTCACATGATCACTTTACAACAAGTGCTCCCACTGCTGCAACAAGGCGATTTCCTTACAACACTAGATCTAAACGACGCCTACTTTCACATTCCTATGCATCCTGCTCACAGGAAGTATCTAAGGTTAGTACTAGAAGGACAACATTATCAATTTAAAGTCCTTCCATTTGGAGTTACATCAGCACCAATAGTATTTACAAAGTGACTAACAGTAGTAGCCAAAAAACAAGAAGATTGCCACTACTGAGATTTGCTTGTTTGTCAATTCAAAAGACTTTCATGAAAGAAAACATGAAATTGTGCTTTAAGAATTGCAATTTAACTCCCAAAAATATTATTCAATAACCTTTAATTTTTTAAGTGCTTTTTCAAAGGAAAACATTTTTAGTTATGCATTTCTGTACATGTATCTACACAAACATCTATGAAAGACAAAATATAATAACACGCTACAAAGTTGCCACTCAAATCAGTAAGTCTGATCCACAGTCGTATCACATTCATGCAATAAAGGTGTATTGAATAATATTTTTGGGAGTTAAATTGCAATTCTTAAAGCACAATTTCATGTTTTCTTTCATGAAAGTATTTTGAATTGACAAACAAGCAAATCTCAGTAGTGGCAATCTTCTTGTTTTTTGACTATATTGGCTCAGCCGTGCTGAGTGTGAGCCAGGACCCATTCTCGTTTTGAGGTAACAGTAGTAGCAGCACATCTAAGGAGACAACTAATACATGTTTTCCCTTATCTAGACGATTGGCTCATAAAAGCCAAGTCATTCAATCAGTGTGTTCAACATACACATCAAACAATTCAAACATTGCACGACTTAGGGTTCACAATCACCTACACCAAGTCACACCTGCAACCCTCTCATATACATCAGTATCTAGGGGCTACAATAAACACGTCAACAGCTCTAGCGTATCCCAGTCCAGCAACGATACCGAGCATTCAGTCCTTAGTCACAGTCTTCCAACATGAACAATCTCTGCAAGCCAGTATGTTCATGAGACTGATAGGCATGAAGGCATCTTGCATTTTCATAGTACCATATGCAAGACTGCAGATGCGTCTGTTACAGGAATATCTAGCACAACAATGGAACCAGGCTCAAGGGCAACTAACAGAACTGGTGTTGGTAGACAGCCGCACACATCGCTCTCTGCAGTGGTGGAACACCAAAATCTTGACACGGGCGGCCGTTCCTCGAACCAGTTCCACAAATAGTACTCACAGCAGACGCATCTCTCACAGGATGGGGAGCCCATCTCCTACATCATACAACTAAAGGGCAATAGACCACTCAACAAAGACTGCTCCATGTCAACCATCTGGAGCTGTTAGCAATATTCCCAGCACTCAAAACATTCCAACTTCAAATACAAAACAAAGCTGTCTTAATCCGGACGGACAACATGACAGCCATGTATTATATACAAAAACAGGGGGGGACACACTCTGTACAACTGTCCCAGCTCGCACAGAACATTTGGAGATGGGCCATTCCACAAAACATATATCTGTTGGCAGAGCACCTTCCAGGAGTTCACAATTAGATAGCCGATCTGTTGAGTCGGCAGACACAACAAATTCACGAATGGGAACTACATCCGCAAGTTCTTCAACTATTCTTTCACAAGTGGGGGCATCCAGACATAGATCTGTTCGCCACACACGAAAACGCAAAATGCCAAACCTTCGCTGCCAGGTTTCCACACCCGCTGTCCAAGGGCAATGTGATATGGATGAACTGGTCGGGCAGATTTGCGTACGCTTTTCCGCCAATACCACTAGTAGTACGCAAGCTCACACAACAGTCTCTCAAATTAATCCTGGTAGCTCCACATAGACACGCCAACCGTGGTTCACCACACTGTTAGAACTCTATCTAGCTCCACACCAAAAGTTACTCCTAACACCATCTCTGCTAACGCAGAACCACGGAGACATCAGACATCCAGACCCAAATCAACTGAATCTGGCGATATGGCTCCTGAAGTCTTAGAGTTTGCTTATCTTAACCTACCTCCAGGCTGTATGAACATTATTAAAGAGGCCAGGAGACCTACTACAAGAGCTTGTTATGCTGCTAAATGGAAGAGATTTGCCATTTATTGCAACAATAACCAAATAGATCCCCTGGATGCTTCTATCCAGGATATCATTTGCTACCTTTTACATTTACAAAGATATAACTTGGCATATTCATCCATACGCCTGCACTTTGCAGCAATTGCAGCATATTTACAAAACAGACAACATCTGTCTCTTTTTAGAGTACCCGCTATTAAAGCATTTATGGAAGGATTAAAAAGATCATTCCCCCCAGGTTACCACCTTCTCCAGTGTGGAACCTAAATGTTGTTCTTACAAGACTCATGGGACCACCTTTTGAACCTTTACACAAATGTGAACTGCAATTCCTCATATGGAAAACAGCTTTCCTTATTGCTATTACCTCTCTTAGGAGAGTTAGTGAGATACAAGCTTTCACAATACAAAAACCTTTTTTACAGCTACATCGTAACTAAGTGGTTCTGAGAGCTAATCCTAAATTCCTTCCAAAAGTCACTACTCCTTTTCATTTAAACCAATCTGTAGAGTTACCTGTGTTTTTCCAAAACCCTGACTCTGTAGCAGAAAGAGCTCTACACACACTAGGTGTCAAAAGAGCTCTTCCCTACTATATAGATAGGACTAAATCTTTAAAAAAGAAAATAAACAATTGTTTGTATCTTTCTCTCCACCTCATAAAGGCAACCCCATCTCTAAGAGTGGAATTGCAAGGTGGATTGTCAAATGTATACAAATACGCTATCAAAAAGCAAAATGTACATTAACAGTTCCTCCTAAAGCGCACTCCACACGCAAAATAGGAACATCTATGGCTTTCTTAGGGAACATCCCCCTAGAAGACATATGCAAGGCAGCGACATGGTCTACAACACACACATTCACTAAACACTACTGTGTTGATGTGCAAGCCAAGCAGCAAGCTGCAGTAGGCCAAGCTGTCCTTAAAACTCTTTCAAACTACTGCAACAGATACAGGTGACTACCGCTAGGGACACACTGCTGCACAATCGATGCACAGTGTAGTATCTGCAGCTCATATGCCTCGAACGGAAAATGCTACTTACCAGTAATGCATCTATTCTTGGCATGTAGAGCTGCAGATTACTACACGCCCTCCCGCCTCCCCGGGACCTGTATCTGTTCCAGTTTTCATCTCACTTAGATGCACATGCATGGACATCTTTCTATTAACTCTATCATTTCCCATCATGGCGAAAAAAAAATCTAAGGATGAAGCTGATGCCCATGCGCACTATCGTCCAAGGGAGGAGTCACCTATCTTGTGACTACAAAAAACTTCTTCCAAGACGACAACAACATGCAATCATCTGAGCCCAACACCAGGTGGCAATCTAATGCACAGTGTAGTAATTTGCAGCTCTACATGCCAGGAAAGATGCATACTGGTAAGTAGCATTTTCCTTCTGGTTTGTTTCCTCTTGCGCGGCCACCAGCATCTCTGCTTTAATAATGACACTGTGGCGGAAACACCTGCATGTGCAGAGGCGAGCCCTTCATGTGCTGCTGAAGATTAGTCCTAATCTATGTTTCATGTTTGAAATTACTCTATCCCCCACTTCAGGGATTTGAGCAAACGGAACATTGTTCGCATCAGTTATGTATGAGTATTTAGTGGAAACCCTTTTGGTAATGTTTACCACTGTCTTTGCTTGAAGCATTGACAGCCAACATTATTTTGCCTTTTATTTTTGTTTTTGAACGAGTGATTGCAGCTACGGAAGCCATTTGCACAGCTGCCTTCGGGCTTCATCAGCCAATGAATTCCCTGCAGCGTGAACGCCATCACATGAGTGATTTGTAGTTCTTATTGTAACTGAACTACTTGTTCCCAAAGCAACTTATGCTTAATTGTGCCACCCTTTGCATCGTTGTAACCGTTTTGAATCCAGTTTTGGAAGTATTCATTTTAAGATTGAACACAATAATGCGAATCGCACACTATGAGTGCGGGGAATTTGTGGTCCGTATTCTCAAGGGCCATCTTGAATGCTTGTAGTTCAGCTCGCTGAGCTGTACAATCTCCTAGAAAATGAGTTTTAGTGACCATTGATCGGAATTTGCCATCGCGCCAACAACCTTTAACAATCGCGCAGGCCACACTATAGGCTTGATTACCCTCCGTAGCGGGTTGAGCTGATCCGTCACTATAAATGATACATTCATACTGTTCTAGAGGCAGAATTTCAATAGGCAGAGGACATTCTTATTCATATTGTAAAAATGCTTGTGTTTTCAAATAAGGCTCAAAAACATAGTCAACGTCTGTTGCAGCAAGAGAATTAACCCATTGTATCCATCTCAGATGTAAAGCTTTAGCATTAGGAATGCTCGCTTTTGTCACTGCCTCTAAGGCAGGTACAGGTGTAACAACCATAATGCGCTTACCCTGTGCGAGGGCTCTCTCTTTCGCTACAGCAGTTTGAACAGTGAATTTCATTTCTGCTTGTGTGTACAAATGTGATTTGTAAGCTATTGGTACTTTTTCACCTTCGTTAAAAGTTAAGTACGTGAATCCGCACTGTCCTGGAATGATTCGGATCACTAACTTGCATATGTTTACACGTGTTTGCAAATGTTTTGTCACTAACATCTCTGTTTGCAATGAACGCAAAATTTCAGTGTGTTTTTGTGTCCAATTAACTGTTTTAAAATCAGGTTTGATTAATGCGTAGAGAGGTTTTACCCTTTCTGCGTAATTTAGAATGTAAGTTCTTCCGAAATTCAGGGAACCTAGAATCGACTAAGTTTGTGTATATGTATATTTAATAGTGTTCTATTGATCTTTGTAAGCATGTATGAGTGAATCTATAGGTAAGTGTTTAGATATGTGTGTAGATGTAGGAATCACTGAGTGGGTTTTTAGAAACTTGTATTGGTGTGCCAATGGTTTCAAATATGGTACTGCATATTTTATAAGTGTTGAAAGGTTATACTAGTGTATGATGAGATGTATCAGATTGTCACGTGGATGATGTCATCAGTGATGTCATCTGTGATGTCATTTGAGATGTCATCAGTGATGTCACCAGTGATGTCACTGGCCATGTCATGAATTATGTAATATGTGACATCATCAGCAGTGTATTGCGGGTGAGCGAGTTATAGTTAGTACAACTAACTATAACGGAGGAATTTCAATGGTTTTGTACGAGTGAAATGTCCAGCTAACTATAACACCCCTAAAACCTATGGTTTTTTCGGTGAATTTATATGGTTTTTTAAATGCTAATTCCTAACTATAACATGTCTGAAACTTATGGTTTTTCCAGTGAATTTCAAAGGTTTTGTAAATGACATTTTTAAATGTATTAATTGTTATATTTATTTTTTTGATACTGATTTACTACATTTTTTAAACTATTTATTTTTAGATATTTTATTTTTTTAATTACATTATAATTACATTATACATTACATTACAAAATATACTTTCTCAGAATGAATTACTTTTGTTTAAATACTTTGCAAATAGGCAATAGACTTTTAAGTACAGTAGTTACAGTTGTTGCAAAGGGCAAAACAATTTCAAACACAATGCAACATTGAGCTCAATGGGAATTTCTAGTTAAATGCAATTAGTTACTTTATGGATTACTTTTCTAACCACAGGACTGTATCCTAGATGCAGTCCTTGGACATCTCCTGTAAACAGTTGAGTGAAAGCGTTTTGGTTACAGTAGTGATTTTTAAGGAATATTATTGTATTTTAAAAGTTGACAACTTTTTCACATGGAATCACCAATGTTATCCCATGGGAGGAAATTCACTTAGCAGATAAGCAGTGTTATTGTTACTTTTTCTTACTCAGTGGTGGATCCTGGATCCAGCACTGGTTCATCTCCTGTAAACAGTTAAAAGAATGTGTTTAAGTCATACAGGCAATTTTTAAGGAATATTTGAAGTTTGTGAAAATCGACACTTAGAAACTTTTCTGGTGAAAACCAGACAATGGATTCCTATGGAAGGAAATACAAGTTACTGGTAAGTACGGTTAGGATTATTTTTCAGGTTCAGCGCTGGGCTAAAAGATGCAGCACTGGGATCTCTCATGATAACAGGTGAGTAAATCGGACTTCATTGTTAGGCTGATTTTAGGTGAATATTTTAAAGTTCCAAATCTCCACACAAGAATTTCCAAGTGAAACCAGTCAATATTAGCCTATGGAAGGAAATTCAAGTTACTGGTAAGTATGGTTAGAATTACTTTTCAGGATCAGTACTGGGCTCAAAGATACAGCACTGAGGTCTCTCCTAATAACAGGTGAGTGAATCGGAATTTGTAGTTCGGCTGATTTTACATGAGTATTTTAAAGTTCCAAAACTCCACACTTAGAAGAATTTACTTCGGTCCACTATATATAGATCCACTTTCCTACACCATCTCCTCCCTTCACCACTGTGCAAACACGCCCTGTGGTCGTTTTAATTTGGGAGATTAAGTTAATTTGAATCCTGTGGGTCCCTAGAGTCCAACTAGCCCACTAGGTTCCTCCAGTAAGCCACAGAGCTGCAGTGCAGAGAGGTGTAAAAAGTGGCACGGCCTGGACCACCTCTCTGCAACGCACCTGGTGGGCTAGTTACCCCCTGGGGCTCTCAGGATTGAAGGGGAATTATTTCCCCAACATAAAACACACCACAGGGCGTGTTTGCACACGTCACCTCAGGCCCCGTCCCCTCCCTTCCCCACTGTGTAAACACGCCTTGGGCCATTTTAACTTGAGAGATTAAGTCCCCTTGAATCCTGAGGGTCCTTAGGGGCAAATTAGCCCACTAGGTATCTCCAGTAAGCACCATTGCAGAGAGGTGTAAAAAGGGACATGGCCTGCACAACCTCTCTGCAACGCAGCGCAGTGGCGCTTACTGGAAGCACCTGGTAGGCTAGTTGTCCCCTGGGGCTCCCAGCATTGAAGGGGAATTATTTCCTCAACATAAAACACTTCACCGGGCGTGTTTGCACACGTCACCTCAGGCCACGTCCCCTCCCTTCCCCACTGTGTAAAGGTGCCCTGTAGCCGTTCTAAATTGAGACATTAAGTCCCCGTGAGTCCTAAGGTTCCCTAGGGTCAAACTAGCTCACTAGGTACCTCCAGTCAGCGCCATAGAGCTGCGTTCCAGAGAGGTGTAAAAAGTGGCGTGGCCTCTGAACACCTGTCTGCAACGCAGCTCCCTAGGGCATACTGCAGATATCTGTTGAGCTAGTTGGCCCTCAGGGGGCTGTGTTGCAGAGAGGTTTTCAGAGGCCATGCCCCTTTTTACAACACTCTGCAACGCAGCACCGTGGCGCTTACTGGAGGTACCTGGTGGGCTAGTTGGCACCCAGGGACCCTCAGGATTGACGAGGAATTAATTTCCTAACTTAGACCACGCCACAGGGTGTGTTTGCGTACATGTGAACTCAGGCCCCCTTTCCCCACTGTGCAAACGCACCCGTGGCGCGTTTTAAGTTGGGGAATTAACTCCCCTTCAATCCTGAGGGTCCCTCGGGTGGAAGTAGCCCACCAGCTCCTTCCACTAAGCGCCACAGAGCTGCATGGCCCCCCTCCTGTGGCTTCTTTTAGCCCTGGGGACCCCTTCCCCTCGGGCTCTGCCTCGTTTTTTTTCCCCACATTGTTGGGGAGTGGGGCCGCGTGGCCCCTCTCCCGGGACACTTATGGCCTGGGGACCCCATTCCCCGGGGCATGGCCACCTATTTCACATATTTTTACCAAGGATGGGGGCTGCGTGGCCCCACTCCTGAGACTCCCTTTAGCCTAGGGACCCCATCCCCCGGGGCTCTTCCCCGTTGTTTTTTCTTTTTTGGCCTGGGCCACATATGGCTCCAGGGACATCCTCCCCTGGGTCCAGGCGTCTCATTGGGGACCGTGGGGGGGGGGTCCCCAATCTCTCCATTGTCCCAGACGGCTTCCCGCATTCTGCGGGAGCCGGAATTGCTTTTCCACATGGTGAGCTGCTGACATGCTGCTCTCCATGTGGAAAAGCAATCTGCTTTGCTTCATCGAAGTGAGAGCATGTTTCCTTGCTCTTGCTTCAATGAAGCAAAGCAGTTTTCAATGGCAGGGTGGGAGGCTCCCACCCTGCATTGCAAACTACAGTGTCCCGGGCGGTGGGCACCCCGGGACACTGCAGGAGCCAGCCCTGGGGGGGTGGCGGTCCCCAGGGCCATTGAGGGCTCAAGGAGGGGGGCTGTGTGGTCCCCCTCCTCACATTTTCAAAGCTCTGAGGGGGTGGTGGGCCCGGGGCGGGGGGGTCCATCACGAACACATGCCCTATAAAGATAAGAAACCTTTAACTTCAGAAGGAAAGCAGACGAGGCTGTCCAAGTGGGAGGTCAGAAAAAGAGAAAAGTATACGTAATGGTGAGCGCTTGTTCTTTGACTAATTTGAACCGTAGCTCTGCACTGCTCGTTTTCAGGCGTTATCAATCCCTTAAGGAGCGTCTGTATCCCACAACATGAATGGCATGGGCAAGCAGGGAGAGCACAAGGGGATATGCAGTGACTAAGGAAAGGAGAGACGTGCCAGAGAGTCATTGAAGGGTTCCTGCTTCCTTTCCAGCAAAGGCATTGGAATACATCACTTAAGATGTTTCTGGGAGCAGCCGTCTCAACTTAAAGCTATTGGGGATAGTCACACAGAGGCTAATGCCATGGAGTGTCGCCCATACATGGTCAATCACTTTCCTAGGACTAAAATGACAGGTGACGCTCTCCAGAGGTGCAGCCCTACTTCTGCCGCCCCTCACTAAGCCTCGCAGTTCACCACACAAGTTTCGACAAATGTCAACACAGCAAAGGCTATAGAAACCAATTTCACTGGGTAAATATAGGATTTGAAACTGGTGAAGGAGCAGGTATGAGCCAATAAGGGAAGCCACCAGAGACATAGCCAGAACCAACCTAAGGTGCCCCTGGGAACACGTCATAGGCTGGGAATCAAAAGAAAGATACATGTCACCGACAAAAGAGAGACAATATGAGTGTTGTGTATTTCAAGATGGAAACAAGGACACCAGGAGAAGAGACAGGCATTGAAACATCTCAGAAGACAGACAATGGGATGGACATGCGAAGAAAGACCGAGGGACAAACATGTAATCCTAAAGCATCAACAAAGGCAAGGGCTGAGCTCAGGAACAGAAAAGGTAGGCAACAGACCACCCCTGGAAAAGCACTAGAGACCCAGGCGAGAACCAGAGCATAATGACCTTCTATAGGTTGGCATGGTTTTTCTGTGCTCTTCTAAATGCAAAGCCCCACATAATCACCAGTCATCTGTTCCTGCATAAGCAACCTGGCCCTAGAATCAGACACACAGTGCTCCCATCTATAGTGAGGCTTTGAGTCAGCCACTTGCAGTCAGAATAGAGAGTACAAAACAATTGTAACGTGAATATCTACTACCACAATATATGGTGAATGTACTCTATACAGTATTTTTTATGGGATAATATTTAAAACGGTACACGGAGGTGGTACTCCAGTCAGATCCCTTTCCAGCGGGCCTCCCCCGGAAGGTAACCTTCACTGCAACTCTTCGAAGCCAGCTTACAACCCACGCCAGTCCTGCTAAAGGCTCAGACGCCCTGCTCCCATTACAGACAGAGCACCGGGTCTGATCTGCAACGCTCACTTGTACACAGGCCACAGAGTCAAACCTGCTCCAATATTTACAATGAGGCACTTGGCATGACAGCCAGGCCACTCCCATTGACAGCCCACGGAAGGAGCAGAGCAGACGTGAAACGCTTCCAACCCTGATCACAAGGAGGGAAGGCCTCTCTCAGCAGCACTAAGACTCCTGGCCAAGGGGTTAGGGAATTGCATGCACCAGCAACCACAGTCTGCTGCTGAGACAGCAGCACTGTAGGCTCAAGGTCACAACGAGGGAAGGCCTCTCTCAGCAGCACTAGGGCTCCTGGCCAAGGGGTGAGGGAAGTGCATGCACCAGCAGCCACAGTCTGCTGCTGAGACAGCAGAACTGTAGGCTCAAGGTCACAACGAGGGAAGGCTTCTCTCAGCAGCACTAGGACTCCTGGCCAAGGGGTTAGGGAAGTGTATGCACCAGCAGCCACAGTCTGCTGCTGAGACAGCAGAAATGTAGGCTCAAGGTCACAACGAGTGAAGGCCTCTCTCAGCAGCACTAGGGCTCCTGGCCAAGGGGTTAGGGAAGTGTGTGCACCATCAGCCACAGTCTGCTGCTGAGACAGCAGCACTGTAGGCTCAAGGTCACGACGAGGGAAGGCCTCTCTCAGCAGCACAAGGTCTCCTGGCCAAGGGGTTAGGTGAGTGCATGCACCAGCAGCCACAGTCTGCTGCTGAAACAGCAGCACTGTAGGCTCAAGGTCACAATGAGTGAAGGCCTCTCTCAGCAACACTTGGACTCCTGGCCAAGTGGTTAGGGGAGTGCATGCACCAGCAGCCACAGTCTGCTGCTGAAACAGCAGAACTGTAGGCTCAAGGTCACAACGAGGGAAGGCCTCTCTCAGCAGCACTGGGGCTCCTGGCCAAGGGGTTAGGGGAGTGCATGCACCAGCAGCCATAGTCTGCTGCTGAGACAGCAGCACTGTAGGCTCAAGGTCACAACGAGGGAAACAACTTATGAAAGAACTAATGATGGAATCTGTTTATGTCCGCAAACGGCTCACCAGCTCCGCACCAAAACCAGCATTACAGTGACCACAACTCGTACATTCTCGGTGAATGTCAACACACAGCTTGCAGACCACCATCACCCTTGTTAGTGTCAGGACACTACTTTCACAAACTTGAAATAATGATACAAAACCGAAATATGTATGGCAAGCAACGTATTTTAGGAAACGTTCTAGTTGAGTGTTGAGAACAAAAATAAAAACCGATGAAGTTGGCCGCTTATGGTTTTTGGCATCATGGATGGCAGGTCAGAAACATGCATGGGTTAAGGGGCGCTAGGATTGCAATCATAAGGGTTTCTTGCTTTCACTGCTCATTTTCAACGCATTTATACACACACGTACGTGGTGGGATCTTCCTAAGGTTTTTAGCTGTTATTAGTTTTAAAGAAACGTGACTGAATATTAACAAAGGTACAAAATATGTTTATTGTTCAGTTAATTAAAACCACATTAGCAACATTAAAACAAATATCACTTTTTGTGTTGTCTAAAGATAAAACTATTTCTTATCATGATATTTACACTTCTTCCTAAATAATGTAAATAAAACATTTAATAAAATGACCTAATATTAAAAACAATATTTCAAGTGTTACATCAAACAACTATTTTACCAGGCCGCTAGCCTGCTTATTAACAGAATAAGAAATGCCAGGTTCCGAATACACACACACAATTTGAGGGAACTTGCCCAGAGTGTGTGCAAAACATACAAGTAATCACACAAGTGTACTGAGCAATCAAGGTGGCTGTAAAACCCTCATAGTTATAAAGTTTATTGCAGGATAGAGCACAACACAGGTATACAGCGCGGTTATTAAGAGCAATCCAGGGGTGTACCACACATACATCTTACTGAGCACCCACTGGAGCATGTGCCAAACAGACACACACACTGAGCATGAAAAGCTACACTGAGTAGAGTCCAGGAGAGAGGCTGACACAGATAGGGTAACGCATCCGATGAAGCCCACCCTAAGGTAGCGTAATGTCCTTACTGACACATTCTTTTAATTATGATGTTTTGCCCCATGAGTTCAATTTTGTGGCTGTCGTGGGATCCACGGATCTGTAAATGTATTTCATGTGGATATCTTGATATTCTGGCATGGGTCTGGGCCTCCTGGGCCTACACTGGATACCCCTGCAGTATTCCCTTTGGTACTTTACAGAGTAGCAGCAGATTGGACGCCATCAGTGCCACAAGAGACTCACAATCACCACTGAATGTATTACTGCCTGAAGAAGGTCCATGAGTCAGGGGTCAAGGTCTTCAGAGTTCTGTCTCTATATCTCTGTCCATATAATACTGTCTGTACACCATTATCCTTAAGCTAGACTATTCACTGAGACACATCACTTCATTTTATAACTCCCTTCAGCAGTCTCATTGTTGTTGCCAAAACTTGCCCATCCTCATCACTGGGCTCCTCCTGCCCAGCAGCTGGAGCTGGCAGAACTTGCCAACAGGCTTTCCCAAAGTAGACCTCAATTGTCCCAGGGCCATCTTCCTTCTTCAAGCTTGCCTCCTCCACTGCCAGAAATGGTTCTCACCTCCATCAGAGTCTTGCTGCATGCTCCCGTAGGCCCTACAGAAGCCAAAATGTTGAAGGTAGAGCCACTCAGATAAGAGGCAAGTCTTCATTTCCTTACTACACAGAAAGAGCAGGTGGGTCCTGTCAGGGCTTACTCCTCCCTCCAAGCATCTTCCACTCCACAGAACACACCAACATGCTCGGACATGGTTTACTCTCAGTATTCCAGATGCCCAGGCTCCTGGCAGAGAGAGGCAGCTGTTAGAAATGGGGATTTCTGGTTGGCTAAGGCTTGCGCCAAAGCCAGGCAGAAACCGCCACTCTAGTTAGGGCAAGGGAGTTACACGGCAAAGATAACCCCTGCTCACCCTCTAGGTAACGTGACGCGAGCAGTAAGGCTTATCCCGGAGGCAATGTGGGTTAAGTGTTTGCGCCCGCACCCAGCAACAACACCCAAGGCCCACCACAAAGGAAACTCCACACAAGGTTATATATAAAAAATAGCCTTTGTATTATAGCAAACACCTTACATAAAAACACACACTTTACAATGTGCCAACAGGCACGGGCAGAATTTACAGGGGATATATCTACAGGACAGGGCCACATGGACCACTGTCAGGAATAGGCACTTTTAGAACTAGAATACTTGTTAGAATAGCGCTTAGCACCTAGAACAATAATAACTGTAGCACAAAATAGAAAATAAAGCACACGACCAGTAATCACTGGTAACACGTAAGTACCACCTATGCAACCCTAACCACCTTAGGAAAATATTACTCAGGGAACCAGGAACTCACTAGTATACCTATATTAGGAAGAACAACCACCTAAGCATCACAATACAATTAGGGGTATAGGCATAAGACAAAAACACATGATACATAAAAACACGTAGGCCACAACCTGTGACTGTCCCCAGGCCAACTGGCCTCTCTAGGGCTGAAATGCCCTGTGTCCCAAAAATGTCAGGGGGCCTAAACGGAGCAGCTGCCCACTAAGTGCTGGGCAGCTGTGGAAACAAGGGGGCCAACACGTTGGAGCTTCGTGGCTCTGTAGATAAAATGCCCAGTGTGGGTGGAATGGCCCACTGCCTGCCGGGGCCGCTCTACCTCCCATAATGCGCCCCAGAGCCTCGCAGGCTCTGAGAAGGAATGTCTCCTGAGCCCCTCGTGGGCTCGGGCACAAATGCGGGGCAAGGTGGGAGCGGCCCACTGCCTTCCGGGGCCGCTCTACCAACCAAGGAAAATGCCCCTTGGAGCCTCTCAGGGCTCCTAGTAACACTATGCCACCTTGGGAGCCTCTCAGGGCTCGTCAGTCAATATGCCCCCGGTGCCTTCCTGGCTCTACCTACAAAATGCCACCGAAGATGTTGCAGTCCCTCTCAGGGGACTCGAAGTAAGTTATGCCCCTAAGAGCCTCTCAGGGCTCTTCACAAATGACACCTTGAGCCTCTCGTGGACTCTACACCATGGGGTCTCGCTGGGGGAGTGGCCCGCTGCCTGCTGGGGCTGCTCTACCCTCCCAGCACCCCACAAGCACGTCTGCACCTCTGGAGGGGGGGTGGGCATCGGCAATGTGCTCCGATGGCCCCCCTCTCTCTACTCACTCACCGGACGGCGGCTGGGGCAGGAGAGCTCCCGTTCCTCGGGGTTTGCAGGTGCTGCGGCCGGACTCGGCTTGGTGGGCGGGCGGGGCTCTTCTTTTGTGAGGCAGGAACGCGGGGTGGGCTCCCATCTGCTTCCTGTTGTCCCGCCCCCAGCCTGCTCCCGGTAGATTGTAGTAAAGGAAAAAGAACAAGGCACCGGCCCAACGTCCCTGGCGGAGTGGTCACCTGCCTGAGGCCCTTGAAGGCAGGAACACGGCAATAGGCGGCATGGGCAGACGCCCAAGTGAAAATAAAGCGCTCTGAGCGCTCGTGCTCCGGAAGGGTTAAAGCGCTCTCATGCGCTAATGCTCCCACAGGATAGCCAAACAGTCCTTCAGGATGTGGCGGGACAAGGCCAGGCCCAGAGGCCAGCTCACAGGGTCCTCCTAGGCATGGAGGCAATCCCCATTGGTGGTCCTCCTGGCGCCTAGCAGCAGCCGCCCCCCCTCCAAATTAGGATCAGCAAGAGAACCAACTCATGGGGACACAGCCTCTTTTTATGTACAAAAATCCTTTGTTGTAAAAGGTGCAGGCAAGGGGCGAACCAGATAAAACTGGTTCCTGAGCACTTTGTTTTGCTCGGCCCCTCTGCCTATTCACAAGGTGGGTCAGGCAGATCAGACACACCACAGGGGCCGGAGCCAGTATTACAAGTTAAGTAGCACCCTGGAGCACCTTGATGTGCTCAGCTCCTCTCACTTTTCAGAGAGCAGGCTAGCGCCATCAGTCGCACCACAGGAGCCGGAGCCAGCATTGTGTGGTGGGAAGCCCAGCCCAATTCAGGCCCCAGATGCACCACTCCCTTACATCACACATGCAGATCTCCCATTCACCACCGGGGCAGACCCATCCTGACTCCTGGAGCCTGGCATACCAGCCAGATCCAGCCAATCACACGCCAGCACCTTTACTGCACAAGCACAACAACGTCTAGAAGTGGCACTTCTATACTAGACACATTTACGCCGCACACATCATCGCGCAACATTTAATCACACGAGTCCGCACATACCAAACTCAAGCTTGCACTCCCCATGCATCAGGAACTAGCATGGACACATACATTCCCCATGAATTCCTATGGGAGGGCAGGCCAACCTCACTACACACACGCACTTTATCCTGGGACACAGTGGTAATGTGCGCAGAAACCAATAATCACTACCACCAATTCACGTTCATAAGCAAAAAGTTTAGGGGTGAACCTGCCAGAAGGGCCAAGTCCAACAGCAGCGATAGGGAGATTGTGGTAGAGTGGTCAGGTTTCCCAGGTTCTGCGTGGGCGTGGATCCAGTCCATGTTTTAGCTTTATGTTCTGAGACTTGTAGTCCTATCTGTCTCTCAAGACTATCAATCCCAGAATGCAAAGCAGAAAGCTGGAATGGATCTTCTACTACGGCATGGACCTGGGAACCTGGGAGCTCTGCCAATGACCCTCGATCACAAGCCCTCTCTGCCGAAACCCAGACTCCCCCAGTGCCCTCTCGCCTCAGTTGGGGGCCCTCACATCAGAGAAGAGTGCAGGTTTTCCCATGATGGCCGTTTGAGACGAGCGTGATGATCACAGTAAGTGACAGGAGTGTCTCCAAACCTCCACAGCTGAAAATAATATTTGTGAAGACAAGGCCGCCAGGACAAGAACATCCAGATCTTCAGATTTTTGTGAAAAATAGTCTGAGAGGAATAGCTTCTTAAACTAGGGTAGTGAGGAAAAGTGTACTTCTGATCAGCATCATTTGTACCGGGACTCCATTGCTTTTTCATTGCCATCTTGTGTCAAACACTTATACACAACCCACCTGGTCGTTTCTGCTGATGCCTGAGGAAATTCTAACTGACATGACAAAAACTATCTTGCAGCCTCCATTTCTGCCCAGGAACTGTCACACAACACACCCAACCCCCCCTGTTCTTCTCAGTTCACCAGAAAGCCACCCTGTGTTAATGATTTGTTTTCCATCTCCTGCTCCCAGCCTGGTAAACATCCTTGACACCATGATCAGGTTATCTGGACAATGGTCTGACTGCTGGGCCTTGATCAGGGTGATTAAACAATGACCTGAAAGACCGGGCTTTGATCAAGGTGATTAAACAATGACCTGCAAGACTGAGCCTTGATCAAGCAGAGTGAACAATGATTTGTGTACCAAGCCTTGACCAGGTCACCATCTACAAACGTCGTCTGGATCTGGTTATCAACTGCAAACACTGCCCTGATTGAACAATGAACTAACAGCCAAAAGACTGAAATGAAAAAGTATAAAAGGCTTGTAAGCTGCGGAGTAAAGCAGCAGCCTCCTCGGTCTTGTCTCTGACTAGCTTGGGACTCTGTTCCATAGCCCGGGCTATTGAATAAATCTGGGTTCCTCCTGCAGACGAAGGCTCCTGTGTCTCCGTTTACTAAGTATGGAAGGTATGGAAGACTTGGGCAATTCCCCCGCCGCCGAGACACAGTAAGTGGGTTTAACCAGTTCTTCAAATGGAGCCTGAATAGGGACTCCATGAGCACGAAGGTCAGGATGTGAGGAGGTGCACGGAGAGACTCTGACGGAATACCCGAGGGATTCTTGCAATCCGGTAAGCCGAACGACTCGCCCGCTGTTCCTCCCCACCTGGTCTGGGCCACATGACCGCGTTTTCGCTGGAGTCCCCTAGCAAATAATTTCTGGAGCAGGACACAGCCCTACGTCTGCAGAAGAGAACTACCCCTGTAAGGTAAGGGTGGACTGATAACCCACCAAGTCTGTATAAATCTGTTATTGACTTTCGCAAAGGCCAAGCTGTTATTGACTTTTGCCAAAGGCAAGCAAGCGAGGTGAGTTTTTGAAACCCGCTGGTGTCTGTTATCTGTTTTTAAGCATGCCAGTCAGTAGTAAGTTCAAGAGATTATGTTGTTGTATGTGTACGCAGGACTCCCAGCTGGAGGCGGCTTGTCCGCTTCCTCCAGAAGGGACCCCTGTCCAAACGATGTATGTTAAACAAAGCCCTTCTGCCATAATGTTTTCCTCATTCTGGGTAAAATATACGAAACAAAGTAACGCGGAATTACAGTGGCCACTTAGAGGAACAATTAATGAAAAGAAAAACGCGCCCATCTATGTTTGAAGCTGTCAAATTCTGGAGGAAAGAGATAGAGCAGAGATCTAGAAAGCAGAAGGCTCAAGAAAGAAAACTAGAACGTATGTCAATGGCCGACCATGCCAGAGAAAATTTACAAAATCAAATGACAAAATAAGTAGAAATAGCCGATAGGGAGCATGGGGCCCCGGTATAAAAATGTTATCCAGTTCGTGAGGAGAAAGGAAAGGGACATATGGAAGGGGGAGAAGAAGGTGATTCCTTGCTTGATTCAATGCTAGAAAGCCCTCCTGCATATGCCCCAATGTACCCTGCCCTGACACCTCACACCCCGCATGTCCCCCCACCACCGCCCACTCTTGCCCCCACTGCCCCTCTTACTGTTCTCCCTGTCACACCATCCCTCCCGATTTTTCCTATGACACTGACCACACCCGCTAACCCTGTCCTTGCTGCGAGAATGACAACAAGTCTCCATCCGCCCAACCCCTGCGGCTTTACCCCTACACGCCCTTTTCCTACTTCCCCGTGGTCTACAGTTAAAAAGGATTCACATAAATTGTTGCTTTTCGTCCCTTCGAGAAAATGACCTACAGAGGCAACAGTGTGAATGTTGGATAAATAATGGGAGTATTTATGTCTTTAAAGAAATATGGTCCACCTTTTCCCAATGAACGATTATGGAACAGACCACCTGGGCTGAATACATGTGTACCCTGGTCATGCAAAGATTTGAGAATGCGCTTATGCAGATGCCCACCGGATTAATGGACCTTAGGTCGCAAATAAAAAGAAGCGATGTTCAGGGAGAGGGGATGTTTGGCACAATGTCTGCTTTAATGGCTTACCGTGATATGACCGCTTTTCCCAACACCCCTCTAGAAACAGCCATGCCAATGAGAGAGGTGGCCCCTTTCTTTGTAAACGCACTTAACGATGCCCAAAATAATGGCCGAGGGGTTGTTGAGGCACACTGGCGCAGGCTTTGGGTTCATGTTCCTTAGAAAAGGTCAGAAGTAATGCAGTTAAAAGGACAATTACCAGATCCCCGGAAGAATCCGGCTGCTTTTACGGAGAAATAGGTCAGATTATATCTGCAGGTACTCTCGTTCTTGAGGATATAGATTTACTTTTTGGTACCGTTGTCCCCACTAAAATTTGGGACAAAATTCGACATTCTGACCATGAAGTAGCGTTGGGAGGTAAATGGGCTGACCTAGAGGCTATGGAAATTGCAAAGGTAGAAGGGACTAAACCAGAAGCTGCCAGCCTGACTTTGCCCGGTAAAATAATAACGTTTATGAAAACTCTTTTGCCGGAAACTGTCATTAACTGGGATAAAATAAACACCTGTAGGCAGCGAAAAGATGAGAAAGTGGCGGACTTCTTTACCCATTTTGAGACAGAATACAAGGGACATAGGGCCTGATGTAGGTAAATCTCATTTACCGACTCTAGAATACCGAATTTTACCGGGACATCATCAACCTCTCCTTCATCACCGCCACCTTCCCGGAGAGCTGGAAACACGCCGAGCTCAGCGCCCTCCTGAAAAAACCAACAGCGGACCCCACCGACCTCAAGAACTTCCGCCCCATCTCGCTCCTCCTTTTTCCTGCCAAAGTCATCGAGAAGACCGTCAACAAACAGCTTGCCGCCTTCCTTGAGACAAACGGATGCCTCGACCCCTCACAGTCCGGCTTCCGAGCCAACCACAGCACCAAGACCGCCCTCATCGCAGCCACCGACGACATCAGGTCCCTGCTCGACAACGGGGAAACAGCGGCCCTCATCCTCCTGGACCTCTCCGCAGCATTCGACACTGTCTGCCACTGCACCCTAGTACAGCGCCTCAGCAACATCGGTATCCAAGAGAAGGCACTGGAGTGGATCATCTCGTTCCTCGCCGGAAGAACCCAGAGAGTCCTCCTCCCCCGTTCAGATCCAAGGCCACCGAAGTCATCTGCGGCGTACCACAAGGATCCTCACTCTGCCCCACCCTCTTCAAAGTCTACATGAGCCCCCTCGCAACCATCAAACGCCAACACAACCTTAACATCATCTCCTACGCCGACGACACCCAGCTGATCCTCTCCCTCACCAACGACCCCGCCACCGCCAGAACCAGCCTACATGAAGGAATGAAAGACGTCGCCGAGTGGATGAAGAACAGCCGCCTGAAACTGAACTCAGACAAGACGGAAGTCCTCATCCTGGGATCATCACCCTCCGCCTGGGACGACTCCTGGTCGCCCCCTGCCCTGGGCACCACCCCCAAGCAAACGGACCACGCACGAAACCTGGGCTTCATCATGGACTCCTCCCTCTCGATGACCATGATCGTCATCGTGCTTCACCACCCTGCGCATGCTCCGTAAGACCTTCCAATGGATCCCCACCGAAACCAGGAAGACAGGAAGACAGTCACCCAGGCACTCGTCAAAAGCCGACTGGACTACGGGAACACCCTCTATGCGGGAACCACCGCCAAACTACAGAAAAGACTCCAGCGCATACAGAACGCCTCCGCACGACTCATCCTGGACATCCCTCGCCGCTGCCACATCTCTGCCCACCTGAGAGGCCTGCACTGGCTCCCCGTCAACAAGAGGATCACGTTCAGACTCCTCACCCACGCACACAAGGCTCTCCACGACATGGGCCCGAAGTACCTCAACAGCCGCCTCACTTTCTACACACCCACCCGCCAGCTACGATCGGCCAGCCTCGCCCTCGCCACCATGCCAGGCATTCGCAGAGCCACCGCTGGGGGAAGATCCTTCTCCTACCTGGCGGCCAAGACATGGAACTCCCTCCCCACCCACCTACGACTGACCCAGGACCACCTCTCCTTCAGGAAACAACTCAAGACCTGGCTTTTCGATCAGTAACAATCCCCTCCTCCCAGCGCCTTGAGACCCTTCTGGGTGAGTAGCGCGCTATACAAATTTTGTTGAATTTAATTGAATTGAATAGATTCGGTAAATGAGATGTAGGTAAAAATTCTGTAATTTCTACCGAATCGGTATGATTCGGTAATTACCGAATCGGTATTTACCAATTCGGCAATTGCCATTGATTCCTATGGGCCTTGAGGTCCATAGGAATCAATGTCAATTACTGAATCGGTAAATACCGATTCGGTAAAATTACCGAATTGTCAAGAGGGACAGGGTGTCACTTTGACACCCTATTGCACCCCTGACTCTGGCTTGTGTGCCATGTGACACACATACATGCCCTTAGGGCATGTCTGTGTGCCACATGGCACAGGTGTACATGCACAGATGTGCATGTGCACAGGAATTCGTTATTTACCATGAAATAGTATTTCATGGTAAATAACAAATTCTTAAGGGCCTGTGGCACTGTTTTCAGTGCCACCTACATCTAGATTTACTGATTCGGTAAATTTACTGATTCGGTATTTTACCGATTCGGTAAATTTACTGATTCGGTAAATTTACCGAATCGGTGAATATTAGGCCCCTTACAGCTTAATCACCAAATACCGGTCGGTAACGGCCGAAATCGGCTGTTACCGACCGGTATTTGGTAACCTACATCTGGCCCATAGTGGTTTGGATCCCCGGACCCCAGGTTCTGGCCCAGTGTTTGTCGATAAATTTGTCAGCAACTTGCTTCCTGAGATTTCTGCCAGGCTTAGGAAAGTTGAAAGTACGTGGTCTGCCCAAACTATGACTGGCATCTTGGCTATGGCACAATATCACAAGAATAGGGAGAATGAAGATAGAGACAAGGAAAGTAAGAAGGTTAGGGATCTTAAGACTAAGGCACTTCTGCAGCAGGCTTACCCTCCCCGAGGGCCCGATGCCCACGGGAATTTCAAACCCAAACCCCCTCAAAGGGCTCACCAGTGTACCCCCTACAGCCCTCAATGTACAGGAACCCTCCAAACAGATCAGTGTGCTTATTGTAAGGGGTACGGCCATTGGATAGATGAGTGTCCTGTGTTAGCTGAAAACATCTGAACAGGGAAGACTTGGCCTCGTACTCCAAGGGAGGGGAGGCCGACTAGGGGCCATGGCCTGTCCCATCCACAGGATAAAGAACGCAGGCCCAGGGTTGATGATCCCGTCTGGCAGCATCCGGCCAATAGGTTTGATGGGTACGAAGCAACACGCACTTATTACAATGTTGATTATGATGAAGTTGATGAGACAGGGTCGTACCAAGCAAAGGACAGCCAGGAAAGGGGTATTACCAGAGTGCAAATTCCAGTGGATCAAAGGAGTCCGTATGTTCAAATGTCAGTGGTGGGGAATGATCAGAATTTTCTTTTGAATACTGGGGCCACCAGGTCTTCTACTGCATGTCTGTCAGTCCCGGAGGCACCCCTTTCCTGCAATATGAATGTCTCCGTGGGTTTTGCAGGAACACCTGTGACCAGCCCTGTCTCTGAACCCCTTCCTCTCGATATTGGCTCTGCACATGTTGACGCTCCCTTTGTCCTTACTACAGGTTGCAGTGAAAACTTGTTAGGCATGGATTACTGAAAGCTCTGTATGCGACCATATCATGTAGTCCCCAAGCTGTATCCCTAACAATTTCCCCCACCTCAGCTTCCTGTATGTATCTATCAGGTCCCCTCCCACCAGAGTTGCAGTCTTTACCTTCCTCCCTCTGGGCATCATCTGACACTGATGTAGGGTGTCTCAACATATCCCCTCATGTGGTACACATCCAGCCAGGTGCACTTCTCCCCCGCCTCCGGCAGTATCGACTGCCCACGGAAGGAGAAATGGCCCTTTTAACAATAATATCTGAATTAATGTACAAGGGCGTAGTGGAGGAGACATGTGGCAATATCTGTAACAGTCTCATTATTCCCCTTCTTAAAAAGACCAATGGAGATGCTCTCTCCCCTAAAATATACCGATTTGTGATTCACCTGAGAGCCCTTAACAAAATAACAATCTCCCAATATCCTGTTGTCCCTGACATTACAGCCCTCTTAACGATGGTCCCTTCTGACACCACGCACTTTTCTGTCATAGACCTTAAGAATGCTTTTTTCAGCACTCCTATACATCCTGACAGCAGACATTTTTTTGGTTTCTCCCTTGGTGGGCGGAGCTTTAGATTCTGCTGCGCCCCTCAAGGTTTCACCGAGAGCCCCAGTATCTATAGTCAAACCCTGAAAAGTCAACTAGATTCCTTGGAACTCCCTGATAATTCCAAACTATTACAATATGTAGATGACCTCCTCATTGCTGCAAATTCTGCCCCCGCATGTAAAGAAGCTACTCTCTGTTTGTTACGCCACCTTGCCCTCCATAATCACAAAGTCTCTTTAAAAAAGCTTCAGTTGTCAAGAGAAGGTGACCTATTTAGGTCATCTCCTCTCGAAGGAGGGAAGGCAGCTCACCGCTGACCGTGTAGCCATTATCAATGCTATGACGGCCCCACGAACACAAAAGCAGGTGCGAGCCTTCATAGGCCTAACCTCATACTGTAGACAGTGGATTTTCAATTTTTCGGCCATGGTCAAACCTCTTCTTGCCCTCACCACTAAAGACCTATCAGACAGTTCCTTTCCATGGACTAGAGAGCATGCGCAGGCCTTCCATGATTTAAAGAGGGCCCTGTGTACTGCTCCAGTCCTCGGTACTCCTGATTATAACAAACAATGTTTTCTTTTTGTACATGAGACAGACGGCTGTGCTTGCGTTGTCTTGACCCAGATGTTCGGAGGTCACCATCGGCCATGTGCCTATTTTTCAACCACCTTAGATCCTGTTGCAAAGGCTCTCCCATGATGCCTTCGGGCGACCTCTGAGCCTCATGGTCCGTCAGAGTGCGGGAATTATCATGAACCCCCCCCTTACTCTGATGGTCTCCCATTCTGTAGATACCCTCCTTAATAACACCAAGACACAGTACCTCACTAGCGCACGACTCACAGGATATGAACTGACACTCTTTGCTAGCCACATTAACATCAAGAGATGCACTGTACTAAATCCCACCACATTACTCCAACTGGATACGCAGGATGCCCGCTTAGACCCACATGACCGTATATTGAGGACAGAGGAGGAGACGAAGGGACGGGTTGACTTACAGGATACCCCGATAGCAGAACCTAGAAGGTACACAGTATGTGGACGGATCATGTCTCAGAGGGCCAGATGGTAACACATCAGCCGCCTACGCCCTCATGACATTGGGGCAAGTAGTAGAAACAGCTCAGATTCCGCAGTGCTCTGCGCAGGCAGCAGAATTAGTGGCCCTCACTAGAGCCTGTGAGTTAAGCAAGGAAATAACAGTTACTATCTATAATGACAGTCAGTATGCCTTTAGGGTGGCTCACAACTTTGGGAGACTGTGGAAAGAAAGGAATTTCCGTACTTCACACGGGACCAAGATTCAACATGGCCCCCTAATTCACTGATTGTTAGACTCCCTGACACTCCCCAGAAAGGTGGCCATTATAAAATGTAAAGCCCATAAGAAAGTGACAGATGATGTTGGGAAAGGCAATGGCCTGGCTGACCAGACGGCCAGACAAACAACTCTTAGAAAAAAGGAAAGAATGTATGTAGGAGGTCCCGCTAGGTGGGTGGCAGACGAGGGCATAGTTGAAAACACAGTACAGAGTGTGATTGATATTCAGCCCCATACTACTCCTGAGGAACTAAGGGTGTGGAAGGAGCAATTAGCAAAGGAGGGAATTGATGGTTGCTGGGTCTTACGACTATGGAAAGACAATGAATGTTACCTGACAGTCATGTGCTACCAGTAGTTACGATGGCCCATTGTCCTGCTCACATCAGTGCAAAAGGGATATGTAAACTGTTGGAACCTATATGGTACAACTCTAAGATACCAACATATGCTGACAAGCTGGTTAAAACATGCATGATTTGCCTACCTTCCCTTTTGAAGTCCTCCAAATGGATTACATCCAGATGGACCGATGTAACAATTAGAAATATGTCCTAGTGGTGGTTTGTACCTTCAGCCGATGGGCGGAGGCCTACCCCGTCAAAGATTGCACCGCTATCACTACAGCCAAAGTGCTATTAAAAGAGTACCTTCCACGATTCGGTTTGCCCCGCTTGGTTTGGAGTGACAATGGGACCCACTTTGCGGTTCAAATTATGGAATATGTCTGTACAGCATTGGGTATAAAACAAATATTTCATGCAGCTAACCACCCCCAGTCAGCAGGTCTAGTGGAGGTGTACAATGCATCCTAAAAACGAAAATGGCCAAAATAGTAGCAGAGACAGGTGTCGCTTGGGTTGATGCTCTGCCCTTAGCCCTACTGTCCACAAGAATAACGGCCCACACCAGAATAGGGCTATCTCCCCATGAGATTGTATTCGGGAGGCCTGCCAATGTATGGGGTGTCCCACTCCTAAGAAACTGTCTGACATTGAATACCCTATATTAACTGATTATCTGTACAGTCTAACTAATACCTTTCATACTCTTTATCACCAGGTGCACGAGGCCATACCTGACAAAAGTGAGGGCCCAGGACACGTTATCCAACCTGGTGACTGCGTCCTGATCCGGAACTTTCAACGGACTAAGAGCCTCGAGCCCTACTGGACACAGACCCGTCAGGTGTTACTGGCCACCCGCACCGCTGTGAAAGTAGAAGGTCGGAAGAATTGGGTACATTCGTCTCACTGCCGGCGTGTGCCTCTGCCCCTCCCCTATGATCAGTGGATGAGGGAAGGACAAGGAGACTCAGAAACAGTCCCAACGTTTGTCCCATTCAGCGATGCCAGACTGCATTCTACATCTACGGAATCGGAGAGTGACAGCATACTGAAAGGAAGCGTGGAACCTTCCCTTAACTCTGCTCAACACAAAGAACAATTGTTTCCCGACCATACTGTCCCGACTTCCGACCAATATAACTTGCGCCCCAGAGGGAAGGCTTGCCCTTGACTTCACCAAGTGCCTATAGGCTGTAGGGCTATGATCTTCTCAGCTGAGAGTAGTGCTGGTGTGTCAGACTAAGGTACACCATGGGGCTCCTTGGCACCTGCGCCCAGTGAAGCAACCACCAATCACAGACAGCCACTAGAGGTCCCTGGCTTAGCACAATGGCTGCCGTCCAAAACACAATAATCCAGAAACAATATGTAAGTCTCCGACATAGTAAATGCTTCATGGCCACCGTGGTAACACTGTTTGTCTCCCTCATCCTGTCTATCCTTGGTTGGCTGTTACTGATCTACCACCCTGTTACCTCACCAACTCCTACCCCGACTCCTGCAGAACACCAGTATTTCACGCTACCAGCCCACGAATTACCCCGCTGTGCAGAGTTCTTCAACAACACCTTCATCCAAATGTTGCATCATCACCAGCTGATCATGAACACTTTCAACTGCTGAGTTTGTTGGCTGATGCCGCATTCCATGATACACTCTGTCCCATTCTTTCCTTACCCCTTTTCCATCACTGGGTCTTGTCTTGGATGGTGGATGGGCCTACACTGTCAATGGTACTGCAAATTCTGCACTTGGAACATCTTGGGATGACTTCTGGTGGAACAGATCTGGCCTTGCCAATGCTCCTTTTTGCCCGACCAGCTCATCCACATCACTACTATCACCAGATGAACTCGGTGAGATGGTAGTATTCAACTCAACCACTCAACGAGCATTTTCCAGATTCCCCACAAGAAGGATACTGCCTGATGCACGAAACACTCTGAATGTCATAAATGTGCAAGGCCGTGTCTGCATCCATGGCCTAGGGACTAAGAAAGTTGGTACCAGTACGTGTGATATCACAAAAGCCTTAAACTCTACATCTCCTCCGAAGCTGGTGGCATCCCCCAACACCTATTTCATCTGTGGCACTGCCGCCTACATTTGGCTCCCCCGTAACTGGTCTGGTACCTGCTATCTGGCCTTCCTCCTTCCACCAACGTATTCTACCCATGGAGGTTATCACCTGTCAATGAAGGGCGCTCTACGCCGCTCACGTAGGGGCGTAATATCAGCCGAGGATACAGCAGGCCAGGAAACCGGGGAATTCTTTAAAGGTTTCCTTCCTTTCTGGGGCTCCATGGCCAACAGTCGGGCTGTACGAGGACTGACCAGGGTCCTTGAAGCCACCATCACAGTAACAGCTGTTGCCCTCTCCAACATCACTTCAGTGCTACAGGCGGACCGCCTCATAATGCTTCAGAACAGAATTGTCCTAGATGTCATCCTTGCTGATCGTGGTGGTGTGTGTAAATTGATCGGCTCCAGCTGCTGCGTGTACATCCAAGACAACGCACCTACAGTGTATGATGACATCCAACGTCTGCATCGCCTTTCTTCTGAAATTCATCTGGATGAAGGCAACTGGTCCCTCACAGGCTAGATCTGGGGCCTCCTTTCTCAGTGGGGGGGGGGGGATCCTCATCTTCCTTGCCTTGGGAGTAACTCTCCTGGTCTCTTCCTGTTTGTGCTTTCAGTGCCTTCCAGTGCTCTGTACAATGTGTGTCCAGACCATCAAGCCTCCACCCTCTAACATTCATAACACCAATATGATGATGCTCCAACAAGAAACTGATGGCCTTATTAACATTGACATTTCTTAAAGTATTTGCCACTTAATGGCAAAAGGAGGGTTTGAGGAAAAGTGTTCTCCTGATCTGCATCATTTGTACCGGGACTCCATTGCTTTTTCATTGCCATCTCGTGTCAAACACTTCCACATGACCCACCTGGTCGTTTCTGCTGATGCCTGAGGAAATTCTTACTGACACGACAAAAACCACCTTGAAGCCTGCATTTCTGCCCAGGAACTGTCACACACCCAACCCCCCTGTTCTTTGCAGTTCACCAGAAAGCCACGAGACCCTCACACCCTGTGTAAATGATTTGTTTTCCATCTCCTGCTCCCAGCCTGGTAAACATCCTTGACATCATGATCAGGTTATCTGGACAATGGTCTGACTGCTGGGCCTTGATCAGGGTGATTAAACAATGACCTGAAAGACCGGGCTTTGATCAAGGTGATTAAACAATGACCTGCAAGACTGAGCCTTGATCAAGCCGAGTGAACAATGATTTGTGTACCAAGCCTTGACCAGGTCACCATCTACAAACGTTGTCTGGATCTGGTTATCAACTGAAAACACTGCCCTGATTAAACAATGAACTAACAGCCAAAAGACTGAAATGAAAAAGTATAAAAGGCTTGTAATCTGCGGAGTAAAGCAGCAGCCTCCTCTGTCTTGTCGCTGACTAGCTTGGGACTCTGTTCCATAGCCCGGGCTATTGAATAAATCTGGGTTCCTCCTGCAGATGAAGGCTCCTGTGTCTCCTTTTACTAAGTATGGAAGGTATGGAAGTCTTGGGCGGGTCCCCCGCCGCCGAGACCCAGTAAGTGGGTTTAACCTGTTCTTCAGTAGTGCATACCACAACTGCGGGACACCATCACCTCACCATACTGCAAGATGTGCCCATCACGTGCCACAGAGGTGAAGCCTGGCTGCAGTCACCGCACCTAGTCCCAGTATGAGCCAAAACTGGCCATAGCCCAGTATCAACCACACGCCATCACAGCTCAGTATCAGCCTCATGCCATCAAAGCCAAGTATTCTTTTTATGGGCACTTTGAATGGTCCTGAAAGAGCACTCTGGTGTCTTCTCAGTTCAAGGCACCTGAGTTGGCTTTGATCCATGCCGAGACAGAGCACTGGCAAAAAAGTCCAGTCATGTCTGTAACTGAGACAGTCACAAACAATGGGGAGGATTAGAGTTTTTTAGGTCGAGCATAGAGCAGCGCAAAGTACTATATGCATGCTCCACCACTATTATGTACTACCTCATATAGTGCCCCGTTTTCTGTGAAGTGAAATATTGCCAAATAGGATAGGCACAGTGCACTACAAAGTATGTGAAAAAGTACTTCTGATGCTCAGTAAGAGAACTGGGCAACATAACTACAGAAGCGATGCGCAGCAAAAGTCTAATGGATCATTATGCCTATTGCCCTTATTGAAAACAAGATCTAGAAGAGGGACACACCACTGGGCCAGCTCCTGAATCCCCTAGGGCTTGTGTATGCTGAATGTAGTGTCAGGCATAAATGGTGAACATCCATTTTTTAGGCTTTGCCAAACTGTGATGATTTTTTATGAAAAATATTTTGTCTTCCAAAAGGGAAGCTGTATCGCCTGGTGGTTCTACATCATGTACTTATTTTGTGTGTTGCAGTTTGTGCATTGTTTTCCACGCTATGGCAGCTGTTTCCTTACAGCACAGGTTCGCTGCAGACAAAACGCACCTTAAACAAGAGACCTGTGGTCTGTCCGTCCATGACACTGTCAAGCAATAAGAACGGTATTGACCAATGCAAATGTTGATGCTGTGTATGGAGACATGTTAATAGCCTTGCCTCACACATTACCAGCTTTCTAGGCATTTAAATGCTTAACAAGGGCCCGTCCTCTCCTTTTGGGATAAATTGTGGCTCAAAATTCATAAAACTTCCAGAGCTGCTAATACCTCTCAAACACTCTATTTTGTTTATCAGCGTCTTTTATTCACCCCTGCAAAATTAGCCTCCTTCTCTGCGAATCTTACTCCTAATTGTTGGTCTTGTCCATGCACAAATGCAGATCTATACCATATGCTTTTTGGCTGCCCCCCTAATCATTGTTTTTGGCAATTAGTTTGGTCTCAAATTAACAACGTTTTTAAAACTAAAGGTCCCTTTTCTCTCTCCAATGTTTTTCTAGGCTTGCTATCACCCTGTTGGCCACAATTACTCTCTAGTTCCAAAATCATAGATTTGCTATTGGCAATAGCTTTTCACTTAATTACTACTAATTGGAAACAAGCTGACAAAATCACCTTTAGAGCCTGGTGGAATTCAGTCTGTTTTCATCACAGACTTGACACTAATTACGTTTCCCATGTTTCTTTATCTATCAAGAGAGATCTTTTATGGCTCCTTATATCCACATGCGTCATATAGCACTCCTTCAGTTTGATCTTTTATGGCTCCTTACATCCACATGCTTCACTTAGCTCTCCTTCAGTTCGATCTTTTATGGCTCCTTATATCCACATGCTTCACTTAGCTCTCCTTCAGTTCGATCTTTTATGGCTCCTTACATCCACATGCTTCACTTAGCACTCCTTCAGTTCGATCTTTTATGGCTCCTTACATCCACATGCGTCACTTAGCACTCCTTCAGTTCGATCTTTTATGGCTCCTTATATCAACATGCTTCACATAACACTCCTTCAGTTCGATCTTTTATGGCTCCTTATATCCACATGCTTCACTTAGCACTCCTTCAGTTCGATCTTTTATGGCTCCTTATATCCACATGCTTCACTTAGCTCTCCTTCAGTTCGATCTTTTATGGCTCCTTACATCCACATGCTTCACTTAGCACTCCTTCAGTTCGATCTTTTATGGCTCCTTACATCCACATGCGTCACTTAGCACTCCTTCAGTTCGATCTTTTATGGCTCCTTATATCAACATGCTTCACATAGCACTCCTTCAGTTCGATCTTTTATGTGTAATTCTTTTTACTTGAAGCTATTATAGAGTTCAGATTATAGTAGTATGGATATTCTTCCTTTCCTTACCCCCTTCCTCTCCCCTTTTTAGGTTTTCTTTACCTTCCCTTTCCTCCCCTTTCTCTTTTTTTATATTTCTCATATATATCTGATTGCTTGTATATAACGTTCTTTTAATGTAACAAATACTTCCTTTTTTATATATTGTATGATTTTGAACTTTGCTAATAAACTCAGATATTAAACTTTAAAAAAAACAAGGGCCCATCCTTTACATGCTAGCATATAAAATGCATTAATGAGTACACGACGAGTACACTCTTCTTGTGTACCAACTTTAAGCATTCCACACTTTACTCCTGGATTAGGCCATCTACATAGGAACAACTCCCTTCTAAGAGTGGCCCATTGTGGACTCATGCTGAGAAGCAAGATGGCGGTCGGCTGAGGCAACCGCTTGCAGCTACTCACACCTAGACCAGTTGGGGCCCCCCTGTCATTACCCCCTCCCCCACAGTAATAATGTTATCGGACATATTGGAGAACTTATTGAGGCTTTTAAATAAAAAGACAGGCAATTCTGTCCCTGCATGTAAGATCGCGACCGGACAGCAGGAGCTACTACTGGCATGCAGAAAGCTGTACAGCGCTCTGACTTACCCCAATTGCTGCCGTCTGGGGGTGCACTCATCAACTGGGATGAAGCCTAAAAAAACAGCAGTGGCTCGAGGAAGAGTGACCCAGCACACGAACAGCCCTACAGCAGATGGGATAGCCGCACGTGTCGTGGTGGAGATGGGAGCTGGAGCGGAGACAACGACTTGGCCACATGGATGTCGAGGCCAGACAACAGCCTGGAAGGAAGATGCTCTATACGCAGATGATGCCATAATAATGGATTTAACCCCAATTGGACTGCAAAGACGACTTGGTGAGCTAATTAGGTACACAGAGGATTATTATCTAAAAATAAATATTTTAAAAAGCAAAGTTATGATTTATAGTGATAAAGGGTGTAAGGCCAGAACAAATTAGAATTGGTTCCTGGAAAAGAGAAATTGGAAGTAGTAAAATTGTATCCATATTTAGGAAAAATATATTTTTGCTCTAGAGAGGAAGGGGAAGGGATGATCTGCGCCCCAGCAGCGCCTCGCTGGTCCTATGATTGCTTATCTGTTCAGAGGTCCTGTATTGCGGCCTGGACTAGGTCCTGGGACTGGGACCGTGCAGATGCAGGAGCCACAAGACAAGAACAGAACTAGTGGACACCGGAAGAAGCATGATGAGAAGCAGGATGAGAGGGGTGAGCCATCCCAAATAGACACTACAGCTAGGAGCAGGGGGAGCAAAAGAGAGCATGAATGTGCAGAATAGGGGTATATGTAACTACCTCGGCAGCAAGGGTCTTGGCGATACTGCCCACAGTGAAAATATAGTAAAAAATGCTGCAGAAGGTTGGTTTCGAAGATCCCTTTAAAAACTCTCTGCAAAGCTGGAAAACCCCAGCACGGGAAGCCTGTATTGCAGACCTTGTTGCCACCGCACTTCCCTGGGCCACAGGACTACAGTTCCCAGCATCCCTTGGGGCCAACGACGACAGCAGAGCGTGCAAGGAGGTGCCTAAATTCGCAGCAGGGCTCCTGCAGGGCAGGAAGCCCATTTTGCAGACCTTGTTCTCACCACACTTCCTAGGGCCACAGGACTACAGTGCCCAGCATCCCTTGGTGCCGACGACGGCAGCAGAGCGCGTCAGGAGGCGTTTACATTTGCGGCAGGGCTCCAGAAGTTTGGGAAGTCCGTTT
The DNA here is from genome assembly GCF_964263255.1 of Lissotriton vulgaris. Lineage (NCBI taxonomy): Eukaryota > Metazoa > Chordata > Amphibia > Caudata > Salamandridae > Lissotriton > Lissotriton vulgaris. Next base: position 103,384,918 of record NC_141685.1, on the reverse strand, counting down.
TGCAGACCTTGTTGCCACCGTACTTCTCGGGGCCACAAGACTACAGTGCCCAGCATCCCTTGGGGTTGACGACGGCAGCAGAGTGCACCAGGCGGTGTTTAAATTTGTGGCAGGGCTCCCGCAGCGCAGGAAGCCCATTTTGCAGACCTTGTTGCAACCGCACTTCCCTAGGCCACAGGACTACAGTGCCCAGCATCCCTTATGGCCCACAATGGCAGCAGAAAGCACCAGGAGGCGCTGAAATTTGCTCCAGGGCTCCCGCAGCGCGGGAAGTCCGTTTTGCAGACCTCGTTGCAACTACACTTCCCTGGGCCACAGGACTACAGTGCCCAGTATCTCTCGGGGCCAATGACGGCAGCAGAGTGAGCCAGGAGGCGCTTAAATTTGCGGCAGGGCTCCCGCAGCGCAGGACACGCATGGGTGGGCCCGTCTGTGCCCATCAGAGGCTTGCCTTGCCCACACCCCTGAAACCTGCAACTGAAAGCTTGCCCCACACACTAAAGGTACTGTGACTGACTTTGACTTCCACCAAGCTATAAAACAGATCCCCTAATAGTGGTCAGCTAGTTATTCTTGGTCTTTTTCTCTCATCTTGTTGAGCTCCTGCTTAACTATGGGGAAAAGGAAAGTAATTGAGGGGGGGGGGAGGCGCACTGAAGAAAAAGACTAGGAAACAGACTCTGAATCCTAGCTCTGGGCTTGAGAGGGACGGGGAACGTGGGGGGAATGTGATGGACCGAATAGAAACCATACTATCTGATTGTGAGAACTTGCGTATGACATCTATACCATCTACTCTTACATCTGCTCCCTTCCCGAGGGCCCCCCAAACCTCCACCTCCTCCACAGCTGCATCTGTTACTCCAGGCTTGTGAAAGTCACTGAAGATATGAGGCACAGGGTCAGACTGATTTGCATATGGCCATGTTTGAACTGGGGTGGTGGAGTGAGCTAAAGAATGATGATGGATTAAACCCAGATCAGTTGCCTGGGGGTGAGTGTTTGATTTGCTCCAACGCTCCGCGCATCGACCCCTTTGGTATCGCACTGAAGATATCGAGGCGTTCCCTACCGACTCCCCGGGCAATCATAGCGAAGCCCAAGGTGCAATTTTAGTAAACCTACCTTGAGCAATAGAATTGCATCCCTCGAAGAACAAACAGTTACGTCAGACACACCCATTCACAAGGAGAGCTCGCGACCTATGGGCACAGCCCCTGGTGGGATGGATACGACTCTTCACCTCGGTGGTTGCAGGGTGACGAATACTGAAACAATACCAACTAACCTAGAACTGCAGAGGGAAATTCTAGCCCTGAAAGAAACAATAGGGGCTTTAACCACCCTCATTTCCAAATTATATCTCATTAGAGAAGATCGCAGTAGCCCAGAGACATTACTATCCATGCGCCCTTCGAGTACACTCACGATCGTGAAATCTAATCATCTCACTACCCAGAGCACACACACAACACGTAATACCCCAATCATCAATCCTGCACCCTTGACTGGAAACCCAGGCCACTGCAAAGGGGGCCTTCGTAACATGCCACCCACGAATGACAAATGCCAAGAAGTAAGATTAGTAAGATCTAATGATGCTCTATCTAATTGATTGGTTTTAATAGGGATGTACGTCATCCGTTTGCACTTGCATTTTCTGTCAGATCATGGATTATGTGCAAAGTGTAGTATTTATATGAACAGTGCTTAAGTCATTTTAAATGAACAAGAATTGTGATTGTTTTGTTATGTACTGTAAATATCAATGTTTTAGGCGTTGGGGCATAAACCGCTGACAATTAACCTTTGCCATCAAGTACCACACCTGCAGGAATGCTCAGTGGCTTGTGTGTTGCTAGATTTAACATGGACATCTGTGGAAGGGTGACCCTCCAGAAAGCAGGGTAGCTCATACGGGGGTCAAGAAAGGTTTATTTAAGTATCACAGCTACAGAGACCCCATCCATCATCAAGTTAAGACCGACTGACAAATGTCTCTATTCCAGCCCAACGCCTAGCAACCATCCACACATTCCATAGTATCATGACACAGGACGACACACATTCTCCCACTTACACATTCTAAACTTAAAGAAAATAAAAGGAAACGTAACTATGAATGCAAAGGATACAAACAACATAATAGAGAATGCAGTTACGATCTTTGAAGAACTCAACAAAGCAATTTTATAGGCAAAGAGAAAACTGGGGTGCATGGCAAATGGAAAAAAGTGCTCACCTTAAGAAACACAAATGTGCAAAAGACGGGGAATACATTTTAAGCGAAGTGGCCCAGAGCCCCTTTCTCGTGCAACAGGCTCTTGCACCCCAGAGCCCGAATCAGGCCCACCAGTTGCGGTGCTAGTATCAAAACTAGCACTCGCCTCGCACTTCGCCACTCAACTTAGATTTCAAATTCTATGGCCACTGGTCTTTATTGCATTTTTGGAAACCTTGATAACCTTAAACGAAAGACTGAATTTGGATCTGCCTCCACCTTTCCCGGGAGGCTTAATCTTGACCCAGTCTCCCACGTCGACCACTGTTCTCTTCACAGCCCTCCTTTTATCATACAAGATCTTTCTTTTGTTCATCACCTCTTTCTCTCTGTCCAGTACTCAATACTGTCCACTGTTAGACCTTGTACCATTGGCGTGAGTCTCCCTTCCATTTTTCGCTGTTGTCTCCTCTGTTTTTGATATGTTTTTGCTCGTTAGATGCTTTGGGCATTGTGCCACTGCTATGCAGTGCCACAGTGCAAGTGCTCCCTATGTTAATTGATGTAAAGAATTAGTGACAGCATGATTGGCTTATTTGATGTACTTGTCAGACCCTAGTACAGTGCACTGCCTGTGCCCAGGGCCTGTAAGTCAAATGCTGCTGATGGGCATGCAGCACTGATTGTGCCACCCGCAGAAGCAGCTTGTAAAGTGTGCGCAGGCCTGCCGTTGCAGAGCCTGTGTGCAGTCCAGTACTGCCATGTTGACTTGGTAAGTGCACCCACTGACCAGTCCCTAAACCTTCCCTTTTCTACATGTTAGCCACCCCTAAGTTAGGCCCTAGGGCAGAGTGCATTGTATGTGAAAGGTAGGACATGGTCTGATGTGTGCAGCATGTCCTGGTAGTGAATTACAGCTAATTTCTTTTTTCATTATTGCAAGGCTACCTGTCCCCATAGGCCAGAATGGACAGTTTGGTTATAACACCTTATAATCCTAACTATCCCAGGGAACATGGTAGAATACCAAATTTAATATACCTGAACACAGAATGATAAAATACATATTTTAGTGTAGTTGGTTTTAAAGATTCTGTGTTTGAAACTACCACTTTTAGAAAGTAGATATTTTCTTTCCTAACCATCCAAGCCTGCGTCGGCTAGGTTGTGTTTTCCATGTCTGGTTTGTGACAGGGGCTGAGGGGGCTCCAGGAGACATGGTGAGTCAGCACAAGGCTGAATGGACCTATCTGCATTGGGAGTGGTGGGAGGAGTAGCACCTGGGCCTGAATAGGGCTGTGCCTGCCTTCCACAATGCTGGCTCCACCTCCTGTGGTGCGTCTGATGACCCTGGCCCACCCTGACAAAGGAAGAAGTTGTGCACTGGCAGGATGCACCCAGAACTGGTTTGAGCTAGGTACAGACACTCTCTGCCTTCAGAGACAAAGGATTTGTGTGTATAAAAAGGGGGACCCAGACCCCAGAACTTAAGATCACTTCTGGGAATCAAGGAGAAGAACCATAGAGAATCTGCAGGAGTTTTTTGACTACACCTATGCCAGTGTGTTGTTTGATGGGGATGGCCTGCAGTGGTTTCTTTATTGCTAAGGAAAGGAGAAAAGACTTTTATTGAAACTTTCATCATCTTGCAGAAAATCTCCAAGGGCTTGAATCTGAGCTTGCCTCCTGTCTGAAGTCTCAGGGATACAAAGACTTCACCCCTTCTTGCCTGCATCTGGAACTTCTGGTCTGGTTGATAAACAAAAGCACGCAGCAGCTGACCAAGGTTTCGCACATCAACTTTGTCTGTTTCAAAGATATTTAGTGGTGCAGCTACTCTCACCATCCGCTGCCGAGGATGTGTATCAGAGCAGTAGTATAGAAGAATAGAGAGGCGCACTCAATGAAGTCAGTAATACAAAAAAGTCCATTAAGTGTGTAGATCTTCTGTTCTTTTTCTAAATATATTCTTTATTTTCTTTCACATAAAACGGCACAGCCAACGCGTTTCATACGCATTCGTGCCTAGGGAATTTCATCAGGGCATGTACTAAATAGTCAGGTCCGTACGATGATCCTAGATGAGGTTCCTCCTAGAGAAATTATCACAGTAGACCACAACGTATTCCTGAGAAAAGCTTCACACTCAATTCCAATTGGAATGGTGGTTCGAGTCCCCCGAATTGGCTGGAATATATCACTTTGGAGAGTCAAGAAGTATATTAGTTCCGGACCCCTTAGGGGAACTTCAAGGCGGAGGGGGGTCAGTGTGCTTGGGAAGATGACCGGCTTTAATGGTAGTTGTATTCGCGTTAGTACGCGACGGTACACATGATATGGTCTACGTTCTCCGCCGCTCCTCCTTGTGGATAGATGGACGCGTAAACTGCACTGCATAAACTCAATTAGGTGACAACCATATAAAACTTGGTGCTCTACAAAAGTGACTGTCGTGAAAGTGGCGACGCAAGTGAGGGAGTGAACAGCATGGACGGCGCACTGTGAACAAGGTGCAAGTAATCTACAGTGGGTGGCTCAGATAATGTGACAAAGTGATATCACAGATTAAAGATTTCTTTCCATTATTGGTGCGCCGTCCATGCTAGAGCACCAAGTTTTATATGGTTGTCACCTAATTGAGTTTATGCAGTGCTGCTTATAACTGTATATTACCGACCATGAACTTATATCATAAAATAAGATGATTGACTATCTTGCCTTAACTCAAAGAGTGTTCTCCTTTTTCTTTGCTAGCAATGCGATGTGCATGCATACTTAATTGACTGTTTATTCTAACCTATTGGGACATTGTTTTCATTCTACCTTTGAGAAGGCCCATCCTAGATCAGTATGCGGACAAAACACATGCCGACAAATAGAAGAAAAAGGGATTGGGACATGTTCTAGGGACACTAACAACAATTCCTACGTCAAACCTCTCATTTAACTGATGGAGCGCAAATAGCGATATAAATCGATATACTGAGAAAAAGTAACCTGGAGAATTGCTGCAAACTAAAATACATTTAAAAAACTAATAAAGAACTATATAACCACAGCTTTGTGACCTGGAAGCCGATTGTTTCTCAGTATAGCCCTTGTTTGTGAGTACCTTTCAGTGCTCACATTATCATCCGCGCTGGAAGAGATGGGAGCCAGGGGTGTCTGGTCACAGAAGCTCATTCACATACAAACGGGGGTGACAGCCTGTTCACAACACACAGCACAACTTGTTTACTTAAAATGCTGTCACACAGAACAGGGTAAAGTCTTGTGTCACTTTTTTCGTTTTCTTTAATATATCCTGCACCTCGCTCTCTTCTTCTCTTTGTCTCATTTCAATTCATCGTAAATTACTTAAATTCACTATTGCTTTATCAGCACGGCACAAGTCGGGGGTCGACACAGTTTGATGGGTTCCCCCCACTATTACCTAGAAAAGGGACTCAGTTCCACCTAGCTCCTTAGGCTGCGACTGGGAATTGTTACTTTGTGCCCGAGCACTGATGTTTCATGCATCTGCAGACACAGACCTCAGAGTGTTTGTAACTATCCGTCCCACTAGCAGCGTCCCCTTTATTTATATGTGTGAGTGGCGCAAGAGAGGAACAGAGAACTAGACAAAATTAGCCCTTCTATTGCTTAATACAATGTAAATGTGAAACACTTTGGGGCTTAGGGGTTGGATAAAGAACAACGTCAGGAAACAAACGCAAATTAAAAGCACATTTTATTTATTCACTGAAAACTGTTTAAAAATGTAATTTCAAAGTTCCAAATAGCACTTATATTTACACTTTCAGTCCTTTTCGAGTTTAGTTACAAACTGATAGTGGGAAAAACACATGATGTATAAAAACTGAGAACAAAAACTTCTTTTTACATTATTTTATGTTTCTTGTTTTTTGTTTTTAAAACAGGCCATCGACCTTTCACATGAAAATTATTATAAGGGCCTGACATCACTTCTTGTGACATCACTACATGTGACGTCATTGAGATTTGCATATGACAATGGGCTCCTTCACTATTTTCCTTATTTGTGCCGTTTATTTCATGACATGGGTCTATAGGTATTAAAAATAAATATATAAATTCACAGGTATTCAACCCGTTTCTCTGGTGATGTCACACATTGACATGTATTCAGCTGCTTCTTTCTATTTCTCCCCCCATCTCTGTCTCTCTCGCTCTCTTTATCCCTCCCCCTCTCTATCTGCCAAACACTCCTGTTAGCTTTAGCTTCATGAATGTCACTGCCACTTCTGGCATTTATACGACAAATCCTTCAGAACATTTGAGAACAAGGGACAATCAAGTGTGGAAGACGAGTTGCTGGGAGTGCAACAGATTGTCCTGGCACATATATGCTTTTGATGTGGGATTTTGCTATTTCACCACATTCTTCAAACAGAGTCTACTGCTTACAATGGCTCAATTCTGGTAAAAAGTTGAGTTTGGCAAGTCACAAAATGAATAGGGAGAGCCAAGTCAGAGAGGAGCCACGGGTCACACTTTGTTATAAGGCCCGAGGCCCGTGCTGATCCATTAACCGATAATAGTCTGTAAAAGATGCAGCAAACGTTACTTAAAAACAAAGTATATGCTCTTTTACATCTAAAAATAGGTTATTTCTTGAACACCTGTGCTTCACTTTAGTTCATTACATATACTGCAGTGGCATTTGTTAATAGTAATACATACATTTTACGAATGAAGCATCCCATCTCCAGAGCCCTGACAACATGTCCACTCTGGGTGTGTTGGGTTTATAGGTTTTATCACTAATCCGACATGTTAGCTGAAAATACCGCTGTTAGTCCCAGTGTGTGTTCGCTTATGTGTTTGGAGGTTTGATAAGTGACTAAAGAACAAGTTACTTACCTACGGTAACGCTTTTTCTGGTAGATACTATATCTGCCTGTGGATTCCTCACCTTGTGAATATCCCCTTGCGTCAGCAACATTCGGAAATTCTTTTCGTAGCCTCGCGCCGACGTGGACTTGGACGTCATAGAGACACGGCATCACACGCGACTCCGCTGACGTCACCGAAGCCTACAATAGGCCCACGCCGGCGTGATGACATCAGTTCCGCCCTTTTTTCCGTGCCATCCAGGCACACGGACGGACCAATGACAGTAGAAATATCCATAGTATACACAGTACACAATAGCCAAGGAGAAACACACAGTGTGAAGCAAGTGCAAGAAAGCAATGGAAACATCTCCTTAACATCACAATAAATATACATTACAATACAGTAACTCTGGCATAGAAGAGTGGACAACGGGGAGGCGGGTGGGTCAATGAGGAATCCACAGGCAGATATAGTATCTACCAGAAAAAGCGTTACCAAAGGTAAGTAACATGTTCTGCTGATAGATACATCTGCCGTGTGGATTCCTCACCTTGTGAATAGAGTCCCACAGCAGTCCCCACTCCCGGAGGAGGGTGTCCACTCTTCTAAACCAGGAAATCCTGAAGGACAGAGCGCGCAAAGTGGCCGTCCCTCCTCACCTCGGAATCCAAGCAGTAATGCTTCGCGAACGTGTGGTGGGAAGACCAAGTTACCGCCCTACAAATGTCCTCTACAGGAACACCTCTAGCCAATGCTGAGGTTGACGACTTAGCTCTAGTAGAATGAGCCCTTATACCCTCTGGAGGTTCCTTACCGGCCAAAGAGTAGCAGATCTTTATACAGAGGACGATCCATCTTGATAAAGTTCTTTTATGGACCGCTCTTCCTCTTTTGCAGCCAGCAAACCCAACGAAGAGCTGGTCATCCAAACGACAGTCTTTAGTTCTGTCCACGTAAAAAGACACCGCCCTCTTAGGGTCCAGACGGTGTAACCTCTCCTCCTCCTTGGAAGGATGTGGGGGAGGATAAAAGGTAGGGAGGGTAATGGATTGACCAAGGTGGAAAGGAGTAACCACCTTAGGAAGAAAAGCAGCCCTGGTCCTAAGAACCATTCGATCAGCATGAATGGTCAAGAAAGGGGGCTTTGAACTAAGAGCTTGAAGCTCACTAACCCTCCTTGCAGAGGTTATTGCAACGAGGAAGACGGCCTTAAGGGTTAAAAGCCTCATAGGACATTTGTGAAGAGGCTCAAAGGGAGCACCCATCAGAAAGGTCAAGACAAGATTTAAGTCCCACTGAGGCACAATAAAAGGAGTAGGAGGGAACTTATTTGTGAGGCCCTTCAAAAACCTTAAAACTACAGGAGACTTAAAAAAAGATGGCTGGTCAGGCAAACAGACAAAAGCCGACAGCGCAGAAAGATAGCCCTTAACCGTGGCAACAGCAAGCCCTTGCTGCGCCAGAGAAAGGGCAAACTGGAGAACATCAGACAAATGGGCTCTCAAAGGGTCAATAGAATTCCCACCACACCAAGTGACAAACTTCGACCATCTATATGAATAGATGGACTCAGTGGAGTCACGCCTGGCTGACAAGATGACATCCACCATGCCAGGCGGGAGAGGAAAGGAATTCAGGTTGCCCCGTTCAATCTTGAGGCATGAAGGTGCAATGTCTGGAGGTGGGGGTGTAAAACCTGCCCCTCCATCTGAGAGAGGAGGTCTGCCCTGAGAGGGAGACAGAGCGGCGGGTGAGAGGAGAGGTGGAGAAGATCTGTATACCACACCCTTCTCGGCCAATCCGGGGCGACCAATATAACTCGGGCCCGGTCTTGGCAAATCTTCCTCAGAACCCGAGGAATCAAAGGTATGGGAGGAAACACGTAAAGGAGCTGTCTTTCCCAACTCAACTGAAACGCGTCCCCCAAGGCTCCTTGCAAAGGTTACTGGAGACTGCAGAAGGACGGGCAGTGAGCATTCTCGTGAGTGGCGAACAGGTCCACCTGAGGAGTCCCCCACGTCCGAAAGACGTGACGAACCACCTCCGGGTGAAGCCTCCACTTGTGGTCGGCAGAGAACTGCTGACTGAGACTGTCTGCTCGCACGTTCAGAACTCCGGCCAGATGATTTGCCATCAGACAAATCTGGTGGACCTGAACCCAGGACCAGAGACGCAGAGCCTCTCTGCAGAGACACTGCGACCCCACTCCTCCCTGCTTGTTGATGTACCACATCGCGGTCGTGTTGTCCGTCAGGACCTGGATCGACCGACCGCGAAGGGAAGGGAGGAAGGCCTTGAGCGCCAAACTTATCGCCCACAATTCTAGAAGGTTGATGTGATGCAACCTTTCCTCTGGAGACCAAAGACCCTTGACCTCCAGATCCCCCACATGAGCACCCCACCCTAGAGTGGATGCATCCGATATTACTGTGGCCACAGGAGGAGGCAGCTGAAAAGGCTTCCCTTGAGACAGGTTGCCTTCCACACCCCACCAAGACAGATCCGCAGCAGCTTCTCTGGAGATCCTCACCGACTCCCTGAAATCCCCGTTGTGCTGATACCACTGCCTGGGGAGGCACCACTGGAGTGCCCTCATGTGCCAGTGTGCATGGTTGACCAACAGAATGCATGAAGCCATCAGACCGAGCAGGCGAAGTACCTTCAGGACTGGAACGACCGCTCCATTGCAAAATAAAGGAATAATTTCCTGTATGTCGCAAATCCTTTGAGGAGGAGGGAATGCACGACATACAGTTGTGTCCAGTACAGCACCTATGAACAGGTTGCGCTGGAAGGGCACCAGGTGAGACTTGGGTACATTTATTGAAAAACCCAACCTGTACAACAACTGGGTTATCTCTTGCAGATGATGGAGCACCTTCTCTGACGACTCTGCTTTGATCAGCCAGTCGTCCAAATAAGGAAATACCGGGATCCCCGACCTTCTGAGATGTGCTGCCACCACCGCCATCACCTTGGTGAAGACTCGAGGCGCAGTAGTAAGTCCAAACGGAAGGACCGCAAACTGGTAGTGTTGAGAACCCACCGTAAAACGGAGATACTTCCTGTGCGACTTCAGGATTGGGATGTGGAAATACGCATCCTGCAAGTCGAGCGACACCATCCAGTCTTCTTCTAGCAGCACTTGAAGAACCTGAGCAAGGGTGAGCATCTTGAATTTCTCCTGTTTCAGATAAAGATTCAAGATCCTGAGATCCAGGATTGGACGAAGTCTGCCATTCTTCTTGGGAATCAGGAAATACCGGGAGTAGCATCCCTGTCCCCTTTCCTGCTCTGGGACCACCTCTATCGCACCCTTTCATAACAGAGTCAGCACCTCCTCCTGCAGAAGTGACAGATGTTCCTCAGTGCAAAAGCCTTGGCAAGGAGGGTAATTCGGAGGGAATTCCCGAAATGGAAGGGCATACCCATTTTCTACAAGATTGAGAACCCAAAGATCTGATGTAACCGATTCCCAATCCTGTAGAAAATGGGTAAGCCGACCCCCCACCGGACCCACATGATCCTGAATAGCGAATCTAGGGCTGCTTTTCTGAGGCAGGGGGGTTGGAAGAAGTGGAGGAGGAAGAGGCCTGACGTCCACGAGGACGCACTCTTTGCTTTCCCCTGTACGACCTGTACATGGAATTTTGCTGCTGCTGCTGTTGTTGCTGCTCCTGCTGACCTTGTCGGTAATTCCGAAAGGAAGAGCGACCAAAGCTTCTGAACCTCCTGTTGGTCGAAGAGCCCCTGATCTGGAGACCTAAAGACTTAGCAGTCGCTCTGCTGTCCTTAAATCTCTCCAGGGCCGTATCAGCTTTCTTCCCAAAGAGACCAGAACCATCAAAAGGAAGATCCAGCAAGGTCGCCTGAACATCCGCCGAAAAGTCCGAGGATTTCAGCCAAGCTGACCTTCTAGTGGTGACAGCAGTGCCCATGATACGCGCCACAGAGTCCGCAGTGTCCAGACCACTTTGTATAACCTGGCGAGCCGCTGCCTGTGTATCGGAGATCACTTCCTCAAAATCCTTCCTGCTGGCATCAGGAACCTTAGGAACCAGGACACGCAAAGAATCCATAAGGGTATGTACATATCTCCCCATCAGACAAGTGGCATTAGTTGACTTCAATGCCGTGCTTGCAGATGAAAAGGTCTTTTTAGCAACTTGATCTTTTTTCTTTGCCTTCTTTTCAATAGGAACCTGAGGAAAGGCACTTACATTCTTCTTAGAACAGGCTGATTGAATGACCAGGATCTCAGGTGAAGGATGAGAAGTCAAAAAAGCAGGGTCTTCAGGTGCAACCCTGTACCTTCTCGCCACATTCTTAGAAACCGCAGGAGCTGACATTGGTTTCTTCCACACCTCTAAAATGGGCTCCGTCAAGGCATCATTAAAAGGAAGCAAAGGTTCCACCACCGAATTTGGAGAATGCAAAACCTCAGTGAGGATATTGGATTTAAATTCCACCGTTGGCAAAGTTAATTGAAGATGTTCAGCAGACTTCCTCATAACCAAATGGTAAGGTTGGACATCCTTAGAAGGTGCACCAGAGCCTGAGGGCAACTCCCACTCTGGAGAGAAATCCAGGCTTCCTGCATCAGCCAACTCCTCAAAGCAGCCCTCCTCCAATTCACCTTCCTCCATATCAGAATGTGAATCCAAGTACCTTCGCTCTTCCAAAAGGCGTTGAGCCTCCCTTCTGGACCTCTCCTTCACATGCCTCGCAGCCGGATCCACCAGCGGCTCCGACGGATTCGGGATCGACGCCGGTATAGAATCCGATGGCACAGTGGGATGCCCTCAAGGACAATCTGGAGCGGGCGACGCCGGTACCGGCGTCGACAACTTCGGCGGAGCCGGAAACTGCCAAGGCGGCGTCGGAGCCGGCATATAAGGCATAAACGGAGCTGGAGGATAGGAGTGAGGAACTCCCAAACTGAAAGCCAAAGGACCCACGGGACCCGAAGGTGCACCAGAGGGGTACCACGCCCTTGAGAAGACACCATACATAGCATTCAGAAACGCCGAAGGGTCCTGGCCTGGGGTTGGAAAGGGCGGCTGAAAACCCTCAGGCTGGTCCTGAAGAGGGATCGGATTCGGCTCTTCGACAGGCGCGGAATCCACATCCTCCTGGGCCTCTTCCTCTTCTCTGGCCGGGGACGGCACCATAGACGGATTCGGAGCCGGAGTCGGAGACCGCCCATGCGACTCCGAAGGTGAGGCCTCACCTTCAGGCTCAGAGACATCCAGAGTAACCACCTTAGAACGTACCTTCTTCGGTGACCTCGACCTCGAGCCCGACTCCTTACCAGAACGACGTCGGGACTCATGTCTCCTCTTATTATGCTTCTTCTTCGACTTCGAAGCATGATCCGAAGCCGACCTCGAAGACGACCCCTCACGAGATCCAGACCTCGACTTCGTCCTCGACCTCGCCCTTCGAGAACGAGACCTGGACGATTTCTCTTTCCCAGCCTTCAGCTTCGCTACCAGGAGCTTGGCCTCTCTTTCCCTCATGCCCTTCGGGTTCATCTTCCGACATGAAGAACAACCATCCACATCATGGTCGGAACTTAAGCACCAGATGCAGTCATCGTGCGGGTCAGTAATAGACATCATTTTACCGCACTCCCTGCAGGGCTTGAAGCCGGTCTTCTTAGATGACATCGTCGAAGAGACAGGATACAGAGAAGCAGAAAATGGCAACAAAAAGGCAACAAAGTAACAGTTGGCTACAGAGATTCCCGATAACCTTAAGCGTCGAAGACGCAGAAAAAAGGGAACTGATGATGGCGTGGGCCTATTGTAGGATTCGGTGACGTCAGCAGAGTCACGTGTGATGCCGTGTCTCTATGACGTCCAAGTCCACGTCGGCGCGAGGCTACGAAAAGAATTTCCGAATGTTGCTGACGCAAGGGGATATTCACAAGGTGAGGAATCCACACGGCAGATGTATCTATCAGAAGCACTTTGCACATTCACTGCACTTGAATGGCTTTTCCCCTGTGTGTGTTCGCTGATGAAGCCTTAATGTTGAGTAATGACTAAAAATGCTTTCACATTCATTGCAATGGTATGGTTTTTCCCCTGTGTGTTCGCTGATGTGTTTGTAGTTTTTCTAATCGACTAAAGCTCTTCCCACATTCACTGCACTGGCATGGTTTTTCCTCAGAGTGTGTTCGCTTATGCCTTTGTATGTGATCTAATCGACTAAAGCTCTTCCCACATTCACTGCATTTAACTGGCTTTTCTCCTGTGTGTGTTCTCTGATGTTTTCGTAGGTGTGATGACTTACTGAAGCACTTTGCACATTCACTGCACTTGAATGGTTTTTCTCCTGTGTGAGTTCGCTGATGATACCTTAATGTTGAAGAGACATGAAAACTACTGTCACATTCGCTACAATGATAGGGTTTTTCCACCCGTGTGTGTTCGCTGATGACATCTTAGGTCTGATAACTGTCTAAAGCACTTAGCACATTCATTGCACTTGAATGGTTTTTCTCCTGTGTGAGTTCGCTGATGATACCTTAATGTTGAAGAGACATGAAAACTACTGTCACATTCACTACAATGATAGGGTTTGTCCCTCGTGTGTGTTTGCTGATGTATTTGTAGTCCTGATAAGTGACTAAAGCTCTTGACACATTCATTGCACTTAAATGGTTTTGCATCTGATGACTGTATTTCCTGATGGGCCAATATGGCTGATAAAACACTCATGTTTTTCTTACACACTTTATATGTGTGCAGTATTTTGCACATTTGATTTCTGCTTTAACAATAAAATGCAATAGCCACCAAACATTTGTCACACTCCTAATACGTAGAAGGTGTCTTTGTAGGCAATTGTGCCTTTACATTAGATTATGGCTTTGCAAGCTTGCGGGTAAAGATGTATCTTCCTTCTGGCCGGTGCAAATTGGGACAGTCTGTTGTATTGTAGATAGAGGAACTCCTCTTTCCTTTACCCGTCAGTTGTCTGGCTCTGCTCTGTTGTGCTTTTCTCTGGTTACTGTGGTTTGGCCGGAAAGAGTTTACAATTCACCTAGAGCACGGAATGATGGCTTATCATCATAATAGAAAAAAGAGCACTGCTGTAATCACATCAAACCGATCCCATGATCAAAGCTGGTATTGGACACTTGTTCATACAGGAGGCAGTTTGTTATTGCTGTTGCCTTAATTTTCCTAAGATAATTTCTTCATCTCGTGGTGTGGAGGTGCACAGCTCAGCCTCTTGCAATCACTGAACTGCCCTTGATGCTTTATCTGGGATCTGTCAGTTTGTGTGCAGGTTCCTCTGTCGCTGACTGCGCTGATGTTTTCCTGAATACTGACGTAAATAATTAATTTACTCTCTTAATTTCTATGCAGATAAGTACTTTAATCAATAATAACTCAATCAGAATGAAGGAAAACAGAGTCCGTGGTGCAAGAGTTTCTAAGGGTTTTATTCCTCATAAAGGAATCAGGATATCATGTTCTGATCACCACACAGGGTGTCAGAAGGGATAGATGAGCGCGCTCTCGTTTATTGACAATACATAGCTTATATACTTGATTTACATCATAATGTTCAATGTAAGAGGCGTAACAGCTGAGAGAAGACGAGATAACAGTATACACGTGGTACTAGTACATCATCAAGAGGCGTAAACTAGGCGTAAACTAGAGGTGTGTGCTAGAAACGTCACTGATAGGTGACGCAAGTGGGTGGCACCAAGGGGTGGTGCTAACAGAATGTTGCAATGTCAGCAGAAATCGGAAGCTTGGATGCGCGCGCAGCTGCATGACGTGTGATTGACGGGGTGCAGGGGGCTTGACATTTACACTGACGGAAAGAGACAGAAGTCTGGCATGTCAGAGCAACTTGCGCTTCTATCATATCTGATATCTGATGTTTAGGAACTAAGCTATCTGGGCAGAAAGGTCTCTAGAGCAGAAGCTATTCTATACTTGCTGTGAGTGCGTGTATAAGCGCCTGAGTGTCTGTATGAGAAGCGTGGGGCGAGGGGCCTTCCATGAAAGCATGGCAACGGAGGCTATGAATTACTTGCATAGAGACAGGTCGGCCCTTTAGCCCTGCGCTGAGGAAGGATGTTTACTGAAACTAGCAGGCTGGAATGTATTTTCGGGGAGGGAAACAGATAACTCGAAGGTTATAGTCAATCTTGGCAGGCAGCAGGCTGAGCTGAGCACGGAGGGCCGCGCTAGAAGTAAGTCAGAGTTCACGGGTACGGGGGCTGCTTGGGCAGGGGCCCTCGCAGTCAGAAGCCAGAAAAGAGGCTCGGTGGCAGAGATTCAGGGCCTACTTTCAGCCAGGCTGAAAAACGTAGGAGTACACTTCAAAAAGACGTTGGCATAGCATACTTAGGAACGGACCATCCAACCCATTCATGGTGGGTCTGAAAGAGGACAAGTTAACGTTGGACGCAAATGTATTTGCGTCTTCATAGCTGGTACAGGAGGGAAGTTACATGCACTTTAACTCGTACATGGAGTCGGTGGGGTACGCGCTAGGGAACATAACTTGATCATAAAATTTATATTACCTCATTCCCTCCTTGTTCCCTACGGACCCTTCATGATATATCAATCCTCATGAATCTATCAGTCTGTTCTTGTAACATTATATGTTCATCTTTCTTTCTTTGACTGTTTGAGAGACAACTGGAATGCTCAATGCAGGATGTGGCACACAGTCCACATATCGCTGGCCCACACTGTAGGCACAAGCAGCAACTGAATACTATAACAAGGCCAATGCCTAGGAATGATAAGATCTTCCATCCCCAAGCGGTTAACGTTGTCCAGAACCAACCGGACCAAGTCCAGGTGCCTGGATTCTGATCTATCTGATTTGCAATTTTATGCAAACGGGTAATAGCTTGATAGACGGATGGCGCGTTTTGTGGAATGAAAACACAGCAACTTGACCCGATGACCTTACAGGCTCCACCTCTATCTGCCAAGATGACGTCAATCACAAGACGATTTTGAAGGACAACAACCCGCATAGCAGATTGCTCTTCTGTTAAGTTACCTAAGGCGGAGGCAGTTTCATGTACTACTGCTTCAAGTGTTCTCGTTAATCTGCGTATCAATTTACTGTTTTGGACAGGGCCTAGGAAGAAAAAGAATCCTTTATTAAAATCAGTGTACTGTTCCCATGCCGTTTCTGTGTAGTCGACAAGGGGAATATCTCTTTTGGGTCTATTCGGTGCTAGATTCGTATTTCTATGGTAGTCAGGGGGAGCTAGAAAAACAGGTGGCAGAAGGAATGCAATGTAACAGGTACCATCCCAATCTGGAGGTAGGCTAATGTATGCGGTATGACCACAAACAAAGTAAGAATGACTGGTAGCTCTAAAGGACGATTTACCATGGTCACTGAACTCGACCACAGTAGTGCATTTACTATGACCTACGTGTACTGAACCTTTCTTGCTAACACATAATTCACCTGTGACTGGTAATACTAACATATGGGGCAAAACTGGAGCAGCTTCGGATTCAACAGTAAGGATCATAAGGCTAATTGTGTAATTACCTAATCCATATACTTCATTTTCTAGATCAGTTCCTATTCGAGTGGGAAGTCCCTCTTTATCAGGGTAACAGACGTGGAGCAGGACTAAGTTCAAGTTTCCCCAAACCCAGCCCCCCTCGAAAACAGCAGTATCAGGATCTAAGGAATTAATTATTTTAAACCATGCTCCACAGGAGCCATTGTGAGTGAATGGGTACGGAAAGAGGGGCAGAGCTCCCTTGTAATTCTGGTAGGGAGGGAGTCGGCCACATATCCAACAGTCGGTGGCATTATTTGTCTGATGGGAATGGTGTAACATACTAATGAATGTATTGTTGCGCAGCGCAATTCTGTAAGAGAGTTCATGTGCAAGAAGTTCACTAAAAGTGTGTTCAGCAGAAACATTGTAAGCAGATTGTTCACGCCTGAAAATAGGCCAATATATAGGTAGCAGAATGCTGGCAATAATAATTAGAATACTTAGAAAAAACATTATTAACAACGTCACTATGCAGTGACTACGCAGTGATTTACAGTATGTACGTTTCTTAGCTTCTCTCTCTCTCTCTCTATCTCGATCTAGGGGATACATGTCAGAAACTATTTAACCGATTCACCTAGGGGAGGACTTAAACAATTAAACTGTCTGACTTGCTAGATCGGAGTTTCATTCGGTATTGTTCTTGGGGAGTCTTTTCTCGTTTAGAGACGGTAACGTCTTGTGCTTCAACACAGTCTTTGGTGGGGGTGGACGAGTCAGAGTCCTGTTTCAGTCCGTTTTTTAGTTCATTGCATAGTTTGATGTGACTCGTGTGGACCCACCCCTTTCTCCCCTCGATCTTCACAGCGGTCCTTGTGGTAAGGAGGACGGTCTTCGGAGACTTCCAGCGGGGCTCCAGCGGACTTTTCCGGTCGAAATTCCGGACGAGTACCAGGTCCCCTGGACGGACCTCATGCGCCTTTACATCGGTATTGTCAGGGAAGGCTGCGGCAACCTGTGAACGACATGATTGGAGTGCAGACATCAAGGAGGCAAGGTAATCTGTCAACATGTTACAATCAACATCAGTGATCTTTCTCGGAATGGGCGTCCCCCACATATTCGGTGGTCTGCCAAAGACCACTTCGTACGGGGATAGCCCTGATCTTGAGTGGGCGACCATTCTCATGTAGAATAGTGCCACGGGCAGGGCGACTATCCAGTCGACTCCTTTTTCCTGACAGATCTTGGCAAGACGGATTTTTAGTGTCTGATTATGCCTTTCTACAAGGCCAGCTGCTTCGGGATGTCGGACACAGTGGAACTTCCACTGATATCCTAGCAAGAGGGAAACTTGTCTCATCAACTCGGACGAGAACGGCTGTCCGTTATCTGAATACATGACACGGGGCAAACCGTACCGTGGGAAGAATTCACGAACCAACTGTCTGGCAGTGGTCGGAGCAGTGTAGTCTGGGACTGGGTATGCTTCGGTCCAACGGGACAGAGCACAAACAATTACAAGGACATATTTAAATCCTCGGCAGCTATTCATCTGGATATAATCCATCTGGAGGACTTCAAAAGGGTGATCGGGAGGATGAAATCCACCTTGCTCAACAGGGACGCTTTTACCTGGATTGAACTGACAACAGATCATGCAAGTACGCACTTTCTGTTTTGCTGCTGCTCGTAAGTGTTTGTTGTACCAGAGATTCTGTAAACTGTCTAACATCGCCTTCTCTCCTAGATGGGCCGGGCTATGTGCTGTATTTATCATGACCTGAACCATTGAGTCGGGGAGAAACCATATAGATTTTCCCTTCGTCACCCAACCTTGATCTGTCTGAATCCCTCCTAGTTCAGTCCATTTCTTTATCTCCTCTGGAGTAGCATGTGTCTGGATATCCATTACGTCTAGGGCGGGATCTCTAACTGCCATACACTTTGTTGGTACTATTGTTTTTGTTATGTCAGTAATCTGGGTGTGAGTTAGTGCTGTATGTTTTGCTGTCTGGTCTGCCAGGTCGTTACCCTGGGAAACAGAATCTGTGACTTTAGTATGTGCCTTACACTTCATGACTGATATGCCCGAGGGCAAATGTATTGCTTCTAACAGTGCTTGAATGAGGGGGCCATGTTGTATCTTGGCCCCATGGGAAGTCAGAAAACCTCGTTCTTGCCAGAGGACTCCGAAGTCGTGTACAACTCCGAAGGCATAGCGGGAATCTGTGTATATGTTAACATTTCTGTTCTTGGCTAGAATACAAGCTCGGGTCAGAGCGATGAGCTCTGCTGCTTGAGCAGACAGTGTGTCAATACGATGTGTTTCTTTAATTTCAGTTTCAGTGGTCACGGCATACGCGGCCACTAATTCTCCTGTACTTGTTCTCATGCATGAACCGTCCACATAAAGTGTCAGGTCTGGATTTGTCAATGGGACATCTGTTAAGTCTCGTCTAGGCTTAGTTACTGCATTAATTATTTCTATACAATCATGCGGAGCTGGATCTGTCATAACTGTAGGTAACAGTGTTGCTGGATTCAGGATGCTGCAACGTCTGATTTCTATGTGTGGCTGGAATAGTGTTAATTCATAACCTGTCAGTCGTGCTATAGTTAAGTGTTGAGTCTGGGTTCTGTTTAACAAAACCTCTACAGAATGTGGTACTTGAACTGTTAACTGATGACCTAAAACAATTGAATCACTTTGTCTTATTGCTAACGCTGTTGCTGCTACTGACTTTAAGCACGCAGGGAGTGCTTGGGCTACTGAATCCAATGTACTAGAAAAATAAGCACAAGGCTTATGTGAACCTGCTTGATCTTGAGTGAGGACAGACAACGCTGTACCATCACGTTCTGTAACAAAAAGTGTAAACGGTTTGCTGTAACATGGTGTTGCTAAAACTGGTGCTTGGCATAAGGCTTTCTTTAAGTCTTCAAAAGCTTGTGTATGTTCCTGAGTCCAAGGGAGGGCAGTCGAAGTCGCTGCCTCCTGTGTCGTTAACTGGATGAGTGGTTTAGCTAGAAATGCATACTGGGGAATCCATTGTCTGCAGTACGAGGTGAGGCCTATGAAGGCCCGCACTTCCTTTTGTGTCTGGGGTTGTGGCATATTTGCAATTAACTGAATGCGATCGGGAGTGAGCTGTCTCCCCACTTTGGACAGCAAGTGACCCAAGTACACAACTTGCTGAACACAGAATTGTAGCTTCGAAGGAGACACCTTGTGTCCCTTGTCGGCCAGGAAATGTAAAACTGTCAGTGATGCTTTTTCACATTCGGGCTCACTTCGTGCGGTGATCAGCAGATCATCGACGTATTGTAGTAAAGCGGTGTTAACTGGCATTTGAATACAATCTAGTTGTCTCTTCAGTGCTTGACTATAGATGCTGGGGCTTTCTGTAAATCCTTGAGGTGCGCGCGAAAATTTGAAACTGCGTCCATTTAAACAGAATCCGAAGAGATATTGGCTCTCTGGATCAATAGGTACGCTGAAGAAGGCGTTCTTGAGATCAATTACAGTAAAGAACGTTGCTTCTGAATCAATAGCAGTCAATAGAGATGATATATCGGGGACCACAGGATACTGTGGGATAATGCATTTATTCAATTCTCGAAGATCAATCACCAGCCGATATACTGGCGGGGCATTGGGATCAGTACGTTTAAGAATCGGAATGATGGGTGAATTACAGATATTGGAGTCGGTTTCGACGACCACTCCTTGGGCAATGAGCTCTTCAATGATTTTCAGTAAAGCCACTACAGCATCGGGTGGTAACTTGTATTGTCTGATTCTGGGTAATACAACACCTGCCTTGAGTGTAACGCGGTATGGTGTAATGTGCATACATCCTACATCAGTTGGGCCTTTTGCCCACAAGTAATCAGGTACATTTTTCAACCTGACGTCAAACTCACGAAGAACGTAATGACCCTTGAAATCCCGCAGAAATAGTCTAACTCCCTCCGGGGAACAGCAGATTATAGCTCCTAGAGCCTTCAATGTTTTAATTCCTAACAGATTTTCCGGACATGATTTTGTGAGTAACAGGTCTGTAACGCGTGATAATGGACCCACAGCCAGGGGAACTGGTTCTGATACTTCATTTACAATAGGCTGTCCTGAAAAACCAAGGGAAACATTTTGTGAGCCTGAGAGGGGTGCCCCTGGAACTTCGTCATGACTTATTGTAGTGCGACTTGCCCCTGTGTCAATTAAAAACTTTCTGTCTTTCCCCAATACTTGACTGTGTACATAAGGACCTTCTTGATCTACAGGAATCTCAATAAGAGGCAAGCCACCTTCCCTCTCTAGGCTGTTTCATGTATATCGGGAATATTCGGGGTAAGCAGACTGGGCATACTGGTACATCTGTTGTGAGACTTGCTGAGTTGCAGCAATGGGCTGTGGCTGTGGTACTGCTACGGTCTGTGCTGTTTGTGCGGATGCATGCATAGGCTGTGTATTCTGTGTAGACTGATGCTGGTTATGGTCTTGTCTAGGCGGATGCGGTCTTTCTTTAGTTTTACCTGTCGCTATGTTATGTTTCAGAACTGGACATTCGTGTACGTAGTGACCTGGCTGCTTGCAATAATTGCATGTCCCTTTAACAGGAGCTGCAGTGTGACTTGTCTGGGTCGTACCTTTTCTGTGACTGTCGGATGGGACTGTCTGAGCTACTAACATTTTCATTTTCGTGTCTTTCATACGTTTCTGTTCCTGATCTTGTTCTTCCCTAATTCTATTCTGGTGATATTGTAACATTTGTAACATCTGGGATGGCGTATTTGCTTGCCATGTACTCTCGACTTTATACACTCTATTTTTAACTAACGGTAGGGAATTCTCGACTAACTTTGATACAAAAAGATGTGGGTACGACTCGCTACTTGGCTGGAGGCCACTATTGATAATAAAACATTTCTCGAATCTTGAATAGAAGTCGCTAGTATCTTCATCTTGTTTCTGTTTACAGGACGAGATTGCGTCCCAATCTTCTTTTCTAGTTGTCAACAATCTGGGCAAGACCTGTACTATCAAACCTGGTAATGCTTTAGTTTTGTCCCCAAGGCCTAACCCTGGAACCCGTTTTTTCTCTTCTTCTTCTATTTCTGCCCAGGCAATCTTTGTGTCTCCCACCTCCCATTCCTTTTCCTTCAGTTTCTCGAATATACCCGTAGGCAGTAATACTTTCAACATTTTCATGATATCATCATACGTGTAGTCTCCCATCAGTAACATATCTTTGAGCTCTCTATGAAAACCTGCAGGGTCTTTATCATGGCACGGGACTAATTTCTTCATTTCTAACAGTTCTAATTTAGTCAGAGGCGTGTGTACATACACGCGTTTCAAAACCTTATCCTCACCCATAACAGGGTGCACTTCTCGTAAGGGGTTCTGACTTTCAATACCACCCCCGCACTGCATATGGTACATTTTCCTCTCTGGAGGTGGGGCGGGAACATATTCAGAGCTTACAAAGGTATCATATCTGCGTCGTTGTTCTAGAATTATTTGAATTAATTTGGTACTTAAGCCTCTCCATCTATCCATCAGTAGTGCTTCTAGTGTTTCGTGTAAGGGACCTGGATCGGAATAATGTTTTCTGTATTTAATGAGAAGGTGCTGAATCATGTATACACCTGCTAATTTCTGTTCGTCGGGGGAGAGGTTCAGAAATGTCTGTGCTACCGTATCATCATTATATATGTCTGCATTCTCGGCCCATGATACAGCTGATCGGGCTAGTTCTTGTTCATCCATAGAATTGAGTACATGGTACCCAACTCGATCTCGAAGCCGTTTATCAGTTTCCTGGAACTGATGCTCAGCAGAATTCGGATTTGTTAAGGCAGAGAAGAAAACTCTCTTGCTCTCCGGACGGACACCTTTCCTAAGGTAGTTTCCCCTACCTACATATGCTATAGTGTCTGTAGACTTTCCTGATGTCTCATCTTCATTTTCTTCCTCGGAGGAAGTTTTATCAGTTTCTTCCTGGTGTGCAGCTAATACTGCCTTTCTAATTTTCTGGGACATAGCGGCTATGCAAGTCCCCTTGTCATGTTTTGCTTCTGCTATATTTTGGCCCCACTTGTTCAATGCGTCTAATTCACTCTGATCTGTTCCGGGCCTGTCTCATTCTCTTATTACACAATTAATGAAGAATCGTAATATCTGTTTTTGAATGTCAACTTTCTGTTTATACATGGCAGCTTGGACACTGTCGGGGTCTTTCCCTGTCTGTATGAATTTGTATAGTCTGTCGAGGGCTTCCTGCATTCCCACACAGCATAACAAGCTGTCGGTGGCAGATCTTAAGCGCAGTGATGCTAATACCATTAGATCGTCTGTTCCGGGTACTGGATCATATCTGCAGAATGACATCCTATCTTTCAATGCCTCAAGCCGGGATGAGTAGTGGGGAGACTGGAAAGGATTCTGTGTGTCTTTTAAATGCAATCTGTGTGTCGGTGGCGGGGTCTGTAGACCCGCTGTCGCACCTCCTGAGACGGATGCTTGGGCATTATCTCTCCGCGGAGTCTGTATCTGAACGTGAACTTGTCGTTTAGGTGGATCAGGCAAACGTGGTTTCGGTAGGTCAGTTTTGAGTAGGGGAAGTGGCGGGGCTGGCGGAACAGGAGAAGTCTGTTGCGGTACCGGCGGAACGTGACCTGGGGGTGGAGTACCACCCCCGTCCCTGTCTATAGGCAGGGCACGAACAGGCAGATTGGTGTAAGCTGGTGCTACATCATCTAGATAGGAATTTAGGAATATGTCTTTAGTAGTCTTGTGCATTACTTTAGTTGGAACCAATGGTGACGGCAAATTTTTCGGTATTTCTGAAATGGCGTCAGGGGTACCTTCGGCCAAAAGATACATGTTGTTCACTTGGCTATTTTGGATACGATCTATTTGTTCTAATTTTACTCGAATTCCCTCAGTAACTAATTCGTTTTCTTGGGCCTTTTCTGATTCTTGAAGTCTGTCTTCTCTACGGAGTGCTCTTTCAGCACGTTTACGTGATTCCTTACGCCAAAATTCTATGGCGTCTTTCTGAGATTGTCTGGCTTTCTTTTTCCGTAATACTTCTTCTACCTTTATGATGCACTCGGCATCCCACGTTCCGTTAACTGGCCATCGGTATCTTTCCTCTAGGTGCTTGGTATAATCGGTCCATAACTCTAGATACAGGATGGCGTCTATGCCATGTTTATTGTACATAAAATTACCTGGAGTGTCCCTAGGTGGGATTGGAATCTCTTCCTCTAACATCCCTTTCCTAGTTCCTATCTGCTTTAACTTGTTGAAAAACGGCATTGTGCCTACTTGATACTGAAATGCTTGATCCTTGATACTCAATGTCGACTGTAACTATTTATACAAGAAAACACAATAATGCACAAAAACAATCACTTTCATACCACGACATTAATTACAAAAAACATTTAAAACATAGATGACTACCCCTCTATACTAGAAGTACTGCTCCACAGTACAGATACACTGTTGTAATAGTGCAGAATTTCAGAAATTCGGAATACTAGATATACTGCTAAACAGTACAGATACACTGCCTACAAACAGTGCAGACCGGACTTGCGTACCCAAACCCGTCTAGATACGACCCAGCAATGGTACTCACCGGGAAGCACGGAAAACAGAAGGCCTCGGAAAACTCGACTGGACTCGGCTCGGAACTTCGGAAAAACTTCGGAAAACTTCGGAAAACTTCGGAAAACTGGTGGGCCTCTTCACACCTCGGACCTTGCTTCTTTCGGCTGGGCTCTGGTCGGGATCCTCCGCACTCCTCACCGCCTCGTCTGGGCACTGATTGCAGTCTTCGTCACCTCCGTGGGTCAGAGGGAGATGCAGGAAATCCTGCCAGTACACGTGTATTCCATCTAACTGATGGCAGGGGACACAGCATGCAACGCGCCAACCGGCGCGTGAGGTGGGGGAGGGGTCCCTGTTCGGGCGCCAAAATGACGTAAATAATTAATTTACTCTCTTAATTTCTATGCAGATAAGTACGGTATGGTTTTTCCCCTGTGTGTTCGCTGATGTGTTTGTAGTTTTTCTAATCGACTAAAGCTCTTCCCACATTCACTGCACTGGCATGGTTTTTCCTCAGAGTGTGTTCGCTTATGCCTTTGTATGTGATCTAATCGACTAAAGCTCTTCCCACATTCACTGCATTTAACTGGCTTTTCTCCTGTGTGTGTTCTCTGATGTTTTCGTAGGTGTGATGACTTACTGAAGCACTTTGCACATTCACTGCACTTGAATGGTTTTTCTCCTGTGTGAGTTCGCTGATGATACCTTAATGTTGAAGAGACATGAAAACTACTGTCACATTCGCTACAATGATAGGGTTTTTCCACCCGTGTGTGTTCGCTGATGACATCTTAGGTCTGATAACTGTCTAAAGCACTTAGCACATTCATTGCACTTGAATGGTTTTTCTCCTGTGTGAGTTCGCTGATGATACCTTAATGTTGAAGAGACATGAAAACTACTGTCACATTCACTACAATGATAGGGTTTGTCCCTCGTGTGTGTTTGCTGATGTATTTGTAGTCCTGATAAGTGACTAAAGCTCTTGACACATTCATTGCACTTAAATGGTTTTGCATCTGATGACTGTATTTCCTGATGGGCCAATATGGCTGATAAAACACTCATGTTTTTCTTACACACTTTATATGTGTGCAGTATTTTGCACATTTGATTCCTGCTTTAACAATAAAATGCAATAGCCACCAAACATTTGTCACACTCCTAATACGTAGAAGGTGTCTTTGTAGGCAATTGTGCCTTTACATTAGATTATGGCTTTGCAAGCTTGCGGGTAAAGATGTATCTTCCTTCTGGCCGGTGCAAATTGGGACAGTCTGTTGTATTGTAGATAGAGGAACTCCTCTTTCCTTTACCCGTCAGTTGTCTGGCTCTGCTCTGTTGTGCTTTTCTCTGGTTACTGTGGTTTGGCCGGAAAGAGTTTACAATTCACCTAGAGCACGGAATGATGGCTTATCATCATAATAGAAAAAAGAGCACTGCTGTAATCACATCAAACCGATCCCATGATCAAAGCTGGTATTGGACACTTGTTCATACAGGAGGCAGTTTGTTATTGCTGTTGCCTTAATTTTCCTAAGATAATTTCTTCATCTCGTGGTGTGGAGGTGCACAGCTCAGCCTCTTGCAATCACTGAACTGCCCTTGATGCTTTATCTGGGATCTGTCAGTTTGTGTGCAGGTTCCTCTGTCGCTGACTGCGCTGATGTTTTCCTGAATACTGACGTAAATAATTAATTTACTCTCTTAATTTCTATGCAGATAAGTACTTTAATCAATAATAACTCAATCAGAATGAAGGAAAACAGAGTCCGTGGTGCAAGAGTTTCTAAGGGTTTTATTCCTCATAAAGGAATCAGGATATCATGTTCTGATCACCACACAGGGTGTCAGAAGGGATAGATGAGCGCGCTCTCGTTTATTGACAATACATAGCTTATATACTTGATTTACATCATAATGTTCAATGTAAGAGGCGTAACAGCTGAGAGAAGACGAGATAACAGTATACACGTGGTACTAGTACATCATCAAGAGGCGTAAACTAGGCGTAAACTAGAGGTGTGTGCTAGAAACGTCACTGATAGGTGACGCAAGTGGGTGGCACCAAGGGGTGGTGCTAACAGAATGTTGCAATGTCAGCAGAAATCGGAAGCTTGGATGCGCGCGCAGCTGCATGACGTGTGATTGACGGGGTGCAGGGGGCTTGACATTTACACTGACGGAAAGAGACAGAAGTCTGGCATGTCAGAGCAACTTGTGCTTCTATCATATCTGATATCTGATGTTTAGGAACTAAGCTATCTGGGCAGAAAGGTCTCTAGAGCAGAAGCTATTCTATACTTGCTGTGAGTGCGTGTATAAGCGCCTGAGTGTCTGTATGAGAAGCGTGGGGCGAGGGGCCTTCCATGAAAGCATGGCAACGGAGGCTATGAATTACTTGCATAGAGACAGGTCGGCCCTTTAGCCCTGCGCTGAGGAAGGATGTTTACTGAAACTAGCAGGCTGGAATGTATTTTCGGGGAGGGAAACAGATAACTCGAAGGTTATAGTCAATCTTGGCAGGCAGCAGGCTGAGCTGAGCACGGAGGGCCGCGCTAGAAGTAAGTCAGAGTTCACGGGTACGGGGGCTGCTTGGGCAGGGGCCCTCGCAGTCAGAAGCCAGAAAAGAGGCTCGGTGGCAGAGATTCAGGGCCTACTTTCAGCCAGGCTGAAAAACGTAGGAGTACACTTCAAAAAGACGTTGGCATAGCATACTTAGGAACGGACCATCCAACCCATTCATGGTGGGTCTGAAAGAGGACAAGTTAATGTTGGACGCAAATGTATTTGCGTCTTCATAGCTGGTACAGGAGGGAAGTTACATGCACTTTAACTCGTACATGGAGTCGGTGGGGTACGCGCTAGGGAACATAACTTGATCATAAAATTTATATTACCTCATTCCCTCCTTGTTCCCTACGGACCCTTCATGATATATCAATCCTCATGAATCTATCAGTCTGTTCTTGTAACATTATATGTTCATCTTTCTTTCTTTGACTGTTTGAGAGACAACTGGAATGCTCAATGCAGGATGTGGCACACAGTCCACATATCGCTGGCCCACACTGTAGGCACAAGCAGCAACTGAATACTATAACAAGGCCAATGCCTAGGAATGATAAGATCTTCCATCCCCAAGCGGTTAACGTTGTCCAGAACCAACCGGACCAAGTCCAGGTGCCTGGATTCTGATGTATCTGATTTGCAATTTTATGCAAACGGGTAATAGCTTGATAGACGGATGGCGCGTTTTGTGGAATGAAAACACAGCAACTTGACCCGATGACCTTACAGGCTCCACCTCTATCTGCCAAGATGACGTCAATCACAAGACGATTTTGAAGGACAACAACCCGCATAGCAGATTGCTCTTCTGTTAAGTTACCTAAGGCGGAGGCAGTTTCATGTACTACTGCTTCAAGTGTTCTCGTTAATCTGCGTATCAATTTACTGTTTTGGACAGGGCCTAGGAAGAAAAAGAATCCTTTATTAAAATCAGTGTACTGTTCCCATGCCGTTTCTGTGTAGTCGACAAGGGGAATATCTCTTTTGGGTCTATTCGGTGCTAGATTCGTATTTCTATGGTAGTCAGGGGGAGCTAGAAAAACAGGTGGCAGAAGGAATGCAATGTAACAGGTACCATCCCAATCTGGAGGTAGGCTAATGTATGCGGTATGACCACAAACAAAGTAAGAATGACTGGTAGCTCTAAAGGACGATTTACCATGGTCACTGAACTCGACCACAGTAGTGCATTTACTATGACCTACGTGTACTGAACCTTTCTTGCTAACACATAATTCACCTGTGACTGGTAATACTAACATATGGGGCAAAACTGGAGCAGCTTCGGATTCAACAGTAAGGATCATAAGGCTAATTGTGTAATTACCTAATCCATATACTTCATTTTCTAGATCAGTTCCTATTCGAGTGGGAAGTCCCTCTTTATCAGGGTAACAGACGTGGAGCAGGACTAAGTTCAAGTTTCCCCAAACCCAGCCCCCCTCGAAAACAGCAGTATCAGGATCTAAGGAATTAATTATTTTAAACCATGCTCCACAGGAGCCATTGTGAGTGAATGGGTACGGAAAGAGGGGCAGAGCTCCCTTGTAATTCTGGTAGGGAGGGAGTCGGCCACATATCCAACAGTCGGTGGCATTATTTGTCTGATGGGAATGGTGTAACATACTAATGAATGTATTGTTGCGCAGCGCAATTCTGTAAGAGAGTTCATGTGCAGGAAGTTCACTAAAAGTGTGTTCAGCAGAAACATTGTAAGCAGATTGTTCACGCCTGAAAATAGGCCAATATATAGGTAGCAGAATGCTGGCAATAATAATTAGAATACTTAGAAAAAACATTATTAACAACGTCACTATGCAGTGACTACGCAGTGATTTACAGTATGTACGTTTCTTAGCTTCTCTCTCTCTCTCTCTATCTCGATCTAGGGGATACATGTCAGAAACTATTTAACCGATTCACCTAGGGGAGGACTTAAACAATTAAACTGTCTGACTTGCTAGATCGGAGTTTCATTCGGTATTGTTCTTGGGGAGTCTTTTCTCGTTTAGAGACGGTAACGTCTTGTGCTTCAACACAGTCTTTGGTGGGGGTGGACGAGTCAGAGTCCTGTTTCAGTCCGTTTTTTAGTTCATTGCATAGTTTGATGTGACTCGTGTGGACCCACCCCTTTCTCCCCTCGATCTTCACAGCGGTCCTTGTGGTAAGGAGGACGGTCTTCGGAGACTTCCAGCGGGGCTCCAGCGGACTTTTCCGGTCGAAATTCCGGACGAGTACCAGGTCCCCTGGACGGACCTCATGCGCCTTTACATCGGTATTGTCAGGGAAGGCTGCGGCAACCTGTGAACGACATGATTGGAGTGCAGACATCAAGGAGGCAAGGTAATCTGTCAACATGTTACAATCAACATCAGTGATCTTTCTCGGAATGGGCGTCCCCCACATATTCGGTGGTCTGCCAAAGACCACTTCGTACGGGGATAGCCCTGATCTTGAGTGGGCGACCATTCTCATGTAGAATAGTGCCACGGGCAGGGCGACTATCCAGTCGACTCCTTTTTCCTGACAGATCTTGGCAAGACGGATTTTTAGTGTCTGATTATGCCTTTCTACAAGGCCAGCTGCTTCGGGATGTCGGACACAGTGGAACTTCCACTGATATCCTAGCAAGAGGGAAACTTGTCTCATCAACTCGGACGAGAACGGCTGTCCGTTATCTGAATACATGACACGGGGCAAACCGTACCGTGGGAAGAATTCACGAACCAACTGTCTGGCAGTGGTCGGAGCAGTGTAGTCTGGGACTGGGTATGCTTCGGTCCAACGGGACAGAGCACAAACAATTACAAGGACATATTTAAATCCTCGGTAGCTATTCATCTGGATATAATCCATCTGGAGGACTTCAAAAGGGTGATCGGGAGGATGAAATCCACCTTGCTCAACAGGGACGCTTTTACCTGGATTGAACTGACAACAGATCATGCAAGTACGCACTTTCTGTTTTGCTGCTGCTCGTAAGTGTTTGTTGTACCAGAGATTCTGTAAACTGTCTAACATCGCCTTCTCTCCTAGATGGGCCGGGCTATGTGCTGTATTTATCATGACCTGAACCATTGAGTCGGGGAGAAACCATATAGATTTTCCCTTCGTCACCCAACCTTGATCTGTCTGAATCCCTCCTAGTTCAGTCCATTTCTTTATCTCCTCTGGAGTAGCATGTGTCTGGATATCCATTACGTCTAGGGCGGGATCTCTAACTGCCATACACTTTGTTGGTACTATTGTTTTTGTTATGTCAGTAATCTGGGTGTGAGTTAGTGCTGTATGTTTTGCTGTCTGGTCTGCCAGGTCGTTACCCTGGGAAACAGAATCTGTGACTTTAGTATGTGCCTTACACTTCATGACTGATATGCCCGAGGGCAAATGTATTGCTTCTAACAGTGCTTGAATGAGGGGGCCATGTTGTATCTTGGCCCCATGGGAAGTCAGAAAACCTCGTTCTTGCCAGAGGACTCCGAAGTCGTGTACAACTCCGAAGGCATAGCGGGAATCTGTGTATATGTTAACATTTCTGTTCTTGGCTAGAATACAAGCTCGGGTCAGAGCGATGAGCTCTGCTGCTTGAGCAGACAGTGTGTCAATACGATGTGTTTCTTTAATTTCAGTTTCAGTGGTCACGGCATACGCGGCCACTAATTCTCCTGTACTTGTTCTCATGCATGAACCGTCCACATAAAGTGTCAGGTCTGGATTTGTCAATGGGACATCTGTTAAGTCTCGTCTAGGCTTAGTTACTGCATTAATTATTTCTATACAATCATGCGGAGCTGGATCTGTCATAACTGTAGGTAACAGTGTTGCTGGATTCAGGATGCTGCAACGTCTGATTTCTATGTGTGGCTGGAATAGTGTTAATTCATAACCTGTCAGTCGTGCTATAGTTAAGTGTTGAGTCTGGGTTCTGTTTAACAAAACCTCTACAGAATGTGGTACTTGAACTGTTAACTGATGACCTAAAACAATTGAATCACTTTGTCTTATTGCTAACGCTGTTGCTGCTACTGACTTTAAGCACGCAGGGAGTGCTTGGGCTACTGAATCCAATGTACTAGAAAAATAAGCACAAGGCTTATGTGAACCTGCTTGATCTTGAGTGAGGACAGACAACGCTGTACCATCACGTTCTGTAACAAAAAGTGTAAACGGTTTGCTGTAACATGGTGTTGCTAAAACTGGTGCTTGGCATAAGGCTTTCTTTAAGTCTTCAAAAGCTTGTGTATGTTCCTGAGTCCAAGGGAGGGCAGTCGAAGTCGCTGCCTCCTGTGTCGTTAACTGGATGAGTGGTTTAGCTAGAAATGCATACTGGGGAATCCATTGTCTGCAGTACGAGGTGAGGCCTATGAAGGCCCGCACTTCCTTTTGTGTCTGGGGTTGTGGCATATTTGCAATTAACTGAATGCGATCGGGAGTGAGCTGTCTCCCCACTTTGGACAGCAAGTGACCCAAGTACACAACTTGCTGAACACAGAATTGTAGCTTCGAAGGAGACACCTTGTGTCCCTTGTCGGCCAGGAAATGTAAAACTGTCAGTGATGCTTTTTCACATTCGGGCTCACTTCGTGCGGTGATCAGCAGATCATCGACGTATTGTAGTAAAGCGGTGTTAACTGGCATTTGAATACAATCTAGTTGTCTCTTCAGTGCTTGACTATAGATGCTGGGGCTTTCTGTAAATCCTTGAGGTGCGCGCGAAAATTTGAAACTGCGTCCATTTAAACAGAATCCGAAGAGATATTGGCTCTCTGGATCAATAGGTACGCTGAAGAAGGCGTTCTTGAGATCAATTACAGTAAAGAACGTTGCTTCTGAATCAATAGCAGTCAATAGAGATGATATATCGGGGACCACAGGATACTGTGGGATAATGCATTTATTCAATTCTCGAAGATCAATCACCAGCCGATATACTGGCGGGCATTGGGATCAGTACGTTTAAGAATCGGAATGATGGGTGAATTACAGATATTGGAGTCGGTTTCGACGACCACTCCTTGGGCAATGAGCTCTTCAATGATTTTCAGTAAAGCCACTACAGCATCGGGTGGTAACTTGTATTGTCTGATTCTGGGTAATACAACACCTGCCTTGAGTGTAACGCGGTATGGTGTAATGTGCATACATCCTACATCAGTTGGGCCTTTTGCCCACAAGTAATCAGGTACATTTTTCAACCTGACGTCAAACTCACGAAGAACGTAATGACCCTTGAAATCCCGCAGAAATAGTCTAACTCCCTCCGGGGAACAGCAGATTATAGCTCCTAGAGCCTTCAATGTTTTAATTCCTAACAGATTTTCCGGACATGATTTTGTGAGTAACAGGTCTGTAACGCGTGATAATGGACCCACAGCCAGGGGAACTGGTTCTGATACTTCATTTACAATAGGCTGTCCTGAAAAACCAAGGGAAACATTTTGTGAGCCTGAGAGGGGTGCCCCTGGAACTTCGTCATGACTTATTGTAGTGCGACTTGCCCCTGTGTCAATTAAAAACTTTCTGTCTTTCCCCAATACTTGACTGTGTACATAAGGACCTTCTTGATCTACAGGAATCTCAATAAGAGGCAAGCCACCTTCCCTCTCTAGGCTGTTTCATGTATATCGGGAATATTCGGGGTAAGCAGACTGGGCATACTGGTACATCTGTTGTGAGACTTGCTGAGTTGCAGCAATGGGCTGTGGCTGTGGTACTGCTACGGTCTGTGCTGTTTGTGCGGATGCATGCATAGGCTGTGTATTCTGTGTAGACTGATGCTGGTTATGGTCTTGTCTAGGCGGATGCGGTCTTTCTTTAGTTTTACCTGTCGCTATGTTATGTTTCAGAACTGGACATTCGTGTACGTAGTGACCTGGCTGCTTGCAATAATTGCATGTCCCTTTAACAGGAGCTGCAGTGTGACTTGTCTGGGTCGTACCTTTTCTGTGACTGTCGGATGGGACTGTCTGAGCTACTAACATTTTCATTTTCGTGTCTTTCATACGTTTCTGTTCCTGATCTTGTTCTTCCCTAATTCTATTCTGGTGATATTGTAACATTTGTAACATCTGGGATGGCGTATTTGCTTGCCATGTACTCTCGACTTTATACACTCTATTTTTAACTAACGGTAGGGAATTCTCGACTAACTTTGATACAAAAAGATGTGGGTACGACTCGCTACTTGGCTGGAGGCCACTATTGATAATAAAACATTTCTCGAATCTTGAATAGAAGTCGCTAGTATCTTCATCTTGTTTCTGTTTACAGGACGAGATTGCGTCCCAATCTTCTTTTCTAGTTGTCAACAATCTGGGCAAGACCTGTACTATCAAACCTGGTAATGCTTTAGTTTTGTCCCCAAGGCCTAACCCTGGAACCCGTTTTTTCTCTTCTTCTTCTATTTCTGCCCAGGCAATCTTTGTGTCTCCCACCTCCCATTCCTTTTCCTTCAGTTTCTCGAATATACCCGTAGGCAGTAATACTTTCAACATTTTCATGATATCATCATACGTGTAGTCTCCCATCAGTAACATATCTTTGAGCTCTCTATGAAAACCTGCAGGGTCTTTATCATGGCACGGGACTAATTTCTTCATTTCTAACAGTTCTAATTTAGTCAGAGGCGTGTGTACATACACGCGTTTCAAAACCTTATCCTCACCCATAACAGGGTGCACTTCTCGTAAGGGGTTCTGACTTTCAATACCACCCCCGCACTGCATATGGTACATTTTCCTCTCTGGAGGTGGGGCGGGAACATATTCAGAGCTTACAAAGGTATCATATCTGCGTCGTTGTTCTAGAATTATTTGAATTAATTTGGTACTTAAGCCTCTCCATCTATCCATCAGTAGTGCTTCTAGTGTTTCGTGTAAGGGACCTGGATCGGAATAATGTTTTCTGTATTTAATGAGAAGGTGCTGAATCATGTATACACCTGCTAATTTCTGTTCGTCGGGGGAGAGGTTCAGAAATGTCTGTGCTACCGTATCATCATTATATATGTCTGCATTCTCGGCCCATGATACAGCTGATCGGGCTAGTTCTTGTTCATCCATAGAATTGAGTACATGGTACCCAACTCGATCTCGAAGCCGTTTATCAGTTTCCTGGAACTGATGCTCAGCAGAATTCGGATTTGTTAAGGCAGAGAAGAAAACTCTCTTGCTCTCCGGACGGACACCTTTCCTAAGGTAGTTTCCCCTACCTACATATGCTATAGTGTCTGTAGACTTTCCTGATGTCTCATCTTCATTTTCTTCCTCGGAGGAAGTTTTATCAGTTTCTTCCTGGTGTGCAGCTAATACTGCCTTTCTAATTTTCTGGGACATAGCGGCTATGCAAGTCCCCTTGTCATGTTTTGCTTCTGCTATATTTTGGCCCCACTTGTTCAATGCGTCTAATTCACTCTGATCTGTTCCGGGCCTGTCTCGTTCTCTTATTACACAATTAATGAAGAATCGTAATATCTGTTTTTGAATGTCAACTTTCTGTTTATACATGGCAGCTTGGACACTGTCGGGGTCTTTCCCTGTCTGTATGAATTTGTATAGTCTGTCGAGGGCTTCCTGCATTCCCACACAGCATAACAAGCTGTCGGTGGCAGATCTTAAGCGCAGTGATGCTAATACCATTAGATCGTCTGTTCCGGGTACTGGATCATATCTGCAGAATGACATCCTATCTTTCAATGCCTCAAGCCGGGATGAGTAGTGGGGAGACTGGAAAGGATTCTGTGTGTCTTTTAAATGCAATCTGTGTGTCGGTGGCGGGGTCTGTAGACCCGCTGTCGCACCTCCTGAGACGGATGCTTGGGCATTATCTCTCCGCGGAGTCTGTATCTGAACGTGAACTTGTCGTTTAGGTGGATCAGGCAAACGTGGTTTCGGTAGGTCAGTTTTGAGTAGGGGAAGTGGCGGGGCTGGCGGAACAGGAGAAGTCTGTTGCGGTACCGGCGGAACGTGACCTGGGGGTGGAGTACCACCCCCGTCCCTGTCTATAGGCAGGGCACGAACAGGCAGATTGGTGTAAGCTGGTGCTACATCATCTAGATAGGAATTTAGGAATATGTCTTTAGTAGTCTTGTGCATTACTTTAGTTGGAACCAATGGTGACGGCAAATTTTTCGGTATTTCTGAAATGGCGTCAGGGGTACCTTCGGCCAAAAGATACATGTTGTTCACTTGGCTATTTTGGATACGATCTATTTGTTCTAATTTTACTCGAATTCCCTCAGTAACTAATTCGTTTTCTTGGGCCTTTTCTGATTCTTGAAGTCTGTCTTCTCTACGGAGTGCTCTTTCAGCACGTTTACGTGATTCCTTACGCCAAAATTCTATGGCGTCTTTCTGAGATTGTCTGGCTTTCTTTTTCCGTAATACTTCTTCTACCTTTATGATGCACTCGGCATCCCACGTTCCGTTAACTGGCCATCGGTATCTTTCCTCTAGGTGCTTGGTATAATCGGTCCATAACTCTAGATACAGGATGGCGTCTATGCCATGTTTATTGTACATAAAATTACCTGGAGTGTCCCTAGGTGGGATTGGAATCTCTTCCTCTAACATCCCTTTCCTAGTTCCTATCTGCTTTAACTTGTTGAAAAACGGCATTGTGCCTACTTGATACTGAAATGCTTGATCCTTGATACTCAATGTCGACTGTAACTATTTATACAAGAAAACACAATAATGCACAAAAACAATCACTTTCATACCACGACATTAATTACAAAAAACATTTAAAACATAGATGACTACCCCTCTATACTAGAAGTACTGCTCCACAGTACAGATACACTGTTGTAATAGTGCAGAATTTCAGAAATTCGGAATACTAGATATACTGCTAAACAGTACAGATACACTGCCTACAAACAGTGCAGACCGGACTTGCGTACCCAAACCCGTCTAGATACGACCCAGCAATGGTACTCACCGGGAAGCACGGAAAACAGAAGGCCTCGGAAAACTCGACTGGACTCGGCTCGGAACTTCGGAAAAACTTCGGAAAACTTCGGAAAACTTCGGAAAACTGGTGGGCCTCTTCACACCTCGGACCTTGCTTCTTTCGGCTGGGCTCTGGTCGGGATCCTCCGCACTCCTCACCGCCTCGTCTGGGCACTGATTGCAGTCTTCGTCACCTCCGTGGGTCAGAGGGAGATGCAGGAAATCCTGCCAGTACACGTGTATTCCATCTAACTGATGGCAGGGGACACAGCATGCAACGCGCCAACCGGCGCGTGAGGTGGGGGAGGGGTCCCTGTTCGGGCGCCAAAATGACGTAAATAATTAATTTACTCTCTTAATTTCTATGCAGATAAGTACTTTAATCAATAATAACTCAATCAGAATGAAGGAAAACAGAGTCCGTGGTGCAAGAGTTTCTAAGGGTTTTATTCCTCATAAAGGAATCAGGATATCATGTTCTGATCACCACACAGGGTGTCAGAAGGGATAGATGAGCGCGCTCTCGTTTATTGACAATACATAGCTTATATACTTGATTTACATCATAATGTTCAATGTAAGAGGCGTAACAGCTGAGAGAAGACGAGATAACAGTATACACGTGGTACTAGTACATCATCAAGAGGCGTAAACTAGGCGTAAACTAGAGGTGTGTGCTAGAAACGTCACTGATAGGTGACGCAAGTGGGTGGCACCAAGGGGTGGTGCTAACAGAATGTTGCAATGTCAGCAGAAATCGGAAGCTTGGATGCGCGCGCAGCTGCATGACGTGTGATTGACGGGGTGCAGGGGGCTTGACATTTACACTGACGGAAAGAGACAGAAGTCTGGCATGTCAGAGCAACTTGTGCTTCTATCATATCTGATATCTGATGTTTAGGAACTAAGCTATCTGGGCAGAAAGGTCTCTAGAGCAGAAGCTATTCTATACTTGCTGTGAGTGCGTGTATAAGCGCCTGAGTGTCTGTATGAGAAGCGTGGGGCGAGGGGCCTTCCATGAAAGCATGGCAACGGAGGCTATGAATTACTTGCATAGAGACAGGTCGGCCCTTTAGCCCTGCGCTGAGGAAGGATGTTTACTGAAACTAGCAGGCTGGAATGTATTTTCGGGGAGGGAAACAGATAACTCGAAGGTTATAGTCAATCTTGGCAGGCAGCAGGCTGAGCTGAGCACGGAGGGCCGCGCTAGAAGTAAGTCAGAGTTCACGGGTACGGGGGCTGCTTGGGCAGGGGCCCTCGCAGTCAGAAGCCAGAAAAGAGGCTCGGTGGCAGAGATTCAGGGCCTACTTTCAGCCAGGCTGAAAAACGTAGGAGTACACTTCAAAAAGACGTTGGCATAGCATACTTAGGAACGGACCATCCAACCCATTCATGGTGGGTCTGAAAGAGGACAAGTTAACGTTGGACGCAAATGTATTTGCGTCTTCATAGCTGGTACAGGAGGGAAGTTACATGCACTTTAACTCGTACATGGAGTCGGTGGGGTACGCGCTAGGGAACATAACTTGATCATAAAATTTATATTACCTCAATACTGTAGCTCATTATTTCTGCTATTATTGAAGATTTACAGCATTCGCTTCATTATTGATGGTCATTTCAAGGCTTGTTTTCTGTTGGATGTAAAGATATTTAAAATCACTAAATTGAAACATAATGGAATGAGAATTCACAATGTTTAACTGGTTGTAAAAGACATTTCGGTGAAGATTTACCAAATCTCCACGCAATGCAGCACAGTCCCCCCTACCCCAGAGGCTGCGCGACAGGGATGGAGGAGGAGAGCACCATATTTTCAAAGATATGGCTCTCTCCTTTCCTTTCCCTTGCTCTGGCACTGATTACCATGCGCCATGCACACATCTTAGCACCAGAGCGCTAGCATAGGTTTTGTACAGGAAGGACACCCTTCCTGTACAAAATACTATGCCTAGACACGAGGGAAAGATTTTCCCACATTGTATGATTGTTACCCAGTGCATCACGCATGCAAAGTCAGAAAAAGAAGGAGAAATGAAAGCATTGCTCCTTCCTTGCGCCTAGTTTAAAAGTGTTCAGTTTTCTCATACTAAACCCAATCTACTGTATTTGGTAAATTGGGTTTAGAGTGAGAAACCTTGGGTGGTTGCACGGGAACGCCCATGCACCCCCCTTGGCAGGTCCCAATGGTGTGAAGTAATGTGAAGCAGTTCTATGCGCTGCTTCACATTACTTTTATGTTATTTCCAGTGCTAAACTAGTTTAGCGCTGGAAAGTAATTTAGAAAAAAAACATTTTGCGCTGTTTTGTGCCACTTTTGTAATGCAAACACGGCACAAAATCTTCATAAATCTCCCCCTTCTTCTTTACCGCCTTTGAAATTTAGCAAGGAATATTTTATCATACACAGACATTTAACTAAAAGTTCATTTGATCATGTGACATCCTATTAAGGTTTGAAAAGGAGGTGATTTACCAGTGTTCACAGAGTAACTTAGCGAAGTATGGGCCCTCACGGAGCACCCAAGTGCTAGAGGTATAGCTTAAGATAGACGCATATGGTCTAGATTTCATTTAAACAACAATAGAGTTTCAAAAAAGAGATGGATCAGGCTGGGCTGCAAAATTTCCAGTAACTTTTCATGAAGTATACAACAAACGTAACTCCATTCACACACTTCTTCTCGTTCCTTCCTATTCACTTAAGATCATCTCAAATACCACTTTACCTCGCTGTTCATAAGTCACCTCTGACACTTTCAACAGCTCCTTTGGTTCAAGCATTTCTGGTTTCTTCTAACCTGGAAGATTGGAACATTATTGTGAGTTGAGGGGGGTTTCCTATTGCCATAACGTCTGTCCATCTCCCTGAAACTAGTGCAGCTTACAGCACCCGGTTCTGACCCTGAAAGACAAGTTTAATAAGCAAGTCTTTAGTCCTTCCTAAAGTAGTTAAAGTTCTGGAAGATGCAGCTCCTTCCGGGGCTTTTGTGTCAAACAGAGCGAGAGGTTCACTGTAAGGCCCGTCCTTTTTTTTTTTGTCCTCATCTTGCGATTACTGTATGCTTACGGAGTATCAGGTGTCTGCCTCTTTGATCTTTTCCGACACTGCCCCTTGATCTCTCTTGGCTGGGGAGTTTTGACCTCTTGTTAGTTTGAGGAGTTTCCTTTACTCGTTACATAACAATGCTTCTGGCTTGGATCGAGGGGAGCTAGCCAACTTGACTACTCGGCAAGTACCATACTTGTCCACCAGAAAATGTATCGCTTTAATCATAGGACTTAAGTGTTGTACTTATTTGGGGTTTAAAAAGGGTTCAAAACTATCCCAGAACTTAAATCTTTTGCTTACATTGCTTAACTTATCCAGTTTATTGATTCTTATTGCCGAGTTCAGCCATTCTGCATGAGTCGGACAGGTAGATCCTATCCACTTGATACAAATCTCTCTCCTAGCAAGAACTATTAACACAAAGAGGAGATTCTCCTGCTCCTTGGTAAGCCCCCCTTCATTACCTGAGTCTAATATCCCAAAAAGAACAAGAGTAATACTCACAGTTAGTTGCTTGGACAGGATAGTGCACAGGGTCTTACCGACTTGATCCCAAAACTCTTTCAATTTAGGGCAGTTTTTAAACATGTGGATGTCGTCTGATTTTTCCTCTCCACATTTGGGGCATTTCTTTATTCCAGCATTTTTAAATTTGGAGAGTTTTTTTGGTGTCCAATACGCCCTATGAATTGTATATAAATGATTTCTCTTCAGAGCCGCGGATTTCAAGTTGGACCAGCATTTGTCCACTGATTTTTCCCAAATTAAATCCAAATCCGTTATTGCAAAGTCTTTCCCCCATATTTGGGTTTCCATATTAACGTTAATGTTGTTGGCCATAATCAGAGCCCAGTACCACTTTGCCACTTCTTTTGGTTGTCGCGTTGATTTGATCATGTCATCTTCCAATTTTTCATTGCCGTTTATACTGGGCAAAGTTCTAGACCAGCTTAACATTTGATAGTATTTGAATCTGGATATAGTATTATTTGTCATTTCTTGCAGTTCTAACCATGTTTTTAGGTTTGAACCATTTATTATTTGTCCCCAATTTTTGATGTTGACTTTTTTCAGTGCCAATGCAAGAGTATCTTTTAAGCATTCTGGGGTTCCAGGAGATTCCCAGATTGGAGCCCACTTGCTATAGTACGGTATTTTTAGAATGCCTCTGATTTGTGTCCACATCTTTGCTGCATCCCTTAATATCTTAAACTTTATTTTTTTAAAGTATTTGGGGTGTCCAAACTTAAACAACACATGATCCTCTGATTTTGTGATTGCTTTAAAATAGTCAGGGTAGTGTTTGTGGTTTTTTAGTAGTACTTTGATATTTTTGAATTGGAAAGCTCTACAATATTCCACCAGGTCTGGGCTGGCCAATTCACCATCTTTCTTGCTCCTCCTGATCTTTTTCCATGCAATTCTTGATCCTTTTGCTGCCCATATGAAGCTTGTTATGTTTCTTTGTGCTCAAACTAATTCTGTCTTTCCGAATTCCATTGGTATCGCGTTGAATAGGAAAGTAAACTTTGGCAGGACGGTCATCTTGATTATATTCGATCTCCCAATCAAGCTCAACGGTAGAGAGGTCCATGTCTCAAGCAGTTTCCTTACCTCTCCGGCAACTTTGTTTAGGTTTCTATTTGCAATCTTCGCTATATCATGATTTATTAAAATTCCTAAATACCTTATTTCGCTTTTTATAAAATTGCTTTGAAAGGTCGTGTTCCATGTCATGACTTCTGTCTTGGTTTGATTTACCAGGTATCCTGATATTTTCCCGAATGTTTTTAAGGTTTTCTCGATACTTGCCTTGGCTTTTGGATAATCCTCAGTAAAAATCATTAGGTCATCCGCGTAAAGAGCGATTTTTTTCTCCCATGAACCGTATTTGAATGGAATGATATTATTGATGTTTCTTAGCTTATTTGCCAGCGGTTCGATATATAAATTAAATAGTAAAGGGGAGAGTGGACATCCCTGTCTCGTTCCTCTGGTTATCTTTATATTTTCTGTTAAGCAACCATTAATTAGGACCTTTGATCTTGGATTTTTATAGATCTGGTTTACCATATTAATAAAGTAAGGTCCGAAATTGTTCTTAACCAAGACATTCTCAAGAAAAGCCCAATTGACCCTATCAAAAGCCTTTGCGGCATCAACGGCGAGTATGGTAAGTGGGGATTTCTCATTTGTTGCGATATCTATTGAAGTCAAAAGTTCTTGAGTTACTTCATGTAGATATCTTCCTTTTATGAAACCTTTTTGATCTTGATGTAATAATTTTGATAATACTCTCCCTAGTCGTACTGCCATTATTTTAGTAAATATTTTATAGTCTGTGTTTAATAACGAAATTGGACGATATGACTCGCATTTAAGAGGGTTCTTGCCGGGTTTCAAAATGATTGTAATTATAGCATCATTCCAGGAGTCTGGTATGGTTTTCCGTTGTGTTAGAATTAGGTTAATTAGTTTGGTTATATGAGGGAGTATAGAATTTTTCAGCTTCATGTATAGTTCGTTTGGTAAGGCGACTGGCCCTGCGGCTTTTCCCCTTTTCAAACTTTTAATGGCTTCTGCCACTTCTTCTTCTTGAACTTCCTTATCCAGAGCTTCTCTTTCGTTCTCTTCAAGTTTTAGAAGTGCTGCATCTTTCAAGTAAGAGTCTATCATTTGAGCTGAGGGATTTATGTCTTCCTGTATAGGTCTTTAAAAAATTTCCAAAATTCATACTTGATAGTGTCTTCATCAGAGGAAGGAATTGTTTGATCATCCGGGATAATACTTTCCACTTTGTTTTTAGCTAGATCCGATTTAAGCTTCCACGCTAGCCATTTTCCGCAACCTTCACCAAACTCATGTTTCGCCAGTTTGCTAGAATCCCATTTTTTTCTGTAACCTCTCTTCCAAAATTTGATCTATTTTATCTTTTTGAGTCTGTCTTTTGTTAAGAAGATCTTGTTTCTTTTCCTCCTCTTGTTCTGTGGATATATCGATGTCTAAGAATCTGATTTCTGATTCCAAGTCTAAGATCTCTTGTTTTGCTTCTTTGTTTTTATGTGCCCCTAAGCTCAGGAGTTTACCCCTTATGACAGCTTTATTGGTATCCCAGGTTATTTGTTCTGTGGTACCTAGCGCATTTAACTCAAAGAAGATGTTTGTTTCAGTTTCCAGCTCCTTTACGATCTCTTCATCTTCCAGCAAAACTCTTTCGACCGTGAATCTTCTTTCAGATATGTTGTCTATAATTTGTAGTTCTAGCTGTACTGCCGAGTGATCTGAGATGTGAGCTGGTAAATGAGATACTCTTTTCACTTTCTTTGATAGTTCGTTGCTAACCAAAAAGAAGTCGATCCTGGATTTGTGTCCCAGTTTTTTGTTATATAAAGTGAACGGTTGTGACTTTTCTCCTTTGTTTTTCCAGATGTCTACCAAATTTAGATCTCTTTTATAAGTCCCAATCCATTGTCTCATTTTCTTTAAGTTAGTATGTCTACCCGGTGGTGATCTATCTAGTTTTAGGTCCATCACTAAGTTAAAATCACCTCCCAGTATTATGGGAGAGGTAGCTAGTAATAGATGTGAGTACAATTTTCGCAGCGGATCAGCATCATCCAAATTCGGACCATAGTACCTTGTGATAGTAATGGGAGAATTTCCTATTCTAACATTAGCTATGGCCCATCGTCCTTTACTGTCTACTTCTGAACTGGTTATAGTGGCTTTTAATGATTTTTTAAAGATTATCGCTATTCCCGTCCTTTACATTATAAGCGTAGATAAGGCAATCAAACGTTGATTCATATAATTTAATATTCAACAATATCAGTCATTTGGTACTTACAGAGAATCCATCAGAACCAATAATTTACCTGACATATCCCTGCAGCAGATGTGTGCATATTACTCTTATCCCCCCTTTTCACCTTTACATAGCATCTGGCATGACGTTATCTGTTTGGGGACCAGGATGCCACTTGTGACTGGATGGGCATTTGACAGAGTGGGAGGAGCTGTCAATAATCCACA
This sequence comes from Lissotriton vulgaris, assembly GCF_964263255.1. NCBI lineage: Eukaryota > Metazoa > Chordata > Amphibia > Caudata > Salamandridae > Lissotriton > Lissotriton vulgaris. The sequence continues at coordinate 103,342,090 of NC_141685.1, read as the reverse complement.
GGTGATGCAGCATTTCTGCCTTTCCATATTTCTCATATTCAAGGTTACCCAATTTCCTGTCTTTCGGCCTCCCTACTGCCCTCTGGCTGCGCACTCACTCTGTGGGGTTCATCAGAAGTCAGATAACGGCCTGATAGTCACAAGGCCATGGTTCTCACTTCTTCTACAACACTTATTTCAGACATATGGCCTAGTTTAGAGTTTGTCCAACAGATTATTGCCTCAAAACTAGGGGTGGGTAAAGAATTCTGCTCTGCTGGCGAAGCTTGCACAGTTTTCCCAAAAACTCCTTGAAGTGATGCAGAACAGAGTTTTTTTTCTCAAGCGGTTCACCAAAATTAAGGTGACGAGCGCTTGTGAGAAAAAATAACACGCTAGACGTCCTGGCGAAATTTCTCATTGCGAGAGGTCGCAGCAGGTTGCAACCACTCGAGTGTTTAAATCTGTCATTCTCATTGATGAAGCTGCCAATCAAGTAATGCCTTGGTGAGGGAGAGGATTAGCTGGCTGTCGTCGGCATATGAGATGATGTTGAGGTCGTGCGATCGGGTTATGTGGGCGAGTGGTACCATGTAGACGTTGAAGAGTGTCGAGCTGAGGGATGATCCTTGGCGTACGCCGCAGATGCTCTTGGTGGCTTTAGATCGGAACGGAGGGAGGCGGACACTCTGGGTTCTGCCGGTGAGGAAGGAGGTGGTCGAGTCCAGGGCTTTGTCGCGGATCCCTGCTTTGTGGAGGCATGTCCGTAGGGTGTAGTGGCAAGTGGTGTTGAAGGCAGCCGAAAGGTCGAGGAGGATGAGGGTCGCAGTTTTTCCGTTGTCCAGCAGGGTCCTGATGTCTTCGGTGGCAGCAATGAGGGCAGTTTCGTTGCTGTGGTTGCTGCAGAATCCTGATTGGGATGGGTCTAGGATGTTGTTCTCCTCGAGGAAGAGGGTCAGTTGCCTGTTGACAATCTTCTCAATGGCTTTCGTCTGGAACGGCAGTAGGGAGATGGGCCAGGAGTTCTTGAGGTCCATAGGGTCCACCTTGGGTTTCTTGAGTAGGGCGTTGATCTTGGAGTGCTTCCAGCTCTCTGGGAAGGTGGTGGTCTCGAAGGAGTTGTTGATGATCTTGCGGAGATGGGGTGCGATGGTGGAGCTTGCTTTGTTGAAGATGTGGTGTAGGCAGGGATCTGATGATGAGCCAGAGTGGATGTTGTTCATGATTTTGATGGTGTTGTCGTCGTTGACATGGGTCCAGAAGAGTAGGGGGTCGGTGTGGCTGGGGGACGGTGAGTCTGAGGTGTTGGTGGCTGTCAGGGGGGCCTGGTTGTTGAAGCTGTTGTGGATGTCTGCGATCTTGCGGTGGAAGAAGGTGGCTAGGGAGTCGCAGGGGTCTTGCAATGGCAGGATGTTGTTGGAGTTGGAGCTTGGGTTGGAGAGTTCCTTCATGATGTTGAAGAGCTCTTTGCTGTTGTGTGTGTTGTTGTCAATGTGTTCCTTGAAGGAAGTCCTTTTGGTGGTTCAGATGAGTTGGTGGTTTCTGCAGATGACGCTCTTGTGGGCTGCATTGCTGTCCGGTGTCTGTTCAAGGTGCCACTTCATCTCGAGCCTACGGCAGATCTGCTTGGATGCCTGGAGGTCGGCGGTGAACCAGATGGCTATTCTGTCGGTGCGTCTGTTTGAGGGTTTCTTGATCGGGGCAAGAGTGTTGGCACAGTTGTTGATCCATTGCCTGAGGTTGCAGGTGGCAGTGTCGGTGTCACCGGTGTCAGTTGGTGGGTTTCGGGCGAGGGTAGCGATTAGCTGGCCTTTGGTGACTTTGCTCCAGCTGCGGCGGGGTTCCAGTGTGTGTGGTGGTGCGTTTCTCGAAGGTGAATTGGATGCAGCAGTGGTCGGTCTAGTGGAGTTCGGTGGTGTGGCTGAAGGAGACGTGGTTGCTGGCGGAGAAGATGCGGTCGAGCGTGTGAACGGCAGAGTGGGTGGGAGTCATGATAAGCTGTTTGAGTCTGAGGTTGGTGAGCTTGTCAAGCAGGGTGGTAGAGTTGCTGTCATTGGTATTCTCGAGGTGGAAGTTCAGGTCTCTGAGGAGGATGTAGTCCGTGGATGCAAGGGCATGCATGCTTTGAAGTCGGGGATGGAGTCCCTGCACTGTGGCTGGGATCTGGGTTCTGTAGACGAGGTGGTGTTTTGGTCGATGTGGATCTGGAAGTGCAGGTGTTCAGCGGTGCTGAGAGTGTTGTGGTGCTTGTCGAGATTCTGAGGGTGTTCCTGTGGACGATGGTGATTCCTCCTCCTGCTCTGTTGGTATGGTCCCTGCGGGTGATCTTGTAGCCATCCGGGATGGCTATGGTGATGTCGGGTGCCCAGGAGGGGTTCATCCAGGTCTCCGTCAGGAAGGCGACGTCCGGGGAGGATGAGTCGAGTAGGTCCCAGAGTTCGATGATGTGCTTGTGGGTGGAGCGGGTGTTGAGTAGTATGCATCTGAGGTAGTTGCGTCCTACGCTGGTGGGCGAGGTGGTAGCTTGGAGGCTGGTGAAGCTGCAGCTCTGGCAGGAGAAGGGTCCTTTGGGTGCGCTTCGGGGTTTCCAGGAAGCAGGTGTACGATTGGCCGGCGTTGCGTGGGTGGAGGGTGCTGGCGTCATAGTGGTGGCGGGCATTGTGGCATTCACGGGGGCTAGAGGGTCTGGCGCTGGGCACGGTCCAGGCTTGGACAAGCACAGATGGGCTTGCACGTGGCGCGACTTCGGTGTGGCCATGCAGCGGCCGCCAAAAGAAGGGGAGGTGGGAGGGAAGAGCAGCTGGGAGGCGGCAGTGGGACGAATGAACGAGCAGTGGGCGGGGCCACAGTGGGTACATCAGGGGGAATGGGAGAGGAAGGCTGGAACGCTGAAGGCCTCCAGAGTGAAAAACGGGCGGAAGCACAGAATACAAAGAAAAGGACTACAACAGTGGGCACAAAATAATACAGCAGCTGAAAAGTGGGTAACAGATACAGCAAGAAGTAATACAACAGCAGACAAATAACAGGCGAAAAGGAACAGAGCGAGCACACAGATACTTACTGCTCACCACTGGGCCAGCAGGAATGAGGCGCAGGCGGGAGCCTGCGGGTAGAGGAGGGCCTCGAACTTGCGGCAGCAGCGAGATCAGGGAGCAGGGACACGGGCACAGACAGGTAGAGCTGTGCGGCGTGGGTGGCGGCCTGTCTGGATCAGGGTCAAGGGTCGCTCCTTTATCTCACTATTGATTCATGGCTCTTTAATCCACCCCAGACACTCTCTGCTCCTTTATCTCACTCTTGATTCTACCTCATGGCTCTTTAATCCACTCCCAGACACTCCGGCTCCTTTATCTGACTCTTGATTCAACCTCATGGCTCTTTAATCCACCCCCAGACACTCTTGGCTCCTTTATCTGACTCTTGATTTCACCTCATGGCTCTTTAATCCACCCCAGACACTCTCGGCTCCTTTATCTCACTCTTGATTCTACCTCATGGTTCTTTATTCCAGCACCAGACACTCTTGGCTCCTTTATCTCACTCCTGTAGTTCCCTGCTTTCTCCCTTGTCACTTTTTTCATCTTTCTCTTTGTATTTCTTCCCCCTTGTGTGTTTTTCACTCCCTTGTTTTGTGTCAAAGTCTGATGAGGAAAAATAAGTGCCGGCCCCCAAAAGGAGAGTGCTGATGGGCCCTGTAGGAAGGTAGATACCTGACTATGGTTACCCCCAACTTTTTTCCTGGTGTTTTGCTGGTTTTCTGACTTAGCTGACCTGGGGCCCTGCTATTCAGGACCCCAGGCCCACTGCTCTCTCTCTAAAATGGATTCCATGTACCTTAGGTACATATCTAATTGGTACTGGGCCACCTTATCAGACCCTGTAACTCAGGGCATAGGTGTACCCAGGGCCTACCAGGGGCTGAAGCATGTATTATGCCACCCCTGGCTGGCCATCTAAATCTGACACAACTGGTTGCACGACAGCTGGGGCAAGGTGGTGTAATCACCCTTTGCTGTAGATATAGTATACCTATATCTAACCCTAAAATGGACACACAGATTCCTATCAGTCACTCCTATGGCAGGCCTTAACAATCCTGAAGGCAGAGTGCTTGGAATCGTGTGAGATGGTGCTCTGGCATGAGCTGAGCCCGTCTGCAGCTTGCGGAACCAAGTCCTAATAGCTGTTCCATGATAACGCATACCATATACTCTTAAGTGCATTATAATCCTCGCGGTTATATGCTAACTCTGGTATTGCTTTATCAAAACATATCGAGTAAGGTGTCATACAAATTGGAATACTAACCCCTCGCCAATTCTGGCGACGGGGTTAGCATTCCACCCTTCTAGAGGGACACGACATGGTAGTAACTGTGAACCCCGGTTAAAGTTAACTCAAGCCTCAGCTCCACAAAATGGATGCTGCCACCATAGACACGAGTCTGACCTCCTGCTGCTGGGAGTCCTTCCAGCGAGGAGAGCTTGGACAAAGGGTTTCCTGTCAGGGGCGGTGCTAGCACCATCCCAGACAGGGTTTTGTGTATCCTGGGTAGGCAGGGCTTTACAGGAAGGTGACTGCAAGTGGCACCCCGGTGCTCACTATGCATAGGCCGGCTAGAACCAGTTCCAGGGGCACACCAGCCCCTGGCTTGGGGAAAGTCCGGCATGGGAGAGGGGTGTAACCACCCCCCTTCCTGGTCCCACCCCTAGAGCAGGACCTAGTCGCGTACCCACCCCTTTCTTTAGGATAAAGGCAGGAGCGGGGACCCTTCCAAATTAGATCATCTTTGAATCAAGAAACTACTTTCTACGAAAGGAACTCTCGACTTCTTCTTAAGATTTCTCCCTTGTGGCTAAGGAGTAGTCACCCTGCATCCGCAGGCACCATCTAAGAACACTGCGGTTTGCTGCACGTCCTTCCTCCAGAATCCGACTGACCAGCTCGACGAGTTCCGGCTTCCCTGGCACCTCTGACCTCTACCTACCTCTACAGCTAAGCTGAGAACCATAGGTGCGACGAGACCTCGAGGGACCGGCCATCATCAGAACTGCACGACTTCTATCCAGCACGACCGCCGAGGGATCCTCTGGTGAGTGCTTTGGGGTCCTAGAAGCCCCGACCCTGAGCAGCTCCAGCACCGAAGATCAGCCCCCCAGCATCCACAAGATCTGCGTGGGGCTCTTCTGCTTTTTGGCTGCTCACCGCGTTGTCTGGCTACTAGCCCGCTGGCTTGTGGCCTTCCCGACGACGATCAATGATGACAACACTGCTGGTCTGGTTGCTCCAGACTGGCCCTTGCTCCCCTCCCAAAAGAGGAGCACCCCAGACCCTCCTGGTCCACTCCAGAGGCCATTTTAGGTCCACCGCGTGGGCTTGAATTTGCCAAGACTTGTTGCCCCAATCCTGGGTCCAGCAACGTCGACAGCATCAACTATCGTGGGACAGCTCGCACCTCCATCCTGGTCGCCGACAACGCCTCCTGGCCCGTGAGACTGCAGAGCCCAGCGTCGCCCACTCACCTGGTCGAGGTGACTTCGCCCGGTGCCATCCTGGTGCCCACACAATCACTGGCTAGTGATTAAGAACTTGGTCCCCTCTGCTTTCAGGTGTCATCCATCTTCGATCCAGGCTTGGATCCATCGAACAATCTTCACTGGTCGCCTGCCAGCAACTTCTTTCTTCAGGCTCCTGGTTCGTCAACGAGGATTTCCGACGTCTTTTGAGACCTATGCAGCTGCAGCCCCTGGGCTAGGTAACTTCGGCATTTCGGTGCCCCAGCATAGCCTCACTATCCAAGGGTCCAGATCCACTTTCGTTTTCAACCTACCTATTCGGGTTCGCCCGAGAACACTAACTTTGCTTTTACTAGCCTCCATAGACTTTGTACCGCATCCCGCGTGAGAGTGCACACTCTGCACCCGAGTCCCCTAGGCCTCCTATTAGTAATCAGAAGGTTCAGTAGTCAAGTCCTAGCGATTCCGAAGCCTATTAGTCCAGTACTTACCTGCTAGTAATTTCGCGTTCCACTTTCATAGTATATGGTTTTTCGTGCCCCTCGGGCATTTGTGTAAATTGTGCAACTTAAAGTATTTTCGTAAGAGTTTTGTTGTGTGCTTAGTACCCTGTCCTGATAAAGAGTACAGGGCTGTTGTGATCTAAATAAATACACTGTTTATTTTCATAACACTTGTGTGGTGTCCTTTCACTTGGTGTTCAAGGGGTATATGTGATGGTATAACAGCTGGCTTAACACCCCCTCTAGAGTTTAGCCCGAAGACTGCTCGTATCCACGCTACTAGGATAGCTGGTCTATAAGGTTGACTTACAACCAATCACCATAAGGGTTGTTTGGACTGATACAAAGTGCTCACTAGAATAGTGAACATTATATATCAGGCCAACTTCTCACAGGCCCCACCTGCGACCACCGGCTCAAATTAAGCTTTGATCACCAACTTACCCCTTGGTTGATAAATGAAAAAATTTAGGGGAATCGGGCGGGGTGAGGGAAAGAAGAAAACAGACAAGAAGGAGAAGAATGAAAGGAAAGAATACACAAAAAAGAGAATGCTGAGGAAGAGAATACGTGCAAGTCACTCCATGACCACATCTCCTCGATCCATCACTGTGGACTTCTGATGCAGCAAATGTCTGCGGCTTAGCTGTTGCTCCTTGCTCAAACGCTACACTGGTCTCATGATCCTATGGGTGGGGGAGGGGGTAATCTGGTCTGGCTCATGGTCGTCTCATGATCCTACGGGTGGGGTAATTAGGTCTGGCTCATGGTGGTCTCATGATCCTGCGGGTGGTCTTTCTCATGGTGGTCTCATGATCCTACGGGTGGTCTGGTTGATAGTGATCTCATGATCCTACGGGTGGTCTGGCTCATGGTGGTCTCATGATCCTACGGGTGGTCTGGCTCTTTCTTCCAAACATCTTGTGTCGGTGTAGATGTGGCCAAAGAATGTGATCTCTTCTTTTTCTAGTTCACACTTGACTGGATTCAGTCAATCCAACGCCTTCCTGCTGGAGGTCTCTGCTCCTCAGTCGGGAAGCTCAGAGAATCTGGGCCTCATTTATGAGGTTTTGGGTAGGGCAGCACCACAAGGAATCTTGCTGCACTGCTCTATGTCAGAACAAAAGGGCAGGAATGCGCCAAATCTATGTGATACAGCGCATTCCTGTCGCACAATGGGCTGCCGTGCCCCAATACAGGCAGCCTTTCACCATGGTGCAATGCAAGGGTGCCTGCGTTGCGGGGCTGATTGATTTTGTGCAGGAAGGGAGAACTTCCTGCACAAAGTCAATCACAAAAGGTGATTTCCTTTTTCAGAATGCAGCACACCTAGAAAAACGAAAGGACGAGAAGAAATTAAAAAAACGTCTCCTTAATGCGCCTCCCTGAGGCCACCCCTGGTGTGGCTTTAGATTCTGACGTATTCCCAAATTTACAATCTCTCATAAATCTGAGAATGCTTCAAGTTTCATGAGTGTTGTGTGGGAACACCCACAGTAACACCCATAGAATGCTCGTTTCATGCATTGCTCTGCGTGAAAGGGTCACAAATTTATAAGGCCATGAAATGCCATGGAAAGTGGCTTTACGAAGCCTTATAAATATGCAGTGACACATTGCGCCACTGGAACATCAAAACATGTAAGTTCCGGCGGCACAAAGGTGCCAGTCTCTGGGTTCTAAGTGCACCAGCATGGGACCTGGCTAGAAGTCATACATCTGGTCTGCACTCAGCCTGAGTTGGTTTCATCGTGCCAACCACGAGCGGCATCTCCTTTTGGATTCTGGTGCAGAAAATTTTAGCCCTGTGGGACCCCCTTCAGGTTGACCAATTTGCAACTTATGAAAATGCCCATTGTCCACAATTGGGTTTCCTCCAGTTATACTATGCAAAATGTTGGGGGACACATTTCGGTTGTGGTGGCATTTTCCGCTTCACTACACCTTTCTTCTCATATCCTAAATTCCTCCCGTTTTCAGGAATATTCACCATGACTGGTCTGAAGCAAGTCTTTGACTTAACAAGGAAGAGAGGAAGGGTATAGAAAGGAATACTCCTGGTCCCCTATATCATATACTTAACAAACAATTGAAGGAGTAAACCCTGAGGACAGAAAATGTCCACGTGGTATAAGGGAAGATACACAAAAAGAGAAAAGTTTCTCCTTTTTTAGAAGACCCCATCACTCACCAACCTACTTGGTGATATGCTTCATCATTGGGGTCCCACCGAATAGCCGAATGCTATCCGGGTGTGCTTCAACACCTGATTTCAGTGGAGCATGGTTTGATCGTAACAGTGGTGCAGGTGAGTGAAAAACAAGTGAATTAAAAATTGTTCTAATTTAACTCCCTAGAATACTTGAATATGGAGCAACAGAACAATATTAAAAAGCAGTGTAAGATACCGTGTTTGGTTAAATTGGCCTCTGGTATCTCTGTGATAGTAAAACGTGATAGTGGTCTACATGCTTCAACCTCTCGGCAATATTACCAGGTTTTCTTCAGGACCTAGCTATGTGACCCAGGCGGTATACACGCGCTAAGGTGTACCCAACCCTTGGCCACTTGTGAAACCACACCATGTACTCACAGTATGCTGACCTCTCATCAATTGCTGAAAGAAAAAACCTGAAATTGAAATAAACAATTGCACGTAAGTCAAATCAAAAGCGAGTGTCGTATCCTTTCGATAGTAATAGTGTACCTTCTGTACGGCTCAAAGTTTGAGTTATTTTTATAAATGTGGTGCTCACAGTAATTCTGGCATTCCATGCATGGCGTATCTTACATCAGTGAGAAATAAGTGAATGGTAATTGCCAGTCAGACATCCATTCTGGGTAGGTAGTCAACCCATTTCAGTAAATCCACCTCACCACGTTATTAGCAATGGGTGTCTTAACGCTCGATTTGAGGAATGAGAATTTTTTCATATAGAGTAAGTTAAAAAACCATGCATGCTTGTTTGTGCGCTTAAAAAGACTGCCAAAAAGGACAGGGTAAATTGAAGGCTTACTAGAGACTCGATTCGGTCGAGCCTTATGGAAGCCGGGGATATGGCGCTAGCTCTAGTCACACTCTGGGGAGAAAAATGAGATGTGAGGGGCCGGCGTGAGCTCAGCAAATACCTTGTTGTTGGTCCTTGGAGTAGCGGAGCCCACCCGCATGGTACCTGGTGTACTTACTCCGTCAAACCATGACCACCCATGACTGGTCAGAAGGGTGGTCTTGTGTGTGGTATGTGGACAGTCAGCGCCTCTCCCTGTGCCAGCCGCTACATCTGCCTCTCAGAGTGGACCCAATCGCGAGGCAGGAGCCGCGCCTCACCCTCAAGAGCCTCCACCTTCATGTCTGGAGATCGAGAATGCAGGACCAGCACCTCACCCTCCAGAGCCTCCACCTTCACGTCTGGAGATCGACAAGGCAGGACCAGCACCTCACTCTCCAGAGCCTCCACCTTCACGTCTGGAGATCGAGAGCAGCAGGACCCGTAGCTCACCCTGCAGAGCCTCCACCTTCATGAATGGACACTGAGAGGGGCATCGGAGCTCCTTCCAGCTGCCAATGGAGGTAGGCAATGTAATTTTATCAGGGTGTTGCCCCTCCACCTAGTCAGCCTCTTCTTGAAGATAAAACTCATACATCGTCTGGCGTGTTGATCATACCGTGGAATCTTCGAAGGCACTCCTTTCTGAAGCTTTCCATTGTTCTCTGTTGGTGGTCTTTCAGAGTTGAGCAGTAGACAAAGGATACATTGCTGCCCTGTCCAGCATGCCTCATGCAATCTACAATCATAGATGTTTGAAGGGACTGGCACATATATTTGCATCAATTGACTTTTTTTTTTCCCCGTAATTTTTTATTGAAGATTATATTTACATGGAGCATTACATATGCATGGGAAAAACGAAGAAAAACGCCGGGGGGGGGGGCGGCGGTTTCAGTCTTATTGGGATTAGTCCATTCGTTCACGTCTCCCCTCGTTGTTGGATCTCGGTTGGTCCGGTTGGCTTTCTCCATCCCCCTCATTTTTGCAATGATTGTCTCTGTTTCATCCCCATCCCCGACCGTAGCAGAAAAAGAGAGAGAGAGTGGGAGAGTGGAGAAGCGCAGGATTGTTTACAGGTCTTGTGGTGTTTCTACTGTCAGATGAGCCATATGCATGTGGTGATTATCGGGTTGTGTACCTGGCTGTGCTGTCTATGGGGGTTTATGCGAGGAAAGGTAGTTGTCTAGAGACTCCCACATGTTTGACTGTCTGTACGTCTTCGGTGTATGTTTCGCCGTTATAGTGTCCGCCTCCCCTCAGGAAGGTGACCCAGTTGAACCAGGCTCTGAACGTGGTCTTCCCTGTGTCCTTCCAGTTGTTCAGTACCGTTTTGACCACTGCTGTCAGTAGCAGGTCAATCAGGTCTCTGTCTTCTTTGGCTGTGATTGAGAGAGTCATGAACCCTATTGCTAGGCTGTGAAAGTCTAGTTGTAGTGCAGCCCCTGTGATGTCATTTATCAGTGTGCCAATCGTGTTCCAGAACTTCCTAACCTTGGTGCAGTGAAAGAGAAGGTGTGCCAGATCCACCGTTTGTTTGTTGCAGTTCCAGCAGGAGTCACTCTCGCGGATTCCTACGGAGGCTAGGCGGGCGGGGGTACAATTGACTTGTTTAAACATTTCTGAGCCCCTCCACAATTACCAGCGATGGTTACTGATATTGTACACTGTTTTTTGTTGTAATTATTTTGATGATATACAGCAAACAACAAAGAACTAAGACAGTTTACAAACCACAGGATGAAATGGAGTGTCTATAGCGCCTGTAAGTCACTCGAGGAGTAGAGTCATACGTCTTCACTTTGTCTCGATGCACCCCTCACTTCTTTAATCACATGAGCACCTGTTCACTTCTTGAGCACTTAACATCATGATTATTGCTGATTTTATTTTCTAAATTCTGTGAATAGATTGAATAAAGTGTGATTGTTCTATTGGTGATTTTCAACTGTATTTTCCACATTATCCAAGTCATGTCATCAAATGGTAAAACTGTACATTTCTGGTAAATGGACCGCTCGTGGAGAGCGACGGCATCAACACAGTCATCGAGTTGGTATTTTTCAGAAATCAGTCTACAGCGAAGCAGTGTTGCTTGGTAGACGCTATTCACCCAGGTTCCTGGTCTAGCAGTTTGGGCATACCTTTGCTTTGTTTCCAGTATTACTTTGTTGATCCGCATCAGGCCCTGAACGTGCGGCTGCCCTTCACATGCACTGCTCGCTTTGCGAGGCATTCAGTATACACTATACCAGGGGCCTCATTTATGAGGCCTTGCGTCAGTTTTGCGCTGCGGATGCGTCACTTTTTTTGACGCATCAGCAGCGTAAAACATGCGCCTTGTTGCGCCATATTTAAAAAGTGACGCATCTAGGTAGATGCGTCACTTTTTAAACCCCTGCGCCACATTATGCCTGCGTCAGGTATAATGTATGCAAAGGGGGCGTTCCCCCGCAAAAAGCCTCGTATTAGTGACGCAGTGAAATCTATGAGATTTCACTGCGTCACTTTTAGGATGCGGTTGCGTCAAAATCTTGCGCCTGCCTCACAGCAGGCGCAAGACTGACGCAAGCCCTTTCACATGGGGCTTTCCCCATGTGAAAGGACGCATTGCTGGAGTTGCGTCACTTTTGTGACACACTCCAGCAAAGCGTCACTTTTGCGCTTACAGATGCGTCAGAAATACTGACGTATCTGTAAGTCCTTGCGACATGATGCGTCATACATTAAATATGACGCATCATTGGTGTCGCAAGGAGTGCGCAGTGAAAAGTGACGCATCGCTGTTTTCACGCAGCGATGCGTCACTTTTCATAAATGAGGCCCCAGGGGTCTCCAAACCGGTCCTGGAGGGCCGGATCCAGGCCAGATTTTTTGGATATCCCCACTGAGATACATGTAGTTATTTTAAAAATCTGGCATGGATCCGGCCCTCCAGGACCGGTTTGGAGACCCCTGCACTATACTGTGGAAGCGTCATGGAGCCCGCCTACTCTCCGCCCATCTTTTTGATTGGCTTAGATCCTAAATACTGCCTTCTGATTGGTTTTAGGCTTGTTAGTCCCTCCTACTGACGACCATGTTGTTATTTGTATCCTTCCCTGGATATTGGCCCCTTTACTCCAATACTATTTTCTTTCCTGTGTACCCCCTAGCCCCCTCCCGCAGGCCGTGACTTCTCACCCCCCTCATTCCCACACTTCTGTCTGTGCATTCTTGGACACCCGCACCCTTGTTTTCAATGCAATAGGTCACACGTAAATACAAGTCCTATTACATTGAAATGCTTGTTTGTTGTGGGAGTGGCTGGGTGAATTTGTACTCTTTTTTTGTCTCGCGATGCTGATGGCTTATTTTACCTGACCAAATGATGGCAGTCTCCAGAACACATGGGCAATACAAGCATGCAATTTTTTCTGCTGCTGCCTGAAAGCAGCTATTAATATCGAAAGCGTCTGTTACTGGCAAAGAGTGCCGTATCCCTACTGCTTTCTCCACATCAAAGGCTGTTCTACCCAACCCAACCCTTGATTTGCACCACCACTACTCCCGATCATTTACCAAAACTGTCATACCGAAAGGCAGAGTCAGTCCTGGTATGTTCTCAGTGACGGACACAATAAAATAAAGCAATATGTTACTTTTTTTAGATTTGTACCAAGGGGAGAAGATAACGGGTAAAACCACCTATTTCATATAAAATCGTTCACACAAGAAATCATGTCTTGCCGAGCCATAACAGGGTCGCTGGCGCTGACCCTGCCGGGAGAAGGTTGGCCACCTGGGTTTAAAAGCACAGGGAAGTCTAGTCTACCAGTGGTTGAAGCTCGTCCCTTTTCTCGTATCCTGTCAATCAAATGGTTTCTTAATTTTGAACAGGGCACCATACTGCGCTTTCACTTTCACAGTAGCTGGACGCAAGGCGGAACTTTGTATTTCCACTCCCCCCTCTGTTCTGGCACCTTCCCGTGCCCTCCGAGGGAGGTGTGTTGCAGACTCTTTCCCTGCCTGACTGCGGAGAGAGTAAGAGGGGTCGCCAAGGTCACCATCACTGTGTTTATCAGGGTTCACATTCTCTACAGCCTCAGAGCAGTCAGCATCTTAGCGTCAGGAAGCCCTCTGCAGCAGTCACAAAGACGTGTCGAAGGCCACTTGCCGGGCTTGTCAGTGATCAGCCTGGTGCCCCCCGTGGTTGGGGCTCACCTTCTCCACTCTTAGGAAGCGGTCACAGATACAAGATCAGCCCTGTGTTATGTTCCTGGAGGTCCGCCCACAGCGCCCCGGGCGCTGGGCGCGTTGGTCATGTGACTCCTGATAATAAAAAGAGGTCTAGCACGTGCGCGGGCGTTCAGAGAGAGACGCACAGACCGAGCAACCAAACTTATTCCCAGTGTCCGTCTGAGTTTATTATAAGGCCACGTGTTAGGCCTAGCTAGAATTAGATGCCCCGGAGTGTAGGTCCCAGAGTGATCTCCCTAGGGCAGTCATTCCCCCATCTCAGGACACAACAATTGGCGACGAGGATGGTTGTCGATCCCTCGCTCCGGGTGTGTGTGTGCCCCTTCTGGGGTGAGGCGGCTGCGGGTGCTCCCATTTGCCCGCGGTGCTCGTGCCTTGCTGCCACGCACACCCCCGCACGGCTCGCCTGGAGGAACGACTCTCACCCCTGGCTCTCTGCAGGTGAGCGGCGCTGGCTTGCACCTTCCTGCTGCGCACCGGAGCTCGATTGGTCGCGCGAGGCCATCCCTCCACTGACCCTCCACGCCCGGTGCCGCACCGTGCTCGGCTGCACGTGCGTGAATCGCACCTCGGCACGCCTGGCGAGGCATTCCGGTCGGCGCCCGGTCCTGCCCAGCTGCTCGAGGGGACGTGGTGCCGACTCATCCCAGGGCACCACCCTGCCACCCGATTTTGGAGCGCGAGCCGCCCGATCCCCGCTGCGTTTGCCGGGCGAACCTCAAAGGCCATCCTCTGCCCGGCCGGTGGGACTCGTCACGTCTGAGCGCATCCACCGCTCTCTCCGCACTAATCGGAGGGCCTCTTCGGATCTCCCCTCGGCTGGCTACGGGCCTGCTCCAGAGCTTCCCGGGCGATGGCTACCATTCCGCCCATTGAGCCGTTTGTGGTGGAGGGTGCGCCCTCCACTCTCGCACCGAAGTGGAAGGAGTGGGTGGACAGGCTCCTAATATTCTTCGAGACCACCAAGGTCCACAAGGAACAGAAGCGCGCCATGGTCCTCCATCTTGGTGGCAAGGACATCCACTCCATCGCTCGGACCCTTACGGATGCGACCCCCAAGACCCATCATACTCTAATCAATGCCCTCAACGCGCACTTTGAACCAATGGCGAACCAGGATTATGAACGATTCATCTTTCGGCAAGCACGGCAACTGCCGGATGAGTCACTGGATGCATATCACTCCAGGCTCAAGAAACTAGCACTGACGTGTGGATTCCAGGACGTTACGGAGGAGATCAGGGGCCAGATCATCCAAGGATGCGCCTCTGCAAAGCTGCGCGAGAGAATACTGGAAGAGTCGGGGAAACCTCTGCCAGACATCCTCACGCTTGGCCGCACAAAGGAGCTGTCCAAGGCCAGGGCAGCCCACATGGAAGCGGCACTACAAGCCAATATGAAAGTGGAACCAGTTAACAAAATACAGGTCTGGCCAACGCCCAAATGGCCCAAAAGAACGACAACCCCTCAGGGTGGAGCTTCAGCGCAATCATGCAGCTACTGCGGAGGCCCGAGACACCCGGCGCCAGAGTGTCCGGCACGGGGCAAGAGATGCTCAGGATGCGGAAAAATGAATCACTTCGAAAAAGTGTGCCGGTCCAAGAAGTTCAGCAGGCCTCGCCAGACGGTGCACACGGTTGCTGAGCACAAAGGTGCTGAAGGAGAACCCAGCAACAGTGACATGGACGATGACGAGGAGGAGCGATCCGTACACAAGGTGCACATGATCGGCACCGCCACCAGACGCACCAGGATGCTGCCCCAGTGCTCCATCCAGGTGGCTGATCAGGACATCATGGCGACAGTCGACACTGGCGCATCGATAAATCTCATGAGTGCATCCCTCTACAGAGACATGACTACCCCTCCCAGTCTCTGCTCCACTCCGATCACCGTTTATGCCTACGGTCAAGACGTTCCCCTCCGCATCCGTGGAAAGTTCAAAGCGGCAGTCCGACATGGGGACAAGATCACGCGAGCTAACATCTTTGTGTCGGAAGAGGGTCAAGGTCTGCTCCTGAGCTGCCGGACGGCAGAACACCTGGGGGTGGTCACATTCGCATTTGGTGTGCATGAAGAATCGGTACAACAGTTAATTGTGGACTTTTCAGACCTATTTGAAGGAATTGGATGTTTCAAGGGCCGGGAGATACATCTGCACGTGGACCCCACTGTACAACCGGTGGCCCTGCGACACCGTTGCATTGCGTTCCATTTACGACCACTGGTCGAGGAAGAACTGCAGAAGCTGGAAGCAGCTGGAATAATCGAGAAAGTATCAGGCCCCACCCCCTGGGTGTCGCCCATCGTGGTCACGAGGAAACCGGAACAGCCCGGAGCGGTCCGGATTTGCGTGGACATTCGCCTACCCAATGCTGCCATCAAGAGGGAGCGCCATATCACCCCCACGATAGATGACCTAATTGGGGAGATGGCTGGAGCCTGTTGGTTCTCCAAATTGGACCTCCGGGCGGGGTATCATCAACTCGTACTGGATAAGGAGTCCCGGAACATCACAACATTCTCTACCCACATTGGACTTCGCAGATACACCAGGTTGAGCTTTGGAATCTCCAGCGCCGCCGAAGTCTTCCAAAATGTCATCCAGGAGCTGATTGCTGGCATACCGGGAGTAATAAATGTCAGCGATGACATCATGGTGCACGCCCGCACAATCCCAGAACACAACCAACGTTTGGCGCAAGTCTTTCGCAGACTCCGCAGTGCAGGGCTCACACTGCACCGAGACAAGTGCGAATTCCTACGGAACAAACTGGGGTTCTTTGGATATGTGTTCTCAGCCGAAGGCGTCAACCCTGATCCTGACAAGGTTAAAGATATCAAGGATGGGCCACCGCCCACGGCGGTCACGGAAGTCCGGAGTTTTCTCGGCATGGTAAATTACTGTGGCCGTTTCATCAAAGACTTGGCCAACCTGACTCTCCCCCTGCGTGAACTAACCAAAGACTCCACCCCATGGAGCTGGGGACCTGAACAGGAAAAGGCATTTCAGGACATCAAGAGCTCACTCTCCAGCAACACCACGCTGGCGTTCTTTGACCCGCGGCACTCCACTCTCATTGCGGTAGATGCCGGACCGGCAGGACTGGGGGCTGTTCTGATGCAGAGGGCACGAGACGAGATAGACTGGTCCCCTGTCGCTTTCGCCAGCCGGTCCCTCACGGACACGGAGCAAAGGTACTCACAAATTGAGAAAGAGGCCATCGCAATACATTGGGGATGTCGTCACTTCCATTTGTACGTCTATGGCAAGCCCTTCACGGTGGTGACAGACCACAAACCGCTGCTGGCTCTGTTCTCAGGAACCTCATCCAAGCCACCTCCAAGAATAGAAAAATGGATCTTACAACTGCAAGAATACAATTGCAATATCGAGTACCAACCAGGGGCGAAGAATCCGGCGGATTACCTATCACGACACCCTAGGCCCACAACCCCTGAAGAGATGGATGAGGCAGAGGAGACGGAAGCATATGTACAGTGGGTAGTGGCCAGGTCATGCCCGCGTCCCATATCATTGGAAGAGGTCGTGAGCGCCACGGCTCAGGATGCCTGCATACAGCGGGCCAAGGACCTTCTCCGAACTGCCAACTGGCAGAAAGCTAAGGAGGGCTGGAAAGTGCTCACCCCTGAGGCTCAGAAGATCATGGACAGTTTGTATCACGTGAGGGCTGAACTAAATGAAGATGCGGCGGGATGCCTCCTGCGGGGGCATCGCCTAGTGATCCCAACGGCTCTCACGGGACGAGTGATCCAACTGGCCCACATAGGACACCAGGGGATGGTCAAGACGAAGGCCCGACTGCGAACTAAAGTATGGTTCCCGCTCATGGATGACATGGTGGAGAGCGTGGTGAGATCGTGCACGGCTTGTCAAGTTACGGGGGACAACCCCCGTGAGGCCCCCATCATCGTGGAACCCCGGCCACAAGGACCCTGGGAGAGAGTCAGTATGGACTTCGGCAATCTCCCGGATGGACGACACACGCTGGTAATGATAGACGACCACTCAAAATACCCTGAAGTCGAAATCGTCACAAGCACCAGTGCAGACTGTGTCATTCCCAAAGTGGAAAAGATCGTTGCCACTCATGGAGCCATGAAGGAACTGAGAACAGACAATGGACCGCCATTCCAGGGTCAAGACTTTGCTGCCTACCTGTCGTCTCTGGGGACACGTCACAGGCGCATAACACCTAGGTGGCCTCAAGCCAATGGGGAGGCCGAGAGGTTCATGAGGACATTGAACAAGGTCATCCGCATTGCCAACGACAAAGGGCAGTCAGTGGAAATGGCCATCTTTACATTTCTTCGAAGCTATCGCCAGACCCCGCACTCCACAACTGGGGTGGCCCCAGCACATCTTCTTCTAGGAAGAGTGATAACTGACTCCATCCCTCATCACCCCCAGTGGGCACCTGAAATGATAAATGAACAAGCAGTGGCGAGGAAAAGAAACTCCACATGTGAAAAAGTCAGCCAGAGACGACGGGCTGTGGCTCCGCACTTCAAAAGAGGTGATGTGGTGCTCGTCCGAAATCGTGTAACCAGTGGCAAATTTAGACTTAATTATGAGAAGCGACCATGGCGAGTCATCGGAGTGAAAGGCACCCGCCTCACGGCCATTCGAGGACGAGACAGGGTGACTCGCAATGTGTCTCATTTCAAACTGTATCATCCTTCAGCCCCAGAGTCCGAGCGTCAGCAGGGCGGTGAACAAACCGAAACTGCAACCAATGTGCCAACCGTTGAATCAACAACTCGTCACGAGGTCAGACAAAGTAGCGAGCATCAGGTCTCCAGTGAAGAAGTGGGAGGTGACGCGGAGGCCCTGAATGAGGCCCCAGATCCGGAGGGGGCAGACAGAGAGGCGCCAAGTCACGAGTTGGAGATTGGAGTGGAACTGCTGACTCACAGGGGGTCGCAACGTCGGCTACGTGACAATCCCACCCCCTCTGGCTGGCTGAGAGACTACTTTACGTAAGACTGTTCCCATTTACATATATACATATACAGTTGAACTGAGTGGCTGGTAACGTGGCACTGCATTTAGAGGACGCTGAAGGTATCGGTCCCAATGTTTCACAAGAAAGAAAAAGTAACGTTTAAATGTGTTCATGTTTGCGTTTTGGTTTTTCCTTATTTTAGGAGGAATGTTATGTTCCTGGAGGTCCGCCCACAGCGCCCCGGGCGCTGGGCGCGTTGGTCATGTGACTCCTGATAATAAAAAGAGGTCTAGCACGTGCGCGGGCGTTCAGAGAGAGACGCACAGACCGAGCAACCAAACTTATTCCCAGTGTCCGTCTGAGTTTATTATAAGGCCACGTGTTAGGCCTAGCTAGAATTAGATGCCCCGGAGTGTAGGTCCCAGAGTGATCTCCCTAGGGCAGTCATTCCCCCATCTCAGGACACAACACCCTGTATCAGGAATCACAGGGAGCAAGTATGAGGTATGTGTTGACATGTGATAATGTTTAAATATACATTTTCCGTGTACTATAGAATGTGATGTGGCCCAACCGACTGTTGTGTTTTACTGCTCCTTGTGTTGGGCAAATGTATTTGGTCACCCTTAAGCCACGCCCCTCCATGTGAGCTGCATGTTGAGCCGAAAGTGTACATCACGTATACTGCAGGAAAACAAGCATGGCGGCACTAGGCAGCAAAAGGTGAGAGAGTTTAAAGAATTGTGATCCCATCTGTACAAAGCGCCAGTCAGTGATGGGGCGGTGAACCTGTCCGGCTCTGCTGCGGATAGTCAATGACCTCAGAAGCTGGTGCCCAGCTCTCCTTTATTATCTCTTCTACCAGCGCAAGATATTCAGGCCAACTTGGCACTTGCAAAATGGCTTGCGCCTCCTCTTGGGCTACCTGCAGTGTTTACTGGGTCGCACAGGGGGTGGTCTCAGCAGCCGAGCCTGGGACTGACGGTGGCATGGATACAAATGTAAAAACCGGTCTTCTAATACAATAAGAAAATACCTCATCAATACCAGTTGTAAACCTCCCAACCTCTCACCCCCACCCTTAACCTAATTTTATTGCCAATACTTTCCCCATTCAACAACTCATACCGTCAATAACCCAGAGTTGTTCATTATTCATGCATCCATCCATACCAAGTAATTTGAGCATCTTTTAACCTTTTACCACTGTGTTTTCAATATAGTAACACAGCAGCAGCTCACTAATATTACAGCAAATAATCTCTGTGACACCCCCCACGTTCTCCTATACAAAGTCCGGATTTGATCTAAAAGAAACTAATTTATAGATGTTGCACGAAACATAAACAGAACATTTCTCTGCAGATGTGTGCAATACACTCTCGCTCATCACCCACATTAGTTAAAAACGTATAAGGTCCCAAAGGCGAGACCGATTGCATTGCAAATGCTTGTTTTTCTATATTAACCCTGGGTGTGGACTGTAGAGGCTGCAAGAAGGGCACCTCTGCCTAGAAGAGGACCTTATCTCATTGTATCATCTTGCGCATCACAAAGGAACTGACTGAGGGAATCTGCGCTCAGTCCCCGAGAGCAGAGTCCTCGGCATCAGCACTTGTCAGGGGTGTTCCTGTGGCTGAGATTTACTGTGCGGTGACATGGGCTTCCCTCCTCCATACCTTCGAAAAGCGTTATTGCATGGATTCAGAGGAGAGGGGGGATGGGCAGTTCGGACGTTCAGTGCTTCAGGGTCTTTAACAGTGTTATTTTCCACCGTATGACTCTTGGTGTGATTCCAGAATCATGGAAGTCTTCCATAACTGTGCTGATTCACAAGAAAGGGGGAGAGATGACCCCTCCAACTATCGGCTAATTTCCCTACTAGACAACATATGGAAAATCTTTGGGAAACACTTACAGTGACAACATGAGACCTGGACAGAGGAGAACAATATTCTCTCTAACCTTCAGGCCGGGTCCTGAAAAGGCCAAAGCAGAATCGACCTGGCTCTGAGGTTGTAAATGATCTGTATGAAGTAAGTGTCCCTGGAAAATCCCCGCTCTACTTGGTCTTCTGAGACCTAAAAACAGCATTCCATTCTGTTGCCGCTCCGTCCTTCAGAGTCTTCTTGAGGTTCCAAAGCAACTATTTGAGTATCCGAAAGGATCTGCACCGGAACAATCATTCCAGAGTAAGTTTAGTGTAAAAGGAGAATGCACGTTTGAAATAAACAGTGACGTTGGGCAGGGTTGCCTACTTGCCCCAGCTCTATTCAACATTCACATCAATGGAACTGATTCTCTCAGGAATCTTCGTCTTGATGTTCTGATAGTGAAGAAGGAGAATATTCCGATGAAGATGATACAGTAATATTAGCACGTACTGAAAAATCAATGCACCGACTTTTGGAGGGCTTCGAGCTATTCTGTAAGGAACAGAAGTAAATAATCAATAGAGAGGAAAATATATGATAATTAATCCTAAATCAAAGTTATTGTTGACATTCAGGATTCATGGTAAATTTAAACTGACTAGTTAAAACATGACTACCTCGGCATACGAATGGATGACCATTTACATTAGAAAGCTCATGTGGCAAAGTCGGAAACAAACTTGACGCCACAATTCTAAATTTTGCTAACTCAAGCAGCAAGAGACCAATAAAAGGAGCACTGACGCATTCAAGACAAATGCACGGGTGGCCTGCTCCTATGGTGCTAACTGTGGGATTTTACGAAGGTTCACGCTGTTCAAAAACTGGGAAAATGTTCTTGTAACGTGTACTGATCCTGGGTCCTGGCACCTAATGACAGAATCAACAGCAGAGCTGGGGTTCACAGGAGGATCTCATCCCGTAAGACACTGGGTGCGAGTGTGGACGACTCCAGCTCTTAACTCATATAGAATGGTCCCGCAGGATCTAGCGACAATGCAGAATTACAATAGTTTACCCTGGTTCGAGCACGTGAAGAACATTCTAATATACACAAGTTGAGTAGAGCAATAGAATAATCTGGAACTAATGAATAAGGCAACCCTAGAACTGGTTAAAAATAAATATTGGGCATTCATGTGGAGCAAGCAAGAAGCCAGGAAAGGCATCCTTCCGACTAATTACCTGAAAGAAAAATGTGAACGGCGCTGGGGGCCGTACTTGGACTTGCTGTTTCCTGGTGAGAAGATGGCTTTATATCTCATGTTCAAATTAGGAACTCTTCAGATGTGGCCTTTACTAAATCATGGGTGACTGACGCCCCTGGAGGCCGGCCGGACATGTGTCCCCGTACATAAGGGGGCCCGAATCATTTATGTGTGTTATGCTGCTGTGTGATATGTCGCTTAAAATCCGAAGGTACTACCTACGTCCACTTTTTCTAAAACGTATTCTGAGATGCTGCAGTGCAGCACTTTTCTTATGTCATAGAACTGATCGTGTGGAGATTTGCCAGGCAGAACCATAAACCAACTGTAGTGATGGTTTTGCCATTTTCTGTTTGTCTCTGGAAGTTGTGCTCGTCCTTTGATATATCTGCCCTTATAAAGTGGAGCTTGACCCGACTCCAGCATTAAAGGCACTAGGGCACAATGGACGACCTGGAGCCCCTTATTGAATGGACAGAGCAGCAAGAGCTATTGTTGCACATTTCTACTTGCACCTGCACTCTATAAAATGATCGCTTAGGTGTTGGCCGTCTATTGGCCCATATCTGAGGGTTAATTTCCATCGGGCTGTCAGCAAAACTGAAATTCTTTGGTCAATCCTCGTTTTTTAACATAATTCATAACTTCTTCGCAGAAGGCTTGTGCTCTTCTTTTATTTCTGTTGTTTATAAGACAGCTTTCAGGCTTCATAGCAGGTTTACCTTCTCTGAGTAGGCAACAAGCAGACGGAGATGCCGGTATCTGCACCTAGGTACGCGCTTGTTAGTTGGGACGCTTTGTAAGATCTAATGACCTCTCTATCTAAATGATGGGTTTTAATAGTGATGTACGTCATCTGTTTGCACTTGCATTTTACGTCAGATCATGGATTATGAGCAACGTGTTGTATTTATATGAAATGTGCTTATTTGTTTTAAATTAACAAGAATTGTGATTGTTTTATTTTGTGCTGTAAATATCAATGATTTTATTGTGATGGCATAAACTGCTGACAATAAACCTTTGCCATCAAGTACAACACCTGCAGGAATGCTCAGTGGGTTTTGCTCCGCTAGATTTAACATGGACGTCTGTGGAAGTGTGTCCCTCCTGAAAGCGCAGTGGATCATAGGGGGGGGTCAAGAAATGTTTATTCAAGCATCACAGCTACAGAGACCCCATCCATCATCAAGCTAAGACCATTTCCAGTCCACCGCCTAGCAACAATCCCCACATTCCAAAATATCATGACAGAGGACGTCACACCTTCTTAAAAGGAAACAACTATGAATGAAAAGGATACAAAGAACATAATAGAGAATGCATGTAGGATCTTTGAAAAACTCAACAAAGCGATTTCATTGGCAAAGAGAAAACTGGGGCGCATGGCAAATGGGAAAGCGCTTACTTTAAGAGACACAATCGTGCAAACGTCAGGGAATACATTTCAAGCGAAGTGGCCCAGAGCCCCTTTCTCGTGCAACAGGCTCTTCCACCTCAGAGCCCGAATCAGGCCCACCAGTTGCAGTGTTAGTATCAAAACTAGCACTCGCCTGGCACTTCGCCACTCGACTTAGATTCCAAATTCTATGGTCACTCGTCTTTATTACATTTTTGAAAACCTTGATAACCTTAAACGCAAGACTGAATTGGATCTGGAAGACTTGATCTTGACCCAGTCTCCCAAGTCGACCACAGTTCCATTCACAGCCCTCCTTTTATCATACAAGATCTTTCTTTTTTCATCACCTCTTTCTCTCTTTTCAGCCCTCCATACCCCCCACCTTTTCATCTACTAACGTTCTTTTGGTCGTTACCCACATGGAGTGACCTCCATGTTGGGGACCCTTCCTTTAAATAAACGAAAAAGAGTTTCACCAGTTGACGAACGATAAGTGACCCCATACTCGCGAACCTTCTTCCTCATGGCCAACTCTCAACTTTCATCACAGGCAACAGCTTGTTGCAGGGACTCTTTAAGAACCTTGACAAACCTTTTGACCACACCATTGCTTTGTGGATGGTACAGGGATGCCTTCTTATGGTTAATCCCCCTGGAACTCAGAAACTCTTCCATGAGTAAGGTTGTGAACTGAAAACTATTGTCTGACAAGAGTGTTAACTGGAAACCCTCACGTTCAAATAACTCTTCTAGAAACTCAATCACTTCACCAGACTCACCGGAATTAACCACCTTGATATCAGGTCAATGGGAAAACATATCAATACACATGATCAAATAGCGATCCAGAGTCTTCAACTTCACAGGTTGTGAGAAGTTTGCCTGGCATATGCTGTCCACTATTCTAGTGGGCACCTTGCACTAGTCCCGTTGATTTCAATGGCGATCAGCTGCAAAGTGCTGCTGCCGTCGAAGTGGAAAGTGTCTGCAGTGATCCAAGCCTGGATCGAAGATGAGAAGAACCTGAAAGCAGAGGGGACAGAGTCTGGGTCACTAGCCAGTGACCAGGGGGCACGAGAGATGAATGCCCACCAATGTCGGTGTTTCAGGTGAAAGAGGTGAAGCTTGACTCTTCAGCCATGAGGACCAGGAGGCGTCGATGACAACCAGAAGCTGGATTCAAGCTGTCACACAAAGGATGTCGAGTGCTGCGGTATCGGTGCCCGGATTGTACTCAACAAGCCTTGGCAACAGCAACCTATGCAGAAAGGAGAAAGATGCTTTTGTGCGGACCACCAAGGTCCGAGGGACTCAACACTCTGTGGTGTGTCAGGGCACATCAGGAGCACCAGGGAAGCCCAAGGAAAATGAGACTTGCCTTCACAGGGACCCACCAGTTGAAGGACCAGGGTTTGCAAAGGAGCCTCAAGCGTTAATGCAAGAAGCAGGCTCACGGAACACTCTTGGAGTGTAGACCCACAATCTTTGATGCAAATGATGCTCAGGGCTTGGGCTACAAGTAACCCAAAGCACAACTTCAAGAGATGTCGAGAAGTCAATACACTTACAAATGTGCATGGTGTCCAGGAGTTCCAGTTCCAGGTCACTCGTGAGGGTGCGGGTCTCAGCTTTGTTGGGGACTTGAATCGGCCTCTGAGAAGTCTGGAAATCCTCTTCCTGGGTTGCAGATACTTCGGAGTCCGTCAAGAGCTTCGGAGATGCAGAACGGCAAATGCTTTGTTGGTGCTTGCCAAGCAGGGGAGTCACTCCTTGACCCCAAGGGAGATTCTTTAGTCATCTAGTCTTGAGTAGAGCGTCGAAGTTCGAGGATTCAGTTGCAGAGTTTTGTCCAGGGATATCTAAAATCCTGGTGCCAGGGGTTCCTTAACTATACCTAAGAAAGGGGTTGGACATACTCTAGGGACCCACCTATGGGAGGTTTCGGAAAGAGGGGTGGCTACACTCATTTCCTTTGTCCAGTTTCGTGCCAGAGCGGGGGCTGGTAGCCCCTGCAACCGGTTGGAATTGGACTATACACAGGGACACCAAATGTGTCGCCAGTGCAGACTTCAGAGCACTTTCAGAGTGCACCCACCCAGCCTCAATACACTAAAGCCTGTCTGGGAGGTGGTTACAGCTCCCTGTGACAGGAAACCTATTGTCCAGGCATCCCCTGCCGGAGTTTCGGTCAGCAGCAGGAGGCCAGACTTGTCTCTGTGGCTGCAGCATCCATTTTGTGATGCCAGATCTCTTTTAAACCGGTACCGGGTATACAGGTGTGTACATGT
Organism: Lissotriton vulgaris; assembly: GCF_964263255.1. Lineage (NCBI taxonomy): Eukaryota > Metazoa > Chordata > Amphibia > Caudata > Salamandridae > Lissotriton > Lissotriton vulgaris. Next base: position 103,317,004 of record NC_141685.1, on the reverse strand, counting down.
CTCACTCTCTAGAAGGGTGGAATTCTACCGCTGCTGCCAGACCTGGTGGGGGGGGAGGATTCCACCAAACACGGCATGTTTCCATGCAACCAGCCCAAAGTTCGCATTTTCAGCGAGGATATAATGCACTTAAGAGTAGATGGTTAGGCTGCATTACAGGACAGCCCCAGAGAGTAGGTTCCAAAGGCTGCAGAGGGGCCCTGCTCTTGCATGGGCACCATCTCACATGAAACCAAGCACCCTTCTTTCAGGATTGATAAGGCCTGCCATTGGGGGGTGACTGACAGGTCTCTATGTGTAGTGATTTAAGGTAGATATAGGCAACCTATATCTTAGTAAGGGGTGCCTGCGCCACCTTACCCAGGCTGCAGTAGCAGTCCTGTGGTGTCATTTTGGAAGGCTTCCCAGGGGTAGCATAATACATGCTGCAGCCCCTGGTAGGCCACTGGGGTACCTATGCCCATTAGTACCTAGTATACCATATACTAGGGACTCACAAGGGTACCCCAGTAATCAAACTGGAGTTTACCTATAGTACATGGAATCAATTTAGAGAGAAAGCAGATAGGCAGGGGCCCTGAATAGCAGGATCCCAGCCAAACTAAGTCAAAAACCATCAAAACACCCAGAAAAAAGTGGGGGCAACCATGTAGTCAGATTCCACCTTCCTACACAGGTCCCAAAATATCTACAGAAATGTCCATCCAAGGACCAGTAGCCTGTTCCCTAATAACCATGGGTTGCGTGCTGCACTTCAATATCGTGTCACAAGACACACATTCAGCACATTCACGCACCAACCTCTCTACATGTACTTCCATGGCAGCCCAACAATATGCTTCCCTCATTATTTTCTTTGTCTTGGCAATGCCCATGTGCTAGGCGTGATCACTCTTTACTAGCTTATCCCTTAGTGAAAGGGATGCAACCAACTTACTACCACACATGAGGAGACCCCCCCCCCTCACTGCCAGATCTTCCATAACTTGCCAAAGACTTCAAGGACCTCTTCACAGTTCCTCTTCTCACACAAACTACCTGTGACCATGGTTAGGACTTTCTGCAAGTCTAAATCGTTCAAGTGATGTTCCCTCCACTCACTCTCGAATATCAACCCTTAACTAATCGCACACACATTAATTCCTTCCTCCAGTTCTTCACCTCCAAACCATTCAACATCATCTGTTCCTCACTGCCCTTGGACCAAACAAAGGTCCTTCCCATCTGGAGGAGAGATCTCAGACAAGAGGTTTTCCCTGCAAAGTTCAGAACAAACTTGAGATAAAATTCAGCCATGCCCAGAAACTTTACAAACTCTTCTTTGTTTAAAGGGGTGTGCAAATTTCAAAGGGTGTTTACCAATGACTTTTTTGATTTGAATCCTGCAGCGGACACAAAATGCCCTAGGTACTCTATTTCTTTGACATCAAATTTGCACTTGTCAGCTAAGGGTGCGGTAAGCATCACGTAACTTCTTCAATACTGACCTCAGCCTCCCATCATGCTCCTCAAGATCCACACCAAAGATGAGCACATCATCTGGGTACACCTTGACTTCCTGAAAGCCTGCAAGAATGCCCTTCATCGCCCTCTGAAAAAATGATGCAGAAATCAGTCCGAAAGGCATTCTTAGAAATCTAAAGGTACCAAAGGGTGTTACAAAGGAGGTAATGTCCTGGGAAGAGTAATGAACGTTCTGAATGTTCTGAAGAGGAGTGAAGCCTGACCTGGTGATAGGCGGAGGTCAAGTCCAAGGAAAAGAAATAACTTGACCCCACAAGAGAACACTGCATTTTAGTTTTGTTGGGTAAAGGGTAGTGAACAACAATAACTGCTTTGTTGAGCACCCTCGAGCCTACACAGAGGCAGCCTCCCCATTGGCTTGTGGGCCATAACAACAGGAGAGACCCACTCCGTTGCTTCATCTTGTCGAATGATCCACTTGGCTAAGAGATTGTCTAATTGAACTTTCATGCTCTCCCTTACTAACAGAGGTGCATTCCTGACCTTAGCTGTTTTTGGAACAGCATTAACTGTTAGATTTGACCTTTATCCGATGTACATAATGTTTGAGATAAACCCAGTTTACCAGCAAAGACCTCAGGGAATTTCTTGATCCAGTCTCGATTAGCATTACTAACAACCCTAACTGGTGGTAATTCTTTTAGGCAGACAGAGGGATTCTCATTAGGATCAAGGCAGATATGTATATCACCTTGATGGGACCAACTTATGAGCGAGAAGTGTGGCTCACTGGTTAGAGCGGCAGACTCTGAAGCAGAGATCAGGCCCGGTACCAGGGTTCAAGTCCCGAGGTGGCAGGGTCTTGGGCTCAATGTCCGCGGACTCGATAATTCTCGCATCAGCGCCTACTTTAATCATGGGTCCCACACTGCAACTCTGGGCAATAGCTTGCTTAATCTCCACAACGGCCCCTACAACACTGGGATGCCTGGCTTCACCTTGGGGGTGCTCAGGAAAGGCATCTCACAGGGAGATCCAGGAAGGCTTCCACAGCATTATACAGCGCCGGGACGCCTGTTGGGGCAGCTGCGCGCTTTACAAAATACACTACATTACATTACCTGGGATGACTCTTTCTTTGAAGTCAATTGTGCCCCAGAAATAACCCAGCAACTCAATAGTCACCACACCTTAACCTTTTGGTCTAATGTCTGGCTTCAAAATGGTGACTTTGCCCAGCAGATAACGCTCATTAAATGTTTTGGGGATTAGTCTTACCTTGGCTCCAGAATCGAAGAGCACGTTCATGGGAGCATCATTGATCAAAACTAGCTCATGAGGGCCATCATTAGCATTCCCTGTGACTGGGAGAATATTGATTCCTTCCAATTCTTCTTCATAAAGTTCAACTTCCCTGACTTTTTCATTCTTGTTGCCCGTTCTGCAGCTCTTTGAGACGTGACCTTTTTTCTCACAAGTTTTGCACATGGCCTTCCAGCCTGGGCAGTCTTTAAAGTTGGCCATATGGCCAGGGTTGCCACACCTGAAGATCTTCCCCTGAAAATTATTCGTGTTAAAGGGCTTTGAAGTGGTGCTTGATTTGGGTTTAAAGGATCTATCTACCAGCACCTTGACATCAATGTTCTCGTTTTTATCACCTGAACTGTCTTTGTGTATGAAATCAACACAAGCTTTTGAATGCTCGTGAATTTTGGCTATGGTCAGCACTTCTTGAAGCGATGGCTTTTCTTTTTGCCACAGGGCGTCTCTCGTTTTGTCGAGGGCGCATCCCAAAATGAACTGATCTCTTATGCACTCCTCTTAAGCTGCACCAAAATTGCACATGGAAGCCAAATTGTTAGTTATGTACTGTTTGACTGACTCATCCTGCCTTTGCATCCTTCTCCCAAAGTGATATCGTACAAGGACAGTACTCACTTTGGGGAGGTAGTGCAAGTCCAACTTTTTGAAGCAGATCTCGTATTCATTAAGAATGGCAGAGGCACTATCAGAGAGTTCAGGAAGGTGTTCAAAGAATTCTTGTCCCTCAGAGCCCAAACAATGCATTAACCATGAGGCTTTTCTCTCTGCACTTAAGGAAATGCCAAAGACACGAGCATTATGAGTGAAAACCTTCTTCCACTTCAGCCACGAGAGAGGACGAACTCCTGGAGATGCCAACAAGAAGGGAGGGGCAGTGACATTTTGCATTATGTATGTCAGCAGACTAGTGTTTGTTGCCTCGCTTGCAACACCTCCTTGCTTGGCTACAAATGATGACGCTTAGGTACCCGCGCAGCGGGCACGCCGCTGGCGCGCCAAAGGCCATTCTTGTAGTTATACTCGAGAACAACTTATGCATCTGGCCTCTGAATGTCCATCAGTATCATGGGCTTTTCAAGAGCCTACTTTTGCGTGCAAATACTGTGCTTTTAAGGCGGTCCTTGAGGAGCAACCTACTTGCTCATCCAGTTGCACTGAATTCAAATTTCTCGGACTTAATTGTCGATCTTTGGTAAGTCATTATGAGGAGGTATTTGATTTATTAATGGATGAGTGTCCAGACGCTCTTTTCCTAACTGAAACATGGCTTACTTAGGATACAGTGGCAGAAAAAGGGTTAGCCCTCCCGGTTGGCTATTCTTTTTATAATATTAATAGAGAAGGGGGAAGAGGGGGTGGCATTGCAGTGATAGCCAAGGCTGTTTTCGCCGTTAGCCTGTCTAAGGAAAACATATTAGATTGTGAGAGTGCACTGTTTAAAATAAAACTTAACAGCAATTTGACATTGTCGGGCCTTTTAATTTACAGACCCCCAGGGCCCTCCGGAACATTCCGTGAGGACCTTGTAACCAAAATTGGACAGCTGGCCTGTAAAGCAGCCAACTTCACCATTTTGGGGGATCTGAATTTGCATCTTGAGGTGGAAGGAAAGGCTGAGATTGATAATTTCCTCGCAGATCTAGAGGCTTTTCAGCTTCTACAACTGGTCGCGGGAGGCACCAATGTAGCCGGACACTTACTTGATCCCATCTTTTCCAATCTTGATTGTTTTTAAAATTGCCTCTCCCGTCGCACTAACATGGACAGACCACTCAGTAATTCCATTCTTCCTACTGTGGCAGGGTAGGATTGATGTAGCCCGCCCAGTTACAATGGTGAAACGGCCTTGGCATAAGCTAGACCAGGATCGGCCTGCTACCAGGTTAATGGAGCATGGCCCCCAGTTTCCGCCAGATATTGAGGGGACACTTAGGAGCTTTCACGATTGGCTAATAGCTGGTTTGGACAGTTGCATTCCAGCCAAGTGAGGTGGGAAGGGACATGGGTTATCCAACCCTTGGTTCACCGACCTTTTAACTCAGGCAAAGAAGAGATGTAAACAACTTGAACGTGCATGGCGCCGTTCCTATGAGCCTTCTGCCAAAGCACTACGAAGACCATTTTCACCGTGCTTAAAAACATGAAGAGTGCAGGGATGTCTAATCTTTCCCCCGTCACGTCGAACCATCGCTGCAAATACCTGGCACTTAATTTTATGAAGAAAGTGGAACTCATTTACCAGGACTTTTCCACTGAGAGTACCCCCACTGCGAACGCTGTGTTGACAGGGTATGATTTGAGGGTGGACAATTGTTTGTCGGCCTTTCCTCTATTGTCGCTGTAGGAGTTTGGGGCCCTGAGTGCTAAAATCAAATCGGGCTTGCCAGCGGACCTAATGTCTTCAGCCTATTTCCACCAGCTTCCTCCTCTTATTTCTCCTGTGGCAGTAGAATTAGTTAATCTGTCACTCAAATCTGCCTCAGTCCCTAGGGAGTGGAAGCATGCAAAAGTGATCTCGCTCTTAAAAAAAACCATCGCTTGATCCGAACGACCCAGGTAACTATTGTCCTATATCTCAGTTACCTTTTATGGCGAAAGTGGTGGAGGCACATGTACATTCAGTTCTATCTAAACACATGGACACTCATAACATCTTTGACCCCTCTCAGCATGGGTTACGTCCCCGCCATAGTACCGAATCAGCTCTCCCTGCCGTCACGGAATCTATCCGTAACCGGCTGGATGCAGGAGACTCCGCGGCCTTGGTCCTATTGGATCTAAGCGCCGCCTTTGATACGGTGTCACATGCGATTCTTCTTGAACGCCTTTGGACGATCGGAATCAGGGATGTTGCCCTGGAGTGGATTCGTTCCTTATTGACTGGACGATCATTTCAGGTGTCAGTCTCCCCTTTTCATTCGCAGGACCATCCTTTATCTCATGGGGTGCAGCAGGGTTCCATCCTGAGCCCACTTCTTTTCAATCTTTATGTGGGACCTTTGGCGGAGGTGGCCAGAGGTAGGGGGCTATTGTTGGTGTTGTATGCTGACGACACCCAGTTGGTGATTGCCTTTTCCAAAAATTGCAGTGCAAATTTGGAAAATTTTAGGACGGATCCGGCGGTGATCCCAGACTGGATGAAGGCTAACTGCCTTCAATTGAATGCCTGTAAATCTGAGATTCTTCTCTATGGGAAAGACCAAGAGCTGTGGTCGGAGCAGTGGTGGCCTGACCATCTTAAACCCGCTCCGTTACCGAAAAAGATGATAAAGAACTTAGGTGTTTGGTTCAACCCCGGTCTAACTTTCGAGAAACAGTCAAGAGCTGTTGCTGCGGTTTGTTTTGGGCTTCTGAGAGGCCTTAGACCTTTGCTTGGTCTTTTTCCATCTGAAGGGCGCCAAACCATCTTGCAAGCCTCCATTTTGGCGAGACTTGATTATGGACATGCTCTATATCTGGGCGCAAATAGAGCAAGTATTAAACGCCTTCAGAGAGTCCAGAATGCAGCAGGACGTATGCTAGTAGCACTGCCTAGATCGCAGTTGGTGGCTCATGTGCTCTTAAAGTTGCACTGGCTGCCCATCGAAGCTTGGGTTCACTTTAAGGTGCTGTGCATTGCGCATAAAATCTTGATGCACCAAGCCCCTATTGGGCTCTCGGGTTTACTGAAGCCCTATGTGCCTGGGCGTGCCTTGAGATCCACCAACTGTGGTTTGGTTTGTGTCCCCTGAGTAAGGAAAGCTAGGGCGGGGGGATGCTCGTTTGGCTTTTTGGTGGCCAAACTTTGGAACTCCTTCCCAGTGAACATCAGAGTCATATCTAATCTGTTGGTGTTCCGGAAGTCTGTAAAGACATGGTTATTCCCTGCTATTTAATAATAAAGGACCCTTGTTGAAACTCCCACTGCTCCCTTATGGTCTGTGGTTGCGCTGGGACGCCTCGTCGCTGAGGCAGCCATGCGCATTATAAATCCTGTATAAATCCTGTATAATACTATGTTTTGACCTAGTTACTACTTAAGGGTGAACTTCAGTGATCTGGTTACAGTGGGCAATATCCACAAACCTTATAAGCTGAGCGCATCAGCGACACTGTGTGAAACTTCAACAATTAAAATGTAGTCAAATGCGTGCAATCCCAGAAACTTTATTTGCTGTGAGTATCAGCTGAACCATCAGCCTGATTACTGATGGAACATATTTATATAGGGAGGAGTCACTTTAATCTGGTGCTCACTTACATGTGTAGATGTGAGTCTGGTGGTGCCTGATAACTGAAAAGCAAATATTTGTTTACATACAATTTCATATATATCTGATTTATTATTCCTTTTACAGCGCCTTCTACCTTGAGAAGGCCCATCCTAGGCCAGTGTGTGGACAAAACACATTCCGACAAATCAAGGACAAAGGGATTGGGACATGGTCTAGGAACACAAACAACAAATCCTACATCGAACCTCACCTTTAACTGATGGAGATGAAGAGCAAAGAGCGATATAAAGCGATATACTGAAAAAAAGTAACCTGGAGAATTGCTGGACATTAAAGTAAATTAACTAATAATGAACTACATAACCACAGCTGTGAGACCTGGAAGCCAATTATTTCTCAATATAGCCCTTGTTTGTGATTACCTTACAGTGCTCACATTATCATCCACGCTAGAAGAGATGGGAGCCTGGGGTGTCTGGTTACAGAAGCTCATTTACATACAAAGGGGGTGACAGCCCGTTCAAAACGCACAGCACAACTTGATTACGTAAAATGTGTGTACACAGAACAGGGTAAAGTCTTCTGTCTCTTTTTTCTTTTTCTTCAATATGTCCTGCACCTCGCTCTCTTCTTCTCTTTCTATCATTTTAATTCATCGTAAATTACTCAAATTCACTATTGCTTTTCCAGCACGGCACAAGTCGGGGGTAGCCACAGTTTGAAGGGGTCCCCCCACTATTATCTAGAAAAGGGACACAGTTCCACCTAGCTCCTTAGCCCGGGACTGATAATTGTTACTTTGTGCCCCAGCACTGCAGACACCGGCCTCTGAGTGTTTGTGTGAGTGGCGCAAGAGAGGAACAGAGAACTTAACAAAATTAGCCCTTCTATTGCTGAATACATTGTAAATGTGAAACAGTTTGGGGCTTAGGGTCTGTTCGCTGAAAACTGTTTAAAAATGTAATTTCCAAGTTCCACATATCTGTTTAAAAATATTTACACTTTCAGTCAATTACGAGTTTAGTTACAAACTGATAGTGGGAAAAACACATGCTGTATAAAAACTGAAACCAAAAACGTATTTTTACATTATTTTATGTTTCTTGTTTTTGTTTTTAAAACATGCCGTCAACCTTTCACGTGAAAATAATTATGAGGGCCTGACATCACTTCTTGTGACATCACTATATGTGATGTCATTGTGATTTGCATATAATAATGGGCTCCTTCACTATTTTCCATACTTGTTCCCTGTTTATTGGCATGACATGGGTCTATAGGTATTAAAAAGAAATATATAAATTCATAGGTATTCAGCCCGTTTCTCTCGTGATATCACACATTGACATGTATTCGTCTGCTCCTTCCTTTTCTCTTTCTTTTTCTCCCCCTTTCTTTGTTTCTCTCGCTCTCTTTATCTCTCCCCCTCTCTATCTCCCACACACTCCTGTTAGCTTTAGCTTCATGAATGTCACTGCCACTTCTGGTATTTATACGACAAATCCTTCAGAACATTTGAGAACAAGGGACAATCAAGTGTGGAAGACGAGTTGCTGGGAGTGCAACTGATCGTCTTGGCACACATATGCTTTTGACGTGGGATTTTGCTATTTCACAACATTCTTCAAACAGAGTCTGCTGCTTACAGTGGCTCAATTCTGGTAAAAAGTAGAGTTTGGCAAGTCACAAAATGAATAGGGAGAGCCCAGTCGGAGAGGAGCCACAGGTCACACTTAGTTATAAGGCCCGAGGCACGAGCTGATCCATCAACCGATAACAGTCTGTAAAAGATGCAGCAAACGTTACTTAAAAACAAGGTATATGCTCTTTTATATCTAGCAATAGGTTATTTCTTGAAAACATGTGCTTTGCTTTATTTCATTACATATACTGCAGTGGCATTTGTTAATAGTAATTCATGCATTTTACCAATGAAGCATCCCATCTCCAGAGCACTGACAACATGTCCACTCTGGGTGTGTTGGATTTATAGGTTTTATCACTAATCCGGCAAGTTAGCTGAAAATACTGCTGTTAGTCCCAGTATTGTTCAGTGTTGCTTTTACAGGTAGTGTGGTCAGGTGCGATTGAATGTTTTTCTTTGTATCTCTTCTTCACCAAATAAAAATCAACAATGTTTCTTTTCTTTTAATCCACATTGTGCTTGTCTCCCACTGTGTATCCTGGTACATCATGTCACTTTGCTATGTGTACGGAAGTGAACAATCACTGGAAACAAACACTTTTATAATTCTGCAAATACTGTTATCTGTTTTTCTTCTTTACTGCTATTCATGTCTTTTATCATCTGGTATTTCAATGTCCTACATAATTTGAATTTTATCTTTTTCCGTAATTCATTCCTCTCACAATAACTGCACTCTTTTTTAGCTCTTGTCTATGTACTCAGTTGGGTCAATATTATTTTTGATGTTCTTAAGTTCTTTTCAGAATCTCTGCATCTCTGGGATTATTTCCATGTGAGTTAAATGAAGGAGTGTATTCAATGAGGGCTGTGTGGGATCCAAAATTGAGAAAAGCCCTTCTCACTTTCAGTGCCCTTCTATGTTTTCCCCCTCTGTGTTCGCTGATGACTTTGTAGCTCTAATCGTCGACTAAAGCTCTTCCCACATTTATTGCACTTGAGTGGCTTTCTCCCTGTGTGTGTTTGTTGATGTTTTCGTAGGGTTGATAACTGACTAAAGCTCTTCAAACATTCACAGCAATCATATAGTTTTTTCCCTGTGTGTATTCGCAGATGTGTTTGTAGGTCTGATAATTGACTAAAGTTCTTCCCACATTCATTGCACTTGAATGGTTTTTCTCCTGTGTGAGTTCGCTGATGATACCTTAATACTGAAGAGAAGCGAAAACTACTGTTACATTCACCGCAATGATAGGGTTTGTTGATGTCTTTGAAGTTGTGACAACAGACTAAAGCACTTTGCACATTCACTGCACTTGAATGGTTTTTCCCCCGTGTGTGTTCGATTATGACGTTGAAGGTGTGATAACCGACTAAAGCACTTTGCACATTCACTGCACTTGAATGGTTTTTCCCCTGTGTGTGTTCCCTGATGATACCTTAATGCTGAAGAGTTGCAAAAACTACTGTCACATTCACTACAATGATAAGGTTTTTCTCCCGTCGGTGTTCGCTGATGACGTTTTCGGCCTGATATCTGACTAAAGCTCTTCCCGCATTCATTGCACTTGAATGGTTTTTCCCCTGTGTGAGTTTGCTGATGATTCCTTAATGCTGAAGAGTCGCGAAAACTACTGTTACATTCACCGCAATTATAGGGTTTTTCCCCCCTGTGTGTCCGTTGATGTGTTTGGAGGTTTGATAATCGACTAAAGCTCTTCACACATTCACTGCAGTTGAATGTTTTTTCCCCTGTGTGTATTCACTGATGAATTTGTAGGTATGATGACTTACTAAAGCTCTTCCCACATTCATTGCACTTGAGTGGCTTTCCCCCTGTGTGTGTTCGCTGATGTCTTTGTAGGTCTGATAATTGACTCATGCTCTTCCCATATTCATTGCACTTGAATGGTTTTTCTACTGTGTGTGTTCGCTGGTGATACCTTAATGCTGAAGAGCTGCAAAAACTACTGTCACATTCACTACAATGATAGGGTTTTTGGGTGTGTGTTCGCTGCTGACCTTTTAGGTCTGATAAGTGACTAAAGCTGTTTACACATTAATTGCACTTGAATGGTTTTTCCCCTGTGTGTGTTCGCTTATGTCTTTGAAGGTGTGATAACTGACTAAAGCACTTTGCACATTTACTGCACTTGAATGGTTTTTTCCCCTGTGTGTGTTTGTTGATGTCTTTGAAGGTGTGATAACCGACTAAAGCACTTTGCACATTTACTGCACTTGAATGGTTTTTCCCTTGTGTGTATTCGCTGATGATACCTTAATGCTGAAGAGCTGCAAAAACTATTGTCACATTCACTGCACTTGAATGGTTTTTCTCCTGTGTGAGTTTGCTGATGATTTTGGAGGCTTGATAATTGACTAAAGCACTTTGCACATTCATTGCACTTGAATGGTTTTTCCCCTGTGTGTATTCGCTGATGATTTTGGAGGATTGATAATTGACTAAAGCACTTTGCACATTCACTGCACTTGAATGGTTTTTCCCCTGTGTGTATTCGCTGATGATACCTTAATGCTGAAGAGCTGCAAAAACTATTGTCACATTCACTGCACTTGAATGGTTTTTCTCCTGTGTGAGTTTGCTGATGATTTTGGAGGCTTGATAATTGACTAAAGCACTTTGCACATTCATTGCACTTGAATGGTTTTTCCCCTGTGTGTATTCGCTGATGATACTTTAATGCTGAAGAGCTGCAAAAACTATTGTCACATTCACTGCACTTGAATGGTTTTTCTCCTGTGTGAGTTTGCTGATGATTTTGGAGGCTTGATAATTGACTAAAGCACTTTGCACATTCATTGCACTTGAATGGTTTTTCCCCTGTGTGTATTCGCTGATGATTTTGGAGGCTTGATAATTGACTAAAGCACTTTGCACATTCACTGCACTTGAATGGTTTTTCCCCTGTGTGTATTCGCTGATGATACCTTAATGCTGAAGAGCTGCGAAAACTACTGTCACATTCACTACAATGATAAGGTTTTTCCCCCGTGTGTGTTTGCTGGTGACTTTTTAGGATTGATAACCAACTGAAGCTCTTTGCACACTCACTGCACTTGAATGGTTTTTCTACTGTGTGTGTTCGCTGATGATACCTTAATGCTGAAGAGCTGCAAAAACTATTGTCACATTCACTGCACTTGAATGGTTTTTCTCCTGTGTGAGTTTGCTGATGATTTTGGAGGCTTGATAATTGACTAAAGCACTTTGCACATTCATTGCACTTGAATGGTTTTTCCCCTGTGTGTATTCGCTGATGATTTTGACAGCTTGATAATTGACTAAAGCACTTTGCACATTCACTGCACTTGAATGGTTTTTCCCCTGTGTGTTTTCGCTGATGTATTTGGAGGTTTGATAATTGACTAAAGCACTTTGCACATTCACTGCAATGATATGGCTTTTCCCCCGTGTGTGTACGCTGATGTATCTGTAGGGTTGATAAATGACCAAAGCTCTTTACACATTCACTGCACTTGAATGGCTTTTCCCCTGTGTATGTGTGCTGATGAAGCTTGAGTAGTGATGTCAAACTAAAGCTCTTGCTGTATGTGTTTGATTCTTCTTTCTTGGTTAGTGTTTGTGGATCGGGTATATATTTGTCTACATCCCATGACTGCATTTCCTGATGGGCCGACATGGCTGATAAAGCACTTGTGTTTTTCTCACACACTTTATATGTGTGCAGTATTTTACACGTTTGATTTCTGTTTTAACAATAAAATGCAATAGCCACCAAATATTTGCCACACTCCTAATATGTAGAAGGTGTCTTTGTAGGCGATTGTGCCTTCAGATTGGATTATGGCTATGCACGCTTGCGGGTAAAGATGTATCTTCCTTCTGGCCGGTGCAAATTAGGACAGTCTATTGTATTGTAGATACAAGAACTCCTCTTTCATTTACCTGTCAGTTGTCTGGCTCCGCTCTGTTTTGCTCTTCTCTGGTTACTGGTTTGTCCAGAAAGAGTTTACAATTCTCCTAGAGCACCGAATGATGGCTTGTCATCATTTTATAAAACAGAGCACTGCAGTAATCACATCATACCGATCCCATGATCAAAGCTGGTGTTGGACACTTGTTTATACAGGAGGCGGTTTGTTATTGTTGTTGCCTTAATCTTCCTAAGGTCATATCTTCGTCTTGTGCCATGGAGGTGCACAGCTAAGCCTCTTGCAATCACTGAAATGCCCTTGATGCTTCATCTGGGATCTGTCAGTTTGTGTGCAGGTTCATCTGTCGCCGACTGCGCTGATGTTTTCCTGAATACTGTAGCTCATTATTTCTGCTATTATTGAAGATTTACAGCATTCGCTTCTTTATTGATGGTCATTTCATACATTCGAGGCTTGTTTTCTGTTGGATGTAAAGATATTAAAAATTACTAAATTGAAACATAATGGAATGAGAATTCACAATGTTTAACTGGTTGTAAAAGACATTTCGAGGGAGATTTACCAAATCTCCACACAATGTAGTGCAGCCCTCCCCCCGCGAGGCTGCGCTGCGTTGCGCGACAGGAAGGGAACAGGAGAGCACCACATTTTCAAAGATATGGCTCTCTCCTTCCCTTTCCCTTGCAACGGCACTAATTACAGTAGACTCACACACACACACACACCCTAGCATGCACACACCATAGCACCAGAGTGCTAGGGTGTGTGTGTGTGTGTGAGTCCAGCATCGGTTTTGTACAGGAAGGACAACCTTCCTGTATAAAATATTGTGTCAGACACGAGGGAAGGCTTTTCCCACTTTGTATGTGTGTTGTGCAGTGCAGCACGCATGCAAAGTCAGAAAAGGAAGGAGAAATTAAATCATTTCTCCTTCCTTGTGTCTAGTTTAAAAGGGTGCAGTTTTCACACGATAAACGCAATCTACTGTATTTGGTAAAATTAAAAATACCTTCACCAAACTTAGTGTATTATTTATTCCTTCATACCGACTGTTGGTTATTCCTACTATTTCTGATACCCAGGTTTAGAAGGGTTATTTGGGTATATCCCTGTTGGTTTTGAATTACTGTAGTGTAGTTCCTATATTCCCAATAGGTTCTGCGCATTGGAATAATATATCCTATAGATTAGACGTAGGACTGAGGTCGACTAGGTCTCTATTGAATATACTAAACTTAATAGTGAGTGCCAGCTAGCTCAGAGGTCACTAGAAACTTTCTCGAATTCCCAAGAAGGGATTAGTTTCTGACAACCGCATAAACATGACAACTTTGTTTCCCAAGAATAAGAAACATATCTCAAGTAGATAGTCAAACTGCTCCAAACCACTGTGTCTTGCTAGAGCAAGTGGAGGTATATTTATACCTTGAAGGTGTATAGGAATGCCATAGTTTGACATAAAGTCGGGCATAATAACGTCAGAAAAGAACCCCTAGGGAATAGTTGTTCTTTGGAAAGTACATGAGTTCTTGGACAAATCAATATTCGAGCAAGGGGAAGTTCTCTAACTGCTTAAGCCGATTTTCCAAAAAATCGTTGTGACGTTTGGTACGGGTAGAAGTAGCCATGCCTGTATTTGGTCTGCATGGGCTATGTCTAAATAAGGACTTGATTTCTATGCCTATATAAGGGCAATGTGAATCGTACCTATATAAGGGCAAAAATCGGGAAAATTCACTCGGAGCCTAAAACGCCACACAACACCCACTCCACTTTATTATGTACGACATTACTAAGTTCTAATCACATAAAACATATCTAAACATGATGTGTTAAAACCCACCCAAAAAAACATAAAATTTCATTGGCTGTACATGAAATAGAGCATTTGTGCTGTACGCATTTTAAAGCAATGTTTCATTCAAAGCATATATTTTTGACATTTGAAAATGCTATCCGAATGAATCATGAAAATACATTTATGAAATGGCTCTTCAATACAGAAAAGAAGTCGAGCAGATTATATGAACTGTTTGTATGAGGACAAGGTCAAATATTGTCTCTTGGAAGTCTATCAAAGAAATCTAGTTCTCCATGAATAGTTCTTCTTTAAGCAGATTACTTGGTGCCAAAAAATGAAAAAATAAGAATTTGGAAAAACAAAAATTATTCACAGAAAAAATAGAGTCCCAAAGTTAGAACTTTGTTTTGAAAAATGAAGGTCAAATTCAGAGTCTCTCAGAACACTGCCTGCCAAATCAAAAGTCAGTGTTAGGGCTTGGAGAAAACATCAAGTCTTCTAAGTCTGTAAAGAATTTGTCTACCATTGTAGGTGAAAGTTGTATTACCTCATTAAGCAGATTAACTGCACATAGATGTGAACCATCACCGTCAGCGTCGGTCGCTTTAGCAATGTTCGAAGTAGATGGTACCTGTGCGCCTGTTGTTCCTCGTACCTCACCTTTAGCATGTTGCATCTGTGAGATCTCAATGAATGCCTTCATCAGGATTGGTAGCCGCTGGGGATAACACAGTGCATGAGCCGTTACTGGTCCAAGCAAAGTATCAACTTCAATTAGCATGACTGATGGGAGTGTCAGACAGATGTCTAGCACCCATTCCTCTCCACATAACAGGCATCGTAGAACAGGTAAGATGCAATCTTGCCATATTGGTCTGAATGATAGAAACCATGTGGTACTCAATTCTCTTAAACAAGTTAATCCCATAATTTGGATATGCGCTCACAACACCTCATCGCCAGAAGAGTGTTCTCCAAGGTGATCTGGGCATTGTCGGTGAGTTGGCTTGCCATATCGGAGCAGAAGGAGCAAAAATAGTACCCCTGCTGCGAGCCCCAAAACGAGAGGCAGTCTGGCAAACACCGAGGGCACGAAGTTTGGAAATATGCCTAGGACAGCTTGAAAAAGTGCTAACAGTCCCGAAAAAAACTGTCTTAAATACATGTACAATACCACTCACATCAGACATGTTTAAGATATGACCTAACATTTCCGAGAAATGTTTAGGGCAGTTTGTTGTTAAAAGGGCATGTATATCTGCAGAAGTCCTTGCAACTTGCAGAATAATACGTCTCTTTGGCCGAGGTCAGTGGCACAGTTTTCTGTAAAAGAATGGCTTTCAGTCTGGTTAAAGTATCAATTCGCATAGAAGAGATGTTCAGTGACGGCCATAACGGCGACTCCCCGTCTGTCTTTGTTTTAGGAAACAATACTTGCATACAGCAAGTGACCCTGTCTGACACAGTTACGAGATAGGCTATTCCTGGCAACATGCCACAGCAGCTGTGATCATTCAACACAATATAACTTCCATTAGAAAGTTGCCTAAAAATTGGATCAATCACCGAAGCTGGTGAACCTTGCAGGTGGCAGGATAAGTTATTTGTGGAACCATCGCAGGCCCTGTGCAAATTAATATCCCGACATATAAGTGAACCGCATAGTGCATTTTCCCAACCTGGGTGCATGGGTAGACTCGGACCTTACGTTCGAACCTCAGATCATACGTGTGGTGGGGACTTGCTTTGGTGTCCTCAAAGGTCTACGCAAAACTATGGACCTTCTCCCTATAGAAGCTGGAGGACGCTGGTGCACGCTTTTGTCACCTCGCGATTAGATTATGGCAACTTACTGTATTTAGGTGCCACGGTCAGGAGTCTTGACCGGTTGCAGATGTTGCAAAATGCAGCGGCTCGTTTGGTACTTAGGCTCCCTAGAAGGGCCGCTTCAAAAAGGGCCCGGGTTGCTCTTCACTGACTTCCTGTCAGGAAGAGAATTGTGTTTAAGGCCCTCTGTACGTGCCACCGGATCATTCAAGGCATGGGGCCTAGGCACCTGCAGAACCTCATCACTATCTACAGGCCCGTCCGGTCCCTTAGATCCACTGGAACTGGCCTGCTGGTGATCTCTAAAGTCAAGAAGGCCCGAATGGGTGGCAGATCTTTCCGGCTCTTGGCAGCTAGGAGCTGGAACGAACTCCCGCCTGAGCTTCGGTTGGAACCCTCTGAGACCAGGTTCAGAAGAGAGCTCAAAACACACCTGTTCCTTCACTAAAGAGCCTGGGCGCCTGAGTCTGGGTAGGGGGCTCTGAGATTCTCACTCACCACAGCGCAGGGACACGCCGGTGGGCATAACCAGGCGCTTTACAAGCTTCCCTATTATTATTATTATTATTTGTACCACTAAGAAACACTTCTTTCCCCCACTCCAACATCTGTGTGTATAAGGTAAATCCTAGGATGTCTTGATATATTCTTTATTCAACCTTTCATATAGTCCTGCTGGTATATGTTTTAAGCAATACTGAAAATGGAAAATCGTCATAGGCAGAGTAATTGTACCATGTATTATCCATTCTGTCGCTGGTTTCTCAGAAACAGTTCATAGCAATCTTTCCAGTTTTTCAGTGCTCAGCACCGTATTTTCTGTGCCCCTCTGTGCCAGTGTGATTCGTTTATCTGTAAGGTCAAATTCAGAAAACAATGACGTGGTGTTGATTCGACGCCAAGGCACATAGCCTGAACAAAGGTTTTGCTACGTCCAGCCCAGTAGCATTATAGAACGCAATTGTGATTGACCAAGTTGCAACATGACTAAGTCCTGTTCTATTATGTCTATGGCAGAGGATAGTATGCAGTCCAAAGAATATATACTGGATGACAGAGTCATTAACCCATTGTCAACTACAGAGAGAGATTTCTCTAAGATAATACGATCAATTTCTGGAATACGTTCTGCAGACTCTGCTTGCGTAATCTTCCATGCTTCATTATAAGCAGCTTAGATACCGGCGTATATGAAACATTTATGACACAGTTTAGTAGGTCCTTGTAAGAAGTCCCTTATATCAATGCCATCTTTAAGTAAAGATAAGTGTTGTTTCACTTCCTTTAGTGTAGATCTGTGTAGCCACTCAAGGCGCAGTTTTCCCACACTGTACGATGTTACTATCCCTGGATGTTGTCTCTGGATATATCTTGGATCTGGCCTAGTGAATGCGAACCCTTGTGTCTTTTTCTGAAAACTATCTTGACAGTTGTTTGTGTCTGTGGGCCAGATTACCCATTTTTTTCCAAGTAGGATCTGTTCGGTTTTGAAGAAAAATAGTATGTACGTCGACCACCCCTTCTGTAGTGTTTTTACTATCAGGTGTCAGTGTAGGTATGAACAGATTGTTTAAATCTTTTATCTTGGCTAACCCAAGACAAGATGTCCCTGAAAGGGAAGTCATCTGCAAACAAATAGCCACACAATTCAATCAAAGTGTTATTAAGATACATGGCATTCCAAAGGTTTTGATCACAGATCGTGGATCTCAAATTCTATCCTATTTTTGGAAGGCTTACACAAGGGGTTTGGGAATTGAGACACGTTATTCAACGAGTTTTCATTCATAAACAGATGGTCAAACTGAAAGGGCCAATCAAGAGTTAGAAAAGTATCTCAGACTGTTTCTCTTGGATCAAGAGGGAGAGTGGCTTGATCGAGTTTGCACATAATAATGCTAAGAATGCCTCTACTGGTTTTTCCCCTTTCTACTTGTATTATGGAAGGCATCCAAATACTATGGCTTCCTCTCAAGAAGTGCCGGTGCCTGTAGCACAAAACTTTGTACAGCATCTTAGCAAGGTACACGAGTCTGCCACCAAGAACTTAATGAAAGCTAAGGAACGCTACAAGCAAAGTGCAGATAAAAAAAGAAGACCAGAACCAGATTTAAGTAAAGGGGACAGGGTTTGTTTAAGCACAAGAAACCTAAAGCTTAAAGGAAATAGAAAGTTTCAACCCCGATTAATAGATCCATTTCTTGTGGAGCAAGTAGTGAATCCAATGACTTTCAAACTAAAACTACCACCACAGCTACAAATACACCCAGGGTTTCATTTTTCTCCTCTTAAAAAGGTTTCACCCCATTTGAAAGAATTGAGAAACAGAGAACCTATTTTAGTGGAAGGACAAGAAGAATTTGAAGTTAAAACAATCCTAGTTTCAAAGTCCATTTAAGGGAAAATCTTCTATCTTGTAGACTGGAAGGGTTTTGGCCCAGAGGATAGGTCAAGGGTGGAACAATCAGATGCTCATGCTCCCCGATTAAGTAAGATTTTTCGCTCGTAAACTCCTCACAAACCTCAGCCCGGAGGCTAAACCTTGCGAGGGGTTACTGTCAGGGTGCAGGAAAAAGGAATCAAAGCTCTTCATTGTCCCGCAGTTGCGGGTCTAGTCCTGTTGTCCTAGACACGGGCGCGAGGTCTAGACAAGCTGTGAAGTGCGCCGGTTGATTTTAGAACCACGCACTCACCAACGGATTTTCTGTAGTCTAGTTAGATAGAAATAGTGCAGTTTTGTGCCAGGCTTTGACGCAGGTTAGAGCGCTTTGGTGCGTCAGTTAGTTAGGTAATTTAGAACTAGAGAGAAATACCAATTTAAAGTAAATAGAAAAAAATATATAAATAGAAGAATTAATACTTACCCATTGAATACTTCAGTTCCCGATTTCTTCGTTGCTTGGTTGAGGGCAGAGCCTCCAGAAGGTTCCTAAGGGAGAAGTAACAAGAATTCAGAAGATAAGAAAGTAAGAAAGTAAGGCAGAGAGTGAATGAATGAATGAGTGAAAAAGAATAAATGAACTCACAGAGTTAAAGGGTGCTAAAATGTTATTTATAATGCAGGTTACCAAAGGATAAAATACTTATATTGTAGAATAGAAGAGGAGCAAAAGCCATAGGCACTCTGGGTAAGGAAATAGAGAGAGAGTATGAAAGTGGAGAAGGAATTGAAGGAAAATAGTAATGGTGTGCTTTTCTTTTACAGTGTTTTCCACTCATGTTTAAAGAAAGAGAGGGAGTAAGAAAGGAATAAATCGGAGTATGGCAGAAAGGAAGAAGTAGAGTGGAAGAGCCAGAAGGTCAGGCAGTCTCTTCTCTGTCCCCATTACCCTTTCCTCCAGCTGGGTTCGCACCGCCACTAGTTAACTCTTCAGTTGGTGGCTGTGGGAAAACCAGTGGTGGAATTTGGAAAATCTCATTGTTCTGCTCCTGGGAGTGTCTGCACTGTCAGTAAACACAGCCCTTGGCAACAGGCCTCACCTCCTCTGCACCCCCTGGACAGGCCTCACCTCCTCTGCACCCCCTTAGACAGGATTCATCTCCTCTGCACCACCTTGGACAGGACTCTCCTCCTCTGCAACACCTTAAACAGGCTCACCTCCTCATGCTCAGCTCCTCTTCTCCCCAGGACTGGCCTCACCTCCTCTGCACACCTAGACTGGCCTCACCAACTCTGGACCCCCTGGACAGGCTAACCTCATCTGCACCCCCTGGACAGGCATCACCAAATCTGGACCCCCTGGACAGGCCTAACCTTGTCTGCACCCCCTGGATAGGCCTCACCTCCCCAGCTCCCGCTGAGAGGCATCTTCCCTGCACCCCTCAGGACAGGCCTCACCTCCTCTGCACACCTAGACTGGCCTCACCAACTCTGGACCCCCTGGACAGGCTAACCTCATATGCACCCCCTGGATAGGCCTCACCTCCCCAGCTCCCTCTGGAGAGGCATCTTCCCTGCACCCCTGGACAGGCCTCTCCTCCTCTGTACCCCAGGACAGGCCTACCTCCTGTGAACCCTGATGGAGCGAGCTGGAGTTACAAAACTTTGTATACCCCTCGTGAAGTCATTACCTCATAATAGTAATCTTTATTAATTGTGTGAAGTGGTTTAACTAATCAACAAGAGTATAATGTGCAAACACAAATACACGTGGGAGTACTAATCTGCTTGAATGGCAAGATATAACTGACTAATCAATGTTGTTGTCATGTTGTGAGACTAATGCAAAAGTTTCGAAATAATAAAAACGGCATGAATGTGCTTTTGTCTATGTAATTGTGGCATCGAGAAAAAGGATAAGTGAGTTTAAAACGCGTACATGTCGCTTATTTGCTAGGTAACAATTAACAGGGAAACCTTAGTAAGGGGGGAGGTAAACAGAAAGGCTAAATTTCTATAATTAACGTTTATTTGTGTTTATTTCTATGATAGTTCCCGTTTTGGCCTGTGAGGCCTACACACAAAATCGCTGCAGTACCAAACTGCGAGTGAGAGCCGGAATGCGCATGTGCGCTTTTAGCAGGATTGAATGCGAGCTGCCTGAGCCTGCAAGGGAGTCAGTTCAAGGACAGACTGCCCTGGAAACCCTGTTGGCTGCCAAAAATCTTTTCGCTTCACCATTGTATAACGTGGGAATTGTCGGCTATATTGCGAGTTGCAGACATGACTGTGAAGGACACTGACAAAGACAATAGCTTCTTTAAGATCTGCTGAAACTGCACAAGTTGAATTTTGTAACGATGAGTTGATGCTCATCCACCCTCGGAATTGTCCAATCAAATTTCGAGTTTTCGATGATAGATACTTTTATTTAGATAGGGTTAGAGAAAATAGTGTATAAAAACCCCTGATTTTACTTAAGAAAAAACCCTTTCTCGATTTCCTCCTGAGATGCTGTCGGACTGCTGATTGAATTCTAATGCGTATGGATTTTGTTATTTTTTCTTAATTTTTGGACTTGATTTGAAGTAGAGCTCTGTAGGTAAGGAAGGTTGTTAGGAACATAGAGAATAAATTTTTGGGAACTATTTGTCTTTGCTAAATCATGTCCTTTGCTTTAATAATAAATGTATATTTCAAATTTTTCTGAAATAAATGTATTTGAACTAAATCTTTGCTTACATTTTGAATATAGAAATAAAATTAAAGAATACATTGATGGACATGTTAATCCTATAGTAAAATAAAATTTGGTTAAATGGAGAATTAAGCTGGTCTTGTATTTTCCTACGCCTAATTTTTTACTAGCTGATCCATCACCTGGCGTGTCTAATCCATTGTCTTGTTAATAAAACCATGGTAAAATACATTTAAACTGCAGTTGTAAATAGTATAAATATTTAGATTTGGTTTAGGCACTCCACTATGATACAGCCGCTCGCCTTTGAATCTCACTGATCCATGAAGTAGCGTGAATGTGTTTTATGAGTAGCTCGCAGTGTTATGGGCCCCACTGTAGAGAAAATGAATGATTTGGTACTTCAGGGAAAGGTGGATAAGTTTTAGAAATCATTTCCGGAGGAGCGCTGCATCAACCCCCTAGACAGGCCTCACCTCCTCTGCCCCCAGGGCAGGCCTCACCTCCTCTGCTCCTCCTGGACAGGCCTCCCCTCCATTGCTCAACCTGGACAGGCCTCACCTCCTCTGCTCCCAGGACAGGCCTCACCTCCTCTGCTCCTCCTGGACAGGCCTCACCTCCACTGCTCAACCTGGACAGGCCTCACCTCCTCTACTCCCCCAGGACGGACCTCACCTCCTCTCCTCCCCTGGACAGGCCTCACCTCCTCTGCCCCCAGGACAGGCCTCACCTCCTCTGCTCCTCCTGGACAAGCCTCACCTCCACTGCTCAACCTGGACAGGACTCACCTCCTCTGCTCCCCCAGGACAGGCCTCACCTCCTCTCCTCCCCATGGACAGGACTCTCCTCCTCTGCAACCTCTCACCCCAAAAAGGACATGCCTCACCTCCTTGGCACCCTTTGGACAAGCCTCACCTCCTCTGCAAACCTGAACAGGCCTCACCTCCTCTGCGCCCCAGGGACAGGACTCACCTTATCTGGACCCGCTACACAGGCCTCCTCACCTCTGCAGCCCCCCCGGACAGGCCTCACCTCTTCTGCACCCCTCTGGACAGGCCTCACCTCCTCTGCAACACCTGACAGGCCACACCTCCTCTGCATCCATGGACAGGCCTCTCCTCCTCTGCACCCCTAGACAGGCCTCACCTCCTCTGCACCCCTGGAAAGGCCTCTCCTCCTCTGCAACCCTGGAAAGGCCTCTCCTCCTCTGCAACCCTGGACAGGCCTCACCTGCTCTGCACCACTGGACAGGCCTCAATCCCTCTGCACCCCTGGACAGGCCTCACTTCCTCTGCACCACTGGACAGGCCTCACCTCTTCTGCACCCCTGGACAGGCATCACTTTCTCTTCACCCCTGGACAGGCCTCACCTCCTCTGCACCCCTGGACAGGCTTCTCGGTGAAGGATTCTCATTAAGGACAGAGGTGCCCAGAATTCATTCCACCCCATACAGCGCCTCTGAATCCACCCTGAGTCTAGGGGCGCTGTGCACAGGCCAGAAGAAAGACACTGCTCCCCTGGACAGGCCTCTCCTCCTCTGCACCACTGGACAGACCTCACCTCCTCTTCACCCCTAGACAGGCCTCACCTGCTCTGAACCCCTGGACAGGCCTCGCTTCCTCTGTACCCCTGGACAAGCCTCACCTCCTCTGCACCCCTAGACAGGCCTCACCTGCTCTGAACGCCTGGACAGGCCTCGCTTCGTCTGCACCTCTGGACAGGCCTCACCTCCTCTGCACCCCTGGACAGGCCTCTCCTCCTCTGCACCCCTGGACAGGCCTCAGTTCCTCTGCATCCACAGACAGGTCTCAGCTCCTCTGCACCTCCTAGACAGGCCTCTCCTCGTCTGACTCCCCGGACAGGCCTCACCTCCTCTGCACCCCAGGACAGGCGTCTCCTCCTCTGCACCCGTGGACAGGCCTCTCCTCTGCAACCCTGGATAGGCCTCACCTCCTCTGCACCTCTGGAAAGGCCTCAGCTCCTCTGCACCTCCTAGACAGGCCTCTCCTCGTCTGACTCCTTGGACAGGCCTCACCTCCTCTGCACCCCTGGACAGGCATCTCCTCCTCTGCACCCCTGGAAAGGCCTTTCCTCCTCTGCACCTCTGGACAGGCCTCTCCTCCTCTGCACCCCTGGAAAGGGCTCACCTCCTCTGCACACCTTGACAGGCCTCACCTCCTCTGCACCCCCTGGACAGGCCTCACCTTCTCTGCACCACCTGTGCAGGCCTCACCTTCTCTGACCCTTGAACTGCCCTCACCTTCTCTTCTCCCCTGGACAGGCCTCACCTCCTCTGCACCCCCTGGACAGGCCTCACCTCCTCTGCACTCCTGGACAGGCCTCACCGCCTCTGCTCCTCCTGGACAGGCCTCCGCTCCATTGCTCAACCTGGACAGGCCTCACCTCCTCTACTACCCCAGGACAGACCTCACCTCCTCTCCTCCCCCTGGACAGGCCTCACCTCCTCTGCCCCCAGGACAGGCCTCACCTCCTCTGCTCCTCCTGGACAGGCCTCACCTCCACTGCTCAACCTGGACAGGCCTCACCTACACTAATTCCCCAGGACGGACCTCACCTCCTCTCCTCCCCCTGGACAGGCCTCACCTCCTCTGCCCCCAGGACAGGCCTCACCTCCTCTGCTCCTCCTGGACAGGCCTCACCTCCACTGCTCAACCTGGACAGGACTCACCTCCTCTGCTCCCCCAGGACAGGCATCACCTCCTCTCCTCCCCCTGGACAGGCCTCACCTCCTCTCCTCCCCCTGGACAGGACTCTCCTCCTCTGCAACCCCTCACCCCAAAACGGACATGCCTCACCTCCTTGGCACCCTTTGGACAAGCCTCACCTCCTCGGCAAACCTGAACAGGCCTCACCTCCTCTGCGCCCCAGGGACAGGACTCACCTTATCTGGACCCGCTACACAGACCTCCTCACCTCTGCACCCCCCTGGACAGGCCTCACCTCCTCTGCACCCCTCTGGACAGGCCTCACCTCCTCTGCAACACCTGACAGGGCACACCTCCTCTGCACCCATGGACAGGCCTCTCCTCCTCTGCACCCCTGGACAGGCCTCTCCTCCTCTGCAACCCTGGACAGGCCTCACCTCCTCTGCACCCCTGGACAGGCCTCTTGGTGAAGGATTCTCATTAAGGACAGAGGAGCCCAGAGTTCATTCCACCCCATAGAGCGCCTCTGAATCCACCCTGAGTCTAGGGGCGCTATGCACAGGCCAGAAGAAAGACACTGCTCCCCTGGACAGGCCTCTCCTCCTCTGCACCACTGGACAGACCTCACCTCCTCTTCACCCCTAGACAGGCCTCACCTGCTCTGCACCCCTGGAAGGCCTCGCTTCCTCTGCACCCCTGGACAGGCCTCTCCTCCTCTGCACCCCTAGACAGGCCTCACCTGCTCTGCACCCCTGGACAGGCCTCGCCTCCTCTGCTCCCCTGGACAGGCCTCACCTCCTCTGCACCCCTGGACAGGCCTCTCCTCCTCTGCACCCCTGGACAGGCCTCAGCTCCTCTGCATCCGCGGACAGGTCTCAGCTCCTCTGCACCTCCTAGACAGGCCTCTCCTCGTCTGCACCCCAGGACAGTCATCTCCTCCTCTGCACCCGTGGACAGGCCTCTCCTCCTCTGCAACCCTGGACAGGCCTCACCTCCTCTGCACCTCTGGACAGGCCTCAGCTCCTCTGCACCTCCTAGACAGGCCTCTCCTCGTCTGACTCCCTGGACAGGCCTCACCTCCTCTGCACCCCTGGACAGGAATCTCCTCCTCTGCACCCCTGGACAGGCCTCTCCTCCTCTGCACCTCTGGACAGGCCTCTCCTCCTCTGCACCCCTGGAGAGGCCTCTCCTCCTCTGCACCCCTGGACAGGCCTCACCTCCTCTGCACACCTTGACAGGCCTCACCTCCTCTGCACCCCCTGGACAGGTGTGGTAAATATAATTTACCGTATTGTTTTTCCATATAATTACAGACAGGTAAAAGAATAGCTCAATCAAATGAGAGGCAGAGTCCGTGGTATCTGAGTCATACGGGCTTTAATCGGGATGGCTCGAGCCATGGAAATCAGTTCCATCAATACAAGGGTTCGGGGGTATATGCAATGATGGCAAAAAGATGTCAACGATTTATTAACAGTAAATGACATATATAGTAAAACTGTATAATGGCGATGGATACAGTAGGCGTGACAAGTGAAACGAGTAAGATAAGAACACATGTGCGTAGCAGAAAGGCGTGTACAGGGGTGTGCATGGAGGCGTGTGCTGGAAACGTCACAGAAAAGTGTCATAAGTGGGTGGGTGCGTAGAGGATTTTGCGGAGTCAGCTGAAACCTATGACCTGGGTGCGCGCGCAGTTAGTATGACGTGTGATTGACGTGTATCTGGGGAAAACTAGGGGTCTGACATTTAGTACTAGTAGAGGAGACAGAAGCTGGGCATGTCAGATCAACCTGTTCCTATAACATATCTGATATCTTGTGTTTGGGGGATGTAATCTGAAGTAAAAGGTCTCTCGGGCAGAGGCTATTCTATACTGAATGCATATGTGTCTAGGTGCAATGTGCGGGGCCATGGGCCTACCATGGTAACGGGAGCAATGAATTACATGAAGGAGACAGGAAGGCTTGGCCCTTTGCTCTGCAGCCGGGGAGCTGTTTACCTATTTCACTAGACTGGAATGTGTTTTCGAAGAGGCTGAACTGGCTAAGCTGATAACTTGAAGGCAAAACACTGTTCTGGCAGGCAGGCCAGGCCGAGCCAGGCACCGCTTCGCTTGGCAGGAAGTAAGGCAGAGGTCAGGGATGCATCTCCATGCTGCAGCTTTCAGAGGCAGAGACAGAAGTGGTTCGAGGGCAGAAATCAGGGCCTAGCTAGGCAGAGCCAGGAAAAACGTGAAAGTGCACCATGTAAAGACGTTGGCAAGGCATACTTAGGAACTGAATTATCGATCCATTCATGGTGGATCTGATAGAGGACATGTTAACGTTGGACGCAAATGTATTTGCGTCTTCAGATTCGGTTGTGGAGGGAAGTTACATGCACTTTAAACTCGTACATGGAGACGTTGGGGTACACGTTAGGGGACATACCCGACCATAAAAATTTCAATTACCTCATTCCCTCCTTGTCCCCTACGGACCCATTAAGATATATCAATCTTCATGAGACCATCTATCTGTTCATATAACATCATCTGTTCTTCTTTCTTTATTCGGGAATGGGAACGTGAACTTGAGTGGGGAACACAAGCTGTGGCGCACAAGCCGCAAATCGCTGGCCCACATTGTAGACATAGACAACAACTGAATACTATGGCCAATATAATTCCTAGGAATGACAGTAGCTTCCATCCCCAGGCTGATATTACACTCCAGAGCCAACCGGACCAAGTCCAGGAGCCTGGATTCTGATGTATCTGATGGGCAATTTCGTGAAGTCTGGTGATAGCCTTATATACTGATGGCGCGTTATTAGGAATAAACACGCAACAATTGGATCCGATGACTCTACAAGCTCCGCCCCTATCGGCCAGGATGACGTCAAGGACAAGGCGGTTCTGAAGAACAACAAGTCTCATCGCAGACTGCTCCTCTGTTAAGTTGCCCAAAGCGGAAGTAGTCTCATTCACTACTGCTTCGAGGATTCTGGTTAATTTGCGTATCAGTTTACTATTTGAGACAGTGCCTAGATAAGGAAAGAATCCTTTATTGAAATCTGTATATTGTTCCCATGTAGTTTCAGTCTGATCAACAATTGGGAGATCTCTCTTGTATCTAACGAGATCAAGGCGGGAATTCCTGTGATAATCAGATGGGGCTAGAAAAACTGGTGGCAATAGGAATGCAATAAAACAAGTACCATCCCAGTCTAAAGGTAAACGTACATATGCTGTCTGACCACATATAAAATAGGAATGTCGGGAAGCTTTGAATGTAGACTTGCCACAGTAGTACAGTCACTATGACCTAGATGTACTGAACCATTCTTTCTGACACATAATACACCTTTTGCTGGTAAAACTGATATAGATGGCAAGTCGGGACTAGTCTCGGACTGAACATTTAGGATCATGAGGTTAAGTGTAAAATTGCCTAATCCATATACTTCATTTTCTAAATCGGTCCCTGTCATTTGGGGAAGACCTTCTTCGTTTGGGAAACATGCTTTATTCATGACTGTGTTCAGATTTCCCCATATCCAATTGCCTTGGGAAACTCTGGATTCAGTGTCTAAAGAAGATATTAAACTAAACCATGCACCACAGGAACCATTATGTGTAAACGGGTAAGGAAAGAGGGGCAGAGCTCCCTTGTAGTTCTGATAGGGAGGGAGTCGGCCACATATCCAACAATTAGTAGCGTTGTTGATCTGGTGAGAATGGTGTAACATACGGATGAATGTATTGTTGCGCAGCGCAAGTCGATAAGACAATTCGTGTGGAGGCAGGGCACTAAACGTGTGCTCTGCAGTGTCATTAGAAAAAGAATGTGCAATAGGAAAGAACACATATAACATCCAACTAATGCAGATTAATGTAAGACTCAGAAAAAACATAATAAGTAACGTGCAGATACAACGGCTTCGGAGATTTTTACAATAATTTAGTTTCTTGATCTCCTGTCTATCTCTCTCTCTATTGGGGTCTATCTTATACATGTCAAGAAACTGTCTAACCGCTTCACCCAGGAGGGGACTTAAACAATTAAACTGTCTGACTTACTAGACCTCAATTTGAATCTGTACTCCTGCTGAGGAGTTTTCTCTAACAGGGGGAGTTTAGTATCAGTGTCTGGAATGCGGCAGTCCTGGGAATCGGTCTTTGGCGGAAGTCCATAAAATTTTTTCACATGGCTCGAGTGGAGCCAGCCTTTTCTTCCTTCTAATTTCACCGCAGTCCTTGTAGTCAACAAAACGATCTTCGGCTCTTTCCAGCGGGGCTCCAGAGGGCTTGACCGATCAAAATTGAGGACTACGACGACATCTCCTGGGACCAGCTCATGCGGTTTCACCTCGGTGTTGTCTGGGAAGGCTGCCGCGACCTGTGAACGACATGATAGTAGTGCAGACATCAAGGAGGCAAGGTAATCTGTCAGCATAGTACTGTCAACATCAGTTATTGTTCGTGGCATAGGCGTCCCCCACATATTAGGAGGCCTACCAAAGACCACCTCATACGGGCATAGCCCTGTCCTAGAATGAGCTACCATTCGCATATAAAAGAGGGCAACCGGTAAAGCTACTATCCAATCTACGCCTTTCTCTTTACACACTTTGGCAAGACGGGTTTTCAGAGTCTGATTGTGTCTCTCCACGAGACCTGCTGCCTCGGGATGTCGAACACAGTGGAACTTCCATTGATAACCTAACAGAAGTGAAACCTGCTTTATGAGTTCGGACGAGAATGGCTGACCGTTATCTGAATACACGACACGGGGCAAACCGTACCGTAGGAAGAACTCACGAACCAACTGCTTGGCAGTGGTCGGGGCAGTGTAATCTGGGACGGGATATGCTTCTGTCCATCTCGACAGGGCACATACGACTACGAGGACATACTTGAATCCCCGGCATCTGTCCATCTGGATATAATCCATCTGGAGGACTTCAAAAGGATGGTCGGGAGGATGAAATCCATCTCGTTCCACGGGAATACCTTTTCCTGGATTGAACTGACAACAGATCATGCAGGTACGCACTTTCTGTTTTGCTGCTGCTCGTAAATGCTTGTTGAACCAGAGGTTCTGTAAACTGTCTAACATGGCTTTCTCTCCTAAATGTGCTGGACTATGTGCTGTGTTGATGATAACTTGAACCATAGAGTCGGGGAGAAACCATGTGGTCTTTCCCCTCGTCATCCATCCCTGTTCTGTCTGGACCCCTCCTTGTTCAGCCCATTTCTTTATTTCATCTGGAGTAGCATGTGTCTGTATGTCGATGACATCTTGTGTAGGATCTCTAACTGTCATGCAATGTGTCAGTGAAGATACGTCAGTCTTTGTCATATCAATTGTATGAGTATGAGTCAGTGCTGTATGTTTCGCTGTCCGATCTGCCAGGTCGTTACCCTGGGAAATAGTGTCTGTAACCTTTGTATGTGCTTTGCACTTCATGATGGCTATGGCTGTAGGCAAATGTATCGCCTCTAACAGAGCTTGAATGAGGGGACCATGCTGGATTTTGGCTCCGTGAGAGGTCAAGAAACCTCTTTCTTGCCAGAGAACACCGAAATCGTGCACGACTCCAAATGCATAACGTGAATCTGTGTATATGTTTACTTTAAGGTTCTTGGCTCGTATACAGGCTTGGGTCAGAGCAATGAGCTCTGCTGCTTGAGCTGACAAGGTGTCAATGCGGTGCGTTTCTATGACTTTAGTTTCAGTGGTCACTGCATATGCGGCCACTAATTCTCCTGTACTTGTTCTCATACATGAACCATCCACATAAAGTGTCAGGTCTGGATCGGGTAATGCAACATCTGTCAAGTCTTGTCTGGGCTTCGTAATTGTGTTAATGACATCCACGCAGTCATGTGGAGTAGGATCTGTTGTGCTTGATGGTAAAAGTGTAGCAGGATTCAGTGTATTGCAGCGTCTGATTTCTATGTGTGGTTGAAACAATGTTAATTCATAACCTGTCAATCGTGCTATAGTCAAGTGCTGAGTCTGTGTTCTGTTTAGGAGAACTTCCACAGAGTGTGGAACCTGTACTGTCAATTGATGTCCCAATACAATGGAATCACTTTGTCTGATTGCTAGAGCTGTTGCTGCAACTGATTTCAAGCATGCAGGCAAGGCCTGGGCTACTGGATCCAATGTACTCGAAAAATAAGCACACGGTCTGTGTTTGTCTGCTTGAACCTGAGTGAGAACCGATAACGCTGTGCCATCGCGTTCTGTGACAAAAAGTGTAAAAGGTTTGCTGTAACATGGTGTTGCTAAAACAGGTGCTTGACATAAGGCTTTCTTTAATTCGTCAAAAGCTTGTGTATGTTCCTGAGTCCAAGGGAGCATAGTCGAAGACGCTGCCTCCTGTGTTGTCAACTGTATGAGTGGTTTAGCTAGATATGCATATTGAGGAATCCATTGTCTGCAATAAGAAGTGAGTCCAATAAAGGCTCGTACTTCCTTCTGTGTCTTGGGTTGCGGAAGATGTGCAATTAACTGGATACGATCAGGTGTCAGCTGCCTACCCCACTTGGACAGCAAGTGCCCAAGGTACACCACTTGCTGGGCACAGAATTGTAACTTTGAAGGAGACACCTTGTGTCCCTTGTCTGCCAGGAAATACAAGACTGTCAGTGATGCATGTTCACATTCTTGTTCACTTCGGGCGGTGATCAATAGATCATCGACGTACTGGAGTAGGGCATTGTTGGCAGGCATGTGAATACTGTCAAGTTGTCGTTTCAATGCTTGGATGTAGATGCTGGGACTTTCTGTGAATCCTTGAGGGGCGCGTGCAAATTTGAAGCTACGGCCATTTAAACAGAATCCGAAAAGGTACTGGCTTTCCGGGTCAATGGGGGACACTAAAGAAGGCGTTCTTGAGATCGATTACAGTAAAGAACGTCGCCTCTGAATCAATAGCTGTCAATAGTGACGAAATGTCTGGGACCACTGGGTACTGCGGTACAATGCAATTATTTAACTCTCGCAAATCGATCACTAATCGATAGACTGGAGGTGCATTCGGATCAGTGCGTTTAAGAATCGGAATGATAGGGGAATTACAAATATTTGAGTCGGTTTCTACAACCACTCCTTGTGCAATGAGCTCGTCAATGATTTTCAGTAAAGCCACTACAGCATCAGGTGGTAACTTGTATTGTCGGATTCGTGGTAGTACAACTCCTGGCTTGAGTGTGACACGGTATGGTGTAATGTGCATACAACCTACATCAGTTGGGCCTTGTGCCCACAAATGTGCAGGAACATTCTGTAACCTGGGATCAAAATCTCTCAACACATAATGTCCCTTAAAATCACAAAGGAACAGCCTTACTCCTTCCGGAGAACAACAAATTACAGCTCCTAGAGCTTTCAGTGTTTTAATACCAAGCAAGTTTTCTGGACATGATTTCGTGAGCAACAAATCTGTAGTACGGGATAACGGACCAACTGCAAGGGGAACTGGTTTCGATACTTCATTAACAATAGGCTTTCCTGAAAATCCAAGGGAAACATTCTGTGAGCCTGAGAGGGGTGCCCCTGGAACCTCGTCATGACTGATGGTAGTTCTGCTTGCCCCTGTGTCAATCAGAAATTTTCTATCCTTACCTAATACCTGACTATGTACATAAGGACCCTCTTGATCTACAGGAACCTCAATAAGAGGCAAGCCAACCTCCCTCTCTAGGCTGTTTCAAGTGTACTGCTGATAATCGGGGTAATCGGACTGTGCATACTGGTACATCTGCTGTGTGACATGTTGTGTTGCGGCAATGGGCTGAGGCTGTGGAACCGCTACGGTCTGTTGTGGGATCTGCATAGGCTGTATGCTCTGCGGTATATGTTGTTGGACCTGGTCCTGTCCAGGTGGACGCGGTCTCTCTTTCGTTTTACCTGTAGCTATATTGTGCTTCAGAACTGCACAATCGTTTACATAGTGACCTGGCTGTTTACAATAGTTGCATGTCCCTTTAACAGGAGCGGCTGAATTGTTGGACTGTGTCGTACCCCTTTTCTGACCATCAGCTGGAACTGACTGAGCAACTAGCACTTTCATCTTGGTATCTTTCATACGTCTTTGTTCGTGATCATGTTCCTCCCTGATTCTGTTCTGGTGGTACTGTAACATTTGTAACATTTGGGAAGGCGTATTTGCTTGCCATGTGCTCTCGACTTTCAATACACGGTTCTTAACCTGGGGCAATGAATTCTCGACTAATTTGGACACAAATAGATGTGGGTAAGACTCGCTACTTGTTTTCAGGCCGCTATTAATAATAAAACATTTCTCGAATCTGGAATAAAAATCACTAGTGTCTTCGTCATGTTTCTGTTTGCAGGCTGAGATTGCATCCCAGTCCTCCTTTTTAGTTGTCAACAATCTTGGCAAAACCTGTACTAATAAGCCTGGTAATGCTTTAGTTTTGTCCCCAAGACCTAAACCTGGGGTTCGACCGGTTTCTTCGTTTTCCAATTCAGTCCAATTAATCTTTTTATCTCCCACCTCCCATTCTTTTTCTTTGAGTTTCTCGTAAATACCGGCAGGTAATAATACTTTCAATATTTTCATAATATCGGGATATGTGTAATCTCCCATGAGTAACATGTCTTTTATTTCACGGTGAAACCCTGCTGGATCTTTATCGTGACTCGGCACTATTTTCTTCATTTCAAATAATTCCATTTTAGTTATGGGCGTGTATACGAATACGCGTTCAAGTGTATCATCTGGTTTCCGGATTGGATGTACTTCTTGTAAAGGGTTCTGTCTGTCTAGGTGATATGGTTGTCTTACTGGGGGTGGAACGGAAACAAGACGTGGAGTCAGGAAAGTTCTGTATTTGTGACGTTGTTCTAGAATAATGTCAATTAAATCGGTACCTAGACCTCTCCATCTGTTCAGGAGTAAGTCTTGCAATAGATTATACAATGGACCTGGGTCAGATTGTTGGTTTTCATACTGTACAATAAGATGTTGGGTCATGTATATACCAGCTAGTCGCTGTTCTTCTGGAGTAAGACTTAAAAACGTTTGCACTACTAAATCATCTTTATATATACTATCATCCCCGGCCCAGTGGACTGCTGACTGGGCTAGTTCCTGATCACGTAAGGTAGTGAGTTCATGATAACCTATTCTTTCTTTCAGGATTTTATCAGTAACTTGGAAAATATGTTCAAGGGAACATTGCTCTGGTATCGGGGAAAGGTAACGCTTCTTGTTTTCTGGACGAATGGGTCTGTCGAAGAGTCTATCAAGAGAATACTGTTTAGGGAGTTTCGCTCTACCTACATAAGCTATCATGTCTTGAGTCGCTGCTGAATTCTCTGGTTCTTCCTCCTCTGAGGATTCTTTTTCGTCTGACTCGGGTGTCCTATCAGCTTTGCGTCGGGCATGTATTGCCACTATTTCTTTACGGATCTTTCGGGACATAACATCTATACAATTCTGTTTATCATGTTTACACTCTGCAATATTCTGACTCCATTTTGTCAATACCTCCATCACTTCTTGAGAAAAAACTGGCTGATCTTGTTCCCTTATCAAACAATGAATCAAAAATCGCAATATTAACCCTTGAGTCTCGGCTTTCTGATATGCCATGGCCTCACGAACACATTCTGGACCCTCCCCCGTTCGAATAAAGTGATATATTTTGTCTAGAAGGGCTGGCATTTCTGGTAATGTCATCAAATAATCTGTAACACGTCTTAGACGTAACGATGCTAACAACATGTCCTCTTGCTTGCCAGGTATGGGATCATATCTACAGTCTCCAATTGCTTGTTTGAGCTTTTCAGCTGTGCTTGCTTTAGGTGTACGCTGCAATGCTAATTCTCTGATTGTCAATCGATGTAATTGTGGCGGGGTGTGGCCACCTACGGCACCTCCTGAAACGGAAGCATGGGCATAACCTGACTGTGTGGCGGGTATATGTAATGGGGTGGAACCCTGGGTTGTATCTGTCGCAAAAGGATTGAGAGGACCAGTAGTAGGGGGACCAGTAGGGGAAGTGACAACAGGTGCGGGAAGGTGTTGACGTGGAGGGGTCGTGACTTGTGCAACCGGAGCAAGCTGCTGTGCATTGTTAACGGGTGGTACGGGCGGTACGGGCACATTAGTATAAGCTGGAGCTACACCATCTAAATAGGAAGAAAGGAATATGTCTGCCGCGGTCTGTTTGTGACGGATTTTAGTCGGAACCAATGGAGGTGGCAGGTTACGGGGTACTTCCGGGGTCGCCTTGGGCGGGCCCTCGGCTAGAACTGGATACAGTCCTGTAATAAGGGCATTTCTCTGTCTGTCATGTTGTTCTATTCTGACCCGCTCTCCTTCTTCTAGTAGTTCTTTTTCTTTCGCTTTTTCGGAATCCTCTCTACTTTTCTCTGCTTTTCTGAGTTCTTTCTCTGTCCGTCTATGCGATTCTTTACGCCACAATTCTATGGCATCTTTCTGTGATTGTCTGGCTTTCTTTTTCCATAATGCTTCTTCTACTCTCATGATGCACTCGGCATCCCATGTCCCTGTAACGGGCCATCTCTGTTTCTCTTCCAAGTCCTTCGTATAGTCCACCCATAAGTCTAAGTACAGTATGGCATCTAAGCCATGCTCGTGGTACATAAAATGACCTGGGGGTGGGACTGGAACTGCTTCCTCAAGTATTCCTTTCCTAGTTCCTATCTGTCGTAACTTTGAGAATAACGGCATGGCTCCCTTACTCTGGACGCGAACACAATAAACACAGTAATGAAATGCAAACAATCACTCATACCACGACATTAAACACGTTACAACATTTCGAACAGATACTGACTAATACGTTCTATAACCAAAATACTGAGTCACTGAATAACTGAATTACTAGATGTACTGCTAAACAGTACAGATGCACTGCTAAAACAGTACAGACCGGATCTGTGTACCCAAACCCGTCTTGACCGGACACAAATTAATGCACCCGTCTTGATGCGTCCCCAGCAACGGTACTCACCGGGAAGCACGGAACGGAAGGCCTCGGAAACTCGACTGGACTGGACCGCTACGACGTCACTGCTGTTGCGCACTACGCATGCGCCTCGACGCTTCGGACAGGTGGGCCTCTCGACACCTCGGATACTGCTCTCTCGGCTGGGCTCTGGTCGGGATCCTCCGCACTCCTCACCGCCTCGTCTGGATGCTGTCCCGCAGTCTCTGTCTCCACCGTAGGCCTGAGGGAGATACAGGAAAACCTGCAGATGCGCATAGGAGTCCGTCACGGCTGTGGTAGGGGGCAAGGCCTGCGACGCATCGCCGGCGCGTGGGGTGGGGGAGGGGTCCCTATTCGGGTGCCAAATTATGTGGTAAATATAATTTACCGTATCGTTTTTCCATATAATTACAGACAGGTAAAAGAATAGCTCAATCAAATGAGAGGCAGAGTCCGTGGTATCTGAGTCATACGGGCTTTAATCGGGATGGCTCGAGCCATGGAAATCAGTTCCATCAATACAAGGGTTCGGGGGTATATGCAATGATGGCAAAAAGATGTCAACGATTTATTAACAGTACATGACATATATAGTAAAACTGTACAATGGCGATGGTTACAGTAGGCGTGACAAGTGAAACGAGTAAGATAAGAACACATGTGCGTAGCAGAAAGGCGTGTACAGGGGTGTGCACGGAGGCGTGTGCTGGAAACGTCACAGAAAAGTGTCATAAGTGGGTGGGCGCGTAGAGGATTTTGCGGAGTCAGCTGAAACCTATGACCTGGGTGCGCGCGCAGTTAGTATGACGTGTGATTGACGTGTATCTGGGGAAAACTGGGGGTCTGACATTTAGTACTAGTAGAGGAGACAGAAGCTGGGCATGTCAGATCAACCTGTTCCTATAACATATCTGATATCTTGTGTTTGGGGGATGTAATCTGAAGTAAAAGGTCTCTCGGGCAGAGGCTATTCTATACTGAATGCATATGTGTCTAGGTGCAATGTGCGGGGCCATGGGCCTACTATGGTAACGGGAGCAATGAATTACATGAAGGAGACAGGAAGGCTTGGCCCTTTGCTCTGCAGCCAGGGAGCTGTTTACCTATTTCACTAGACTGGAATGTGTTTTCGAAGAGGCTGAACTGGCTAAGCTGATAACTTGAAGGCAAAACACTGTTCTGGCAGGCAGGTCAGGCCGAGCCAGGCACCGCTTCGCTTGGCAGGAAGTAAGGCAGAGGTCAGGGATGCATCTCCATGCTGCAGCTTTCAGAGGCAGAGACAGAAGTGGTTCGAGGGCAGAAATCAGGGCCTAGCTCGGCAGAGCCAGGAAAAACGTGAAAGTGCACCATGTAAAGACGTTGGCAAGGCATACTTAGGAACTGAATTATCGATCCATTCATGGTGGATCTGATAGAGGACATGTTAACGTTGGACGCAAATGTATTTGCGTCTTCAGATTCGGTTGTGGAGGGAAGTTACATGCACTTTAAACTCGTACATGGAGACGTTGGGGTACACGTTAGGGGACATACCTGACCATAAAAATTTCAATTACCTCACAGGCCTCACCTTCTCTGCACCACCTGTGCAGGCCTCACCTTCTCTGACCCTTGAACAGCCCTCACCTTCTCTTCTCCCCTGGACAGGCATCACCTCCTCTGCACCCCCTGGACAGGCCTCACCTCCTCTGCATTCCTGGACAGGCCTCACCTCCTCTGCTCCCCCTGGACAGGCATCACCTCCTCTGCACTCCTGGACAGGCCTCATTTCCTCTCCTCCCACTGGACAGGCCTCAACTACTCTGCACCCCTGGACAGTCCTTAACTCCTCTACCCCCTGGACAGGCCTCACCTCCTCTGCACCCCTGGAGAGGCCTCTCCTGCTCTGCACCTCTGGACAGGCCTCTCCTCCACTGCACCCCTTGACAGGCCTCTTCTACTCTGCCCCCTGGACAGGCCTCATCTCATCTACACCCCTCTGGACAGGCCACACCTCCTCTGCACCCCTCTGGACAGATCTCTTCTCCTCTACCCCCTCGACAGGCCTCACTTCATCTGCACCCCTGGACAGGCCTCACCTCCTCTCCTCATCTGGACAGGCCTCACCTCCTCTGCTCCCCCTGGACAGGCCTCACCTCCTCTGCACCCCTGGACAGGTCTCTCCTCGTCTGACCCCCTGGACCGCCCTCTCCTTCTCTGCACCCTGTGGGCAGGCCTCACCTCTGCATCCCTGGACAGACCTCTCCTCGTCTGACCCCCTGGACCGGCCTCACCTCCTCTGCACCCATGACCAGGCCTCTCCTCCTCTGCACCCCTAGACAGGCCTCACCTCCTCTGCACTCCTGGACAGGCCTCTCCTCCTCTGCACCCCTAGACAGGCCTCGCCTGCTCTGCACCCCTGGACATGCCTTGATTCCTCTGCACCCCTGGACAGGCCTCACCTACTCTGCACCCCTGGACAGGCCTCACCTCTTCTGCACCCCTGGACAGGCATCACCTTCTCTGCACCCCTGGACAGGCCTCCCCTCCTCTGCACCCCTGGACAGGCCTCTCGGTGAAGGATTCTCATTAAGGACAGAGGAGCCCAGAGTTCATTCCACCCCATACAGCGCCTCTGACTCGCCCTGAGCCTCGGGGCGCTATGCACAGGCCCCGAAGAAAGACACTGCTCCCCTGGACAGGCCTCACCTCCTCTGAACCCCTGGACAGACCTCACGTCCTCTTCACCCCTAGACAGGCCTCACCTGTTCTGCACCCCTGGACAGGCCTTGCTTCCTCTGCACATCTGGACAGACCTCACCTCCTCTTCACCGATAGACAGGCCTCACCTCCTCTGCACCCCTAGACAGGCCTCACCTGCTCTGCACCCCTGGACAGGCCTCGCTTCCTCTCCAACCCTGGACAGGCCTCACCTTCTCTGCACCCCTGGACAGGCCTCTCCTCCTCTGCACACCTGGACAGGCCTCAGCTCTCTGGACAGGCCTCTCCTCATCTGACCCCCTGGACAGGCCTCTCCTCTGCACACGTGGACAGGTCTCGTGACCGAGCCCACGCACTCAGCAGGACACACCCTCAACCCCCTCTTCACTACAGGAAACTCCATCACCTTCAGCCACACCACCGAACTCCCATGGACCGACCATCGTTGCGTCCACTTCACCTTCAGAACACCCACCATCCACAGACACCAGCACCTGCTTCCACAAAGAAATTGGACCAAAATCAATGATGACCTGCTCACCTCCTTACTCAACAACTCCACCCCAACCATCGCGGAAAACGACGACCCCAACACCGCAGCCCGAACCCTGCATAGATGGATCTCGGACAGCACCAACACCTTAGCCCCCCTCAAGAAAAACAACAATACCCGTGCCAAGAAAGCCAGATGGTTTACCACCGAACTTCGAGAGTCCAGGCGCACATGCCGCCGCCTCGAAAAAGCCTGGAGAAACACCAAATCCACAGAAGCCCACAACAACTTCAGAGCCGCCACCAACGCCCACCATCAACTCATCAGAGAGACGAGGAAAAAAGAGATTGAAGACAGAATCTCCACCCACGCACACAACAGCAAGGAACTCTTCAGCATCATCAAGGAGTTCGCCCAACCCACCAGCGAGTCTACCAACATCCCTCCCTCACAAGACCTCTGCGACAAACTCAGCATCTTTTTCCAACACAAAATCAAGAGCATCTACGACAACTTCGACAAAGACAACCAACACACTGAACCCTCACCAACCACCCCGACAGCTGGAAACCAGCGATTGATGACTGGACAGCCCTCACCACCGAATACACACTGAAGACAATGAAGTCAATCCACTCAGGGGCCCCCACGGACCCCTGCCCCCACCACATCTTCAACAGAGCCACCAACACCATCGCACCCATGCTCCGCCAAACCATCAACCGCTCCCTGGTGACCGCCTCGTTCCCCGACGACTGGAAACACGCCGAGGTCAACCCCCTCCGAAAGAAACCCTCAGCGGACCCCACCGACCTCAAAAACTACAGACCCATCTCCCTGCTCCCGTTCCCAGCGAAAGTCATCGAGAAAGCCATCAACAGCCAACTCGCCACATTCATTGAAGAACACAACATACTCGACTCCTCCTAATCCGGCTTCAGAAAAAACCACAGTACGGAAACCGCCCTCCTCGCCGCAACAGACGACATCCGCACCTTACTGGACAAAGGAGAAACAGTAGCCCTCATCCTCCTCGACCTATCAGCGGCATTCAACACAGTCTCCCACCGCACCCGAATACACAGACTCTATGATGAAGGAATCCAGGACAAGGCCCTCGACTGGATCTGCTCCTTCCTCTCCGGCAGGACGCAGCGGGTCAGACTCCCGCCTTTCCTCTCGGACCCCACACCTACCACCTGCGGAGTCCCCCAGGGCTCCTCCCTCAGCCCGACGCGCTTCAACGTCTACATGGCTCCACTTGCCCCATCGTCAGAACCTACGGACTCAACATCGTGTCATACGCAGACGACACCCAGCTCATCCTCTCCCTATCAAACGAGCCCAACACCACCAGACGCAACTTTCGAGAAGGCATGGAAGCCGTCGCCAAATGGATGAAAAACAGCTGCCTACAACTAAACACCAACAAAACAGAAGTACTCATCATGGGTCCAAACCCGGACGCCTGGAGCGACACCTGATGGCCCACCGCCCTCGGAAACCCGCCAACCCTCACAGACCACGCACGCAACCTGGGAATCATCCTGGACTCCGAGCTCAAAATGGACCGCCAGATCAACTCTGTCTCATCTTCCTGCTTCCACACCCTCCGCCTCTTTCGTAAGACCTTCAAATGGATCTCCCTCGAACACCGAAAGACAGTCACTCACGCCCTGGTCACCAGCAGACTCGACTACGGTAATGCACTCTACGCCGGAATAAACAAAAACCTCATCCGCA
Source organism: Lissotriton vulgaris (assembly GCF_964263255.1). NCBI lineage: Eukaryota > Metazoa > Chordata > Amphibia > Caudata > Salamandridae > Lissotriton > Lissotriton vulgaris. The sequence goes on along the minus strand of NC_141685.1, from coordinate 103,277,153 downwards.
AGCTACAGAACATCCAGAACGACTGGTCCCCAACCTGCCAAAACACTGCCACATCTCCCTGCACCTGCGCACACTCTACTGGCTCCCCGTCGAGGCGAGAATCACCTTTAAGATGCTCACCCAGGCACACAAGGCGCTCCACGGCACCGGACCAGCATACCTGAACAGCCGACTCAAATTCCACGCACCCCAAAGGACCCTACGATCAGCCCAGCTTTCCTACGCCGTGGTACCCCGCAGCAGAAAGACCAGATTGGGAGGCCGCTCCTTCTCCTTCCTCGCGGCCAAAGCATGGAACGCCCTTCCGCTCCACCTCAGACAGACAACATCGCTCCCAATCTTCGCAAGAAACCTCAAAACCTGGCTCTTCGACAGACCCCCTCCTTGATGGAATGGAACCTGGACCCCCCCCACCCCCCACCCCTAGCGCCTTGAGACCCTTACGGGTGAGTAGTCGCACTTTAACAAACTCCTGATTGATTGATTGATTGATCAGCTCCTCTGCACCTCCTAGATAGGCCTCTCCTCGTCTGACTCCCTGGACAGGCCTCACCTCCTCTGCACCCCTGGACAGGCATCTCCTCCTCTGCACCCATGGACAGGCCTCTCCTGCTCTGCAACCCTGGACAGGCCTCACCTCCTCTGGACCTCTGGACAGGCCTCGCCTCCTCTGCAACACCTTGGACACGCTCACCTCCTCTTCTCCCCAGGACAGGCCTAACCTCTTCTGGACAGGCCTATCCTCCTCTGCACCCCTGGACAGGCCTCTCCTCCTCTGTCCTCTGGACAGGCCTCACCTCCTCTGCACCCCTGGACAGGCCTCACCTCCTCTGCACCCCTGGACAGGCCTCACCCCCTCTGAATGCCTGGACAGGCCTCACCTCCTCTGCTCCCCTGGATAGGCCACACCTCCTCTGCACCCCTGGACATGCCTCTCCTCCTCTGCACCCCTGGAGAGGACTCACCTCCTCTGCACCCCTGGACAGGCATCTCCTCCTCTGCACCCCTGGAGAGGCCTCACCTCCTCAGCACCCCTGGACAGGCCTCTCTTCTGCACCCCTGTACAGGCCTCTCCTCAAGCACCCCTGGACATGCCTCTCCTCCTCTGCACCCCTGGAGAGGACTCACCTCCTCTGCACCCCTGGACAGGCATCTCCTCCTCTGCACCCCTGGAGAGGCCTCACCTCCTCAGCACCCCTGGACAGGCCTCTCCTCTGCACTCCTGGACAGGCCTCTCCTCAAGCACCCCTGGACAGACCGCTCCTCCTCTGCACCGCTGGACAGGCCTCTCCTCATGCACCCCTGGACAGGCCTCTCCTCATGCACCCCTGGACAGGCCTCTCCTCAAGCACTCCTGGACAGGCCTCACCTCCTCTGCACCCCTGGACAGGCCTCATCCCCTCTGCACCCCTGGACAGGCCTTACCTCCTCTGCACCCCTGGACAGGCCTCTCCTTCTCTGCACCCCCTTGGACAGGACTTACCTCCTCTTTCATACATGGACAGGCCTCTCCTCCTCTGACCCCTGGACAGGCCTCATGTCTTCTGCTCCCCTGGACAGGCCTCTACTCCTCTGCACCCCTGGACAGGCCTCACCTCCTCTGCATCCCTGGACAGGCCTCACCTCCTCTGCACCCCTGGACAGGCCTCACCTCCTCTGCCCCCTGTACAGGCCTCTCCTCCTCTGCCCCTCCTCTGGACAGGCCTCTCGGTGAAGGATTCTCATTAAGGACAGAGGAGCCCAGAGTTCATTCCACCCCATCCAGCGCCTCTGACTCTGCCCTGAGCCTCGGGGCGCTATGCACCTTCCCCGAAGAGAGACACTTCTCCCCTGGACAGGCATCACCTCATCTGCACCCCCATGAAAAGGACTCACCTCCTCTTCACCCCTGGACAGGCCTCTCCTCCTCTGCACTCTGGACAGGCCTCTCCTCCTCTGCACCCCCTTGGACAGGTCTCTCCTCCTCTGCACCCCATTGACAAGCCTCGACTCCTCTGCACCCCATTGACAGGCCTCGACTCCTCTGCACCCCTGGACAGGCCTCACCCCCTCTGTACCACTGGACTGAACTTTCCTCCACTGCACCCCTGGACAGGCCTCACTGCCTCTGACCCCTGAACAGGCCTCACCTCCACTGCGCCCCTGGATAGGCCTATCCTCTTCTGCACCCCTGGACAGGCCTCACCTTCTCTGCACCCCCTGTGCAGGCCTCACCTCCTCTGCACCCATGGACAGGCATCACCTCCTCTGACCCTTGGACAGGCCTCACCTACTCTTCTCCCATGGACAGGCCTGACTTCCTCTGCACCCCCTGGACACGCCTCACCTCCTCGGCTCCCCCTAAACAGGCCTCACCTCCTCTGCACACCCTGGACAGGCCTCACCCCCTCTGCATCCCTGGACAGGCCTCACCTCCTCTGCATCCCTGGACAGACCTCTCATCTTCTTCACCCCTGGACAGGCTTCACCTCCTCTGCCTACCTCACCTGTTACTACTGCCACAACGCACCTGCATGGATACATCACAGCGGGTTAAACACCTCACCCATTACTATTGCCACAATGCACCAGCCTGGATACATCAGAGCAGGCTAAACACCTCACCAGTTACTATTGCCACAACGCACGTGCATGGAAACATCACAGCGGGTTAAACACCTCACCCGTTACTACTGTCACAACACACCTGCATGGATACATCACTTCAGGTTAAACGCCTCACCCGTTACTACTGCGACAATGCACCTGCATGGATACAACACAGCAGGTCAAACACCTCACCCGTTACTATTGCCACAACTCCCCTGCCTGGATACATCAGAGAAGGCTAAACACCTCACCAGTTACTATTGCCTCAACGCACCTGCATGGATACATCAGAGCTGATTAAACTCCTCACCCGTTACTACTGCCACAACGCACCTGCATGGATACATCACAGCAGGTTAAAGACCTCACCCCTTACTACTGCCACAACGCAGCTGCATGGATACATCACAGGGGGTTAAACACTTCACCCGTTACTACTGCCACAACGCACCTGCATGGACACATCACAGCAGGTTAAACACCTCACCCGTTACTACTGCCAGAATGCACCTGAATGGATACATCACTCCAGGTTAAACACCTCAACCGTTACTACTGCCACAACGCACCTGCATGGATACATCACGGTGGGTTAAACACCTCACCAGTTACTACTGCCACAACGCACCTGCATGGACACATCACAGCAGGTTAAACACCTCAACCGTTACTACTGCCACAACGCACCTGCATGGATACATCACTCCAGGTTAAACACCTCACCCGTTACTACTGCCACAACACACCTGCATGGATACATCACAGGGGGTTAAACACTTCACCCGTTACTACTGCCACAATGCAGCTGCCTGGGTACATCACAGCGAGTTAAACACCTCACCCGTTATTATTGCCACAATGCACCGGCCTGCATACATCACAGCGGGTTAAACACCCCACCCGTTACTACTGCCACAACGCACCTGCATGGATACATCACAGCAGGTTAAACACCTCACCCCTTACTACTGCCACAACGCAGCTGCATGGATACATCACTCCAGGTTAAACACCTCACCCGTTACTACTGCCACAACGCACCTGCATGGATACATCACAGGGGGTTAAACACTTCACCCGTTACTACTGCCACAACGCAGCTGCCTGGGTACATCACAGCGAGTTAAACACCTCACCTGTTATTATTGCCACAATGCACCGGCCTGGATACATCACAGCGGGTTAAACACCTCACCCGTTACTACTGCCACAACGCACCTGCATGGATTCATCACAGCAGGTTAAACATCTCATCCGTTACTACTGCTACAACGCACATACATGGATACATCACAGTGGGTTAAACACCTCACCCGTTACTATTGCCACAACGCACTTGCCTGGATACATCACAGAGGGTTAAACACCTCACCCGTTACTTATGCCACAACGCACCTGCATGGATACATCACAGCAGGCTAAACACCTCACTCGTTACTACTACCACAACGCACCTGCATTGATACATCACAGCAGGTTAAACACCTAACCCGTTACTACTGCCACAACGCAGCTGCATGGATACATCACAGCGGGTTAAACACCTTACTCGTTACTACTGCCACACCGCAGCTGCATGGATACATCACAGCGGGCTAAACACCTCATCCGTTACTACTGTCACAACGCAGCTGCATAGATACATCACAGCGGGTTAAACACCTCACTCGTTACTACTGCCACAATGCAGCTGCATGGATACATCACAGCGGGTTAAACACCTCACCCGTTACTACTGCCACAACGCAGCTGGATGGATATATCACAGCGGGCTAAACACCTTACCCGCTACTACTGCCACAACGCACCTGCATGGATACATCACAGCGGGTTAAACACCTCACCCATTACTATTGCCACAACGCACCTGCCTGGATACATCAGAGCAGGCTAAACACCTCACCAGTTACTATTGCCACAACGCACGTGCATGGAAACATCACAGCGGGTTAAACACCTCACCCGTTACTACTGTCACAACACACCTGCATGGATACATCACTTCAGGTTAAACGCCTCACCCGTTACTACTGCGACAATGCACCTGCATGGATACAACACAGCAGGTCAAACACCTCACCCGTTACTACTGCCACAACGCAGCTGCATGGATACATCACAGCAGGTCAAACACCTCACCCGTTACTATTGCCACAACTCACCTGCCTCGATACATCAGAGAAGGCTAAACACCTCACCAGTTACTATTGCCTCAACGCACCTGCATGGATACATCAGAGCTGATTAAACTCCTCACCCGTTACTACTGCCACAACGCACCTGCATGGATACATCACAGCAGGTTAAATACCTCACCCCTTACTACTGCCACAACGCAGCTGCATGGATACATCACTCCAGGTTAAACACCTCACCCGTTACTACTGCCACAACGCACCTGCATGGATACATCACAGGGGGTTAAACACTTCACCCGTTACTACTGCCACAACGCAGCTGCCTGGGTACATCACAGCGAGTTAAACACCTCACCCGTTATTATTGCCACAATGCACCGGCCTGCATACATCACAGCGGGTTAAACACCCCACCCGTTACTACTGCCACAACGCACCTGCATGGATACATCACAGCAGGTTAAACACCTCACCCCTTACTACTGCCACAACGCAGCTGCATGGATACATCACTCCAGGTTAAACACCTCACCCGTTACTACTGCCACAACGCACCTGCATGGATACATCACAGGGGGTTAAACACTTCACCCGTTACTACTGCCACAACGCAGCTGCCTGGATACATCACAGCGAGTTAAACACCTCACCCGTTATTATTGCCACAATGCACTGGCCTGGATACATCACAGCGGGTTAAACACCTCACCCGTTACTACTGCCACAACGCACCTGCATGGATACATCACAGCAGGTTAAACACCTCACCCCTTACTACTGCCACAACGCAGCTGCATGGATACATCACTCCAGGTTAAACACCTCACCCGTTACTACTGCCACAACGCACCTGCATGGATACATCACAGGGGGTTAAACACTTCACCCGTTACTACTGCCACAACGTAGCTGCCTGGATACATCACAGCGAGTTAAACACCTCACCCGTTATTATTGCCACAATGCACCGGCCTGAATACATCACAGCGGGTTAAACACCTCACCCGTTACTACTGCCACAACGCACCTGCATGGATTCATCACAGCAGGTTAAACATCTCACCCGTTACTACTGCTACAACGCACATACATGGATACATCACAGTGGGTTAAACACCTCACCCGTTACTATTGCCACAACGCACTTGCCTGGATACATCACAGAGGGTTAAACACCTCACCCGTTACTACTGCCTCAATGCAGCTGCATGGATACATCACAGGATGTTAAACACCTCACCCGTTACTTATGCCACAACGCACCTGCATGGATACATCACAGCAGGCTAAACACCTCACTCGTTACTACTGCCACAACGCACCTGCATTGATACATCACAGCAGGTTAAACACCTAACCCGTTACTACTGCCACAACGCAGCTGCATGGATACTTCACAGCGGGTTAAACACCTTACTCGTTACTACTGCCACACCGCAGCTGCATGGATACATCAAAGCGGGCTAAACACCTCACCCGTTACTACTGTCACAACGCAGCTGCATAGATACATCACAGCGGGTTAAACACCTCACTCGTTACTACTGCCACAATGCAGCTGCATGGATACATCACAGCGGGTTAAACACCTCACCCGTTACTACTGCCACAACGCAGCTGGATGGATACATCACAGCGGGCTAAACACCTTACCCGCTACTACTGCCACAACGCACCTGCATGGATACATCACAGCGGGTTAAACACCTCACCCATTACTATTGCCACAACGCACCTGCCTGGATACATCAGAGCAGGCTAAACACCTCACCAGTTACTATTGCCACAACGCACCTGCATGGATACATCACAGCTGATTAAACACCTCACCCGTTACTACTGCCACAACGCAGCTGCATGGATACATCATAGCAGGTTAAACACCTCACCCGTTACTACTGCCACAACGCAGCTGCATGGATACATCACAGGGGGTTAAACACTTCACCCGATACTACTGCCACTACGCAGCTGCCTGGGTACATCACAGCGAGTTAAACACCACACCCGTTAATATTGCCACAATGCACCGGCCTGGACACATCACAGCGGGTTAAACACCTCACCCGTTACTACTGCAACATCGCACCTGCATGGATTCATCACAGCAGGTTAAACATCTCACCCGTTACTACTGCTGCAACGCACATACATGGATACATCACAGCGGGTTAAACACCTCACCCGTTACTATTGCCACAACGCACTTGCCTGGATACATCACAGAGGGTTAAACACCTCACCCGTTACTTATGCCACAACGCAGCTGCATGGATATATCACAGCAGGTTAAACACTTCACCCGTTACTACTGCCACAAGGCAGCTGCATGGATGCATCACAGCAGATTAAACAGCTCACCCTTTACTTATGCCACAACGCAGCTGCATGGATATATCACAGCGGGTTAAACACTTCACCTGTTACTACCGCCACAAGGCACCTGCATGGATACATCACAGCAGGCTAAACACCTCACTCGTTACTACTGCCACAACGCACCAGCATGGATTCATCACAGCAGGTTAAACATCTCACCCGTTACTACTGTTACAACGCATATACATGGATACATCACAGCAGGTTAAACACCTCACCCGTTACTACTGCCACAACGCAGCTGCTTGGATACATCACAGCGGGCTAAACACCTCACCCGTTACTACTGTCACAACGCAGCTGCATGGATACATCACAGCAGGTTAAACACCTCACCCGTTACTACTGCCTCTACGCAGCTGCATGGATACATCACAACGGGTTAAACACCTCACCCATTACTACTGCCACAACGCATCTGCATGGATACATCAAAGCAGGTTAAACACCTCACCCGTTACTACTGCCACAATGCACCTGCATGGATACATCACAGCAGGTTAAACACCTCACCCGTTACTACTGCCACAAGGCACCTGCATGTATACATCACTCCAGGATAAACACCTCACCCGTTACTACTGCACAACGCACCTGCATGGATACATCACTCCAGGTTAAACACCTCACCCGTTACTATTGCCACAATGCACTTGCCTGGATACAGCACAGCGGGTTAAACACCTCACCCGTTACTGCAGCCACAACGTACCTGTATGGATACATCACAGCAGGTTAAACACCTCACCCGTTACTACTGCCACAACGTACCTGCATGGAAACATCACGTTGGGTTAAACACCTCACATGTTACTATTGCCACAACGCACCTGCATGGAAACATCCCAGCGGGTTAAACACCTCACCAGTTACTACTGCCACAACGCACCTACATGGATACATCACAGCGGGTTAAACACCTCACCTGTTTCTATTGCCACAGCTGCGTGGACATACAAACATGCTTCAGGACCCTCCGAACCGGATGCCCATGGCATCCATTTGCCCAATCTAGGGACGAATATCCCCCCAATCCTATTCTTTCAACAATTTAGATTGTTTCTGTGTTTTAGCCAATATCCACCATGTTTTAGTTTAGGCGCTATATCTTTAGGTGTTCACCTTACACACACGAAAAGAGTGCCTTGGCACTCACCTGCCCACAGCCTGCTAGGTAAACACGCGGGCAGAGCCGTCTGAGGACCCCGACATGGTGACAATTCCTTCACATCACCTTACTTGCATTTCTATCATGATATGCATGGAACAATTAGTTATAATGATCACTGGTGCAGGCACCGACCGTTGTGTCCTCTTCAGTCAATTCTGGTTACACAGCTCACCTGCTGTAGGACGACAGCATGCTATATCACAGGAAATGATGAGTTCGATTAAGCGTTATAATAATAATTCTTTATTCGGTTAATCACGAAGAAAACCATAAAAGAAGCAATCAGCATAAAAAGACCATACATACATAAGTTAAAAAGACATTTCATGGGAACATTTATACAATAAGGAAAAAAAAGAAGCAGATGTCATTTGTTTAAAAAGAAGAGAAGTTTTTGCTTCAAAAGATCATCATCAAATCATTAAATCATTGTTTTTTTTTTCTTTTTTTCCCTAGTGCAGTTTGCTAAAGGTTTTTTCTATGGTTCAAAATGCATTTTAAAAAGTTTAAGACCAGGTAACAGTCTTCTTCAGACTCTAAGGTTTGCAGTCTTAGGAAGGCCGGTCGACATTGTCTGAGGCCCCATCGCCTGCATAGCGGAAGTATCCAATATTTTCTGTGGGGATGATAAAATTTACAAAAAAAGATGACATGGATATTGGATTGAGTTGATTTCGCATCGCAGGGACACAGAGGCAGGTTTGAGTCCCAAGCCTTGTTTAGGGGAAAAGCAACCAGTCTGTAAAAGAGGTTCAATCTGAGCCTGGTGAGCAGCATCCTCTCGTATGTTTTGGTATCGAGAGTAAGATACGGTTGAATGCCAAACGTTTGCTGGACTGTGTTCGCGTGAACCACTGAAGGTTTTGCACACTCGGTTGACAGTCTTAGTGTTTCCAGATGTCGTAATGCAAGTTCCTTAAGTTCCTTTTTTGGGAGAGCAGCTATCGATTCTGGGTGGAGGTAATATTTTTCGAGGCCAAGGTCAGTGAAGAAGTTTCTAATGTAGCGGAGCCATTTTAGTCTAAGGGCGTAGTCAAGTGACATTGTGTCGGCCACAATCGACAGTGATAGCATGTTAGCATCCGAGGTCCATATACGCCTCCACAAAAGCAATGGCTGGATTTTGAGGAGATCCTGCAAGTAAGGAATTCCCAATTCCATGTGGGAGGCGTAGGTTGATGAGCCTTTTGGGGTGACGAGAAGAAATCTTATAAATAGGTTTTCAATTTTTTGGAGGGCTCCGACGTCTGTGTGGCCCCAGACCCCTGCTCCATAGAGAGCAATCGCCTGGCACTTGGCATTGTAGATTCTTAACAGTTCTACTGGACGCCTCCTTCCCAATTTCCGTGAGAAGGTCTGCAGGGCTGCTATTGAGCGCTTAAAAAGGTGGCATCTCGCTTCTACTGCTGGTTTCCATGTTAGCTTGTCGTCGATCATAATCCCGAGGTATGGATATTGTGTGGCGATCTCCAGTGGTTGGCTATCAAGAAAGATGTTTTTTTTGCCTTTCTTCGCCCCCCCCCGTGATCATGACAAAGGTTTTTTTTACATTAACCTTTAGATCCAGGGCGTTCATGAAGGTGGTATATCTATTTAGTGAATGCTGGAGTTTACGCGGGGTTCGGGCCAGGATGACGGCGTCATCCGCGTAGAGGAGCGCTGGAATCGGTCTCCGTTTCATTTTTGGGAGGTCCTGGGCCCCCCTCAGCATCGCCTCCTCCAAGCCATTTGTGTAGAGCGAGAAAAGAAAGGGGGCCAGGACGCAGCCCTGCCTAACTCCTCGCTCCACACCAAATGATGCTGTCAACTCACCGTTCTTTCCGAACCGAACTCTGGCCGAGGCCCCAGAGTACAGCTCTCTGAGAAGGTCCAGCAATGAAGGATCCACATTCATCTCTCTTAGAACTGTCCATAGTTTGGAGTGTGCAACACAGTCAAAAGCGGCAGACAGGTCTACATAGACCATGTATACCGTCGATTTCTTTGCGTGCGTGTATTTGGCCATTATAAGGCTGAGGTTAAGTGCCTGCTCAACTGTCCCAAGGCCTTCTCTAAAGCCGAATTGTAGGTCCGAGATGATAGCCTTTTCCTCACTCCACAGTTGCAGTCTCTCCAGAATGACCCTCCCCACCACTTTGCCGAGGGAGTCCAGGAGGGATATGGGACGATAGCATTTTGGGTCCTGTCGGTCCCCTTTCTTGAAGATGGGGACCATGATTGATCTGGTACAGGAGTCCAAAATGCCCTCACTGGCTGCTGCTGTGCATACTCTCGTTAAGATAGGTGCCCAAAGCTCCTGTTTGCATTTAAAAAGGTCCACAGGAACGCCATCCGGGCCCGGGGCTTTTCCTGTTTTGCTTTTATCCAAAGCCGCCAGGATTTCGGAAATGTCAAAAGATATTGAAATTGGGTATTGTACTTCATTGTGGTGGTAAGATGGATGGTCTGTGGTTCCTTGGTCTTTGAATATTTTTTCAAAGTGGGCTATCCAAGTTCCCTCATCTATAGCCACCTCTATCTTGGGAGAGTTGTTGTCCGAGAAAAAAGGGGATCTAATCGTTCTCCAGAAGTCCTTACTGTTTTTTGATAGGGAGCTCTTGTCTAGGTCATTCCAGAGTTTCTCTTTCATTTGTTGTAATTTTAATTTGCGTTCCAGTTTGTATTTTCTTCTCAGAAGTTGAATAAGGCCCACGTCCCTTGGTTTTTTATGGAGGGTAGATTTTAGGTCAGTTAGAGCTCTCGTGCAATTGTGGTTAAACCAACCTTTCCTTTCTGTGTGTTTGTTAGTTGTTTTCCCCGTGAGTAGTCTCTTGGCTAATGTCAGAATTTCTGCGAAGTTCAGGAGGACCTCGGAATGATTTAGGGCTGGGTCCAGGCAGTTAATGATATGTGGGTATGCCTGGTTAACTAATTCTTTTGTGAGTTTTTGTGGATCAATCTTTTCCCATTTTATAGAATAACCATTATGTTTGCGCAGTTGCAGGCTATCTTGAGTAAGGGCTGCTGCTATATCTGTGACCTTGGATTTATGTTCCGATGGATGAAATTCAATCTTTAATGCGTAGTGATCACTTAGTATGTTGTCAATTACTTGGTGATCTGTGACTTTTGCAGCGAGACTGTGGGACAGCAGGATGTAGTCCACTGTTGTCTGGTGGCCTCTAGCTACATAGGTTGGATTAAACTGATTTTTCTCCGCCTTCAGAGAATTAGAAATGAATAAGTCAAACTCTGACAGTGTGTTATTCAGAGCGTTGCCGGATTTATTGTGGACGAAATGTGCTAGTGGGACGTTGTTGTCGTCTACAAATCCGCAACATTGGGTGTCTGCCATTGGGCACGGATGTGTATTGAAATCACCTCCCCAGATAAGGTGAATCGTTTTGGAATTGGTCTCCCGGTGTTGAAGGGATCTTAGTCTCTCCTGCATGTTTTCGACGAAAGTGAGGAAGTCATTTTCCGTTAGGTTGTTGTATGAGTTGACAAGGGTAATAATGTCTTCATTTGCAAAGGAGACAGAAAGTATCTGGCAGTTAGAGTCGGTGAAAAGATTAGTCACTTTTAAGTGGGATAGAGTGTTAGCAATGTAGATTGTTAAGCCTCCTTTGGGTCTGCCTATTGGGCTTTGAGTAGCAGGTGAGAAGTAGGTTTTATACCCTAATAAGTGTAGCTCTGAGGTTGCCCAGGTCTCTTGGAGGCAGATTATTTTGCCTTGCTCTAGGAAATTAACTGCCACGGGGTCTTCGATCTTAGTTCGCAGACCCGCCACGTTCCAGAATAAAAAAGGTATTGTGTGGGGGTTGTCTTTCGGGACTGAGGTTGGTGAGGTCATGGCAATGTTGTTACTTAGGGGGGGGGAATATGACGAGTTTGGGGTGGTTTGTTCTAGATCCCTTGATGGTCAATCCACCATTTCTAGGGGACTGTATCTATTTGTTGTTGGAATGTTATACCAGGGATCCCATCTGGGCGGATCTCTACGGGTCATCCTCTGCTGTTGGTATCCCCATTCTCCCCAATTTCCTCCCTGATGGCGTGGATTAACTGATTGCCAAGGGTTTTCCTGCTCTCTAAAATGAGAGGTGCCATATTGTCTGTTGTCGAGGAAAGTTAGTTGGCGCTGAGGTGGTTCGACCCAAGGGAAAGCGGGGTCCTCAAAGAAATTGCTATTTGAGGTTTGGATGAAGGGGTAAAAGAATGAGAGGGGTTTAATTCTTATGCTTCCCTTTGGATTCGGTTGTTCCCAAGAGGTAATATAGTCTACCACCCATGGGTCCTCAAAGGTAATAATGATGCAGTCCCCTGGGTATTGTTTGCTGCCTTTCCCCACCCACGGGGTCCTCAAAAGTGAGGAGATCCTACCATGGCAGTTTGGTGGCATGGGGCGATTTGTCTGCAGCCAATGGTGTACTTTATTTTTTAGGGACCATGGCGGTTCCGTCGTATTAGGAGGTAGTTCGGTTACTCCAATCATAACTGCTACATAAGGGGCGGCCTCAGGAGGAAGCTCAGTGTGGACTCTAGCTTCTCCTGTCCCTTTTAGGGTGTTTCTTTGGGTTGGTTGGGAAGAAGAGTTGTGTGCCGGGGTTTTGGGGGGAACGGTTTTTCTTGGGGCTGGTTGTGGCCGAGTGGTTGTGGGAGGTCTATTTTTGGTTTGTTTTGATGTAGTTGGACCTGCGGTGGTAGGGTTTAATGTACTTTGGGTCGATGTAGCTGGGGGTGTTGGGATGGGAGGCGGAACAGTGGGTACTACTGTCTGTGGTGTGATTGTATAGGGAGTAGAGGGTTTTGCGCTAACACCCAAAGAGTTTAAGGGGGCATTATGAAGAGGATTTGCGCTCCCTTTCTTCTTTGGGGGGGGCCCCTGGGAATGTTGTGAGGACGAGATAAGCTTCGAAATCTGTGTTTCTATCTTTGTTAGCTTTAGTTCTACGGGTCGTAGTAATTGTTTGAAGATTTCTGTTATCTTATCTATGAGAATAGAATTATCATGATCTTCCGGGCCCTTTTTTGTGGATGATTGAGATGGTGAATCCAATAGGATAGGAGTAGTACCTTCCTGTTGGTCATGATGAACTATTACAGTAGCAAGTTCTTGCTGTGGTGATTGTAAGGGAATTAATAGCGGAGTTGGTGAAACCTGGGAAGTGATCGGAGGAGGAGCAGTTTTGGATATAGTTGGATTATTTTGAGGAAACTTATTTTTACTAATCGCTCCTTCTCTCCTTCCTCTTGCTTGTATATCTTCCGAGGGAGATATCTGGGTAGGGGATTGAGGTGGTAACTCAGGGGTTTTTTCTAATTCTGAACCTAATGGGGGGTCAGATACGGATAGGTCTACGTTATTTGGAAGGCTACGTCTACCTTCGTTCACAGTACCTGGTGCTTTTTTATTTGCAGTCAGGACGGGAGTTCTAGCTTCTGCGAGGTTACCCAGGGAGGATCGCTTGGCAAAGTCTAGATCCAATGAGACTCTTTTTTCCATGAGGGTAATACTTTGATCGATGAACGAATTTGCTTTTGCAAGGAAATCGTCCATGGGTCCCAGTAACTTCCCGACGCTCCCTGGAGCTAGTGTTTTTTTTTTGTCCCTCTTGTGGCTACCATCTTATGATGCTATAGGATGATGTAGTGGATGTTGATTCCCGTGGCTAGAGTGAATATTACTTGGATAGTGGATGTAAGGAGGGATTGAATAATAACTTACAGAGGATGGGGCCCAGTCCAGTCTCTCGGTCTCTCCGGGCCTCGAACGGCCTCAAACGGCCCGCTCTTTGCCCGGTCTTCGCCCCGGACTACGCCCCGCGAGCGTCCCGCGATGCGCGTTGCTGGGGTCGCCTTTACGTTGTGATTGGTTGTAGGGGCGTGGCACTGGGAGGGGGCGCGGCTCACGCGGGAAGAGGACCAGCTGGAGCTGTTGTGTGCTGGTCCTCGCAGTCCCGGGGCCAGCACCTCACCCTCCTCTGCGGCCACGAGGTCTTCTGAGGCTTCCCAGCCGGTCGGCAGCGCTGACACACGTAGATGGGCTACTCCTGTAGCGGAAACGAGTCAGGTAGGGCTGGAGACAAACACAGTCTGTTTGCGAGTGGCACCCGCGAAGCGGGTGTCGCGAGAAGTTATCGCGCTTGGTTGGGGGCGTGGCACTGGGAGGGGGCGCGGCTCACGCGGGAAGAGGACCAGCTGGAGCTGTTGTGTGCTGGTCCTCGCAGTCCCGGGGCCAGCGCCTCACCCTCCTCTGCGGCCACGAGGTCTTCTGAGGCTTCCCAGCCGGTCGGCAGCGCTGACACACGTAGATGGGCTACTCCTGTAGCGGAAACGAGTCAGGTAGGGCTGGAGACAAACACAGTCTGTTTGCGAGTGGCACCTTAAGCGTTATGTGTCTGAATGGCATATTCTGGTGCCTAAAACTGCCAGCAGAAAACCTGTGCATCCATCCCATGTGCAATAACTGAAATAGCTGGTTGCTTTAAAAAATTTCACTGCAGCTGCCACTTTTTATTTTTTTTGTCTCATTTGCCGATAACGCAGTGCGAGAAAAACCACCGACCACCACTGTGTGCCACTATGTCCAGCCCCCAGATCTAGAAGTAGGGCTCGGGCATAAGCACAAGAATCTTAATGGCGGAAGGAGAGCAACGCACAAAAGGGCGACCTTCAATACTCCATCTAGGCGAGTTACCACCTGTTGGACCAGATAGCTCGGAGGGTACCCTTGCTGCAGGGTCCATGGAGCAGGAAAAAAAGGCATAATCATAGGACCCGGGGACAAAAAAAAAACCCCGGACATCTTACTTCCATTGTATCAAGAAGTCTCAAAAAGCAACCTTTTTCCTGCTGCAAGACCTGGCCAAGTCCACCTTAGAAACTTCATATAGGGATGACAACCATC